>NC_080418.1:63036032-64393532 GCF_029873635.1 Malania oleifera
CAAAATTCAATACCAAACAATCCCCATAAAATGTGATAATACAAGCGCAATAAATATTTCAAAGAATCCAGTATCACATTCAAGAACTAAACATATTGATATACAACATCATTTTTTAAGAGATAATGTGGATAAGAAAGAAATAGTACTTGAATTTGTTAATACCCACGATCAATTGGCTGATATTTTTACAAAACCAATAGTTGAAGATCAATTTGTATTTATTTGATGGGAATTAGGCATGGTACATATAAGAGAAGTTAACTAAAAGAGAAGAAGAACAGTTGTTTAGGGCAGACGACTGCCAGGTATCTGGTAGGTGACTGGCAGACTACTGTCTATATGGAAAGACAATGGACAGACGACTATCAACTTAGTGACAGAAGACTGTCTCGTGGCGGGTCGAATTCATTTAACATAAAAACACTCCTTTTAAACCCTCAAATGCCTGTCCATTCATCTCCCCTTCTCTAAATCAACTCCTCTTTATTCTCTTCAAAGTTCCTTCTCTTCTAAACTCCTCCCAACGACCATCCATCATAACCCTAATCCATACACATCTAGGGCTTCCTGAACTTCAGCTTTATCAAAATGGTCCATTCCAAAACTGTAGGAAGAAAGGAAAAAAGCCTCCTCGTCTTCTTCAAAGCCTACAAGCAACGACGACATAAAAAAATGTTTGGTTTCATCGCATGCGAAAGCATTATATCAAAATCATATCTCGACAATCGATCCAATGTTCTGCAAGGTGATAGATGTCAGTTTCGTTGAAGAAAACTTCCATGAAATTCTTGAAATGTTCAAAAATATAGGATGGGATAAGTTCATTCTTCACCAAGTTGAGGGGTATTACCCATATCAGATTAAGATTTTTTACTCAAACTTGGTAAAAAAAAGAGGTTGGAATTGTTATTGAAATTTATGGCCAGAAGATAACACTTACCCCACACTCTTTACAGAAAAATTCTTTGTATCGAGCATGGGGATTTTGAGTGTACTCCAATAGAAAAACAGTGGACTATGGAGCAAGGTTTTTCACCACAAGAATTTTTGCCTCTTGTGATGAACGATGCACCCGTTTATTTTGGACATCCTCCACTATACAAACAGCTTAATCTCCATGGACAAATCCTGCACAAGATCATTGCGTATAATATAATTTCAAGGTCTGGATCCTTTGATCATGTGTCCTTCTTCAATTGCTTTGTAATGTGGTGCTTATTAAAAGGGAAGAAATTAGATTTAGCAAGAATCATACTAAAATGGATGGTCATGAAGCTTGAATCTCCCAAAATTGGGCTTTCGTATGGCAGCATTCTTTCCTTGGTCTTTGTTCATTTTCAAGTCCTGTCTCCATCTTCAAAAATAGTGAAGCGAACCCATTACCATGTATTCTCCACTACTACACTAAAAAGAATGGGTTACAAAAAGTATATAGACGGATGGACGTTTAAGGGCAATAGACCGACAAGACCAGCACAAGACGAAAGGAATCCAACTCCTGACGAAGCTGATATGCCACCTTGGTTTGTTCCATTTTATCAAAATTATACCAGCTTTAGTTTTGAAATGAGGGAAAATTTTGCTTCTCTTCAGGATAAGATCTCAAACATTGATGACAAATACACTTTTCTGGATAATCGCATGGCCAAAATAGAACACCATGTTACACAAAATAAAGAGAGCAATGAAAATGATGATGAAGAAGAAGCTGCAAGTGAAGAAGGAAAATATGAAGGAAAAGCTGAACAAGAAGGGGAAGATGCAGGAGATAATGAAGAAGAAACTGAAGAAGAAGAAGAAGAAGAAGAAGAAGAAGAAGAAGAAGGTTCACAGCAATCCAAAGGCAAAGGAAGAAGAAGAAGAAGAAGAAGAAGGTTCACAGCAATCCAAAGGCAAAGGAATTGCTGAAGATAGTGACACTGATTCTGATACATAGACGATGTTTTTAAAGTTTTTGCTACACATGCTCAGTTTCTAAATGTATTATGCCTTTTTGTTGATGTCAAAAGGGGGAGTATGTATGTTGAGCAAAGTCTATGAACTTATGTATGTGTTGGCTTATGTATGTATTTGCTTATGTATTTCCAAGTATTTCTAGTTCTAAAATTTGAACATGTGTTTGTATTTTCAATCTGATGTACTACGAGCTCTATGAAGAGTTTTATAAATATATATGCCTTAATCCTGGAACTTTCAAATCTTCTAAACGTATGTCTTAACGTCTCTTAATGATATTATTTTAAATCTATGCTTATTGACAAGGGGAGCATTAATTTTAATTTTATATCTTTGCTTATTCTTTGTCATCATAAAAAAGGGGAAGATTGTTGGCCTAGTTAGGCTTACAAACTCTTGGTTTTGATGATAACAAAGTAAAGTTATATAATGAATTTTCAAAGTGATAATATTTCAGGCAAAGATGATTTGCTCAAATTACATATACCCTGACATGAAAGCTTATAAGGATCAAGGAACAATGAAAGTCACATGTGAATACTAAAGATCCATAATGATAGCTCGTAGAAGTCTAAAAGATCAAAGAGCAGCATTGAAAGGACTTGAAGCAAAGAAAGTGTCAAATCATCTTAGGACAAAGTCTTTGTGAGTATATCTAAGTGTATTCAAATATGAATTTTTCATTTTGAAGCTCATTAGGCAAAGACACTTAGAAATCTTAGTCTTAAAAATATTGGAACATGTTTTTCAAAAGTTAAAACAAATTAAAATTCCAAGGTCAATTAAACAAAAGAGAGAGAAATAAAAAATGTCGAACAACCAGCTGACAGACGACTGTTTATCTAGTGATAGACGACTGGCATATTTTTGAAGTGTTTTTAACATTTTTAACACAAGCCAGAAGATTGACAGACGACTGCCAATGACCAGTGAACCGTTTGTGAGTGTTCTACAAGATGATTGTCAACCTTTTGTGTATATTGAAAAACTGATTTGTTCATGGACAGACGATTGTCACCATATGGACAGACGACTGCCACCCTACTGAGTTGTTTTAAAATTAAATTATTCTGAAGACAGACGACTACCAATCTTGGGACAGATGACTGCCACCTCTCTACCTATAAATTTTATAGTTATAATATATGAATAGATGACTGCCAGGACTTCACAGTTGTCTAGCTCGCGGTAGCTTTCAAATTTCCATTGGACATATTTTCTAAAATTCAAATTATTTGAAGCTTAAATAAATTTAAAACTTGGAACCTACTCCAAGTAAACTTGGGGAACAAGCAATAAGTCTTTCTACCTCTATAAATACCCTCAAGGATCATTGTTTTATACACCAAGGAATCAATTCAGCTCTCATACTCTCTCAAAGTCGACTGAAATTCTGAAAGTGTGCTATTGCTCTCATCACTCACGAAATCTATGAAAGTTTTGCTGAGTTTCTTACTGTGGTTGAGAATCAATTGTTGATTCTTTCATCCATTGAAAAATACTAATGGTGATAAATTTATAAAGGCTTCATTCTGAAATTCATGTTCTGAATTTACTGAAGTACATAGTGTTTCAATTTCTACTAATCAGCTCTTTAAGGAGCAAACTCTTGTACGCCTTGTTTTATATATTTGTAATAGGATTGATTGACGGTTCGAGTGCTGAATCATTGGACCAAACAAGGGGATATTGTTTGGACAAGCCGGGCTCTAGCCTTCCCCAAGGAGTGTTGTAATTGGTATTGTTTCGCCTGGTAAAGGAGCAGTGATAGTGAATCCCTTTGGTGGTTTTGCCAAGGGCGAGGACGTAGGCTGTGTTGAAGTCGAACCTTATAAAAACCTTGTGTTTTTCTTTCTCTTCCCTGCTCTTTATTTTTCAGCAAAAGATATATTCTGTGTGGTTGCTTTAAAATTCAATTTTGATTGTTTGGTTGTTAAATAAATCGGAAGGTAATTTGTTTTGGATTGATCAGCATTGATTGCGGAAACCAAAAGGGACTACGTTGGTTGATCATCCTTGACTTGTTAATCTGAAAGTTTATTTAAAAGCTGAACATTAGGAAGAAGAATAATTACGATACGTGGCTTATAACAAGTTCAGCAAATTTTCATATCAATACAGGGCTATTGTTACAAAGATTGAGTGATTGATCTTATTGTTTTGATTGTGATTACTTTAGATGAATTTTTGTGATTGTGTTCAAGTTTTGATTACTGTTATAATTCAAAAGAACTAAGACTAAGGGGAATACAATTTTTAAATCCCAATTCATCCCCCTCTTGGGAAGCTATTCCAATTTCACCGTTGATTTACGCTTTTTGGTGCAAAACTCCTCGAGGAACTTGGCGTATGCATGCATTTTCTTGATGGCATCCAAGAGAGGGATGTTGACTATAACTTGCCTAAATGTGTCCATGATGGGTTCAGCAGCAGTCTCCTTCTTAGATTTAAAGAATTGTTGAGAGCTGCAGGGTAAAGACCTGCAGGAATACGATGGGAATTGTTTCATGCTTTGGATATGTAGGTGATTCGGTGTCCGTTTCCAAATTTTGAGAAATGAGGGCACCTAATTCCTTTGTAGGCTCATACCTCTTCTTCACTTTACCTTTTTCTTGATTTATTTTCTCCCCAACCCTATTATTTATCTCCATATCACTTCTGAGAGTGGTACAGCCTGGGCATGTGCTTTACATGTTGCAAGTTCTACCATGGTCTCACGCTCTACTCTGCTTTGACCCTTGGGTATCGCTTAAGGCCGGCTTGGAAACTCACCTTCATCTCTCCTACCCAATGACATAGTTTGTTGTCCCATTGTGGCTTCTAACTTAGCTATGGATTGAGAGTGAGATTGGAGTAATAGCTGATTTACTTGGCAATCAGCTTCAATGCCTTGTAGGGTTTTCAGCATTGTCTCCTGAAAAAAATTATATTTAGGTTGTTAAGGAGATGATTGTTGAAATGATGAGTGTCTATGGGCAAAAATGGTAGGATTTTGAAAATTTTGATATGGGCACGGGAGTGAAGCATTAGGGTTTTGTTGAGGTCCTTGGGCTTGAAAACCTGGAGCTTGCGGCCTCCAAGAGAATTTAGGAAGCTGTTTCCACCAAGGATTGTAGGTATTTGAGTAGGGGTCATTTGACGGTCAATCATACCAATTGTGGGTGACCTTCACTTCTTCCTACACAAGCTCTGGTTGGGAAGGCATATGTGGGCAATTGTAGCATGTATGTGAGGGGTCTGAGTAGATGGCACACACCTTTGCACATGCTATAGGTTGCGGTTGCTGTCCTAAGGACAAGAACTGATCTAGATTTTGAATAATGGTGTGCAAGGTGGGTATTACATTGTGGCCTGCCGCCAACTATTAGAATCCCTTAGGTTTGGAAGCAAATGGATTGAGGGGGGTCTACGAGCAGCCACATTGTGCTATTAGGAATTCTCAGCTAGGCTTTCGAAGATAACCCATGCATCATTTTCATGCTTAGTGAGGAAAGTACCTTTGCACGATGCATAAACCGTCGACCTATCTTTCTTAACTAACCCTTCGTAAAAGGTTTCAGCTAATTTTTTTACTTTTTGCATTCGATCCCTATTTTGATGCTCACAAAGCACAAGCATCTTATATGTGCATTTAGTGCTTTTGAACAGGTTCATGATTCAACACACACATGAGGTTAAGGACATGGAAGCCTGGAGGATTATAAAGATCACATCAACTTGGCATATTCCATGAAGTCAGAAAAGCAAAGAAGAAAAAGAATATATATTTGATTCGAATTGTAATGCATTTTGTTTTCCATTTGGTCTATAATAATGCATTGCATGCATGATATGGATTAAAAGCTTAGGATAATCATAGACAGACCATAGGGAACTCAAAAAACAATAGACAGACTTCAATTGACTTTTGGTTAACCGACGTTAAATTTTTTTGGGTCAAATTAAGGGAAAAATAGTAACTTTTTATTGCTCGTGGTCAACCAACCAATCTTGTGTTATAATCCATTGATCAATCGAAGCACTGTTTGCTTGGAGTCAAAAAGTTGACCAAGGCTCAGTCGACCGACCCACAAAATTTGACATTCCCACATTCCATGACCGACCGAACTCTTAGTTCAAAAACGTCGTGGTCAATCGAACCTTATGAGTGGCCAATGGGCCAAGTCCCTTCATCAACTGAACCCACAAAGGGTTCTAGTTCGCCCTCTGTTGGGTCAATCGACCCAAGCTTAGGTCGACCAAACCTCTCGGGTTCCCAATTTTTTATTGTGGTAATCTCGGTTAAAATTTAATTAATCAAATTTCAAAATGCCTAATATATCCCCAACGGTTAGATTTTCCCCATAATCTAAGTATACCCCCTCATCACTCAAATTTTAAATATGAGATCAGATTGAAAATCCTCAGAAAAATATTTTTGAGTTTCCACTCTTTATACTCTCATTTACTTATCATATTGAAAATTTTTCAAGAGTACATCTTTTACTCTCATTCATTCACTTCATTCCTAAATCATTATTGAGAATAAAATTATAATTTCTCCCACATTTTCCTTCTTGATAAATATTTTTTATTGGGAGAAATCTTTGCATAGCTTAGGATCTTTGCATATCCATTGCAAGATTCCCAAAGTTAATATTGTGTTTTCATTACACAAATTTATTTGAGCATTTACCCTAGCTCTCCTAAAACAATATATTGAATATCATTTTTGAAGAAAGCTTTTGGGTTATCAAGATCTTTGAAAAAGGCATTTATATTCATTTTTTTTTTTTTCAAAGATGATATATTATTATTTGGGCAAAAATTTGTTGAGAGCAAAAACCCTTTATTCTCTTATTTTTTATTGAAATATATTTTTGGAGAAACATTTTCATGGGTTTAAATCTTTGTAGTGCTTATCATATAAACCTTACTCAAAGATTGCAAAAGGTAATTTTTGAGAAAATCACATACTCAAACTTAGCTGACAGTCATATCATACGTGAGGGCATTCGTACTTATCGTTATACACATTAGCTTGTACTAGAAGCATTTGTTTGTACAAATATTGAATATTCATTGTATTCCCGATGTGTGGTCGGAAGTGGAGACTTTCCTTGTGAAAAGTACCGAATTGCTCAGACTCGGTTAGGAGAGCACCAGATAGACTTAGACTTGGTTAAGAAAGTCTTGGACTGGTTCAGACACGATTAGGAGAACTAGGTGCACCATCCTATAAGGTGTTGTAAACGGTGTCGCTCCACCCATTAAACGAGCATTTTGTGAATCCTCTTACTTATGGACCTGAGGTTGGGACATAGGCAATATTGGTCGAACCCCGATATCATTTTTTTTGTGTGCTCTTTATATTCACGTACTTTAATTTCCAGCACATGTATGCTTATATTTGATTTATTTTATATATTGTGCATGTGTTAAACATTGTGAATGATTGGAAAATACTAAGCTTGCTATATCTAATTTTAATATTTGTTCAGTAATATTGTGTTGGGTTTTTGGAATTGCATAGAAAGACCCTAGATTGTGTTTTACAGAATTGTGATTTGAACCGAACCTAGGCAGAAATTTTTAAATACCTAATTCACCCCTCTCTTGGGAATACACCAATTCCAACAATTATTATCAGAGCCTCGTTGCGTAGGCTTAAATGTTTTTGTTAAAGATCGTAATGGCTCTTGTTGGTGTATTCCCATTTTGTGAGGGATCATCACGTACCAGTCCTCTATTATTTTGTGGTTTCGACTTCACCATTGGGAAAAATCAAAATGAGCATCTTCATAAAATCAATGAATTGAAGGGTCTGGAAAGTGGTTGCTAAAGGAATTTTTATGCCCGTTAATGAAAATGATATTAATTTAATGCATGCAAATTCACATGCCATGGATTTAGTGTATTGCGCTTTAGATTCTAATATTCTACTCGAGATTATAGCATGTAAAAGTGCATAGGAAATCTAGGACGAACTTGAAAATAAATATAGAGAATCCTGGGAGAATGAGACTACCACTTCTGAACTGTCAAGTTCAAATGATCAAGATATGGTATATGACAGGGTAATAACATTAACAGACAAAGAGTTGTATGATCCTAACTCTGCCTCTATAGGTGATTCTTCTGCTGAATCTCATGATATATTACATCTGAATCATCTATTGCATATAATGTTATTTCTATTGATGATGTATGCATTGATTCATTTGATAATCATTTTGATAAACTTGAGGATGAATCATGTGCTGAAATTAAAAATGAAATGATGCTCTCGGACAAAGAACTAGAAAGTGCTTTATTTAATATGCATTAGTTTCTAGTTAGGATATCTAAGAAGAAAATAAATTTTGAAAAATGAGAATAACAAGATAGTTAAACAACTAAAAGAATTAAAGGAATATAATGTTGTTCTTGAAAATAAAAAAAATAAAAAAGATATTAAAAATTATCTGTAAGGAGGGAGAAACAAGGGATGACTTTAGATTGACTCTCAAAGTAAAAATTAAAAAGAATTGTCATGAGACTCATAATCATTTTCATGCCTCATCGAGGAAGTATATACAAAACATGCTTATTTTATGAAATGAAATGGCACGTTCAAAATAATTGTCCACATAAAAATGCAAGAGACATAGATAAAGAAATGATGTGGGTTATCATGAAAGCAGTCCCCGTTGGACCAAATGAAGATCGGAATCCAATAGAAATTACATAGATTGCTTAATTTTTCCTTTGTTCTTATGATTAGGGGGTGGTGATGACTTTAAGGGCTGGGAAGTGGTTTGTGCCTAAAGCTAAAAAATCTAAGAACCTTAAAATCCTATGATGAAAAACATAATCACATCTTGAATAATATCTCAGAAGCATGCTTAAATGAATCCACTTTCAAATGGATGAAATATCTTTTCTTAGTAAATAATTCTTAAATGCTTAACTCATGCTCAAGTATAAATATCTTAAGTTAAGCTTATTTTGTCCATTACAAAGGCCCGTGCCTTAGGGAATCAATCTTGCCACATATAATTATATACCCTAAGCTCACTTATGAACTTAAAAGCCTGATAAAAACTTCAATCATCTTTCTTGACATAAGCACTGTTTATCAATATTCTATATCTATTGAGTTCTTATTAAAAGTCATCATTCTCAATCAAATTAGAGGTAGCTTGGAAGGGATTCAAACTATTCATCAAATTATAACAATAAAATCCCTTTGAGCCTTAAATGTAAAAATTCTCTAATTTTGATCTATATAGAAGAGCTTTCTCCTCCATAGGAATTCTTTGCCCTTTCGCGATCACATTCGACAAAGACTCTTCCTATCCCTTGGTTTGTATCCTTGCTCCAAATTGTGATCATATTTAAAGGATACTTCCAATCACCAAAAAGTTATGTTCAAGAACCATATACTCCTAAATACTCTTCTAAACATAATAGAAATTTAATCTTTAAGAGTATTCATTTTGTTTACGAGCTCTCAAACTTCAATCAAATCTTGTAAAGCTTCAAATGATATTGAATGGCTAAAGTGGTTGCACTAGGTTTCAAACCTAGATGATGGAATAAAATTTCAAAGAGACCTATGCACATGTAGCTAAAATTCAAAGCCATTCTAATTTGTGCCTCTCATGATTTGAAGTTCATTAGAGGCAAATATAGGCTTTTGACCCTGAAGAAATGTTGCTTGTGACTTTTTTGGTCCGAAAAGCCTAAGCATTAAAAGTCAAGTCTGAATTATTGAAGAATGAAAAAGGCATAAGCTGGTGTTGAGATAAGTGCATAACTCAGGGGGAGCATCATCTTCATAGCTCTTTAAACTAAATGCTCTCACAATTTAATTTCTCTTATGCTTATGCCTTCAATACTGCCAAGCACTATCCATATTGTATTCTATGATCAAATCACTCTGATAGAGAGTACATATCCTTATTTTTTGCATGATTAGAAAATTGAGCTATATTGAATATCCTGTGTTTATTGAATTACTGGAATGCATGGTTGCGTTGAATGCCTCTTGCATGACAGATGTAATGATGAAAATTGCATGCTAGTTGTAGATATTTAGGTCGTTGCATGTTTTATATGAATAATTTGTTGAAAAAAACCAGGTACAGGTTTTATGGGAAAATGTCCAATTTACAGATGGCATGCTATCAAAATTTCGTCAGAATTTTCTCAAAAATAAAACCATGTACAAAGATGATTATGACAAATTAAAAGTTCAAATACTTTTGAAAGGATGAGTGAAAACTAAAATATTTAATTTTATCCTTACATAATCATCGAATACTTAGGGGAGCTCAGTTCCATCACTATAGAAAGAGCACAAATGACTCACATGCATAATGTCACTTTTGAATATTGAGACTCTTCTAAGGACACTAAACATCAAATTCAGCTCTTAAAACTTCTTAATTAGATATGGATTGTTCTCGGTTTTGTGCATTATAGCTATGTCCTAATATCTATTTCTAATGCATTTGTAACCTATTGGGACAACTATACTAATCGTGGATAAAAATAGTTGATAAACATTCAGTATAGTTGTGTTGAAAGTTTCAAAATGATTGCTTATACTGCATGGCATATTTGGTAAAACAATCTTGAATTAGTATAAATAGCTCATTGCATCTATGCTAGGACTTGAATCAAAAGGGGAAAGCATCTAAACATAAACTCCTATCTTGTTTTGCTCACCAATATTTTAGGCTTAGATTAGTGTTTTAATTTGTAGTGGCATGTGTGTTGGCCTTACAATTCTTAAAATATTTTTTTGATGATAACAAATCAGAGGAACTTAACATATTGGGTTAAGTGATGATATTTCAAGACTCAAGTACGTGAATACAAGGTCAAGTGCACACAAGGATTATTGAAAGATTATACTCCAAAGAAAAAAGATCTCATAAAGCTTATATTATTAAAGCATGGATTCAAAGATGATTTGATGAAGCTAAAAGTGAATTGAAGTTGGAAGTAAAGATAAACTCAAGAGAGGGAAAAACATTAAGACTTAAGTGCTTAGAATGTCAAAGTCTTAAGAAGTCTTTATGTAAGTACTTCAAGCAATTTCAATATGGATGCATGAAACTTTTAGGTGAAATACTTGGGCCTAGATACCTTTTAAAATACTTGGAAAAAACTTTTATAAGGTCAAAAGTTATTTCAAAAAGGTTAAAATTATTTTTGGAATGAAAAGCACCAAAGCAGGATGTTCCAAATTCTATTATTTTTTCTATATCCGCATTGATGTGCATTTTTTTCTATCAAATACTCCATATCATAAAAAGTGTTCAACATAAAAGTTCTGAAATTTTATCCTAGCTTTCTGTTATACTAAGAACGTCTAATTTGGAGTTGTATAAAAAAGGTTATGACCAAAATACTGAAAGGTGGTCAAAGATGTCACACGACCGACCCTTATCTATTCAGATGATTGACAAGTAGATGGAACCTGGTTAGGCGACTGACCTCTCAGGGTTAGGCAACTAACCCAATACTGTGTTGCAAAAATATGTTGAATTAAAGGCTCAGGCGACTAACCCAACTCCTCATGTGACTGACCTTCAATTTTTCAAATTTAAAACAGCAAGAGAATGTTTCCAAAATAGATTTCTTAGGCTCCAAACTCTTTCAATATTTGGGAAACTGTTAGCTTTACCGTGATCCCAAGAGGGGGGGTGAATTGATATTTTAAAATCTATCCCCTAGGTATTCCTCCTAACAGCAGTATGTTCACAATCTTATAGTCAATCTAGTGTAAGTTATATCAGAAATTAAATAAAGCAGTTTAATCAATTACGCAAGCACCAGAAAGCAGTAAAGATAAGAATGACACACAGATATGTTATCGAGGTTTGACCAACTGCCTACGTCCCCGCCTTGGCTAACTAGTACAAGGATTATCACAATAACTTGCTCACTTGAACGGGTTGAGCGGCACCTATACAAATCAGGTCAAATTATCACAGGACTGACCTCAGCCTTAACCAGGTCAATTAACACAAGGCTGACCTCAACCTTTACACCAATCCTTACCGGGCTGGATTATTCCCCCCTCAGGCCATGCCTGGAATCTCTCAGATATACAAACAAAAGGTACAGTATAAGGGTGCTTTCACATAAAGCAAATTTGTACCACAGATGCGCACAATCACAAACACCACAAATGATTTAAAATGTAAGCTCAGTGTGGTCTAGATAGTTCAACTCTCAAATATATTTTCTATCAGTGTTATATGTACATGAGAGTGTCAACAAGCAATCTTTATATTTCTAGATGTTCTCAATCAAGAAGCTCAAACAAAGATATCATGCAATATTCAAATATCCCAAATAGCAGAATATGTCAATCACGTGAATAGTGTATATGCTTGGTTTGCAAGATATATGTAATCTTTGTATTTCAGCAAATGATGTAGGCTTGAATGGATATTGCCACAAAGATTAATATAACACACACAAATATATTTTCACAAATATATCAATATGAATACCACAAGATATTTGAGTACGTTTGAAAATATTTTTGCAAGGCAAAAACAAATACAAACTTCCTAAGATATTGCAATGAGAATGCAACACTTAGAAGTTCAGCTAAGTCTTCTTAGAATAGGCTTATGAGAAAAGCCCTTAAGAATACTTAGGTAATGCTCTCGAGAAAATCGATTCAAACAATCAAAGAATAAGAGAGCAAAACCTCAAACCAATAACACTCAAATACACTTAAAAATGATACTAAGATGAAGTAGGTAAGTTTGAGTGGATTTGAAGATAGTATGAACAATAGGAAGTATTTAGCTTGAGAGAGAAATTTGATTTTTGGTTTTTTCTAATCCCTCCTTAATTCTCCCAAATGAAGGAGTATATATAGATATACTAAAAATTTTGACCGTTGGGGACCTATTAGGGATTGTTGAAAAATTTTAATGATATTTTAACCAATTTAACCCTGTTTAAAAAATATTAACTGTGGTAAAAAATTAGGGCAACCCGAGAGGTCCGGTCGACCAGAATTGTTTCAGTCGACCAAGTTTCATATGGTTCGATCGACCAAGGGAGTCTTGAACTAAAGGCTCGGTCGACCAGGAGAGGGCGATTTCTTAATTTTCCTAGGTTCAGTCGATCAAACCATTTTGAACTGGCTGGTTCGGTCAACCAGACCGCTGGGAATTCTCCCAAGGACCCTCCGGTCAACTAGGTAGTTGGAGAACAAAAATGCTCGGTCGACCAGATGGTCAAATGTTGACCAAAGAGGGTTTCGGTCAACCAGGGCTTTTTGAACTACTTGGTTCAGTCGACCAGATGGTCAAACTTTTGACCCAGGGAGGTTTCGGTCGACCAAGCCAAAATGAACTAACTTGGCTGGTCGACCGAAAGTGCACCATGTGTGCATTTCGGACCCGTTTCAAAACATACAAGCCCTATTCAAGTGCCTGACAAACATATGCGAAATGTGTGTGTCCTAGGGTCACTTGAGGTCTAATTTGAAGACACCAAAAAAGTCCGATGTCGGTCAACCTTAGGTCGACTGAAGGGAATACCCTAAGGTCTTTCTATGGTCATTTTTGGTTTGTATCTGGTTTGAACTTACAAAATAAACCATGCATGTGATGTGTGTGCTTATTACAAACCAAATACCCTAATTACTATTACCGACAAATTTCATTACAAAAATATTACAATGAAGAGCATGAATTTGTCTTCAAGCTTTGAGCTTCCATGTGCCATTAATGATCTGCTAAAATGGACCTGCACATGAACTAGATATTTATTAAATACTGGAGTATTTGTCATTATCAAAACCGAGCATGACCTATAAGGGCAACAGAAACACTCTAAGCAACTTGGGCAACATGAAAATATACTTTTTAACTCTATAAATACATATTGATTTCAAGAATTAAAATCACCCAACAAGAAAATCAATCCCAATTCTCATATTTTCAAAGCTTTCTTATTGAATACTCTTGCTCATACACTTGCAGAGATTTTACTGATTTAAAGGCCACGATTCTTGGGTTCTTAACTAAGTTTTACAATCTAAGAAAGAACCCCGGTGATATCTTCTTGAGCTTCATCTTTCTATATTGTGATTTTGATTGAAATATATAAATTTCAATTGTACTAATCTACTCTTTTAAGAGTGTCATTGTACACCAAATTGTTTCTTGTTTCTCTTGTAATTTTTTATGGTTCAAGGTTGGTTGAATCGTTGTACTGACTGTGGGGTATCGCTTGGAGAGGGGGCTCCACCCTAATTGAAGGAGAAATTGTAATGGTTTGCTTTGCCCATTAAGAAGCGTTATAGTGGAATCCTTTAGTGGTCTTGCCTAAGGCAAGGACATAGGCGGGTATAGACGAACCTCGTAAAAGCTCGGTCTCGCTCTCTACCCTTACTCTTTAAATTTCTGCATATACATATATAAATTGCATGGTTGTGTATGTAAGTGCAGGAAGCTAAAATATTGAGATTGAGAAAACTTTTAATTTAAGGAAGTACATTGATTAATCTTTTGTGGAGACCTTAAAGGGAGTGCGTTGATTAATCGTTTGCGGAAACCTTGGTTGAAAGGAAGTGCATAAAATACAGGACTTTTATCAAACTCTACGCTGAGTTATACAAACACTGAATTAAGGAAGTACTGCTGAAACTTATATATTGGTTAAATAACTTGTTGATTGGTTGATTGATTGACATTATTGAAATTATCTCATTAAGAATCATTGGCTTGTGTTAATATTAAGTGTGGATTGTGGTTGGTTTAATTAAGCATTAAAAATCAAATCATTATTGTGTTTTTGCTTAGTTTACAAAAGGTTTTATTTTTGTAAAAAGTTTTAAAAGAAACTTTAAAAACCCAATTCATGCCCCCTCTTGGGACTACACCTTAGTTTTCAGACCCCACTCGGTTTGGACCCCATATGCCTGAATTGGATACCTAAGTGCTTAAAATGAACTAAGTTTACCATGTTTGTATTCTAACTTTGCTTTTAAGTGGGGGGAAAAAACTTGGAGAGGATATTTTTGGTACCGTCTATTCCAGATTGTCCAGGTCAATGTGACGGACATGTCGGGACTGGCCGCATTCAGTTTGGACCTCGTATGCCTGAATTGGATACCTGGGTGCTTAAAATTAACTAAGTTTACTAAGTTCGCATCTAGTCGCATAATTTTAAATTGGAGAGAAGTTTTTGGATACCGTCAGCTCTAGCACGTTCATGTCAATGTAAGGGATGTGTCGGGATAGACCCCACTTGGTTTAAACCTTGTATGCCTAAATTGGGCACTTGGGTGCTTAAAATGAACTACATTTATTATGTTTGTATTCTAAATTTGTTTTTAAGTGGGAAAAGCTCCCGATGAGGCATTTTGGCACCGTCAGCTCTGGCACGTCCAACTTAATGTGATGGATGTGTCGGGATTGAGCCCACTTAGTTTGGACCTCGTATGTCCAAATTGGACACTTGGGTGCTTAAAATGAACCAAGTTTACTAATTTCACATCTAATTGAATAATTTTCAATTGGGAAAGATTTTTTGGGCACCATCTACTTTGGCACATCCAGCTCAATGTGATAGACATGTCGGGATAGACCCCACTCGGTTTGGACCTCGTATGCCCAAATTAGACACCTGAGTGCTTAAAATGAAGTAAATTTACTATGTTTGTATTCTAATTTTACTTCTAAGTGGGGATAAAGCTCCCATTGAAGAGTTTTTGGGCACCGTCAACTCTAACAGTTCCAAGACAATGTGACAAACTTGTCGGGACTAACCGCACTCAGTTTGGGCCTCGCATGCCCGAATTGGTCACCTAGGTGCCTAAAATGAACTAAGTTTACTAAGTTCGCATCTAATCGCATAATTTTCAATTGAGGAGTCTTCTGGCATCATGAGCTCTGATACGTCTAGGTCAATGTAATGGATGTGTCGGAATAGACTCCACTCGATTTGGACTCGTATGCCCAAATTGGATACCTGAGTGCTTAAAATGAGGTAAGTTTACTATGTTTGTATTCTAATTTTACTTCTAAGTGGAGATAAAGCTCTTGAGGAAGATTTTTTGGGAACCGTCATCTATGACACTTCTTAGTCAATGTGACGAACGTGTTGGAACTGACCGCAATTAGTTTGGACCTCGCATGCCCGAATTAGACACCTGGGTGCTTAAAATGAACTAATTTTACTATGTTCGCATCTAATGTCATAATTTTCAATCGGGGAGGAGTTTTTTCGCACTGTCAGCTCCAACACGTCCAAGTCAATGTGACGGATGTGTCGGGATAGATCCCACTCGGTTTGGACCGCGTGTGCCCGAATTGGACACCTGGGTGCTTAAAATAAACTAAGTTTACTATGTTTGCATCTAATCACATAATTTTCAATCGAAGAGGAGTTTTTGGTCACCGTAAGTTTCGGCACATCCAAGTCAATGTGACGGATGTGTCAGGACAAACCATGCTTGGTTTGGATCTCATATGCCGGAATTGGACACCTGAGTTCTTTAAATGAACTAAGTTTACTATCTTTGTATTCTAACTTTTCTTCTGGTGGGCAAAAGGCTCCCGGGGAGGAGTTTTTTGGCACACCATTAGATCTGGCATGTTCAGGTCAATGTGATGTGAAAAGTAAGTTGATCTCCTAAGAAAGGGGGGTGAATTGGGTTTTTAAAATTCCTTTGCTTACTTTGTATTTAAAAATTCCTTAATTAAATTTTAATTTCAGCAATATATACTTTCAAAAATTTACCAATAACCACAATACCATTGATAATCAATTAAGTTTGACCAATATTCAATCTCAAGTTAAATTATTTAATATTGACACTTAGCTAATTAAATTTCAAAAAAATCAGATTAGGATATTTTAAAAATATAACTCAGATTTTATTCCTTTACTCCAATCAATATAATTTTTAGATATTTGATTTTTGAAAACTTTAAATTTAAAATACCTTGCAGCTATTTTAATATTCAAAATAAGGACTTTGACGAATTTGTCAAACCAACCAACTAACTAATGTATGGTGAGATTAACTATGCTTAAAAATCAAGATTCCGACACTCCAAAAGGTTTAGCAAGATATAAAGATCATACACACATTTTATATCTTTGAAAAAATATAAAGAGATTTAGGGAGAAGAGCTTAGAACCACATTTAATATCTTCGCAGCCTACGTCCTTGCCCCAAGAAACCGTTGTGAGGATTCCAACTTTTTATTTTGCCAAATTACCACCTCTCTCCTTCTCAAGTGGAGCTCCCTCTCTAACAAGAATGCCCCTTCTCATTAGCCAACGATTCCACAACCCTAATTCGTCAAAAACAACAAAAAAAAACAAACTTTGTTGTCATACAATGAACACTCTTAGTTATAGTACATTTATACAAGTTAAAAGCACAATATACTTCGGCAAATAAACAATATAAAGAGATGAATCTCAAAGTTAATATCACCGAGGTTCATTCTTAGATTGTAAAACTTAGTAAGAGCACAAGAACCATAAGCTTTAATTTAGCAGGTACTCAGTAATGGCTTTCAGCAAAGTATTCAGCAAAGACTCTTTGAAAGTATGAGAATTTGATCAATAAATGCTTGTTGGTAATTATTGGTGTGATTAATTTTAAGGTTTAACATGTATTTATTGATAGAAAAAGTAATATTTTGTATTCCCCAAGTTTCTTGCAGTGTTTCCCATGTTTTCACAGAGTTTGGCAACTAAGCAATCAATTTTGGAAACTTTCCCTCGCTATTTTAAATTTAAAAAGCTAAAGGTCAACTATCTGTGATTCACAAGGTCAGTCACCTAATCCTTTATAATTCAACGAAATTTCAAACACAGAATGGAGTCAGTCACCTGATGCTATTCTGTTTGCTCAATTTATTCAACATAAAAATATGAGTTAATTGATCAAACACGGTTAGTCGTCTGAACTTGCAATGTTTCAAAGAAACTTTGCTTTTCAACACTTTAAACCTTTGTTTTTGTAAAATTTAAATGAGACTGATTTAAAAATATTTTTTGGGGTTTTCAAAAATAGGTCTCTAAGTCCATAATAATTCCTAGGAGCTTTAACCATTTATATTGAAATTTAATGAAGTACTTACATGAGACTTCTTAAGATTCTAACTTTCTATAACACTAAATCTTCATGCTTTTGCTTCCATTCTTAGAGTCTATCTTGACTTCTTTCTTCGAAGGACTTTAAGCTTCACTTGGTCTTCTATCTTTGAATCCAAGATTTTAATGAACTTCATCAAGAACTTGAGATCTTGAACTTTTTATTAAAATCACTTGAATTCCGAAACATCGTCACTTGACTAAATATGTTAAGTTTCCTTAATTTGTTATCATCAAAATAATATTCTTAAGCCTTGTTAGACCAACAATCTCCCCATTTTTTATGATGACAAATAAAGAGTAAAAATGAGTAAGCCTTAAAAATGGCTCCCCCTTACAATAAGGATAGTCTTAACATAATTTTGAAAATAAGTCATTTATTTATATGATTGCATGTTAGAATTTTAGTTCATGAAATTTAATTCAAGTTCATATTTCAAGTTCATTTATGTTAAGTTCATATTTTTCAATTCATAATAATAATATCATCAACAGTGTGTATCAGCAATGTGCTTTCTGTTTTGCTCAAAAGTTCTCCTCATTTTGACATTAATCAAAAAGAGATAAACACAAACATGCTAAAGCATAGAGCAGTATCAACACAAAAATAGAGAATAATAGTTATCATGTTGTAATCAAGGAGTCCAAAAACAACATGAGAAACATCCACGAATTACAACGCAACTATCTAAAATATAAATTAAAAATAAATAAAAATCTAATCACCTACAGTTGTATCATCATCTTCAGTTCCTTCTTCTGCTTCTTCATCATCTTCATCTTCTTCTTAATTTTCTGTTTCTTCACTGCCTGCTTCATTTATCTCCATAGGATCTTTTCCTCATGAAGAACTAGCTATATGTTGTTTAATACGACCAAGTTGTTGATCTAGTGAAGAATAGTTGGTTTGAAGAGATGCAAAATTTTCTTGAAGAATTTGAAATCTAGATCTCATTTCACCACTAAATACGGTGAATTGTTGATGAAAAGGAAGAAACCAGGAAGGTGCATCATCTAATTGAGGAGGCGGTTGTGGATCAAGATCTTGCCGTTGTCTTCTTCCCAACTTAGGAACCCAACCTTGCTCATGTTTTTCATAACTGATTTGCTTAAGAGTGGTAGACGAGAAAGTGTCATAATGGGTCTGTTTGATGAACAAGTCATTTGGAGAGGCTACGTGGAGATGGGCAAAGATTATATTTAGAGTTCCACCATATGGTAAAATTACTCTATGTCCTTCGGTTCTTGAGGTAATCCATTTCAGAATCAAACTTGATAAATCAAGCTTCTTCTCTCTAAGTAAAAACCACATGACGAAACAATCCAAATAAGAGATGTAGTCATGTGATCCTACTTGAGGCAAAATATTGTATGTGATGATCTTTTGGAGGATCTGTGCTTGAAGGTTTAATTGTTTATAGAGTGGAGGATGTCCAAAATAAACCGGTTCCTCATCCATAATCAATGGTAGAAATTCTTCAAGTGTAAAACCTTGTTCCATGATCTAAGCTTGTCCAAATTTTGGACATTCAAATTCACCTCATCGAATGTTGAAAATAATTGCCAAAGTTTGTGGAGTAAGTGCAATTGCCTTTCCCACTACTTTGCCAGTAGTTACCGTGTCTCTTTTAACCAAGTTTGCATAAAAAAAAAAACTTAACTAGATTGGGAAAGACACCCTTAGCCTGATAGGTGACAAATTTCTTCCATCCTAACGCTTTAAACATTGATAGAATTTTGGGAAAATTTTCTTCAAAGAACATAATATCTAAGACTTTACTAAAAATGGGGTCAGCAGAACGAATATGACCTTTGTAAAGTTTCTTTGCCTGAGGACTTATAAGCCATTTCTCAATGTTCTCCTTGTCATCTTTCCCAGAATAGGATCCTTTGTATCCAGCGGTTTCGTTTGTGGCATGATGATTCGAATAGTAAAACCCTAGAAAATCATGAGGGAAAGGTGTAGGTGATGTTCTTCAAGATTTAATCGAAGGATTTTGAGGGTAGAAGCACTTGGGTTTGAAGGAGAATGAGTGTAGGAGAGGAGAAAAACAAGGTTAGGTGCCTGGGAAGTTGAAAGGTTAGGGTTTCGTGCACTTTAGGTACTTAAATCACCGTCAGTCAGTCGACTGTGGCTCAGAGGGTTAGTCGCCTAACTTTACTAATACTAAATTACTAACAAAGTCAGAAAAGGTTCAATCGACTGTGCCTTATGGTTCAGTCACCTGACCTCACTTGCCTTTCAAATTTTACTTTACTACTCATCAATATCCTCTTTAAACAACTTCTCTGCTATGTAACAATCCTAGTTCTCTTCTTATAGATATAAATTTATCTTCTGGATGAAGTTTTGTAAAAATATCTGCCCATTGGTCACTTGTATTCACAAATTCGAGTAAGATGTCTTCCTTTTGCACATGATCTCTTAAGAAATGATGTCTTATGTTTATATGATTGGTTCTTGAGTGTGATATGAAATTTTTTGAGGTATTTATGGCGCTAGTATTATCACATTTTATAAGTATAGCTTAATATTCCAACTTGTAATCTTTTATTCATTGCTTCATGCGGAGAGTTTGTGCACAAAAGCTACCTGATGCCACATATTCAGCTTTAGCAGTAGATAAAGCTACATAATCTTGTTTCTTGGAGAACCAAGATACAAGAGATCTTCCTAGAAAGTGGCAAGTACCTGAATGGCTAATCATCTCAAAGCTAGTGTCATTAGAATACCATAGACCCAAGTCACTAGTACCTATTAAATATCTTAAGATTCTTTTGATGGCAATTTGTGAGATTCCTTAGTGGCTGCCTGATAACAAGCACACATGCATACACTAAACATAATGTCCGGTCTACTATCTGTCAAATATAGTAGACTTCCTATCATGCCTCAGTAATATTTCATATCTACCGGTTTTCCTTTTTCATCCTTATCAAGACTTATAGTCGTACTCATTGGGGTTCCTATTGATTTGCTACCTTCCATATCAAACTTCTTAAGCTTATCATTTATATATTTTGATTTATTTATGAAGATTCCATTTTTAGCTTGCTTAATTTGAAGTCCTAGGAAGTAAGTCAATTCTCCCATTATACTCATTTCAAATTCATCTTGCATACACTATGAAAAGTCTTTACATAGTTCTTCATTTATAGCACCAAAAATGATATCATCCACATAGATTTGAATGATAAGCATATCTTCATTTTTAGATTTGATAAACAGTGCTCTGTCCACTTTACCTCTAGAAAAGCCTTTATCTAATAGAAATCCACTCAACCTCTCATACCAAGCTCTACAGGCTTATTTTAGTCTACATAGTGCTTTTGTTAGTTTTAACACATGATCAGGGTAATGAATATCCTCAAAACCTGGAGGTTATGTCACATAGACTTCTTCATTTACAAATCCATTTAAGAATGCACTCTTCACATCCATTTGATAGAGCTTGAATTCTTTGTGAGATGCATAGGCTAGTAACATTCTTATGGCTTCCATTCTAGCTATGGGAGAAAAGGTCTCATCGTAGTCTATTCCTTATTCTTGATTATATCCTCTAGCTACAAGTCTAGCTTTATTACATACTACTATATTGTTTTAATCCTTTATATTCCTAAATACCCATTTGGTTCCAATTACTAAATGATCAACGGGTCTAAGAACTAAATTCCATACTTTATTTCTTTCAAATTGATATAATTCTTCCTGCATAGCTTATATCCAAGAATCATCACTTAAGGCTTCTTTTATATTCTGGGGTTCTTTTTGAGATAGAAATGTGAAGTGATTACATAGATTTTTCAACGAGGATCTAGTAGACACACCACATGAAGGTTCACCAATGATTTGGTTTTTGTGGGTGATTTCTTACATACGTCCATTCTTTAGTGTAGGAATTGACGTATTCCCAATAGGGGGGTGAATTGGGTATTTAAATATTTAGTCCTAGGTTAAACCAGATTCCACACGCAGTATTACAAAAACCTAGGCTCTTTCTATATAATCACAAACCCAATCAAATATTTAAACAATAAACATAAACATACAAGTTTAGAAGGTAAATTTTGGAAAATAAAACCAACACCAGATATGTTATCGGGGTTCGGCCAAAACTGCCTATGTCCCCGCCTTAGCTCGTAAGCCCGAGGATTACCACTATTGTTCACATAATGGGTGGAATGGCACTGTTTACAATCATGTCAAATTCCCAGGGCTGACCTCAACCATTACAAACTCTCCTTACAGGGCAGAGAAGGGCCTACCGATTCTTACGGTAAAGATGAACACCCCCTCAGGCAACGCCTGGAATACAACGACGAGTATCAAATTTTTGTGTAAAATTATAACGCTTCTAAACACAAGGAGATTTGTACCAATACGCACATGCAATAATCAATGCACTCACAGATAATAGTATGTATGCTCAGGTGAGATTGGACAAGTGAAGCTACTCTCAAGAAAATGTCAATATGCAATAAACGTGTGAGAGTGTATAATCAAACTATCTTTGAAACAATATATAGATATATAGATCAATCACAAGTAGGGTTTCAAAGATTTCCAATAGAAAGATCAAATATTTCAAAAAAAAATTCAAAAAATATTAAGCACAAGAGATATTTGTAAAACGAGCTTGTCAGAAAATATTTTCTTGACAACACAAGACAAGCTTCAAAGTCTTGCAATCAAAATGCAAAGACTCACAAACTAGCAAGATTTTACCCACACAATAAATTTATGAACTAAATCTATGGGGGAAAATCTTTGGCTTAACTCTCCTTTGAAAAAATCAAATGGATAAGTATATGGGTTGTGTATGAAGAAAGGGCTCTCAAAAAATAAAAATAAAAATTCTTAATCAAACTCCCTAATCTTGGCTTAATCTTTTCAAATGAACCCATATATATAGCCACTTATAAAATTTTGACTTTTGGGACACAAGCGTAATATTTAAATTTGTTTAAAACATGTTTAACAAAAAATAACCTTGTTTAACCCCAATTAACCTCGGTAAAAATTAGGCAACTCAAGATTTTTTCGTTAACTGTATTTTAAGTTCAGTTGAGTCGATTGCCAAGTTCAGTCGACCAAAGCACATTTGAACTACAGATATAGTCGACTAAATTAAGGTGATTTTGAAAGCATTCGAGGTTCGGTCGACTATATTTAAGTTCGATCTGCTGAACATATAGCTCTGTTGACCCAATCAAAAATGAACTAGAGATTCAGTAGGTTGAACAGTTGGGTGTCAAACACGAGCCAGTTTAGTTGACCAGGGAAGATATGTTCATAACCGTTCGGTCGGTTGAACCATGATCAAACTATTGACCTTGGAGAGGTTTAGTCGATTGAGCTGAATATACACAGCTAGGTTTGGTTGAGTGACTTTCAATTATTTATTTAGGTCCTAATTTTGAGTGTAGAGTCACGTGTAAGGACCTAGGGTCTATCTAAGGTCAAGGCTCTTTAATTTAGCCTGAAAAACCTAGCGTTAGTCGACCTTGTCTATGGTCACTCGTTTTTCCTATGGTCAGACTAAGGTATCCTGAGCATAAATACCTATTATGCACGATATGTAGATTATTACAACCATAAATTATTAGAGACCCGAATTAAATAAATATATAAAAGTACAGCTTAAAATAAATAAAGGCTTTATGCTCAGCTCCTCGACAATTCCATAGATTGCGCCAAATGATGTGCTCGTTTAAGTGCTTCTCGGCTTCCATTTCTCATCTATCAATTGTGCTTGGAAAAATAAAATTATTCATAAACTTAGCACACGGATGAGATATTGCAATTTGTCATAGTCTAAATAGGAGACGGACTCAAAAAGTCAACAATCTCTCCCTTTTTGATGATGACAAATACAGGAGCAAAATGTGGGTTTACCTAACAAGGCCCCCCCTAACAATATGCACAAATACAAAAAGATATTCAATAAAGTATAAATACATGCATGAAGACTTTACAATGAGGATTTTCCTAACAAGGCTCCCCCTAACAATATGCACAAATACAAAAAGATATTCAATAAAGTTCAAATACATGCATGAAGACTTCAGAATGATTCAAGTTGTTCATTTAAGTACAACTATCTTTTCGAATTGAATAACAAAAGGTCAAGGAGTAAGGACTAATTTTGCTTTCCTAACACTTCTCCCCCTTTTGTCATCAACAAAAGGGCATATAAAAAATATAAGCGTTTTTGAAAAAAAATGGCAATTAAGCACACAAACAGTATAACTGGTCATATAAATTATTTAAATGACATAAAGACTGTATTAAACCATAAATATACACAAACCATTGCAATTGAAACAAATTATAAGACCCGTGAAAGATTTGAGTTTAAAGCACACGACATATGATACCAAATAGTTGGTTTGAGTACAAACACAATCTAGCTAGTTTGCATACATCTTTATGTGAAGTTACTAAACCAGTTATGCAATTTAAAAACATATACGTGTATAATAATAATAATAATAATAATAATAATAATAATAATAATAATAATAATAATAATTATAATAATAATACGGCAAGAGAAAAAAGTTTTAGTTTTGAAATTAGTTCTTGCCATAAAGTATTAAAATATATATATATATATATATATATATATATCCCCCTTTGATATTTGCAAAAAGTACTGGGGGTGCTTGCTGAAAAAAAAAAAAAAAAAAACTTTAATTTGAAACAAGTAACCACAAATTTTTTGGTTTGTCAATTAAGCACATATGAAAATGTAACTAAAAAACCACAACCATTATGATTCTAAAGATTTAACAATCACATGCAAGATCATATGGAAAATCAAATGAATGTGGCAAATATAAACAAATATTTTTAATAATATCATTTCAGTTAAGCACAAGCCACACTTGATTCAAAACAGATCTAAGCAAAAAAGTGTTGGTGAGTATAATAGGGTAGGATTTAATTTTGGATGCTCCCCTTATCGATTTGAATCATAGCTTAGATGAAATAAATTACTTATACTTTGCAAGGAATTGATTTCATTAAATATGCCAAAGTATAAGTGAGCACACAAACAATTCTTTATCAGCTATATTGGATATTTATTAACCATATTCATCTCTGATTAGTATAGTCAACCCTATAGGAAACAAGTGCATCGGAAATAGATATTAAGGAATTCTATAATGCTCATTACCAAGAGCAATCCATATCTAAATCATAACCATGAAAGCTGGATATTATGCTCAGGGTATCCAGAATAGCCACAATATTTCAAAAAGTGAACTGATGCATTTGAGTCCATTAGTTCCTTCTATAGGGATGGAGCTAAGCTCCTCTAAATACCTAATGATTATGCAATGATGGAATTTGATTATTCAATTTATTTTTACTCATCCTTTCAAAAAATTTTTATCATTTATTTTAACATAATCATCTTTGTACAAGGTTTTACTTTGGGAAAAAATCTACTGAAATTTCGGCAGCATGCTGTCTACAAATTGGACATTTTCCCATAAAACCTATGCCTGATCAGTTCAAATAAGTAATTTATAATTCAGTTCAAGGCACACGAGAACCTATATCCACTATCAACATGCAATACATATCACTGCATCCGCCATGTAGAAGGCTTTCAATACAAGCATACAATCAAGTAGCAATCAACAAATCAAAATATATAATCTGTCCATCAAAGAATATAGACAGTAGATAATAGAGGATAGTTATAAATTCATTGCAGTATTCATATGAACATTTTGGCATAAAAATTAAAAATACCCGAACTGTCAATACAATAGATTGATAAAATTTCTAAAACCTTAGATGCTTAACAACAAGCTAATGAGTATAATAAAATTCCTAAAACACATTCATAAGATATAACTTGAAGCTCAATGGAATGTATGTGATGTGTTCAATAAAATCTTTTACAATAACAACTATATGATCTTTGCTTGAAAAATATGTATGATAAGTATGCTTCAAAGATCTAAGTCAAATAGATGATTTTTATAAAAATATGTATATAATAAGTGTGCTCCAAAGATCTAAACCCTATTCAAAATTTCTCCATAAAATATTTCTCAAAACTATGTATTTTGGAGATTTAAGGATTTGCTTTCAAGTAGTTTTTGCACTAATAAAATAAGATGAAATCTTTGAATAAAAGATAAAAGTGAATGTTTTCAAAGATTCTAGCTTTAATAAAAACTTTTTCCCAAAAATATTTTTCAAGTAATTGATAAAAGAAAAACTAGTATTCTTGCTCCCAATAAGGATTTCAAATAAAATAATATAAGAGAAGAAATATTTAGAATATGATGATTGAATGCTCAAAAATTAAAGCTTGTTTTACCAAACCTCAACAATAAAGATGCTTGCAAAAGATGTGAGTGAAAGCCTTTTGATCTTTAAAATCAACGTAGAGAATGCTCAAAAGTGTCTAAATCTGATAGAGTGTAGGCAAGAGGTCTGAGAGAGTGCAAAAGCTACATTTTAGGGTTTCTAGGTTTGACATTTATAAGCATTGTCGCATATGCGCATATCTTGACCATTGGATCAATAAAAAAAATTATTTTTGTTAATAAAAAATTTTCCTGTTGTGCACTAGAGTGTCAGTCTGCCCGACAGACTCGTCAACGAGTGAATACATTTATTGCCGAGTGTCCTTCATCAATTCGTTGACATTACGAGAGGATTCGTCGATGAGGCACTAACTAAGAAAACTAGTGTCTTGGTATTTACTCATCAATGAGGATATACATTTATCGCTGAGTGGCTTTCAGTCATTCGTTGATGAGGCCAGAGACTAGTCGACGATTCCTCTATTTTTAAGTCTTCAAAAATGCAGATCCAATCCAAGGATAAATGTATGTAGATTTTTCATGAAGAGCATGAGTCCTAAGGTTAGTCCATTGATCATTTTGAGCTCCCAATTATATCTTATGAAATATATAAATATAAGTGAAACTAAACACACATTACAACTGAAAATTTGAAGTATCTTCATCCTTTTGCTCTTTTAATTTCTTGGAATGTGCTTCAAGTTCCTCATGACTTCCATAGCAGTTGTATCATCTGTGCGTGCTAAATAATGATCATGCTAAAAGACTCAATGCGATAATTGTGTTTTGTCATTGTCAAAATGAGATCATACTCAAAAAGTCAATACTTTATAGAAAAATCATCAGACTTTAATGCACATACCACAATATAGCGCAATGCATATCTAAGCATAAAAATATTGATGAGCATAACAAGATTGGAAATAATTTTCAGATGGTCCCCCTATAAGTTTGAATACTTGCTTAGATGGAATGAAATGCCTATACTTATCAAGGATTCATTTTACGGATAATTTCAAGCTGTATAAGCAATTAAAATATCTTAGACCAACTATTTCGATACCATGATACACATGAGTTCTTTATGCTTCTTCCCTAGGAATGGAGCTTAGCTCCCCTAAATATTTTCAAGCTTGCATTATCGAATAAGAATGAGATAACATTTTCATTTTGCATTCATTCATCCTTTCAAAAATATTATAACATTTATTCTATCATAATCATCTTATCACATGGTTTTATTTTGGAAAGATTTAACAAAATTACGGCAGCATGCCGTCTGTAAATTGAGCTTTTTCCATAAAAACATGTACCTAAAATTTGGTTGTTTTCAACAAGTAATTTATCCAAAGCATGCAACAACCTAAAATATCTACCAACATGCAATTTTCATCATTGCATCAGCAATACAGGTGGTGTTCCAGATTAAGTATGCAATCAGGTAGCTCAACTAACAAATCATAAACTATAAACTATCCATTAAAGAAATTTAATCATATAGTATAATATGGACAATAATTTGCAATGTTGTTTTCATAAAGACATATGGGCATAAAGAAAAATTATGAGAGCATAGAGTCATGAATTTAAAAAGAAATGCTTCCCCTGAGTTATGCACTATTAATTTCTTATGTCTTTACCATTTTTCAAGATTGTGGCCAAGTATTTGAAGACTTTCAATGATTTTAGCTTGGCGTTGAATGTTGTAACTTAGAGGACCAAAAAGTCATAAACAATTCTTCTTCATGGTCATAAGCCTATATTGTCTCTTTTCTTATGGATCTCAACGCAAATAACTTAGCCATTTGACATATTCAAAAGCTTCTAATAGATTTGACTTGAAGTTTGAGAGCTTGTGAAGTAAGATTTGACAAATACTCTTATCAATTAAATTGCTATTAAGTTTAGAAGAGTATTCACTATGAGTGGACATTATTCGTAACATTTTTGTGGAAGTGAATATGTCCAACTTCTTAGGTAAGATGAATGTTACTCTTAAGGTATTTCTGATTATCCCACCATTAGACAGTACCTTTTAAGTATGTCTTCAATTTTAAGGAAGGGTACGAGCCTAGGAGAGATGAATCTTTACCAGATATGATCATGATATGGTAAAGATTTTTATGGAAGAGATAGCTTTAGCATAAATAAAAATTATGGAATTTTATATTTTAAGCCCAAAGGAAATATTTATTAAAATGTCTTCATAAACCATTTGGATCCCTTAGAGAATTCCACTAATTTTATTATAACGGGATATCTTTTAATAAGCACTCGATAGATATAGAATTCATGATTTATGTTACTCACTTTGGAAGTATAAGGTTCTTGATAATTTATCTAGTTAAATTTATAATCTTTTACTTTGAACAAATCAACATTAGCAAGCTTTAACCAATATTTTTATATTTTATCCAATTATTATGATATATATATATATATATATATATATATTAAGTTCATATTGGATATTACTTAAAAGAAATCATATTGGCTTGATTTACCAAGATTCCTAGTATTTAAAATTTTGTATAGTAAATGCATATTCTAATTTTTGACTTTTTAGACACAAACCATTTCTAAGCTTTTAGTCATCACCTACCCTATAACTAGTCCTAAGAATAAAGGAAGAATTAAATGATCATGTGATTCCAATTGGAACTTTTCTTGATTACCCATGTCATTTTCTTATCTTTGTCTCAAACACCTCTAAATGGACATTTATATCAGGTATGCCCTTTCATTTTACAAAATAAGCAAGTTTTGTATATTAGTGAGAAAGTATGCTTATTTCTTCTCTTCTTGCTTAATGAGGCATGGCTATGGGATTTTTGAGATAGATCCAAACCCTTTTTGGAAATCACATAAATCATTAAATGAATCATTAATTGTAGTAGGCTAAGATACATATACCTCCTCCTCGACTAACTCAGTTTGTTTACAATTTGCCACCTCCTGATCATTTGAAGTTGATATTTCCAAAATGGTGGGTTTTTTCTTCTAGGCTTCTCCATACTTCCCATCAAGTTCTTCCTAAATATCTCTCGTGCATGTACATGCCATAATTTCATGAAAAAAATTAGAATCTAAAGCACAATATAGCATATCCATGGCATTTGAATTTGCATGCATATCATTTTCAGTTATTGGCATACTAATTCCTTTAACTATTGCCTGCCAGGCCTTCCAATTCATTGATTTTATAAAAGCACCCATTTTTAGTTTCCAAATCGAAAAATTTTCACCACAAAATATTGGAGGACTAAAAAAAGAGCGTCCCTCACTGAATGAGGATACACCAACATAAGTCAACGTGATCTTTTACAAAAAAAAATATATATAATTCTAAGCAACGAAGCTCTAATACCAAATGTTAATTTAGGTGTAATCCCAAGAGGGGGGTGAATTGGGTATTTAAAAAATATTTTGGTATTTCAATCCTCAATTGAAAACCCAACTATACATGCACAAATTTAGAGATACACCGATTTCAGTATTATACAACTTAATTGATTTAATCAATGGATATCTCAATTAATTCATTATTACCCAATTATTCTCATGTATTTTAGATATTCATATATACCAATATTTAAAACATGCACAACAGATATAATATGAATATAAGTGTGGAAATATAAAAAGAGATAGAGATAGATAGATAGATAGATAGAGAGAGAGAGAGAGAGAGAGAGAGAGAGAGAGAGAGAGAGAGAGAGAGAGAGAAAGAGTGAGAGACTGTGTAGACACTAAATTTTTAATGAGGTTCGGCCAAACTCAACCTATGTTCTCGCCTTGGACAAAACCCCATAAGGATTCTACTCTTCCGCTCCTTAAAATATGACGAAACTTTCCATTACACTCCATTACTCACAAGAGGTGCAACTTCCTCCTACTTCGCTGCTTACAAGAGGCACAACTTCCTCCTACTCCATTGCTTACCAGAGGCACAACTTCCTCCTCCCTAATTCACAACCCGAACCGTCAATACAATAGATTGATAAAATTCCTAGACACTCAAATGCTTCTCAACAAGCTAATGAGTACAATAAAATTCCTAAAACACATTCATAGGATATAACTTGAAGCTCAATGGAATGTATGTGATGTGTTCACTAAAATCTTTTACAATAACAACTATATGATCTTTGCATGAAAATTATGTATGATAAGTATGCTTCAATGATCTAAGTCAAATAGATGATTTTTAAAAAAATATGTATATAATAAGCGTGCTCCAAAATCTAAACCAAATATATGATCTTTATAAAAATATGTGTATAATAAGTGTGCTCCCAAGATCTAGACCCTATTCAATATTTTTCCAGAAAAGATTTCTCAAAACTATGTATTTGGAGATTTTATGGTTTTCTTTCAAGTATTTTTTGCACTAATAAAATAAGATGAAATCTTTGAATAAAATATAAAAGTGAATGCTTTCAAAGATTCAAACTTTAATAAAAAAATTTTCCCAAACAAATTTTTCAAGTAACAAATAAAAGAAAAACTAGTACTCTGGCTCCCAATAAGGATTTTAAATTAAAGAATATGAGGGAAGAAATATTTAGAATATGATGATTGAATGCTCAAAAATTAAAACTTGTTTTACCAAACCTCAAAAATAAAGATGCTTGCAAAATATTTGAGTGAAAGACCTTTGATCCTTAAAATCAACGTAGAGAATGCCCAAAAGTGTCTAAATTTGATAAAGTGTAGGAACAGGTCTGAGAGTGTGCAAAAACTACATTTTAGGGTTTCTAGGTTTGATATATATATATATATATATATAAGCATGGTCACATATGAGCATATCTTGACCATTGGATCATTAAAAAAAAAAAAATTGTTAATAAAAAATTTTCCTGTTGCGCGCTAGAGCGTCAGTATGCCCGATAGACTCGTCGACGAGTGGATACATTCATCGCCGAGTGTCCTTCATCAATTCATCGACAATACTAGGGAATTCATCGATGAGGCAACGACTGAGAAAAGTAGTGTCTCGATATTTACTCGTCAAAAAGGTCATATATTCGTCGTCGAGTGGCCTTCAGGCATTCGTCGATGAAGTCAGGGACTAGTTAACGATTCCTCTATTTTTCAACCCTATAAGTCTTCAAAAATGCAAATCCAATCCTAGGATAAATGTATGTAGATTTTTCATGAAGTGCATGAGTCCTAGGGTTAGTCTATTGATCATTTTGAGCTCCCAATTATATCTTATGAAATATATAAATACAAGTGAGACTAAACACACATTACAACTGAAAATTTGAAGTATCTTCATCCTTTTGCTCTTTTAATTTCATGGAATGTGCTTCAATTTCCTCATGGCTTCTATAGAATTTGTATCATTTGTGCATTCTAAATAACGATCCTACTAAAAGACTCAATGCACATATGGGATAATTGTATTTTGTCATTGTCAAAATGAGATTAGACTCAAAAAGTCAACACTTTATCACTTAATTGACTTATATTGAGTAGATTATGTTTCAACCCATCTACTAGTAAAACATCATCAGTGATCAATGAAGGTTTTTTACCTACTTTCCCGATATCGATAATTTTACCTTTGGCATTGTCACTGAAGGTGACATATCCACCATATTGTTGCACTAGTGTAGCAAATTTTGATTTGTCTTCAGTTATGTGCCTTGAATACCCGCTGTCAAAGTACCATTTGTCATTTGATGGAGTGGTCCTAAAGCATACCTACAAAAAGGGTTCAAGGTGTAACCTTTTTGTACCCAAACCTTCTTAAGACATTTTATTTCAGGTTTATTTTCATTTTTGACTCTCCATACTTTCATGATTTTAACATTTTTCCTTTTAAATAGACATTTAAACTTTATATGTCCCTTTTTCTTACACAAGAAGCAAGTAGTATGTTCATAAGTATTTGTGGAAGATGTGCTGGCATAATATTTTGATTCTTTTACAAAGTATCTCATATAGAGATTCTTTTTCTTCTTTTTTTCAACTCCATTGTATCCAATTCCTTAATTATCTAATGACATTCTTTGTGTTCCAACCAGCTTTTCAAAATTTTCTTTTCCTTTTGTGAAATTGTAGATGATTTTGTCTTTATCCTCAATTTTACTTTTAAGTTTACTCAATTCTAAATCCTTCTTACCTTCACTATTTACTTGCAACTTTACTAGGTCTTGAGGCATCTCATTTATTTTATCCATAAATCATCAATGTGTGAGTCCTTTTCTATTTCAGCTGATTTTGAAGTTTCAAGTTGATTTTTGAGTATTTTATTTTGTTCTTTCAATGCTAAGTTTCTTTTGGTTACTCTTATGAACCTTTTATGCAAAGTAAATAGTTCAACCTGAATTTCTCCATATGAAGGCATGCTTTCACATGAGTCACTACATGATTAATCACTAGATTCTTCAGATGAACTAGTACAGGAGTTTACCGTAGTATATTTAGCCATGAGGTTGAGGTTTGTCATATCTCGATCACTTGATTCAGTTTTTGATTCTCTTGAGCTTGTGCCATCCCACGTAGTAGCTTTCATTGCCTTCTTTTTCTTCTTCTTGTCTTTCTTGAGCTGTGGACAATTTGATTTTATATGCCCAACGTTTTTGCAGTTATATCATGTAGGAGGTTCATTCTTGGTTTCCTTTTTGCTTCTCCTTTATCAGATTTTAAGCCTCTCAATTTTCAAGTAAATTTCTTATTTTTCTTGAAGAATCTTGTAAGTCTCCTAGTAATTAAGGTTATATCATCATTGTCTAATTCATTTGCTTCTTTTTCTTCACTAGATATTTCTTTAGCAGCTTTAAGAGGAACGGATTTCTTAGGTTTGTTACTTTCTGAATTTCTTTCATTTATGGTCATCTCATATGTAAGAAGTGATCCAATCAATTCATAAAAAGAGGTGTTTTTCAAGTTTCTTCCGTCCGTAATTGTTGTGGCCTTAGGTTCCCATACTGGTGGAAGTCCTCTAAGTATTTTTTTGGATCATTTCATACGTAGAGTAATTTTTCCCTAAGGCATTGCGGGAGTTTATAAAGTGGGTGAACGTAGTGTACATACTAGTAATGGTCTCATCAAGGTTCATCATAAATGCTTCAAACTCGCTAGTGAGCATATTGACTCTATTATTTCTTACATCAACCATTCCTTCATATGTTACTTTAAGTTTATCCCAAATTTCTTTGCCTAATTTTCATGTCATGACCCTACTAAGTTCATTTACATCAAAGGCGCAATATAGTGCATTCATTGCACTTGAGTTAATTTGCAGCATCTTTAAGTCATTATCTGTAATTGCTTTTTCTTCTTTTGGAATTTCTTTATTGTCTATGGTTTTGGTAGGGGCAAGGTAACCATGTGTGAAAACTTTCCAAGCTTTCCAATCCATGGTTTGTAGGTATATGCTCATTCGTTATTTCCAAAAAGTATAGTTAACACCACAGAAGATGGGTGGTCTAGATGAGAATTGACCATCAGTAAAAGGAGATACACCTAAGTGTGTCAAAGGGATCTTTATGTAGCTTCTAGTTTAAGATTTGCTACAAGCCCTTTCTAATAACAATTGAAAAGTAAGGTGAACTCCCAAGAGGGGGTGGGGGTGAATTGGGTTTTTAAAATTTCTTTGCTTACTTTGTATTTAAAAATTATTTCGTTGAATTTTAATCTCAACAATATATACGTTCAACAATTTTCCAATAATCACAATACTATTGATAATTAATAAAGTTTAACAAATATTCAATCTCAAGTTCAAATCTTTGATATTGACACTTAGCTGATTAAATTTAAAAAATCAGATTAGGATATTTTAAAAATAAAACTCATATTTCAAATTTAAAAACACAAATTTTATTCCTTTATTCCAATCAATATAATTTTTAGATATTTTATTTTTGAAAACTTTTGATTTAAAATACCTTGCAGCTATTTTAATATTCAAAATCAGGACTTTATGAATTTGTCAAACCAATTAACTAACTAATGTATGTTGAATTTAACTATGCTTCAAAATTAAGATTCTAACACTCCCAAAGGTTTAGCAAGATATATAGATCATACACGCATTTAATATCTTTTCAAAAATTTAAAGAGATTTAGGGAGAAGAGTTTAGAACCAGATTTTTTACAAGGTTTGGCCTGCAGCCTATGTCATTGCCCTAAGCCACAGCTGTGAGGATTCCAACTTTTTATTAGACCAATTTACAATCTCTCTCCTTCTCAAATGGAGATCCCTCTCTAACAAGAATACCCCTTATTGTTAGCCAACGATTCAACATCCCTGAATCATAAAAAACAACAACAAAAACAAACTTTGTTGTCGTACAATGAACACTCTCAATTAGAGCAGATTTGTACAAGTTAAAAGCATAATATACTTCAATAAATAAACAATATAAAGAGATGAAGCTCAAAGTAAATATCACTAGGGGTTCTTTATTAGATTGTAAAACTCAGTTAGAGCACAAGAACCATAAACTTTAATTTAGTAGGTACTCAGTAATAGCTTCCAGCAAAGTATTCAGCAAGAACTCTTTGAAATTATGGGAATTTGATCAACAGTTGCTTGTTGGTAATTGTTGGTGTGATTAATCTTTAGGTTTGACATGTATTTATAGATAGAAAAAGTAATATTTCATATTCTCCATGTTTCTTGCAGTGTTTCCAAAGTTTTCACAAAGTTTGGAGACCAAGCAATCAGTTTTGAAAACTTTCCCTCACTGTTTTAAATTTAAAAAGTCGAAGTTCAGTCTACTGTGATTCATAGGGTCATTTGCCTGGCCCTTTATAATTTAGAAAAATTTCTAACACATAATTGAGTTAGTCTCCTGGACCTATAAGGTCAGTCACCTGATGCTATTCTATTTGCTTAATTTATTTAGCATAAAAATATCAGTCAAATGATCAAACATGGTTAGACGCCTGAACTTGCAATGTTTCAAAAAAAAACCTTTATTTTTCAACACTTTAAACCTTTGATTTTGTAAAATTTAAATGAAACTTATTTAAAAATATTTTTCAGGGGTTTTCAAAAATGGGTATCTAAGTCCATAATAACTCCTAAGAGTTTCAACCATTTATATTGAAATTTAATGAAGTACTTACATAAGACTTCTTAAGATTCTAACTTTCTATAACACTGAGTCTTCATGCTTTTGCTTCCAATCTTTGAGTCTATCTTGACTTCTTTATTCAAAGGACTTTAAGCTTCATTTGATCTTCTATCTTTGAGTCCAAGCTTTTAATGAACTTCATCAAGCACTTGAGATCTTGAACCTTTTATTAAAATCACTTGAATCCTAAAACATCATCACTTAACCATATATGTTAAGTCCCCTTGATTTGTTATCAACAAAATAAGATTCTTAAGCCTTACTAGGCCAACATGATGGATGTGTCGGGTCTGACCAAACTCGGTTTGCAAAAATGAGATGCAAAGCATTATAACATGTATAGGAATATTCAACTTATTGAATATAGAGATAATTATATAATATCTAGTTACATAGATCCAAGTGTGGAGAATCAACTAGTTGAGAAGGCGTTCAAATTTGTGCATGTTATGAACCAAAAATCCATGTACAACAAGTTCAAAAGTATAGAAAAAAATTTGGGCATTGATCATTACCATAATATAGGTATAGATAACACATCCACAAGAACTTATGGGTGAGAAGGGTGCAAGATTTTTCTCTCTTCCAATGCAAGCTTCTTGTGCAGTTGCTTCTAATGATTTGCAAACTCCACAAATAAATCCTTTAGCCACTTAGTTATCCTATATTCTGTAGTTCCTAACTGAAAAAGCTTTAATTCTTTTCCAATTATAGCATTTGTGCTATGTAATTCCTGCTGTAAGATGATAATAATAAAATCAATTATGCAATTCCACAACAGAGTTCCAACACTAGCACAAAATCACACTTTTATACTTGATGATATTTCCTTAAAAAAATAATAAAAATAAAAATGAAAGAACTTGCTAGGGACTTCTCTTTCAGGTTCTCAATTAATGGTTTAGACAATCCATGCCTATGTATCTTTTCAGTTATTACCCACAGCCTGCAGAAAAGGAACAAAGTAATGAAAGCTAACTGACCATAAAATTATCAAAATCAAAAACATCACTTGGCATTGGATTGGGGAAGTTATAGGGCCATTAAAGAATTAACTTATTCAATGAATCCCAAGTCATGAACATATCTAGAGTTTTCAAACAAAAGTGCAATATCTCTCCGTATGTTTTAGTGGGGTAGCAGTGATGGTGATAAAAAGTGTGTGCAGCTTGCCCACTTATCATATGCTTATATGTTTACTGCATGGAAGAAGCCATTCAAGAATATATAAACAATAAATAATTAAATAGACTAATTAACTGCAAAGAAAAAGATTCAAGTAACAGCATTGAAAAGGTTCAATACTAGAAATTAGATACTTGCATTACCTTGCATTTGAGAAGCAAGCAAATGTAGCAAAAATGTGCTCAAAAAAGAATGGCTCTCTCTTAAATGCATTTCACATGCAACAATGATGCTCGGCAAATTAATTCCACCAAACAATCAATGATTCTAAATTGTGAACAATGAACTCATAATGGATTGATGGCATAACATATTAAAATTAATAAAATAGGACATTAACAAAATACAAGGTAATGCAAAATAGCAATTAAAAAAAATATTCTAGGTTATGCTCATATCACACACGGATACAAGTTAACTATGGATACAAGTTTTTGTATACTCCACTTCAGTTCACGAAATATATACAAAACCACTGATAATCATCAAATTTGTATAAAAATCCATCTGACAAAAGACAAGATACTAAAAAATCAAGCAAAAAAAAAAAAAATTGTTGAATCTAACATTTCAAAGCTATAATTCATTCACATTATGCTGATGAAACAAAGGAAGCCATAAAAATAAAAAATTAGAAAGCAATAAAAGAGATAATTGGGACCAAGTTACCAAACCACCAAGGCGCAACAAGAATAGATACTTTCCTATTGAAGATGTTATAATGTCATTTGGATTCTTCAAAAATTCCCGTAATTTCTCCAGGTTCTCTTTACAATCCAACACAATGGTTCCCCTCATGTATGTCTCTGAAGACAAGCTTGGGAAAATGCACACTTGTGTTGATATGGTAGTTTTCTATATATGAATTCCACAACTATTCTTGGGGACAAGTCTTTCTCCAAATTGTCAATTAACACGAAATGCTGATAGCGAGTGATTCTAATCATAAGTGAAGTTTCCCCTCCCATGTCTACAACTTGCTCAATAGACTAAGACAAGCTTGAGTTGTTCTTGACATTTGAGCTATTAATATCCTCATGGCGGGCAGCACTTGCAACACTCAAATCACCGCCTTTTTTTGAATCTGAACTAGAAGTTAGTAGGGCGGTAGGCCACATCTCTATTGTTAAATTGTGTCTAAGCAAAATATGTCCAGTTGTGAATAGAGTAAAGTAAATTAGTTCATAAACCAAAAAAAAGAGGCTATAATACCATACACAACAATAAGGAGTTAATTTATAGTTTCATTTAGACCACTAAACCCATTTTACAAGACTATGCAAAATATTAATTCCATTATTTTCTATTAACAAGATGTGCTAAAAAAGATAAAAATATTCACAAAAGCAATTAATCAAATTAAGATATTAATTGATAGGATTATTAGCACAAACTTCAATCCTTCATTAGCCCCTACTTAGCTTCAAGCACATCCTCATCACATTGGATAAGACCATTTGACACAGGTTTAGCTCCCACGTAGCATTTTACCTACGAATACAGTGGCGGTAGTTGGTTTATGATAAGAATAATCATAGCACAAGTTTTGGGCACCTTGAACCTCCTCACTCCTTTATTTTCCTGTGTGCATGGGTGGGTTACTTGTGAAGATGGGTGGGTTACTCGTGAAGATGATTACATTTCAGTAGGGCCATTAGGAGACTATCTTCATAGGAGTGGACAGATAAAAACAATTCCTGATATTATCCAGGAAGCAAAACCGGATATATATCAGGTGATGTTGTGGCTAACCTCGCCAGTGTGCTTGACACCACAAATGAGAATCTAGATGAGTTGAAGATAAAATAGAACGAGCAACCTATGTCCTTTTAAGTAGAATGCTTGAAGAGAAAGACCATGAGTAGGAGTCTTATAGTAGTGATTGTTGACTCTATGAATACAATCTTGTTTTGATAATAACAAATCACTTAGTATCTTACCTGTGCATTGAGCTTTTGAATAGGATCATTACTTAGCACGCACAGATGGTAAGAATGCTATGGAAGCTATGAAGAACATGAAGCACATACAACTTGGCTTCTTCCATGGAAGTTGAAGAGCAAAAGAATGAAGATGGTTCAAATTTTCAATTATAATGAGCATTTAGTCATATTTGTATTTGCATGTCTCATAAGATATAGTTGGAAGCTCAAAATGACCAATACATGGACCCTAGGATGCATATTTTTTTTATGAAATATTCATATGCACTTGTTCTAGGTTGGATATATATTTTAGAAGGTTAATAGGGCTGATAAATAGGGAACATGTCGACTAGTCAACGAGTGTCCTTCACTCAATTTGCAATAAGACTAGGTGATTCGTTGACAAGTGGTTTGTCTAAGAAAGTTAGCGTCTAGGTATTTTCTCGTCGACAGGAACATACATTAGTCGACGACTGGCCTTCATCCAACGGTTAGAAAACGTCTAGATGTCGAAAGTACTTATAAAATATCAAAACTACAAACCCTAAAAACAACTCTTTTAAGACCTCTTGCTTGCACTCTATCATATTCAGATATATTTTGGGCACTCTCTCAGTTTTTTAAAGAGCATTCACACACAAATCTTGCAAGCATCTTTGGTATTGAGGTTTGATAAATAAAAATTTTATTTGGGCAATCAATCTTTATCATCAAACGTTTTCTTCTCTCATATTTCCATATCTTAAATATTTTACTAAAAGCAAGAACCTTAGTTGTTTTATTCATTATTTGATAAATCTTTTGGGAAAAAGGTTATATTAGGACTTAAATCTTTGAAGGATTCACTTTCATATTTTTATCCAAAGATTTCATATTCTCTTGTTTTACAAAAGCTCTTTGAGAGCAAACCCTTGATCTCCAACACATATATTATTTGAAAAATCCTTTTTTTTTGAAGAAATATTGCAATGAGTTCACATATTTGAAGAAACTCATCATACATATTGTTATATACAAAGGTAATATATTATTCTATTACAAATATCATATTGAGATCAACACATTTATTCCATTGAGCTTCAAATTTTATCTTAAGAGAGTGTTTAGGATTTTACTTGTACACATTAGCTTGTTGAGAATCATCTGAGTGTATCTGAAAATTTTTATCAATTGTATTAACGGTTCAAGTTGTGAATCGGGAGGAGGAGGAAGCTACGCCTCTTGTAAGCAGCAGATTGTAAGGAGGAAGTTGTGCCTCTTGTAAGCAATGGATTGTAACGGGAAGCTCCGTCCAGTGTTAAGAAGCGGTATAGTGGAATCCTTGGGTAGTTTATCAAAGCTGAGGATATAGGCCGGGTTGGCGGAACCTTGTAAAATCTAGTGTTTGTATCTCTCTTCACTTATCTCATATTTAATTCTTCTAGCACTTAATTTTTCATTTCATATTTGTGTATGCATTAAATATTTCTTGCACTTGAGACTAATTGGGAAATACTAATTGTTTATGGCATACATAGCTTGAATCTATTTGGTTGATTAATACCGAAATCAGTGTATCTTCAAACTTGTGGTTGTGTGGTTGTGCCATTTTAAAATTAGGACTTAAAAGACTTAGAAATTTTAAAATACCCAATTCACCCCCCCCCTCTTGCAGTTACAACTAATTTCACATTTGGTATCAGAGCCACATTGCATTTGACTTAAATGTTTTTGTAAAAGATCACGATGACTAATATCGGTGTAACCCCATTTGGTGAGAGACACTCATCCACAAGTCAACTTATCTTTTGTGGTGTTAATTACACCTATTGGAAACAAAGAATGTGCATTTTTCTTCAAAATCTTGATTGGAAGGTGTGGAGGATTGTCTCCAATGGAGATTATGTCCCAATGAAAATTGTTGAAAAGGAAAATATACCTAAGACTGAAGACAAATATACAGATGATGACTGGAAAGCAGTTCAAGTAAATGCTACTGCCATAAACCTTTTATACTATGCATTAGATATGAATGAGTTTAATAGAGTCACGACTTGTAAAAATGCTAAAGAAATATGGGAAAAATTAGAAATCACATATGATGGCATTAAGGATGTAAAAGATAGTAGGATAGATATGCTCACCAGTGAATACGAAGCATTTAAAATGTCTCATAATGAATCAATCCAATCTATGTACACCAGCTTCACCTAGATAAAAAATTCTTTACATGCTCTTGGTAAGACTTACCACACTTTTGAGATGATTAGGAAAATTCTTAGGGGTCTACCGTCAGTCTGGGAGGCAATAGCTACTGCCATAACTGAAGGAAGGAACTTAAAGACAATGATGGTGGATGAGCTGATCAAATCACTCATTATATACGAATTAGCGATAAATGAAAGGATGAGTGAACATAAAAAAGCAAAGAAAATAACAGCCTTTAAAGCATCCTCCAGCAGTTTTAGTAAAGAGAGCAATTCAGAATCAGAAGACAATAGGGCTCTTCTAACTAAAAAGTTTGGCAAGTTATCGGAAAAGAAGAAGTACACTAGAAAATTTTGAGACTCAAAATTAGTAAAAGGAGAGTCTAGTAGAAGGAAACAAAAGGATGATCCTCCAATGTGCTACAATTGCAGAGAAGTTAGGCACATCAAACCGGACTATCCTCAGCTAAAGAAAGTTTCCAAAAAGAAGAAGAAAGCACTAAAAGAAGGTTGGGACACACATAGTTCTAGCAGCTCATACACTGAATCCAGCAATGATCATGTTGCTAATTTGTACCTAATGACACATAACGATCACGACATACAATCATTTTGCCCCGCCTCATCATATTATTCCAGTGATTCTGATAATGATAATAGCATGCTTTCATATGATGAATTACAACAAGAATATATGTATAATCTGAAAATGCTTGAGAAAATGTCTAAGAAAAATTCTAATTTGATGACTAAGTTAAAGGAATTTTTAAAGCTTTTGGAAAAAGAAAATGAATCTCATGTTTCTTTAATAAAATAAAAGGATATGAAAATTATGGAGTTAGAAAGAAATTTGGAAGACAAATCTAAAATTATTTATAAATTCACAAAGGGTCAAAATAATTTTGAAAGATTTCTTGGTATTTAAAGAAATTCTCTAGACAAGGAAGGTCTTGGTTTTAATGGGAAGGAAAACCTAAAACAAAAAAATCTTTACATGGGCTACTTAGTGAGAGAGTCAAAATATTATGTCTCATCTAAAAACTCCTATAGGTATACTATATGTTTTAAATGTAAGAAGTTAGGTCACATAAAAACTGTCCTTTTAAGAACAAGGACGTTAAAATTAAAAAAGGTCTAGAAAGTAATAGGAGAGTCGGGAACTAATCCCTATGGGCCCAAGAAAACATGGGTACCAAAAAGAGCTACTTAAATGTCTATTGCAGATATGCTTGAGATCGTCCTCTTTAAAGGAAAAATGGTACATGGATAGTGGATGCTCGCGACGCATGATAGGAGATAAAGCAAAGTTTGCGTCCATAACACCCAAAGATGGAGAATTCGTCACATTTTGGGATAATGCAAAAGGTAAAATAATCGAAGTAGGTAAGGTTGGTAAGGATCCCTCTCTAGTTATAGATAATGTTTTACTTGTTGATGGATTGAAACATAATTTGTTGAGTATAACTCAGTTATGTGATAAAGGATATAGGGTGTCTTTTGAAAATGATAAGTGCATGGTGGAAAACATATCTACGAATAAGATTCTATTCACTGTTGAACAAAATGAAAATGTTTATACTACTAGTTTTGATAACTTAGCATCTTTACATGTGAAATGCTTTTCTGCTATAAATGAGGCTAGTTGGATTTGGCAAAGAAGATTAGGACATGCAAACATGGATTTATTGTCTAAACTAGTTAATGCAAAATTAATTAAGGGTTTACCTAAAACTAAATTTGTGAAAGATAAAATATGCGATGCATGCCAACTAGGAAAACAAACTTGGCCTAGCTTTAAGAAGAAGAAAGCTATATCCACTACTAGGCCACTCCAAATGTTGCACTTAGATCTATTTGGTCCAAATCAAATTCAAAGTCTAGGAGGTATTTCATATGCTTTTGTCATTGTTGACGATTATTCTATATTCACATGGGCTATTATTTCTTGCACATAAAGATGAAGTATGTGAAAAATTTGTCAAACTTCGTAAGAAAATTCAAAATGAAAAGGGTTATACAATCACAAACATTCATAGTGATAGAGGTAGAGAATTTAAAAATCAGGATATGGAAAACTACTGTGACACTCATGGCATATCCCATAATTTTTATGCACCTAAGACACCACAACAAAACGGAGTAGTTGAAAGAAAGAACAAATCTCTACATGAAATGAGTTAAACAATGTTGAATGAACATAAGTTACCCAAAAACTTCTAGGCTGAAGCAGTGAGTACTGCTTGCTATGTATTGAACAAAGTTTTGATTAGGCCCACGCTAAATAAATCTCCTTATGAATTATGGAATGGCCATAGACCTAATATTTCCTATTTCCATGTCTTTGGCTATAAGTGTAAGAATCCGAACTGTAGTATGTGGATTAAATATTTGAAGGAAGGGTAAAATGGAAATTTGGGCGAGCTTCATTGACGAAGCCAGAGTTCGTCGACGAAGTCCCTTTTGTTCTTGGCGATGAAATTCAGTGTCTTGTTGATGAGGAGATGCTGAGGAATTTTGGAAAATCTAGAACTTCGAGCTTGTCGATGAGGCCACCATCGCATCAACGAAGGTAATGGCGGACTCGTCAATGAGGACACCAATTCATCAACGAATCCACCCGAGTCATAGGGCTATAAATATCCAAATGAGTTGCTTCCAAGCTAAGTTAGCTTAAAAATCTCTCCTTCTCTTTCTAGAACTCGAAGCTCTCTATCTCTTTCTTAATTTCTTCAAGGTTTGTTGGCTAATTCATAAATCGGATGTTACTTCGAGGATCAGGGAAGGATTCTCTACGTTTCTAGCGGATCGGAATCTTGTTTCGAACAGTTTCGGGTTTCAAGCCAAAATCAAGGTAAGGCTCGGTTTTGTTTTCTGATTTGAAATATGTGTAGTGGTATGAGTTGTAAGCATGTATTGTACTGTGGTTTGTAGGTTTTGGAGTCTCGATTCATAGTTTTGGGGACCGTAGAGTTCGTAGTTGGAATTCGGGTTAAGGTAAGGGGATTCAGTTTATTTCAGTTACTTTCCAAAATCGAGATCGGTAAGCTTGTAGGCTACGATCATATATATATTCTGGTATCTTATTTGGGGAAATCTATCGAGTAAAATATGGGATTTTCAGGTTACAATTTTTGGGAAAATTTGGGAATTTCGAGTATTATCTCTATTTTGTTTGAAAAACTGTTTGTTTTGTTTAAACTGTATTATTGAGATGATTGTTATCCATATTTGTATAAACTGTACACTTGAATTGGAAAAACGATATGATTTGGCATAAACCAAGTAAGTGTAGAATGTATGGTTGTATGTAATTTTTCCAGGTATTTTGTAAAATAGCTATGTGACTGCTAATTACCGTATGCTGATGAGTACAGGAACGTGAGTTCCAAAATGATTCCAGGTTTTGTGAAATCGGCTAGGGGCGGCTAATAACCGTACGTCGAAACAGCTACATGGAAGCTAATCATAGGCGAGAGTGTCCGACTCTATATCTAAGGGTGTAAAATATCACTTATATCCCGACTGGTCACCGAGGGGTGTGAGCTAAACTGTATTGGAAATGTAATTGCTGTGAAGCTTCGGGTTTCATGGAGTAGTTGTGTATTAGTGTGAGCTACATCGTATTAGCAACGTAATCGCTGTGAAGCTTTGGGTTTCATAGAGTAGTTGCGTATTAGTGTGACGACACTGACCGTATGTTTGGGTATCGTATGTACCGGAATGGATCTGTGAAAATACTGGAACTATATGGAAATGTTTTTGAACTGTATCGTATTGTATGGTGTTATGTTTTACGTAAAATAACATTGGTATGCCACACATAGATATAACCTACTTTCTTCCTTACTAAGAGGTGTCTCACCCCAAATGTACGTACAAATATTTTTTAGGTCCTTTAGGTAGCCGTAATTAGAATCCTAGCATTGGGAAGCAGGGGTGTTGTTAGCTGCTGTTAGTGTCTATTTAGGTATGAGTTTTGTATCCGAGTTGTCATGCTGGTTTTTTTAAACACCTGGGCTATGTTATAGATGTATATGTGTATGTGTATTGGGCATCCGTATATCCCATGGGGTCGGACCCTCTTATTGTATTGTACCATGTATGTTTTAATTGATACAGAGATAGGTTAGGTTGCTATTCTCACACCTGGGACCTATCTGCGGGTTCGAGGCGTGACAGCTTGGTATTAGAGCTAACTAGGTTTCTAGGTCTTGTAGACTTGGTTTGGTGCATTGATGTGTATATACCATAGTATAGGATGTAGGAAATAGGTAGTGTAGGTCGAGGATTGTGTTGTTGCTAGATGGGGACTCATTGGTGGTGTTCTGTGTCCTTCTTGGAATGACGATTTTAGAAAGATCACGGAAAACCATTGATGGATTCATGTCATTGTGAAGGGACAGTCCTAGACCCGTGGGATTGGTAGTTAACATGATTAGGTGTATGATTGTGTTAACTAAGCATGATATAGGAATTCTAATCGATTCCTATTGTTTTTAGAATGGAGCCCAAGGATAATAACTTGGAGAGTGGCTCTGAGGAAACGGCAAGCGATGAGTCTCCTTCGATGTCTTGTGGTTTGGTGAGGTAGGTTATCCGATAGATTAGGCGGAATGTTAGGAGACGTGAATGCTCTCTTACTGATGTGGGGTGTACCATCAAGAGGTTCACATGTATGCACCCTCCGACATTTACAGGAGGACCTGATCCGATTGTGGCGGAGGACTGGGTCGAGAAGACCAAGAGGATTTTGGAAGTCCTCCACTACATTGATAGACAGAAAGTCTTGTATGCTACCTTCTAGCTGATGGAGGAGGTAGCGCATTGGTGGACTGCGTTAAGTCTGCTTAACAGGCAAAGAGCTGGTCCCACTAGTATGACGTGGGGTCACTTCAAGGAGGTATTTTTTGAGAGATACTTTTCGGTCTCCACTCGAGATACAAAGGCCGATGAGTTCTCAGGCCTAACGCAGGGAACCCTGATGGTGCAGAGGTATGCCACCAGATTTATCAAGTTATCTCGGTTTACACTGTACTTGGTTCCGAACGAGTATGAGAAGGCTCGAAGGTTTGAGAGGAGTCTGTGGAAAGACATCCGCCATCTTGTGGGGATGCTATAGATCCATGAGTTCTCTATTTTTGTGGATAAAGCCACCATAGTTGAGACCGACCTTCGGGGAGATGAGGTGGTGCAGGATCAGGGGAAGAGGTTGGTATCTTCTGGTTCTCAAAGTGGTCCTCGGCAGGGACAGTGGAAGAAGAACAAGAACTACAGTTCAGGTTGTCCGAAAATACTGAGCAGCAGAATTATCAGGGGGATCCATCCTCCGCACCGTGCGCCAAGTGGCGTAAAAGGCACGATGGCGAATGTTAGCCATTCTGGGGTAACTGCTACCACCGTGGCAAGTTGGACCACATGTCACGGAGCTGTAAAGCACCGAGGAGAGGTACGCTTGCACAAAGCTAGAACTGTAGAAGTAATCAGATGCCTCGGGGGAACCACCAGGCAACCACGGCTCCAGTGAGGGTATACTCATTGACTCCAACAGATGCGGAACACACTAGGAATATGGTGATAGGTACCATGTTGTTGCTTTCGAATTCAGCTATTGTTTTATTTGATTCAGGGGCAACCTATTTGTTCATATCTGCTAGTTTTTTGAATCTGTGTGGGGCTAAAACCCGTGTGATGGATGGGTGGTTGTCTGTGGCCATGCCAACTGGGAGTGTAATGATTTGTAGCAAGATGTTAGGGAACTGCCCAATGGTTATTCAAGGAAGACTGCTACCAGCGAATCTTGTAGTATACGACATGCATGGTTTTGACGTCATACTGGAGATAGATTGGCTATTGTCCAATTTTGCGGTGATTGATTGTCATAGGAAGGTAGTAGTGTTCAGACCTCCTGGGGAGCAGGAGTATGAGTTCATAGGATCATGTGTGCGTTCGACACCACTGGTTCTATCAGCATTACAGGCGAGGAGGCTACTCTTGGACGGATGTCAAGGGTACCTAGCTTGTGTGAAGGAATCACCGTTGGATGAGTTGAGACTCGAGGATATTCGGGTAGTCAACGAGTTTCTGGATGTGTTTCCTAATGAGTTACGTAGTTTACCTCCGGATCGTAAAGTGGAGTTTGTGATAGAGTTGCTACCTGGTAAGGCACCGATCTCTAAAGCTCCATACTAGATGGCTCTGGTAGAACTTCGAGAGTTGAACGAGTAGTTGTAGGAACTACTAGACCAGGGTTTCATTCGACTGAGTGTTTCTTCTTGAGGAGCTCCAGTTTTGTTTGTGAACAACAAGGACGGGTCAATGCGTATGTGCATTAATTACCGTGAGATTAACAAGGTGACGGTGAAGAACCGTTATCCGTTGCCGCATATTGATGATCTCTTCGACCAGCTGCAGGGAACACGGGTCTTTTCAAAGATCGACCTATGGTCAGGGTATCATCAGGTGAGGGTTAGATCTAAGGATGTAGCGAAGACTACTTTCTGAACTAGATACGTCCACTATGAGTTCTTGGTTATGCCGTTTAGTTTGACCAATGCACTGGTAGTGTTCATGGATTTTATGAACAGGGTTTTCCATGAGTGCCTAGACCAGTTCGTAGTGGTGTTTATCGATGAAATTCTAGTATACTTGACGAGTTCGGAAGAGCATAAAAACCATTTGAGGTTGGTGTGGGAAAGAAAGTTGTATGCCAAGCTAAAGAAGTGTGAATTTTGGTTGAATCAGGTTGCGTTCTTAGGCCATGTGGTGTTTAAGGGCGGTATCTCAAATGATCCTAGAAAGATTGAAGTTGTGGTCGACTGGGCGAGACCGAGGAGTGTGCAGGAGGTTCGAAGTTTTTTGGGACTGGCGGGTTACTATCGTCGGTTCGTAGAGGGTTTCTCTAAATTTTCTGGACCTCTAATACGATTGACTAGGAAAGGGGTGAAGTTTGACTAAACTAGTGATTATGAGCAGTTCTTTCTTGAGTTGAAGCACTGCTCCAGTATTGACCATTCCTTTGGGGGATGGCGGCTTTGTGATCTATAGCAACGCGTCCTTGAAGGGTTTAGCATGTGTGCTTATGCAGTAGGGTAAGGAGTATGAGAAGAATTACCCTACGCATGACCTAGAGTTAGCTGCTGTTGTTTATGCCCTAAACATATGGTGACACTACCAGTACGATGTTCAGTGTGAGATTTTCACTGACAACAAAATCCTCAGGTACTTTTTCATGCAGAAGGAGCTGAGTATGAGGTCGAGGCAGTGGCTAGAGTTGATCAAAGACTACGATTGCACGATCAGTTATCACCCAGGGAAGGCTAATATGGTAGCAGATGCTTTGAGTCGGAAGTCAAAGCATGCAACAGTATTTGCAATTGTAGCTCAGTATCATGTTAGACGGGATCTGGAAAGCCTTGGTGTGGAGTTGGTGTCTGGTGATCGTCAAGCTTTCATTGTTAGCTTGGTGATCCAGCCGACCTTGTTTGAGCGTATTAAAGTCGTGCAGGCTAGTGATGTGGAGTTAGCTAAGATTGTGGAGAAAGTACAGCAGGGATTGGCTGCGGATTTTAACATCTTTGACAGAGGTGTGTTGAGGTTTGGGGCAAATATGTCTGTTCCAAACGATGACGAGATTAGAATGACGATTCTAGAGGAAGCGCATCGTTTTTTGTATACGGTATATCTGGGTAGTATGAAGATGTATCGTGATTTTTGCAAGTCCTTTTGGTGGAGCGGTATAAAGAGGGATATTTCCCGGTTCATGGAGCAGTGTCTGACGTGTCAGCAGGTGAAAGTTAAACATCATAGGCTGGTAGGTCCGTTGTAACCTTTGCCTATTTCAGTGTGGAAATGGGAGCACATTTCCATGGACTTAGTTACTGGATTACTGCCAATGCTTCATGGGCAAAATGCTATTTGGGTAATCGTGGGCAGGTTGACGAAATCTGCTCACTTTGTACTGACAAAGGTTAGCTACCCTTTGAGTAGGCTAGTGGACCTATATGTGCATGAGATAATGAGAATGCACAGAGTACCAATGTCCATTATTTCAGGTCGAGATCCAAGGTTTACTTCTCAATTCTGGAAGAGCTTGTAGGAAGCACTGGGGACGAATCTTATTCTTAGTACGGCGTTCCACCCCCAGACTAATGGGCAGTCGAAGAGGACGATATAGATCTTGGAGGATATGTTACGGGCTTGTGTATTAGACTTTGGTGGTAGTTGGATCCAGTTTCTACCACTAGTGGATTTTGTCTATAACAATAGCTTCTAGGCTAGTATAGGGATTGCACCATTCGAGGCTTTGTATGGTCGAAGGTGTCAATCTCCTTCGTATTGGGATGAGGTTGGTAAACATCAAGTTTTAGGACCTGAACTCGTGTAACATGCGTATGAGAAGGTGGGTTTGATCCGGGAGAAGATTAGATTGGCTCAGAGTCGGAAAAAGAGTTACGCGGATGTTCACCGCCATGAGTTGGAGTTCGAGGTGGGGGGGTAAGGTATTCCTTAGAATCGGTCCGATGAAGGGAGTGATGAGATTCGGGAAAAAGGGCAAGTTGAGCCCGAGGTATATCAGACCGTTTGATATTCTTGACCGAGTGGGTCCAATAGCCTACCGGATTGCACTTCCCCCATACGCTCTCGAGGATCCATGATGTATTTCACGTATCCATGTTGAGTAGGTATGTGTCAGATCCGTCGAATGTTATTAGTTACAAACCTTTGGAACTTGGGGATGCTTTGGCGTATGAGGAAGTACTAGTTCAGATTCTGGACCAAAAAGTTCATGCGTACTAAGGAAATACCGTTAGTAAAGGTATTGTGGTAGAATCTCGCGGTTGAGGAAGCTTCTTGGGAATTAGAAACGGAAATACGCCGGAAGTATCCGCGGTTGTTCTAAATAGTAGTCTTGATAGTAGAGTCGGTATAGGTATGTATGTATGTAGTACTCTGCTATCGTAGTAGTATTGTGTGGTTAGTCTCTGCGAGAATCTTATGGTATTGTGAGCTCCCAAAATCGTGTATGTATGTAACCACGGTATTCCTCCGCCATAAGTGAGGGAATGTATGTATGTATGTATGTATCATAACGAGACTGCGTATAAATAGCCACCGGTTCCTCTCAGAGTATGCATTTATCATAATGGGGCTACGTATAAATGGTCGTTAGTTCCTCTTAGAGTATGTATGTATCGTAACGGGGATGAGTATAAATGGTCGTCGGTTCCTCTTAGAGTATATATGTATTGTAACGAGGCTGCCTACAAATGGCCGCCAGTTCATCTTAGAGTGTGTATGTATTTGGTAGTATGAATGTGTTCGTAATGAGAGATTGCAAATTTCGATGACAAAATTTTTGTTAGGAGGGGAGGTTGTAAGAACCCGAACCGTAGCATGTGGATTAAATATTCAAAAGAAGGGTAAAGTGGATATTTGGGCAAGCTTCGTCGACGAAGCCAGAGTTCGTCAACGAAGCCAGAGTTCATCGACAAAGTCCCTTTTGTTCTTGGCAACGAAATTCAGTGTCTCGTCGATGAGGATATCCCGAGGGATTTTGAAAATTTTAGAACCTCAGCTTGTTGATGAGGCCACCGTCTCATCAATGAAGGTAATGAAGGACTCGTCAACGAGGACGCCAATTCGTCGACGAATCCACCCAAGTCAAAGGGCTACAAATATCCAAATGAGTTGCTTGCAAGCTAAGTTAGCTTAAAAATCTCTCCCTCTCTCTCTAGTACTTGAAGCACTCCCTCTCTTTCTTGATTTCTTCGTCGTTCATCACCTGATTCATAAATCGGACGTTACTGCAAGGATCAGTGAAGGATTCTCTACGTTTCTAGCGGATTAGAATCTCGTTTCGAGCAGTTTCGGGTTTCGAGCCAAAATCGAGGTAAGGCTCGGTTTTCTTTTCTGATTCAAAATATGTGTAGTGGTATGAGTTGTAAGCATGTATTGTACTGTGGTTTGTAGGTTTTGGAGTCTCGATTCATAGTTTTGGGGACCGTAGAGTTTGTAGTTGGAATTCGGGTTAAGGTAAGAGGATTCAGTTTATATGAGTTACTTTTCAAAATCAGGATCAGTAAGTTTGTAGGCTACAATCATATGTATGTTTTGATATCTTATTTGGAAAAATCTATTAGGTAAAATATAGGATTTTCAAGTTACAGGTTTCGGGAAAATTTGTGGATTTCGAGTATCATCTCTGTTTTGTTTGAAAAACCGTTTGTTTTGTTTAATCTGTATTATTGAGATGACTGTTATCCATATTTGTATGAGCTATATACTTGAATTGGCAAAACGATATGATTTGCTACAAACCAAATGAGTGTGAAATGTATGGTTGTATGTAATTGTTCCAAGTATTTTGTAAAATAGCTATGTGGCGGCTAATTGTCATGTGCGGATGAGTATAGGAATGTGAGTTCCAAAATGATTCCAGGTTTTGTGAAATCAGTTAGGGGCGGCTAATTACCATACGCCGAAACATCTTTGTGGCGGCTAATTACCGTACGTTGCGCCATGTACCGGTGTCAAAACCGTGGGCGAGAGTGTCCGGCTCTATATCTGAGGGTGTGAAATATCACTTGTATTCCGGCTGGTCACTGAGGGGTGTGAGCTACACTGTATTGGTAATGTAATAGCTGTGAAGCTTTCGGTTTCATAGAGTAGTTGTGTAGTAGTGTGAGCTACATTGTATTAGCAACGTAATCGCTGTGAAGATTTGGGTTTCATAGAGTTGTTGCGTATTAGTGTGACGACACTGACCGTATGTTTGGGTATCATATGTACTGGAATGGTTCTATGAAAATATTGGAACTGTATGGAAATGTTTTTGAACTGTATCATATTGTATGGTGTTATGTTTTATGTAAAATAACAATGGTATGTCACACTCTAATATAACCTACTTTCTTCTTTACTGAGAGGTGTCTCACCCCGAATGTACTTACAAATGTATTTCAGGTCCCTCGGGTAGCCGTAATTAGCATCCTAGCATTGGGAAGCGGGGGTGTTGTTAGCTTCTATTAGTGCTTGTTTAGGTACGAGTTTTGTATCCGGGTTGTCGTGCTGATTTTTGTAAACACCCGGGGTATGTTTTTTAATTATGGGTGTTGGCCTTACAAGGCTTAAAATCTTGTTATCTTGTTTTGATGCTAACAAACAAGTGAAATTTAATGTATTTGTTTGAGTAATGATATTTCAGGGCTTTACATCAGCAAGCATAAATTCTTATTCACTACAGGGCTTGGTTCAAATTTGGCTAATATCAAGAAACAATCATTTTGAGTTTTTATATTACATAAGTGTTGTGTATTGGCTTGGTTGTTTGCTTTCTAATTATAGTTGATTGGTTTGGTTGAATGATTGGGTGTTTGTATGGTTAAGGATTAAATAAAGAAACTAAGTTCTTGAGTGCTTAACAAATTAAACAAATAAGTCAGGAATTGGTTAAAAGAAATAAAATAAGTTTAAGAATTCTAAAAAGGAATTAAAAGAAATTTTTAAAAGCCAATTCACCCCCCCCCCTCTCTTGGGAAGCTATTCCTAATTTCAATTGGTATCAGAGCGAGGTTATAACAAATCCTAACAAGTAGTTGTAAAAAGATCTTAATGGCTAACTTAGGCATAGCTCCCTTTGGAGAGGGACAATCTTCAACTAGGCCTCCTATCTTTTATGGTTTGAACTACACTTTTTGGAAAAAGAGAATGCAAATCTATCTCCAAACGATGAATTGGAAAGTATGGGAAGTTTTTATAGATGGAGATCAAATTCCCACTAAGATAGTAGATGGAAAACAAATCCCAAAAGAGAAGAAAGATATGACTGATCAAGATTATAAAATGCTCCAAACAAATTCAAGTTCTATAAATGCTTTATATGGTGCCTTGGATGCTAATGAATTTAATCGAGTAATGGCTTGTAAATCAACTAAGGAAATATGGGATAAGCTAGAAGTTACTTATGAAGAAACAACGGATGTTAGGGATAATAGGGTTGATATGCTCACAAGCGAGTATGAAGCCTTTAAGATGAACTTGGATGAATCAATTGCAAATATGTTTACTAGGTTCATTGTTAGCTTTGGTGCAATCCCAAGAGGAGGGGTGAATTGGGTATTTAAAATTTATCGCCTAGGTTGAACCAGATAAGTAGTATTACTTAACCTAGGGTCTGTCTATGCAAATGTAAACCTAATCATTCACAATATACATACACGTGCAGTAAGTAAATTTTGGAAATGTAAAGAATACGCACGATATGTTATCGGAGTTCGGCCAACTGTGCCTACGTCCCTGCCTCTAACTCGCAAGCCATAGGATTCAACTAATAGCTCACTTAAGGGTGGAGCGGCACCGTTTACAACCAGGTCAAATTAACACAGGGCTGACCTCAACCTTAACCAGGTCAATTAGTGAGGCTGACCTCAACCTACACGCCTTAACAAGACGACGCACCTAGCTTTCCTAACAGGGTCTAAGCCAATCTGGGACTATTCCACGACTAGTCTCCCTCTTCAGGCCCGTGCCTAGAAATACAACAAATGTGTATAAAATTTGTACACGGAAATATGCTTCTAGAAAAGTATATGTGTGCACTAATACAGCTCAATCAATAAAGCAAGCACGAATGATATGAAGATATGCTCAGTGCTCTAATGTGTGCTAAACACTTAATAAAGTATGATAATCAATCAAGATCTAGAGTGTGTATCTAAGAAAGATTTGAAACACAATATTCGAATATCACAAAATCAGATCAGGGTTTCAAATATGCTAAGCAAGATAGATCAAACAAACTTAATACAATATTTCAATGTCTAAAGCACAATGGAGTTGTTTGAAAGACTAGCTTTTCGCAAAAGGATTTTTGCACACAAAATCTAGGTTAAGGTATCTTGCAACAAGAATGCAAGAACCACAACCCTCAAAGTCTTCCCACACAAGATTTATCAAATGAAATCCGTGGAAGAACTTTAGGCTATACTCTCAAATAAAATCAATCAAACTTTATACCAAAAGAGAGTATTAGCTAGAGAGATTACGCACTATAGCCTTATATAAATACTCACAATGCTTAGAGAAATCAAGATTGAAGAGTATGTGAGTGTTTACAAGAAGTATTTGGCTAATATAGGATTTTGGGAGTTAAGAGAGTTTTGTCCTAATCAAGTTTGCTAATCCTTACTAATAATGATAAATGAATGGGTATATATAGGCAAGGAGGTATTTTTGACCGTTGGGGACCTATTGGGCATTATTAGGAAAGTTTTAAATCATTTTAAAATAATTAACCCTGTTTTAAATATGTTTAACCACAGTAAATATTAGGGCAACCCGAGAGGTTTGGTCGACCAGAATAGGTTCGGTCGACCAAGTCTCATATGGTTCGATCGACTAGGGGACTTTTGAACTAAGGGCTCGGTCGACCAGGAGAGGGCGATTTCTCAATTTTTAGAGGTTTGGTCGACCAGACCAATTTGAACTGGCTGGTTCGGTCGACCAGACCGCTGGGATTTCTCCTGAGGACCCTCTAGTCGACCAGGGCTTTTTGAACTACCTGGTTCGGTTGACCAGGGCTTTTTGAACTACCTGGTTCGATCGACCAGGTGGTCAAAGTGTTGACCGGAGAGGGTTCTGTCGATCGGGGCATTTGAACTATTTTGGTTCGGTCGATCAGGGCCTTGGTCAACTGTTGACCCAGGCCTAGTTCGGTTGACCGAAAGTGCATCAAGTGTGCATTTTGGTCCCGTCTTGAAGCATACAAGCCCTATTCAAGTGCCTAACAAGTATATGTGAAAATGTGTGTGTCCTAGGGTCACTTGGGGTCCAATTCGGAAGACACCGAAAAAGTCCGGTGTCGGTCGACCGAATTCCCTAAGGTCTTTCTCTAGTCCGTGTAGGTACCTAAAGTCAAACTAAAGTCGATTTGAGCATACCTACCTATCATGCATGATGCAAATTATTACAAGCCATATGAGTGTACAGTCCATAATAAAATTACATCCTAGAATGAAGAAACTGAATAATAAATACAAATGCAGCACAAGATTTTTCATTCATCGGCACGAACACCGCATGCCATCATGATAAGTCTTTTAGTCCTGAAGCGCGCACAAGGTGAACCTGTATGCGATTCTCAGTACTACCATTAGTACCAAGAGTATTTGTCATAATCAAAATTGGGTGTGACCAATCAGGTCAACAGTCACTCACATAATCAATTCCCTAAATGCATTAGGAAAAACTTACACTACTTATGAGATGATAAGAAAAATTCTAAGAGGCCTTCCCTCCATGTGGGAACCAAAGGCTACTGCTATTACGGAAGGTAGAAATCTGAAAAACACATCTTTAGATGAGCTTATAGGTTCTCTCCTCACATACGAAATGACAATGAATGAAATGAGTGGGAAAACCAAAGTCCAAGAAAAAATAGCCTTTAAAGCCGTAGAAGAAAACTCAAGTAGTGAAATGGATGAAGATGAAGAAGCCTTCATATCTAAAAATCTAGCAAGGATACTAAGAAGGAGAAACAAATTCAAAAGAAGAAATCAAGACTCCGAATCAGAAGACAAAGATTTCAGCAAAAAGAAATCAAAGAATAAAACTCCTAAATGCTACAATTGCAATAAGGTTGGACATTTAAAACCGGAATGTCCACTATTAAAGAAAGAGTCTAAAAATAAAAACAAGAAGGCCTTGAAGGCCACTACTTAGGATAGTACAAGTAGTTCGGAGAATGAAATAAGTGACCAAGAGGTTGCTTACACGTTTTTTATGGCATGGGATAACGAAGAAAGCTCCTCAACTAAATCTTCAAATAATTCTTGTAGTGATGAATCAAGTGATGAGGGTATGCCATCTTATGATGAACTTCAAAATGATCTATTCAAAGTACATAAGATGCTGATGAAAGCAAATAAACAAAACACCTCATTAAAGAATAAGAATGAAAGTTTAATGAAAGAGTTAGAATTCCTAAAGAATGTTGAAAGAGATAAAGACTCAAAATTCAAACAAATAGAATATAAGTATAAATCAGCACTGAAAGAAATAGAATCCAAAAATCTTGCTGAAAAAGAAAACAACTTGAAAATTGAGAAACTAGAAAGCAAGAATGACCAAATGATAGAAGACCTTTGATCATTATCCTCTACCGTATATGAGAAATATATGTATATTTCTAAATTAGATGATAGAATCAAAAAATTATCTCTAGAATTAGAGAAATCATAAAGAAGGTTGATAACAAGAAAGACATAGAGTTAAATGATCTCAAGAATCAAATCAAAGATAATGATAAAATTATTTACAACTTCACAAAAGGAAAGGAAAACCTTGATAAGATGATTGGCTTACAAAGAATGTCTCTAAATAAAGAAGGCATTGGCTTCAATGGAATTGAAAATAAAAAGAATAAGAATTCTTACAAGGGATATTTCTCGAAAGAATCCAAAGACTATACTTGCACATCTTCTAATGCTTACACAAACACCATATGCTATCAATGCAAGAAAAAGGGGCATATAAAGTTTGAATGTCCATTTAAGATGAAAGGTGTTAAAACCAAACAAGTATGGAAAATAAAAGAAACCTCCCTTGAAAAAGCCTCCAGACAGAAGAAAATATGGGTACCAAAAATGAAATAATGACTTCACACATATATAAAATAGAAAATGGCATTATTGGCCAAAATCATAGGATGACTTTTTACAAGGCTTAACTTAAGAAAATATAAAGAAAATATCAAATTTGAGCTTATTATATAAGCACCTTTATGTTACATGCTACATGCTTACTTGCCTACATGTGATGTATTGATATGCTATATGCTACATGTGTATTAATTAACTTGACTTGATTTATATTGAAAAGTATGGCTCACTATGTTGAAAATTGAGAATGAGATTATTGAGCTTAAGCATAAATTTTTTATATAAGGATAATTCTTGAACATGCATGATTTTAAATGAATCACATGGATAAACATACTGCTCTTTATCTATGAGTAATGAAAGATACAGTAGTTATATTGGTATCCATGAACTATACATTATGTGATATTAAGCTTTAGTATCTATAAAGTATTTTTGGTATCACATGTTAAAAAATTCAATAGATATCAAATCTAAAAGCGCACTTGGTATCACAAAGTCAAATTATTTATGAGCATGATTATGTCTATGAGCATGATGTGACATTGATGATCTTAGCATGATATTGATATTTGATACATGATATGATTCAATATTTTACATGGGATGATAAAAGCAAAATTAATAACAAAACTAAATGTATTGAATTCAGGTGGAGTGTCATGAATTATTAATCAATTGATATCATGAATTAAAATTTTAAATTTTAAATTGGTATCATAAAAACCATCAAATTAATATCAGCTGGTATCTTGAATAAATGCTGTGAGCTACACACTACATATGCTATATTGAAAAACAATAACTTGAGTGTGTACATATGTTTAGAATACATGGTTATTGATATGCTTAAAATGATTTTTATTTGAATTTAAATCATTTCTTTTCTTTTTGATTGATGTCAAAAGGGGGAGAAGTTGTGAAGCAAAAATTGAGCATAATTGAGCATGAACATAATATCTATTCAAAAGAAGTATTTAAGTATTTAATATTGATTGAAAAAGCTTGTAAAACCAGAGCATGATCGATGAAATTAATATTAATCTTATTAAGATGAATCTTATTGAAAGCGGGAGCCTTTTTAAGGCTTACTCACATTTTTGCTCTTTATTTGTCATCATCAAAAAGGGGGAGATTGTTGGCCTTATAAGGCTTAAAATCTTGTTATCTCGTTTTGATGCTAACAAACAAGTGAAATTTAATGTATTTGTTTGAGTAATGATATTTCAGGGCTTTACATCAGCAAGCATAAATTCTCATTCACTACAGGGCTTGGTTCAAATTTGGCTAATATCAAGAAACAATCATTTTGAGTTTTTATATTACATAAGTGTTGTGTATTGGCTTGGTTGTTTGCTTTCTAATTATAGTTGATTTGTTTGGTTGAATGATTGGATGTTTGTATGGTTAAGGATTAAATAAAGAAACTAAGTTCTTGAGTGCTTAAAAAATTAAACAAATAAGTCAGGAATTGGTTAAAAGAAATAAAATAAGTTTAAGAATTCTAAAAAGGAATTAAAAGAAATTTGTAAAAGCCAATTCACCCCCCCCCCCCCTCTTGGGAAGCTATTCCTAATTTCAATGGGTTTGTATATCCTAGTGTTGTATAGACTATGGTATGGTATGTTATATGGATAGATAAAACATTTTTTGCCGCATATTGGATGAGTATGGATGTATATGTGTATGTGTATAGGGCATCCGTATACCCCATGGGGCCAGACCCTCTTATTGTATAGTATCATGTATATTTTAATTAATACAGAGACAGGTTAGGTTACTATTCTCACACCCAGGACCCATCTGCGAGTTTGGGGCGTGAGAGTAAGCATTTTGTTCTTAGAGATAATGAACATTTAGGGAAATTTGAAGCAAAATCTGATGAAGGTATCTTTCTCGGCTATGCTTTAGATAGTAAAGCCTATAGGGTGTATGACAAAAGAATGTTGACCGTTGTAGAATCCATCCATGTAGTGTTTGATGAGTCAAATCCCTTCTCTAAAAGCATTGATGAGGATGATCTTGAAATAAGGAAGAGATTATAAAATCTATCCATTAAGATTAATGCTGAGAAAAGTATTGAAATAAAAGAAACACCTACTGAGGATAATCAAGTAGTGAGTGAAGTACATGAACTACCCAAGGAATGGAAATTTGTAAGGAATCACCCCATAAATAAAATCATAGGTGAACCATCACATGGAGTAGCCGGCCACCCGATCATCCCTTAGAAATATGGTTATCCACTTTGCATTCTTATCACAGGAAGAGCCTAAGAATGTAAATGAGACCATTAAGGATGAATCTTGGATGTTATCTATGTAGGAAGAATTAAACCAATTTGAGAGGAACAAAGTCTGGACCTTAGTTCCCAGACCTGATGATCACACTATTATTGGAACTAAATGGGTCTATAGGAACAAGAAAGATGAAAATGGGGTGGTAATTAGAAACAAAGCCAGATTAGTTGCCCAAGGTTATAACCAGGAAGAGGGTATAGATTTTGAGGAAACCTTTGCTCCTGTAACTAGAATGGAAGTCATTCGAATGTTATTGGCATATGCTACTTTTAAGAACTTCAAATTATATCAAATGGATATTAAAAACGCATTTTTAAATGGCTACATAAGTGAAGAGGTATATGTAGAACAACCTCCGAGATTTGAAAACCACAAATACCCAAATCATGTTTATAAACTGACTAAAGCCTTGTATGGATTAAAGCATGCTCCTAGAGATTGGTATGAAAGGTTAAGTGGTTTTCTATTAGATAATGGGTTTACTAGAGAGAAGATAGAGACAACTCTCTTTATAAAGGCAAAAAATGACAATATGCTCCTAGTGCAGATATATGTAGATGATGTCATTTTTGGAGCAGCAAACGAAGAGTTGTGTAATGAGTTTTCTAGTTGCATACAAAATGAATTCGAAATAAGGATGATTGGTGAACTTAATTTCTTCCTAGGACTTCAAATAAAATAGGCCAAACATGGAATATTTATAAATCAATCGAAATATATTAGAGATTTACTCAAGAAGTTTAATTTGGAAGATAGTAAAATTTTAGGAACACCTATGAGTTCTTCCACAAAATTAGATAAGGATGAGTAAGGTATACCAGTAGATGTTAAGCTATACCATGGCATGATTGGTAGCCGGATATACCTGACTACTAGTAAGCCTGATATTATGTTTAGTGCATGTTTGTGAGCAAGATTTCAGACTGCACCTAAAGAGTCACACTTATTAGCTATTAAAAGAATACTTAGATACCTTATTGGGACTATTGAATTAGGATTATGGTGTCTTAAGTACACTTCTTTTAGATTGTTAGTTACTCTAATGATGGCTTTGCCAGTAGTAAAATGGATAGAAAAAGCACAAGAGGCACTTGTCACCTTTTAGGACAATCTCTCAGTTCTTGGTTCTCCAAGAAACAGAACTCAGTTGCACTATCCATAGCCGAGGCTGAATATATAGCGGTTGGGAGTTGTTGTGCTCAAACACTTTACATGAAGCAACAACTCATGGACTATGGATTGCATTATGACATCGTTCCTATAAAAAGTGATAATACTAGTGCAATAAATATCTCAAAGAACCCCATATCACACTCACGAACTAAGCACATAGAAATTAGACATCACTTAATTTATTTGTGACCTTGTGCAAAAAAGGGATGTGGCACTTGAGTTTGTGTGCACAAATGAGCAATGGGCTGAAATATTCACAAAATTACTTCAAGAGGATAGGTTTATCCAAATAAGATGTGAATTCGGCTTGATGCACAGTAGAGAAGTTGCCTAGAGATATATTGGAGTGCATAATTGAGGGGGAGCAACTCAACTTGAAAATACTATGGCTCAAAAAATTACACATTCTCACAACTTTATCTAATTTTACACTTATACTCTTTTATGGATAGTTGATGCATCTTCATCACAACATCAATTTTGGATTATACTGAACTCAAATGGTTGCATGTGTGTACAAATGTTGATTGAAATACTATTTTGTGCACAACATGAAAATTTTTTTTGTCAAACAGGAAATTTCTCTAAGTTAAGGATTTATTTAAATACTTACATTTTTTTCTTGCCTTAGCCCTTTTTGTTCATGTCAACAGGGGGAGAAATATTTTCTAACAAAATTAGGCGTATTTTCTAGAAAAAGGGCGAGAAATATTTTCTAGCACATTTGGACATATTTTGAGTAAAAAAACATTGCACATTTTAAGTTATGCGTATCCTTAGGGAGAGCCTCTTTTAGGCTTAACCCATTCATGCTCGCGTATTTTTCATCTTCAAAAATGGTGAAATTGTTGATTCTATGAGTCCAATCCTTTTTTGATAATGACAAATCAGTTAGTATCTTACCTGTGCATTGAGCTTTTGAACAATATCATTACTTAGCATGCACAGATGGCAAGAATGCTTGGAAGCTATGAGGAAGCTGAAGCACATACAACTAGGCTTATTCCATGGAAGTTGAAGAGCAAAAGGATGAAGATGGTTCAATTTTTCAATTTTAATGAGCATTTAGTCGTATATGTATTTACATGTCTCATAAGATATAGTTGGAAGCTCAAAATGACCATTAGACAAACCCTACGATGCATAGTTTTCATGAAATATTCATATGCACTTATTCTAGGTTGGATATGCATTTTAGAAGGTTAATAAGGGCTGAAAAATAGGGAACCTGTTGACTAGTCCCCTGGCCTCGTCGATAACTGCATAAAGGCCACTCGTCGACGAATGTATGTTCCCATTGACGAGAAAATACAGAGACCCTAAATTTCTCATACAAACCACTCGTCAATGAATCCCTTGGTCTCATCACCGATTAAGTGAAGGACACTCGTTGACTAGTGTTTCCACTCGTTGACGAGTCTACCAACAGACTCACGCTCTAGTGCTTAAACAAGAAGATTTTTTTTAATTAAAATATCTTTTAATGATCCAACGGTTAGAAAACATCTAGATGTCGAACGTACTTATAAATATCAATCCTAAAAACCCTTGAAACAACTTTTGAGACCTCTTGCCTGCACTCTATCACATTCAGACATCTTTTGGGCATTCTTTCAGTTTTTCAAAAAGCATTCACTCACAAATCTTGTAAGCATATTTGGTATTGAGGTTTGATAAATAAAAATTTTATTTGGGCATTCAATCTTTATCTTCAAACTCTTTCTTCTCTTATATTGTCATATCTTAAATATTATACTGAAAGCAAGAACCCTAGTTGTTTTGCTCATTGTTTGATAAATCCTTTGGGAAAAAGGTTATACTAGGTCTTAAATCTTTGAAGGATTCACTTTCATATTTTTATCCAAAGATTTCATATTCTCTTATTTTTTCAAAATCTATTTGAGAGCAAACCCTAAATCTCGAACACATATATTATTTAAAAAAACATTTTTTTTTAGAAATATTGCATTGGGTTAAGATCTTTTAAGAAACTCGTTGTACATGTTGTTATATACAAAGGTCATATACTATTCTATTAAAAATATCATATTGAGATCAACACATTTATTCCATTAGGCTTCAAGTTATATCCTAAGAGAGTGTTTAGGGTTTCACTTGTACACATTAGTTTGTTGAGAAGCATCTAAGTGTATCCAAAATCTTTTATCACTTGTATAGATGTTTCGGGTTGTAAACCGGGGTTGGGGGGGGGGAGGAAGCTCACCTCTTATAAGCATCAGATTGTAAGGAGGAAGTTGTGCCTCTTATAAGTAGCGGATTGTAACCAGAAGCTCTGTCCAAGGTTAAGGAGCGGTATAGTGGAATCCTTAAGCAGTTTACCCAAGGCAAGGACGTAGGCCAGGTTGGCCGAACCTCGTAAAATCTGGTGTTTGCATCTCTCTTCCCTTATCTCATATTTATTTCAGCTTGCACTTGATTGTTGATTTCATATTTGTGTATGTCTTAAATATTTCTTGCACTTGAAAATAATTGGGAAATACTGATTGGTTATGGCATACATAGCTTGAATCTATTAGGTTGAGTAATACTGAAATATGTATACCTCCAAACTTGTTGTTGTGTGGTTATGCCATTTTAAAATTAGGACTTAAAGACTTAGAAATTTTAAAATACCCAATTCACACCCCCTCTTGGGATTACACCTAATTCCACAGTGATGGTTTTTACAATCGTCACTAATAATGCAATTTTTTACAGGGAAAAAAGTTCAATAGGTTACCAAGTACAGAGGACTCGTCTCAATGCAGTCTCACTGAGAAGAAATTATCCTCTAACTTGACATTTATAAGTCGACTCAAGATGCCCCAAAGGGGTGCATTATTAGTGTCGGTTTTACAAACCGTCACTAATATAGTGGATCATTAGTGACTGTTTTATTCAACCGTCACTAATAATGTAAGTATTAGTGACAATTTTTTAAAATCAATGCTAATAATGCACGTTCACGAAAGAACAATCTGTGTTTGATTGGTTTAATTTATGTGACGTGCTACAGTCTTTTGTTAGGTGCTTGGGTGCTTGTGAGCTAGTTGGAATAGGTTTTATAGCGAAGTATCAACCACATCGGGTGGCTAGGCAATTTGGAATGGATCAATAACTTCTGGGAAAGGTTGACTTCTTGCTTGTCCCGCCAAGATCATTCCAAGCAGGGGTTTCATTTAGGTACTACAACTGGTGGAAGATTCATATGTTGACTCAAGCAAATTGTAATGAAGTATGAGTTTATGAAGATGATTAACCCTAAGACACCACCATCTAATCAAGCAATAATGCACAACGAAGGTTGCGATTCCTTTGCATCGAGGAATCCTAGCAATCATAGTGGAGGAACTTCCAACATTAGGGTAGAAATGGTAAGTGAATGGCAAACAAGGAGGAAGATTTCCCTCTAGATACGGAGGTTCAACCTAGTGTTGCAAGTGAAACTAACGTCAAATCAAAAGTGGAACCAATGATTCCACCCGAAAAGGGTGAAATCAGTTGTCATGACCAGTCACATGAAAGAGTACTCCAAAACCGTCACTATGGTGTAATGACAAGCTATCTAAAGAAGCAATAGCACCGAGAAGCACTCGCCGATTAAGGAAGAAACCATAATACAAAATATTACTTACCTCTCAAATCCTTCACGGGGCTTGGTTTGAAACTTTGATCCTTCTTTTGGCTTTGATCATCATCTGCTAATTTCACATGATGATAATCAAACGATGGGTATTTCCTCTCGCAGGAAGTTGGGTCAAAGACCATATTATGAAACACCAAGTTTCCTTTATACCTGAACACCAAGAAATTGTCCATATGCAAGTCATGGTATCTGGCCAACTTCAGCCAAGTTCCCTTCATGCCTGAATGCTTGGGTATCTTTTGTTGGTGCTTAGTTTCATTAAAAACATAGTTTTAATAGAATCAACTTTTTTAGGGCAATTAGTAGCACTGTTTAGTTTCTTGCCCTCATTAATCAATGACAAGCTGTTACATTCGTAACATTGTCATCTTCATTTTGACGTATTGGGGTTGTCACTGGTAACTAGTTAACAATGCATCCCTTTCTCCATTGCACTTCTTCTCCCATCCTCCCGGCCCTAGACTTCCTAGCTGTCGAAATGTTGTGACGCCTTACCGTTTTGCCCTCGCATCAACATTGTTGCATTGACGTGATGCCTTTTAAATGTAGACAATTTTACCAATGGTAGAAAATCATTTACGACTCTTTTAATTAGTAAAATAAATATTAAGTTTACTTGTTGATGCATGTCCTAGTTGGTACACGCAAGTTAATCATATTTTTATATTGTTACCATGTATATGTGTAACATAGAATAGTCCCTAAATTAATGGAGGAAAATAATCTTGATCAGGTGAATTGATGCAAAAGGATTCATGTTGCCGACCTCACCTAGTTGGACTTAAGGCTTAATATTGTTGTATCAGTGTGGCATGGATAAGGTAAAACTATGTATTTAATGAGGGCCAGAAACTCAATCGGTGCTACTAACCACCCTCAAAAAGTTGATTCTATTAAAACTATGTATTTAATGAAACTAAGCGCCAGCAAAAGAAACCCAACTGTTCAGGTATGAATGGAACTTGACCAGAGTTTTCCTGATACCATGACTTGCACGTGGGGGATTTCTTGGTGTTCAAGTATGAAGGGAACTTGGTGTTTCATATTATGGTCTTTGACCCAACTTCCTATGAGAAGAAATACCCATCGTTTGATCATCATCGTGTAACATTAGAAGATGATGATCAAAGTCAACATAAGGATCAAAGTTTGAAACCAGACCCTGTGAAGGATTTCATAGGTAGGTAATATTTTGTATTATGGTTTCTTCCTTAACCTGTCAGTGCTTCCCGGTGTTGATGCTTCTCAAGACAACTTGTCATTACACCATGTTGATGGCTTTGGAGTACTGCTTTATATGACTAGGTCATGATAACTGCTTTCACCCTTTTTCAAGTTAAGCCATTGATGAACTTTTAGTTTGACATTAGTTTCACTTGCATCATTGGGTTAAACCTCCATATGAAGGGGAATCTTCCTCCTCGTTGCTCCATTCACTTGCTATCTCTATCTTGATCTTGGAAGGTCCTTCATTATGATTGTTAGGATTCCTAGGTGCAAAGGAATCACAACCGTCCTTGTGCATTATTGCTTGATCAAATGGTGAAGTCTTAGGAGTACTCAATTTCATAAACACATACTTCATTAGAATTTGCTCGAGTCATCGTATGACTCTTCCACCAGTTGTAGTATGTAATGGAAACTCCTGCTTGGAATGATCTTGGTGAACAGGCAAGAAGTCAACTTTTCCCGCAAGTTATTGATCCCTTCCGAATTGCATAGCCACCCGATGTAGCAAATACTTCACTACACAACCTATTCCAACTAGCTCACAAGCACCCAATCACCTAACGAATGACGATAGCACGTCATCTAAACTCAACCAATCAAACATTGTTCTTTCATTAACGTGCATTATTAGTGACGAATTTAAAAATCCGTCACTAATACTTACACTATTAGTGATGGTTAAAGAAAACTGTGACTAATAATCCACTATATTAGTGAGGGTTTGTAAAACCAAAACTAATAATGCACCCCTTTAGGGGATCTTGAGTCGACTTATAAAGGTCAAGCTATAGGATAATTTCTTCTTGGTAAGACAACCCAGAGACGAGTCCTCTATACTTGGTAACCTATTTAACTTTTTTTCCCCATCAACAAATGCATTAATAGTGATGGTTGTAAAAACCATCACTAATATAAGACTACTAGTCACAATCTTTCTCTCCAAGCATTCTCTTAAAAGGACACAGGTTGTTCATTCTATTTTATCTTCAACTCATCCAAATTTCATTTGTGGTGTCAAGCACACTGGTGAGGTTAGTCACAACATTACCTGATATATATCCAGTTTTGCTTCCTGGATAATATCAGGAATTGTTTTTATCTTTCAAATGCTATGAAGATAGTCTCCTAATGACCCTACTAAAATGTAATCATCTTCACAAGCAACCCACCCATGTGCACAAGCAAGGAAATGAGGGAGGAGGACAAGAGGATGGAGGGAAAGGAGGGTGAGACAAGAGATTGGGGATAAAATGAGAAATAAGTGTGGATTCTACAGTTTTACAAAGTTAAAGTATTATTGACAGCTTAATTAAGGGTTGAAAGGTAGAAGTAGACCTAAAAAAAATTGGAATGAGGTTGAAATGTAAAGACCCATGAATTTTAATAATTAAATAATTAAGAAGATGGATAAATTTAAGAGAGATTAAGCAATGTTCATTGACGAATTTGTTCTCTTCGTCGACAAACCACCTTCTTTATTTTGTCGACGAAGCCACGTGTCTCATCAACAGGTAGATACTGAGAGAGGTTATAGTAGAGCCTGAAATTTGTCAACAAAGGTTAGGAGTTCGTTGACGAAATTCCTTCCTTGACTCGTTGACGAGGTGACATGTCTCGTCGACGAAGCTGCCCGTATAAATATGCCAAATTTGGGATTTTCAACGTGAGAATTTTCAGGAAACCCTTCTCTCTCTCTAAAACACCCCCCCCCTTCACTCTAAGTTTTTGGCTTCATCCTTCACCTGCTTGACGATCGGAAGCCACCATGCTACTCCTGAGAAGATTCTCTTCAAATCTGCTGGAGTAGTTCATTGGTTAGGCTAACTTGGGCACCATCCCAAAATTTGGGTAAGTTGGGTATTTTGAGTTTTATAGGGTATTTAGTATTTCTGGATTGAAGAAAATGCTTTAGGTAGAATAATACTGAAGTTTTGTTGGGAAAAATGCAATTTCAGGGTGTTGAGTTGGGGAACACATGCATATAGGTTTAGAATATTTTGTGGACTTCTCAATAAGCCAGGTAAGGGGATAAATTAAGTCAGTATTTTTCGTGAAATTATTATGAATTAAAAAGCATTTAGTTTCAAGAAAATATGTATGATATATAATTATGTTTGGGAATACTGTTGTTGAATAGGGAAATGATTTTAATACATTTTATATGGAAATATGATTTCAGAATAATTTATGAGTTTATAAAGCTATGTACACTTGGGTGTCATGAGTATAATATTTTCATGAAAATTATGTTATATTGTAATATTATGTGTTTTCCAAGATAAACACATTATAGCAGTTTTCAGAAAAACCCTAAAAATAGTACAGGAATTATGTTTTTAAAGATTATGTTAAATAGTGTAAGAATGTATGTTTATTACGTTATGAAATATGTCGGCGTAAATGTCATGATTCTTACGTTATGAAATATGTCGGTGTAAATGTTGTGATTCTTATGTTATGAAATAAGCCAGCGTAAATGCCGTGATTTTTACGTTATGAAATATGCCCGCATTGATGCCGTGATTATGTATGATATGTAAGAAATCATGAAATATGTTTATGTCAGATATTACTTTAAATTACGAAATAACTATGTTTTAATATGGAATGTATTATATGTTATTAGAACCTGGATAGCTTAGTTAAGTTTATGAAGCACGGTACCGTAGCTATATGTTCATGATTATGAATATGTTAGTGCTACCAGACATCTTATGTAGAGTGTGGGAGATGGCAATCGAGGTGGTTTTATGGGAGTGTCGTAGTTCGCCTGGTACTCCCGCATAGGTAGAACAAGCCCATCATACTTACAGACCTATGTTTAACTTAGCATGGTCCACTAGCCTTCGCTAGGTCCCGCCTTCAGGTCGCACAACCCTATCATATGAGGGGGTAAAACATGACAATAGCTAACTAACTATCTATCCTAGGAAATAATTAAAGTATAATATAATTATATGAGATGATTTCTCAGTACAGAAGTTCAGTATGTTACGCTATGTTATGATAAATCATGTTTTATTTAGATATGGTACCATTGTTTATACCAGTTATGAATTATGTACTATTTATATGTATATCATGCAAATGCTCATGTTTCTGCACACTGATATTAGTTTATCTCCCTTACTGAAAGGTGTCTCACCCTAGCCATACAAACATTTTAGGAAATTCAGGTAGAATGGCGGATAAAGCTCCACAGCAGTAGGAGTTGGCCGAGCTACCCTTTCGAAAGGGTCAGTAGATGAGATAGGTTTAGATGGGTTTTTGTGATTATGACCTTGGGATACTTTTTTAGTCTTTTTTTGGATGACTGTATGTATATATATATATATATATGACAGATTCAGTAGAACTCTGGCATGATTTCTGATGTTTTATTGCATGTATATAATTTTATGTTTTCCGCTATTTAGGTATCAAAGTTGTATGACAGATATATCCTTGGTATCTATGGGTCCAAGTGGATTACGACTATGATAGTCTAGCAGGATTATTATGTATCTTATTATATGGGAAGGAAAAAAAAAATATATATATATATATATATATATATATATGGAAAAATAGGTAGGTTGTTAGAATTTGGTATTAGAACCTAGGTTGCTAGGTTCTGTAGACTCTAGAGTGTAGCGAAAACAATACCAGAGTATAGGAAAAAGGATTTGAGGTTTTGTTTTGTAGTTTAGAGGCAAGACTTCCATGGTGGTTTCTATGTCTTTCCTAGGGTGACAATTTCAGGAAAGCCACAGTAAACTATAGTCGGGTTATGTTTCTGAAGTGTAGGACTGAATCTTGAATTAAGATAAGGATGTCAAGATTGAAGGGATACTAAGAGTTTTGGTTAGATATGTAAGTTATAAGGATGGGGTCGCTAAGCTATGTTTATTACTTTTACAGGATGGACCCGGGTAGTGGTAGTGCTCATGCGAGTGGTAGTGAGGGTGCAAGGCTCTCAGGTGCAGGTGGTGCTGATTCCGATGTAGTATTATGCACTGTGGCTTTGCAAGTCATGGCTGAGATCACACAGAGTTCCACTGAGTTTGGAGGCCCGTCTGCAAGTCATAGGTGCATGATAAAGAAATTCACCAAGACGAATCCTCTAGCATTTTCAGGAGGAGCAGATCCTGCAGTCGTTGAAAACTGGATGCAGGAGATAGATAAAGTTTTTTCAGTACTGTAGTGTACAGAGGAGCAGAGGGTTTCTGAGCGTGGTATAGAGGTTGACAAGGCCAAAGTAGAACTAATTTCTCTGTTACCTGTCCCTAAGAGAGTTAAGGATATCCGTTTTTTCCTTGGTCATGCCGACTTCTATAGGCGTTTCATTCAGGGCTTCAGTAGTATTGCTAAACCATTATGTACGTTATTGCAGACTGATACTGAATTCTTGTGGATTGATGAATGTCAATAGGCTTTTGAAATTCTAAAGAAATATTTTACTATTGCGCCCATCATGCAACCTCCTCGGTGGGACTTGTCATTTGAAATCATGACTGATGCTAACGACTACGCCCTTGTTGCCGTTCCGAGTCATAGAATTTATAACAAGCCATCTGTTATTTATTATGCGAGTCGAAATTTGAATGATACTTAGAAAAATTATACCACCACTGAGAAGGATTTGTTAGCTGTTGTATTTGCTTTATAAAAATTTCGTTCTCATGTCATTGGATCGCCTATTATTATTTTTACTGATCACTCTGCTCTAAAATATTTGTTAGCCAAGAAGGATGCTAAACCCAAGTTGATCAGATGGATTCTACTTTTCCAAGAATTTGACATCACTATTCGAGATAAAAAGGGCATGGAAAATGTTGTAGCTGACCATCTCTCTCATTTGCTGCTACTTGATGTGTTTGTATCTCCCTCTTCCTTAAATGATGATTTTCCTCATGAATGTCTTTTTGCAATATCATGCACTCCGTGGTTTGTTGATATTTTGAATTACCTTGTCACCGACCGAATGCCAGAACATTGGTTAACTCAGAATAAGCATAAGTTCCTTGAGGAGATACGACATTATTATTTTGACAACCCATATCTGTTTAAATACTGCTCTAACTAGTTGGTTCATAAATGTGTGCCTGATGATAAATTCACTTCTATGATGCATTTTTGTCATAGTGGAGCATGTGGAGGTCACTTTGCCACAAAGAAAAATGTTTCAAAAATTTTGCAAAGTGGACTCTACTGGCCTACTATGTTCAAAGATGTTAAGATTTTTTGTAAAACCTACGAGGCTTGTCAGAAATTAGGGAAAATTACAGCAAAAAATGAAATGTCCATGTCTCCCATTTTGACTCTTGAAATTTGTGACTATTGGGCCATTGACTTTATAGGACTATTCCCAAAATCTTTTGGGCATTCTTACATTTTAGTTGTTGTGGACTATGTTTCAAAATGGGTGGAAGCTATACCTTATAGAACTAATGACCACTGGGTTGTCATCCGTTTTCTCAAGGAGTCATTTGCACATTTTGGCATGCCCAAGTCGATCATTAGTGATGAAGGGTTGCATTTTTATAACAAACTTTTTGAAAAACTCATGCAAAAATATGGCGTGACCCATAAGGTCTCTACTGCATACCATCCTCAAACTAATGGTCAAGCTGAGTTGGCTAGCAAAAAGATCAAAATCATACTTAAGAAAACAGTGCATCCTAATCAAAATGATTGGTCAGAAAAACTTGTTGATGCACTTTAGGCCTGCTGAATTGCTTTCAAGTCAAACTTAGAGATGTCTCCCTACAGGTTAGTTTACGGTAAGGCATGTCATTTACCTATTGAAATTCAGCATCGTGCTTTATGGGCCATAAAACAGATTAACTTTTTACATGATGATGTCATAGGTTTAAGGAAATTGTAGGTATGTATGCTTGAAGAGTCTAGGAGGGAAGCTTACAACAATGCTCGCTTAGCCAAGGAGCGGATGAAGTTGCTACATGATAGGAAAATTAAAGACAAACAACTTTTCCCTTCTCAGCAAGTGCTTCTCTATGACTCCAGATTGTATGTGTTTCCTGGGAAACTGAAGTCCCGATGGGGTGGTACATCATTGAAAAAGTTTATTCTCATGGCGCAGTAGAGATTGTAGATCCAAATAATGGCAACCACTTCACAGTCAATGGACAGCATGTAAAGCCCTACATGACTCCATTCGATCTAAATAAAGAGGTCTTGCACCTGCAAGACCCTAGGAGAGTCCTCTTACCTTTCTGTTTTACTGTTTTTATTTTTCATGCTATATTTTTTGTTTTATTTGTTTTTATTTGCATCTTTCTTTTATTTTTCTGTCACATTAGTTGGTAGTGATTTTCGATTAGTTTGTTCACTCATGCACAGTTTTTCTATTTCCCCTATGCTTTCACGTTGAGGACAATGTTCCACTTTAGTTTTGGGGGGGGGGTAATCATTTGCATGTGACACTGTGCACATATACTTACTAGGTTTTATATTAATTTGAAAAAAAAAAAAAGAGCATTGAGAAATTACACTTTTATGCCATGATGAACACTGACTTATACCTTTCACATACTTGCATATAACCTAAGAATTACACACTCGAGTCATTTATGCGTAGTTTCCCTTTATATGATGTTGTAACTCCATGAAGAATTGATTGGTAGTACACTCGTGTTGATCTGGTTATATAAAATCTTGTATTTACATGATATCTCATGAGGCTGAAAATATACGTTCACGTGACTCATTGCACTTAAGGTCCTTGTGAGCACTGAGAGAATGCCCGTGGCAACTATGACACCTTGTGAGATATCCTTGAGCTATTTATCATCCTTTTGAGTGTTAACATCAAATCAGAGTTCACAAAACTCAGTTCTTTTTTCTTTTGGATGATTTTTTGTACACTAATCTTTATTTTTGACTTGCTAGCCTAGAGGTGACATCTAGTGGGGAGATAGAAACCTAGGTCTTGTAGCTTACTCAAGATGTGAAGGCTAAGTCATCCCTAGAAATAGATGTAGTTTATGGACTACAATTCGAGCTTAATTCCCATTGGTGGTATGAAGACAATAAAAGAAGTATAATGATTGTCCTAATGGACCAAGAAAAAAATAGAAATGGAAGAATGAGTAGAAGAAAGAATAAGAAAAATCGAAATGGACATGAAATGGAATGCTAATGCTTGCTCCACACAAATACCACAAAAAGTCAAGGACACGACACATGCTCTCCACGTATGAAGATTCTTCAATCGCTTAATGCCTCAGATGTATTCATGCCAAGTATGTGAATAAGTTGATCTAGGGTGGTCTTTGTTGGATATGGCAAGTAGGTGAGAAGATACTAGGGTGAAAGACCCGACAATTCACAAATAGGCTAGATCCTATTTAGACTAGTCCACCACATACATTCAGCATTTGTTCCTTGGAATATGTGGGATATTTGATCGTGACACTCCTCCTCACATATGACAAGCGAACTCATTCCTTTTAAGTATTTTTTAGGGTATACCAGTTAGGCCGAGTCAAAATGACCATTCTTTAGGTGTCCACTGGTATCCTAGGTGTAACGAGTCACACACATCACACATTCGTCGAGATTTCACCTGTTTATACTCGAACTTATATGAGCGCATTAACTTTGAATTGTACTTCTGGTTAACTTCATGTGAGTATACTGTTCTTAATTGCTATAAAATGATGAAACTTGCATGAATGACTTACTTCGGAGTTGCATGCATTGAATATGAACAAGTTGGTATGAAAATCAGTTATAATCCTATATGTGAAATAGTATTATGGTGTCGCATGTGCATTCATGTTTATTGGAATTAGTAATTTTGGATACCCCCCTACAATTCATTCATGTTATTTTCTAGAGACAAGCAAAACGTTAGTTGGGGGGTGTGATTATGCGCTTAAACTGTATAATTAGGTGGTTTAATTCATGCATTGGGGCTTATATTTTTAATTAAATATCTAATTATTCTCAATATTTTAACAAGGTGTCCAATTTGTAATATTTGGGTTTTATTGAGCAATTTATGTACTTCAACATTTTTTCATCATAGGAAAATTATCGGGAGCTAAAACCAGTATTGCGTCGTAATATGCACGTAATTTTCTCGTTCAATCTCTGATCGAGACAATTCAAAATTTTGTGAAAAGCCGAGAAAATCATATACAACTTCCATGTTTTAAATTTCGAGAGATATGAGCTCTAAGATGGTCAAACTTGGGCTTGTTCTCCAAGAAGCAAAACTGAGAAATAAAGAAAAAAAAAATAAACCTCACCTTGATGTGACTCGACCATGCAGTTGGGTTCAGGTATCTTTGCTGGGTTGCCTAGCGTAGGGCATTCCCCCCTCTCCCTCTATATATTAATTTTTTTTTTCTCTTGTTTGGACACAACCCCTAGGCCCCCTCTCTTCTTCTCCCTTCCCTTCTTCCTTCTTTCCCAACTCTTTTCCCTTGTTTTTTCCCTTGCTCTCGGTTACACAATGCCCGACCCTCCTCTCCTTCCTCCTCTTCTTCCTCCTCCCTTTATCTTCTCTTCCCTCCTTCCCTTCCCCCTTCTCCCTTTCTCTTCTTCTCCTTCCTGCAGTGTGTAGCAACCCGAGCGCCCATTGCTATCTTGCTGTTGTCCGAACCCCCTACTGCCATGAACTTCCTACTGTAGCTGCTGCGGCTGCCTGAGCTTCCCGTTGCTATTGTGCTGAAACTGAAGCTCTCCTATGCTTCGGCCATCCTCCATGACTACTGCAACTCTAGAGCACCCGAGAGCTCCTTGCTCCTCCATGGCTACTGCTGTTGGAGGCCTACAACCCGAAGCCTGTTGCAAGCTGCTATGGCTACTCTTCCTGCACCACTCCCTTACGACCAGCTTGGCTGCTGCCAAGAACTCAAGCCAAACTACTCTGCTGCCTCCACCACCCCAAGAAGCCTCCTCCAGCTTGCTGCCATATCTGAGACATACCCCCACGGCTAGCTGCTGTCTTTGTCCCAAGCCCATGAGCTACTCTCTCTCTCTTTCTCTTTATTTTCTTTTTCTTTTCCTTCCCCTCTTTCTTTTTAATTGTTTATTATTATTATTATTATTATTATTATTATTATTATTATTACTTTAAAAGAATTGATTTATTGTTTTAATTAATATTGTATTCTATTGGTAAATTTTATTTTAAGTTCTAATTTCTAAAGTTTGTTTTGGTGTCATTGTTGTGGTAGAATCTTAATTAAAATTTCAATTTTTTGTATCTTGTCTGGGTATTTTTAAATAAAGTTAAGTCCTTTCCCAGTTCTTCGTATTTATCTAGCGTTGGTTGAGTGATTGTCTCTAAGTTCATGTTGATCTCCTAATACAAAAAGAAAAAAAAATATTCTCTTACGATTTATATTACTTGTTTACTTTAAAATTTAAATTCTATTGAGTTCAATTTAGTTTAAGTTTTCTTAAAGTCTGTTTTTTTTTTAGTGTTCCGTTTATGGTTGAGTTCTTAAAGACTTGGATTCCTGTTTAAGTTCTTGATCACACTTAAATTAGTTGTTATTTAAATTTGTGATTGGTTGTGTTCTCAGAATTGCATGTTTTAATTTATGTAGGAAATTAAGCGTCTTTAATTTTTGTTCCGAAGTTCGACGCGTATTTCAATTCTTCCCTAGTTAATTATAGGATTTTTGTTTCTCATTATTTAATTCAGTGCATGTTAGGTTTAGAATTTAAATTGCATGTTCGTTTACTTTGTCCAAAGAAATTTCAAACAATCTAGAGAACCCGAATCTGAATTGAGCTCAGTAACTTTTTATTTTTGATTGGAAATACGTAAAATTTGAAATTTAACCGCATTCCCTGATAAGATGATCTAGCCTTTGGGCTGAATATTACACGACAGAACTCCTATACTTGGGATAGCTTCCGAACTGCTCATTTTTCAAGTGAGTCATATATCATTTCATAGTTGAGCCAATATACATGCTTAGGTATGTCATGCTAGTGTCATGCTCAATTTTTGTCCAAAAACTCTCCCCCTTTTGACATCAATCAAAAAGAGTTAGATATCAAGAAAAATATATAAATGTTAAGGCAAAGAGCGACCATAAGCAAAAGTATATATCAAGTGAAGGCACAAAACAGAAACTTTGCATTGATCATGCATAAAAAAATAGGCAATAAGTCCCCAAAATAACATGATAAAATACAAACGATTGTATATCAGACTTTTCAGTAATTTCCATAAGTCGTGATATCATTACATAATAAATCTAACTCCCCCTAAATGAAATGTATTTCATATTCAATAAATTTATAATTTCATTCATGAAGTATAAACTATGTATTCATTAAGGTGTCAAAATTATCAACCATGCTTTTTAATTTATGCGAAATAACTAAGGACCAAAAAAAAAAATCTGCATTTAGATCACAATAACAAGGTCCATAAGTCTGCATATATTTCAATCAAAACATGATCATCCGTTATTCATCATGCCATAAAATATGTAACATAATCCAACATCAGCATGTGAACTAAGATGGTCAAGATAAAAACAAATAAAAGAACTAAGCACAACAAAATAATATTTCAAACCAGCTTAGTTTTTGGTTTCTCAAAATATATATATGTATCTTGCATTACCATTATATTTGTATGCTCATGCTCATGCTTTATTCAAACACTTATCCTTATTCCTTATTTGAAGTTCTTATGCTATATGCTCAATTTGCTCCAGATTTTCTTTCTTTTGATTTCAAATAATTCTTTTACATATGAATACCAAAACTTATATGGCTTTTCAAATCTCAGTACTTTTTACGTTAAACCTTGTACAATCCAAGCTTTCTTGATTTGTGGCCAACAATGCCATTTTTGTATTCATTTGTTTCAATGTTATAGTTGTCAATAAGCTCATAAACTCTTCTTTAAGATTTTTCCATTTCAACTAGTTCAATATCCTTGTATTAAATTGGATTAAGTAGCTTTCCATATACTAAAGAAGGAGAAATTTTCTTCTTATATTTGAAATGGCTATCTTGAATCTTGTAGGCTATGGAGGCATCCCTTTTCATTTTAGCATAGATTTAGCTTTCTTAATTTCTAAAAAGGGAATTACTAATCCTAATATCTTTAGAGTCCTTAGTTTGTGAACTAGGACTTTTATTTAGGTACCCATACTTTCATGGGTCTGGATGGTTTACCAAGAGTTGATTCTTTTATTCTCCAAACTTGTCTGATTTTTGCACCCTTTCTTTTTAATGGAAATTCAAACTTAATGTGTCCTTTCTCCTTACATAGAAAATATGTGGTATGTGTGTAAGCATTTGAGGAGGTGCTAGCATAATCTTTGGAGGATTTTGCAAAGTATCCCATATAGAGGTTCTTTTTCCTTATATTCTCAACTCTATTGAATCTGTTGACTCTATGAGTCCAATCCTGTTTTTATAATGACAAATCACTTGGTATTTGACCTGTGCATTGAGATTGTAAATAGAAACATTATTTAACATACATGGAAAGTGAGGAAGTCATGGAAGCCATGAGGATTAAAGAATATACAACCAGGTGCAATCCATGGAACTAAAAAAGTAGAAAAATGGAGAAACAAGGGTCAAGTTCGAGATAGTAATGGGAATCGGTATTTAGATTTCATTGTATTTGCATATTTTATATGATATAATTAGAAGCTTAAAATCATACCTTAGACTAACTTTAGGACACATGCATATCATGAAGAATTTATTTAAAAGAGTCTAAGTTAAATTGAATTTTGGAGGCAAATTTTTAGAGGCCTCGTCGACAAACTCAACAGCCTCATCGACGAATGCATGAAGGCCACTTGACAACGATCACCTTGTTCTTGTCAACGAGAAAATACCAAGAGCACAAAACATTAGACAATTTTCTCATTGACAAACTCATGTTCACATCGACGAACGAGTGTTGAACACTCATCGACGAAGGGTTCCTTCTCGTTGACAAATGTCGAGCGTAGAACTTCGGTTCAGTGGGGATACACATGGAATTTCATTCAGGTAAAATGATCCAACGGCTGGGATTAAACTTAGGGCCGATAACACATATAAAATTAACCTAAGAACCCTAGTGCCTCACTTTTTGAACATACCTTGAGAGTGTTAAATGAAAATTCTCTACGGGTCTGCATTCCCACTTCTATACATCAAGTTTGGACATTCTCATTCAAGAGTCAAGAGCTTTCACTCGTATCTTACTGCAACATTTCATTCATCTTTAGGCTGGAGGTTTGGTAAAAGTATTTTACATATTTAAATCTTACTTTTGGTTTCCATTAACTCAAAAAAAATATATATATATATATATATATATATTACTTGGGAACAAAAATAACAATCTAAATATTTTATTCACTGATTGAATATACATACTTGAGAAAAATTTGATTGAACTAAACTCTTTGAGATATTCTTGACTACATTTATCGTTCTAAGATGGAATACTACAAAAACTATTTGATTGCTCAATTTGAGAGTGTTTTAAATATATGTGTGTGAGAAATCTTTGGAACATTTCAAGTCGTATTTTTATTCAAATAATTAATCATACAAATTACTCGATAATTAGAACCTAGATCTGAGTGCTACTAAAGATTAGTTTTACAAGGATCATATCTTGATTTTTCTGCATCAAGTGGATTGGTTTGAAATCCTAAAATCTCCAAAGTGTTTATTTATAAGAAATTAATTTTTCAGAGATATTATCTTGAAGGTAATTTTGTGAAGCATATCATACATATAACGATTTTATCATTATATACATATTGACCTTCAAGTTTTATCATATGATTATGTGTTAGGGATTTCTATTGTACTCGCTAGCTTGTGTAGAAACATTATTGAGTTTTTCTAGAATAGTTACATTGTAATCACGGTTCAAGTTGTGAACTAGGTTTGAGGAGAAAGTTGTATCTCTTGTAAGTAGCAGATTAGGAGGAAGTTGTACCTCTTGTAAACAGAAAATTCTAAGGGAAGCTCCATCTCGATTAAAGGAGTATGGATTTAGTGGAATCCTTGAGTGGGTTGCTCAAGACGAGGACATAGGCTGGGTTAGCTAAACCTCATAAAAATTGTGTGTTGTCTTCTCTCTTCCCTTACTCTTTTTAATTTTCACAGCACATTTCATTACCTATCTTGCATGTGTGTATGTTGAATAACCTTACAAGAACTTGGTAATTGATTGGGTATAATTGAATATAAAATTATTGGATGGAATTAATTTCAAGCCTCGGTGATTGTTTGTGTTAAATATTAAAATAGGGACTAATTGTTGAAGTAAAATTAAATATTTTCAAAATACCCAACTCACCCCCTTTCTTGGGATCACACCTGAATTCACATTTGGTATCAGAGAGAGGTCTACATAGACTTAATCGTTATTTTTTTAAAATGATGACATTACACACATCGGTATAACTCCATTCAATGAGGGACACTCATCCACTAGACCACCAATTTTCTATGGTGTAAATTACACTTACAGGAAACTTAGGATGAGTATATACCTGTTAAATGTAGATTGGAAAGTATGAAAAATAATTTCTAAGGGAAACCATGTTCGCATGAAAGTAGTTAATAAGGTAAATGTTCCTAAGACTGAAGATGAATATTCAGAGGAAGACTAGAAATCTGTGCAAATAAATGCTACTGCAATGAACTTGCTATTCTGTGCACTAGATGTAAATAAGTTTAATAGGGTGATGGCATGTAACACTGCTAAAGAGATTTGGAAAAAGTTAGAAGTCAGATATGAAGGTACTAAGGAAGTAAAAGATAGTAGGATAGACATGCTTACTAGTGAATATGAGGCATTTAGAATGACTGCTGATGAATCTATTCAATCTATGAACACTAGATTCACACACATCATGAATTCTTTAAATTCTCTTGGTAAATCTTACCCTACTTATGAGTTGATCAGGAAGATACTTAGGGGACTACCACTAGTTTGGGAAACTAAGGCCACTGTAATAGCAGAAGGAAGGAACCTAAAGGAGATTTTGGTTGATGAATTGATCGGTTCACTTATTACTTATTAACTAGCAATAAATGAAAGGAATAATGAGCAAAACAAAACTAAGAAAGTTACAACACTTAAGGCATCATCCAATAGCTCCAGTGAGGGAAGTGATTCAGAATCAGAAGATAACATGGCACTTATCACTAAGAAATTCGGAGAGTTCATGAGAAAGAACAAGAAATACACTAGGAAATTCAAGGGATCAAAAAATAGAAAAGGGAGAGTCAAATAGAAGGAAGCAAAAGGATGATCTTCCCATGTGCTATAACTATAGAGAAGTTAGAAATATCAAGCCAGATTGTCCCCAGCTGAAGAAAGTGTCTAAGAAGAAGAAGAAGAAGAAGAAGGCACTAACGGTTAGCTGGGATACTTACGGTACCAATAGTTCAGAATTTGAATTCAGTGACGACAAGATTGCATATCCATGTTTGATGGCTCATAAAGACCATGAGGTACAATTTTTTTGTTCTGCTTCATCTTATTATTCCAGTGATTCAAAAAATGAAAATAGCATGCTTTCTTATGATGAGCTGCATCAGGAATATCTGTATACCCTTAAAATGCTTGAGAAAATGAACAAGAAAAATTCTGGGTTGAAATTAAAATTAAAAGAAATTTCGAAGTGAATAGAAAGTCAAAATAAATCTCATGCATCTTTCGTGAAAGACAAGAATTTGAAAATTGAAGAGTTAGAAAGGGATTTAAAAGATAAATCTAAGATTATCTGTAAATTTATAGAAGGACAGACTAATTTTGAAAAAGTCCTTGGAATTCAAAGAAACTCCCTCGAAAAATAAGGTCTTGGTTATAATAGAAAGGATAACCTAAAATAGAGACATCTTTACATGGGATATTTCGTAAGAGAGTCAAAATCATATGTTCCAATTAAAGATTATTATAAAAATATTACATGTTTTAAATGTAAGAAGTTAGGTCACATAAAATTTGACTGTTCTTTTAAAAATAAAGATGTCAAAATTAAGAAAGTCTAGAAAGTCAAAGGAGAATTTAGTATTAACCCCATGGACCCAAGAAAATCTGGGTACCAAAAGTAGTTATCTGATTATGTCTTGTAGATGTGCTTGAGATTGTCCTCCTCAAAGGAAAAGTGGTCTATGGATAGCAGATGCTTGTGACATATGAAAGGAGATAAAGCTAAACTTGCATCTATCATATCCAAAGATGAAGGATTCGTTACAATTGGGGATAACTCGAAAGGTAAAATCATTGGAGTTGGTAAGGTTGATAAGGAACCTTCACTTGTCATTGATAACGTGTTGTTGGTTGATGGATTGAAACATAATTTATTGAGTATAAGTCAACTATGTGATAAAGGTTATAAAGTCTCATTTGAACATGAAAAATGCAATGTAGAGAACAAATATGAAAACAAAGTATTGTTTACTGCATATCATAATGAAAATGTCTACACCACTAACTTTGACAATCTTGCTTCTCAACAAGTTATTTGTTTTTCTACTATGAATGAAATTAGTTGGATTTGGCATCGGAGACTAGGGCACGCAAACATGGACTTGATATCTAAACTAGTTAAGGGAGACTTAGTTAAGGGATTGCCTAAGGAAAAATTCGTGAAAGATAAAATATATGATGCATGTCAACAAGGGAAACAAGCATGATCTAGCTTTAAGAAGAAGAAAGTTATCTCTACTACTATACCACTTCAAATGCTACACTTAGATTTATTTGGTCCAAACCCAACTCAAAGTTTAGGAGGAAAATGGTACACATTCGTCATAGTTGATGATTATTCAAGATATACATGGGTACCATTTTTAGGTCACAAAGATGAAGCGTGTGAACAATTCATAAATCTATGCAAGAAAATTTAAAATGAAAAGGGATATACTATCACTAAAATCTGAAGTGATAAGGGTAGAGAATTTAAAAATCAAGGCATGGAAGACTACTACAATTTATTAGGAATATCTCATAACTTTTTAGCCCCTAGAACACCTCAACAAAACAGTGTAGTTGAAAGAAAGAATAGGTTTATACAAGAAATGGCCAGAACTATGCTTAACGAATATAAACTACCTAAGTACTTCTGGGCTGAGGCAGTCAATACCGCCTACTATGTTCTAAATAAAGTTTTAATTAGACCATCTCTAAATAACCTTGCAAGCACTTGGTAATTAACTAGGTATAATTGAATATAAAATTATTGGATTGAATTAATTTCAAGCCCTGGTGATTGTCTGAGCCAAATCTTAAAATAGGGACTAATTGTTGAAGTAAAATTAAATATTTTCAAAATACCCAATTCACCCCCCTCTTGGGATTACACCTGAATTCACAAAATCCTATACCTTCTTTATTCAAGGATATTTTTTGTGCACTAATCATTTTATCAAGATTTTCTTTTATTATAGTGAAGTTGTAAATTATTTTATTTTGATCCTCAATTTTTTTTTCAAGGCAAAGCATTTCTGAGTTTTTAATTCCTTTGCAGTTAGCTTGCAGCCTTACTAGTTCTTTAGTCATCCGATTTATTTTTCTTTCAAGTTCATTAATGACTATGTCTTTTTCTTTTTCAATCGAAGCTTGAGATCTTAAATCTTCTATTTCTTTCATCATGTTGGCCTTACAAGGGTTAAAATCATGTTTTGATGCTAACAAACAAGTGAAACTTAGCATATTTGGTTAAGTGATGACATTTCAGGACTCAACTACGAGAAAGTATGGTCAAGTGTTTAGAAGGATTCATGAAAGCTTATATTTTAAAGAATGATGATCATATGAAGCTTAAAGCATGGATTCAAGGATGATTTATCAAATCTTGAAGAATATGAGAGCATGGATGTTAAAGAGCTTAAAGTATATCAAAGCTTGATGAAAAGCAAGAGCCAAATAAAAGCAAAGCAAGAGAGCTTAAAGAAAAACAAACATGAAGACTAAAGCACTTAGAATGTCAAGAGTCCAAAGAAGTCTTTATGTAAGTGCTTCATATTTTAAATATCCTTTGGAATATGTTGAAGCTCATTAGGATGCAACAAAAACTTAGAGACCAATTTTTTAAAACACTGGAAAATGTTTTTGAAAAGTCACATTTAAGTTTTTCAAATAACAAAAATGTTTAAAATCTTAAAAAAATAGAAGTTTTGAAAATATTGACTAATTAGCTGACTGACCAAAATGTTCTGAATTTTCTCAACCGACTGACAAATATAACCATTGAATAACTAGCTAGCTGATTGACCATTTTGACCTATGATCAGTCAGCCAAGTGACAAGCCCAGCTGAATGACACTTTTGAATTGTGTTCAGTCAGCCGATTGACAATTTAATGAAATTAATTTCTAACAGATAGAGAGGTCTTAGCTGCCTATTCAGCCGATTGACCTGTATAAAACACTTACCCAGTCGCCTATCCAGCCGATTGACCTTACAGGAATTCAAATTTTGAACTTCAATGGGAAAAATATAAACATTAGTTTTTCAAATGTGAATGTTATAAAAACTTGGTGGACACTCCAAGTAACTTTAAAAACAAGGAAAATCACTCTAAAAACTCTATAAATACTCCTTTAACCCAAGAAATCAAATAACCAAGCAACAATCAAGAAATCAAGCATCCTACTTTCAATCTCTCACAAAGCTCACTCTTGCTCACACTCTAGCTTCCTGGGAGAATTCTATTGAACTATTGCTGATATTCATCTAGAGAATGAATTGGTGATATCTTATCTTGAGTTTCAATTCTATTTCATCTTGATATTTAAATTCTTGAAGTGCATAGTGATTGAAATTATACTAATCTACTTTGTGTGAAAGCATTATTGTACACAGCTCTTATTTCTTGTTTCTTTGACGATTCTAGGTTGTTGGATCGTTGGCCAAGTGTGGGGTATCACTTGGAGAGGTGTAGCTCTAGCCTACTGAAGGAGTGACCGAGTGTGGGGTATCACTTGGAGAGGCGGTGCTCTAGCCTATTGAAGGAGTGTGTAATGGTTTTGTTTCGCTCGAAAAGGAACAAGTATGGTGGAATCCTTAGGTGATTTGCCCAAGGCAAGGACGTAGGCTGGGGATAAGCCGAACCTCGTAAAAAACGTGGTGTCACTCTCTTTCCCTTACTCTCTTTATTTTCAGCATAGATTAACTGCGTGGATGATTTATATTTCTTAATCATAAAAACTACATGGTTTGGATTTTAAATAAGTTGAAGTTTAATGTTTTTTTGGGATTGCGGAAACCAAAAGGGAGTACATTGTTTCTTTGTAGTTCTTCATAAGATGACATACTCTCATCATTGGATTCATTATATGAATCATCACTATAATCATTAAATGATTTGGATGAGGAGGTTTGTTCTTCATCATCGTCCCATGCCATAAAGCAAACAACCTCTTGGTCACTTGATTCACTATCTGAACTACTTGTAATAATGTTATCCCATGTAGTGGCTTTCATTGCCCTTTTCTTTTTCTTTGGAATCTTTCTTAAGTTGTGGATAATTTGGTTTTATGCATCCAACTTTCTTACAATTATAAAATGTAGGAGGTTCTTTCTTTGTTTCTTTCTTATTAGTTCCTTCTTCATCTAATTTTGAGTCTCGAAATTTTCTTTTATTCTTCTTTCTAAGGATTTTTGCAAGTCTCTTGGTTATGAGGGCTATATCGTTATCATTCATTACCTCTTCATCTTCATCGCTAGAGCTTTCACTTGAGGCTTTAAATGCAATGGATTCCTTATTTTTAGATTTTCCACTTCTTTTGTTTATTGTCATTTCATAAGTGAGTAGAAAACTTATTAATTCATCTAGGGAGGTGTTTTTCAAATTTCTTCCTTCAACTATTGTAGTGGCCTTAGGTTCCAAAATCGGTGGAAGTCCTCTGAGAATTTTTTGGATCATTTCATAAGTTGAGTAATTCTTTCATAAGGCATTGAGGGAGTTTATTATAACGGTGAACCTAGTGTACATACTAGAGATGGTTTCATCTGAGTTCATCCTAAAGGCCTCATATTCGGTTATTAGCATGTCGATTCAATTATCTTTAACATCAACCGTTCCTTCATAGGTTACCTCTAGTTTATCCCATATTTCTTTAGCTTATTTACATGTCATGACCCTATTGAATTCATTTACATCAAGAGCACAATACAAAGCATTCATAGCACTTGAATTTACTTGCAACAGCTTATGGTCATTGTCGGCCATCTCTTTTTCTTCTTTAGGTATTTCTTTATTATCTATGTTTTAGGTAGGGACAAGGTCGCCATGTGTGACAACTTTCCAAGCTTCCCAATCCATGGTTTGTAGGTATATCCTCATTTGTTGTTTCCAAAAAGTATAGTTGACTTCATAAAAGAGAGGAGGTCTATATAAGGATTGACCCTCAGCAAAGGGAGCTACGCCTAGGTGTGCCATAAAGATCTTTATATAGCTTCTAGGTTAATATTTGCTACAACCTCGCTTTGATACCAATTGAAAAGTAAAGTGTAGTCCCAAGAGGAGGTGAATTGGGTTTTAAAAGTTTCTTTTAACTCCTTTTATAGATTCTCAACTTATTGTAAGTCTAGTTCTTAAAAAAGGATAATTTGAATTACAATATCAGCTAGAAATCAATATTCACTTTTAAAACTTTAAGAATGAGTAAATCAACTTGATCTTGAAGTAATGTCAATTAACACCCAACCAATAAATTGATTCAATCAACACAAACCAATGATTCACAATGTAATGCTTTCAGCTTTTGAATAATTCAATACTCTAAATAAGATAACCAAAAAAAGATTCACACTAAAGAATAAATTTAGAAAAGCTTGCAAGATTCAATGATTGAGTAACTCAAAGTAAAGTTTGATAAAAACCTTGTTTTAATGAAGCATAATTGAAAATTCCAACACTCTTCCAAAACTTAGATTTTAAATAAACTTTCAATTAATGAATCTTGGGTGTTAATTAATCAATGTACTCCCTTATGGTTTTTGCAAAAAGTATTGATTAACCAATGTACTCTCATTGGGTTTCCGCAATCCCAAAGTCAAATTAATTTTTGTTTTATTTAATATCCAATCCAAAAAATTTATAGAATTGAAAAAAAACAACCACGCAGTTATATATATGGAGAAAAGTAAAGAGAGTTTAGGGAATGAGAGTGAGACTGAGTTTTTTAAGAAGTTCAACTTATAACCAAACTACGTCCTAGCCTTAGGCAATAACCCTAAGATTCCACTACAACGTTCCTTTATGGGCTAAACACACCGTTACAATTCCTCCTTTAGGGTGGAGCCCCCTGTCCAAGCGATACTCCACACTCGGTACAACGATTCAACTAACCTTGAACTGTCAAAAACTACAAGAGAAACAAGAAACAATTTGGTGTACAATGACTTTCTCAAAAAAGTAGATCAGTACAATTTTAAGCATAGAGTATACTTCAAAGTAAATATCAATATGCAATGAAATTGATGCTCAAAGTAAACTTATCACCAGTATGATCTTTCTATGATTGAAAGATTCAAAATTTATGCTTAATTTTAGTGTGAGAATTTCAGCAAAAACTTAGTAAAGAATATCAACAAGATGTGAGCAAGATAGCCTTTGAGAATTGAGAGCACTTGAGAATATTTAATTGCTGCATAATTTCTTGGTATTTAAAATCTTTGCCTTAGGGGCTATATATGGAGTTAAAAAGTGTATTTCTTGTTCCCCAAGTTTACTTGGAATGATTCCCAAGTTTGCACAAAGTTTGGAGCCCAAGAAACCAAATTTAGAAACTTTCTCGCACTAAACTTTTAAAAAGTTTCAAATGTCAGTCGCTTGTCTTAAAACGTCAAGCGCCTATCTTATTCAAATCCAGTTTTATTTAAAAAGTCAGTGTATAGTCAGTCGCCAAGAAAAACAAGGTCAGCCGCCTCAGTTGTCAAGGTCAGGCACCTGGCACCCTTCTATTTGCCAATCTTAAAAACACAAAAAGGTTAGTTGCTTGTCTATTTTAGGTCAGGCGCCTAAGTATTTGAAAAACTTGTTTTTTAAGACTTTTTATTTCAAAAACTCTTTTTTCTCTTTGGGCCTTTAATTTATAATTTTGAAAAAAAAAAAATTCAAGGTCTCAAAAATAGGTCTCCAGGTCTTTATTATTCCTAAAGAGTTTCAATGCATTCATATGAACTTTAAATTGAAGTACTTACATAAAACTTCCTTAAAACTCTAAAACGTTCAATTATTGAAGTCTTCATGTATATCCTTTCTTGGAGTTCATCTTGTCTTGAGTTTCAACATTCTTTGAGCTTTCATAATATTTGTCAAACTTTGAGCTTTCATAAGATTTGTCAACGAAAAGCAAGGTGTAGTCCCAAGAGGGGGGTGAATTGGATTCTAAAAAATTATTTTAATTCCTTTTAAAATTCCTTAAAGTTATTTTATTTCTCTTAACCAATTCTTGACTTGTTTGTTTAATTTGTTAATCACTCAAGAACTTAGTTTCCTTTATCCAATCAATAACACAATTAAACAACCAATCAATTAAGCACAATCTTCGAACCAAAACAATCAATTTATTTGCCAAGTATGAGTTAACTGCAGCACTATTAAATTAATGGAAGCTTGCAAGATTCGGTACTCTTTGGAATATAAACATAATCCACTCAATATCAAACTTTAAAACCATTCAATCACAATAAAGCTTTTGTTGTCAGCCCTGGGTATAAAATTTAATTAAGCCCTATATATATGAAATGATTTCTTCAATGCAATCCTAAACTCCAATCCCAAACAACTCAGAATTTAAATAACCTCTTAGTTAATTTTTCTTTAGGTATTAACCAACCAACGTACTTCCTTTTGAGGTTTGTGTGATCAACCAACGTACTCCCTTTCAGTTTTCGCAATCTCAAATCAAAATTAAACCTTAAGTTTATTTAACTTCCAAATTACGTAGATTGTATGATTTAGATATTTAAAACATCCACGCAGTTGTATATGAACTGGAAATAAAAAGAGTTAGGGAAAGAAAGAGTGAGTCAACGAGGACGTCGACCGCATAAGCGGGGGAGTGTCATGATCTAAGCTTGTTTAGGGCATTATGCTTGCCTATGATGGCTTGTCTCGTGTGCTTGGAATGAGTTTCCATCATGTAAATGTTAGTGTAGGCTTACTTTCTAGTATTTGTTTCATTGTATACCAAATAAGGTAGTATGACTCATCGGTCACTTTGATGTTTCCTAATGCTAGGATGAATTTTGCATGTAAAGCTCTTCAGGGGAAGGTGAGTGTTCATCAATCTTGTAAAACTCACTAGCCATTGTCAACATGTTTAGCCTACTTGCCTCCCTTGCTAAACACACAATGTCAACGGAGACGTTGTTAATGAATTATGTTGCATCAATGTTTACTGCTAGCGTGCCATTGCTTTCATAATTGCTTACTGTTTCTGCTGCTATTTTGATTGGATGTTAATGCGAGTGTTTCGTGGATGAATTGTGGTAAACGATAAGCTGGCCAGCTTAGCAAGAGTGTTTTAGCTAGCACCACACGACCCTTTCACAAAGGTGTGCAAATAGTCGAACCGTGACACTAGGTGTGGGAAGTTATGCGTTAGCACATAGACTTGTACACTAAGATACTTTTTTCTTATAATTTTTTTTTTGTTTTGTCAACAGTGACAAACAGAGAGACATGATTTTTCAATGCAGCAAGTATTTCTACGTTAATCAAAATATTAACGTTGTGTTTGGGAGCATTGATTTTGTAAATTTAAATTTGTGTGGATTTAGACAAACTCCAATATTGAAATGCATTGAGTTTCTTCGAAATTTATATAAATTCAAATTCAAACCCAAAAATTCATGCTTTTAAACACAATCTAAATATATTATTGTACATACATATTAAATATATGAGGATAAAATAATTTAAACCAATTAATTTTGGACTTAATTACATTAGTTAAGTTCAATCACAATTTAAGTTCGTAGTCATGTTTTTATCCAACCACACAATTTATTTCACCTAACAACTAATATGGGGTATTCAAACAAGGGAGTCATATGGCATTAAAGGAAGCTAATTGTGTTTTGACATAACTTGAACATGGGAATTGATACAATCTATTAGTGACGATTTTCTCTAAACAACCACTAATATAGTTAAATAAATTATTTTTATATTTTTTAAATAAAAAACACAATTAGTGACAGTTTAGAGGATTATTAGTGACGGTTTAGAGGACTCGTTACTAATAGTGTTTTTATTTAAAAAATATTAAAATATTTTAGTTAACAATATTAGTGACGGTTTATAAAATTTGTCACTAATAATAGGTTATTAGTGAAGGTTTCGAGGATTTATCACTAATAGTGTTTATATTGAAAAAATATAAAAATAATTTAATTAACAATATTAGTGACGGTTTGTAAAATTCATCACTAATAATAGTGTTTTAATAAGAGTTTAGAGGACTCGTCAAAAATAGTGTTTTTATTTAAAAATATAATATAATTTAGTTAATAATATTAGTGACGATTTAAAAAATTTTTGGCTAATAATAAGGTATTAGTGACGATTTAAAAGATTCGTTACTAATATTGTTTTTATTGAAAAAATATAAAAATAATTTCGTTAATAATAATAGTTACGGTTAAGAGGATTCATCACTAATAATATTTTTATTTAAAAAATTAAAAATAATTTTATTAACAATATTAGTGATGGTTTAAAAACTTTTGTCAAAGATACTAGTGAACATTTAGAAGATTGTCACTAATATTCGAGCAAAATTCGCTCATCCCGATTTCCCTCTCATTTCTCCCACCTTTCCCCTGCCTCCTCCCTCCTTTCCCCATCTCCCGCGTCGATCCCCCCTCCTTTCCCTCCTCCTTCAGTTCCTCCTCCCTTCTTTCTTCTTTCTTCTTTCTTCTTTCTGGCCTGACATGTCCTCTCCAGCCATCACCACCACCGCCGTTGTCGCAGCCGTTGCTCTCCGCCGCCGCCGTTTCTTCCCGCCGCTCGCTTGAGGTCGTTCTGCTAACTTGGAAGTTCGGCCAGCAGGTTCTTCTTCTTCTTCTCTCTCTCTCTCTCTCTCTCTCTCTCTCTCTCTCTCTGTTTTGCTTTTAATAAATCAATTTGCTTGGTTTTTTTTTTAATCTAGGCTCCTTTTAATTTCATGTTTTTCTTTTTTTGGTTTGGGGGCCAGATTGATGAGCATGTGCAGAAGGAGATTATGAACCACAGGTCCTTGAAGCATCCTAACATAATCAGATTCAAGAAGGTATGAGAGCCTTTTTCTGCTTTAATTAATTAATTCCCCTGTTTTGTTGTTCTTTCTTTCAGCCACTTGAACGTATTCCCCAAGCTTTTTCTCGTGTGAAGGTGCTCTTGACTTGTATACTTGCGAACATGTTTGGCTACCTAAAAATAAAAGAATCTCCATATTTCTAACTTAGGTACTCCAAAAATAGAAAGGTCTTGTACTCTTTTCTTGCTCAAGTCACTCCACGGACTACAACTTTCTTTTTTTCTTTTCATAAAGTCCAAGCTCGTGTCGAAGACCGCCGAGAAGAAGATCATGGAGGCCGGCAGCGTCGTTGTTCTCACGTCGTAGAACCAAACTACACTGTTTGTATTTTTTACCTATTTAAATTTTGATGGAGTTGTTGAGACTGAAATGAATCTAGTGATTTCCGTTATGTTTGATGCTGAATGTTGCATTTGCTTCAACTTCATTTTGATTACGTTCAGTTCTCTTGTTTTAAACTGATGGGCATGCCATGGAATTGATTGGCGTTGTGGTGTTTTTAATAGCATTTGGATGGTTTTCTGATGATCTCGTGTAAAGTAATCTACAAAAATCTGCGAAAATGGAATAGGAATTTGGACTTGGAAATCAGAGTGATGTGTGAAAAGAAATGAAAAACTAGGATTTGGCAGCTTATGAAAGAAATCTGTGACTTGGAAGCACTGTCTACATTCCATCATTACTTTTTGTGTATCCAGGAGTATACATGTTGAGTTGCTTGAATCACTTAACATTTTTTCTTGTTCAGTTCCTCTGGAATGGCTTTTAACTGACTGTTTGGAACATAGAAAAATTGATGAAAGCAAAAGAAAATATGAAGGGAATCTAGTTTGCAATGCTTGATTATCAAAAAAGGTGAGAGAATAACCTATATAGCAAATAAATCAACACTATTTTTGTTTTACATGCATTAACTTTTAATTTTGTTATTTCTTATTCATGTTTTCATCCTCAATCACCAAATACAATCTCTCACTATTGTAGATGATGAAACATAAAAAAGTAAAATGACTAGCTTGTTCAAAGGAGTCAATTTTTATTTTTTTTCATTATTTTGGGGAACCAATTTGAGAGGATGATTTAATTTAGAAAAAAGGAAAAAAAGAAAAAAAGAAAAAAGAAAAAGGAAAACAGGGCTCTTCTAGTTCATCTAATATTGCTTTTGCTGCAAATAAGCATTTGGAGGGGATTTTGTAACTTGAGTTGTTAACAAAGATTTTAATTTCCTGTGTAGGTGGTGCTAACACCAACCCATCTAGCTATAGTCATGGAATATGTTGCAGAAGGAGAAATCTTTGAGAGAATATGTAATGCTGGTAGATTCAGTGAGGGTGAGGTAACTTAATTAAACCAAATCTTATGAAGATCTGTATGCCCACCTCTCTCTGCCATTTCTCTTCTGATGCATGCTTTTATGCCTTGGGACTATATGTGATGATCAAATTCTCACATGGGCTACTTTAGAATTTCATATAGATGAGCCATTTCAATTCATCTCTTGGTTTCTTGATCTAAAATCACAAAAGATGTTAAAATTGTTTTGGGATCTGTTTTGATTCGATCATAGAAAAGTCATTGTTGGGTCTTCACTAACAATATATATAAGCATTTGGGATAATTATTGTAAATTATATGTTTTTTAAAATTAATGAGATTGTAATTGTACACAATTTTGAAAAATACTAGGTTTATTATTAATATATCTCCTTGAACCACAAAGGAATTGAGATATTTATTTTAAACGCCTTGTATTCCAATTTTCAGAGTTGTGATGTTTATTTTAAACGCCTTGAGATTCTGCAGAGCTTTAACCACTTGCATGTGCCTTTTCTTATTCAAAATTCCTTTATCCCTTCAAAATAATTCTTTAATTTTGATTATTTTTATTTTTTAAAATATTCTGATTACGTCCCTAAGTTGTGTAATTAGGTATTTACAATCATGCATTAGCGATTATATTTTTTAATTAAATGTCTAATTATGTTAAGTATTTTAATATTGAGCTCAATTTGTAATAATTGGAATGTTATTCGATAATTTATGGATATTTGTATTCTATTATTGCAAGACAATTTTTGAAAATTAAAATCGAAAATTAAAGTATACGTGGGTCATGCGTGAGCTCGAGTGTGAGAAGAAGCCGTGCAGTCTAAGAATTTTCAAAAGTCGAACCATGTAGGAATTTGGAAGAGCCACATGCATGAGAATGAAGTGTGTGTGCATGAAGCCTTGCTTGGAATCAAATGAGTCATGTGCATGTGTGTAAGCTGCAAGCCATGCGTGCAAAATAATATGGGTTTCAAAAGAAAAATAAAGGAAAAAAAATATTAAAAGCCATGGGGTGATTTCATGTATAGAGGGACAGTGAGCAAGTGTTAGAATTGGTGTATTCCCAAGAGGGGAGTGAATTGAAAATTTAAAACTCTCCTAGATTAAGTCAAAGGTCAATGTGATTTGGTAACTTATGATTTTTGTACACAATTTCAAATGTGCTGATAAATAAAATATATGGAACTTAAAGCATGCACATCATTCATACCATAACATATACGTTCGGTAAATATAAAGTGCGGAAATGTAAACAGACACACGATATGTTATCGGGGTTCGACCAACTATGCCTACGTCTCCGCCTCTAACTCGCAAGCCCGAGGATTCCACTAAAGGCTCACTTAAGGGTGGAGCGGCACCGATTACAATTAGGTCAATTAGCATAGGGCTGACCTCAACCTTAACAACTAAGTCAATTAGTGGGGCTGACCTCAATCTACACATCTTAACAGGATGACGCACCTAACTTTCCTAACCGGATTTAAACCAATCTGGGACTATTCCATAGGGCTAGTCTCCCTCTTCAGGCCCGTGCCTGGAAATATAACAGTATTTGCAATCAAATAATATCGGTACAGTGATTGTGCTTTTCGTGCAAAGCAGATATGTACTCAGATGCGCTCAGTCAGATACACCACAAGATGATTTAATATGTAAGTTCAGTGTGGTCTAATATTTCAACTCTCAAATGTATTTTCAATCAGTGTAGTGAGTACGTGAGAGTATCAACAAGTAATCTTTGTATCACAAGATATTCAATCAACAAATTCACACAAAGATGTCAAGCAAGTTTCAAATGTATCAGTCTAAGGGATATATCAATCACGTAAATAGTATATGACGTATGTGCTCGGTTTGCAAAAAATGTATAGTCTTTGTATTCAGCAAATGATATGTGAATAGATATTGCAACAAAGATCTATGTTACAAACACAAATATCTTCTCACATATATATCAATATAAATCACACAAGATATTTGAGTATGTTTTGAAAATGATTTTGCAACCTAAAGAGAAATGCAAGCTTCCTAAGATATTGCAATACAAATGCAATACTCAGAAGCTTAAACAAGTCTTCTTAGGATAGGCTTATGAACAAAGCCCCCTAAGAATACTCCGGTTTAGCTCTCGTTAAAGTTGAATCAATCAAATGCAAATAGGAGAGCAACCTGTAGCAAAGACTCAATCAACTTACAAAAGGTACGAGTAATAGGGGAAGGTAAGTATGAATGGTTTTAGTATGAAAATGAGTATTATAGGTTTTTGGATTTTCAAAAAATTTTCCCTAACCAAATCTACTAGTCTCTTCTATTAATCCCAAATGAGGGGGTATTTATAAATACCCCATGAAATATAACCGTTGGGGACTTATTGGAAATTATTAAGAAAGTTTAATGACATTTTAGCAAATTTAACCCTGTTTAAAATAATTTTAACCACGGTAAAAAATCAGGGCAACCTGAGAGGTCCGGTCGACCAGAAACCTTTTCGGTCAACCGAAGTTCATATGGGTCAGTCGACCGGGCCATTTTTGAACTGTTTGGTCGATCAACCAGGGGAAGGCAAATTTTTCAATTCACGCGGTTCAGTCGACCAGAGGAAAATGAACTGAACCTCTCAATTGATCAGATCGTTGGGATTTCTCCCAAGGACACTCGGTCGACCAGGTAGTTGGTATACAATTTTTGCTCGGTCTACCAGGTAGTCAAATGTTTGACTCCTAAAAGTTTCAGTCGATCGGGTGTTTTTGAACTAACCCGATTCGGTCGACTAAGGCAGAATGAACTGCCTTGACCAGTCGACCGAAAGTGCACAAAATGTGTATTTCAGTCCTATTTTGAATCACAAACACCCTAATTAAGTGCCTAACATTTATGAGTGCAAATGTGAGTGTCGTAGGGTCATTTTTCCTTTTGATGACACCGAAAAGATCCGATGTCGGTCGACCGAAAGGTAACCCTTAAGGTCTTTCTACAGTCACTTGCATTATGGGCTTATATATTTAATCATGCATCTGGGATGTGTGATTATTACATACAACAAGGCCTAATTACTATTACAGACCAATTTTGCAAATGAGATATATATATTACAATACTGAATATAAATTGGTCTTCAATCTTCATTTGCTCCATGTGCATGTGCATTATGATCTTGACAATTTAGGTTTCTATACAAAGCCTCAAACACCCATTAGACACACTGAGTATTTGTCATAATCAAAACTGGGCGTGACCTATAAGGTCAACAAGTAGGGCTTGAAAGATTAGGCTGTGTGTGAGTGAGAATTAAAAAAAAAAAAAAAAAAAAAGAATGGGTCGAGTCTTGATGTGACCCGGCCATGTAGCCGTGTGTGTGGGCGTTGGGTAGGGCTTTAAGAAGGGGGACTAGCTCTCTTTTATTTATTCCACCACCTCACTTCTCATTTGCTCCCTTTCCAACTCTTTGTCTAGCCCACTCTTCTGTCTCTTCCTTTCTTCTCAACTCTCTCTCTTTCCTTTTGTCTGCCTCTCCTCTCCCTTTTCATCCCTCTCTGTCTCTCCCCCTTAGCCTCCTTTCTCCTTCTTTCTTTCTTCCTTTTATTTTCTCTCAATCCTTCAAATCTCAGCCCTCTCTCCTCTCTTATCTCAGCCCCCTCTCCTCTCCTTTTCGTACCATCTTTCTTCCTCTGTCTTTCCTTCTCTCGGTCTCTCCCTATTTTCTCTCCTTCTCTTCTCTTAACTCTAAACTTTCTTTTCTCTCCACACTCACCTTTCTGCCCCTCTCCCTTTGTTTCCTCAAGTCTCTCATTCTCTATCTCAGCCTCTCTCTCTCCCTCACTACTTTGCCACAGCCGTTGCTGCTTTAATCTTCTATAACCAAAGAAACCCCACTGAGCTATTGTGGTGTTCGTAAAGGAGAACCCAAGAGGCCGTTGTTGCTTTCTGCCTTGTCTGCTGCCGTGGCAAGCTTCTCCCATGATAGAAAAAAAAAAAATCAAAAAACCTGAGGTTGTCGTTGCTGCTGCAGAAGGAGGAACCCGATGCTATGCAAACACTCCTCCAACACTCTTGGCCTACTTTACTTCTCTTTCTCTCTCTCTCTCTCTCTCTCTCTCTCTCTCTCTCTCTCTCTCTCTCTCTCTTTCACTCTCTCTTAGATTTGGTGTATTCCCAAGAGGGGGGTGAATTGGAAATTTAAAATTTTCTCATAGGTTAAATCAGAAATCAATATAATTTAGCTACCTAGGGTCTTTCTATACGATCCCAAATGCGCAAGTAGATATAATGTACGAAAATTTAAATTATGCGCATCATTCACACCATAACATACACGTGTGGTGAATATAAAGTACAAAAATATAAACAAACACACGATATGTTATCGGGGTTTGGCTAACTGTGCCTACGACCCCGCCTCTAACTCGCAAGCCTAAGGATTCCACTAACGGCTCACTTAAGGGTGGAGCAGCACCAATTACAACCAAGTCAATTAGCATAGGGCTGACCTTAACTAACACGCCTTATTAGGATGGTGCACCTAACTTTCTTAACTGGGTTTAAGCCAATCTAGGACTATTTCAAAAGAGCTAGTCTCCCTCTTCAGGTCTGTGCTTAGAAATACAACAGATTTGCAATTAAATAAAATTGTACAGTGATTATGCTTTCAAGTAAAACATATGTTAACCCAGATACGTTCAGTCACATGCACCACAATATGATTTAATATGTAAGCTCAGTGTGGTCTAATGTTTCAACTCTCAAATATATTTGCTATCAATGTAATGAGTGTGTGAGAGTGTCAACAAGCAATCTTTGTATCATAAGATATTTAGTCAAGGTGTTCACACAAAGATATCAAGAAAGTCTCAAGTATATTAATCAGTATGATATCTCAGTCACGTAGATCAGATAAATTATATGCTTGGTTTGCAAAAGATATATAATCTTTGTATTTTGCAAATAATATGTGAGTTAATGAATATTGCAACAAAGATCAATATCACATAAACAAATATCTTCTCAAGAAAATATGTTCAAATAAATCAACCAAGATATTTGAAGATGTTTTTGAAAATATTTCTACAACCCAAAAACAAATACAAGCTTTCTAAGATATTGCAATATAAATGCAATACTTAGAAGCTTAATGCAAGTCTTTTTAGGATAGACTTATGAGCAAAGCCTCCTAAGAATACTAAGGTTTAGCTCTTGTAAAAATCAATTCAATAAAACACGAATAGGAGAGCAAACATATTTAAACAAACATTCAATCAACTTACAAAGATTTTAAGCAATGGAAGAGGGTAAGTATGAGTGATTGAAGTATAAAAATGAGTAGTAGGTTTTTTGAATTTGAGAGAGAATTTATAAATCAAGTAGGCTAATCAAGTTACTAATTTTCCTAAATGAAGGGGTATTTATAGACACCCCAAGAATTATAACCGTTGGGGACAAGGTTGGGATTATTAGAAAAGATTAATAATGTTTTTATTATTTTAACCCTCTTTTAAAAAATTAACCACAGTAAAAAATTCAGGGCAACCCGAGAGACCCGGTCGACCAGAAACTTTTCAGTCAACCGAAGTTCATATGTCTTGGTCGACCGGCCTATTTTTGAACTTGGGACTTAGTCGACTGGACGTACATGTTCGAGGTGATTTTTCAGTTTTACTGAGGTTTGGTTGACCAGGATGATTTGAACTAGGTGATTCGGTCGACCAGACCGTTGGGATTTCTCTCGAGGACCCTTGATCAACCAGACAGTTGGAATACAATTTGGACTCGGTCGACTAGGTAGTCAAATGTTTAATTCCAAGGAGGTTCGGTCGACCGGGGGCCAATTGAACTGTACAGTTCGGTCGACTGGGGCGAGGTCAATTTGTTGACCCAGACCAGATTCGATTGACCAAGGTCGAATGAACTGCATGGGCCGGTCAACCGAAAGTGCACAAAGTGTGCATTTCGGTCTTATTTTGATTCACAAGCACCCTATTCAATGTGCCTAACATATGTGAGTGCAAGAGTGAGTGTCTTAGGTCTTTTCTAGGTCCAATTTTAGTTATGATTCATTTTTGGTCTAAGTTTACCTATTAGACCATACATGTGATGTGTGTGATGATTATTACAGGTAAAGTCCTAATTACTATTACAAACTAATTATACAACTGAATATGTATTACAATTATAAACATGAATTGGTCTTCAAGTTTTATTTGCTTTACATGCATCTTGATCTTTACAAATTTAGGTTTCCGCACAAAGTCTCAAACACTCATTAGATACAATGAGTATTTGTCATAATCAAAGTCGGGTGTGACCTAAAAAGTCAACACTCTCTCTCTCTCTCTCTCCCCTTTACTTTTATTTACATGTTTTGTTTCATGTTAATTTTTTTTTAAAGTCCCGCAGAACCTTTGCTTTGTTTTGTTTTTTTATTTTTTTAATATCCCTTTGAATATTGTTGGAACTTTGTCACTTATTATTCCAAGGTTATTTTGATTATCTTTTTGGAGCTTTTTATTAATTCAAGGTTTAGTTATTTTCTTTTAAAATTTTGTTTGAGTTTAATTCTTGTTAAGGTTAGTTTAAAATTCTTAGTTTGAGTTTATTCGTATTACCAAGTTTAGTCTTTTATTATTGATGGAGTGGAATATTCTTTGAATTTATTATTAAAGTAAGTTTATTTAGTTGAACTTTGTTTATTATTTAGTTAGCTTGCTTTTATTTAGTTGAGATATTGCAGAATTCATCTATTTTGTTCAAGTTATCATTGTGTTAAGTTGGATATCTATTTTTACGTCACTGATGAAGTTAATTTTAGTTTATCTTCGTTTCATTAGTGAGTTGTTGGTTGTTTTTTTTTTTTTTTTTGCATGTTTAATTTTTAGTTAGAGTTTAAATTTCATTGCAAAATCTTAAAAATTCCCAGAAACTGAATCTAAACTGTGTTTAATAATTTGTCTTTTCTTGATTTCTTTTAGAATTACATAAAATTTTGAATTAAACCGTATTCCCTAAGGAGACGATCTGCCCCTTGAGCTAATTATTACATAACTGAATTCCTATACTTGGGATAACTTCCGAAGCTCATTTTTCGTGTGAGTCATGTTTTTGTCGCCTTTGCCGGGGAGTGCTAGATTTAATTTCAAATTTTTTTTTCCAAATATTTTTTATTATTTTTAATTAAAAAAATAAAAATAAAATAGAATAAAAAAGCAAAAAAATTTAAAAAAAATTGAAAATTTTAAAATTTTGATCATGCTTGTTTGCCGTTGTGTTGGTGAATTTCTACTATTTGCATTAATTTTTGATGCCTTGGATCTGAGATCTTTCGAATACACTGTCTAAAATCTCACTTAGCACTAGTAGTGACACATAGAACACAAAATTTGATTGTTCTCCTATTACTTTTACAAGTGATTCTGAAATTGATTTGAGTGATCTATTTGAAGAAATTTTTGAGGGAGTTATAGCTACACCTGCACCACGTACACTTCAAGATTTTCTACTGTCTACACACACTTCTACACCTTCTTGCATTGTTTAACCACAAGACGTACTGAACTTCACAATTAAGCATGGTATGTTATGTATGATACCCTAGTTTCATGGAATGGACTCTCAGAGTCCATATCAACATTTGATAGATTTTGAGTTAGTCTGTAGCACTTTCATTAATAGGACTGGAACTAATGAGTATGTCAAACTTCGCTTATTTTCTTTTTCTTCAAAAGATAAGGCAAAAATCTGATTTAACTCTCTGAGACCTAACTCTATTACTACTTGGGCTGAAATGCAGCGTGAGTTCTTACACAAGTTCTTTCCTTTTTAGAGAACATAGTACCTGGAGGAGCAGATCAGTCAGTTCATGCAAAAAGGTGACGAAACCTTCAAAACTTGTTGGGAGAGGTTCAAGGATCTGGTGAATATATGTCCATATCACGAATTTGAAGCTTGGAGGTTGGTAAATTATTTCTATATTGCTTTTACCCCTAAATGTAAACGGTTTGTCCAGACTATGTGCAATGGGGATTTCTTCAGCAAGGAACTAGACGAGACTCTATCATTCTTTGATTACTTAGCTGAAAGTGTTCAATAATGGAACACACGATATGATTGAGCACCAATGATGGCACTACCTCTCAGAGCAATCGATGGTGGAGGTAGATACGAGGTCAAAGAGGAAACTAATTTACGGGCTCTTGTTGCTACTTTGTCTAAAAAATAGAGGTTATGGAGTCAAAGAAAGTGAAAGCTATGAAATCGGTGGAGGATTATCCTCTTCTACTAGTATTACAGGACTTCTACTAGTATTATAGGAGAGTGGATCTGATTAGATGCAATCAGCAAATTGGGTCAACAAATCTCAAAATCAACCATTCTCGAACACTTATAATCAGGGATGGAGGAATCACCCGAACTTCTTATGGAGGAATGATCAGTCTGGTTTATCTTTCTCATAGTTTCAGAAACTTGCTCAATCTTATGCACCACCTTCGTAGCCGCTGTATCATCAAGTTGCAGCTCCTCAACAGCAGTATCAGCCACAATAGATCTCTCAGAGCTATGCACCTCCAGGATTTCAACCTAATTTAGCTCCAATTCCATCAAAGAAATCTTCCAATGATAGCATGACGCAGATGGCGAATATGTTTCAACAATTCATACATATTTACCTCACGACCAACTGTAAGAATACTCAAGCCATCAATGAATTGAGTGAAACTATTAATAATATAAGTACATAATTGAATACCTTAGAAAAAAGGAAATTTCCAGAACAACCTCAGCCTAATCCCCAGGCATATCGACAACAATAGTAACCAATGCATACTATTTTAGGGGATTTTATTGAAATGGCGAAGGATGTTATTACCTTGAGGAGCGAAAAAGAAGTTTACCATCCTGAGATACCCATTGATCAACAAATAGTTGCCCCAACACTTGACGTTGCAATTGAGACAGATGAAGCAAAAGAAAAATCAAATGAAGCAAGCTCAGATTCAAATCCTTAGAGGTTGGTAGTTGGTCAGAAGAACAAATACCACAATGAAATTCAAGAAATCTTCAAGCAAGTGAAGATCAACATTCCACTTTTGGAAGCCTTACGACAAGTTCATGTGTATGCAAAATTTCTGAAGGATCAGTGCATAGTGAAAAAGAAATTAAGCGTAAAGAAGAATATTTTCTTGACTGAGCAAATTAGTGCATTGATATTGAGTCAGACTCTTTAGAAGCTCAAAGATCCTTGTTCTCCCACTATTTCTATTATGATTGGTAAATCTCCTATCGGTAGAGTTTTACTTGATTTGGGGAGTAGTGTGAACTTACTCCCATTTTCAATATATGAGCAGTTGGGTTTAGGTGAGCTGAAAAAAGCACCAATGATGCTATAGTTGGCATATAGATCATTAAAAGCTCCATGAGGCATTATTGAATATGTATTAGTACAAGTTGACAAATTTTCTTACCCAGTGGACTTTGTAGTTTTGGATATGCAGCAGCCTACCTCCAACATCTGTTAGGCACCTGTTATTCTTGGGTGACCATTCCTTGCTACCTCCAATGCATTGATCAATTGTCAAAGTGGAATACTGAAGCTCACATTTGGAAATATGACATTGGAGATAAACATGTTTAATGATCACAAGATGCCGGCTGGGTGTGATGATTCAGAGGTATATGCAGTTGATATGGTAGATGAATTGGATATTTCAGAGCTATTGTCGGCATTTGATTTTGATGGTGCATTTGAGAGTGAATCTCCCGAGTAGCCTGAGATATTTGATGAAAAGGTTCCCTTGATTAGAGAGTTGTTAGAATCAGAGGGGCAATCCACAAAGATAGATGTAATACCAGTTCGTGATGCGCAATGGAGACTGAACCCAACCATGACGAAGGTGGTAAATAAAGAAGTGCGGAAAATGTTAGATACTGACATCATCTATCCTATCATCGACATGTTATGCACCCCTTGGTTTGATAATATTGTGAACTACCTTGTCACCGATCGAACGCCGGAACATGGGGTAATGCAGGATAAGTGTAAGTTCTTTGTAGAGATCAAGATCATACTTGAGAATATGGGTTGTCCTAATTGAAAATCCTGGTTAGGTAAATTGGTTGATGCAATCTGGGCCTACAGAAGTGCTTTCAAGACAAATTTAGGGATGTCTCCCTATAGGTTAGTTTATTGTAAGGTATGTCATTTACCCATTAAGATTCAGTATCATGCATTGTGGGTTATAAAACAACTTAACTTTTCACTTGATGATGCCAAAGGCTTGAGAAAGTTGCAAGTGTGTGAGCTTCAAGAATCTAAGAGGAAAGTTTATGACAGTGCTCGCTTAGCGAAGAAGCGGATGAAGTTGCTACATGATAATAAAATCAAGGATAAGCAACTTTTCCTAAATCAGCAAGATCTTCTCTACGACTCTGGATTACATCAGTTTCTCGGGAAACTAAGGTCCCAATGGGGTGGTTCGTACATCATTGAACACACTCATTCCCACGGCATAGTAGAAATTGTGGATCCAACGAATGGTAACAACTTTATGGTCAATGGACAGCGGCTCAAACCTCTCATGACTCCCTTCGATTCAAATGAAGAGGTCGTGCTTCTGCAACACCTTAGGGGAGTTTTCTGACCTTTCTTTCTTACCACTTTTTTTTTTTATTTTTTTTTATTTGCTCCTTTATTTGCATTTTTTTTTTCTGTCGCATTAGTTGGTAGTGATTTTATGTGTTCTTTCTATTAGCTTGTTTCGCCCACGTACAATTTTCTTATTTCCCATATGCTTTCGCATTGAGGACAACGTTCCACTTTAGTTGGGGGGGGGGGGGGCGTGAGAATTTTCGTGTGACATTGTGCACGTCCACTTGTTGAGTTCTGTTTTAGATAAAAAAAAAAAATTGAAAAGGTATTGAGAATGGATGATTATGTCATGATTAACACTGACTTATACCCTTCACACACTTGCATATAACTTAGGAATTACACACTCGAGTTATTTATGTGTAGTTTCTCCTCATATGGTTTATCTAGGAATTGCAACTCCATGAAGGTTGACTGGTAGTTCATTTGTATTAATCTGATTATATAAACTCTTGTATTTACATGGTATCTTATGGGACTGAAAATACACATTCATGTGACTTGTAGCACTTAGGGTTCCTTGTGAGCACTGAGAGAGCGCCCGAGGCGACTATGACACCTTTTGAGGTATTGCTGAGCCATTTATCATTCTTTTGAGCTTTTGATGTCAGCTCGGAGTTCATGAAACTCAACTTTCCCTTTTTTTTTTTTTAGATACTTTTTGTACGCTAGTCTCTGTTTTTAACTTGCTAGCCTAGAGGTGACATCTAGTGGGGATATAGAAACCTAGGTCTTGTAGCCTACTAAAGATGTGAAGGCTGAGCCACCCCTAGAAATAGACTTAATTCATGGACAACTATTCGAGCTTAAGTCACATGGGTGGTATGAAGATAATAAAAGAAGTTTAATGATTGTTCTAATTGACCATGAAAAGAAAGAAATTAAAGAATGAGTAGAAGAAAGAATAAGAGAAATAGAAATGCAAAAGAACGGGGTGAAAAATTAATACCTGCTCCAAACAAATACAACAAAAAGTGAGGGACACGACATATGTTCTCCATATATGAAGACTCTTCAACTACCTAATGCCTTAGATTTATTCACGCTTGATTTGTGAATAAGTTGATCTAAGGTGGTCTTGATTAGATATGGCGAGTAGGTGAGAATATGTTAGGATGAAGGACCCGACACCTCACAAATAGGTTAGATCTTTTTCAGACTAGTCCACTTCATACATTTAACGTCTGTTCCTTACAATATACGAGATGTTTGATTGCGACACTCCTCACATATGACGAGTGAACCCATCTTTTTTGAGTATTTTTTAGGGTATACCAGTTAGGTCGAGTCAAAACGACCGTTCTTTAGGTGTCCACTGGGATTCTGGGTGTAACGAGTCCTACACATTACAAATATCTCGAGATTTCGCCTATTTATACTCAAATTTATATGGCTTCATTAACTCTGAATTGTAATTCCTGGTTAATTTTATGTGAGTATATTGTTCTTAACGACTATGTAATAATGAAACTTGCATGAATGACTTACTTTAGAATTGCGTGAATTGTATTAGCTTGTGTGTAATATGATTATATTCTTGTATGTAAAATGGTATGGTTGTGTCGCATGTGCATTCATTTTCATGTCTGTTGAAATTAGTGTTTGTGGGTACCGCCCTGGATTTCATTCATGTTATTTACTAGAGACTAGCAAAACGTTAGTTGGAATGTGTAATTACGTGCCTAAATTGCGTAATTAGGCATTTAAAATCATGCATTAACAATTATATTTTTTATTAAATGCCTAATTATGTTTAATATTTTAATATTTAGCTTAATTTTTAATAATTGGAATTTTATTCAATAATTTATGAATATTTGTATTCTATTATTGCTGGATAATTTTGAAAATTAAAATCGAAAATTAAAGTGTAAGTGGGTCATACGTGAGCTCGAGTCAGAGAAGAAGCCGTGCAGTCTAATAATTTTCAGAAGTCAAGTCACGTAGGAATTTGGAAAAACCCCATGCACGAGAATGAAGCGCATGTGCATAAAGCCTTGCGTGGAACCAAATGAGTGGTGTGCATGTGTGTAAGCTGCAAGCCATGCATGCAAATTACGGGGGTTTCAAAAGAAAAAAAAAAAAAAAAAAAATTTAAAATCCAAGGGGTGATTCCATGCATAAAGGGACCATGAGCAGGGCATGAAAGATTGGGCTATGTGTGTGAGTGAGAATAAACAAAAAAAAAGAGTTGGTCGGGTCTTGATGTGACCCGGCCATGCAGCTGTGTGTGTGTGTGCTAGGTAGGGCTTCAAGAAGGGGGGCTTGCTTTCTTTAATTATTCTAGCGCCTCCTTTCTCATTTGCTCCCTCTCTAACTCTCTATCTCACCCCCTCTTCTATCTCTTCCTCTTTTTTTAACTCTCTCTTTCCTTTTCTCTGCCTCTTTTCTCCCTTTTCATCCCTCTCTATCTCTCCCTATCGGCCTCCTCTCTCCTTTTTTTCTTCTCTTTTATTTTCTCTCAATCCTTCAAATCTCAACCCTCTCTCCTCTCTTATCTCAGCCCCCTCTCCTCTCATTTTCGCCCCTTCTCTCTGCCTCCTTTCCCTTTCTATGTCTTTCCTTCTTTCGGTCTCTCCCTCTTTTCTCTCCTCCTCTTCTCTCAACTCTCAATACTCAGCTTTCTGCCCCTCTCCTTTTCTTTCCTCAACGCTCTCCTTCTCTATCTTAGTCTCTACTCTCCCCCTCTCTACTTTGCCATAGCCGCTAGCACTTTAATCTGCTGCAACCCGAGAAGCCCCACTGTCAAGCTATTGTGCTGTGCATGAAGGAGAACCCGAGACGCTATTGCTGCTCTCTACCTTGCCTACTGCCACGACCAGCTTCTCCCATAACAGGAAAAAAATAAAAAATAAAAAATAAAAACCAGAGAACCGAAGGCTGTTGTTGCTGCTGCTAAAGTAGGAACACGACGCAGTTCGGACACTTCTCCAACATTCACGACTTGCTTTACTTCTCTCTGTCTCTCTGTCTGTCTGTCTGTCTCTCTCTCTCTCTCTCTCTCTCTCTCTCTCTCTCTCTCTGTCTCCTTTACTTTAATTTACATGCTTTGTTTCATGTTAAATTTTTTTTTTAAAAATCCTGTAGAAGCTTTGCTCTGTTTTGTTTTTTTAATTTTTTAATTTTCCTTTGAATATTGTTGGAACTTTGTCACTTAATATTTTGAGGTTATTTTGATTATCTTTTCGAGCTTTATATTAATTCAAGGTTTAGTTATTTTCATTCAAAATTTTGTCTGAGTTTAATTCTTGTTAGGGTTAGTTTAAAATTTTTAGTTTCAGTTTATTCTTATTACCAAGTTTAGTCTTTTATTATTGATAGAGCGGAATCTTGTTTGAGTTTATTATTAAAGTTAGTTTGTTTAGTTGAACTTTATTTATTATTTAGTTAGTTTGCTTTTATTTAGTTGAGATATTACAAAATTTATCTATTTTGTTCAAGTTATCATTATGCTAAGTTGGATATCTATTTTTACGTCGTTGATGAAATTAATTTTAGTTTATCTTGGTTTGATTAGTGAGTTGTTGGTTGTTTTTTTTTTTTTTTGCATGTTTAATTTTTAGTTAGAGTTTAAATTTCATTGCAAAATCTAAAAAAATTCCTAGAAATTGAATCTAAACTGTGTTCATTAATTTGTCTTTTCTTAATTTCTATTGGAATTACAGAAAAATTGGAATTAAACTGGATTCCCTGAGGAGACGATCTAACATTTAGGCTAATTATTACATGACTGAACTCCTATACTTGGAATAACTTCCAAGCTGCTCATTTTTCGAGTGAGTCATATTCTTAATTGTCTTTGTTCTTATTCTTTACTTTCCATTAAAAGTTGTGGCTTAGGATTCCATTGGAGAAGTATGATGATGATAATGTGGGTTGGATCGTTTGGTAAGTGATGCTCCTCCAGTAGTTGTTGGATGTCAAATAACGTATTTTTTCATACAAGATGTTACATACACATGCATTCATAGTTCATATACAGCTACACCAACATGAACATGGGTACGCATGTGTACAAGTGTGTGTATCCTTGTTTATCTCCCCCCCATTCTCTATCTCAGTTTCCTTACAAGTGATTATTGGATAATGGGCATAAAATGAACTTTTGTTGTCACATTAGTTTGGAACTTGTAATCATTATATTATTAGCCAATAGCTATTTTTTTTTCAAAGTACATCTGGCCAAGAGATATTTCCTTTAAAGTGTAAAAAAAATCTGACTTTTGTCAAAAGATTGGACTGAATTGTCCTTGCAGAATGAATAATTTTGAGACTTTATCACTACACAATGGCAAAGGATGGATTTATCTAATTTTAACAACAATCATATTAAATGTTTTCAAATGATAAAAGGAATATTATATGGATTCTTGAAAATTGGCATTCACATATATGTTGCTCTTTATTGTGTTTTCTATTTCTTCATAAATCCTTTTGTTTTCTTCTTAAGAATGGACAAAGTGATTATTGGGAGTAGTGGAATTCATTTTGTCTTCTATGTGAACATCACAGTTACCTTTGTGTTGCCCTTGATATTTTTTGAGTTGCATGAATTTGTGAATGACTGAATTAATGTTTGGAGGCTATTCTTATTTTAATTTTGTTCTTAGCTGCACTAAAATTATTAGAGTACATATTCATTTATAATTCCTTGTTCTTCAGTACTTCATTACCTTCAGCAAACTCACTTGGGCACTGGGTTGGAGAGTGTCAGAGCAACTATTATTCATAGCGATGTAATTTTTTATGGCAGTAGCTTTTAACGGTTATATGTGTCACTGTGCTTTTTCAAATTGTGTTAACTTTACTGTAATCTAAATAGGGGGGTGAATTGGTATTTTAAAATTGAATCCCCTAGGTCAATCCATTAGTAGCATTATTACACAAACCTAAGGCCAATACAGTGCGTATAAAATAAATCAGTATATATATTCAAGGGAAATTAAATAGCACAAGTAATTTAATTAGGCATGCACAATAAAGCAGTAAATAGAGATGACACCAAAAATGTTATCGAGGTTCGGAAAATTGCCTACATCCCCACCTTGACTCACAAGCACAATTATTACACTATACGGGTGGAGCGACACCTAAATACAACAAGGTCAATTAGTACAAGGCTAACCTCAACCTACTCAACCAATCCTTCCGGGCTGGATTACTGCCACCTCTGGCCATGCCTGGAATACAACTGTATTTCAATATAAATCGGGCAGAGTGATTGTGCTTCTTAATCAAGCAAATATGTGTTGTTGACTCTATGAGTCTGATCTCGTTTTGATTATAACAAAACCAATGTTTCTCACCTATGTACTGAGCTTCTTGAACAGGTTTATCCGTAGCATGCACTGTTGGTAGGAACTCAAGCAAGTCATACGGTCTATGAAGATCAAGCTTCATTTATGGTGTCTGAAGAATCGAAAAGAACGAAGACCTATTTTTTATTGTATTTGCATTCCTTTTTAATTGGTCTGTAATAATTTATATGGTCTGTAATAATGCATCTACATGCATGATAGGATTTAATGCTTAACAAGACCATAGGGACCAAATGACCTTAGGGCACCCTTCGGTCGACCGAAGATCATCGACCGACGGTAGGTTGTTGAGCGTACTTGAAAAAACCTTAGGTCCCAACACATATGCACTATTAAGTCCCCATATCACTTACATAATTAGGGGAATTAATTGAAGCAAAAATTTGACATAATTGAAGATCTTAAGAGAGGTGGGATGACCAAACCTGTGGTGTTCAAAATGCCTCGGGCACCCAAATCGTGGACAAGTCAACATTTTAACTTGGCTTCGGGTGACCGAACCTAAAATGAACCTATCTTTCACGGGCGACCGAATCCCTGACCTGACAACTTTTCACCAACTTGGGTGTCCGAACCTTCAAGTTCAAAAAGCCCTCGGGCAATCGAACTTGCTAGTTTGTTTAACTGAACTTGTATCTAGGCACCCGAATCGCGGACAGAAAAATTTTGTCTTTCATTCAGCCGACCGACCCTCAATTTAGGCACTCGAACCTTTAAAAAGTGAAATTTTGAGTGTGTTTATTCGGACACCTGAACCTTAGACCGGGCACCTGAATCTCGCGGGGTAAATTATTACTAAAAATTAAAAGGGGTAAACTGGGTTAATTTTAGTAAACCTGTTTTAAACAATTTTAATTATACCCATTTAGTCCCAAATGGTCATAATTTTGCCATTGCCTATATATATCCTCTCATTTGCAAAATTATGAGCTGATTAGCAAGATCATTAAGTAAAAATTTTCTCAAACTTTCAAAATCTCATTTAGTCCATATTACTTCCATACACTCTATTTTGCTATTCCCTTGATAAATCAAGTTCCCAAGAGTGGTATTGAGTGTTCTACATTGCTAAAACTCTCCTTACTTGTTGATTGATTAATTTTCATTGAGAGTTCTTAATTAGGGTTTTTCCCCCGATTTAAACAATAAATCTTTCAGTGGGAATACCTTTATAGCTAGTGAGTCTTTGCATCTTGATTGCAAGACTCATCAAGCTTGTGGATTTTGATTTGCAAAAATATTATTTTACACAAGCTTGCATATTATCCTTGATATTGTTTTTGCTAGCTTCAATCCAAAATATCTATTGTGCTTTACCTTTAGAATATCCTTGAGATATTTGATTTGGATTGTGTTAAACTTCCTTTGATCATTTGTGTGTTGAATATCTTATCTTGAATCAAAGGTTGAACTCTCACATATACATTCACTCACACATCTTAGAGAGTATACATATTGAATCTCACTTGAGCATTAAATTTATATCATCTGTGAGTGCATATTTGTTTGTATTGTATTTTGGTACATATATGTTTTACATGAAAGTATAATCACTGTACCGGTTTTATTGTGAGCTTACTGTTGTATTTCCAAGCATGGCCTAAGGGAGTGGTAACCCAGCCCAATAAGGATTGTGTAGGTTGAGGTTAGCCCTGTGTTAATTGACCTGGTTGTAAAGGTTGAGGTCAGCCCTATGTTAATTGACCTGGGTTGTTTAGGTGCCGCTTCACCTGTTAAGTGGGCCTATAGTGGTAATCTTTGTGCTTGTTAGCCAAGGCAGGGACGTAGGCAATTTGGCCGAACCTCGATAACATATTGCGTGTACTATTTACTTTTCGGCACTTTACTTTTATTGCACATGTATGTTTATTTGTTAATCGCATAGACTGACCCTAGGTTGTGTAATACTGTTGTTAAACCAATTGACCTAGGTGATAAATTTTAAATACCCAATTCACCCCCCTCCCCTTGGGATTGCACCAAAGCTAATATGTGCCAATGACAATCAATCATACGCACATCAACAATATAGGAATTGTAAGCTCGGTGATGTGATTATGTGCAAACAACACTTAGTAATGTATAATCTCAAATATGCACAAGAGTGTTCAAACAAGCTATTCTTTGAAACAAGATATAATAAATCTCAATATTAGATTAGGGTGTCAAAAAGCTGGTAATAATATTCAAATAACCTCAAAAGTATTTTCCTCGATGTAATAAGCACAAGAGTTGTTTGAAATCGAGCTTGTAAAACGCTTTGCACACAAAAGCTATTGCTTAAGGGATCTTGTAATAACAATGCATAGACCCTTAAGCTAATGAGTTTTCCCACACTTGATTTATCAAGTTAAATCCGTGGGAAAATTCTTGCTTAACTCTCAAAATCAAATACAATCGACAACAATACAAATGAGAGTTTTAAGCAATATAAAAGGGAGCACTAGCATATTAGGAACTCTCACAATACTTGGATGATCAAAGAAATGAGTGTATGAGAGCATTTGGAAGTAGTATAAGCAAAATAGGCTTTGTAAATTTGAGAGAGTCTTTTGCTAATGATATTACTAATCAACCCTTAATCAAGAAAAATGAATGAGTATATATAGACAAAAGGGGAAAATTAGTCGTTGGGGACATGCTAATAATTTTCAAAATTGTTTTAATTATGTTTAAAACATTAACCACTCATTTAACCTTAATTACCAGCGCTAAAATTAAGCTAGCCCGAGACTTTCGATTGATCGAGCCCAAGGTTCGGTCGCCCGAACAGACACAATGGAAAAAGCAAGTTGTCCATGTTCGGGTGCCCGAATTTATATTTAGGTGGTTGAACCAAGCAAATTTCCAAACCGCCCAAGGTTCGGTTGCCTATTCCTCAATTCAGTAGCTCGAAGCTATTTTGAACGTAAATGTTCGGCAGCCCAAACTGTTGGGAAAAGTTCGAATAAGATTTCAGTTGACCGAGGACGATGTGCTCTTTTGAGTTTGGTCGCCCGAAGTTCAAGTCAACATGTTGACTTTTCCATGGCTCGGTCGACTAAGGCAAATATACTTGCCAAGTTTGGTTGCCCAAAACCTCATGGTTTTTGGGCAAAGGTTCTATATTCATGTGCACTCAAGTGTCGGGAACTAAAGGTCATTCTAGGGTCGTTTGAGCTTACAATTACCTATATGCATGACATGCCCAAATTATTTCAGACTCAATTGAAAATAAATTAATGCGCACTCTATAATATTACAACAAATGATATATATGCTGGGTCTTCATAATTCTTCAAGTTGCTGCATGCTATCAATGTGATTTAGTTAGTATGATCCTGCACACAGACTTAAAAGTCATCAAGTATAAAGAGTATTTGTCATTATCAAAACCATGAATGACCTATAAGGTCAACATTCCCCCCCTTTGTGATGATGAAAAATACACCATGCAAAAATGGGTACAGTTAAGATAGACTCCCCCTGAGTTTATGCATAAAGGGAAAATTAAAAGATTTTAAGAAAATTTAATCATAACTAATTTTGCCTAACTTCTCCCTTTTTTGGCAACAATAAAAGGGATCAAATAAAACGCTCAAGTATAAAGAGAGGCAAATGGGAATACACATTCATGTACAAGAGATAAGTTGGGAAGATTTTTAGAAATTTCGGTAGCATGCCGATTGAAAATAGAGCTTTTCCTAACCATTTCTATATAAAAGTGACCTAATTAAGTAATATATTGACAATATATGCACAACTACTTACTTAAACAGTCCAGTATTCATAAAACATAAATATTATTATCAATATGCAAGAGGTATGATAGTCATGCATTTCAAAACACAAACAGATTCATAACGTATAAATCAATGATAGATTTAAGCATTTAAAGACAAATTTTTTGTAAATGAAGTGGCTCCCCCTAAGTTTGTGCACTCTAGCATATTTCTATGAGGCATTCCTACTATGCATTAGAACTATCTCTCATCTAATCTGGATGAACCTATCCTCCTGAAGAGGTTTGGTGAAAATATCGACCCACTGATCATTGGTGCACACAAGCACAAGTGCCACATCTCCTTTATACACATGGTCACGAATGAAATGATGTCTAATCTCAATATGTTTAGTTCGTGAATGTGAAATATGATTCTTTAAAATATTGATTGCACTAGTATTATCACATTTAATCAGTATTGTATCGTAGTGTAATCCAACATCCACAAGCTGTTGTTTCATATATAGAGTTTGAGCTCGACAACTACCAACCACAATATATTCTACGTCGATTTTGGATAAGAAAACTGAGTTTTGTTTCTTAGAGAACCAAGAAACTAGAGATTGTCCTAAATAGTGACAGGTGTCGCTAGTGCTTTTCCTATCGACCTTACTACCGGCAAAGTCGACATCAGTATAGTTAACAATCACGAAGGTCGTATGCTTAGGATACCATAAGCCTAACGCTATGGTTCCAGCTAGGTACCTTAGAATTCTCTTGACCGCTAATAGATGAGACTCCTTAGGAGCAGCCTAGAACCTAGCACACATGCGCACACTAAACATAATATCAGGCATGCTAGCTGTAAGATATAGATAACTCCCAATCATGCCACGATATAATTTTACATCGACAGGGATCCCTTGCTCATCTTTATCTAATTTGGAGGAAGAACTCATAGGAGTGCTAAAAATTTTTCCATCTTCCATATTGAATTACTTGAGCAAATCTCTAACGTATTTAGATTGGTATATGAAAGTCCTATTCTTAGCTTGTTTAATCTGGAGAGCTAGGAAGAAACTCAGTTCGCCCATCATGCTCATTTCGAATTCATTTTTCATGCATTTTGCAAACTCATCGCACAACGCATCATTAGTAGCTCCAAATATAATGTCATACATAAATTTGCACAAGAAGCATATGGTCACCTTTGGATTTTATGAAGAGTGTGATATCAAATTTTCCCTTAGTGAAACCATTATTTATGAGAAAACTACTAAGCCTCTCATACCAAACTCTAGGAGCTTGTTTCAATCCATACAAGGCTTTTGACAACCGAAAAACATGATCAGGATACTTATGATTTTCAAAACTAGGTGGTTGTTCTACATAGACTTCCTCATTTATATAGTCATTAAGAAATGCGCTTTTAACATCCATTTTGTACAATTTGAAGTTCTTAAAAGTAGCATAAGCAAGCAACATACGAATGACTTCCATTCTTGCTACGAGAGAATAGGTTTTATCAAAATCTATCCTTTCTTCCTAGTTATATCCCTGGGCAACTAGCCTAACTTTATTTCTAGTTACTACCCCATTCACATCCTTCTTATTTCTATACACCCATTTAGCTCTAATTATGGAATGATTATCGGGCCTAGGAACTAGGGTCCACACTTTGCTTCTCTCAAATTGGTTAAGTTCTTCTTGCATAGACATAACCCAAGACTCATCCTCTATGACTTCTTTAGTATTTTTGGGCTCTTCTTGGGACAAGAAAGTAGAGTGACTCACTAGTTTTCTCAAGGAAGATCTTGTAGCTATACCACGAGAAGGTTCACCTATGATTTGATATATAGGATGGTTCGTAATGAATTTCCAATCCCTAGGTAGCTCCCAAACCTCACTCTCATTTTTATTATCTTCAGATGATTTATCATTTCTTTCTGAATTTTCATTCACATTGTTTTCAATAGATAGCTTGTCTAAGAATTTTCTAATATCAATATCGTCTTCATCATCTTTCTTAGAAAATGGATTAGATTCATCAAATACAACATGAATAGATTCAATAACAGTTAAAGTTATTTTATTAAAAATTCTATATGCTTTACTATTAAGAGAATAACCTAGGAAAATGCCTTCATCAGATTTAGAATCAAATTCCCCTAGATGCTCATTATCCCTAAGCACAAAGCATTTATAAACAAACGCATGAAAGTAGGAAATATTAGGTCTATGGCCATTCCAAATTTCATATGGAGTCTTATTAAGTGAAGATCTAATTAACACTCTATTCATAACATAACATGCAGTACTTACAGCCTCAACCCAGAAATATTTGGGTAGCTTATGTTCATTTAGCATTGTCCTACCCATGTCTTGTAATGATCTATTCTTTCTTTCTACCACACCATTTTGTTGAGGGGTCGTAGGTCCAAAAAAGTTGTGTGATATGCCCTCTAGGTCACAATAATTTTCTATGCCATTGTTTTTGAATTCAGTGCCTCTATCACTTCTTATGTGAGTTATCTTATAGCTTTTTTCATTTTGAATTATCTTTGCATAGCTTAGTAAATTATTCACATGATTCATTTTTGTGTGAGAGAAACAGCACCCATGTGAACCTAGAATAATCATCAACAATAACAAAGGCATATGATTTTCCACCTAGACTTTGTACTGAATTAGGACCAAATAAATCTAAGTGAAGTTTTTCAAGTGGTCTAGTGGTAGATATGAATTTCTTTTTCTTAAAGCTTGATTTTGTTTGCTTACCCATTTAACATGCATCACGGATTTTATCTTTCACAAATGGTGTTTTAGGCAAGCCTTTCACTAGGTCCTTTCTTACTAGTTTTGACAACAAATCCATGCTCGCATGTCCTAAGCGCCTATTCCATAACTAATTAGCTTCATTTATTGCAGAAAAACAAGTTACTTGTTGCAAATCTAAATTATCAAAAGTAGTAGTATATACATTTTCATGGAGGTTGGCAGTGAAAACAATTTTACTATTTGAGTTACTTTCAACTATGCATTTATCATTTTCAAATGATACCATATAGCCTTTATCACATAATTGACTAATGCTCAACAAATTATGCTTCAAGCCATCAACCAGTAAAATATCATCAATGAAAAGAGAAGGTTCCTTACCAACCTTACCTACGCCAATGATTTTCCCTTTGGCGTTATCTCCAAAGGTCACAAACCCCCTTGTTTGGGAGCTATGGATGCAAACTTTGCCTTATCGCCGATCATGTGATGGGAACAACAACTATCCAAGTACCACCTATCCTTGGATGACGACGATCTCAAGAGCACCTACAAAAACATTTATGTAAATGAAGCTGGTTCCCGAATTTTGTTCGGTCCACGGGGGTTAGTGCTTGATTCTCCCTTAATTCTCCAAACCTTTTTAATTTTAACTTGCTTATTTCTAATTGGACAACCAAATTGAATATGCCCAATTGGTTTACCTTTAAAACATATCATTCGACACCTAGGTTCTTTAGGTGGGATATGGGACTTTAAATCTCGTGTAAAATGTTCGAAATAAAGAAAAGGTCGTCTCACATTTTCAACCCCATTAAATCCAAGACCTTCCTTGCTATGAGAGTTTCTTTGAGCCCCTAGTAGTTTTTCAAAATTTTGTTGGCCCTTAGTAAATTTAGAAACAATTTTGGAGCTCAATTTTCTCTCAAGCTCGGAAATTTTCAAATCTTTTTCTTTAAGAATCGAAGCATGAGAATTCTTTGCAATTTCAAACAATTTTGACCAATTTTCACATTTTTTTTTCAAAACATCATTCTTCTTGGACATTTTATTTAACAATTTAGATACACGAATATATTCATATTTCAATTCTCTAAAAGTAGGCATGCTATCAGAATCATAATCATCATCAGAATAATACAAAGATAAAGAACAAGATGATATACCACATTGTCCCATGCCATTAGGCACAAGTTTACAATCTCAGAGTGACTGCCATCTGAATCTGAATCGCTGCTGTTTTGTTTATCCCATGAGGTACTTGCTTTCATAGCTTTCTTCTTTTTCCTAAACTCATTTTTCAGCAAAGGGCAATCCGGTTTCACATGCCCGACTTTGTTGCAATTATAGCACGCGGGAGCATTCAATTTTTCTTTTCTTTTCTTTTACTAGACTCTCCCTTCTCAAGTGTAGAATCCCTAAACTTTCTGTATGGCTTACTGTGCTTCTTGAAGAACCTGCTAAATTTTATAGTAAGCATAGTCATGTCATCTTCAAATTCGGGTTCATTGCACTTACTAGAATTATTAGTCGACGTTTTTTATGCAGTCACCATTTTCATCCTATTGTGCTAATTCAGTCTCTCATTAATAGCTAACTCATAGGTGATAAATGAACCTATCAATTCATCTAATGACATAGCCTTAAGGTCTCTACCCTCAGATATGGTCGTAGCCTTTGCTTCCCAAACTGGAGGCAAACCCCCAAGGACTTTCCTAATAATCTCATACGTAGGATAGGTCTTACCTAATGCATGCAGTGAATTAATGATGTGTGAAAATCTAGTGTACATGCTTTGAATGGGCTCACCGGTGTTCATCCTAAATGCTTCATACTCACTGGTTAACATATCAATCCTACTATCTTTTACATCTCTAGTCCCCTCATATGTGACCTCTGACTTATCTTATATCTCCTTAGCAAATGAACATGCCATAACTTTATTAAATTCATTCTCATCAAGACCACAATACAAATTATTCATGGCAGTAGCATTTAAACTAACAGCTTTCATACCATCATCAGTATATTCATCTTCAATCTTAGGAACTCTAATTTCACCTTTAGTTTTCATAGGAACATAGTTTCCCTTAAAGACAACTCTCCACACCTTCTAGTCAATATTCTGAAGATAGATGCACATCCTCTGTTTCCAAAAGGTGTAATTGACACCACTAAAAACCTAAGGTCATGTGGAAGAGGGTCCCTCAGGGAAAGGGGTTACAGTCCTATGAACCATCTAGATCTTTTGCAAAATTACTATTAAGTCTATGCTAGAAGGCTCTGATACCAATTGTTAGCTTTACAGTAATCCCAAGAGGAGGGGTGAACTGGTATTTTAAAATTTAATCCCTTGGGTCAATCCACTAGCAGTAGTATTACACAAGCCTAAGGTCAATCTAGTGCGTATAAAATAAATTAGCATATATATATTCAGTGGAAATTAAGCTGCACAAGTAATTTAATTAAAAATTCACAATAAAATAGTAAATAGAGACGACACTATAAATGTTATCGAGGTTCGGCAAACTACCTACGTCCCTGCCATGGCTCACAAGCACAAGGAATACACTGTAGGCTCACTTAATGGGTGGAGTGACACCTAAATATTATCGGGTCAATTAGTACAGTACAGAGCTGACCTAAACCTACTTAACCAATCCTTTCAGGCTTGATTACCGCCCCCTCAGGCCACACCTGAAATACCACAGTATTTTAATACAAATTGGGTACAGTGATTGTGCTTCTCAATCAAGTAGATATGTACCAATGACAATCAATCATACGCAAATCAATAATATAGGAATTGTAAGCTCAGTGATGTGATTTTGTACAAACAACACTCAGTAATGTATAATCTCAAATATGCACAAGAGTGTTCAAATAAGCTATTCTTTGAAATAAGATATAATAAGTCTCAATATTAGATCAGGGTTTCAAAAAACTAGTAAGAATATTCAAACAATTCTCAAAAGTATTTTTCTCAATGTAATAAGCACAAGAGTTATTTGAAATCGAGCTTGTAAAACGCTTTGCACACAAAAAACTATTACTTAAGGGATCTTGCAATAACAATGCATAGACCCTCAAGCTAATAAGTTTTCCCACACTAGATTTATCAAGTTAAATCCGTTGGAAAATTCTTACTTAACTCTCAAAATCAAATACAATCAACAACAATACAAATGAGAGTTTTAAGTAATATAGAAAGGAGCACTAGCACATTAGCAACTCTTATAATACTTGGATGATCAAAGAAATGAGTGTGTTAGAGTATTTGGAAGTAGTATAAGAAAAATAGGCTTTGTAAATTTGAGAGAGTTTTTTGCTAATGATCTTACAAATCAACCCTTAATCATGACAAATAAATGAGTATATATAGACAAGAGAGGAAAATTAGTCGTTGGGGACACGCTAGTAATTTTAAAAATTATTTTAATTACGTTTAAAACATTAACCACTTATTTAGCCTTAATTAACCGTAGTAAAATTAAGCCAACTCGAGACTTTCGATCGACCAAGCCCAATGTTCAGTCGCCCGAACAGACACAATGGAAAAACATGTTTTCCATGTTTGGGTGCCTGAATTTATATTCGGGTGACTAAACCAGGCGATTTTCCAAAACACTTGAGGTTTGGTTGCCTGTTCCTCAGTTCGGTAGCCCAAACTCCTCAATTCGGTAGCTCAAAGCTATTTTGATTGTAAATGTTCAGTAATCCGAACTGTTGGGAAAACTTCGAATAGGATTTTGGTCGACTGAGGAAGATGTGCTCTTTTGAGTTCGGTCGCTTGAAGTTCAAGTCAACTTGCTGAATTTTCCACGGTTCGATCAACTGAGGCAAATATACTTGCCAAGTTCAATCTCCCGAAACCTCATGGTTTTTGGGCAAAGGTCCTATATTCATGTGCATTCAAGGGTAGGGACCTAAGGGCCATTCTAGGGTCATTTGAGCTTACAATTACCTACATGCATGACATGCAAAGATTATTGCAGACCCGTTTGAAATTAAATTAATACAGACCCTATAATATTACAACAAATGATATATATGTTGGGTCTTCATAATTCTTCAAGTTGCTGTATGCTATCAATGTGATCCAATTTGTATGATCCTGCACACAAACTTGAAAGTTATCAAATACAAAGAGTATTTATCATTATCAAAATCAGGAATGACTTATAAGGTCAACAAATTGCATTTTCTCAGACTTGAAATTTTTTTTTGTTAATCTACTTGTCCTTTCTAAAAAATGCACATGGATATCCATGTCTATCAAAGCGCCATCAGAAGCTAGTAACTTTTTTTTTTTGAACCATTTAGTACAAGTTGGTCTTTGTTTGTTGTTGTTGTTGTGTGTGTTTTATTCTCTCTCTCTATTTCTCCCTATGAATAGACTATAATTTGTGTACCCTTTTATCGCCTTGACCTAGAAGAATGTTTAACCAATGACAATTATGCCTTTAGATAATTCTTGAATGGTGCTAGTTGGATATAAAAAAATATCTTTTATTAAACCCTTGCTGGCTCTAAAGGAAACAATTGGCAGTTTTCTTTTCTGATTTTGTTCCTATTCCCCACCCACTTCAATTCATGCTCGTGATATTAAATATTTACCTTAAATGGGTGTCTTTATTAATATCTCTGAATGCAGGAGTTTATTTCACTTATTTGACAACATAAGCATCTGTATTCATATTTGAAAAGTTCTTCCAACTTCTCCAAAATTCATATTGAACTCTGTTATTGTTTTAGTATTTATAATTTTATTCATGAGCATGTCATAATGGCTCTTGCTGTGGCTGTCACTGGTGCAACAATCTTATATTTTGGAGCCTTAGTTTATGTATCATTGAGTTGCAGTTTTGGTAGAAACACCTATTACTCCACATGTCCCTCGTTTGTTATTTTTAACATAATTTTGTTTTTCAAGCATGATTTCAGTATTTGGTTTTTGTTTATTAAATAATTGTTGTGATATGGATCAGATAATGAAATTGCATAGTAGAATAAACAACAAGAAATAAATAACACAACCAATAAGAACAACAACACAAAGATTTACATGATTCGGCAAAGCCTACATCCACGGAAGCAAAATGCACACAAAATTCACTATAGAAATCACAATGTACACAATACACTTCAATAATGATCACTCTCACTCTTAAAATATACCCAGATGACATATATAAAGTTTCCTCAGATGTTTCCTCTTGTTTTCCAAACCACCCAATGTTCAAAATTCAAAAATTCTGATAAACTGGCGCAAGCCAGGCACCCCTCATCGATGAATACATGAGCTTCGTTAACGAGACCAAGAAGAACCTTTTTCAATGAATACAGGGCTCTCGTAGACAAAGTCATAAATATGAAATTTCCTATTCTTGGTAATTATTCATCGATGAGCTTCAGAGCTTTCGTCGATGAACCTCTACTGTTCCCTCGTCGACGAGCATAGGCCCTTCGTCGACGAGTCCTGCTGTGCTGCCCCTTTCATGTTTCTCCTCCTTCCTTCTTTGCTTATCAAAAAAAAAGTATAAGAACCACAAATAACAATCTCCACCTTGGCAATTATACACCCCCTAAAAGAATCCAAAAAAACATGAACTTCTTCACTTTGAACTTAAAAACGCTTTGTTGGGTATGTCTCCCTTCTATCACTCGGAGACATGGAGTAAGTCCAAGCATTGCTTGAACTTCTCTGAAGTAACTGATTTGGTTAGAATATCTGTTGCATTATTAGATGTGTGAACTTTCTCCAACATAAGTTCACCTAAAGCAATCAATTCCCGAACCCTGTGGAACCCCACATCAATGTGCTTGGTCCAAGCATGGTATATCTGATTCTTCGCCGAGGAAATGACACTCTGACTATCACAATGTAGCACCACACCATCTTGCTGTAACCCCAACTCTCTAACTAAACTAGTAAGCCATAAGGCCTCCTTTGCAGCTCTGGCAACTGCCATATACTCCGCCTCGGTTGTGGACAATGCAACCAGAGACTGTGCCATGGATCTCCAACATATTGGTCCTCCGACAAGGGTAAACACATATCTCGTTATAGACCTTCTGTCATCATATCTCCAGCTTTATCTGCATCAACAAACTCCATAATTGAAGGACAACCTTGTTACTTGCCGAACATGATGCTATATCCTGATGTACCCTTCCAAATGTTGCCTTACTCGATTAGAGAGGAACTTGCTCACCACGCTCACTACATGAGCCAAATCTAGTCTTCTACATCCCATGGAAAACATTAAACTCCCCACAGCACTAGCATAGGGGACCTTTGACATATCCTGAATTTCCTCATCCAAACATGGGCAATTTGTAGTAGACAATTTGAAATGATTTGCTAGAGGTGTACACACCGGTCTTGCATTAGCCATGCTAAACCTCTCCAACACCTTCTGAACATAACTGTCTTGAGATAATCATAATCTCCCTACAATCCTATCACGGTGAATCTCCATCCCAAGTATTTTCTTTGCTGAACTAAGATTCTTCATGTCAAATTTCTTATGCAACGGGTCCTTTAACTAATTCACCTCAGTTAAATCCTTTACAACTATCAACATATCATCGACGTACAATAACAATAAAATAAAAGAACCATCCTCAAGTTTATTCATATAAACGCAGTAATCATACTGACATCGTTTGTAGCCAATCTTCATCATGTACGAATCAAACAATTTATACCATTGCCTTGGAGACTATTTCAGCCTATAAAGAGATTTCTTCAACCTGCAAACAAAATTTTCTTTTCCTAGTTCAATGAATCTCTCCGACTATACCATGTAGATTTGTTCCTCCAAGTCACCGTGAAGAAACGTTGTCTTCACATCCATTTGTTCCAAATGAAGATCGTAATAAGCCACCAACCCCAATACAATTCTGATAGAATTATGTCGAACCACTAGAGAAAAGATCTCATCATAATCTATCCCCTTCTTTTGTGAGGATCCTTTTTCCACCAACCGTGTCTTGAATTTCTCTCATTCCTTTTCTGAAATTGCCTCCTTCTTACTATACACCCATTTGCAGCCTATCGGTCTCTTCCCATCTGGAAACTTCACCAACTCCTAAGTTTTGTTCTTATACGGTGATTCCATTTCCTCAATCATTGCTTCCATCCACCTATATTTTTTCTGGTTGTGCAGTGCCTCTTGAAAATAAGTTGGATCGTTGCAACAAATAAGGAAAGTATAAGATACTAACTCATCAAAACCATACCTTGATGAAGGCTTGATAGTGCGTCCGGATCTCTGTATAGCACTATCGTCGACTTGCTGGTTTCCCGAGTTAGAGCTCCCTGCAACCACAGGACCATGATCATTTTCGTTGCCTTGAGCTTCTAACTCCACGTGCACAACATGTTTATCACTGCCCCAGCTTTCTGACTCTTGTTTCTGTTCATGAAACTCTTGAGTAAACTTCATTATAGCCTTCTCATCAAAGATTACATCTTTACTGATCACCACCTTTGTTTTCCACTGGGTCCCAAAACTTATGCCCCTTCACACCCTCTGGATATCCCAAGAAGATGCAACGATGAGACTTCGGGTCAAGCTTAGACCTCTCCTCACTAGACACGTGGACATAGGCTCGACACCTGAATACCTTAAATTCGAAGTAGTCTGCTGCATTTCCTGTCCAAAACTCTTCTGCCACTTTACCCATTAGTGATGCCCTTGGTGATTGGTTAATAAGAAAACAAGCCATACTAGCTGCCTTCGCCCATAAGTTCTTCGATAGTCCTGTATTCAATTTGAGACACCGAGCCCTATTAAGAGGAATTCGGTTCATCCGTTCTGTCACTCCATTTTGCTGAGATGTCCGATAAAATGCAAAATGTCTCTTGATGCCCTGCTCCGCACAAACTCCATAAACCGAGAATCAGCGTTCTCGTTCCCATTATCTGACATTAAGTATTTGATTCTCCTCCCTGTCAGGTTTTCCACTTCAGCCTTCCAAATCTTAAACATGGCAAACATACTAGATTTTTGATGAATGAAGTAAACTCAAACCTTCCATGAGTAATCATCAATGAAACTCACATAGTACACATGTCCACCCTTTGATGAAACTCTAACTGGGCCCCAAACATCTAAATGTACATAGTAAAGAATTCCTTTTTTCTTGTGAGTAGCTGATCTAAATTTTGCCTTGTTCTATTTTCCAAGAACACAAAACCTACAAAACTCCAACTAACACGTTTTCAAACCTTTCAACAATTTTCTCTTGTGTAGTTCTTTCATGCCATGTTCTCCCATATGCCCAAGACACATATGCCATAAGACAGTCTCATCAAATTCAACATCCACGGCTACAACTTCACCTACAACGATAGTTCCCTACAACGTGTAAATATTTCCATCCAGTTTTTGCCCTTTCATTACAGTTAGATTATCTTTCCATAACATCAAGACTTCACCTTTGGACTTGTAATTAAAGCTATTACAATCCAAAGTGCCTAGAGATATCAAACTCTTTATCAACTCAGGTATATGTCTTACATTACACAATATTCTTACAACACCATCAAATATTTTTATCTTTACATTTCCTATGCCGATGATCTTGCAAGAAGCATCGTTACCCATAAAAATTGATCCAAAATTTACTAACCTGTAAGTGCTGAACCACTCCTTATTTGGAGTGATGTGATAAGAATATGCCGAGTCAAGTACCTAAGAGTCCATTAGATTATCCAACTTCTTTGAAACTAACAAAACATCCTTATCCACTGAATCCTCTTCTTAAACAACATTCATAGATTTAGAAATCCCCTCATGCTTATTAGCATTTTCCTTCTTCCAATTCCGGACACTCTGGTTTCACATGCCTCTTTTTACCACATATATAACACTGGATTTCCTTCTTCTTTTTGGATTGATTCCAGGATTTTTGTTTAGACCCATTTTTAAACTTTCCTTTTGCCTCGCTCATTACAACCCTTACCACAAGTCCTTCTCCTTCATCACGTATTTTCAACTTTTGATGAAAATTTAACAAAGCACTTGTTATCTCTTCCAAATCAAGTGTTTATTTTCCCCACGTAAGAGTGATCACAAGATTTTCGTAAGTATGAGTTGAGGGCCAAGAATTTAATACCATCAAAGCCTTATCATCCTCATCAAACTTCACATCAACTCTCATAAGATCACTTATGATTTGATTATATGTATTGCTGTGTTGATCTAGACTAGATCCTTCTACCATCTTAAGTCAATATTGAAATTAGGAATAGCTTCCCAAGAGGGGGGGGGGTCAATTAGTTTTTTTTTAAAAATTGTTCCTTTCGAACTAGTTCTTTTAAGTAGAAAATCTTAGAAACAATCATAATCAAACATAACAAGATCAAACTTTCAATTAATGTAATCAATATATGTGAAAATTTGCTACACTCAGTATAAGCTCTGTATCACAATTATTTTACTTTCCAATGTTCAGTTTTTAAATAAACTTTCAAGTTAATAGGTCAAGGATAATCAACCAACGTAGTCCCTTTCGGTTTTCGCAATCAATGCTGATTTATCCAATACTAATTACCTTCCGGTCTATTTAACAACCAAACATTCAGAATTGAAATTTAAAGCAACCACGTAGATTATATCCTTGAAAAATAAAGAGTGGAGTAGAGAAAGAAGAACACAAGGATTTTTGCGAGATTTGGCTTCAACACAGCCTACGTCCTCGCCCTTGGCCAAACCGCCAAAGGATTCACTATTACCATTCCTTTATCAACCGGAACAAAAACAATTACAAGCACTCCTTGGGTAAGGCTAGATCCCGCCTTCTCCAAACAATCTCCCCTTATTTGGTCTAACGATTCAATACTCAAATCGTCAACAAGCCCTGTTACAATGATAGAAAAACAATATGTACAAGAACTTGCTCCTCAAAGAGCTGATTAGTACAAGTTTAAAACACTAATGCACTTCAGTAAATTCAAAATATGAATTTTAGAATGAAGCTCTTAGAAATTTATTACCGTGAGTATTTTTCAATGAAAGAATCAGCAACTTAATGATCAAGCTCAGTGATATTCAGTAAGAACTACTCTTAATTTCGAGCAAGGATGAGAGCAATATGAAGCACTTTCAGAATTTCAGAGTGAGAGAGAGTATGACAGCAGATTGTAAGTTCTTAATGATCTTGGTTATTAAATCAATGAGTCTTAGGGGTATTTATTAATGTATAAAACCTTCTTGCTTGTTTCCCAAAGGATACTCATACTTGTTTCTATATTTTAAACTTATTTAAGTTTCCAAATTTTTGAATTTCAAAAATTATATCCTTTGGAAAACAGAAAAATGCCGCCAGGCAGTTGACTGTGAAGACTTGACAGTCGTCTGTCCGTTAAATATAACTGTGAAAATCATAGGCAGAAAGGTAACAGTCATCTGTCCCTTGAGTGGCAGTCTTCTGTCATCAGAATATATGGTGACAGTCATCTATCCATGTATAATTTTAAGCTTGTTAATAATATAGAGAGTGGACAGTTGTCTGGTGAAACTTTCACAGTCTTCTCACTTTTCACTGACAGTCGTTTGTGGGAGCCTTGACAGTCGTCTGTCAGGCTTCTGTGTTTTAATTTTAAGCCTTATTAATTTAGTCAGTCATCTGTCTATTAACACATAGTCGTTTGTCAACTGAATGATTTTCTTTTCTAGTCACTTTGTGATTTCTCTCTCATTGTTACTTGGAATATAAATTTGTTTTAACTTTGAAAACATGTTCCAAGTTATTATCTTAAGGTCTTTAAGTCTCTTTGTCTAATGAGCTTAAAAATGAAAACTTCATACTTGAATAAACTTAAAGTACTTACAAAGACTTGTCCTAAGTGCTCAAAAATTCTCCTTTGCTCTAAACTTTCTTTGTTGCTAGTCTCTGATCTCTCAGAATAATTTGAACTTTGAGCTCTCATGTTGATCTTCTTTAATCATCATGCTCTTATGTTCTTTAGACTTTGATCCATACTATCAGTCATTGATTCATGCTACATGAGTACCTTCAATATGGATTCCCGAGAAAAAACAACACTCAACTAAAGCATGTTAAATCCTACTTGTTTGTTAGCATCAAAATGAAGTATTAAACCTTGTAAGACCAACAATCTCCCCATTTTTTATGATGACAAATAAGAAACAAAAATTTTGAGTGAGCCTTAAAAAGACTCCCCATTTCAATAAGCTTCATCTTAATAAAAAAATTTCATTAGAATCAATAACGTCAATATCATTCATGCTTTATCAATATAATTCATGCTTCATCAATATCATTCATGCTCTTTTCAAGTTCAAGCAAAGTTTTGCTAAACACTTCTCCCCCTTTGACATCAATAAAAAAAGTAGAATTTGAGTATATAATGATCAAGGGCAAATAGCAACTTGAGTATATGTAATACCAGTGTTAATGTATTAACATCAATTGATTAAGAATTATGCTCAAGGGATAACTCATAATACTCCCCCTGTCAAATAGCATACTCAAATTAGAACTTGTAAAGTTTTTAGAATTATCATTAATATTAGATCTTATAATACATCAAACTGATAACAAAACATTGCAAAAGTTCAGATTTACAGAGCTAGAAACAAATACATATAAAGACTCATAGTCTTTGCTAACACATACTCCCCTTTTGTACAACAAAAACAAAATACATCCAGAATTTAAGCACACAAAATAGCAAAAACACCAACAAAAGTCTATATGTCAGAGTTAGTGTCACTGTCTTCAGCAATTCCATTTCCTTTGGATTGCTGTGAGCCTGCTTCTTCTTCTTCTTCATCTTCAGTGGCTTCTTCATCATCTCCTGCATTTTCTTCTTCTTCTTCCTCAGTAAAATTTTTACTATCTTCATCTGTCTCTAATTAGACAGTCGTCTATCCATAGACAGTAGCCTGCCAGTCGACTGCTAACTCACTAGCAGTCGTCTGTCTACTATCATTTACACAGATAGTAGCTTGCTAGTCGTTTGTCAGCTCCCTAACAGTCGTCTGTCCTAACCAAACTCAGCTTCTTGCCTTTTTTAGTTAACTTCTCTTATATGTAACATGCCTAATTCTCGTCGAATAAATATAAATTGATCCTTAGCTAATGGTTTGGTAAATATATCAGCTAATTGAGCATGAGTATTTATAAATTCAAGAACTATTTCTTTTTTGTCTACATTATCTCTTAAAAAGTGATGACGTATATCAATATGTTTAGTTCTTGAATGTGATACCGGATTCTTTGAAGTATTTATCACGCTTGTATTATGGCATTTTATGGGGATTGTTTGGTATTGAATTTTGAAGTCCTTTAATTGTTGTTTCATGTATAAAATTTGAGCACAACAGCTCTCAACTACTATGTATTCTGCTTCAGCTGTAGATAATGCTGCGAAATTTTGTTTCTTTGCAAACCATGAAACTAATGAGTGTCCTAAAAAGTGGCAAGTCCCACTAGTGCTTTTTCTATCTATTTTGCATCCTGCATAATCTGCATCTAAATAACTCATCATTTCGAAATCAGTTCCTTTTGGATACCATAACCCTAATTCTAGTGCGCCTAGCAAATATCTAAGGATTCGTTTTACTGCTGTTTGATGTGATTCCTTAGGAGCCGATTGGAACCTAGCACACATGCACACACTAAACATTATATCTGGTCTACTTGCTGTTAAGTAAAGTAAACTTCCTATCATACCTCGATAATGTTTGGTATCAACTTGTTTCCCTTTTTCATCCTTGTCTAGACTAGTTGAAGTGCTCATGGTGTTCCTATAGGTTTACTTTCTTCCATATCAAACTTCTTTAACATGTCTTTAATATACTTAGTTTGATTTATGAAAGTTCCATTTTTAGCTTGTTTGATTTGCAAACCTAAAAAGTAATTTAATTCTCTCATCATGTTCATTTCAAACTCTCTCTGCATAGTTTTAGCAAATTCATTACACAAATCTTCATGTGTAGCTCCAAATATAATATCATCAACATAAATTTGAACTATAAGCATATTATTATCTTTGGTTTTTATAAATAAAGTGTTGTCTATCTTTCCTCTTGAAAAAATATTTTGGAGTAGAAATTTGCTTAGCCTATCATACCAAGCTCTAGGAGCTTATTTTAATCCATATAGGGCCTTAGTTAACTTAAATACATGATTTGAATTTTTAGAGTCTTCAAAACCTGGAGGTTGTTTAACATAGACTTCTTCATTAATATTGTCATTTAGAAATGCATTTTTTACATCCATTTGATATAATTCGAAGTCTTTATAGGCTACAGGGGCAAAGGTTTCTTCATAATCAATGCTTTCTTCTTGATTGTAATCTTGTGCTACAAGCCTAACTTTATTTCTTACAACTACTCCAATTTCATCCTTTTTATTTCTAAACACCCATTTAGTTCCTATGATTGACTTGTCTTTAGGTTTAGGTATAAGTTTCCATACTTGACTTCTTTCAAATTGATTTAGTTCCTCCTGCATAGCTGTGATCTAAGAGTCATCTTTTAAGGTTTCTTCAATATTTTTGAGTTCATCTTAAGATAAAAAAGCATAATGGCCGTAGATATTCTTTAATGAGGCTCTAGTGGTTATTCCTTTTGATGTTTCACCAAGAATTTGTTCTTTTGGGTGATTTTTATCATATAATCATTCTTTAGGAAGCTTCAGATTTTCTATAAGGTTTTTATTTGGAGCATCATTATTGATTTCTTCTTTTATTTCAAGATCTTCTTCCTTTTGTGGAGTATCTTCTTTTTCATCATTCTTATTTTTATTGTCATGATTGTTTGATTCATCAAATGTTATGTGCATTGATTCCATAATAGTAAAGGTTCTTTTATTATAAATCCTATAAGCTTTACTATTTATAGATTACCCTAGGAAGACACCTTCATCAGATTTTGCATCAAATTTTCCTAGATCATCTTTAGTATTAAGGATAAAACATTTACATTTGAATACATGAAAGTAGGAAATATTAGGTTTTCTGTCTTTCCAAAGTTCATATGGTGTTTTGTCCATTTTTGATCTTATTGATACCCTATTTATAATGTAGCATGCTGTATTTATAGCTTCTGCCCAAAAGTATTTAGGTATATTATTTTCATTCAACATTGTTCTCGCCATTTCTTGTAGAGTTCTATTTTTTATTTCTACAACTCCATTTTGTTGTGGAGTCCTAGGTGTAGAAAAATTATGATTTATTTCATATTCATTACAGAATTTTTTAATATTTTTGTTTTTAAATTTCCTACCTTGATCATTCCTAAAGCTTGTTATATTATTTTCCTTTTTATTTGTAATTTCTTACATAATATAATAAGCATGTCATAGGCTTCATCTTTGTTTGCTAGAAATAATACCTAAGTGAATCTTGAATAATCATCTACTATTACAAAAGCATATTGTTTTCCTCCTAGACTTGAGGTTCTAGTTGGACCAAATAAGTTTAGATGCAAAAATTCTAGGGGTCTTTTTGTGGATAAGTATTTTTTCTTTTTGAAACTTGTTTTAACTTGCTTTCCCTTTTGCCATGCATCACATATCTTGTCTTTTATGAATTTTATATTAGGTAGTCATTTGACAAGATTTTTCTTTGATAATTTGGATAATAAGTCCATGCTAGCATGTCCTAGTTTCCTATGTCATAGCCAACTTATTTCATTCATTGCTGCCAAACAAGTTATATTCTGATTTACTAAGTTCTCAAAATTTATACAATAAACATTGTTTAACCTATGAGCTATAAACAAGGTTTCATTGTTCTTAGGATTTTGAATAACACATTTTTCTTTCTTAAAGATTATTTCGAACCCTTTATCACTTAATTAACTAATACTTAAAATGTTATGTTTTAATCCTTCTACTAATAGCTCATTATCTATAGTGAATGAAGGTTCTTTACCAATTTTACCGATGTCAATGATTTTACTTTTGTCATTATCGTCGAAGGTGACGTATCCTCCATCCTTTTGTTTTAATGCAGTGAACTTGGTCTTGTCACCGATCATGTGCCTTCAGCACCCGCTGTCCAAGTACCATTTATCCGTTGACGGTGTTGTTCTAAAGCATACCTACAATGGAGGATTTTTGTTGTTAGTTCCATTATTGACTTTCCATTCCCCTTGCACTTTAAATATTTTCTCTTTAGTGGGCAGTCAAACATTACGTGACCTTTAGTCTTACACATATAACAAGTGGTGTGTTCATGCTTGTTGTTTGATGAAGTGCTAGCATAGTGCTTGGCCTCCTTGACAAAGTGTCCCATGTATAATTTCTTGTTCTTTCTATTTGTCTTACCATTATAATCTATTCCTTCTTTATTTCCATGTAGCCTTTGCTGTCCAATCATCTTTTCAAAATTATCTTTACCTTTGGTAAAGTTATATATAATTTTCTCTTTATCTTCTTCTAATATCTTAAGTTCATTTACTTCTAGGTCTTTTTAATTCATACTATCTTTATGAGTTTTGTTTAATTCTTGAGTTACTTTATTAACTTCTTCTTCTAGCTTCTCAATACAAGTGTCTTTTTCTTTTTCAATGATTTTGAATGATTCAAGTTGCTTTAATAGTTCTTTATTTTGATCTTTCAAAGTTATATTTTTTTTAGAAATTTTTATGAATCTCTTATGCAAAGAAAACAACTCAGCTTGCAATTCCTTATAGGAAGACATGCTGTCACATGACTCATCACACGACTCATTGTAAGATTCTGTAGAAGAATAGTAGGAGTTTACCTCTTCATCAGTCGCCATGAAACATATGTTTCCGCTTGATTCATTTTTTGTCTCGCTAGAGAGCTTAAATCATCTCATGTAGCTTTCATAACTTCTTTCTTTTTCTTCTTGTCTTTCTTGAACAACAGACAGTCTGGTTTGATATGCCATGGTTTCTTGCAGTGATGACATATTAGAGGTTCATTCTTACTTTTATTTTCCTTCCTACTTGTCTCTCCTTTTTCAGGTTTCTTTTTATTGAACTTCCTAGGAAATCTCTTATTTCTTCTATAGAACTTGCCTAGTCTCTTAGTGATGAATGCTAATTCATCTTGATCTAAGTCACTTGTCTCACTTTCCTCTTCACTAGAGCTGTGGCTAGACGCTTTTAGTGCAATAGATCTTTTATGCTTTGGTTCAGGATTCCTTTCTTTTAAGGTAATTTCATAGGTAAGAAGTGAACCTATGAGTTCATCTAAAGAGGTAGTCTTAAGGTTTCTACCTTCAGTGATAGCTATAGCCTTTGTTTCCCATATTGAGGGAAGGCCTCTTAGGATTTTTCTGATCATTTCGTAGGTAGTATAGATTTTCCCTAAGGCACTTAAGGAGTTTATTACGTGGATAAATCTGGTGTATATACTTGATATTGTTTTATCAGAATTCATCTTGAATGTTTCATATTCGCTTGTTAACATGTCTATCCTATTGTCTCTAACATCAATAGTTCCTTCATATGTCACTTCTAATTTGTCCCATATTTCTTTAGCCGTCTTGCATGCCATGACCCTATTAAATTCGTTAGCATCTAAGACACAATATAAAACATTTATAGTGCTTGAATTAATTTGAAGCATTTTATAATCTGAATCGATCATATCCTTTTTTTCTTTTGGAATATGTTTTCCATCAACTATTTTAGTGGGAATAAGGTCTCCATCCATAACTACTTCCCATGCTTTCCAATCCATGTGTTAGAGATAGATTTGCATTCACTTTTTCCAAAACGTATAATTATGTCCACAAAAAATTGGTGGTAGAGTTGAGGATTGGCCTTCACCAAAGGGTGCTACTCCTATATTTGTCATTCGATCTTTTAATAGTTTCTTGCTAGGAATTACTATAACTAGGCTCTGATACCAATTGAAATTAGGAATAACTTCCGAAGAAGGGGGGTGAATTGGTTTTTTTTTTTTTTTTAAATTGTTCCTTTCGAATTAGTTCTTTTAAGTAGCAAATCTTAGAAACAATCACAATCAAACATAACAAGATCAAACTCTCAATTGATGTAATCAATATATGTGACAATTTGCTGCACTCAGTATAAGCCCTGTATCAAAATTATTTTACTCTCCAATGTTCAGTTTTTAAATAAACTTTCAGGCTAATAGGTCAACGATAATCAACCAACGTAATCCCTTTCAGTTTCCACAATCAATGCTGATTTATCCAAAACGAATTACCGTCCAGTCTATTTAACAACCAAACATTTAGAATTGAAAATTAAAGCAACCACGCAAATTACATCCTTGAAAAATAAAGAGTAGAGTAGAGAAAGAAGAACACAAGGATTTTTACGAGGTTTACGTCCACGCCCTTGGCCAAACTGCCAAAGGATTCACTATTACCGTTCCTTTATCAGCCGAAACAAAAACAATTACAAGCACTCCTTGGGTAAGGCTAAAGCCCGCCTTCTCCAAACAATCTCCCATTTTTTGGTCCAACGATTCAATACTCAAATCGTCAACAAGCCCTATTACAATGATAGAAAAACAATATGTACAAGAACCTGCTCCTCAAAAAGCTAATTACTACAAGTTTAAAACACTAATGCACTTCTGTAAATTCAAAATATGAATTTCAGAATGACGCTCTTAGAAATTTATCACCGTGAGTATCTTTCAATGAAAGAATCAGCAACTCAATGATCAAGTTCAGTGATATTCAGCAAGAACTACTCTTAATTTCGAGCAAGGATGAGAGCAATATGAAGCACTTTCAGAATTTTAGAGTGAGAGAGAGTATGACTGCAGATTGTGAGTTCTTAATTATCTTGGTTATTTAATCAATGAGTCTTAGGGGTATTTATAGATGTATAAAACCTTCTTGCTTGTTCCCCAAAAGATACTCAGGCTTGTTTCCATATTTTAAACTTATTTGAGTTTCCAAATTTTTGAATTTCAAAAATTATATCCGTTGGAAAATAGAAAAATGCCGCGAGGCAGTTGACTGTGAAGACTTGATAGTCGTCTGTCCATTAAATATAATTGTGAAAATCATAGGCAAAAAGGTGACAGTCGTCTGTCCCTTGAGTGGCAGTCGTCTATCATCAGAATATAAGGTGACATTCGTCCGTCCATATGATGAGAGTCGTTTGTCCATGTATAATTTTAAGCCTGTTAATAATATAGAGAGTGGACAGTCGTCTGGTGAAACTTTCACAGTCTTCTCACTTTTCACTGACAGTCGTCTCTTAGAGCCTTGACGGTCGTCTATCAGGTTTCTGTGTTTCAATTTTAAGCCTTATTAATTTAGTTAGTCGTCTATCAACTGAATGATTTTCTTTTCTAGTCACTTTTTGATTTCTCTCTCATTGTTACTTGGAATATAAATTTGTTTTAACTTTGAAAACATGTTCCAAGTTATTATCTTAAGGTCTTTAAGTCTCTTTGTCTAATGAGCTTCAAAATGAAAACTTCATACTTGAATAAACTTAAAGTACCTACAAAGACTTGTCCTAAGTGCTCAAAAATTCTCCTTTGCTCTAAACTTTCTTTGTTGCTAGTCTTTGATCTCTCAGAATAATCTGAACTTTGAGCTCTCATGTTGATCTTCTTTAATTATCATACTCTTATGTTCTTCAAACTTTGATCCATACTATCAATCATTGATTCATGCTACATGAGTACCTTCAATATGGATTCCTCAGAAAACACAACACTCAACTAAAGCATGTTAAATCCTACTTATTTGTTAGCATCAAAATGAAGTATTAAACTTTGTAAGGCCAACAAATATAAACGTTGCTTAACAAAAGGTTTGTTATTTCGGGATTTAGACACATACCAACTTTCTAACGTTTTCCAGATAGCCGCTGGAGAATCTTCCTCCATCACTCGGTAGAGAACTTCATCGACCAAACACAAGCCTATTGTCGATGCTGCCTTTGCTTTCAAATCTAGTCATGTTGCCTTATCCCTTCCTTCTGGTTGAGTATCAAGCAGAGCTTTAGCCATTCCTTGTTGCACAATAATGTCTTTCACTCTCCTCTTCCATAAACCAAAGTTTCTAGTTCCATCGAATTTGACAATGTCAAATCTTGCAGAAGACGATCCTGATGCCATAAAAAAATTGCTCCGATACCAAATTGTTGTGATATGGATTGTATAATGAAATTGCACAGAAGAATAAACAACAAGAAATAAATAACACAACCAATAAGAACAACAACACAAAGATTTACGTGGTTTAACAAAGCCTACATCCACGGAAGCAAAAGGCACACAAATTTCACTATAGAAATCACAATGTACACAATACACTTCAATAATGATCACTCTCACTATCAAAATATGCCTAGGTGACATATATAGAGTTTCCTTGGAGGTTTCCCCCCATTTGACCAAGCAACTATTGTTCAAAATTCAAAAATTTAGACAAACTGCTGCAGCCTAGGCGCCCCTCATTGACGAACATAGAAGCTATGTCGACAAGACTAAGAAGAACCTTCATCAACAAATACAAGGCTCTCGTCGACGAAGTCAGAACTCTAAAATTTCTTACTCTCGGTAATTCAGAGCCTTCGTCAATGAACCTTTGTTGTTCCCTCGTCGATGAGTATATGCCCTTCATCGACGAGTTCTGCTGTGCTGCCTCCTTGTTGACCCTATGGGTCATACCCTATTTTGATTATGACAAATACTCGGGTATTTAATAACTGCCGAGTTGATGTGCAGGTTTATCTTGGTAGTATCCTATGATGGCACTCGGAGACCTGGAGAAAAACGAAGACTTTGAAGACCCTAGATATAATTTATTTGTTGTAATTTATATTTGGGTCTATAATATTTAAGTCGGAAAGGTCTGTAATAGTAAATAGGGATTGGTTTATAATAAGCTCACACACATCACATGTATGATTTATTACGTAAGCTCAAACAAACCGTAAATGAGAAATGACCTTAGAAAGACCTTAGGGTTTACCCTGGACGACCGACACTAGACTTTTCCGGTGTCTTCAAATTGGACCCCAAGTGACCCTAGGACACACACATTTACACATTTGTTTGTTAGGCACTTGAATAGGGCTTGTATGTTTCGAAACGGGACCAAAATGCACACATGGCGCACTTTTGGTCGATTAGCCAAATTAGTTCAAAAAGCCCTGGTCGACCGAAACCTCCTTGGGTCAAAAGTTTGACCATCTGGTCGACCGAACCAGGTAGTTCAAAAGGCCCTGGTCGACCGAAACCTCCCTGGGTCAAAGTTTGACCATTAGGTCGACCGAACCAGGTAGTTCAAAAGGCCTTGGTCGATCGAAATCTCCCTGAGTCAAAGTTTGACCATCTAGTCGACCGAACTAGGTAGGTCAAAAAGCCCTGGTCGATCGAAACCTCCCTGGGTCAAAAGTTTGACCACCTGGTCGACCAAAAGAGGTTGTTCAAAGAGACCTGATCGACCGAAACCCTCATTGGTCAACATTTGACCATCTGGTCGACCGAGAACTTTTGTTCTCCAACTACCTGGTCGACTGGAGGGTCCTCAGGAGAATTCCTAGTAGTCTGGTCGACCGAACCAACCAGTTCAAAATGGCCTGGTCGACCGAACCTCGAAAAATTGGGAAATCTCCTTCTCCTGGTCGACTGAGACCTCAGTTCAAAAGTTCCCTAATCGACCGAACCATATGAAACTTGGTCGACCGAACCTATTCTGGTCAACCAGACCTCTCGGGTTGCCCTGATTTTTTTACCGTAGTTAATATTTTTAAATAGAGTTAAAATGCTTTAAACATCATTAAACTTTCCTAATAATACCCAATAGGTCCCCAACGGTTATATTTTCTCCCATGTCTATATATGTGAGTTCATTTGAGAAAATTAAGAGATTTAGCCACTTTGATTAGGGAAAATTCTCTAAAAATCCCAAAGTTTATAATACTCATTTATTGAGCCTCCAACACTTATTCTTACCAGATCTTCCACTCAAACATATTTTGTAAGTGTGATTTAAGTATTGTTGCTTTCTAGGGTTGCTCTCCCAAGTGTGTTAATTGTTTGTGATGATTTTAATTGAGAGCCAACCCGAGTATTCTTAGGGGACTTTGTTAATAACTCTCTCCTAAGAAGACTTATATTAAACTTCCAAGTATTGCACATTCATTGCAATATCTTGTGAAGTTTGTATTTGTTTTTGGATTGCAAAATATCTTCAAACATTTCCAAATATCTTGTGGGATTTATCTTGATATAACTTTGAAAAGATATTTGTTTATGTGATATTGATCTTTGTTGCAATATTCATTGACCTACATATTATTTTCTGAATAAAACGATTGAATATCTTTTTACAAACCAAACATATACATTACTAGAGCATCATACGATTGAGAAAACCCACTCATTGAAATATACATATATATATTGTTTGGCTAGCATCTTTATGTGAACATCTTGCCTGAATATCTTGTGAAACAAAGATTGCTTGATTGTTACTCTCGTGCACTCATTACACTGATAGTAAATATATATATATATATATATATATATTATATATATCTGAGAATTGAAATATTGGACCACACTGAGCTTACATATTGAATCATATTGTGGTGTATGTTATTGTGCGCATTTGGGTACATATCTGCTTTACACGAAAGTACAATCACTGTACCATCTGATTATATACACATTAGTTGTATATCCAGGCATAAGCCTGAAGAGGGAGACTAGCCCCGGAATAGTCTCGGATTGGCTTAGACCCGGTTAGGAAAGTTAGGTGCGTCGTCTTATTAAGGTGTGTAGGTTGAAGTCAGCCCCACTAATTGACCTAGTTAAGGTTGAGGTCAGCCCTGTGTTAATTTGACCTGGTTGTAAACGTGCCACTCCACCCTTAGGTGAGCTATTAGTGGAATCCTTTGGCTTGCGAGCTAGAGGCGGGGATGTAGGCACAGTTGGCCAAACCCCGATAACATATCGTGTGTCTATTTACATTTCAACACTTTATATTTATCGCACGTATATGTTATTGTATGAATGATATGCATGATTTAAATTCCACGTATTTTACTTATCAGCACATTTGAAACTGTGTAGAAAGACCCTAGGTTACTAAAACTTATTGACTTCTGACTTAACCTAGGATAAAAGTTAAAATTTCCAATTCACCCCCTCTCTTGGGAATACACCTTTTCTAACACTCCTTCATGTTTTTCCTCCTTCCTTCTTTGCTTAACAAAATAGAAGTATAAGAGCCACAAATAGCATTAATTTTGATGTTGTGAGATAGAAGGGACAATTAAAGGGTGCACGGTTATCTTTTTTGCCGCTCTTTAGTTTTCGTGTGTAAGTTAATTTCAGTTTTCTAGCATATATGATGATTTTTGCTTTTCCTCGTCAACAATTTGATAGCAATATGGATGGACACACTGATCAATGCATGCTAAATTATTAGTTTAGTTATGGTAAAATTTATGGATGATTTATGATTCCTTGTTTAGGAATATTCACTAATTATTGATCTTTGGTAATATTATTTGCAGATCGTGATCTCTGGAAAACTGGTACACCGTCTTCTTGAGAGAAGTTTGGATTTAGATTCAAATCACACTGATAATCACGTTGAGCATAAGTTCCTATGCTATTCTTTTGTGAAAGACATTCATCCTTAGCAAATGAAATGGTTGACTAGAAGAAGTTTCAACATTTATGTTTCCTTTTATTTTCTTTTCGAGTGCTCACAATTGGTAAATGTTTCAATTGCATATGCATTATTTTTGTTAATGAGCCTAAAATTTGTTGTATATATTGTTATATATTCTTTGTTTCTTCATTGCTATTGTTCTATACTGTGCTTTGTCTTTGTGTGATACTGTATTTTAAGTTCCAAAGTTTTTTTTGTCTAACCTAGGGATCTAATTTTTTCTTATTGCTTCAGTTTAATGGATGATTTAATTTTTGAACTACATGCCTGAATTGATATATGTTGTGAACTGCATGCTGGTAGTGGACATTAGGACTACATGCTTGATTGGAATGCCACCTGCATGGCAGATGCAGTGATGTATATTGCCTGCTGGCAGATACTTTTAGGTTGTTGCATGTCTTAATCTAAATGACATTGTATGATGCAAAAAATCTTGTGAATTGCGACCTTTGTGACTTGCAGGTTTGGGAAATGTTTTATTTATAGACGACATGCTGCCGAAAATTTGTTAAATTCCAACATTTTCTTAACCATTAACAATAGTTAACAAACTACAAGAACAAACTGGCACCATCAACAAACTGCAAATGAGAAACAACTACATCATCCCTACCAATAGCAACACCATGACCAAAACCCCTTTGAATGACCCTGTCAAGCATCCTAAACAACACATTAGCTACTAAGATTAAAGAAACATGCCTTACACCATAGAAGTAGAAAGCCAAGCCTTAGGATGACCCTTAATAATTTAAAAAAAAAACACAAAAAAATAAAATAAATGCAAAAGATAGACAACCGCCTAATCCAACAATGCCAATTAGCTCCAAATCCCTTCCTATCAAAGATCCAATCCAAAAAAGACGAACCTTGTCATAGGCCTTCTCAAAGTCCAACTAAAAAACTACCCTTCTTACTCCTCACATCCTCCACACCCTCACTAGCCAAGAACAACATTCAAAATACATCTAACCCCACAAAAAGTTGCTTAGGAACTAGAAATAGTATCCTCTATCACCAACTTAATCCTCTTGGTGAGGACATTTGCAATGATATTATAAATGCTAATAATCAAACTAATAGGATGGACATGACTAACATTAAAAGTGTGGTCTTTCTTTGAAACCAAGGTGATTAGAGTTGAGATACTCTTGAGAATCCCCACATTAGCCTGAAAATCATGAAACAACTTCATCAAATCACACTTAATGACCTCTCAACAACTCTGAAAAATGGCTTAGGTTGAAACCATTTGACTTATAAGAATGATTAAAGTGTGCTGAATGTTAAAATTTTTTTGAAAGGATGAGTGAAGTTCAAAATTCGAATTTTGAACTTCATCTCTAAATTTACTTTTGTGTATGCTAAGTGAAAATTCTATCGACCATGGACTCATTTGCATTATTTGATTATTATAGTTATTTTTGAGTCCTAAGGAAGTCATGTAAACCATGAACATCACATTCTATTTTTTCATACAACTATATTCTCATATAGATTGTTTGTAGGATGCATGAACATACATTATTTAATGTTTATTATATGAAACTCTTGTGCACTCATAAAATTTATTACTGATTGGATTATTGTGAATAGTTTATTGTAAATACCCAAGTTTGGAGCATATTTCTATGGAAAATATCCTATTTACAGACGAAATGTTGTCAAAATTTTTCTAAATAGATAAAACTTAGCTATTAAATTGTATCATTTTTTTAACTATGTCCAAATGTTTGATTATTTTGCTATCAAATCATTGATACTTATAGCACTTTTACAAATATGTTCAAAAATCATATACTACATTTTTTAAATTTTTTATAATTCTTAATTTGTAGGGTTTGCGACTATCACAACATCAGCACGATGCCGTGCACTACAGTTGGATGCAGCTTTTGATTATTATTTTTTTATTATTTTTGTTGTTATCTCAATAGATGAAATTTATGTATTTTAATTGAATTTGTATTGGAATTTGAATTAAAATTTTGAATAATTTATGAATTTTTTAGTAATTATGGTTTAATGTTATGTATGCGAAAATGTAGTTACATATTTTTACAAAAGATAATGATTAAAAAATTATTAATTTTAAATTATTAGTGACGGTTTTAAAATCGTCACTAATAATTGCCCATTTTTTAAGTATTAATGAAGGTTTTAAAACCGTCACTAATAGAAGATTATTAGCGACGAATTTCAAAACTGTCACTAATACTCTATTATTAGTGACGGTTTTGAAATTCGTCACTAATACTCTACTATTAGTGACAATTTTGAAATTCGTTACTAATATTCCACTACTAATGACGGTTTTGAGCCAAATCAATGTAGAATTTATAGTGACGATATTAGAGTTTTAGTGATGGTTATAATCCATCACTAATACTCCATTATTAGTGACGCTTTTAAGATTCATCACTAATAAGTAGTATTAACCGCAGTCATAGTGAATAATTCAAAATCATAGCTAATACTTATAAAATCATTACTAATACTATTAGTGACGGTTTTTTGATTACTACTGACAGTTTTGGTAGGTAACATCTTAATTCCCCTTTTATAGGTATGCTTTAGGTCTACACCATCAAAAGACAAATGGTACTTGGATAGTGGATGCTCAAGGCATATGACCAGAGATAAGTCCAAGTTCACCTCGTTGATGCTAAAAGATGGTGGGCATGTCACCTTCAGAGACAATGCTAAAGGCAGAATTATTGGCATTGGCAAAGTCGGAAAGGAACCCTCCTTGGTAATTGATAATGCTTTATTAGTAGAAGGGTTAAAACATAATCTACTTAGCATTAGTGAACTAAGTGATAAAAATTTTTACGTAAAACTCAAGAAGGACAAATGCATAGTTGAACATAGTGAAAGGCATGACATGTTGTTTATTACAAACCAGGTTGAAAATGTCTATTGCATAAACTCTGAAAACCTAGTATCTCAAGAAGTTAAATGCTTCACAGCCTTAAATGAAGCTAGGTGGCTATCGCATCGGAGACTAAGACATGCTAGTATGAACTTCTTGTCTAATTTAGCTAAAAGAAACTTAGTCAAAGGTCTACCTAGCACAAAGTTTGTAAAGGATAAAGTGTGTGATGCTTGCCAACTTGGGAAGCAAATCAAGATAAGTTTTAAGAAGAAGAAACACATCTCCACTAGCAGGCCACTAAAGCTAATCCACTTAGACTTGTTCGACCCTACTAAAACTCAAAGCCTATGAGGGAAGCAATATGATTTTGTCATTGTTGATGACTACTCCAAGTTTACCTGGGTGTTATTCTTATCCTCTAAGGAAAAAGCGTGTAAGATGTTAACCAACCTTTGTAAGAAACTTCAAAATGAAAAAAGGTATAGTGTTATGCACATTAGAAGTGATAGGGGTGGAGAATTTAAAGATAAGGATGTTGAACATTTTTTTGACAAACATGCAATCTCTCACAACTTTTCAGCACCACGCACACCTTAACAAAATGGAGTTGTTGAAAGGAAGAATACATCACTTCAAGAAATGGCTAGGACTATGCTTAATGAGCATCACTTGCCTAAATATTTTTGGGCCGAAACGGTGAACACTGCTTGTTATGTGATGAATATAGTTTCCTTTAGGACCGACCTAGATAAAACCTAAATGAACTTTGGAAGAGTAGAAGACCAAATATCTCTTACTTCCATGGATTTGGATGTAAGTTCTTTGTCTCAAAATGATAATGAAGACCTAGGTAAATTTGATGCTAAATCAGATGAAGGAATTTTTCTAGGATAAGCTGTGAATAACAAAGCCTTTAGAATCTACAACAAAAGGACCCTTTCAGTTATAGAATCCATTCATGAAGCATTTGATGAGGCTAATCCATATTCTTCTAAACCTACTAACGCTGATGAAGTAGAAATTAGAAAAGGTTTAGAATATCTAAAAATTCAAGAAATAAAGGATGAGAGAAACCAGCACACCTTTGAATGATATCTCTCAAGATCAATTTGAATTGCCTAATGAATAGAAGTTCATAAGGAATCACCCTAAGGACGTGAGCTGTCATGAGGGGTGACCACTAAATCATCATTGAAGAATTTATGCAATCACTGTGCATTCCTATCTCAAGAGGAACCCAAGAACATTAATGAAGCAATAAATGATGATTCATGGATAGTAGCCATGCAAGAGGAACTAAATCAATTTGAAAGAAATAAAGTTTGGAAGCTAGTTCTTGATCTGCTGATCATTTAGTAATCGACACCAAATGGGTTTTTAGGAATAAGAAGGATAAGAACAACATTGTAGCACGTAACAAGGCTAGAATGGTAGCTCAAAGTTATAATCAAGAAGAAGGCATAAATTATGAAGAAATTTTTGCCATGTAGCTAGAATGGAAGCAATTGGAATGCTACTAGACTATGCATCTCACAATAATTTCAAACTTTACTAAGTGGATGTGAAGAGTGTATTTTTGAATGGATACATAAATGAAGAAGTATATGTAGCATAACTGTTGACCTAACAAGGCTTAAGAATCTTATTTTGATGATAACAAATCAAGGGAACTTAACATATTTGGTTAAGTGATAATGTTTCAGGTAACTCAAGTATCAAGATCAAGTGACTCAAGTGACGGATATCAAAGTGCTTGACAAAGTTTGTTAAAATCTCGAATTAAATGCTACAAGATCTAAAGCTTAAAGTCAAGCTGAACATGATGGACAGAAGCTATACATGAAGACTTAGCAATTAGAAGAGTCATAGTCTTTAAAGAAGTTTCATGTAAGTACTTCATAAAAGTCAATATGAATGGTTGAAACTCTTAGGAATCTTTATTGAGTTCAAGACTAGTTTTTGAAAACCCCAAAAAAATATTTTTTAAATTAAAGTTTCGTATAAGGGCCAAAGTATTGAAAATAAAAGTTTTTGGAAAGATGCAAGCTTAGGCGACTAACCATATTTGGTCAGTTAACTGAAATTTTTATGTTGAATAAATTGAGCAGATAGAATAGCATCAGGTGATTGACCTCTCAAGATCAGGTGATTGACCCCATTCTGTGTTTGAAATTTCACTGAATTATAAAGGCATGGGTGACTGACCCCGATAGTTCTGTCCACTGACCTTTGGTTTTTAAAATTCAAAACAGAGAGGGAAAGTTTCAACTTGGACCCCAAACTTTGTAAAAACTTAGGGAATACTGGAATTAACTTGGGGAATATGAAAATTAAGTTTTTCTATCTATAAATATATAAGAAACTTTAAAATTAAACACACACCTACAAGCAGCAATCAAGCTAAATACTTTCTACTCTCCAAGCTCTCTTGCTAATACTTTTGTTGAAGTACTTGTTGTGATTTTTCTGATAAAAGTTCATAGTTCTTAGCTTTTCTACTGAGTATTTCAATCTGAGAAAGAACCACGATGATAAATACTTGAGCTTCATCTTTGTATATTGATTTTGATTGAATTATATTGTCATTTTAATTATACAAATCTGCTTTAACTGAGAGTGTTCCTGTACGAACCAAAGTTGTTCTTGTTTTTTTTGTGTTGTATTGATGATTCATATCGTTGGATTGTTACCTAGTGAAAGTGGATTCTCGTTAGAGAGGGAATTCCACCTGAGAAGGAGAGAGGTTGTAACTTTGGCCTAATAAAAAAAGTTGGAATCCTCACAACGGTTGCTTGAGGCAAAGACGTAGGCCGCTGGCCAAACCTTGTAAAAATACGGTCTACAACTCTTCTCTCTACTCTCTTTAATTTACTGCAAATATATTAACTTTGTGTATGTTTAATTAATTGCTGAAAGCTGATTGTTCATTGAGAATTGCTAGATCACTGATCAAAAGAACTCTATTGATTGGTTGATTGAGTTTTTGACAAAGCTTTGAAATCTGAATTGTTGAATACATAAGCTGAGATTAATCTTGAGAAAATTTTTAACTTTTTTATGATCTAAAAAGAAAAGTTTATTTGAATTATTATAAGTTGAACATCACAAGTCGAAGTTATTGTGTTAAGATCCAGTTTTAAGCTTAATTTATTTGATTGATAACATAATCATTCATTGTTTTGGAGAATTTAATTAAGCTGGTTGTTAACATAAAGAATTGAACTTGAAAATTTGTTCGTTAAAGTTCAAAAGATTATAGATCATTGTGTTTGTGTGACTGCTGAAAAGAAAGTTGGTTGGGGTTAACACTTAACTAAATGAACTTGTAAAACAAAGAATTTTCAAAGAAAAAATTAAAAACCCAATTCACCCCCCTCTTGGGAGCACACCTTACTTTTCAACAACTCCCAGGGTTTGAGGACTTTCATCTTTCTAATCATGTGTTTAGACTAAGGAAAGCCCTATATGGATTAAAACAAGCTCCTGGAGCTTGGTATGAATGATTGAGTGGCTTCTTGTTAGAAAAAGGCTTCACTAAAGGGAAAATGGATAGTACCCTGTTTATAAAGTCTAAGAACAATGATATGCTCATCATACAAATCTAAGTTGATGGCGTTATATTTGGTGCTACAAATGAGGATTTATGCAAGGAATTTGATACATGCATGCAAGATGAGTTTGAAATGAGCATGATAGGTGAGTTCACATATTTACTTGTTCTTCAAATCAAACAAGCTAAAAATAGAACATTCACAAATCAATCTAATTACATAAAGGACCTCCTCAAGAAGTTTGACATAGAAGGTGGCAAGCCATCGGGTACACCAATGAGCACCTCTATTAGTCTTGACAAAGATGAGTAAGGAAAGCCAATAAATGTCAAATACTACCATGGCATGATAGGTAGCCTACTTTATTTGATGACAAATAGACTTGACATCATGTTCAGTGTCTGCATGTGTGCTCAATTTCAAGAGGCTCCTAAAGAATCTCACCAAATAGTAGTCAAGAGGATCTTGAGGTATTTGATAGGTACTATAAACTTAGGTTTATCGTATCCTAAAGATATAGCCTTTGAGCTGAATAGCTATTCGGATGCAGATTATGTTGGATGTAAAATAGACTGAAAAAGTACAAGTGGTACTTGGCACTTCTTAGGACGATCTCTGGTATCTTGGTTTTCCAAGAAATAGAATTTTGTGGCATTATCTATTGTTGAGACTAAATACATAGCAGCAAGTAGTTATTGTGCACAATCACTATACATAAAACAAAAGCTTAAGGACTTCAATTCGGAATATTCGACTATACCAATTAAATGTGATAATACCAGCATCATTAATATTTCCAAAAATCCTATGTCTCACTCTAGAGCTAAGCACATTGACATTAGACATTACTTTCTTAGAGATCATGTGCAAAAGGAAGATATTATTCTTAAATTCGTAAACACAAATGAACAATGGGCAAATATTTTCACAAAACCTCTTTCAAACGATAGATTCATCTCAATACGATGAGAATTAGATTAATTGCATTGTAGAGAGGTGATTTGAGAAGGACAAGTTCATAAGAAAGAGTGGTTAAGTTAAATGAACATGTAAGTCAAAAATTCTGCAGGACATGCGACTGACTCTTTATCATCAGTCGATTGAACTTATACTAAATTTCAAATATCTCAAAATTTAGGAACATTAGGCGACTGACTCTTCAAGATCACTCAACTGACTCGCTTCTGACTTGTGCGATTTTAACAAACACACATGTCAGGCGACTGATAGTATCAAGTTAGTCAAATAACCTTCGGAGATATAAATAGTTTATGTTCGTATAAACTTTAACTTTTTCACACATCAGTCTACTAACACTCTTCTTCTCCTCTTTAGAAGTCTTCTCCTTCACCTCCAAGTGCTCCTCCATGAAGATTTCATGGATAATCTTCAAAATACCTCTCCATCTTTCATCCTACTCTCATTTTAGAGGACTCCACCGAATATTTTCTTCAAGCGCCATGATGAAGACCAAACAAAGCTCCAAGCCTCCACTTCATGGAAGGATGATACTCAAGACATTGAGAAGTGGTTGGTCAGCCCCCAAGCCAAGAGAATGTATCGAGAACATATAAGATCTACCAAACCCATTCTCTATAAGATTTTAGATGTTAATTTCATTAAAGAAGATTTTCTTGATATCTTGCCATTATTTGATGCTTTGCGTTGGGAGAGATTAATCACATATCAGGCTATAGGGTGTTTATCCAAATCTAGTTAGGCTATTATATGCGAATATGGTGATGGGTGAAAATTTGTATTCCATAACGGTTATGAACAAATCTTTTGCTATAACTCCTCAAACCTTAGCCATTAGACTTAGAATCCAAGAAGAAGAGATTGAATGTCCACAACTTGGACAATATTGGATTATGACACAAGACTTCACTCATGAGGAATTTTTGCTGATGATAATGATTAAAGAAAATCAATTAAGGATATGATTAAAGACTATGGGAAAGAGTAGTTGAACAAAGATTAAGGTTAGAAACGAAGATCTCAGAAAATCAATTTGGTTTTATGCCTGGGAGATCTACCACAAAAGCTATTTATCTTTTTAGAAGATTAATGGAAAAGTTTAGGGAAAAGAAAAGGGACTTACATATGATATTTATTGACCTTGAGAAAGCATATGATAGGATACCTAGGGAAGTTCTATGGTGGGTTTTAGAAAAAAAGGGTGTATGTTGTAGGCATACCAATGTCATTAAGGATATGTTCGATGGAGTAATGACTAGTGTAAAGACTATAGATGGAGAAACTAGAGAATTTCCAATTACCATAGGTGTACATCAAGGATCTTCTTTGAGTCCTTATCTTTTTGCTTTAGTGATGGACCAATTGACTAAGAGTGTTCAAAAGGAGGTTCCATGGTGTATGTTGTTTGCAGATGATATTGTATTAATTGACGAAACTAGGGATGGAGTAGAGGTTGAGTTAGAATTATGGAGAGAAGCTTTGGAATCTAGAGGCTTTAAGATAAGTAGAAATAAAACAGAATATATGAAATGTAATTTTAGTAATGATAGGAGGAATATTGGAGACAAAGTTAAACTTGATGATGAAGAAATAAATAGTACTTGTAGATTTCGATACCTTGGATCTATTATGCAAGCTGAAGGAGAAATTGAAGATAATGTAATGCATTGAGTTAAAGCAGGTTGGGTAAAATGGAGAAGTTCTTCAAGTGTTCTATATGATCGTAGAATACCCTTAAAATTGAAAGGGAAGTTTTATAGGACAGCTATAAGACCAGCTATGCTATATGGATCAAAATGTTGGGCGACGAAGAAACGTAATATCCAAAAAGTAAAAGTTGCCAAGATGAGGATGCTTAGATGGATGAGTGGTATAACATTAAAAGATAAATTAAGGAATGAACATATTCGTGGTAAGTTAGGTGTAGCTCCTATAGAAGATAAGATAAGGGAAGGACGACTCATATGGTAAGGACACTTGCAACGTAGGCCTTATAGTGCACCTGTGAGGAAGAGTGACTTAGTTACTGTGGGGGGCAGTAGAAGGGGTAGGGGTAGACCTAAAATAACTCGGGAGGAGATAGTGAGTAAGGATTTAATGTTTTTGAATCTATCAAAAGAAATGGTCCATGATCGCATAAATTGGCGGAAAAGGATTTATATGGCCGACCCCACTTAGTGGGACTAAGGCTTGGTTTTGTTGTTTTGTTGTTATAATGATTAAAGAACCCATTTATTTTGGTCACCCTCCTCTATATAGGCAGCTAAATCTGAAGGCTAGGATAATACATAGCCTCATTGCCTATAACATCTTACCTAGGGTAGGGTCCTGTGGCCATCTATTCTACTTAGATTGTTTTGTAATGTGGTGCTTGTATAAAGGAAAATGCCTTGATTTGCCTAGCTTGATTTCGAAATGGATGATTTCAAGAAAAGAAGTAAGAAGGGTAACTCTTCCTTATGGAGGAATTTTAAGCCTAATGTTTGAACATTTAGGAGTCACTACCCCATCCACCATGTTTATCAAACGAACACATTATGATTACTTTTCAACCAATGGGATATGAAAAGTACCAGGAACATAAATGGTTGCCTAAGGGTGGCAAGGCACGCAAAGTTGATGTAGGACTCCAGGATGATTAGCAACAAGTCTCAGGCACCCCAACATTATGCTTCACTAGCAACTGATACTCCCTCATGGTTTGTATATTATCAACAACATATAGATTCGTAGCTGAGGGCTTTTCGTGGTGAAATGCGTATAGGTTTTGGTGCACTTCAATCCAACTTCACTTGTTTTGATCAGAAGCTCAGATGCCTTGAGAGCTATATCGACAATTCTTCTTCTTCACAAGGGAAGACTCCCATGGAGACAAGCTTAGGCGGTGATGATGATGAGGAAGAGAGTATAGAATCCGATGGTTGTGACTAAAATGTTGAAGACTGATTTTTATTTAAAAAAAAAAAAACTCTTTTCTTACAAATAATTGTGTTGTAATATTTTTTTTTGCTATAGCTGCTGACAATACTCTTTTATCTTTTGCTACTTCTTCTTAATGTTTATTTTGGATATTTTGTATTGCATGTTGATTTGTGATTCTCTTGATTTTTTTTCCATGTTGGATATTGGATATCGGCTTGGACATCTTGAAGGATGATTGACTTGAGAATTACACGCTGAATTTTGGACCATGTCTTTGTGAGCTGATTGCTATCTTTTAGTCATATAACTGAGTTGCATGTTCTTGCCTGCGTTACTCTTTTTCTTTTTTTTTTATGACAAAAGCGGGAGAAGTATTGCAAAATGAGAGCATGAAATTGAGATTTTATATATATATATATATATATATATATATATATGTGTGTGTGTGTGTGTGTGTGTGTGTGTGTGTGTGTGTGTGTGTGTGTTGAGACTATATATAACATATTCTAAATTTTTGAGAATATAGCATATACATGAGCTGACTATTCTAAATTTTTGAGAAGTATACCTTATGAATGAATTTTTGACCTTAATGAACATTGAGTATGTTTAGAGAAATAGTTTATTCAGGGTGAGTTATACTTAATAAAGCATAATATATGTTGAAAGTGCTGAAAGCTTGATATATATTCTGATATGAGTTTTTAAAATTCCAATATTCCTATAATGACTTGTTGAGGGCATTCTAAATGCGAGTGGGATCCTTATTAAGGCTTTCTCATTTTTTCTCCTTATTTGTCATCATTAAAAAGCGGATGATTGTTGCCCTAACAAGGCTTAATCTTGTTGTGATCATAACAAATCAAGGTTACTAAGCATGTTTTAAGTCATGCTTCATGACTCAAGTGATTAATGAGGTCAAGTGATTTTACTTGATGAAGTTTGTCAAAGTTTAAACTGAAAGCTACAAGTTATGAGGAACATGAAGTTTATTGAAGTATTGATCAAAGCTCGAAAGTATACTGAAAGCTTTACAAAATAAAGACTTAGGAACTTAGATAGTCTTATCTTGTTAAGTCTCATGCAAGTACTTCTATACTCAATATTGAAGATTGAACCTCTTAGGATTCATTATGGCCTTAGAGACCTATTTCTAAACTTGGAAAATATTTTCATAAAGTCTAAAATAAGTTTTCCAAGTTATAAATTTAAGTTTTGGAACCAAACTTTGAGAAATAATAAGTGGCTAAGCGGTTAGGCGACTAATGATATTGCATCAGGCGACTGATATGCTACTGACTTTGTTAATGAAAGAACAGAATAGGATCAGGTGACTGAACTGTCAGGATCAGGTGACTGACCCTATTTCTTAGTTAACTGATGTCGATGCCTTAAACTTTTAACAGCGCAAATTTTGTTTCTAAATTTGAATGATTGGGTTTCTAAACTCAGAAAAAACTTGGGGAAAACAGTAAGAAACCTTTCTACTCTATATAAAGGTAATCTTTTCGCAAATTAGGTTAATTAATACTCATATACAATTCAAAATTTGTGTTATACTGCTGAAATTATTTCTAAAAAGGCCATTGTGAGTTCTTATTGAAACCTTGAAAAATTATGATTTGATATTTTGAATTCCACACTCTACAATCAATATATTGGTTATATCCTTGTGAGCTTAATCTCTTTATTGATTTCTTGAAGTATGTTGTGCTATAATGTGTGCAAATTATGCTATGTTGAAGAGTATCTTTATTGTACAAACAAACTTGTTTTACTGGTTTCGTTATTGATGGTTCAAGTTATTGAATTGTTCCCTAGCGAGAGGGTTATTCTCATTAGAGAGGGATCTCCACCTTGAAAAGAGAGAGGGGTGCTTCATCTAGTTAACGAAGTGGGAAAGGAAAATCCTCAAAGCGGGTTGCTTGAGGCAAGGACGTAGGCTCTTAGTTGAACCTTGTAAAAAATCTTGTGTTCGATCTTCTTCTTCCCTATCTCTTCAATTTCTGTAAGTTATAACCTACATGTAAGATTTTATGTTTATTGGGAACTTACTGAATATTGGGAATTGATTGTGATTGAATCAATATATAATCTTGAATGCTGGTTTATGTTGTTGGACTTAAAATCAAATAAGAACTATTATTTGAATTCTTGGGTGAAAGAGCTGAGGTAAAGGGTTTGTCATTGATCACTTAATTGAAGCATGCATGTTAAAATAATCCAAGTTACACTACTGAATTTGTGTCTTGAAATTATCATTGACTATTGTTGAAAATCAGATTATGATAATTGATCAACTGAATTAATTGAAGTTTGAGTTTGGATTATAATTTTAGATTTCATATTCATATCTAGGATTGTCTATTGGTATAGTACGGTTGTTGATTAGTTATTTGTGATTGTATGGTTGTTGTGATTTTGATTAAAAAGGATTAAAGTATACTAAAATTTAGCTAAGAAATTTTTAATTACCCAATTCACCCCCCCCCCTTTTGGGATTACATCTTTAATTTCAAAACATACAAGTGCGAAAATAAATGAGTGTAAGGATAGAGAAAACAACGCCAAATTTTACAAGGTTTGGTTATACCGCCTATGTCCTTGCCTCAAAAGAATCACTTTAGGATTTCCATTATCCACTCCTTCAATAATCGGAGCTACCTTTACAACCTTCCTTCACACAGGCGGAGATATCCTTACAGTCCCTCCTTGTAGGCGGAGATACCTCTCTAAGCAATATCCCTTTGCTTGGCACGATTCACACCCAAACTATGAAAAGTATAATGAAGATACAAATGGTTTTGTACAAAGAATACTCCTAAAAGAGTTGATGAGTACAATAGCAAAGCAATCTAATACACTCTTTGTTGACTTTTTGGGTCTGATCCCTGTTTTGATTATGACAAACCACATCTGATGTGTGTGTTTAGTCATTGAATAGATTTATAATGTAGAAGGCACAAATGAGAGATCAAATATGGAAGCCTTGAATGCACACCAACAATCATATTCCAAGGAGTATTCCATGGACAATCAGAGGAGCAAAAGACTTGAAGACTTTATTTATTATTTTCTTAGTTGTAATAATTATTTAGGTTTAATGTGTGCATGTATATCATATGATCTAAATTGAAGCAAAACCAAGACCTTAGATTAACCATAGAACCCCCAAGTAACATGAAAAACCTTTTTCATAAAATGCCTAACTTATACAGAGGCTTTAAAATGGTTTTGCAGTTAAAAGAAGGCAAAAACTATGTTTTACAAAGGAGTCAGTCAACTGGCCAGCTGACCTGACAATAGAAATAAGTGTTTTTCTCAATCCATTACTCCTTATCTTAAAACATGTTAAACATGAAAGTTGTGGAATTTTCTCTTGGTTTTTTGTTGCCACCAAGAACGTCCAATTTTTCCTCCTATATAAAATGTTATGACCAAAACACTGAAAGGTGTTTGTAGTAGAAAATTTTCCTTCATGTTTCTTCTGTTTTAGTGATGGGCTCAATCCATAACTTCTTATCCTAAAAATTTCTCAACATGAAAGTTGTGATATTTTGTCTTAGTTTTTGTTTGATACCAAGAATGTCAAAGTTATAGTTGTAAAAAGTTATGACCAAAACATTGAAAGATGTCTGCACAAAAAGCTCCCCAATGGCCGAAAAACGGCTAATTTTCATATTAACTCATATTTTAATACCCCCAATGGCCACAAAACAGCTAGTTTTGGTTTTTGCCTATAAATACAAGCCAAAGAAACTTTGAAAATTTGAGGAGAAACATTTTGAGAGCATATCTACACATTCTATGTTCCTCCCTCATTTTTCATACCCCCTTTGTGCATTTAATTTCATATTTCTCCTACTCTTTCACTTTGAAAATTCTTTTTGGGAGAAACTATTGTGGGTTATTGAAGGAAGCTTGGAGCATATATCCACTCATATATTTCTATTTCAAAGGCTTCTTCTTTTTTTTAGGTAATTTTGAAAAAGCTTGAGCATATATTCAAGTTTATATATATTGTTTGAAGGCCTCTACTTTTTATTCTTGTTGTTTTTCAAAGATCAAATTTCTCCTACTCTTTTTGAAAATCCTTTTGGAGAAAAGTATTTTGGAGGTTTTATTTAGAAAGGCTTGAGCTTATATTCAAGTTTATATACATAGCTTGACAGCCTTTTTATTATCATGTTGTTCAAAGATCAAATTTATCCCATACCTTTTATTTGAAAATATTTTGGAGAAATTTATTTTGAAATTGCCTTGAAAGCTTAAGCATATATTTAAACTCGTACATATTTTGTTAGAAAGCCTTATTGAATTTGTTTTCATAAAGGTCAATCATTTTAAGTGAAAACTCTAACTTCTCCTATTCATTTATTTGGAAATATTTTTATTGGAGAAAATCTATGGGTTAGTTCAAGAATGCTTCGAGCATATATAATCATTGATATATATATATATTGTGCTTGAAAAGCTTCTTGACAATGGCTTGAGCTAATATTCACTTTCACATATTTTGTTTGGAAGCCTTACTTAAATTAAATTTTAAAAAGGTCATTTTCATAAAAAAAATCATTTTCTATACTCTCATTGGTTTACTTGAAAAATATTTTGAGAGGAATACCATACTCAACTGAGCTTTGTTTTAATATCATATGAGAGTGCATTTTAGTTCTTCATTGAGTACCTCTCTGCATAGTTTGAGAAGCACTTATTTGTACGCAAACTTTTATTATTATTATTATTGTATTCCCGGCATGTGGTCGGAAGAGGATTGCACTGGCCTTTGATGTGCATCGAATTGGTTCAAACCCGATTAGGAGAACTAGGAGCACTATCCTATAAGGTGTAGTTATTGGTTGTGGCTCAACCCCGAAATTTGAGTTAGGGTTTACCTCACCCCTTAAGGAGAGGTTGTAACGGTGTTGCTCCACCCAATAAATGAGCAAAGGAAGTGGAATCATCTAAGTTGGTTTGGCTTGAGGTAGGATTGGTCGAACCTCGATAACAAATATTTTGTGTGTGTGTGTGTGTGTGTGTGTGTGTGTGTGTGTGTGTCTCTCTCTCTCTCTCATTTAAATTCCGCAATTTAATTTCTGCATATTTATGAATGTTTATTTATTGTCATTCTCATTTTTCATACATGTTTTAAGTTTTAAATGAGATTTAAGGTAGTGAATCGGTGAAGTTTAAATTAGAAAAATATTTTTTAAATCCCAATTCACGCCCCCCCCCCCCACCTCTTGGGATCACACCATAACTCTACTCTAAAAGAATAATATTGAAGCTTAGAAGATAAGAATGATGTTCTCTAAGGTATTTTCAAAAATATAAATAACAAAACTTGCAAATTAAGTAAATGATGTTTATCGATGTTAATCAATGGCTCAAAGGTTCAAGAAGAAGTTCTCCAACTCTCCACGCCTTGTATTTATAGGCAAACTTGAGATATAGCCATTTTATGACCGTTAGGGGTTTTAATATGCATTTTATTTCAAAAAAATATGACCGTTTTATGGTCATTCTTAGCTTTTCCCAAGAGGTCTGGTCGACCAGAATAGGGTTCAGTTACCAAGATTGCAGGTAATTTCCATATTCATGATTTTTGGTCGCTCATACTGATGATCCGATCACCCATATCATAAACTCGTGATGTTCGGTGCCTGGATTCAAGATTTGGTCGTTTGACTGCCTTGCAATATTGAGAATTTTGGCTTTTTCATGTTCAAACACATTTTAGGCCTTTTGAAATAGTTTTGCATTTTTAATAAAATGATTTTCAATTAAAACTTAATGTGCCTAAGGTCCATCTTAGGTCAAGTATGAGGTTCACATCAAATTCATTAAGATGAGTACTTACAACAATCCTAAATGCAATACAAATGAAAAGTTCTTTAAGTCTTTATTCTTGATCTTCAAATACTTCATGAAATTGGCCAAGTAATACGTCATTGAATCTTTCATGACTTCCATTTTGCATCGGTCATTGTGCTTTCTTAAACCATCATTCCTATTTATATACTTAAAGCACAAATGAGATGTTGTGGTGTGTCGTTATCAAAAGGGGATTAGGCTAAAAAAATCCAACAATATATACATATGTATATATATAGTTTTTGCATATCAACTTTGCTATTAAGTTTAAAACTTGGTAAAATTCTTATTCACCTAATTCACTACCCTCTTGGGTGCCTACTAACAACATAGTAGATTGAGTAGATATAATCAAAATCATAACAAAGGCAGTTGGAATATTTTGAAGATAAAGATACCATGCTCTATGATGAAAAATATAATGTATTTCTCACTTTCCTAGAAGGTTACAATAACGCAAACTAGGTCTTTAGTTTGGACACTCGTGGTTATGTTTTCATTCTCAATGGTATTGTTTCATCCAAATCCCCAAAACATATAATTGTAGCTCAATGCAATATGAAATTCGAGTTTGTTAACCAAGAGATAGCAATTAAGAGTGGAAACTAACTTGCAATGAAATTTCTTAACAAATATCTACTTATGGACAAGGTTTATACTATATGTATCTATACATTGTGATTGTCGAGTTGTGACAGTTTATTTAAAAACTTTTTCATAATAGTAAAAAAAGAAAAGAAATCAGACATATTCTTTTAAGAAATGGTCTTGTAAAAAAGACAATTGTTTAATGATATGATGTGATATTATCCTTAGATTATGTGAACTTAAAGATGAATTTGGCATATGTTGACTTTTTTAGTCTGATCCCTGTTTTGATGCTAATAAAGCACTAGTTTCTTATGTGTGTATTTAGCATATGACCGAGCTTATAATTCAGATCACACATACGAGAAAAGGGAAGATTGTTGACCTTATATGTAACACCCTGAACCCTTAAACCCGAGTTCGGTGCGTTATACCTGACATTATCCTGATAATCCATAATCCATAATATACATACGTAGCGGAAAACATAAACATAATCTCCATATAACATAATACCATAAAACGGTAATATACCAGAGTTTTCTATTTTCTATCTATAAATCCATAAAACCATCCAATACCTGCATTTCCATATGTACATATCCCCTAAAACATTTCAGTATGTCCACAACATTGTTTTCTCCACAGACTTAAAACATAAAGACTTATAACATAACATATACATCCCCAAAATATTATCAACATATACCCTGTTTCTTTATATAGTCCTCCAAAAATGCTAAAAATACCCTCGAGCTCCTAAGCCCGACCTCGAGGATGTCTTGAAAAAGAAACATTCATATTCGGGTGAGACACATCTCAGTAGGGGAAGAAACATACATATTAAAATAGTGTGTGACCAGCATGAAATTTTATTTGCAAATCATTAACATAACTCTACAATCATTTTCTGAACCTACGCAAACATATGCAAATATTTAACCCACGAGATTACCCAAGGATAGGGGTGATTACCCGCCCATACAAGTAGCACTCTTCTGCTCTGATACCTAGGTAACCCTAAGGTCACAACTAAAGCATACCAGGGCCCTTACCTTACTCAGTAAGCCCTTAAGTGTTAGATTAATATCGTACTCACACATTTAACAATAGTTTACCGGCAAAGGCCCTAAGGATAGGGAAATATACCCGCCCATACAAATAGGTTCCCTCTACCCTAGTACGTTATGTAGCTACTGCCACACTTGAAGCTACTAGTGCACTCGCCTTCCTGCCTTCCTCAGCAAGCCCTCAGGCAAAGAGTTCACCTTACCCAATCGTAACATGTTCTACGTACATACATATTTCTAATATCATAATACATCACTCTTTTCGATCATTATACATTCGTACACATTCATTCATGTTCATAACTTAACTTTGCATTTCGTTTCACTTTAAGTGACTCTTTCCCATTTGTATTGTTCACATTTCACATTTCATTTCATTGCATTGTCATTCCATTGCATAACATTTCATTTCATTACTTTGCACTACAGCTGGTCTTTACCCCTCATTTGTTAGTTTCCATATAAAAATACACTAGAATCTGCTACAGTTAGTTTCCACATAGAAATGCGCTAGAATCTGCTAACAAGGCTGTCTTTCAGCTGTCTTACATTTACATGGTTACATTTAACATACATAAGCAACATTGTCCATATCATATTTTATTCATAAAGCTTTACTTACTTAACCCTGCATCTCATATATCTAACATATATTTGCACAGAATCCCATACCATACAATTTTAGCAGTAAAATTCATATACATTTCTTACAAAATAAGCCAACCCATAGTTAACATTGATATACTGAAAACAAATTTCATTTCTTACTTAATTTCTTAGAAAATTCCTTTCCACTTTCATTCGTTTACTTTCATGTATACATAACTATATAAACATTCCTAGGCTCAGAAAACATAAATTTCATAGTTGGCATTTTAAACCCACATATAAACATATATACATAAATAACACAATCCATTTTTAATTAATGAAAAACCTGATTTAATATATAAATTTCCTCCTTACCTAACTTCAAACTACACTGGCAGGATCCCCAAACCAATACCCGCAGCGTTCACTTAGACCCTGAATCCAAAAATCCTAACTTAATTAAAATAAATTCCAATTAAGTAAATCTTAAAGAAAATATTTATTTACTATTTCCTAGGCTCCAAACAACAATATTCCTTAAGACAATCCCATAATAACTAACTTACCTTGATTTTGGGATGTTTCCCAAACCTCACAAACCAACAATCAGCTCCTACAGCCTTGAAGAGAATGACCCCATGAACCTCGTGGTGGTTCCGGATCATCAAACTAGGTCAAAATCGGCCCAAAATCGAAGAGAAAAGGCTGGGGGATCATTTTTAGAGAGAGAGAGGAGAGTGTGTTTGAGAATTCATGCTAAAAATGAAGAAAAACCCTTTTTATACGTAGGGCTTTGTCGACGAGACACATTGATTCGTGGACGAGGCGCTGTAGAGTCTTCGTCAACGAAAAGATACCTTCGTTGACGAAATTTAGGGTTTCCAAAATTCTCTCTTTGGATTTCTTTGTCGACATGAAGCATACTTCGTCGACAATCATAGAAGGACATTCGTAGACGAGGCCTATTATTTTCTTAAAAATTCTTCCTTTCTTCCCCTTATTTTCCTTTAATCTATTTTCTTCATTATATTTTCTAATTATTTTAATTCTAGGTCATTACATTATAGGTCATTCCTAGTTTTGATAATGACAAATACTCTTTATATTTGATGACTTTCAAGTTTGTGTGCAGGATCGTACTAACTGGATCATTTGGTGGCATGTGAAGACTTGAAGAATAAAGACCCTGAAAATGTACTTGTAATTTATATTACGTTTAATTTGGGTATGTAATAGTGATATAGGAAATGGTCTGTAATAATCTGCATATCATGCATGATAGGAACTGATAAGCTCAAGACCATAGAGTGACCTTAGGGATCACCCTTCGGTCGACTAACGCCAGGTTTTTGGGACTAACTCAAAGGCCTTAGAAAGACCATAGGTCCTTGCACAAACACACAAGATAATCCCCAATATCACTTATATTATTAGGGGAATTAATTGAAGTGAATAGGACATAAAAGGCAAAATTTGTGAGGTTTCGGGCGACCGAATCCTTGACTAGTCAAAAGGTTGACTTGGTTTCGGTCGACAAAACCAAAAATGACTGTAGCATCCTTGGGCAACCGAACCACCATTTTGACTTTTCCCAACAACTTGGCAGCCCGAACTCCCAAGGTCAAATATGCCTTGAGCTACCAAACACATGAGTTTGACATACCGAACTTTAGACCAGGTGACTGAATCACAAACTTCTAGAGAATCGCCTCGGTTCAACAAACTGAGCCCATATTCGGGCACTTGAACTTCAAAAATAACTTTTCTAAGTGTCTATTCGGGCGACTGAACTATGGATCGGGCACCCAAAACTCTCACGTTGTTTATTTTTTATCGTAGTTAAGAATGGTTAAATAGGGTTAATTTCCTTAAATGATTTTTAAAATAATTTTAATTATTACCCCTATGTCCTCAACGGTCATAATTTAGTCATCTTCTATATATAAGGGCTCATTTACAAGGATTAGTATAAGATTAGCAAAATAGATTAAGCAAAATCCTCTCAAAAATCTTAATCCTTATTTTGCTATACAAACCTCATACACTCATACTATACTACTTCCTTTGAGAAATCTAGCATTGTGAGTGTTTTATTGATTATTCTATATTACTAGAAACCCTCACTTGCCCTTGTGCTTGTGATTTTTATTTGACGGTTAAGCAAAGGAGTTTTCTCCTTGATTTTATTTGAAAAATCTTTGGTTGGGAAAATTCTTAGATCTAAGTGGGTCTTTGCAGTATCATTGCAAGACTCATTAGGGCTTGTATTTTGTGTGTGCGAAAATATTTTTATAAAATCATATTTGAATATCTCTTTGTGATTTAATATTGAGAAAAACTATTTTTGAGATCTTCTACATTTCCATTTTCTTGAATCTTTGAAACCCTAAACTGAGATTGAGATTTAATTATTACTTAATTTCAAAGACTTGCTTGTAGATACACTCTTTGTGCTTGATTGAATATAGACATTACTTTGAGTGTTAGCACACAAATTGCACTAAGCTTATAGTTCCTATCTGTTTGAGGTGCATTGATTAGTGCTTGTGTGTAGTGGTACATATCTTCTTGTGTAAGAAACATTTGTTTGTACGTAGAGTTTTATATTTATTGTGTCACAGGCGTGGGCCTGAAGAGGGGGACTAGTACTGTTGAATAGTCCCGGATTGGCTTAGACCCGGTTAGGAAAGTTAGGTGCATCATCCTATTAAGGTGCGGTTATAGGTTGAGGTCAGTCTCGTGAATTGACTTGGTTGTAATCGGTACCGCTCCACTCGTTAAGTGAGCATTAGTGAAATCCTTGGGCTTGCGAAATAAAGGTGGGGACATAGGCACAGTTGGCCAAACCCCGATAACATATCATGTGTGCACTTTACATTTCCACAATTTACATTCCTCCACATGTATGTTATTCTTTGAATGTTGCATATGATTTAATTTCCTTACATTTTATTTATCTGTGCATTTGTGATTCTATAGACAGACCATAGGTTGTGTATATACTGTTGCTGGATAGTTTAACCTAGGAGATTCTTTTTTTTTTTAAATTTCCAATTCATCCCCCCCCCCTTCTTGGGAATACACCAAAGTTAACAAAGATGGAAGCCAGGATGAAACTTAAAGCTATACAATCTAGCGTATTCCATAGAAGACAGAAGAGCAAAGAAGAATAAAGACATTTGATTATTTCATTTGTAATTGCTTTTTTGGTTTTGGTCTGTAATAATGCATTTCATGCATGATGTGATTGAAAGCTCGAGCTAACCATAGACCGACCATAGGGAATCAAACAAAGACCATGGAAAGACCTTAGGGGATCAAATCTTTAATCAAAAACCCATTTTCATAAAAGTTAAAATTATATAAGATTTTTGAAATTATCTTGAAAAATGGGGGTAAAATTCATTCTTGCAAAGGCCTCGATCGATTGGCCTTCTCAAGGTTTAATTGCTTCAGTCGACCGACCATTCCTCAAGGGAAATACTGTATTTTTATTCAAGCTTAGCCGACCGACCATTTTTATAACTGATAAGCCCAGCCAACTGACCCTTCATTTTTGGCATGTTTTAAAATGCCTCGGCCGACCGACCCTATAAAGCTTTAATATACTCAACAAACCGGCCTCACCCTTTTGGCCATATTTGCATGCCTCGGCTGACTGGCCTTTTAGTTCAAAATAAGCCTCAGCGAATCGGTCACCAAGATCAGCAGATCGGCCTTAAGTCTTGGTCGACTAAACTCACGAAGCCCTAGAGAATCGCCTGAGGTCAGCCGATTGGTGATGCCCACAGTCGACCGAACCTCTTAAGTTGGTCAAATTTTTAGCGCTAAAACAGGCTTAATTTTTTATTAAACATTTTTAATAATCCCCAGCGTGCCCCAAACAATCATATTTCTCCCAGACTCTATAAATACCCCTTCATAACCTAATATTTAAACTATTGCTCATATTGAAAATTCCCCCAAAAACATTTTTATGTTTTATTGATTTATACTCTATTACACTTCTCATTTCATAAATTCTTTAAAGAGAGCATTCCTTTTTCTTTCATCTCTTTCATTTGCAAATTGATTTCACTTGAATGTTATTGAAAGGAGCATATATTTTGGGCATTCACTCTATCATTTTAAGGCACTTACTCTCACTTAAGCTTTTATTTTTGAAAATCGTTTTGAGAGTAGGCTTAGAGTTTCTCCTAGATATTTTGTTGATAAATATTTTTTTGGGAGAATTTTTTTTTTTATTGCTTGTGAATCTTTGCACATCTATTGCAAGATTCAAGAGTTCACTTAGACTTTATTGCAAAAATATATTTGAGCTAAAAACCCTAGCATCCCTTGAACTTTATTTTTTAAATATCATTATTTGGGAAAATTTCTTGAGGATTTAAGATCTTTGAAGTATTCATTGCATACTCCAATTTATCAAAGATCATATACTTTTCTTTGGGAAAAAATTATTTGAAAACAAAACCCTAGGTTCTCCTACACCTTTCATTGAAAAATATTTTAGAGACATATTTATTAGGGTTAAATCTTTGAAGTGCTTATCATATAAATCATTTTCAAAGATTGCAGAATTATTTTGAGAAAAAACACACATATGTTGTGAAATAACACCTCTTCAAACAATGCACAGTGGAATAAAACATTATATACAGGATCACACATATACTTGCAACAATATAAATGGTGAATACAAAATCATTCCACAACCATAGCAACATAAATAAAACAACAATAAATACTATGACACCAAGAATTAAGTGATTCGGAAAAGCCTACATCCACGGGAGCAATTGCCAAGAGATTTCACTATGAAGATCGAAGATTACACACTACAATGATCGTCTCTCCTTCTCTCACCCTCTCTCACTCTTTTACATGTCAAAATATGCCTAGAAGAACATATATAACAAGCCCGAGGCTTCCCCTCGAATCCCCAACTGTCACACCATTTACATTCCAAATTCAAATATTTTCTCGTAGCCCAGAAGCACTCGTCGACGAGAATAGGGTACTCATCGACTAATCTATCCACTCGTCGATGAGTCTTAAAACTGTGATATTTCTAGCTCTCGGTATCTCCTCGTTGATGAGCATAGAGTCTCTGCTGCTGCCCTACACCAAGAACATATTCATATGTTTTTCTCTCTTTGTTTATAAACCCCTAAAGTATAAGAGCCACACTATAAACAATAATCTCCACCTTGGCAACTATACACCCCTTAGGAGAACCCAAAAAACATATCTGACTGCTCCGCCTTGAACTCGGAACGCTTGGTTGGGACCATCTTCCTTGTAGCACTTGGAGACATACACCAAGTCTAAGCAACACCGCTTGAACTTGCCGATGGTAGTTTCAGCTTCTACCATCAACCCCGATACAGTTGTAGATGTAACACTTGAAGACTTCACCTTAGGCTTCCAATAAGACCATCCCACAATGGTAAACATAAAAGCTGCTGCAAGCCTTATATAACCAAAGCCCTCTGCATAGTCTTCAACGTAACTAACAACTGACGGCTCACTCTGTTGCCTGCTGAAACACCCTATTATAAAATCATGGGGAACTTTTGACATATCCCAGACATCACTGACTATCCTTGGGTACCGTATGATAAACATTCCATATTGATTCTCCACAGAACCCCCTTGAGACAGCAAACAAAGTCTTCATGCATTTCCATCCATAAAGCCACCCTGAGATAACACCAATATGCATGTAGCCCTATCCAAAAAACCATCTTAAGATAACACTCATCTCCCTATAGTTTTGTCCATGCGAATCAGCAAACCAATACCCATCTTGGTTGTACCCAACACTTTCATGTCAAAACCTTTCAATAGAGTTTCCAACTGATCATCCTTAGTCAAAGCCTTTCCTGCCAATAACATGTTATTCACACACAACATATACATCACTCCACGACATCCTATCATCCTCTTCCAAACTGGAAGCCTCACCAACTCACCTAAGTAGTGGTTTGATAATGCATATGGGCCCACTATGATTCTGCTGGTCTTTTGAGCTAAAACTCCTTGTAATATGAACTATGTCATATTTTCCCTGACTTTGTTGCTCTACCTACATCACATGCCCATTCATACAGTGATACTTTTGAACCGAGATAGAACTCCTCGCATTTCTGCCCTGAGTCCCTAACTCCACCTGAATAACAAGAATGCTACTATTGCAATTTTTCGACATTTTTTTCTCTTCCTTTACTTGTGTACACAACCCCATGACATTAACAATGAAATTCATGGTCTCGATCACCCCTTTGTTTGGCATAGGATTACCTAACTTGCACCCACCTTTCACATAACCGAGAAAGATGTATTGCTCGGATATAACACTAAGCCTAGATCCTCCATCACTAGAATAGTGCACCCGTGGACATCCACACACAATTGAGTAGTCTACCGCAAAACATACCCACAATTCACTTGCAACTTTTCCATCTAGCAATACCTTTGGCGATTAGTCACATGAGAAACGCACCATACTCACTGACTTCACCAAGAAGTGCCCTGCAAGTCCTACATATAACTTGCCTTGCTCACAAAACTCCTTGAACAAAACCAGCATACTCAACCCTAATGTTTGACTTGAGAATCTCTCTCCTGGCTTGGTTCTCCACCTTAGTCACTGCATAATGTACACCAAGATCCTTTGTGATAAACACACGAAACTCATATGTCTATCCCCTGATGCTATCATCATCGGTTCCCAAATATCTGAATACATGTAGTCACGCATATGTTTTAACCGCATATGCCACAAGATAACTGACTCAAATTGAACAAATGCAACTTCACCTACAACCGTAACACCCTGCAATGCATAAATATTTCCCACTACTTTTTCCCTTTTTATCACTATCAAGTTACCTTCACACACTTTAATTCTCCACATTCAGATGAGTAACAATATCAATTACAGTCTAAAGTTCCCAATGAAATACCATTCTTCCTTAGACTCAATTCATGCTTTACATGACATATGGTTCTTGCAACATCACCGTGCATTCCAATTTTGACATTTCCAATAACAAACATTTTACATGAAAAATCATTATCCATCAAAATAAAACCTATATAAACTGACCTATAGATGTGACACCATTTTCTAGGATAAAAGCATCCAGTATCTAAGATCCAAGAATCACCCGTAAGGCACTCCAAACCCGATGAAACACGTAATATATCTCTATAACTATATTCTCAATCTTCATCCACTACAGTTGAAGATTTTGACAAACCTTTAGACATATATTGCCATTCCCATTTTCACCAAACTAATGCCGGAGAATTCTCATCCATGACGTGATACTATATGTCCTTAGCCAAAAAAAACAAATGATTGTTCTCAATTCATTTCAAGTCGTTGCATCCATTCTATCCAGTTGAATTCTGTATAAAACTTTCACCAAACCTCATTGCACCAAAAGAGCCTTCAATTCAAAGGCCATACAACACTCTATGACACCAATTGTTGTGAAATGATGCCTCTTTTAACAATACACAATGGAATAAAACATCATATAAAGGGTCGCACATATACTTGCAACAATATCAATTGTGAATACAAAATCATTCCACAACCATAACAACATAAATAAAACAATAATAAAGACAATGACACTGGGATTTATGTGGTTCAGCAAAGCCTACATCCATGGGAGCAATCGACAAGAGATTTCTCTATGAACATCAAAGATTACACACTAGAATGATCTTCTCTCCATTCTCACCCTCTCCCACTCTTTTACATGTCAAAATATGCCTAGAAGTACATATATAACAAACCCTTAGATGCTTCCCCCCGAATCCCCAACTGTCACACTGTTTACATTCAAAATTCAAATATTTTCTTGCAACCCATAAGCACTCATCAACGAGGAGATGGCACTCATCGATGAGATAGAGAAGATGACTCATTGACTAATCTATTCACTCATCAACGAGCCTTTACTGCTGCCCTGCACCAAGAACACATCCATATGTTTTTCTCCACTTGTTTATAAACCTTTGAAGTATAAGCGCCACACCATAAACAACAATCTCCACCTTGGCAATTATATGCCCCTTAGGAGAACCAAGAAAACATATATGATTGCTCCACCTTGAACTTGGAACGCTCGGTTGGGACCATCTTCCTTGTAGCACTTGTAGACATACACCAAGTTCAAGCAACGATGCTTGAACTTGCCGAAGGCAGTTTCAGCTTCTACCATCAACACTGATACAGTTGTAGATGTAATACTTGAAGACTTCACCTTAAGCTTCCAATAAGACCATCCTACAACAGTAAACACAAAAGCTTCTGCAAGCCTTATATCACCAAAGCTTCCCTGCATAGTCTTCATCATAACTAATAACTGACGGTTCACTTTGTTGCATGTTGAAACACCCCGTTATACAATCATAGGGAACCTTTGACATATCCCGGACATCACAGTTCGTCTTTGGGTACCGTATGGTAGACATTCCATATTGATTCTCCAGAGAACCACTTTGAGACAGCAAACAAAGTTTCCCTGCTGTTCCATCCATAAAGCGACCTTAAGATAACACCAATCTCCATGTAGCCCTGTCCACAAAACGACCCTGAGATAACACCAACATACTCACTTGAGCTTTATTTATATCTTGTGTGAATGCATTTTAAGGCTTCATTGTGTACAAACCTTTCTTTTGAGAAGTATTATAATTTGTACAAAAATATTATCTGTTGTATTCTAGGCGTGACCTTGAGAGGGAGAGTCGCCCTGTGAAGAGTCCCGAATTAGCTCAGACCTAGTTAGGAAAGTTAGGATTTGCACCTTCCTATAAAGTGTGTACAGTTTGACTCAGTCTGGCAATTGAGCTGAGGTGTCTCCGCCTCGTAAGGAGAATTGGTGGTGGCTTAGCCCCGTAATTTGAACTCGGAAGTCTCCGCCCCATAAGGAGAGTGTAATTGGTGTCACTCCACCCGGTTAAAGTGAGCACTTAGTGAATCCTTAGGTTGTTGGCTCAAGGCGAGGATGTAGGCAGGATTGGCCAAACCCTGATAACAAATTTTTTATCGGCTCTTTATTTTTTGCACTTTAAATTTCTGCACATGTATGTTTAATTATTTATTATCATGATTGTTTTACATAGATGCTTTAAATATCTGCGGAATCGGTATCTTTTTAGAAAGACCCTAGGTTATGTAATACTGATTATGATTTGAATCTAGTTTAGGAAGAAATTTTAAAATACCCAATTCACCCCTTCTCTTGGTAATACACAATTCCTGTCAGCATATCCATGTGTCTACGCAAGAATCATGGCTGAAACTACAAGAATGTGATTCATGAAAATTTAACATCTCATTATACTACCATAAGTCAACTTATCAGTCAAGTTTGGCTCATAACCTAGGCATAAAATATAATGCATAGACTTCGACTAATTGATCAAACCATTCATTCAGTCGTTTGAAATTTTTAGGGATTATTGGTTTTTGAATGTTAAATTAAATTTCAAAAGCTTTAACTTTCCTCGCCTATCTATGTGCACTTGGTGTCCTCTCCTTTGCCTTCTTTTACAGTATGCATAAGATAATCCATTTATTTGGTGAGAGCTAAAATTAAAAATTGGTTAATTGAGCATGAACATATAATATTTATGTGAGAGTAGGTGCAAACTTTGGAAAAAAAAAATATTCCTATTAATCCTTTGGTTGGTCTTTTTGTTCAATAAAATTGTTCAATATGGTGGGTCCTATGCAAATGTTGTTGAGAATTTCACTTGTGAGTTTGTCCCACATTGAAAAAATAGAATAGATAATGTGTAGAGACCAAGTGAATTATATCAATTAAAAAATAATGGAGAGGAAAGAAAGGAAATTTTAAAGCGGAAATTTAACAAGGTCTCGTCGATGAACGCAGCGTGTTCTTTAACGAAAGAGCCTCTTGGGCTCGTTGACAGGGACATGCGCCTCATCGATGAGAACTTACCAAGAGACTATTTCCTAGGGCCTGGGTTTTGTTGACGAGGGGTAAGTGTTTGTCGACGAAACTCTTCTTGGACTCATCGATTAAGAGATGTGGCTCGTCGAAGAGGCCACGTGGACATGCATTTCTATAAAAGGCCCAGAACTCATTTTTTCTGCAACATTATCATGTAGAAATTCTCTCTCTCTCTCTCTCTCTCTCTCTCTCTCTCTCTCTCTAACTTCGTCTCCCTCCTCTTTTCTTTAGAAATCCAACCTCATTTCACGTCGGTTTAATGTTCCGAAGCCTCCATGTTACTCTTGGAAAGATTCTCTTCATATCTCTTGGAGTAGATCATTGGATGGGCCAACTTAGGCACCATTCCAAATTTTGGGTAAGTTAATTATTTAGATTTTTATAAGGTATTTGGTAATTCTGAACTGAGGAGATGAAATAATTCTAAAGTTTTGTTGGGAAAAATGTGAATTTCAGGGTGTTGAGTTGGGAACACCACAAGTGCAAATTTAGTTAGATTTGTGGGTTTCTTAGTAGCCAGGTAAGGGTATAAATTAGGCCAGTTTATTTTTATAAAAATTTATTATTTTAAAATAGCATGTATTTACAGCAATTATGTATGTTCTATTAGAATATTTGGGAATACTGCTGTTGAATGGAAAAACGATTTTAAAATGTTTAAACAGAAAAATATTCAGCTTAGGTGTTTGATTTTATTACCATTTAAATCTGTGTGGCATGAGTATCATTTTACGAATATTTTGTTTTGTCAGATTTGCAGTAAAAGCATGTTTATAATAGTGTGTTTTTTTTTTTTTTTAGGAAAACCATAAATAATACAAGAAATTATGGTTTCAAGATTTTATGATAAATAGTACAAATTTCAGTTCAGTATGTTATAATATGCTCGACACAAGGTTGTGATTGATAGCCGGCACAAGGCCATAATTATGTATGTTATTCGGTGCAAGGTCGTGATTATATATGATATGTCGGAATTCATAAAAATGTTATCAATCTAGTTTCATGTTAAATCAGTATATGTAAACATACTATATGTTATCAAAAACCGGATGGTTTAGTTTACATTAGTATTCAGAGCTCGGTACCGTAGCTAATCAGTTCAGTTCATACTAGTACTGCCACACTTGCCAATAAAGAGTGTGGGAGATGGATGGTCGATGTCGCTTCAGTGTAGTGTTGTAGACGTCCCCCTGGCAGTGTGAACCAGGGTGGAGCGGGCCCATCGTACTTGCAGACACATTTGACTTGGCAGTGGTCAGCCAGCCATTTTCAGGTCCCACCTTCGGGCTACACAACCAAGTCGTGGGGGGTAATACATGACATCAACTAGTTATCCACCCAGGGTATTATTGCATATTGTCAGTTTTAGCTGATGATTTATTAATAACTAGTATTCAGTATGATTTAACATGATTATGATTATGTATGTTTTATCAAGTATTATATCACCAGTTTTTATCCAGATATATATTATGTATTGTTTATCTATTATAGTACGAATATACTCATACCACCACACAACTGATATTAGTTTATTTCCCTTACTAAGTGGTGTCTCACCCCAGCTTACAAAACATTTCATGGAATCCAGATAGACAAGCGGACCGAGTTCCGCGTCAATAGAGGCAGTTCATACTACCCTTGGTAGGTTGGTGAGTTACTGAACTAGGGTCATATGGTTTTAGGATTATGATCCTAGTTTTTCATTTTGGTCTTTTGAAGGACTGTATATTATATTTACAGAAATGTTATGTATTGTAGTTGTAAGAACCCAAACTATGATATAGGGAATTAATTAATTAAGAGAGGGGTAAATTGGTAATTAATCAAGCTTCGTCGATAAAGCCAGAGTTCGTCGATGAAGTCTTTGTAGTTCTCGGTAATGAAGTGCAAAGTCTCGTCAATGAGGAGTGGCCGGGTCAAAGGGTTATAAATAGATATTTTCATTACTTCTCAACTAATAAAAATCAAATTCTCTCTCTATCTCTCTAGAAACTCAACCTACTCTCTATCTCTCTAGATTTCTTCACTGTATCTAGTGAAAATCGTAGATCCAATGCTACCACGAGGATCAGGGTAGGATTCTCTACAAGTTCTACGGATTGGATTTTCATTTCGAGCATTCTCGGGTTTTGGCCCAAAATAGAGGTAAGGCTCGATTTTCAGTTTTGATTTGGTAGTCTTGTAGGTAACAGAGTTGTAAGCGTATTTTGTACTATAGGTTATAGGTTTTGGAACTCGGTTCGCGGTTTAGGGGCCTTGGAGTTCGGGATTTGCCATTTGGGAAACGGTAAGGGGATTGAGTTTATTTCGGTTATTTTTGAAATCGGACTCGGTAGAACTATGGTTCACGGTCCTGTGAGTGTTTTGGTTACTCATTTAGGGAAATCTAATGGGTAAAACTATGGGTTTTTCATGTAATAGTTTTTGGGAAAAATGGGGTACTGAGCTGCAATCCCTAGTTTTGTTGGAAAACCTTTGGTATACTATGTTATGTATTGTGTTAAGGATGGTCGTGCCTTGAATTTATTAAACTGTATACGCTTGGAAAATCATGATTTATAGATTACCAAATGGGTGTGGTTTGTTTGGTTATATGAGCATGCATGGTTGTGTTTTGATGAAATGCAATAGGATTTGGGTTCTAAGTTATTTAAAGTACTGAAAGAGTGTCCGACCCTATATCCGAGGGCGTGTGTTTATCACCTACCACGTTGGTAAGAGATTCTGGCTCTATATCTGAGGGTGTAAGCCTTACCGACTGATCACCGAAGGGTGTGAATCCACCAATTCATACCGGTACAATGCCATGGGAGCCTAGGGTTTGCCATGTACCGGGGATGCCGTGTATCGAGGGCCGACGCTGGCTATTGCGGGCTGGCTTCAGGCCGAAGGGTGTGATGACACTGGGTTACTTGATCATGTGTGTGTGCGTGTATGCACTGTTTTGAAATAGTTTTGTGAAAGTACTGAAATTGCATTTAACCGTGTATGCTTTGCTTTCATGATAACACTCAAATGCCACACGCCGATATAACCTGTATCTACCTTACTAAGAGGTGTCTCACCCCTGCTGTACGTACATATTTTTTAGGTCCTTCGGGTAACTGGAGCTAGCTACCTGGTGTAGGAGTGTAGTGTTGGTGTACTGCGGGAAGTACCTGGGTAAGTCCAAAGCTTATGCTGAGTGGTCTTTTGGGGGGTTCCACCTAGATTTATGTTGTTTTTTTGTGGAGTTAGAATCCTTTGTATGGACTTTGGTATGGTACTGTTAATGTATAGAAAGACTTATTTTTGCTATGTTTCCGTGGTATATGTAAATGTGTATAAGGTGTCTGGGAACCCCACGGGCATGAACCCTCATTTATTGTACTATGTCATTAGTGATTTGTATAATACAGGGACAGGATTAGGTTACTTATTCACCCTCGGGTCCCATTACTGGGTTCAGGGCGTGACAGTAGTGAACTCTGGTACTATTTGTTATGGATGTAATTTATATTTTTCGCTGCTTAGGTGTCCACTGTGTATGATAGGTGTATCCCCAACACCCATGGGTTCGAGTTGATTTTGTTATATTGGTATCAGGGTTATTATTATTATTATTATTTAAAATGATATTTATGTATGCTGGAAAAAAATCATGATAAAATAGGTAGATCATTACAATTTGGAATCAAAGCCCAGGTTGTTAGGTTCTGTAAACTCTAGAATGCAGCGGAAATAATACCAGAGTATAGAACAAAGGAATTTAAGGTTTTCTTTTGTAGTCTAGATGCAGGACTTTGGTAATGGTTTATGTGTCTTTCCCTAGGTGATGATTTCAGGAAAGCCATAGCAAACTATTATCGGGTTGGGTGTCTAGGTTGCAAGATTGAACCTTGAATTAAGTATAGAGATGATAAATTAATTAAGGATATGATATACTAGTTAGATGAAATGTGTTGGACATGTTATGGTAATAGGGTCCTAAAACCAAGATTATTGTCTTTTCAGGATGGACCCTATAGGTGGTAGCGCGCAAGCAAGTGGTAGTGAGGGTGCTGGACTCTCGGGTGCAGCTAGTGGCGACTCAGATGCAGTATTATGCAGCATAGCTCAGCAAGTCATGGTTGAAATTTCCAGAAGCCCTAGGGAGTAGGGAGGTATGTCTGCAGGCCACAAATGTGCGATTGAGAAGTTTACAAAGATGAATCCTCTGACTTTCTCAAGAGGAACTGATCCTACAGTCACTGAAAACTGGATGCAGAAGATTGAAAAGGTGTTGACAGTTCTGCAGTGTTTAGAGGAGCAGAGGGTTCTATTTGCCACCTATAAACTGATAGGAGAGGCCGAGAGATGGTGGACGGCAGTGAAACTCCTAGAGCAGTAGAGGTCAGTTTCTATAAAGATGACATGGGACCGATTCAAAGAAATATTTTTTGATCAATACTTTCCAGCCTCGTCCAGATAAGCCAAGGTAAAGGAGTTCCTGAATTTGAAGCAAAGACAACAAACAGTGTAGCTGTACGTGGCGAGATTCATTGAATTATCTCGCTTCATCCCGTACATTATTCCGGACAAGAAAAAGAAAGTAAGATAGTTTGAAAGAGGCATAGGGTGAGAATTATATAAGTAGGTGGAAATACTGAAACTACAGTACATTGTCGAGCTGGTAGATCGAGTAACTGTGGCAGAAGCCAGAGAGCGGATGGATGTTGAGGAATAGAAACAGAAAAAGAGATCCACACCTTCAGGTTTCCAATAGGGATCCATTCGGAGCTCGTGGAAGAAGGGTGACTACTATAAGGATCAAAAGTAGGATTCGGGGAGCAGTGGGATTCAGGGTACGCAGTCATACCCAACCTATCAGATTTGTGGAAAGAAACACCTGGAAGAGTGTCGTGTCGGGTGAGGTGTCTACTATCAATGCGGGGAGCTAGGGCATATGATGAGAGACCGTTAGGCTCAAACTGGAGCTACTCCCGCTCCCAGACCTACTCGGGGAGGTTATCAGGCACCCTGTGGAGGTCAGTAGATGAATACGACTCCGGCGAGAGTTTACGCCCTGATGCTAGGTGATGCTGAGACAGCCGGTGATGTGGTGGTAGGTGTGATTAACATGCTTTAATTTAAAGTTATTATATTGTTTGATTCAGGAGTCACACACTCGTTCGTGTCCATGAGGTGTATTAGATTATATGGGGCAGATACACAGTTGTTAGACACCGAACTGTTAGTAACTACACCGACAGGGTCAGTAGTGAGGTGCAGTAAAGTGCTCCGAGGCTGTCCAGTTGATATTCAGGGGAAAGTCTTGCTAGCTGACTTGATAGTATTGGAGATGCATGGGTTCGATGTTATATTTGGTATGGACTAGCTGGCAGCTAACTACGACAATATAGACTGTCGTTTGAAAGAAGTGATATTCAGACCTCTGGGAGGACCAGAATTCAGGTTGATAGGATCGCGAGTGCAATCCTCACCTCAGTTAGTATCAACCATATAGGTAAGGAGACTACTCTTGGACGGTTGTCAGGGTTTTGTGGCCTTTGTAAAGGAAATTTCAGGAAATGAATTAAAGCTTGCTAATACGCCAATAGTGAAGGAGTTTTTAAATGTCTTCCTAGATGAGCTACCCAGTTTGCCTCCTAATCGTGGGGAAGATTTCTCTATTGATCTATTTTTAAGGATGACACTGATTTCTCAAGCTCCTTACAGGATAGCTCCAGAAGAGTTGGGAGAGCTAAAGAATCAGTTGCAAGACTTGCTGGATAAGGGATTTATTCGGCCCAATGTATCACCGTGGGGAGCTTCAGTGTTCTTTATAAAGAAAAAAGACAGGTCCATGAGGATTTCTATAGATTATAGGAAAATTAATAAGGTGACAATCAAGAACAGGTTTCCTCTACCCCGTAGAGACGATTTATTTGATCAGCTTCAAGGTACATGGGTCTATTCCAAGATTGACCCCAGATCAGGCTACCACCAGGTGAAAGTTAAAGCAGAAGACATGTCGATCGAAGATAGCCATCAGGATCAGTTATGGGCATTATGAATTCCTTGTTATGCCTTTTGGTCTGACGAATGCTCTTGTTGTATTCATGTATTTGATAAGCAGAATTTTTCACCAGTATTTAGACCAGTTTATTATAATTTTCATTGATGACATACTGGTTTACTCGAGGAGCTTTAAGAAGCATGAGACGCATCTACAACTGGTATTTCAGATGCTCAGGGAAAAGAAATTCTATGCCAAGTTTAGCAAATGTGAATTCTGGATAAAGAAAGTTGTGTTTCTAGGGCATGTTATATCAAAGGATGGAATTTCAGTGGATCCCAGCAAGATTGAGGCAGTGGTAAATTGGGAAAGGCCGAGGAACGTTCAGGAGATCAAGAGTTTCTTGGGACTAGTGGGATATTACCTTCAGTTTGTAGAGGGATTCTTAGGACTATCAGGGCCTTTGACGCGATTGACTATGAAGAATTCCAAATTTGTATAGGACAATGAATGTGAGCAAAACTTCCAAGAATTAAAGCAGTGGCTCGTCACTGCACCAGTACTGACGATTCCATCAGGGGGGTGATGGCAATGTAATTTACAGTGACACGTCTTTAAAAGGGCTTGGTTGTGTATTGATGCAGCATGATAGAGTTGTAGCTTATGCCTCTCGACAGTTGAAAGAGTATGAAAAGAACTACCCTACCCACGATCTAGAATTGGCTACAATGGTACATGCATTAAAGATTTGGAGACATTATTTGTACGATGAGAGATGTGAGATATTCTCTGATCACAAAAGTTTGAAGTACCTTTTCACTCAAAAGGAGCTGAACATTAGACAGAGGAGGTGGTTGGAACTTAATAAAGATTATGGATACACTATCAGTTACCACCTAAGGAAAACAAACATGGTAGCTGACGCTTTGATTAGGAAATCGGTGAGACCAGCACTGGCAGCATTCGATCTTGATGGATTTGGAAAGACTCAGTGTAGAGTTGGTAAAGAGTGATCCTCAGACATTTATTGCCAACTTAGTGGTGCAGACTACATTACAAGAAAGAATTAAAGTTGCTCAAAAAGAGGACCCATTATTAGCAAAGGTAATAGCCAGAGTACAGGGAGGTCAGGGAGAGGAGTTTAGTATTTCGGATGATGGAGCTCTTAAGTTTCGCACCAGATTATATATGCCTACAGATGCTGATATCAGAAGAATGATTTTATAGGAGGCTCACAGATCACTATACACGATTCATCCAGACAGCACAAAAATGTATAGGGACCTTCGAAAATTTTTATGGTGGAGCAGCATAAAGAGGTAGATTACCAAGTTTGTAGCACAGTGCTTGACGTGCCAGCAGGTTAAGGTTGAGTACCAAAAATCGATGGATCAGTTGTAGCCACTTTTCATTCTAGAGTGGAAATGGGATCACATATCTGTGGATTTTGTTATGGGGCTATCGTCGGCATTGCATGCTCAGAATACAATTTGGGTGATCGTGGATCGTTTAACGAAGTTCACCAATTTCCTTCCTATTAAAATCAACTACTCCATGGACAGATTGGCAAATATTTATGTTCAATAGATAGTCTGTTCTCATGGTGTACCGATGTCTATAGTATCACACCGAGACCCATGTTTCACGTCACAATTGTGGAAAGGCTTGCAGGAGGCTCTAAGGTCTTAGTTATCTTTCAGTACTGTCTTTCATCCTCAGAAGGATGGGGAGACTGAGAGGATGATCCAAATTCTTGAAGATATGTTATGGGCTAGAGTGTTGGAGTTTTGGGGTAGTTGGACCCAGTATATGCCACTGGTGGAGTTTGCATACAATAATAGCTACTAAGCCAGCATCAGAATGGCACCTTATAAAGGATTGTATGGAAGAAGGTGCCATTCCCCATTATACAGGGATAGGTGGGTGAGTGGCGAGTTGTGGAGCCAGAGCTAGTGCAGCAGGCATATGATACAGTTTGGCTCATCAAAGATAGAATCAGTGCAGCTCAGAGCCGACAGAAGAGTTGCGCTGATACACGCCATAGGAAATTGAAATTTGATATGGATGATCACGTGTTTCTGAAAATAGCTCCATTAAAAGGAGTTATGAGATTTGGAAGGAAGGGTAAGCTTAGCCCTAGGTTTGTTGGCCCGTTTGAGATCCATGAGAGAGTGGGATCAGTTGCATATAGGTTTTCCTTACCACCTATTTTGTCCAGAATACACGACGTATTCCATGTTTCCATGTTGAGGAAATACGTCTCAAACTCCTCCTATATGATCAATTTTGGTGAGATTGAGCTCAGGGATACTTTGGCGTATAAGGAGGTACCAGTGTACATTCTGGACAGGAAAGATCAGAAATTGCGCAATAAGAAGATTCCTTTAGTAAAAGTCCTGTGGAGAAATCATATGGTAGAGGAAGCTTTATGGGAGTTTGAGGAGCAGATACAACAGAAATACCCGCATTTATTCAGTGGGGTTCAACAGTAATTAGGAAAAGGTGCAAATAAGTATGTAATGTCCCTTTTGCAGGTTAATTAGTACATGTAATAATATTTTGGTAGTAGGTAGTATTTTGGTTTTGGGAGAATTTTTGTATGTGTATTTGTAATCTCCCAGGATCCTTAATGTAACCACGGTATTCCTCCGCCACAAGTGAGGGTAAGTAATAAAATAAGTAGTTCATTTTCTTTAAAGGATGGTGTTCAATACAGATAGCAAATTTTAAGGACGAAATTTTTATAAGAAGGGGAGAATGTAGAGACCCGGTGAATTATATCAATTAAATAATAAAGAATAGGAAATAAAGGAAATTTTAAAGGGGAAATTCAGTAGGGTCTCTTCAACGAACATGCTTTTTGGGCTCACCGACGGGGACATGCGTCTCGTCGACAAGAACTTATTGAGAGATTGTTTCCCAGGACCTGAATTTTGTCGACAAGGGGTAAATGTTCGTCAACGAAACTCTTCTTGGACTCATAGACGAGGAGATGTAGCTCGTCAATGAGGCCACGTGAACAGGCATTTCTATAAAAGACCTAGAACTCATTTTCTGAGAGAGAATCATGCAAAATTTCTCTCTCTCTCTCTCTCTCTCTCTCTCTCTCTCTCTCTCTCCTTCCCTCCCTCCCTTTCTCTCTAGAAATCTAGCCTCCCGTTTTGACGATCCGAAGCCGTCATACTACTATTGGAAAGATTCTCTTCATATCTGCTGGAGTAGATCATTGCTTGGGCTAACTTGGGCACCATCCCAAAATTTGGGTAAGTTAATTATTTTAAGTTTTATAAGGTATTTGGTATTTCTGGACTGAGGAGATGTAATAATTTTGAAGTTTTGCTTTGGAAAAATGTGAACACCACAGGTGCAGATTTAGTTAGATTTATGGGTTTCTCAGTAGCCAAGTAAGGGGATAAATTAAGTAAGTTTATTTTTATGAAAATTTATTATTTTAGAACAGCATGTATTTGCAGTAATTATGTATATTCTATTAGAATATTTGGGAATACTGTTGTTGAACAAGAAAATAGTTTTAAACTTAAGTGTTTAGTTTTAATACTATTTAAATATGTGTGGCATGAGTATCATTTTACGAATATTTTGTTATGTTATATGTTCAATAAAAGCATGTTTACAACAGTTTTTTTTTTTGGAAAACCATAAATAATACAGGAAATTATGATTTCAAGATTTTATGATAAACAGTACAAATTTCAGTTCAGTATGTTATAATATGCTCGGCACAAGGTCGTGATTGATAGCCGGCGCAAGGTCGTAATTATGGATGTTATTCGGCGCAAGGCCGTGATTATATATGATATGTCAGAATTCAGAAAATTAATCTAGTTTCATGTTAAATCAGTATATGTAAACATACTATATGTTATCAGAACCCGGATGGTTTAGTTTAGATCAGTATTAAGGGCTCGGTACCGTAGCTAATCAGTTTAGTTCAAACTAGTGCTACCACACTTGTCAGTAGAGAATGTAGGAGATGGTTAGTTGATGTGACTTCAGTGTAGTATTGTAGACATCCTTCTGGCAGTCCGGACCAAGGTGGGGCGGACCCATCGTACTTACAGATACATTTGACTTGGTAGTGGTCGACCAGCCATTGTCAAGTCGCGCCTTCAAACTGCACAACCCAATCATGGAGCGTAATACATGACATTAGCTAGCTATCAATCTCGTGTATTGTTTCAGTGCTATCAGTTATAGCAGATCATTTTATTATAACTGAAATTCAGTATGATTTAACATGATTATGATTATGTATGTTTTATCCAGTATTATATCACCGGTTTTTATCTAGATATGTGTTATGTACTATTTATCTATTATAGAATGAATATACTCTTACTACCACACAACCGATATTAGTTTATTTTCCTTACTGAGAAGTGTCTCACCCCAGCTTACAAAGTATTTTAGGGAATCCAGATAGATAGACGGACTGAATTTCGTGTCGATAGAGGCAGTTCATACTACCCCTAGTAGGAGAGTGAGTTACTGAGCTAGGGTCAGATGGTTTTAGGATTATGATCCTAATTTTCCCTTTGATCTTTTGGAGGATTGTATATTATATTTACAAAAATGTTATGGATTGTAGTAAACTCTGGTACTGTTTGTTATGAATGTAATTTATATTTTTCGCTGCTTAGGTGTTTGTTCTGTATGATAGGTGTATCTCTGGCACCCTTGGGTTCGGGTTGATTTTGCTATATTGGTATCAAGGTTATTATTATTTAGAATTATGCTTATGTATGCGGAAAAAAAAAATCATGATAAAATAGGCAGGTCGTTACATAATGGGTGCTTATATACATGGTTGGGTCTAAAATTCAATATGTTTAAACTTTTGGGTCAAGTTGGTGCTCACCCATGTGCATCAAGTCTATCCATAGACTTCTCCGCTCCTAACAAATGGTATCAGAGCGGATAGTTTATAATTTTGAGCAAACCGCATCGTAAAGGCCAAGACAAGAAGTTAATTTTCCTAACTTACTAATAGTTGTAAGATCAAGTATGTGACCAAGGCCAAAAAAGACCATTTAGGCTCGAAAGATGGATCCGAATAGGGCTCACACGTTGGAGGTAGGATTGACTCGGAGTTTGTCCCACATTGAAGAAAATGAAGTGGATGATTGTTATTTGTATACATAGTTGGGTCCAAGATCCATTAGATTAAAGTTGTTTGGTCAAGTTGGGATTCATCCATGTGTATCAAGACTACCTATGAACTCCTTCAATGCTAACAAATCTCACACTTCACTATCTATATTAATTTTATTGAATGATAAAATATCTAACCGAACGGCCATGCTAGTCCTCCAAACGATTTTGTTTTTTTTTTTTTTTTCACAAATCCCAATTTTCTGCCTCACAAATGTGCCTAGGTCCATCTTATATTTCATCCTTTTAGACTTCTCAGAATTTTCTTTTAACTTTGCCTAATAGTTAATTAATTATGGCCTTGATTCTCACCTGTTGATTTGTGCTTACCTACCCATTATAAACATTTTTCTCCCTTATTCTTTAATTTAACATTCGAATCTTATCCAGTTTTACGCCTCACAAATGGGCCTACGTCCAACTTATTCTTGCCATTAACTTAATATTGAAATCTTATCTGCCATTTTTGCACAAGATGGACATTCCATTTCGAGGAAAAAAAGTTCAAAAATATAACTGCATAAAAATTCCATTCCACAAGTGAAATGAATGAAAATTATTGGGCTTTGAACCGTATTTAATTATTAAAGTTTTACTATATTAATTTACAAACATTCCTTAAGCTTAAAGTTGATGCATGAATACTGTTCCCTAGTCAGCATTGAGAATAATCACACCAAGGAATCGTGTTTCACGATGCCACTACTCCCACGCCACAATGATGCCAAAATGACGTAGTCTCACTCTCGGTCATCCTCTATAATTATTCATTTTTAAACTTTCAGCAATTGCGAGGGTGAATCTTTATCTTGCAAACAACAACGTAACTTCAGGCCTCCACACCTCACCCAGCTAGCCAGCTACCTTCACGAAATGTGTAGTTGAAGTAGTCATCAAAACTTTTGACTCCTTGCTGAAATATTTCCTCAAGCATATCATATCATTTTTACCCTTATATAATTAAATAAAAGGCAAGACAATATTAGGGAATATCCTCTTTAATTATATAATAATTAGTTGGTGCAAGTATATATATTAGGTTTAGGTGAAATATGTTAGTTGTGGCTCTTATACTTCTATTTTGGTAAGTAAAGAAGGAATAAAAAAAAATATATATATATATATATATATGAAAGGGGCAGCACAGCAGGACTCGTCGACGAGAGCCTATGCTCGTTGACGAGGGAACAGTAAAGGTTCGTCGACGAAGGTTCTAAAGCTCGTTGACGAACAATTACTGAGAGCACGAAATTTTTAGACTTCTGGTATCGTCAATGAGAGTCTTGTATTCGTCAACGAAGGGTTTTCTTGCTCTTGTCGACGAGGCTCTATGTTCGTCGACAAGAGGCGCCTGGGTTGCGGCAGTTTTCTTAAATTTTGAATTTTTGAATGTTTGGTGGTTGGGCAAACGGGGGGAAACCTCCGGAGAAACTCTATATATGTCGTTTGGGCATATTTTGAGAGTTAGAGTGATTATTATTGAAGTGTATTGTGCACAATTTAATTTCCTTCGTGAAATTTGTATGTCATTGCTTCTGCGGATGTAGTCTTTGCCGAACCATGTAAATCTTTGTGTTGATCTTGTTCTGATTGTGTGTGTTATTTATTTCTTGTTGTTTATTCCGTTATACATCTTCATTATACAATCCATATCACAACAAGTTGGTATTAGAGCGATTGTTGTTATGGCATCGGGATTGTCTTCTACAAGATTTGACATTGTCAAATTCGATGGAACCAGAAACTTCAGTTTATGACAGAGGAGAGTGAAATATATTCTTGTGCAACAAGGAATGGCTAAGGCTCTGCTTGATACTCAATCGGAAGGAATGAATATTTGAAAGCAAAGGCAGCGTCGACAATACACTTGTGTTTGGCCGATGAAGTTCTCTATCGAGTAATGGAGGAGGATTCTCCAGCGACTATCTGGCGAAAGTTAGAAAATCGGTACATGTCTAAATCCCTCAATAACAAAATTTTTCTTAAGCAGCGTTTATATTGGCTTAAGATGGTAGAAGGATCTAGTCCATATCAACACATCAATGCGTTAAACCAAATCAAAAGTGATCTTATAAAAGTTGATTTGAAGTTTGATGATGATGATAAAACTTTGATACTGTTAAATTATTTGCCCTCAACTCATACCTACGAAAATCTTGTGACCACTCTTACGTGGGGAAAAGAAACACTTGATTTTGGAAGAGGTAATGTTAGCTATGGTGCAATCCCAAGAGGAGGGTGAATTGGTATGGCAAAAATTCTTCATAGGTTTAGCTAATCCAACATCCAGTGTTTCATGAACCTAGGATCTTTCTATGTATTCAAAATCCCAAACAAATATTAAAATAATAAATATAAACATACAGGTGGAGAATGTAAATTGCGTAAAATAAAATCAACACCAAATATGATATCGGGGTTCGTCCTATACTTCCTACGTCCCCGCCTTGGCACACCTGCACAAGGATTACACTATAAGTTCACTTAACAGGTGGAGCGACACTGTTTACAGCCAGGTCAATTAGCGGGACTGACCTCAACATACAGCTTACTAGGATGGTACACCTAACTTTCCTAACCAGGTCTAAGCCAATCTGAGACTATTTAATAGGGCCAGTCTCTCTGTTCAGGGTCAAATACAACAAATGTGTATAAATTTGACATACAAGGAAATTCTTTTTACATAGGTAGATATGTACAACTACGCACAATATCACAAATCAGCGCACGCTACTGAATGATAAGATACAATAAACTCAATGTAGTCTTAATGTCTACACTTAAAGATTAATGCAAATATGACAATTAGTTCATGAGAGTGTATGTGAGAGGATCTTTGTGTCAAAATAATAGTATCAATCACAATGCAGCAACAAAGATCTCAAAGCACACTTCAAATATCCTCAACAAATATTCTTCTCACAATAAATCACAAGGGATATTTGAAGTTGATTTGTAAAATAGTGTTTATCTTCAAGAACACTTTCAAATACCTTCAATAAATATTTTTCTCAAAATAAACCACACAAGATATTTGAAATGGGTTTGTAAAAATTATTTGATCTTTGTGTCAAGATGATATTATCAATCAAAAGGTACAATAACGAAGATCTTCACAAGCAAATATCCCAGAAGTATTTTTTTTCTAAAAAATAAGCACACGAGATATTTGAAAACGGTTCATAAAAATTTATTTCACAAACAAAAAGCAATACGAACTCTTGAGTATTGCAATGATGATGCAAAACTCACAAGATTTACGAAGTTTTCCTACAAAAGATTTATTAATGAATTCTCCTAGAAAAACTCAAGCTTACTTTCGAAAAAATAAATTTCAATCAATTAGAACTAACGAGAGTATAAGCTTAACTAGAAACTCATAATAACACTCTTACTTAGCAAGGTTTGCAATAAGGATGGGTAAGAATGAAGAGATGAAGTTTGAATGTGAAAAATAGAGCCTTTGAAAATTAGAGAAAATTTGCTAATTGCTTTGCTAATCTCACCCTAATTTTTGCAAATAAGGGGGTATATATAGAGTTCCCCAAAATTATAACCGTTCAGGACATGTAGGGTATTATTAGGATTGTTTTAAAACATTTTAACAAAGTTAACCCCATTTAAAAAATTTAACCTTAGCAAAAGAAAATGTCCAACTCGAGAGCACTGGTCGACCGAACTTGAGGTTCGGTTGACTAAGTGACAAAGTTTGGTCGATCAGGAGAAATTTGAACTGAGAGTTCGGTCAACCAGACTAAGGGTCTCAAGGGCGATTTTTCAGTTCTACGTAGTTCGATTGACTAGGTGATTTTGAATTAGGTAGCTCAGTCGACCGGGCAGTTGAGGCTTCTCCCGAGGATGTTTTGTCGACCGGAGCGTTAGAGTTCATTTTCTGGTCGGTTGACCGAAAAGTCAATACGTTGACCCAAGGAAGTTCGGTTGACCAGCGCTTGTATATATTCTTCCGGTTGATCGACCGAGTGGTCACCATGTTGACCCGATGGAGGTTCAGTCGACTGAAGAATTTTGCATGTAGAAGTTCGGTTTACCGAACATGCTCTTTTGTGCATTTCGGTCTTTTTCTTCTAATAAAGTTACTCCTATTCACATGATAATCAACACTAAAATTATAGGGGCCATTTTCATGTAATTTTGTGGGTCCTATGGTCGATTTAAGACCTTTGAATTTATACCCTAAAAATATGGCATCGGTCGACCAAAGTGATCCCTAAGGTCCATCTATGGTTTTGATCTTATCTATCCTACTATATAGGTAAGGCATTAATTGTTACAGACCATGTTCCTATATTACTATTACAAATCCAAAATGATAAATATAAATTACAATGAACAAACATTCTGAATCTTCATCTTCTTTAAGCCCATGTGTGTGCACCATATGATACTTCAGATTGGTCATGCACACAAACTCATCAGCCATTAAATATCAGAGTATTTGTCATAATCAAAACGAGATATGACCTATAACCTGAACAATCTCTCCCTTTTTGATGATGACAAATACTTGCCTACTTCTCCCCATTTTGGCACTAGCAAAAGTGGCCTAAATAAACATTTAAGTACATAGGCAAATAATCATCTGAATACAAGATATATTTGGGAAAATGTTTTTAGAAAATTTGGCAGCATATTGTTTGAAAACAGAACATTTTCCAAAAACATGTCTATATACAAGTGACCTGATTGAGTAATATGTTTATAACATATCCACAACTACTTATTCAAACAGTTTAGTATTCTAAAAACATAAATAGAATCATTATCATGCAATAGATATGAGAATTACGCATTGCAAAACATAATCAAATTCATAAAGCATGAAATATAGTTATGAAATACACAAACTATATAACTAGTAATTGAAATGGTTTAAATGACATGAAAAACATAGTTAAACCAGAAATATCCTTAAACCATAGCAAAGAAAGCATTTCATAAGACCCGCAGAAAATTGGGATTTGAAGACATACTACAAAAAAAATTGGTTTCAGCATAAATATGATCTAACTAGTTCACATGCATTTCATGTTAGATTAGTGAACCAGTTATACAACACCCCAAAAAAAATTTATAAACAATATAATTTCATGACATAAAATTTCAAGACAATATAAGCACAGTCATAAAGACGTTTCAGCACACAAGCAAGACAAAAATATACTCTATATGAGTTCAATTCTTGCTTAAAAAGAAATATATATATATATATATATATATATATGTATGTATGTATGTAGGTATAAAGATATATCCCCTTAAAATTTTCAGTAAATTTGGGGGGTTGCTTGCTGAAAAAGAAGCTTTAAAGATCAAGCAAGTACCAAATTTTTTGGTTTGTCAATCCAGCACATACAAAAATATAACCAGAAAACCACAACCATGATGATCCTAAAGATTTAACAATCACATGCAAGATCATATGGCAAACACAAACAACATGTGGCAAAATTTTTTATATCAACTTAAGATTTTCACAATGATCATTTCATTTAAGCACTTGCCACACTTGATTCAAAACAGATATAAGCTAAACATATTGAAGAGCATAATACCCCCCTTTCAATTTGAATTATTGCTTAGATACAATAAATTACTTATACTGTGCAAGGGATTGATTTCATTGAATATGCCAAAGTATAAGTGAGCGCACAAACCATTCTTCAACAACTATACTAGATATTGATTAATAATATTTATATCTAATCAGTATAGTCATCCCTATAGACAACAAGTGCATCGTAAATAGATATTAAGGCATTCTATGCAATTCATGACCTAAGAACATTTCATATCAAATCATGGAACTTTAAGTGTAGGATACAATGTTCAAGGATATCAGAAGGACCTCAATATTCAAAAAGTGAAATGATGTGTATAAGCTCTTTAAGCATTTTCTATAGGGATGGAGTTGAGCTCCTCTAAATGTCTGATGATTATTCTAGGATAAAATTTAATTTTCAATTAGTTTTCACTCATCCTTTCAAAAATATTTAAACATTTATCTCATCATAATCATCTTTGTACAAGGTTTTATGTTAGGAAAATTCTTGTTGAAATTTCGGCAGCATGTCGTCTATAAATCGTATATTTTCCCATAAAATTTGTACCTGATAGTGGGTTGTTTTCAATAGATAAGTCATATAAAGAAAGCCACAACCTAATGTCCACAACTAGCATGCAAATTATATCACTACATTTGCCATGCATGCCGGAGGCTTTAAACACAAAGCATGCTTTCCAGTAGTTCAATCGACAGCTCATAAAAGAAATGAACTATCCAACAGATGATATGAACAGTAACTAACAATGGATAGTTATCAGATTAGTGCAGAGCTGTTGTCACAAGAGCATACAGACATATATGCATAAATAAAAATTGAGAGCATTTTAATGAATATAGATATGAAGGATGAATGCTCCCCCTCAATTAGGCACTCGGCTCATTTAATGCTTTTTTCTTATTTTTCAAATCATTTAGCCAAGAGATCTAGATTTTTAATGATGTATGCTTGGCTTTGGATGGATAGGCTTAGAGGATCAAAAAGTTACAATATATATTTCTTTAAGTGAGCTAAGACAATATTGCCTCTATTGACATGAATTTTAATGCGTGTGAGAGGCACGAGTTCAAATGGCTTGTCTTTCTTATTATTCATGCGTAGGTTTCTTAGTTATTGCATTTTCATATATGTTGAAACCAATAGCAATCATATTAGCCATTTAACTTAATTCACAAAGATGAAGCTCTAATGGATTTGATTTAATGTTTAAAAGCTTATGAAAGGAATTTTGGATAAATACTCTTAAGGATTAAATTTCTATTAAAGACACAAGAGTATTCATTATAAGTGAACATGAATTAAAGAATTTTCATTGAAGTAAACGTGTCCAAGCTTGGGCAAAGAGCATATAAGAAAATATGAATAATTTTTTAACAACGCTCTTCGGAGAGTGGAAAGAATCCTATAGATATGATCATGATTTGTAGCAAGGATACAAACCGATGGATAGGTATAGTCTTTTACTGGATATGATCGTGGTTTGGTAAAGAGTTCCTATGGATGGGATGGTGAACCAAAATTAGAAGATTTTTACATTTTAAGCACAAAAGGGAATATTTTGGTTAATCAGTGAAACTAGAATCCCTTAGTGGTTACCTCTAATTTTGATTATGGAAGGTTGTCTTTAAGTAAGCACTAGTTGGAATAGGGACTAATGATCATTAGTGCTTAAGCCTAGAGTGATGACTAAAATTTTGATCACTGAGATTAGGGTTAAAGATATGTAGAATATGATGAACCCTTAAAGCTCATCTCTGTGTAATGGACAGTAGTTGCTTAACTTAAGATATAATGACCTGAAGAATAATGGTATTTGAATATTAAAAAGAGAGGAAAATGGGAATATAAAAGAAGATACCAGGAGGATGTTTTGGGCGACTTTGAACTTCATTGACGAGGGGGGAAATTTGTTGACGAATTGCCTTCTTGACCTCTTCAACGAGGTGACGTGGCTCGTCGACGAAGGCCAATGTATAAATAGTTCTAAACTCGGATTTTATGCAGAAAATTCAACCCAAAACCCACACTCTCTCTCTTTCCTCTTCGTTTTCCCTCCCTTGTCTCTAAGTTTCTAGGCTGAATTTACGCCGGTTCGACGATCTGAAGCCACCACGACACTCTTGGAAAAGTTCTCTACATATCTACTAGAGTGGATTGTCGATGGGCTTAGTTTGAAATTCATCCCTGAATCAAGGTAAGACTATTTATTTAGAATTTGGTCTTCCCATAGTTATAGGAAATGTTATTCACAGAAAAATATTGAAGTTTAGTTCTGGGAGTTGTCGTTTTTAGGGTATTGAATGGGGAACCTTACGGGGGCAGGACCAGCATATTTTAGGGGGGTTCTTTTCAAGTAATCAGGTAAGGGAATAAACTAAAGCAATTATTTTTTGATGAAAATTATTATTAATTGATTAACAAAATTATATTCAAGAAAGCATGTATTATATTTGAATATTATTGAGAAAATGCATTTTTGGGAAAATACTGTTGTTATACATGAAATATGATTTTAGAATGAAATGTATGGTTTTATTTAGCATCGTGTGACATGAATATTATTTTACAAGAAAAGTATTATGTTATGGAAAATTTTATGAATGAAGTATGTTTTCAGAAATTATACAATAATGCAGTATATTATGGTTTTAAAATACATGATAAATGAATTATTTATTCACAATAATATGTATGAAATGTTCAGCGCAAGGCTGTGATTGATAGTCGGCGCAAGGCCGTGTTTTATGTACGATTTCGATGCAAGGCCATATTTATGAATGTTCATCGCAAGGCCCGCAGATATGAAAGAAATTGGCGCAAGGCCATATGCATGTATGTTATTTCAGGAAATGTTATCAATCTATTTATGTTAGACAAGTATATTATCATGTATTATATGTTATCAGAACCCGCATGATAGTTCAATTCAGTTTCAAGAGCACGGTACCATAACTATACAGATCAGATTATTATGTTCAGACTTATGCTAACCGCCCCTGCTAGTAGAGGTGGTGGGAGATGGATAGTCGATGTGGCTTTCAGTGTAGAGTTGGAGACGTTCACCTGGCAGTTCAGACCAAGGTGTGGCAAACCCATCGTACTTACAGACATTTTTGACTCAGCAGTGGTCGGCCAGCCATTGTCGGGTCCCTACACAACTTGTCATGGTGGGTAATACATGACATCAGCTAGCTATACATCTTGGGTAAATTTCAGTATTATCAGTTATATCAGACATTTCATGATTAGTATGGCTTATTAGAAATTATGAAAGTATATGATTATTCAGTATGTTATAATGAATGTTTTCTAGCATATGAAATGTACTGTATATGTATTATAGCACTAAATATTCATGTTGCCACGTAGCTATATTTAGTTTATTTTCCCTTACTGAGAGGTGTCTCACCCCAACATTAATTAATTTTTAGGAAACCTAGAAAGACCGGCGGATCGAGGCCGCCGTTGAAATAGTGTGATATTACCCTACTAGGAGGGTAAGTTCTGATTTAGGGACAGGAAATTTATGTTGTGGGTTCCTAGATATGTAAATATTTTGTGCTTTTGGAGATTGTATATAAACACAATATTTTGGGAATGTTATTGACTCCGGTATTATGTATTTTATGGTTTTATGAATGTCGATTACATTTACTGCTGTTTAGGTTTCCACTGCGAATGTTAGACGTGTCCCTGTTACCCATGGGTTTAGGTTGACTTTATTATTAGATATGTTTTATTATATGATAAGATAAACAGGTCGTTACATAAGATATTCATATTTAAGCATGAGTTAAGCATTAAGAATAATATGCTAGGCATAATTGCATTGTCTATTTGGAAGTGGATTTTTATTCAAACAACCAATAATTTCATATTTCAACCAATGAATATATGCATTAAGTTCATATTGGTTTTATACTTGGATTTGTAGATTGGCTTGATTTTTCAAGATACTTAGTATGTAAAATTTTAAATAGTGCACATATACTAAGTTTTTACATTTTCAACCCGAACCACTTCCTAAGCCTTTAGTCAACACTACCACCTATAGCTAATCCTAAATGCTGAGAAAGAATTATGTGATCATGTAAATCCTGTTTGAATCCGTTCGTCCTTAAGTCCCAAGGAGTTTCCCTTTTTGACAAACCCATACCATTTTTTTACCTTTGATTCTTGATGGGTTGGGACTAGATGGTACCTTGACTCTTCAGAACAATTTGCATTTAACACCTTTTCTTTTAAATGGGCAATCAAATTTTATGTGCTCCTTCTCTTTACACAAGGCACAAAAGGGGCGGGTATAAGGGCTGGAGGCGGTACTAGCATAGTATTTTGATGCTCTTACAAAGTACCCCATGTATAGGTTCTTTCTTTTCTTATTTTGAATCCCATTATAACCTGTACATTCCTTATCTAAGGTCATCTTTTGTGAACCTAACAACTTATTAAAGTTGTCCTTGCCTCTAGTGAACATATAGATGATCTTCATTTGGTTCTACTTTCTTTTCTAGATCTTGCATTTTTTAATCTTTCAAGTCTTTGGAAACACTTTGTTATTTTATGAATTCATTAGATATTGTGTTTGCTTTACACTCAAGTTCTGTAATGAGAAGATCCATTTTATTATCACTTGAAATTTGAGATCTTACAACATTCAAAACTTTTTCTAATTTTTCATTCTTGTTTACTTGTTATTTGATTTTTAAATCATTTTCCCTTTTAACAAGAACTTTTGATTCACATTCTTTCAAAGATGCCTCATACTTATTTTTCAAAGTAGTATATCTTTTGTTAGCTTTAACAAGTGACTTATGAATTCTAATATATTCAATTTGCAGTTCTTCATAAGTAGGCATGCTTTCACTATCAGTACCATCACATGATTCAAAATCAGATACATCATTTAAATCATCACATGAACATCATTTAAATCATCACATGAATCATTTTCAGATTTATCTAATAAAATGGAAGGAGTTGAGATTAACTCATCATTAGTCAATGCAACAAAGCACGGGTTACCTCCTTCAAGATCCGTAGAGCTTGAGTCACAAGGAATGATCACCTTGTTTTACATAGGTGCTCCATATCTCCTCTCAAGTTCATCCCAGATCTCCTTAGCATTGCTACACGCCATAACCTCACATAAAAGATTAGAATCTAAAGCATGTAGTAAGGTATTTATGACATCAAAATTAACCTGCACTAAGCTCCTATCATGATCATTCAATTCATACTTAGATTTAGGAACACTAGTACAACCAATGGATTTAACATATACATTATCATCCTGATCAATGACATTCCAAAATTTCCAATTTAAAGCTTCACATACACAGTCATTCTGAATTTCCAAACAACATAGTTATCACCACAGAATACTAGTGAATGTGTGACCAATCTTCCCTCACACTACAAAAAAACTGGTTTTTAGTAACGAAATTATTAGTAACGGATTCAATTTCGTCACTAAAGGTGGGTATTAGTGATGAATTTGAGAACTGTCACTCATACAGAACTATTAGTGACGAAATTGAATTCGTCACTAATAATTTCATCACTAAAAATTAAAAAAAAAATCATGGGAAATAGTTTTTCACGCAAAAATTATCTCAGAAAAATATTTGCGACGATTTGTACGGTATTAGTGACAAACTAGATCAATCACTAAAAGATATTCATTAGTAACAAATAAATAACCATCACTACTATTATTTTAAAAATAAATGAAAATTTTCGTTTCTGAGTATTAGTGACGAATGTATATATTCGTCACTATTTGCCTATTATTAGTGACGGATTTGACCACCGTCACTAATACTTCCTGTATTTAAAAATGAATAAAAATTTTTATTTCAGAATATAAGTGATGAATTTATATGTTTATCACTATTGCCCCACTAGTAGTGACGAATTTGAGAACCGTCACTAATACTTCCCCTATGTAAAAATAAATAATTTTTTTTTTTGTTTTAGAGTATTAGTGACAAATTTATATATTCGTCACTATTGCCCCAGTGTTAGTGACGAATTTGAGAACCATCACTAATACTTCCCGTATGTAAAAATAAATAAAAATTTTTATTTCAGAGTATTAGTGACGAATTTATATTTTCATCACTATTGTCCCAGTATTAGTGATGGATTTGAGAACCGTCACTAATACTTCCCGTATATAAAAATAATCTCAACATTTTTTTTTTAGAATATTATTGATGTATTTATATATTCGTCACTATTGCCCCACTAGTAGTGACGGATTTGAGAACCGTCACTAATACTTCCCGTATTTTAAAATAAATAAAAATTTTTGTTTCAAAGTATTAGTGACGAATTTATTTATTCGTCACTATTGCCCACTAGTAGTGACGGATTTGAGAACCGTCACTAATACTTCCCGTATTTTAAAATAAATAAAATTTTGTGTTTCAGAATATTAGTGACAAATTTATTTATTCGTCATTATTGCCCCACTAGTAGTGACGGTTATGGATTCATCACTACTAGTTCTTTTATTAATTTCGCCCTAATCTCCTCTATTCCCTCCTTTCCCTTATCTTTCTTGCTCCTCTCCCCATACTCCCCTCCGGATTCTCCTCTCTCTGATCCCCCTCGTTTCCCTCCTCCTTTCTTTCCTCCTCCCTCCTTTCTTCTTCAAGCACATCACTAACTCTGCCCCCCAACCCTCGCCCAAGAGCCCCAACTGGCTGAGCCCTCAAAGCCATAGCCGTCGCCGCCGCTATCGTCGCCGTCGAGTCCTCTACCTCCCAACCCTTGCCCAAGAGCCCCAGCTAGCTGAGCCCTTGGAGCTGCAGCTGCCGCAGCCGCTACCGTCTCCGTCGAGTCCTCTGCCTCCTAACCCTCCCTCTGGCTGCCCTCTCCCGAGTCAGGTATGGTTTTTTTTTTTATTGGTGATAATCATTGTTATAATCTCAAGTGCAAATCTTCATTTCAATACTTATTTTTTGAATGTCAAAAAAAAATTAATTTATATTTTGTATCATTAAAGAAATTATAGTTTCCATTAAACACTATATTTATGAGCATTGATATTATTTAATATTAGCCATTACCCAACTTGCAATAATTTTTAGTGTGACAGACTACCCATTAGGGACCAAAAAAAATTATATTATAAAACAAACAAAAATTAAAACCGCTAGCCATAGGGAGGGAGAGAGAGAGCTTTGAAAATAATAGTAAGGAAAGTGGTTGAAATGTTTTTGAGAATATCAATGTATGAAAGATAGGGAGATGCATCCTATAGTAGGAATTGGAGGGATGGAGGGTGTGAGATTATCTTATAATTAAAAATTATAAGGTACTTAGTGCGTTACTCATGTTGTTCCATTAATACTTTTGATTTTTTTTAGTAAAAGCCTATTAATTTATTATATTTAACTTGAATGACCCTATTTTACTTGGTGTTTTCAATGTAACATATTCTATTATATTTGATAAAAGTTATCACACATATTCCTTTGTGTCATTTGTGTGTGTGTGTGTGTGTGCGTGCGCACGTGTGTTTTAGTATTATTATTATTATTATTATTATTATTATTATTATTATTATTATTATTATTATTATTATTATTATTATTATTATTATTATTTACTTTGCCTTAAAACAAGTTAAACTATCAAGCTAAACCAAACCACCCAATATTCAAGCCAACCCAAATCGACCAAAACCGCATCCTCACCAACTCAACTTAAGATTGCCTTCTTCCAAAACCAACAAAATTAGATTGACAATAATTTTAAGCCTAACCCACTCACCTAACCTAAGAATACTCCTACTTAATACCATGACCACTAAACTCACAAAGTTATAGTATAATACCAACTGCATCAGATGAAATTTCAAACAAAATGGTTAATTATCTCACCAGTGATCTTTAAGAGGTTTAAGGGATACTTGTCTTATCATAGACATAGCATGGATTTGTGACTTGAAGTTTTTTGGTTTGAGGAACTAGACGTCTTCTGGAACATAATCTACTTCATGCATATAATCAAGGCCTAATGCTTGTTTTGAACAAGCTTTCAATGATCCAACGTGGCTTATAGATTCAAAGTTCACATGCAATTTTAGATTGTGAATATGATTGTTTTGGTAGCTGTTCATTATTAAATATTTACCATCTAATAAAATGGACCCTAAATATTTTAGGTGAATTTTTTCTTACAATTTTCAATTTGAATTAAGTTAATTTAGGTTAATCTCCATTGTAAATTGAACTACTGAAATACATGCTTGTTTTGAATGCCAACTGCATAGCTGACGCAATACATTGTGAATTGCATGCTAGTAGGTGATTGGTATCTGCATGATGCGTATTATTGTGATTTGTTTCCTTAAATCTATCAAGTTTTAGTGTAGGAATTTTTTGGGATATGTCCAATTTACAGACGGCTTGCTGCCAAAATTTCGTTAAAGTTTTTCCATAATAAAACTATGTACAAAGAAATGTATGCATGATCAATTAAAACTTAGAGTCATTCTAACTCGCGCCTCTCACTTGTTGAAATTCGTAAGAAAAGAGGCAATCTTAGGCTTATAATTGAAAATCTAAAACACTTGGCTAAGAACAACAATCTTAGGAGTACAGTGAAATGTCAAGAACTAAATGCCATATGACGTAAAATGCCAAATTAATTACTACCATTTCATGTATTCATTGAAGCTTAGACCCGTCCAAGAATGGTTACTATATATTCATACCTAATCATACATGTGAGAAAAATCAATTGTTATAATTCAATTGATTATTAGTCATACTATGTTAACTAATAATCACTTGAACATGTTAATTATTTGTTTCACTTACGATTAGTAATGTTTGTATTTCAACCATTCTTGGATTGTCTAATGTGGACAGTTCAGAAAGTTGTATTTACATTGTTGTCATCGTTCACACTTTGTCAATTGTCATTATATATTTCGAGCACATCTTTACATGTGTTCTCTGGGTGCATAGTGGGGTGTCGTGACAATTTGTTAGTAATGGAAAACTAGCAACATGTTTACTTCCCCCATTTGTTAGTAATGGAAAACTAGCAACATGTTTACTTCCCCCATCTTGTGTACTTGGAGAGACATGGGGAGATGCTGCCAAAATTTATAATGACTACGACAAAGGAATTTGAGCGATTGATCGCAATTTAAATGCAACATTCCTGAATGGAATAGGATCTATACCCATTAGAGTATGATGGTTGATTATAGGATTCACAATGCATGCATTATAAACATTATGAGAACCAGAATAATAACACCATTTACTTGAACATGTTATAGGGTAATTAATGAACATGGATAAGAGTTGGATGGACGCTTAGGGTAGGTTTTTTCCAAAATACGTGAAAGGGGTACATGATTTCATAGAGTTTGCATTTCCTTGTGAAAAAAAAGCCAGTAAAATAAGGTGTCCTTGTAAGAAATGCCAAAACATTACATTCAAACACATTGATTTGGTCCATTTATATTTATTAGACTTTTGAATGGAGAAAAGGTACACAACATGAGTGTTTCACAGTGACGATTATGCAGTTCAGAGCGATGATGATAATGATGAAGATGAGGGGGCAAATCTGGTAGGTGGTGATACATGTTTGGAAGGGGTAATTGAAATGTTAGGTGACTTGCAAAGGGGGATTGCAATGGACATGGGCAATATTGGTGTCTCACGTACTGGTGATGAATCTACTTCAGCAGGTACCATACCTTGCAATCCAGTACGTTGAATCGACTCGGTAAACCATTTGCTAATCTCACGAGGGATGCACGGGTACCCCTATATCCAAACTATAAAAAGTTCTCAAAATTAGAGTTTTTCATAAAGTTGCTTCATGCAAGGACAATGCATGGGTTATCTCAGAGTGCATTCAACATGCATTTAAGCCTCATTAAGGCGACACTGTCTAATGGTGAAACACTTCTGATGTCTTTTCATAAGGCGAAGAAATACATCCATGAATTGAGTCTTGGTTACACTCTAATACATGCGTGTAGGTATGATTGTGTACTCTTTTATGGTAAACATGAAAATGCGAACGAGTGCCCAGAATGTGGTGAACTAAGGTATACAACTAATCATAAGAAGGGTAAAAAGATCCCTTAAAAAGTTACTAACCTTATAGGTCACACCATGTTTTGATTTTGACATATACTCTTGGTACTAATGATTGTACTGAGAATTGCATGTAGGATCACCTTGTGCGCGCTTCAGGATTAAAAGACATATAATGATGACGTGCAGTGTTCGTGCCAAAGAATGAAGATCTATGTGTTGTAATTTATATTCATTTGCTTAGTTCTTCATTTTGAGTTGTAATTTATTATGAACTGTGCACGCGTATGGCTTGTAATAATTGACATCATGCATGGTAGGTAGGTATGCTCAAAATGACCACAGTTGGACCTTAGGTACCTGCACTAAGGACACAAGTCCCCTACATCACTTATCTTAATTAGGGGAATCAAAATAATACTAAAATGCACTTAATGAGAAAAGTTGAGAGGGTTTGGGTGACCGAACCTTTGCCATATAAAGCGGCCTGGGCGACTGAATCAGTCAACATGTTGACTTGGTCTTCGAGCACCCTAACCTATTTTGAGCATACCTTCCTCGGGCACCCCGAAAGCCTGTTAGGGCACTTTTGAACTACTCGAACGATTGAAGCTTTACGTTCTAAAGGAGGCTCGGGCGAATGAACTACTTGGTTCGGTTAATCAAACTATGAGTTAGGCACCTGAATTATTGAATATTTGCTACTAACTTTGTTTCAGCCAACCGACTCATCCTTTAAGCACCCGAACCTCTAAAAGTTGAATTTTTGATTGTGTCTGTTCAGGCACCCGAACCCTTGGCCGGGCACCTGAACCTCGCGGGTTAAAATATTTTTACTAAATTTTTAAATGGGGTAAAAAGAGTTAATATTCGTAATTGTCTTTTAAACAAATCTAATTATACCCACTTTGTCCCAAACGATCAAAAATTCCTCCTTGCCTATATATACTCATTAATTTGTTATAATTAGTAATGATTAGCAAACTTGATTAGGGCAAAATTCTCTCAACTTTCAAAACCCTATATTAGCCAAATACCACTTCCAAACACTCACAAACTCATCAATCTTGATTTCTTAAAAGCATTGTGAGTATCTCGTAAGGCTAGTGTGCTTAATCACTTTTTCTAGAACTCTCATTTACTTTGTTGCTTGATCAATTTTCTAAGAGAGTTCAGCATTAAAGTTTTTCCACCAGTTTCATTTTATAAACTTAGAGTGGAAAGACTTTGAGGGTTGAAGTTCTTGCATTGTTGTTGCAAGATACCTAAACCTAGATTTTGTGTGTGCAAAAATCCTTTTCAAACTAGTGTTTCAAACAACTCTATTGTGCTTTGAATATTAGAATATATTATTGAGTTTGTTTGCTTGAACTTGCTTAATATATTTTGAAACCCTGATCTGATATTGTAATATTCACATAGTGTGTTTCAAATATTGCTTGGGTATACACTCTAATTTGAACTGAAAACTTATGCGTGATTAAGTGTTTATCACACATTAGAGCACTGAGCATTTTTACATATCATTCGTGCTTGCATTATTGATTGAGCTTTACTGGTGCACACATCTGCTCATCTAGAAGCAAATTTCCATGTACAAACATTTTATAGACATTGGTTGTATTCCAAGCATGGGCCTTAAGAGGGAGACTAGCCCTGTGGAATAGTCCCAAATTGGCTTAGACCCGGTTAGGAAAGCTAGGTGCGTCATCTTGTTAAGGCGTGTCGGTTGAGGTCAACCCTTGAATTGACCTGGTTGTATTAGGTGTTGCTTCACCCATTTAAGTGAGAATTATAATGGTAATCCTTGTGCTGGTGTGACCAAGGCGGGGACGTAGGCACAGTTGGCCGTGCTTGTTCTTTACATTTCTACTCTTTACCGTTACTGTATGTGTATGTTATCTGTGGATTGTGAAGACTCACCCTAGGTTGTATTGCACTGCTAATAAAACCTGTTAACCTAAGCAATAAATTTTAAATACACAATTCACCCCTCTCTTGGGGTTGCACTAAATACAACAATTGGTATCAGAGCCTTGTAACTTAGACCTAAATGTCACTTAGTAAAAGATCATGATGGCTCGTATTAGTGCATCCCCTTCATGTGAGGGAAGACTGGTCACACACCTGCCTGTATTCCGGGGTTATGATTATACTATATGGAAATTCAGAATGACTATGTTTGTGAAAGCTTTGAATTGGAAACTTTGGAAAGTCAGTGATCGGGGTGATTGTGTGCCTATGAATACAATCCGGGGTAATCTATTGGGTGTACTAATGTTCCTAAGTCTGAGTGTGAAATGAATGATCATAATAGGAACTTGGTACAGATAAATTTTGATGCCATGAATACCTTACTGCATGCTTTAGATTCTAATGTTTTATGTAAGGATATGGCTTGTAGTAGTGCTAAGCATGTGTAGGATGAACATGAGAGGAGATATGGTGCATCCACGCAAAAGGAGGTCATCTCTCCATGCGACTCGAGCTCCGCTGAACTCTTGGGAGGTAACCAGTGTTTTGTTGCTTTAACTAATGATGAGGTCTTTTGATTTAGTAGATAAATATGAAAATGATTCATGTGCTTATTTGAATGATATGTTTGATTGTGAATCATATCATAGTAGTGATAGTGAAAGCATGCCATCTTATGAGGAAATGCAAATTGAATACATGAGGACTCATAAGTTACTTGTAAAATCAAATAAGAAATACTCTGTGCTGAAAAACAAGTATAATACATGTATTAAGGAATGTGACTCAAAAAATCTTGATGAAAGATAAAATTATTTGAAAATTAAAATACTAGAGAACAAAAATGAATCATTAGAAAAGGAATTGGATGACTTGAAACCTAAAGCTTCTAATGATGATGAAAAGAACCATTTGATTGCGATCTTGAAAGTAAAGCAAACATTTTGTCTAAAGAACTTTTGAAACTTTAGAATGCTTGCAAAGATTTGGAAAACTCAAAAATTCAAGATCTAGAGAACAAAATAGAGGAACAATCTAAGATCATCTACACGTTCACTAGAGGTAAGGAAAACTTTGAAAAATTGTTAGGTGCACAAAAAATGACCTTAGATAAGGAAGGTATAAGTTATAATGGAATTGAAAATAAGAAAAGAAAAAACCTGTACATGGGGTACTTTACAAAAGAATTAAAATATTATGCTAGTACCTCGTCTGGTCCATACATTCACACCACATGCATCTTATGTAAAAAGAAGGGGCACAAAAAATTTGATTGCTCGTTTAAAAGAAAAGGTGTGAAGCCCAAACAAGTATGAAAAATTAAGGAATAACCAACTCCTAACCCATCAAAAATAAAAAATAATAAAAATGGTATGGTTGTTAAAGAAGAAAACCCCTTGAAATTCAAGGAAGAACTTGCTCAAACAGGAATTATATGATCACATTGCTCTTCCTTAGCAGTTAGAATTAGCTGTAGGGGGTAGCATTCTCTAAGAGGTTAGGAAGTGGCTCGGGGCTGATAAATGTAAAATCTTAGTATATCCAATATTGCATACTAAGTATTTTCAAGTATAAAACCAATATGAACTTAATGAATATATTCATTGGTTATTACATAAATCATTGGGTGTATGAGTAGAAAACGACTTCCAAATGGACATGACATGATTGCCTTGTATTTAAAGTTCAAAATGCTTAACTCTCGCTTAAATATGATCATCTAACGTTAAGCATACCTTCTCCATTGTGCAAATTCGAGGCTTAGAAATTAAAGTCAAAAATCTTTTCCTAAACTCATCTTAAAGCCCTATCAACGCCCTAAATCTCATAGATAAACCATAGCGTCTCTAACTTTGAAAATCAGGTCAAACAAAAAGAAGTGGACCAAGCTCTGAGCGACCGAACAAAACAGTGCATTTACACCTCAGTGACCGAACTTGAAGGTTGACCAAGACATTGACCACACTTCAAGTGGCTGAACTTTCAAGCTCAACTAAGCTCGGGCTGCCGAACATCTTCGGGCCCTCGAACTTATTTTCGGGCTATCAAACAGAGATTTCGAGCGACCGGTGAGATCAGTTCAAAATCAATTCAGGCAGCTGGCCCTCGAAAAGACAAAATGGCGCTTAATATTCAGTTGATCAAACCAGTGTTCGGGCTACCAAAAAGACTCAGAGGGTTCCCATATTTAAAGCTATTCGGGTGACTGAATGTATGCTCAGGCGCCTGAACTGCACTGATATATATGCTTCATCGCGAAAATTGGTTCATTTCATCAACAAGTTTGAGGGTCTTCTTAGTTTTTCTTTTCACATCCTAGCCCAGTCTTTCTTGAGATTTGTTTCCTTGGCCAGAGATCAGAGACGCGCCGCTACGGGTGTTCCACTGGAACAATGGTTTCCCACACCCGATCGGTGAATTAAGTATGAGAGAATCTTTCGCCTCAAGGACCTTATTCTGGGAAAAATCTGTGATATCGAATTCATGTAGAGCCACTTCAATAATGTCCTAGACATGTTTTGATATCAAGGATGGTATGAGTTCATCGCCTTTCAACCCAGGGGGATGTAACTATTGCTCATCCAGCTCTTTTATGCCAATCTTGCTCAAGATGGCCAGGGCTACTACTCTAGGGTACTAAAGACAGATCTCCATTTTGACAATGCCTATGTGGCAGAGACTTTTGAGATCCAGCGTGGCGACTTCATCTGCTCCGAATCTTCATCCACCTGGATAGCCGAGCAGGACTTCACAGTAAGTACATTTTTCAATTTAGTTATGACGAATCTAGTAGTTGATCTGACCCATACTCCCAGCTACAGATCCTTGACTCTAGAGGCAAAGGTGGTTCACCACCTAATTTCCTATAACATTTTGCCCAAGTTAGGATCGAGGGATCATGTATCCTATTTGGATTGCTTTGTGATGTGGTGCCTATTCACCAGAAAGAAGCTAGACCTTCGTAGATTGATCCTACAGTGGATGTTCGTAAAAACCGTTGAAAAGAGGATCATTCTGCCCTACGGCAGGATTCTGTCTAGGATATTTGTTAGGGAAAGGCTAAATAGGTCACCGCTAGCCACCATCAAGAAGGTTCACCCCCCCCCCCCCAACGTCTTCAACTCCACCACTTTGAAGTTGATGGGTTACGAGCTCACCGGCAACATACGGTTGCCCACTACACATGAGAGAGACCCAGGAGCTTAGGAGGCCCCATAGGAGCTGCCTCATGTACCATTTAGCGCCGAGATCATCGCGGCTATCACCGATCTCTCTAACTCTTTTCAAGAGTTCCGAGTCTCCATAACTGAGCAAGCATCTTAATCACAGGCTAGACTTGACTCCCTTTGCAACGAGTTCACCAAGTTCCAATCCGAGGTACGGGCTAACTTCCATATCCTCGGTGAGCGGCTGCGAGAGATGAATAATGAGGACATTGGTGAGGATGACCAGATGGAGTTGAGAGGGGAGGAGGATGATGATCATGACGACGGGGAGACCTAAGAGTGCTTCATGAGGATCCATTTTATCATACTCCAGTTCCTGATTTGATCATCTGTTATGTTTTATTTAGATACACTTTTATTTGATCCTGTACTTATTTAAAACAACTTTTATTTTGTTTATAACGATCACACTCACCATACACACAAGCAGATACTATGTTGTGACGACTATGCTTTTGCTTATGACTATATATATATATCTGCTAGTACCTAGACTTGCATGTGTAGTGCGCTTGAATGATTATTCTGTTGAAATGCATGCTAAATGTAGAAAGCCTCCTGCATAGCAGATGCAGTTGATGAGAATTGTCTCCTGGTAGATTTAGGTTCTCGCATGCCTTAAAACTCTTGAAATACTTCTTGTTTGAGAATCTTTTTGTGTAAGGTAATTTTGGGAAATGTCCTATTTACAGACGGCATGTTGCCGAATTTTCTGTAGACATTTGCCCAAAATAGTTGAAATGATTGTTTTTATATTATGTTATGTGCAAATGCAATTTAATCTTAAACTCTAAATATTTACGCTTGGCTCATTTGTTTTGAAATTCTAAATTCCTTGGAGCTAGTTGTGCGTATATATTTAAAGGACTTGAATATTGGCAGATTTTTATGGAATTGATTACATCTTCAGACAAAATATGCCCAAATTTTTGCAACCTTTGCACATAACTTTATATTATTCTTTGAATGCAACACTCCTTAAACTTGAGTTGTGCTTCCAAAATGATTTGTAAATTTTACTCAAGTTGAGTTATAAAGAAAATGCTTACACTTAGGGGGAGTCACTTGACATTAAAATCATTAGGCCCTAAGAAATAAAAATGTTTTTGTTCTTTCATTCTCTACATCACTTGAAAATACATTAACTAGGTGATATCAATGTGCATGTTTCAACAACATCTTTATTAGATATCATGCTCACTTCAAAATATCATACTTTTACAAATATTAGCATCTTTAGCAATTAGCATGAATTAAGTTGGTACGCTCACTATCACGTAAGTATGACACTTGGTATCAGGCAGACTTGTTTTCATTATATAATACCTTGTGGAAATTCGAGCTTGTTTTGGTAAACAAAAGATGATTATGATAAAATTTACGTGAAAATATTTTTGAAAGGGTGAGTGAAAGGCAAATAAAAATTTTAATCTTCATCCTTGTATAATCATCCATTGGGGGAGTATAGAACATTAAAACTATCAATTGGTATCATATGTTAAATGCTACTCTTACTTCCTTGATGCACATTCTGTTTGGATTACTTGGTTGAAATGTACTACATATTGTGTATGGAAACTCCAAACAGGTCACTTAGGTATAGGGTTTTGATTGGGAAAGCTCTATTTTTCAAACGACATACTGCCAATTTTTTTTATTTTCTCCCAATATACCTTCTGTATCTAAATGACATACTTTGCATTTGCGTTTTATTGTTTAACCCTTTTTGATGTTGCCAAAAAGGGGAGAAGAGGAAAAAATGGGGTAAGATTGTGCTTAATTATGCTTAATCCTTTATTCCCCACTACTTTAATTATCTTTATGCATAAAGTCAAGGGGAGTCTTTCTTGGCTAAACCTACTTTTGCATAAAGTATTCGTCATCATCAAAAAGGGGAAGATTGTTGACCTTATAGGTAACACCCAGTTTTGATTACGACAAATACTCTTGGTACTAATGGTTGTACTGAGAATTGCATGCAGGATCACCTTGTGCGCGCTTTGGGACTAAAAGACATATAATGATGATGTGCAGTGTTCGTGCCAAAGAATAAAGATCTATGTGCTGTAATTTATATTCATTTGCTTAGTTCTTCATTCTAGGTTGTAATTTATTATGAACTGTGCGCGTATTTGGCTTGTAATAATTTGCATCATGCATGGTAGGTAGGTACGCTCAAAATGACCACAGTTGGACCTTAGGCACCTACACTAAGAACACAAGTCTCCTACGTCACTTATCTTAATTAGGGGAATCAAAATAAGACTAAAATGCACTTAATGAGAAAAGTTGAGAGGGCTCGGACGACCGAACCTTTGCCGTGTAAAGTGACCTGGGCAACCGAACCGGTCAACATGTTGACTTGGTCTTCAAGCACCTGAAACTATTTTGAATGTACCTTCCTCGGGCACCCGAAAGCCTGTCAGGGCACTTTTCAACTACTCGGGAAACCAAAGGTTTACGTTCAAAAGGAGGCTCGGGCGACCGAATTGCCTAATTCGGTTAACCAAACTATGAGTCGGGGACCCGTATTATCGAACATTCGCTACTAACTTTGTTTCAGCCGATCGACTCATCCTTTAGGCACCTGAACCTCTAAAAGTTGAATTTTTGACTATGTCTATTTGGGCACCCGAACCCTTGGCCAGGCCCCCGAGCCCTTGGTCGGGCACCCGAACCTAGCGGGTTAAAATAATTTGTACTGAATTTTTAAATGGGGTAAAAGGGGTTTATATTCTTAATTGTCTTTTAAACAAATATAATTATACCCACTTTGTTCCAATGGTCTAAAATTCCTCCTTGCCTATATATACTCATTCATTTTTCATAATTAGCAAGGATTAGCAAACTTGATTAGGGAAAAATTGTCTAACTTTCAAAACCCTATATTAGCCAAATACCACTTCCAAACACTCACAAAATCATCACACTAGATTTCTCAAAAGCATTGTGAGTCTCTTATAAGGCTAGTGTGCTTAATAACATTTTCTAAAACTCTCATTTACTTTGTTGCTTGATCGATATTCTGATAGAGTTCAACATTAAAGTTTTTCCACCGGTTTCATTTGATAAACCTAGAGTGGAAAGACTTTGAGGGTTGTGGTTCTTGCATTGTTGTTCAAAGATACCTAAACCTAGATTTTGTGTGTGCAAAAATCCTTTTCAGGCTAGTGCTTCAAACAACTCTATTGTGCTTTGAATATTAGAATATATTATATTTGTTTGCTTGAACTTGCTTAGCATTTTTTGAAACCCTGATATGATATTGTATTATTCACATAGTGTGTTTCAAATATTGCATGGGTATACACTCTAGATCTGAATTGAAAACTTATACATGATTGAGTGTTTAGCACACATTAGAGCACTAAGCATATTTACACAACATTCGTTCTTGCATTATTGGTTCAGCTATACTGGTGCACACATCTTCTTGTCTAAAAGCAAATTTCCTTGTACGAACATTTTATACACATTGGTTGTTTTCTAGGCACGAGCTTAAAGAGGGAGACTAGCCCTATGGAATAGTCCCAGATTGGCTTAGAACTAGTTAGGAAAGCTAGGTGCGTCATCTTGTTAAGTCGTGTCGGTTGAGGTCAGCCCTTGAATTGACCTAGTTGTATTAGGTGCCGCTCCACCCGTTTAAGTGAGCATTATAATGGTCATCCTTGTGCCGGTTTGGCCAAGGCGGGGACGTAGGCACAGTTGGTCGAACCCCGATAACATATCGTGCTTGTTCTTTACATTTCTACTCTTTACCTTTACTGTACGTGTATGTTATCTGTGGACTGTGTAGACTCACCCTATGCTGTATTGCCATGCTGATAAAACATGTTAACTTAGGCAATAAATTTTGATTACCCAATTCACCCCCCCCCCTCTTTGGGTTGCACCAAATATAACAAAAGTTTTGCGATATTGTCCATTAATCCCGTGACTGCAACAATTGTTTATGTGCAAAAAGAATGCTACAGATATGAGATGGAAACACCCTTAGCCATCCAGTGGACTCTGAAGCTTGGGCCAATTTTGATAAAATGTATTCATGGTTTGCTAGTGATCCTCGCAACATTAGACTTGGCCTTGCTTCAAATGGGTTCAATCCTTTCGGTAACATGAACAACCCGCATAACATGTGGCCAGTTATGATGATGCCATACAATATGCTGCCATGACAATGTTTGAAAAAACCTTTCATTTATATGTCTCTGCTCATTCCCGGACCGAGAGCACTTGGTAGTGATATTGATGTTTACCTACATCTGTTAATTAATGAGTTGAAAGAACTACGGGAAAAAGGAGTGGAGACATTCGATGCGGAAATCGAGACAACATTTTAGATGCATGCTACAATCTTGTGGACAATTAATTCTTTCCCCGCTTATGGCAACCTGTCAGGTTGGAGCACAAAAGGTTACTAAGCATGCCTAGTATGTAATAAGGATGTTGGGTCCTTATCTTTGAAGCATGGCCGCAAGTTATGCTTTATGTGTCATCGTCATTTTCTACGAACTAGACATCCTTGGAGGACTCGTGGCGTCAGAAGCTTTAATTGAAAACCTGAATGAAGGTTGCAGCCAAAGCAACTAAGTGGGGAAGAGATATTAAAGCAGCTAAGGTTGATCAGAGATGTGAAATTTGGGAAACTACCGACCAGTAGAAAAATAAAACATGCTGAGTGGGAGTTGAATTGGACAAAGAGAAGCATCTTCTTTGAGTTGTCATACTGGAAAGATCTTCCACTGGTACATTGCTAGATATAAATGGGAAGACAAAGGACACCGCAAATGCTCGCCTGGATATGGAAGATATGGGAATACGGCCTGAGTTGTACCTGTTCGTGATGGGACAAAATTCTCATGCCATCAGCTTGTTACACATTTTCAAATGATGAGAAGAATAAATTCTTCAAATGGTTGAAATCAGTGAAGTTCTCTGATGGATATGCATCTAACATAGCTCGATGCATAAACATGAAGGAAAGGAAGATTCTAGGAATGAAAAGTCATGATTGTCACGTCCTTCTACAATGGGTTCTAACCGTTTTCCTTCGTGGACACTTGACTGAAGATGTTCGCTCGGTGCTGATTGAGCTGGGGATCTTTTTTCGATAATTGTGCTCTAAAAAATTGAGCGTAAACGTACTTGAACGACTAAATGATAGCATCGTGATCATGCTATGGAAGTTAGAGAAACTATTTTCACCAGAATTCTCCGATATGATGGTCCACCTAGCCGTCGATTTACCAAGGGAGGCCATAATTGGAGGACCGGTTCAATATCATTGGATGTATCCTATTGAGAGGTAAATTATAAAGTCCTTGTATAATGGTCACGTGATTTCCTTGTTTTTTTCTTTTCTTTTTTGTGTCTACAATTCTATAATGCTATGTAAAATGCATTGTTCTTGTCCACTTTGAAGGGGCATGTGCACAATAAGGCACGACTGGAAGGTTCAATCATTGAGGCATACATTGACAGTGAATGTCTTGCATTTTGCTTAATGTATCTACATGATATTGACACAACGTTCACTCGTGAGGATCGAAATGCAGACGTTCATGCTATTAATACCGAAGATGAAGAACCAAGGAACTCTATATTTTGAGAAAATGTACAGCCTCTCAGTGCACGAGTTTACAATTTCATTGATATGGACGACCAACAAAAGGCTCATTTTTACGTTCTCAATAATTGTGATGAAACTGTTTCATAAATCGAGTATGTCAACCCCTGAACCCAAAAATGGGACCCAGGGGTGAAATAGTAACCTAACATGTCTCTATATCATACAAAATCCATGACACAACACAATGAATGAGGGTCCGACCCCGTGGGGTTCCCAGGCACCCTATAAACATCCATATACAACCAGGATAAACACAGCGGAAATAGTCTTTTATACACATTCTGTACCATACCAGAGTCTATACAAAAGGAACTAGGATCTATAATACAAGATAAACCTGGGTGTCAGCCAAAACCACAAAAGACAACCCAGTCCAATCCTAGTACATACCTAAGTACCTCTCGTAGTACATCGACCACTATACTCCCAAGACAAGGACGCTAGTTCCGGTTACTCTATGGACCTGAAAAATATATATGCACAACAGGGGTGAGACACCTCTCAGTAAGGCAGATTCAGGTTATATCGGTGTGTGGCATTTGAGTGTTATCATGACACAAAAGATACACAGTTAAATGCAATTCCAGTATTTTCACAAAACAGTTCCAATACAGTGCATACACGCACACACACATGATCAAGCAACCTAGTGTCATCACACCCTTCGACCCAAAGCCGACCTGCATTACATAACATCCCCGGCACATGGTGTAGCCCCAAGCTCCCATGACATCGTACTGGTACAACTAGTGGATCCACACCCTTCAGCGATTAGCCGGTAAGGCTCACGCCTTCGGATATAAAGCCGGATACTCTTAAACATGGCAGGCGATATTTCATGCCCCTGAATATAGAGCCGGACACTCTTTCCATACTTGGAACAATTCGGAACCCAGTTCCTATTGCATTTCAACATAAACACAACCCTGCATGCTTATATAACCAAACAAACCACACCCATTTGGTAATCTAAAATCATGATTTTTCAAACATATACAGTTCAAACAAGTCAAAGCACGATCATCCCTATAACATATATCACAATATATTTATGGTTTTCCAAAAAAACCAGGGATGTCACCCATTGCCCCATTTTTCCAAAACTATAACATGAAAAACCCATAGTTTTACCGGTTAGATTTTCCCAAATGAGTAACCAAAATACATATAGGACCGTGAACCATAGTTCTGCTGAGTCCAATTTCGAAAATAACCAACATAAACTAAATCCCCTTACCTTTACCCAAAAATCAAATCTCAAACTCTATGGCTCCTAAAAAACAAACCAAGTTCCCAAAACCTGTAAAACACAGTACAAAATATACTCAAAATTCCATTCCCTACACAACTATTGAAATAGAATTGAAAACTGAGCCTTACCTCGATTTTGAGCCGAAACTCGAAAACGCTCGAAACGAAGATCCGATCTGCAAATCTTGTAGGGAATCCTTCCCTGATCCTCATGGTAATTTCAGATCGACGATTCCAACAACGTACGACGAGGAAATCTAGAGAGAGAGAGTATTTCGAGTTTCTAGAGAGATAGAGAGAGGTTTTTAGATTTCTTAGTTGAGAAGTAATGAAAATTGATATTTATAGCCCTTTGACTCGGCCAACCTCATCGATGAAATGGTGACTTCGTCGACGAGCCAATGTAGATAGTTCTTCAATGAAACGGTGGCCTCGTTGACGAGCCTTAGATTCCCTATTTCCCAAAACCTCTCAACTTCTCCTCGTCGACGAGCACTTGAAATTCGTTGCCGAGTAGTAAAGGGCCTTCGTCGACGAACTCTAGCTTCATCGACGAAGCCTGCTGAATTACCATTTCACCCTTCTCTTCATTAATTTGTTCCATATATCACAGTTTGGGTTCTTACAACCTCCCCTCCTTACAAAAAATTTGTCCTCGAAATTTGCAATCTCTTGTTCATGAATTCATTTACATAATAAAGCACACACAGTCAACTCTAGAAAGAACCGGCGACTACTACAATGCAGCCCTGTCACAACATACACATACCCTCACTTATAGCAGAGGAATACCATGGTTACGTACATAAACCATCTCAGGAGTTCCCAATACACACACTCCCAAAGACTAACCACCTATTCCAATACAAAGTAGGGTAATGCACACATACTCAGAACAACTGTGGATACTTTCGGCATATCTCTGCTTCCAATTCCTAGGAGGCTTCCTTAACCTCGTGATTCCGCCATAATACCTTCACTAATGGTATATCCTTGGTACGTAGCTTCTAAACTTTATGGTCCAGAAGCTGAACAGGTACCTTCTCATACGCTAAAGTATCCCCAATTTTCAAGACTTCGTAACTAATAACATGCGATGGATCCAAAACGTACCTCCTTAACATGGATACGAGAAACACATCATGGATCCTCGCGAGTGCTGGGGGTAGTGCAATCCTGTAGGCTATCAGACCCACTTGCTCAAGAACCTCAAATGGTCTGATATACCTTGGGCTCAGCTTGCCTTTCTTCCAGAATCTCATCACCCCTTTCATCGGAGCGATCCTCAGAAATACCTTACCCCCCACTTCGAATTCTAACTCATGACGGCTAACATCTGTGTAACTCTTCTTCCAACTCTGAGCTGATTTAATCCTATCCCGGATCAAACTTACCTTCTCAGACGTTTGCTGCATGAGTTCAGGTCCTAACATCTGACGTTCACCAACCTTATCCCAATACAGAGGAGATCGACACCTTTGACCATACAGAGTCTCGAACAGAGCCATCCCAATACTAGCTTGGAAGCTATTGTTATATACGAACTCTACCAGTGGCATAAGCTGTGTCCAGCTACCACCAAAATCTAACACACAAGCCCGCAACATGTCTTCCAAGATCTGTATTGTCCTCTCTGACTATCCATCGGTATAGGGGTGGAACGTTGTACTGAAAGTAAGCTTCATCCCCAGTGCTTCCTGTAAGCTTGTCAAAAATTGAGAAGTAAACCTCAGGTATTGATTTGACACAATGGACACTAGTACCCCGTGCATTCTAACTATCTCATGCACGTACAAGTTTGCTAGCCTACTCAAAGGGCAGCTAACCTTCATTGGTAAAAAGTGAGCAGATTTCATCAGCATGTCCATGATCACCCAAATAGCATTCTGCCCATGAAGTGCTGGCGGCAATCTGGTCACAAAGTCCATGGAAATATGTTCCTATTTCCATTCCATAATAACTAAAGGTTGTAACGGCCTTGCCGACCTCTAATGTTTAGCTTTCACTTGCTGACACGTGAAACACTGCTCCATGAACTAAGTAATCAGCCTTTTCATACCACTCCACTAAAAGGTCTCATGCAAATCTCGATACATCTTCATACTACCCGGATGTACCGTATACAACGAACGATGCGCTTCCTCCAGAATCATCCTTCTAATCTCATCATCATTTGGAACACACATATTAGTCCCAAATATTAACACACCTCCCTTGGAGATGTTAAATTCTGCAGCCAACTCCTGCTGTACTTTCTCCACAATATCAACTAACTCCACATCACCAGCCTGCGCGACTTTGATACGCTTAAGCAAAGTCAGTTGGATCACCAAGCTAAAAATGAAAGTCTGATGGTCACCGGCCACCAACTATATACCAAGACTTTCCATATCCTATCTTATATGATGCTGAGTTACAACTACAGATACTGTAGCATGTTTTGACTTCCGACTCAATGCATCGGCTACCACATTAGCTTTCCCCGGGTGATAACTGATGGTGCAATCATAGTCCTTGATCATCTCAAGCTGCCATCTCTGCCTCATATTTAACTCCTTCTACATGACAAATACCTGGGACTTTTATGATCAGTGAAAATCTCGTATTGCACACCATACAAGTAGTGTCACCAAATCATCAGTGCATGTACAACAGTAGCTAACTCCAGATCATGCGTAGGGTAATTCTTCTCATATTCTTTTAGTTGCCGAGAAGCATACGCTATTACCTTACCCTGTTGCATAAGCACACATCCTAGACCCTTTAGAGACGCATCACTATAAATCAAAAAATCGTCATTCCCATAAAGAATGGTCAAAACTAGAGTAGTAACCAACCAGTGCTTTAACTCCTGAAAATACTGCTCATAATCACTGGTCCACTAAAACTTCATCGCCTTCCTGGTCAATCAAGTCAGAGGCCTAGACAACTTAGAGGATCCCTTTACGAGCCGACGATAATAACTTGCCAATCCTAGAAAACTCTGAACCTCCTGCATACTCTTCGGTCTCACCCAGTCGACAGCAGCTTCAATCTTTCTAGGATCAACTGAGACACCCCCACTGGGTAACACATAGCCTAAGAATGCAACTTGATTCAACCAGAATTCACACTTCTTCAGTTTAGCATACAACTTCTTCTTTCGTAGAATCTGTAACACCAACCTCAGATGGCTTTCATGCTCTTCTGAACTCCTCGAGTATACCAGAATATCATCGATAAACACCACTGCAAACTGGTCCAAGTACTCATGGAAAACCCTGTTCATAAGATCCATGAACACTGCCGGGCCATTCATCAACCCAAAAGGCATGACTAAGAACTCGTAGTGGACTTATCTGGTTCGGAAAGCAGTCTTCGCCACATCCTCAGATCTGACCCTCACCTGATGATACCCTGACCGTAAATCAATCTTTGAAAAGACCTGCATTCCCTATAGCTGGTCAAAGAGATCATCAATACGGGGTAAAGAATAACGATTCTTCACAGTCACCTTGTTGATCTCACAGTAATCAATACACATACGCATCGACCCGTCCTTCTTCTTCACAAACAAAATTGGAGCTCTCCAGGGCGAAACACTAGGTCGAATGAAGCCCCTGTCCAGTAATTCCTGCAACTGTTCCTTCAACTCCTGAAGTTCCACTAGAGTCATCTAGTACAAAGCATTAGAGATCGGTGGCTTACCAGGCAGCAACTCTATTGCAAACTCCACCTCACGATCCAAAGGTAAATCGAGTAAATCTTTTGGAAACACATTTGGGAATTCGATGACTACCCGAATATCCTCGAGCCTTAACTCATCCCGCGGTGGTTCTCTCAAGCAAGCCAGGTACCCCTGACATCCGTCCAAGAGTAACCTACTTGCCTGCAGTGTCGATAGAAACTGTTGCATCGAACGCACACACGATCCTACAAATTCATACTCCTGCTCCCCAGGAGGTCTGAACACCACCACCATCTTATGAAAGTCGATCACAACATAACTGGAGAATAACCAATCCATCCCCAGTATGACATCAAACCCTGACATATTGTATACCACAAGATTCGTCAGTAGCTACTTTCCTTGAATTACCATTGGGCAGTCTTCAAACATCCTCCTATAGAATGATACACTCCTAGATGGTGTAACAATCGACAATTCTTCATTCATGACTTGGGTCTCCACCCCACACAATTTCACAAAATTAGCAGATATAAAGGAGTGGGTAGCACCCGAATCAAATTAAACCACAACTTTATTTAAAAGCAACATCATAGTACCTGCCACCACATCCCCCGCATGCTTAGCATCTCCTGGAGTAAACGAGTATACTTTTTCCAGAGCTATGTTCACCTGATAGGTTCCTCGAGATACCTGATTACTTCCTCGATTCTGATTCGAAGAAGGCGTACCCCTCTTTAATGCGTGACCTGACTGGCCATAGTTATAGCAGACCCCCAAACGGTTGACATTCACTGCTATGCCATTTGTGGCACCTAATACAATGATCGCTTGACTGGCTTACCTGAGAACCCTGATGCTCGATATTCTAGTGGTAACCTGAGGCCCTGTTCCTCTTCTTCCATGATCCTTGACGAGGTCCAAACTGAGAACCAGAAGGTACTGGCCTCTTCTTTGGCTCCTGATCCACCTCATCCTCCTGGATACTGGTCTCGATCATAGTGGCCTTATCCACCAAGACTGAAAATTCACGGATCTAAAGCATGCCCACTAACCTGCGGATGTCCTTCCTTAAACCCTTCTCGAACCTCCGAGTCTTCTTATACTCATTCAAGATCAAGCATGGCGCGAACCAAGACAACTTTATATACTGAGCCCATACCCCTGCACCATCATACTCCCCTGAGTTAGAGCAGAGAACTCATTCATCTTAGCATCACGTGTGGAAGCCGAAAAGTATCTTTCAAAGAACACCTCCTTGAAATAGCTCCACATCATCTCCACAGGACCGGCTCTCTACTTCTGTATCAGACTCACCGCAGTCCACCATCGACTTGCCTCCTTAGACAACTGGAAAGTAGCATAGAGGACCCTTTGCCTATTCGTGTAGTGTAAGACTTCCAGAATCCTCTAGGTCCTCTCAACTCAGTCCTCAGCTATCATCAAGTCAGATCCTCTTGAGAATATCGGAGGATGCATGCGTGTGAACCTTTCAATGGTGCACCCCGCAGCTGTAGGAGAGTGTTCGCATCTCCCGACACTCCGCCCAATCTCCCGCAGAACTCGCCTCATCAACCCTCGAGGCACAAAAGGAAACTCATCACTCGTCATCTCCTTAGAGCCACTTCCCAGGTTGTTATCATTAGGCTCCATTATGAAAACACAGTAAGAATATATTAATACTCCTACAACACGTACAATTAACACAATTATCTACGACTAATCATGTTAACTACCATTTCACAGGTCCAGGCCTGTCCTATCACACCGACATGAATATCATCAATAGTTTGCCATGTTCTTACTAAAATCTTCATTCTAGGAAAAACACGGAACACTGCCAGTGAGTCCCTGTCTACTAACAAAAAAACCCTCGATCTACTCTATCCAGCTCCAATATCTTATACTCTAGTATGTACACACAGCTATGCCTAACCAAGTCTACAAGACCTAATAACCTTGTTAACTCTGATACCAAACTGTCATGCCCTGAATCCGAAAATGGGACCTAGGGGTGAAATAGTAACCTAACTTGTTCCTGTATCATACAAAATCCATGCCACAACACAATGAATGAGGGTCCCACCCCATGGGGTTCCCAGGCACCCTATACACATCTATTTACAACCAGGTTAAACACAGTGGAAATAGTCTTTTATACACATTTTGTACCATACCATAGTCTATACAAAAGAAACTAGGATCTATAATACAACATAAACCTGGGTGTCAACCAAAACCACAAAAGACAACCCAGTCCAATCCTAGTAATTATCCAAGTACCTCACACAGTACACTGACCACTATGCTCCCAACACAAAGAAGCTAGTTCTGATTAATCGAAGGACCTAAAAAATATGTACGTATAGCAGGGGTGAGACACCTCTTAGTAAGGCAGATTCAGGTTATATCGGTGTATGACATTTGAGTGTTAACATGACACAAAAGATACACAGTTAAATGCAACTCCAATATTTCCACAAAATAGTCCAGTACAATGCATACATGGACACACACACATGATCAAGTAACCTGGTGTCGTCACACCCTTCGGCCCGAAGTTGGCCCATATTACATGGGGTCCCCAGCATATGGCGTAGCCCCAGACTCCCATGGCATCATACCAGTACAACTGGTGGATCCACACCCTTCGATGATCAGTCGATAAGGCTCACACCCTCGAATATAGAGCCGGACAAGCTTGCCTAACGTGGTAAGCGATATTTCGCACCCTCGAATATAAAGCCGAACACTCTTTCCATACTTGGAACAATTCGGAACCCAGTTCCTATTGCATTTCAACATAAACACAACCATGCATGTTCATATAACCAAACAAACCACACCCATTTGGTAATCTAAAATCATGATTTTCCAAATATATACAGATCATACAAGTCAAAGCACGGTCATCCCTATAACACAATATATATCACCATATATTTACAGTTTTCCAACAAAACCAGGGATGTCACCCATTGCCCCCTTTTCCAAAACTATAACATGAAAAACCCATAGTTTTACCCGTTAGATTTCCCCAAATGAGTAACCAAAATACACACAGGACCATGAACCACAGTTCTACCGAGTCCAATTTTGAAAATAACTGACCTAAACTGAATCCCCCTACCTTTTCCCGAAAATCAAATCCCAAACTCTGCGGCTCCTAAACAGTGAACCGAGTTCCCAAAACCTATAAAACACAGTACATAATATATTCACAATTCCATTCCTTACACAACTATTGAAACAGAATCGAAAACCAAGTCTTACCTCGATTTTGAGCTGAAACCCAAAAATGCTTGAAACGAAGATCCGATCTGTAAATCTTGTAGAGAATCCTTTCCTGATCCTTGTGGTAACGTCGGATCGACAATTCCAGCAACGTACGACGAGGAAATTTAGAGAGAGAGTATTTTGAGTTTTTAGAGAGATAGAGAGAGGTTTTTAGATTTCTTAGTTGAGAAGTAGTGAAAATTGATATTTATAGCCCTTTGACATGGCCAACCTCATTGGTGATCCAATGTAGACGGTTCGTCGATGAAACGGTGGCCTCGTCGACAAGCCTAAGATTCCCAGTTTCTTGAAACTTCTCGGCTTCTCCTCGTCGACGAGCACCTGAAATTCGTCGTCGAGTAGTAAAAAGCCTTCATCGATGAACTCTGGCTTTGTTGACGAAGCCTGCTGAGTTACCATTTTACCCTTCTCTTCATTAATTTAATCCATATGTCACAGTTTGGGTTTTTACAGAGAACTTGGTTCCAAACTCCTTACATTGCTTTGTATTTACATATGCTTATTTATATACTTAGTTGACATTAACATGTACTACTGTTGCATATAGCGAACATAAAGCTGAACTTCTAGCCCAAAATGAACAAAATGTTGACGAAAGACATAAGAAGGAATTTAGCAATTGGTTTGGGAGTCGTGTAAATAACAAATACTTCTTGAGTTAGAAACAATGTATGTTTTCACTATTGAGTATTTATTCTTCTAAACTTCTGTTTATTTAATAGATGAAAGTCATGTATTACAATAAGGAACCAATGGCAAGTAAAGATTTGTACACGTTGGCATGTGGCCCCGATCAACGAGTTAATTACTATAGCGGTTGCATTGTCAACAGGTTACAATTTCATACAAAGTCCCTCGAACTACATATAAGAACCCAAAATTGTGGGGTTGCGGTGGTAGGCACAAGAGGAGATGAAGAAGTTGACTACTTTGGTGTGTTGGACGACATTATAAAGCTTAGCTATGGAGCCAACAAACTCATCTACCTGTTCAAGTGTACCTGGTGGGACATTGGCAATAAAAAGATAAGGATAAACATAGATGTCTAATTTACTAGTTTCAATTTTAGTAAGAAATGGTATCAAAATGACCCTTTGTGCTAACGACGCAGGCAAAACAAGTGTTTTATCTTAAAGATAAAAAATTGAAGGGTGAATAGCATATGGCCCAAAAGATTCCCCCTGAAGTTTGTACGCTATTACAGAAGTTTCAGATGGGAAGATGAGTGCCAGTGAGACTGCATTCCAAGAAGATGAGCCATCTGTTAGTGCAATACCGCAATCTGCTTTCAATGTTGTCAAAGAAGGCCCCAATCTTATATCATTGCATAGGGTTGGTGCCACAACAGAAGATGTAGAGATTGCTGACATTACAATTGAACCCTTTGTAGACGTTCACTTCATCGACAATGAGGAAACTGATAGGGAAGATGAAACAAGGGTCGAGTATTGTAGTGAAGAGGAAGACAGCTTAGAAAGTGAGGATGATATCGATATTGAGGACATGTAGGGGGTGAGCAACTGAAGGTTATCACCATGTATCTGACATGTGTAAATAACTAAAACTATGATTATTATGCATCCATCTAATATTCGTACTTTTTATATTTACTTATCTAATATTTTGCAGACATGGCACCCGGAGGCTGACATGGCCGACTTCCTTCCACGCTATTGACTACATTATCGTATGAGGCTGATCTGGCGGCCTTGAGACCAATGAAGCACATCGGTGGTGCTGCGGCACCATCATTGTCTGATCCATCCGGACCTTGGCTAGACATGGATACCATAGATGCTACTGATACGCAGGGTGTGTTGCTGACCATGATGAGCAATTTTGGTAAGGATACGATTAATTTATTTACATTTTAACTATTGATATTAGTTATTCACGTGTATGATTATAATGTTGTTCTTAATTTAACTTTTCTTTCAGCATCTACATCCACGGTGAGGTCAGGCCATGCTGCAGCGAAGAACATGTCACCGAAGAAGCACCCGGAGAGGACTAAACAGAAAATTTAGGTCGACATTCCTCTAGGCTGCACAGCCCTACTTAATGATTAGTGCACCTCATGGACTCAGGAGCTTGGCGTTATATGCCGATAGTATGCTCCAGTCACGGCCTTTACATGCGCATTTTGGTAAGTAATCCCAAACCCTTTTTTTATTTTGTTTTTTACTTTTAATATACTAGAAAATTAACAACTTTCTAACATTCTAATTGTATTACCTATGCAGAAGGAGTTCGATATGCACATCCTCGAGGCTGACCATGTGAAGAGGGTGGTGGACGTCGAATTGTGCAGTAAATTTAGGAGCTATCGATTGAAAATAAGTGAGCATTTTTGGGTCATTGGAGATCAAGCAGAAGCGCGGCCATACGATAAGATATCCCAAGAGGATTCGGAGGTGGTGTGTCGCCATTTCCGTGACACACTATCAGGTGATGTGTTTGTATTATAATCACTAATTTTTCACATTGATGTTGCTAATAAACCATAATTACATCTTTCTTGTAGGCCATATGTGAAACAAATGCTGCAAACCACAACAAACTCCCTACGACACATTACGGTGGATCAAGGTTATTCGTAAATCATCGACAAGTAATTACTATACATAAAACTATCTGACCATTACATGACTTAATACTAATGATGTCTTATATGATAATGTAGCATGATCTCGAGACTGGCGCAGAGGAGCCGATGCAGGATCTTTATCAGAGAACACACCAACGGTGATCGGGGGAGTGGTACGAGGGTGTGCAGGGAAAACATGCAAGTGAAATAAAATATTTAGTTTATTAATTGATTCAAAATATCAAAGTTGTATTCTTACTTATTTTTTATCATTTTCAAGACTTAAGTCAGGCATGGATGGTCGAGTTGAGGGATGCACCTGTTTCAAAGGGGAGTCAGCAAATGATAGATTTCCAGATAACTTCCCAGGAGCTTGATAAATGAGTGAGGGGCTGGGTGAAAGGTCTTGGAACTGGATACATCTCCCCAAAAGCATCATCATCCATGGGTGCAGCAGCTCGTGTAGACATGGAAAGAGCGCGCTGAGACGCCGAGTCTCGTGCAGAGGAGATGGCTCGATGGATGCAGATGGTGGAAATGGAGAACCATAAATTGAGAGATACAGTGTCCACCTTTCAAGCCTAGCTGAAAGACATGATGAATAGGCAAGCGCAGCTCGAGCAAATGATACGCCAATCTTGACCAAATGATGCAGGTGGCTCCTCTCATTAGAAGGTATGTAAAACGTAATTTGATTCTCAGCTATTTTATTTGGGTACTGAGTTGTTCTTTTCCTAGGCATATTTCTTTTTAGTGGCATTTCTACTTCTACTATCTGGAATTTTTGGCATATCAGAACTGCAATACTTCTGCTGCTTTTGCTGTTTTTTTTTTTTTTTTTTTCCTTAATTTGGTTTTCTGTTGCTTACTTATGCTTCTATGTTGTGGAACTTATGGCATCACATATTATTTCTTCAAAAAATAAGAAAATTTCTTTAAAAAATATATTCACCATAAGTTGAATATATACATAACTCAGATGGAACATCATCTTCATAATTCTTTAAATTTAATGCTTTTATCATCTCATAACATTCATGTCCATATGCCTAGATGAATAACAATACTACACTGAACTAAATACTATCCACTATTTTTTGCTATTTATATTCTTAATTTAATGGAGAGATTATATATTGTGATTTGTTGATTGCTACCTGATTGCATGCTAGTCTAAAATGCCTCCTACATGGCGGATGCAGTTGATGTGTATTGCATGCTGGTAGTGGATATAGGTTCTTGTGTGCCTTGAACTGAATTGTAAATGATTATTTGAACCTATTAGGTACAGATTTTATGGGAAAATGTCTAATTTATAGACGTCATGCTGCTGAATTTTCGTTAAAATTTTCCCAAAAAAAAAATTATGTACAAAGATAATTATGATAAAATGAATGTTAAAATATTTTTGAAAAGATGAGTGAAAGTTATGTATCATAATAAAGGAGGCAATGTAGGCTTAGTTCATTTAAAGAAGCATTCATTTTTATATTTTTGGTCCGGTAAGCCTAAGCAATCATTACCAAGCCTAAATCATTGAAAATCTTAAAAACACTTGGCTAAGGATTTGAAAATTAGAAAAGATGACCAACAGTGAGCATCAACTTGCAGTGAGCATCTAATTCTTAATATGTAGCTAGGAATCCAATTACAAAAATTTTAAAGAAAAGGACAACATCAACCCATTGCGCTAGCTAGCTGCAGCCTGCATGGCTAGAAAACACAAGTTGGAGGGAACAAACAAAAGTAGGGATTAGGTGATGAAGTCTCTTAGCTAGGTTTGAAAATTCTCTATCTACTTCTTTAAAACCATCCTAGTATCACATGTCTATCCTATACACACATGCATGCGCACACACACACGGCATTGTTTATTCACGAGAGGATACCTATTGCGAGGAAAACTATCCTATTCAAGTTACAATATCGTCCCTTTGTTAAATGATGTCAATAAATTGATTCAAAAGAAACATTGAGACTTTTGACAATAAATAAATTCCTGCTTTAGATTTTGGGTTCTTTGAAATTGCATTACTCATTGAACACCTTGCCCATATTGAATTACAATTTCACCAATTCAATGTCATCAAATATTCTACTACTGCTAGGGTAAGATGAGCAACTTGGAACATAGGAATTCTTACTAGCAAGTACTTCAACGAACTTGGAACATAGGAACATCTTATGTGTCTTTCCCCTACCGAGGTTGACCAAGTCCTTAAAGAAGTGCATTCTCGAAGCTCTAAAATAACTTTCGGACATTGGCTATTGTTCGTCCTCTATAAAAAGATTTTCTTTCAAATCCATCCATGCCCCTGATATTGAACCTCACAGTCCATTACCTTTTTCATACTTAGGAATTCAATTTGATCAAACATATTAACAATGTGCAATGACAACAACAAATCGTTTTTCACCAAACAGTTGAAGCCTTGGAGGCTATCCAACTAAGGAAGGTGACAAGACTGGCCATTGAAAATTTTATTAATGAATAGTTGAATAGTTGAAGTAATGAAATTTTCATCCTTGGAGCATACATCTTTGTGTCCATATTGAAATATCACCTTGTTTTGTACGAAAAGGAAAAAACAAAAACAAAAAAAACAAAAAAAGTTGGGTACAAGGGCACACTCTTTGAATCTCTCCCAAAGGAAAATATATAAAAAGCAATTGCCTGTGTGACTATGTGACTAAGATGTAAGTATTACCCCATAGGTGCAATAGAATGGCTTGTGATACAGGTTCATCGGATAATAAATAGACTCCAAACATAATGGGTCAAGCGCAAACCAATGACTTTTCTGTTATATGAATGGCGATGTAGGACTCCTACATTCATCCCCATCCAGCCAACCTAGGAGGACATACAAAGAAAGCCAACAAGTTAGAAAAACTTCCAACTCTCCAAAACCTTGGATCATCTACCAATGTATCCTCATCCTTGACTTGTTCCTTGAATAAGAAACTTACCTAGAGTAAGAAATGATAGGATCTATTTCTCATACCGAGACAAGCTAATTTCTCCCCAACACTCCAATCTCTAAAGGAATCCTAGTTGATATTGTTATTCCTCCAATCCTTCTCATTTACTATAGTTGATCAAACCATGTTCTTATAGCCAAAAAGGGTTCCTAATGCCATTATTATTTTTTGAATATGATAGTATTCCTTGGCTTCAACTCTATCTTGGAACCATCGTAACAGAAAAAGTCATGCATCATCCCAAAATGTTGGTTCTCTTTCTCCGTATATTTAATAATTATCTCACTAGAAAGTCAAGAAGCTTGTATAATTAAAGTAAAAAAATAAATAAAAATTAGTACCCTGTATGGAATCAAACAGGAAGCCAAAGCTTGCACATAAATAATAGAGAATAAATCAAGGTAGTAAATCGTTCATTGAAAATATTTTCTAAATTACATAGAATCGGGAATCTATCTCTTTTCTCATTTCATTTATCTTTTTCTTCTATTCCTTAGATTCCTATTAAGATTCAAGCTTCCCTCCCCCCTTATAGGTTCCCTTCAATGCGTCCACCTTGTGGATGTGTCCCCTTTGTGGATGCACCTGGGATGCATCCCCCTTGTTGACATGTCATCTTTTCAAATGTGTTCTCCTTATGGACCTACCCTCCTTGTGGATGCATCCTTCTTTTAGATGCATCTTCCCTTTGGATAGTTAATCCTAGCAGGTGCATCCTTATGCATGTGTCATCCTTTTGAATTTGTCTTCCTTTTTGATGTATTCTCCTTGCAAATGGGATGCACATCCCCCTAGTTGATGTGTCCTCATTGTGGATGAATTCTTTTTGGATGCATCATCTGTTGATTTGGGCGTAATCCCAAGAGGGGGCTGAATTGGGTATTTTAAAATTCTTTGAACCGATTTACCACTTAATCCCTATGTGTATATTTAAGAAATCAATCTCAGGGATTTATGACAAAATTAAAATTATTTTATCAATGAGTTCTTTTTACCCAATTAATTGTGTGTAACGTTAATCAACATACACATGCAATACGAATAAATAAAATGTAGTGCGGAAAGTAAAGAGCTAAGGGAAGAAAAAAGACAAACTCAATTTTTATGAGGTTCAGCCAACTCGGCCTACGTCCTCGCTTTGAGCAACCCACTCAAGGATTTCACTATAATCCCTGCTCCTTAAATTGGGACGGAGCTTTCCTTACAATCTGCTGCTTACAAAAGGTACATCTCCCTCCTACTCCGCTGCTTACTAAAGATACAACTCTTTCTTCAAACCCCATTCTCAAACCAAACCGTGAATACAATGAAATCTGTAAAGCACTCATAATTGCTTCCAAACAAAGCTAGTGAGTATTATTCAAATTCCTAATACATTACCATATGATGAAATTTGATGCTCATAATGTATGAAACAATACAATCGTTTATGAATGATATGCTTCAACACACAAATCCCTTTTTATCAAATCTCCCAAAAATATTTATATAACTCAATGCTTTGGAGAACTTGAGTTAAATCTTTGAATAAAAAAACAACTTTGAAGATTGCAAAGATTTTAATCACACTTTGTCACAAAAAATATTTCTCTCAAGATTTCAATCTCAATGTGATCTTGGTAATATTTGACTTAATGTATATACAAGTATCAATGTGATGAGAATACCAAAGATCAACAAACTTAATATATGATTTTCATAAAATATCCTTCAATATATATATATATATATATATATATATATATATGGTTATGCACTTCTAAGGATATCTAACCAAATAGTTTAGAAATATTCAAAACATCAAGTCTTTAACTAAGAACACACTTAAATGTTACTCTTTGATCAATGGCCTAATAAAAACACTCTCAAGTATTGAACTTGCCAAAAACAATTTTTATATGAATGTGAAAACTCAATATCAAACTTCTCTAAAGATATTCAAAACAAATGTTGATATGAGAATCTCTTGATAAAACTCAATGGATTAATCAAACCTCAATACCAAGTTGAAATCAAGACGTATGAGTGAGATCCCTTTTGGTTTTCTACGTGGATTTGCCCAAGGAAAATGAATATAGAATGGAGTGCAGGCAATTGTGTAGCAATGAGCTCAAGTTTCTCAGTTTTCTTTCAAAAACATGTTCCCTTCTCTTCTCATTTGTTTTCACTACCGTAGTAGGGTTTAGATATTCAATATATATAGTGATCTTGCCTTTAGAATAGATCTCAACCATTGGATCAAAATATCTCACGAGTTCTCTTAATAAAAATTAAAATTTTAAATTTTCCCGCAAGTTTAGATGACTGAGGTCAAGGGCCTAGACGACTGAAGTTCTTTTTAAGCTTCGAAAAATAAGCTGGACACAGGGTCAGACGACTGAGGTTAGGGCTCATACGACCGAAGATTAGGGTTTAGACAATTGAAGTGTGAATTCAGTCTTCTGAGGTGCTTCTGCCAGGTTCTGAGTTTCACCAGAAATTCTTCAGACGACTGAACTTAATCTTCAGTCTTCTGAAGAAATTCTACCCATGACTGAGGTTAACTTCAGTCTTCTGAAGTTGCCACTTTAGACGACTGATTGTTGACTTCGGTCTTCCAAAGTTTCCAATTCCTGGATTTTTTCTTTTAGTTTGAAAAATCTATTTTTCTTTCTTTTTTTTTGGCTCTTTTATAAAAATATTTTCTAGGGTTTTGATATTATTTCTAAGTCCATGAATGTCCCCTAATGATGCTCATGAAATGCATGAGTCCTAAATTCATTCTAAGGTATGATTTTAGCCTCAAATTAAATCATATGAAAATGTAAATACATGAGTTCTAAGTACCCATTCCCATGACACTCTTGAGCTTGGTGCTTGCATTTCATTCTTGTGCTCTTTGAGTTCCATGGATCTTACCAGGTTGTGTAAACTTTATTCTTTATGGCTTCCATGACTTGTTATCCTTCTGTGCATGCTTAAACGTAGTTCCTGTTCACAACCTCAATGCATAGATCAAATACCAAGTGATTTGTCATTATCAAAATATGATTGGACTCGTAGAGTCAACAATCTCCCCATTTTTTATGATGACAAATGCATGTGCAAAAATATAGAATAAAAATGGGTTATGCCTAACAAGGCTCCCCCTCAAATAATGCATCAAATATTCAGTGTGAAATTTGCTCATGCCAAATACAATATGCTCATGTTCATACACATGTTGTTTAGCCTGATTCCAAATAAAATATTCTCATGTTCATACACACGTTGTTTAGCTTGATTCTCCTCCTATAATCCAAACTTTCTACCCTTTACACAATTAGATTTGCCAACAAATGTTTGCTCATTACAATTTTTGCTCCTTAATTTTCTCCCACTTTTGACATCAACAAAAAAGTGTATAAAAAATAGTGCGTGAGTGTACATAACCTTATGTTCTTCTTTCATTTTAAATCTTAAAGTTTTAAACTTGTTCGGCTATCAGATTTGGCAAAATAAAAATTACTTCTCCCCATTTTACATCAACCATCCCCCTTGCTATTGCATAAATTTTTGTTGTGGAATGTAAATTACATTGTGAACATACACAATGTGCCAAATTTGCAAATATTATGTGAGGATACCAAATGTTGATTAATGTGATACCAACTGGTTACATCTTTAAAATGTGATACCGAATGAGAAGAAATAAGTGAAATATGAAATTTCGAACAAATTGTGAATATTAAGCGACGTTGCTCCCCCTGAATTATGTCATTTACTATAATTCTAGGCAACCTGTCGACTATGCATCAAACCTAATTCTCGCCTAATTTGAATAAACCTATCCTTCGCTAGTTGTTTGGTGAATATATTTGCTCATTGTTCATCTGTGCATATAAACTCAAGTGTCACATTTCCTTTTTGCACATGATCACGAAGAAAATGATGTCGTATTTCTATATGCTTAGTTCGTGAATGTAATATGGGATTCTTTGAGATGTTTATTACACTCGTATTGTCACATCTTATAGGGATTGTTTCATAACTTAATCCAAAATCCTTTAGTTGTTGCTTCATGTATAGCGTTTGAGCACAACAACTACCTGCTGCTATATATTCAGCCTCGACTATGGAAAGAGCAACTGAATTCTGTTTCTTGGAAGACCAAGAGGCTAATGAATGTCCTAAGAAATGACTCGTACCACTTGTGCTCTTCCTATCCACTTTGCTACCCGCAAAATTAGCAACTGAATAGCTGATAATCTCAAAAGATGTATACTTAGGATACCATAATCCAATTTCCACAATTCCTATCAGGTATCTAAGTTTTGTTTAATAGCTAGCAAATGTGACTCTTTTGGTATAGACTGAAATCTTGCGCACAAACATACGCTAAACATTATGTCAGGTCTGCTGGCAGTCAGATAAAGTAAGCTACCTATCATTCCACAATAAAGCTTGTCATTTACTGGTATACCTTGTTCATCTTTGTCTAATTTAAATGAAGGAGCTCATAGGTGTACCTAATATTTTTCCATCTTCCATATTAAACTTTTTTAGGAGATCTCTAATATACTTTGATTGATTTATGAATATTGCATGTTTTGCTTTTTTGATCTGAAGTCCTAGGAAAAAATTTAGTTCACCCATCATGCTCATCTCAAATTCATTTTGCATAGTATTAGCAAATTTATTACACAATTCTTGATTTGTAGCTCCAAATATGATGTCATCTACATATACTTTCACTAGGAGCAAGTCATCTTTCTTCAATTTTATAAACAAAGTTGCATCTATCTTTCCTCTTATAAATCTATTTTCTAGTAGAAAACAACTTAGCCTTTCATACCAAGCTTTAGGAGCTTGCTTCAAATCGTACAGGGCTTTTGTTAGTTTATAAACATGATTTGGATTCTTGTGGTTTTCAAAACCTAGGGGTTGTTCTACATACACTTCTTCATTTATGTAACCATTTAAAATTGCGCTCTTGACGTCCATTTGATATAACTTGAAATCCTTAAAAGCTGCATAGGCTAAAAGCATTCGAATGACTTTCATTCTAGCTAAACGGGCAAAGGTTTCTTCAAATTCTATACCTTCTTCCTGGTTATATCCTTGAGCTACTAGTCTAACCTTATTTCTAACAACTATTCCATGTTCATCTTTCTTATTCTTATATATCCATTTTGTACCAATGACTGACTTATCCTTAGGTCTAGGAACTAATGTCCATACTTTATTTCTCTTAAATTGATTTAACTCTTCTTGCATGGACAACACCCATGATTCATCCTGTATAGCTTCACTCACATTCTTAGGTTTTTCTTGAGATAGAAATGCAAAATGACTATTCATATTCCTAAGAAAGGATCGAGTGACTACTCCACGTAATGGCTCACCTATTATTTGATCAATGGGATGATTCTTAATGTACTTCCATTCTCTAGGTGGTTCATTAACCTCATTTTCAATTTGATTAGTTTTAGTGGATGGTTCCTTAATTTCATTTTTCTTTTCTGAATCATTTTCAATGGATAGTTCTTCAAGTTCATTGTTTATCTCAATTTCATCTGCATCAACTCTTTTGGAGAAAGGATTTGACTCATCGAACACTACATGAATAGATTCTGTAACTGTCAATGTTCGTTTGTTATACACTCTATAGGCTTTACTATCTAATGCATACCCTAGGAAGCTACCTTCATCTAATTTCACATCAAATTTTCCTAGATGTTCATTGTCTCTAAGCACAAAACATTTACAACCAAAGACATGAAAATATGATATGTTTAGTCTATGGCCATTCCATAACTCGTAAGGGGTCTTATTTAGATACGGTCTAATCAATACTCTATTTAGAATATAGCAGGCGGTGTTCACTACCTTAGCCCCGAAATACTTAGGTAATTTATGTTCGTTAAGCATAGTTCTGGTCATTTCTTGTATAGACCTATTCTTCCTCTCAACTACACTATTATATTGTGGTGTTCTAGGGGCCGAAAAGTTATGGGCAATTCCTAAAGAATTACAGTAGGCTTCCATGCCTTGATTTTTAAATTCTTTACCCCTATCACTTCAAATTTTCGTGATAGTATATCCCTTTTCATTTTGAATTTTCTTGCAGGTTTATAAATTGTTCACATGCTTCATCTTTGTGACCTAAGAATAATACCCATGTATATCTTGAAAAATCATCAACAATGACAAATGCGTATGATTTTCCTCCTAAACTCTGAATTGGGTTTGGTCCAAATAAGTCTAAGTGTAGCATTTGGAGTGGCCTAGTATTGGAGATTTCTTTTTTCTTCTTAAAGCTTGATCTTGCTTATTTTCCTAGTTGGCATGCATCACATATTTTATCTTTCACGAATTTATTCTTAGGCAGTCCCTTAACTAATTCTTTCTTAATAAGTTTTAAGATTAAATCCATGTTTGCGTGTCCTAGTTTCCTATGCCAAATCCAACTAATTTAATTCATAGCAGAGAAGCATGTCACACTCTGTGAGGTTTAGTTGTCAAATCTTGTGGTATATACGTTTTCAAGACGTTCAGTAGTGAACAATATCTTATTGTCAATTTTGTGTTCAACAGTGCACTTGTCATGTTCAAAAGACACTTTGTAACATTTATCACACAATTGACTTATACTCAATAAGTTGTGCTTTAAACCCTCATCCAATAAAACATCATCAATAATTAATGACGAATCATTACCAACTTTACCTACACATGTGATCCTTCCCTTAGAGTTATCTCCAAAGGTGACAAATCCTTTATCCTTGGGTGTGATGGATGTGAACTTCGCTTTATCCCCGGTCATGTGACGTGAACATCCACTATCCATATACCATCTGTCTTTTGAGGATGATGATCTTAAGCATATCTCGAGGTCATCATGTGCCATTAGACACAAATTGGCAATCTAATCGCCGCTGGATCCAGATTCTGAACAACTAGTGTTGTGTGTATCCCAACCGACTTTCAACACCTTCTTCTTTTTCTTTGAGGCTTTCATTAGTTTGGGACACTCAGGCTTGATGTTTCCAACCTCTCGACAGTTGTAGCATGTTGGAGGATCTTTCTTCTTTTTCTTCATGCTTGACTCTCCTCTTGCTGATTTTGAGTTCCGAAATTTTTTGTTGAACTTCTTATTCTTCTTCAAGAACTTTGTGATCTTCTTAGTTAGCAAGGTCATGTCATCATCTGATTTTGAATCACTTTCTTCACTAGAGTTGATTGATGATGCCTTGAGTGTTGTGGCTTTCTTTGCTTTATTCCGTTCACTTTTTTTCTCATTTATAGCAAGCTCATAAGTAATGAGCAATCCAATGAGTTCGTCCACCGATATCTCCTTGAGAATTCTCCTTTCTACTATTGTCGTAGCTTTCGCTTCCCATACCGAAGGTAATCCCCTGAGTATTTTCCTGATCAACTCATAAGTAGGGTAAGTTTTTCCAAGAGCATTTAAAGAATTTATGATGTGTGTGAATCTAGTGTACATGGATTGTATAGATTCATCTGCCATTATTTAAAATGCTTCATATTCACTGGTGAGCATGTCTATCCTACTGTCTTTTACTTCCTTAGTGCTTTCATATGTAACTTCTAATTTTTCTCAAATTTCTTTAACCGAGTTACATGTCATTACCCTGTTAAATTCATTTACATCTAATGCATAGAAAAGTTAGTTCATGGCAGTAACATTGATTTGTACTCATTTCCAGTCTTCCTCTGCATACTCATCTTCAGTTTTAGGTACATTAATCTTATCAATTACTTTCATGGGGACATGATTTCCCTTAGCCACTATTTTTCATACCTTCCAATCTACGTTCAATAGATATATACTCACCCTACGTTTCCAATAGGTGTAATTTACACCACATAAAATTGGTGGTCTATTGGATGAGTGACCCTCACCGAATGAAGTTACACCGATATGTGCAATGTGATCTTTTTACAAATAAACTATTAAGTCTATGTAAACCCTCTCTGATATCAAATGTTCATTTAGGTGTAATCTCAAGAGGGGGGTGAATTGGGTATTTTTAAATTCTTTGAACCTATTTACCACTTAATCCCTATGTGTACATTTAACAAATCAATTTCAAGGATTTATGACATAATTATCAATGAGTTCTTTTTACCTAATTAATTGTGTGTAATGTTAATCAACATACACATGCAATACGAATAAATAAAATGTAGTGTGGAAAGTAAAGAGTTAAGGGAAGAAAGAAGACAAAGGCAATTTTTACGAGGTTCAGCCAACTCGGCCTATGTCCTCGCCTTGAGCAACCCACTCAAGGATTTCACTATAAACCATGCTCCTTAAATTGGGATGGAGCTTCCCTTATAATCCGCTGCTTACAAGAGGTTCAGCTCCTTCCTACTCTGCTGTTTACTAGAGATACAACTCTCTCCTCAAACCCGGTTCACACACCAAACCATGAATACAATGAAATTTGTAAAACACTCAAAATTGCTTCCAAACAAAGCTAGTGAGTACAATTCAAATTCCCAATACATTACCATATGATGAAATTTGCAGCTCAGTATGTATGAAACGATACAATCATTTATGAATGATATGCTTCAACACACAAATCCCTTTTTATCAAATCTCCCAAAAATATTTATATAACTCAATGCTTTGGAGAACTTAGGTTAAATATTTGAATACAAAAACAACTTTGAAGATTGCAAAGATTTTAATCACACTTTGTCAAAAACAATATTTCTCTCAAGATTTCATTCTCAATGTGATCTTGGTAATATTTGACTTGATGTATATATAAATATCTATGTGATAAGAATACCAAAGATCAACAAACTTAATATATGATTTTCATGAAATATCCTTCAATATATATATATATGGTTATGCATTTCTAAGGATATCTAACCAAATAGTTTAGAAATATTCAAAACATCAAGTCTTTAACTAAGAGCGCACTTAAATGTTACTCTTTGTTCTATGGCCTAATAAAAACTTTCTCAAGTATTGAACTTGCCAAAAACAATATTCATATGAATGTGAAAACTCAATATCAAACTTCTCTAAAGATTTTCAAAATAGATGTTGATATGAGAATCTCTTGATAAAACTAAATGGATTAACCAAACCTCAATACCAAGTTGAAATCAAGGCGTATGAGTGAGATCCCTTTTGGTTTTCTGAGTGGATTTGCCAAAGGAAAATGAATATAGAATGGAGTGTAGGCAATTGTGTAGCAATCAGTTCAAGTTTTTCACTTTTCTTTCAAAAAGATGTTCTCTTCTCTTCTCATTTGTTGTCACTACCGTACTAGGGTTTAAATTTTCAAGATATATAGTGATCTTACCTTTAGAATAGATCTCAACCGTTGGATCAAAAATATCTCGCGAGTTCTCTTAATAAAAATTAAATTTTTAAGTTTTCCCGCAAATTCAGACGACTGAGGTCAAAGGCCCAGACGACTGAAGTTCTTTTTAAGTTTCGAAAAAATAACCTGGACATAGAGTCATACATCTGAGGTTAGGGCTCAGACGACCGAAGAGTAGGGTTTAGACGACCGAAGAGTAGGGTTCAGACAACTGAAGTGTGAGTTCAATCTTCTGGGGTGCTTCTGCCAGGTTCTGAGTTTTACCAAAAATTCTTTAGACGACTGAACTTAATCTTCGGTCTTCTGAAGAAATTCTTCAAACGATTGAGGTTAACTTTGGTCTTCAGAAGTTGACACTTTATACGATTAAACGTTGACTTTAGTCTTCTAAAGTTCCCTATTCCTAGATTTTTTCTTTTAGTTTGAAAAATCTGTTTTTCTTTCTTTCTTGGCTTTTTTATAAAAATATTTTCCGAGATTTTGACATTATTTCTAAGTCCATGAATGTCCCCTAATGATGTTCATGAAATGCATGAGTCCTAAAGTCATTATAAGGTATGATTTGAGCCTCAAATTAAATCATATGAAAATGTAAATACATGAGTTCTAAGTACCCATTCCCATAACGCTTTTTGAGCTTGGTGCTTGCATCTTCATTCTTGTACTCTTTGATTTCCATGGATCTTGCCAAGTTGTGTAAACTTTATTCTTTTTGGCTTCCATGACTTGTTATCCTTACGTGCATGCTTAAACATAGTTCCTGTTCACAACCTCAATGCACAGATCAAATACCAAGTGATTTGTCATTATCAAAACAGCATTGGACTTATAGAGTCAACTTCATCCTTGTGAAAGCATCCTCCTTGTGGATGTGCCTATGCATCCTCTCTTCGGAGTCAACCTCCTTTTGGATGCATCTCCATTTTGGATGCGGCTTCCTTTTGAATGTGTCTTCCTTTTGGATGTGTCCTCCTACTAAATGCATCCTCCTTATGGATCCATCCTGCTTTTGGATGTTGTTATCTCTAATTACTTGATATGGTTGCATAATGCATACATGTTTTTTTTTTTTTTATTGTTATCATAGTTGTATATCATGATAGATATTCATCTTGTAAGGATGATAGCTTTACTTGTTAGCATTTCTGCATTAAGCGGTGGTTAGGAAAGCTTGAATTTGGCACTTGTTTGAGATAAAATGTGCACTTAGTTAGGATAACACTGCTATATTTGGAAAAAAAAAAAGAAGTATAAATGTATGTTATTTGAATGTTATGTGATGATCACTTTAGATGAATAAATTGCCTAGATTTAAGAGTGTGTTCGTGAACCTTATGATCATGCATACATGTAAGACATCATGTGTTAAGTATTGAAATCCTTATTTGAATAAGGATGTGCACTGAGCTTGTGGTTGCTCACCCTATTCCATATGCCTAGATGAATAACAATACTACACTGAACTCAATACTATTCAATGTTCTCTGCTATTTATATTCTTTAACGGATAGATTATACATTGTGATTTGTTGATTGCTACCTGATTGCATGCTAGTCTAGAATGCCTCCTGCATGGCGGATGCAGTTGATGTGTATTGCATGTTGGTAGTGGATATAGGTTCTCATGTGCCTTAAACTAAATTATAAATGACTTATTTGAACCTATCAGGTACAGGTTTTATAGGAAAATGTCTAATTTACAGACAACATGCTACCGAAACTTCGTTGAAATTTTTTCAAAAAAAAATAATTTATGTACAATGATAATTTTGATAAAATGAATGTTAAAATATTTTTGAAATGATGAGTGAAAGTTAGGAATCATAAGAAAGGAGGCAATGTAAGCTTAGTTCATTTAAAGAAGCATTCATTTATATGTATTTGGTCCGGTAAGCCTAAAGCATTCATTGCCGAGCCTAAATAATTGAAAATCTTAAAAACACTTGGCTAAGGATTTGAAAATTAGAAAAAAAAAAAAAACATAATTTAAGTTGAATATATACATAACTCAGAGGGAGTATCATCTTCATAATTTTTTAAATTAAATGCTCTCATCATCTCATAATATTCATGTCCATATGCCTAGATAAATAACAATACAACACTTAACTCAATATTATCCACTGTTCTCTGCTATTTATATTCTCTAATGGATAGATTATATACTGTGATTTGTTGATTGCTACCTGATTGCATGCTAGTCTAGAATGCCTCCTGTATGGCGGATGCAGTTATTGTGTATTGCATGTTGGTAGTGGATATAGGTTCTCGTGTGCCTTGACCTAAATTATATATGGCTTATTTGAACCTATCAGGTACAAATTTTATGGCAAAATGTCCAATTTACAGATGACATGCTGCCGAAATTTTGTTAAAATTTTTTCAAAAAAAAGAAAAAAAAAAACCTTGTACAAAGATAATCATGGTAAAATGAATGTTAAAATATTTTTGAAATGATGAGTGAAAATTAAATGTAAATTCATTTCATTAACCTCTAAATTTGCATCTATTAACATACATGACAAATCATTTGCTTTTAACTATGGATAAGCATTATCATTTGTCCACCCCCTTCTATTTTGAGAACGAGTTAAAGTGTTTATGTGCATGGTTTGATGCATGCAAATGTATATATTCATACGTATGCCATTCACATTCATTTCAGTTATTCGTTTAGAATTGAAAATTATTATAAGACGCATTTTTTATATTTTTTTCCCTGATTATACTGAGCGCTAGCTCTCCATTTGTATACTAATTTTTTTTTAATGATTCTTAATTGGTAGGGTTCGTGGCTGTCATAACATCAATACAATGCCATGCATGCATGCACTACAGTCATCGGATGCAACTTTTGATTATATTTTTTTAATTTTTATTGTTATTTGAACAAATGAAATTTCTGTATTTTAATTTGAATTTGTACTAGTATTTGTATTTGAATTTTGAATAATTTGAAATTTTTTTTGTTATCTAAATGAATTTTATTTCTTTATTTTAATTGAATTTATATTTGAACTTGAAATTTTGAATGATTTACGAATTTTTTAGTAGTTATGGTTTCATGTTATGTATGCGAAAATGTAATTACAAAATGTTACAGGAATTGATGATTAAAAAATTAGTATTAAATATTTTTTACAATTTTTAATTATTAGTGAAGGATTCAAATTCGTCACTAATAGTGGAGTATTAGTGACAATTTTTAGATTCGTTACTAATAATAAAGTATTAGTGAAAGATTCAAATTTTCCACTAATAATGGAGTATTAGTGACGGTTTTTAGATTCGTCACTAATAGTATGCTATTAGTGAAAGATTCAAATTCGTCACTAATAGCGGAGTATTAGTGATGGTTTTTAGATTCGTCACTAAGATCCTACTGTTAGTGACGAATTTGAATCTTTTACTAATAGCATACTATTAGTGATGAATCCAAAAATCGTCACTAATACTCCTCTATTAGTGACGAATTTCAGCAAAGCCGACGTAGAATTTATAGTGACAATATTAGGGTTTTAGTGACGGTTGTAATTCGTCACTAATAATGTATTATTAGTGACGAATATAAAATTTGTCACTAATAGTTAGTAGTAACTGCAGATATAGCAACTAATTTAAAATTGTCACTAATACTTATAAATTCGTCACTAATACTATTAGTGCCGAATTTATAAGTATCAATGACGGATTTGATCATTCACTAATATCCTGATTTTTTGTAGTGTCATATGAAGAGGATGCACTAACACGAGCCATCATGATATTTTACTAAATGATGTTTAAGTCTAAGTTACGGTACTATAATACCAATTGTTAGCTTTGGTGCAATCCCAAGAGGGGGGATGAATTGGTATTGAAAAAATTCTTCCTAGGTTTAGCTAATCCAGCAGCCAATGTTTCACGAACCCAGAGTCTTTCTACGTATTCAAAATCCCAAAAAAATATTTAAATAATAAATATAAACATACAGGTGTAGAATGTAAATTGTGTAAAATAAAATCAACAGATATGATATTAGGGTTTCGTCAATTCTACCTATGTCCCTGCCTTGGCACACCCACACAAGGATTACATTATAAGCTCACTTAACGGGTGGAGCAGCACCGTTTACAACCAGGTCCATTAGTGGGGCTGACCTCAACCTACAGCTTTCCAAGATGGTGCACCTAACTTTCCTAACCGGGTCTAAGCCAATTCGGGACTATTCAATAGGGCTAGTTTGCCTCTTCAGGGCCACACTTGGAATACAAAAACTGTGTATAAATTTGATGTACAAAGAAATGCTTATTACACAAGCAGATATGTACCACTACACACAATATCACAAATCAATGTACGCTACCGGATGATAAGATACGATAAGTTCAGTGTAGTCTTAATGTCTACTCTCAAAGATTAATGTAAATATGACAATCGGTTCATGAGAGTGTATGTGAAAGGATCTTTGTGTCAAAATAATAGTATCAATCACAATGTTGCAACAAAGATCTCAAAGCACGCTTCAAATATCCTCAAAAAATATTTTTCTCACAATAAATCACAAGAGATATTTGAATTTCATTTGTAAAATAGTGTTTATCTTCAAGCACACATTCATATACCTTCAACAAATATTTTTCTCAAAATAAACCACGCAAGATATTTGAAATTGGTTTGTAAAAATTATTTGATCTTTGTGTCAAGATGATATTATCAATCAAAAGGTACAATAACGAAGATCTTCACAAGCAAGTATCCCAAAAGTATTTTTTCTAAAAAATAAGCACACGAGATATTTGAAACCGGTTCGTAAAAATTTATTTCACAAACAAAAAGTAATATGAACTCTTGAGTATTGCAATGATGATGCAAAACTCACAAGCTCTACAAAGTTTTCCTATGGAAGACTTATCAATGAAGTCTCCTAGAGAAACTCAAGCTTATTCTCAGAAAAATAAATCTCAATCAATTAGAACTAACGAGAGTATAAGCTTAACTAGAAACTCACAATAACACTTTTACTTAGCAATGTTTGCAATGAGGATAAGTAAGAATAAAGAGATGAAGCTTGAATGTGAGAAATAGAGCTTTTGAAAATTAAGAAAATTTTCTAATTGTTTTGCTAATCTCACCCTAATTTTTTCTAATGAGAGGGTATATATAGAGTTCCCCAAAATTATAACCATTCAGGACATGTAGTATATTATTAGGATTGTTTTAAAAAATTTTAGTAAAGTTAACCCCGTTTAAAAAATTTAACCTCGGTAAAAAAAAATGTCCAACTCGAGAGCATCGTTCAACCAGACTTGAGGTTTAGTTGACCAAGTGACAAAGTTCGGTTGACCGGGAGAAATTTGAATTGAGAGTTCGGTCGACCAAACTAAGGGTCTTAAGGGCGATTTTTCAATTCCACGCGGTTTGGTTGACCAGGTGATTTTGAACTAGGTAGTTGGGTCGATCGAGTGGTTGGGGCTTCTCCCGAGGATGTTCGGTCACCTAGAGCATTTGGAATTCATTTTCTAGTCGGCCAACCAAAAAGCAAATATGTTTATCCAAGGAAGTTCGGTCGATGAGGGCTTGTATATATTCTTCTAGTCAGTCGACCGAGCGGTGACCATGTTGACCCGGTGGAGGTTCGGTCGATCGAACATGCTCTTTTTGTGCATTTTGGTCTTTTTATTCTCATAAAGTTGTCTTTATTCACATAATAAACAACACTAAGATCATGGGGGCCATTTTCATGCAATTTTGTGGGTCCTATGGTCAATCTAAGGCCTTTGAGTATATACCCTAAAAATCTGGCGTCGGTCGATCGGAGTGATCCCTAAGGTCCATCTATGGTCTTGAGCTTATCTATCCTACCATGCAAGTAAGGTATTAATTATTATAGATCATGTTCCTATGTTACTATTACAGACCCAAAATGATAAATATAAATTACAATGAATAAAAATTCTGAGTCTTTGTCTTCTTTAAACCCATGTGCGTGCACCATAGGATACTTTCGATTGGTCCTGCACATAAATTCATCAACCATTAAACATTAGAGTATTTGTCATAATCAAAATGGGATATGACCTATAAGGTCAACAAGTAACAGGTGTTTTGTTAAATTTTCATCAAAGGTTGAAAATATGTGATGAAGGGGAAGGACTTGTGGTAAAAGGTTGTAATGAGCAAGGCAAAGGAAATTTTAAAAATGGGTCTAATCAGAAATTTTGGAATCAATCCAAGAAGAAGAAGAAAATTTGGTGTTATAAAAGCAGTAAAAAGGGGCATGTGAAATCGAAGTGTCCGGATTGGAAGAAGGGAAATGCTAATAAGCATGAGGGGATTTTTAAATCTGTGAATATTGTTCAAGAAGAGGATTTAGTGGATGGTGATGTTCTATCAGTTTCAGTGGAGTTGGATAATCTAACAGACTCTTTGATACTTGACTCAGCATGTTCTTATCATATGACTCCAAACAAGGAGTGGTTCAGCACTTACAGGTTAGTAAATTTTGGAACAATTCTTATAGGTAATGATGCTTCTTGCAAGATCGTTGGCATAGGAAATCTAAAGATAAAAATTTTTTATAATGTTGTAAGAACATTGTGTAGTATAAGACACATACCTGAGTTGGGAAAGGGTTTAATATCTCTTGACACTTTGGATTGTAATGGCTACAATTACAAGTCCAAAGGTGGAGTCTTGATGGTATGAAAAGGTAATCTAACTATGATGAAATGGCAGAAATTGGATGGGAATATTTACACGTTGCTGGGAACTACCATTGTAGGTGGAGTTGCAACTGTAGATGCTGAATCATATTAGACCATTTTGTGGCATATGCGCCTTAGACATATGGGAGAACATGACATGAAAGAACTACACAAGTGAAAATTGTTGAAAGGTTTAAAATCATGGTAATTCGAATTCTACAGATTTTGTGTTCTTAGAAAATAGAGCAGGGCAAAATTCAATTCAGCTACTCACAAGGTGAAAGGAATTCTTAACTATGTACATTCAGATGTTTGGGGCTCAGTTAGAGTTGCATCAAAGGGTGGACATGTGTACTATGTGAGTATCATTGATGATTACTTACGGAAGGTTTGGGTTTACTTCATGCGTCACAAATCTAGTACGTTTGCCAAGTTTAAGATTTGGAATGTTGAAGTGGAAACCCTGACAGGGAGGAAAATCAAACACTTAATGTCGAATAATGGGACCAAGTACACTGATTCTCGGTTTATGGAGTTTTGTGCGGAGCATGGTATCAAGAGACATTTTATAGTTTCCCGAACACCCCAACAAAATGATGTGGCAAAATGGATGAACTCGACTCTTGCTAATAGGGCTCGATGTCTCACATTGAATGTAGGGCTATCAAAGAATTTTTGGGTTGAGGCAGTTAGTATGACTTATTTTTTGGTTAACTGATCACTAAGGGCATCACTAGTGGGTAAAGTGGTGGAAGAGGTTTGGATAGCAAATGCAATAGACTACTCTGAATTGAAGGTATTCAGGTGTCCAACCTATGTCCACGTATATAATGAGGAGAGGTCTAAACTTGAGCCGAAGTCTCGTCGTTGCATCTTCTTGGGATATCTAAGGGGTGTGAAGGGGTATAAGTTGTGAGACTCTATGGCAAACAAGGTGGTTATTAGTAGAGATGTAGTCTTTGATGAGAAGGCTATGGTGAAACGTACTCAAGAATTTGATGAACAGAGATAGGAGCCAAAAGGCTGGGGTAGTGATGAACATGTTGTGCAGGTGGAGTTGGAAGCTTAGGGTAATGAAAATGATCATGGTCTTATGGTTGTAGGGAGTTCTAGCTCGGGAAACTAGCAAGTCGACGATATTCCTATATGGGGATCTGGAGGCACTATCAGGCCTCCATCAAGGTATGGTTTTGATGAGTTAGTATCTTATACTTTCCTTACTTGTTGCAACGATCCAATTTCTTTTCATGAGACAGTGCACAGCTAGAAGAAAAGATAGGTGGATAGGAGCAATGATTGAGGAAATGGAATCGCTGCATAAGAACAAAACTTGGGAGTTGGTGGAGCTTCCAGATGGGAAGAGACCGATAGGTTGTAAATGGGTGTATGAGAAGAAGGAGACAATTTCAGAAAAGGAAGAAGAGAAATTCAAGGCACGGTTGGTGGCAAAAGGATACTCACAAAAGAAGGGGATCGATTATGATGAGATTTTTTCTCCAGTGGTCCAACATACTTCTATCAGAGTTGTGTTGGGGTTGGTAGCTTATTACGATCTTTATTTGGAGCAAATCGATGTGAAGATGGCATTTCTTCATGGTGACTTGGACGAACAAATCTACATGGCACAGCCGGAGGGATTCATTGAACCAGGAAAAGAAAATTCTGTTTATAGGTTGAAGAAATCTTTTTTTGGGCTAAAACAGTCTCCAAGGTAATGGTATAAACGTTTGATTTGTACATGATGAAGATTGGCTACAAACAGTGTGAGTATGATTGCTACATTTATGTGAATAAACTTGAGGATGGTTCTCTTTTTTTTCTTGTTATTGTACATCGATGACATGTTGATAACTGCAAAGGATTTAACTGAGGTGAATCAGTTAAAGAAGTTGTTGCATAACGAATTTGACATAAAAGATCTTGGTTTAGCCAAGAAAATACTTGGGATGGAGATTCGCTGTGAAAAGACTGTAGGGAGATTATGGTTATCTTAGGGCTGTTAGTTTAAAAGGTGTTGGAAATGTTTAGCATGGCTGATGCAAGACCGGTATGTACACCTCTAGTGAATCATTTTAAGTTTTCAACTGCGGAATGCCCAAGTTTGGATGAGAAAATCTGGGACATGTCAAAGGTCCCCTATGTTAGTTCTTTGGAAAGTTTAATGTATGTCATGGTATGTACGAGGCCAGATTTAGCTCACACAGCTAGCGTGGTGAGCAAGTTTGTCTCTAATCTAAAAAGACAGTATTAGGAAGTCGCAAAATGGATACTTATGGGATTTTTTTATGCATATTATGTTGGGGATATGGATTACAGAAGGTCTACAATGGGATATGTGTTTACCCTTATAAGAGGACTGGTATGTTGGAGATCCATGGTACAGTCTCTCGTTGCATTGTCCGCGACTGAGGCGGAATATATGGCTATTGTCGAAGCTGCAAAGGAAGCATTATGACTTACTGACTTAGTCAGAGAGCTAGGGTTACAGCAAGATGGTGTGGTGATGCATTGTGATAGTTAGAGTGTCATTTACTTGGCGAAGAATTTGGTGTACCATGCTAGGACCAAGCACATTGATGTGAGGTTCCACAAGGTTCGGGAATTGATTGCTTCGGGTGAACTTGTGTTGGAGAAAGTTCACACATCTGATAATGCAGTGGATATTCTGACGAAATCAGTTATTCCAAAGAAGTTCAAGCATTACTTGGACTTTCTCAATGTCTCCAAGTGATAGAAGGGAGACATACCCAATCAAGTGTTTTTAAGTTTAAAGAGAAACAATACATGTTTTTTAGATTCTCCTAAGGGGTGTATAATCGCCAAGGTGGAGATTATTAGTTGTGACTCTTATACTTCTATTTTGGTAAGCAAAGAAGGAATAAAAAAAAAGACATGAAAGGAGCAGCATAGCAGGACTCGTCGAAGAGAGCCTATGCTCATCGACGAAGGAACAGTAAAGGTTCATCGACGAATGTTCTAAAACTCGCCGATGAACAAATACCGAGAGTAGGAAATTTTCAGACTTCTAGTATCGTCGATAAGAGCCCTGTATTCGTCGACGAAGGGTTTTCTTGGTCTCTTCGACAAAGCTCTGTGCTCGTCGACGAGAGGCACCTAGGTAGCGGCAGTTTTCTGAAATTTGGAATTTTTGAATGTTGGGTGGTTGGGCAAATGGAGGGAAACCTCCGATGAAACTCATTATTGAAGTGTATTGTCTACAATTTAATTTTCTTAGTGAAATTTGTGTGACATTACTTCCGTGGATGTAGGCGTTGCTGAATCATGTAAATGTTTGTGTTGATCTTGTTCTGGTTGTGTGTTATTTGTTTCTTGTTATTTATTCCACTGTGTATTTTCATTATACGACCCATATCACAACAAAATAATTACTGTATGTGTGCACTAATATTTAGTTATGAAATAGGATTGCGTTTGGAGTATGGATTTCAGATGAGTTTGAATTTGAATTTGGATGGATTTGAAAAAATTTCAATACAATTTTATATTATATCTTATTTAAATCCAATACAAATCCAAATTTAGGGACTCCCCAAACATAGGGTAAAAGAAATAATTACTAAATAAATGAATTTAAGTTTATAATGAATTATACTAATAAAAGAATTCAATTAAAATGGTGATTCATACCTAACCAAAAAAATAAAAATATTTTTTGCCCGACAGTTAAAAATGTATTTTATTTATATTTGTTTATATGTTTATATCTTCACACATACAGAGGCACAATCCGAGTAAGGTAATTTATGGTACTTTCAATTGTGTTTCTTTTATTTTTATCGGTTAAAAAAATTAAAGAGAGGCTATAGGTTTTAAAGAAATATGTTTATATATATATATATATATATATATATATATATATTATGATGCAATTAAAGCGTCATGGACAGCCCTAGATATGCTAGAGTTATAATGCGGTCTTATAGTATCCCTTATAATAAATTTAAAATGAAAATCAACCCATTAATATTATTTTTGACAATATTGTGATTAAAATACTCTCGTGTATAAAAAGTGAACCACTTTTATTATGACAAAAAGAAAAAATTAAATAATGACAAAGCATTTTTTTTTTCTTTTTGGATGACAGATGTTGACACGTCAATGTATATATATTTATAAAAGAAATTAATACATCATATCATGTCAAGAATTCTATACATTTTAATTGTCCATGGCAACCAAAAGAGTTCTAGGTATAGGACTAATTAAGACGAGCACATTTCTTAAGATTTTAAAAATCTCATTGACCTTCCCTAAAGTTTTAAAATGTCACAAATCTCTTCTAAAATTTATCAAAAAAACAAAAAAATTCTTTTAAAAGGCTTGCTTTTTTGTAAAATATAAAAAGAATTTGTGTCTTTTTAGCAAACCTTAAAGAGGATCCCTAAAATTATTAAAACATCAGAAAATGTCCTTAAATTCTTTTAAAAAATTATTATTAGTATTATTATTTTATCAAATTTTAGGATGGCAAATGTCGTTTGTCCTAAAAATTTCTTAGCTGATATTTTATTCAAAACACAATGATAATAAAATCAACATTATACTTTTTACAGACAACAAATATAACATAATATAATATATATAACTTGATTATTCTTAATAATTAATGAATCAAATACAAAAAGTAAATCTTCACACAAAAGTTTTCTGTCCCTCACAAAATTATTAATTCAATACATTACCTTTGGTTCCCACCTATCCTTGACATGCCAACGACTTGTGTGGCAGATGCCAAACACAGACCAGAGGGAAAGTGAATGAATGAATTGGTGTTTAGCCTTTCAAAAGAATCATAGCAGGGCAAAGGCAGTAGCATCACATTGCCATCAAGATGTTCCGGTGATATTGCTTTTGCCAGCTTCAAGATGCGCAATCTACATGGTCAAAAAGTTGAGAGGACGGAGGGGATGTGCTGACGGTGACGGGACTCATTTTATTAAAGCTACTTTTAAAGCATAGAAGATTGTGTTTTTCACATCACGCCTGCGATTCATGACTAGCTTTTAGCTTTGCGTGAATGATAATAGAGTCGCACAAAGCAATTGTGATTATCGACACGCTTTATGTTCGGTTTGGTTAGATCTGTCTACATTAGAATGGTGAGGGAGTACAAATAGGATGCCTTGAAAGACTATGAATAAGATTATAGGTTTATATATTATAGATTTATAAAACTCAACACTCTCTGCACACTCCTCTAATAGGCGCTACTATTTTTACTTTATCAACTTAAATCAATCAATATTTATGATTCTTGCATTCTTAATTAATTAATAATTTAATCTCATCCCTAGGGTTTCAAAAAGATGCCGACCTCAAATTTGAATTTCGCCATTAAATTTATTTTAATTTTTAAACATTCTAAGCATGTATATAATATATAAGTGTACAATGTGACAATGTGCATGCATGACTCAACATGGGGATTTGTACATCCTGAACCATATCATCATTTCATGCACGCACATGGACACCATGGTCTAAACCATAACGCGCACAGAGAGAGAGAGAGAGAGAGAGAGAGAGAGAGAGAGAGAGAGCTGCTTTGTCTCATCGGTCTCGCAAATGTGTTGCGCTTATGACTTGAATTGAGAAACTAAGTGGTTAAAGACAGGAAAGGAGATGCGGGGTTGGTAAAAAATGGAGCAAGGAGAGGGTTCTTGTTAGGATCAGGGGAGTCCATAAGTGAACTTGATACACATGAGTGAACACCAATTTGACCCAAAAGTTTAAGCTTATTGGGTTTTGAGCCTAACCATGTATATAAACACTCATCATTCACTCTAATTTTTCAATGTGAGACAAGTTTACAAGTGAGATTCTCAACAATCCCCCCCTCACTTGTGAGTTCCAACCACTCTCCCTTGAATGGAAACCGTATCCCTTATAGGAGTAAGCCCAATTCCTCAATAGTTGCTCAAGTGGGCCTTACGACTGGCACCTTACATGCGTCAGATTGTATTCCACGTGCCTCCGAACCAATCTTACCTCTCACGTCTTGACCCTATTTGGATCCATCCCCATCATAGATGATCCTTATTAGTCTCGGCTACACACTTGATCTTTCAACTATTAGCACGTTAGGAGAATTAGCTTCCCGTATCGACTTTTAATGATGTCGCTCACCCGGAGTTATGAACCGTTAGCTCTGATATCACTTGCTAGGACCGCAGGAGCTCATGTGTAGGCTTGATACACATGAGTGAACACCAACTTGACCCAAAGGCTTAAGCTTTTGGGTCAAGTTGGTGCTCACCCATGTGTATCAAGCCCACCCATGGGCTCCTCCGGTCCTAACAGTTCTCAGTCTTTTCCTCTTGAGTCCTCCTTTTTAGGTTGTGAGGGAAAGGGGGTGGTCGGATTTGCTGCTAGAATGGTAGGGGACGTGGAAGTTGTGTGTACAAGAAATTAAGAAGGATGGATAATACAATTGGGTTTCCAAAATGGCATAATCCCCCTAGTGTGTGTGTATGTAAAAACCATATAATCGGAATGATGTCATTTTCGAGGAAAATTTTATGATGCATGCACATGCATACCATGGGTGGTATGCATAAGCATGTGCAACCATGCATCTTTGTTTTGTAAAAATTTCTCTAAACAAAACAATGTTGTTTTGCCTAAGCAATTGTGCACACGTGCCTAGGTGTCACAAGTTAAGCTTGTGTAAGGCATTTTGCTTGCCTGTAACCGCTTGTCTCGTGTGTTTGGAATGAGTTTCCATCATATAAATGCTAGTGTATGCTTATTTTCTAGTATTTGTTTCATTGTATGCCAAATAAGGCACTATAACTATTCAGTCACTTTGATGTTTTCAAGTGTCAAGATGAATTTTGCATGTAAAGCTCTTTAGGGGAGGGTGAGTGTTCATCAGTCTTGTAAAACTCACTAGCCATTGTTAATGTGTTTAGCCTACTTGCCTCCCTTGCTAAACACGCAATGTCAGTGAAAGTGTTATTAATGAATTGTGTTGCTTTAATGTTTACTACTTGTTTGCCACTGCTTTCATAATTGTTCACTTTTTTTGCTGCTATTTGATTGAATGTCAATGAAAGTGTTTTGTGAATGAATTATGGTAAACGATAGGCTAGCTAGTTAAGCAAGAGTGCTTTAACTAGCGCCACACGACCTTTTCACAAAGGTGTGAAAGTAGTCGGCCCATAACACCTAGTATTAGAGCTTTGTATTGGGAATTCAATTACCTTCATTGTAGGATTGAGATAGCTTTGGTAAGAGACCATGACACTAACCAATGTTGAGAGAATCAGCATTCTAAAAGCAGGGCTAAAACAACAACCAACATTGTGGCCGTAGAGGTAGCCTAATTGAGGGAACTTGTTGATGAAGTTATGGGATCACAAAAGCATCAAGCAAATTTGTTAGGTGAGATGTCAGAGGATGTTCACCATATAGTGGAAACTTTATAATTGTGGATAGTTGATCTTGATGTAAAGATGAATCTGATGGTTCTTACTATGGGAAACTCCAACACTCCTGAGGTTAGCAAGATCGAGGTACCAGAACCCATGATGTATGGGGATACTAGTGATGCCAAGGAGTTTGAGAACTTCTTATTTGATATAGGGTAGTATTTTCACCCTGTGAGGATGGCCTCAAACAGGTGAAGGTGGCCTCAGAACTGGTGAAAGTGGATACTACGACCATATACTTGGTTGGTGACGCCAAACTCTAGTAGCATACCAAGTACGAGGAAATGAAAAATGGATGCTATTGTTGGGATTGATGTATTCCCAAAAGGGGGGATGAATTGGGTATTTAAAATTTTATCCTCCTAGGTTTAACTAAACCAGCAGTAGTAGTACACAACCTAAGGTCTTTCTAAGCATATACCAATTGCGCAGATAAATATAACATGAAGATAAAGTGCAAGTAAATAAAAAGAGACACACAAAATGTTATGGGGGTTCTGCCAACATTGCCTACATCCCCAACCCAAGCTCACAAGTAAGGGGATTCCACTAAAGCTTACTTAATGGGTGGAGCAGCACCGATTACAACACTCTTTTCTTACTGGGCAAGGGTGTAATGCCCCGACTCGCCACATGGGCCTAGGGTGTTACTTTAGTGACATTTGTGTAGCTGATACCTTATTCCTCATATGTGAAACACAAGAAAAAGTAAGTTAATGTTAGAAAAAAATACAAAAAAAATTCTCAAATTATATTACCAGAGTTCTAACTATCTTTATACACAAATATCTCCATTTTCACATAATTACATCCCATAAAACTATACAAAAATAAAATCTCTGTCTATACATACCACCTACATAAATTTAAACCACTAGCTCGACTCCTTTAGCCTGCTAGACCCGATCACTAGGATTTCCTGAAAAGATAGTTTGTAAAGTAGGGGTGAGACACAACTTAGTAAGGAAAAAAACTAAGTTAATGTCAGTGTGTGGCCAACATACATTTGGTGTACAGAAAATAACTAGTTCACTAAGTAGATAAACACATTTATAAAATAATTCTTATTTTACACCCACACACACAATTAGTCAAGGAATATGCATATAAGACACTCCTTGTGAGTGACACACCATTTACTTCCCCTATAGCACGAGTTGTGCGACTCGAAGGTTAGACTAATGTCCTAGGGGATCCACCCAGACAATAGTCATCTGTACTCTTTGCTAACATACTTCACAGGTATATGCAGTTCTAGCTGCTAGTCCGATTGCCCTTACCCAGGAGGGGTACATTCACCTCATGTAGGCAAATCGGACAAGGCCACCCAACACCTCTCAGCATAGGTGTGGGCACACACAACCACATAACAAATCACTAGCAATTGTACAGTGCTCACAATACACTAGCCCCCAGGGTTCTTAAAGCATATAATGTAATTTAGATAATAGAAATCACCATTTAAAACATCAATTCACGTATATTTCCTGTTATTCTAAAAACCTGGAGCCGGCCACAAAATACAACCCTGCGTATAGCCGTCAATTAAAACCCGGCCCTCGACCATTGAATAATAATCATGGCCCTTGGCCAAACAAACAATACCCGACCACTGGCCGTTATTTCAAACTCTTGCATTTCATAAACAATTCTTGTATTTTCGCAAGCATTTTTAGTATTTCTCAAACAATTCAGTATTTTATAATTTCCAACCCATTTAGATCATTTGCCACACCATTTCAAATTTAAACGCACTCATATATATATATATATATATATATATATTCAACTGTCCATCGCTCATTTTATACAAAATTACATATCATATATCCTAATTTTGTAAAATGAATCAACTTGAATGAGGGTTTTTGAAAATAACTTCCAAATTCTAAAATCAAATTATATATATAAACATAACAATTAAATTGATTCAAATTCCATAAAATTGCTGACTTAACTTAATCCCCTTACCTAATTCTTGAAAAGCTCGATAAAACCCCAACTTATGCCCCACGACATTGAAAACCTCTAAAACCCTGAAATTCCAACTTTACCATATGATTCATCATAATCCTCAGAGTAGCTTTTTTTAAAAATCCCCCTAGGTTCTAAATACCTTAAATAGCGCATAAAAGCCTAAATTATTAAGCTTACCCCTATTTAGGGTTGGTGCCCTGGAGCTCCAACTCGAAAACCCACTCCGATTGGATTGTAGAGAATCTCCCCACGAATCTCTTGACAGTTTCCATTCGTTAATTGGGCTTAAGCTTTAAGAAAAATTGAGGTAAGAGTGAGAATTTGTCTTACTCCAGGAGATATGCCTACGTCGCTCCCACGACAAATCCGCCCTGATAGGAATGTTGGTGGAAAAGATAGGAACCCAACAGTACTTTTCATTTTTCGATCGGCCGAATATTGGAGAAAAAATTGAGGAGAGTGGGAGAGAGGAGACGAGAGAGTGAGAACATGAGAGTTACAGAGAAGGGGGGTACTTGTTGCAAAAAGTGAAATTCCTGAAGGATCTTTTGTTTATTTTATATTATATGTATATATGTGTGTGTGTGTGTGTGTGTGTGTGTGTGTATAATAATAATAATAATAACCTATAAAATATATATATATATTATATTATATTAATATATTAATATGTTATATTACTTAATTCATAATTCTTATTATTAAGTTAATTAATTTATTATTCAATTTAATTTTAGATCTTAAATAATTTATTTATTTATTTATGATTTATTTATTTATTTTTACATTCCTAAACCTATCATTTTCTGGGGCGTTATATTCTCCCCTCACAATTTTTTTTTTCTCGAAATTTGTTGTATACAATCGCAAGTAAAATCTATCGTTAACTTAACCAGTTTTGAGTTAACCTTTATAAAGAATTCTTTTAGAACTGGTAACTAACATAAATTGATGGATTATTTATCCTGTCCTAATACACCTTACTTCATCACCAACACTCAGCAACTTCAATTCCCATCTCCAACCTTCCAAAGTTCTAACATCAACATTTCCTGTTTAGCATATAATTGGTGCTCTCATAATGTTTGTGAAATTAACCACAAATGTTGTTCATGCTTATCTTGAATCTTTGAATACCCCAAAAAATCATCCATAAAAATTATAATGAATTGATCCAAGTATGGTTGAATAACTTGATTCATTATATCTATGGAAATGCAAGATGCATTGGTAATTCCAATTAGTATATTAGAAACCTATAGCGATCTTACTGTGTACTCAATTCTATATTTGGGGTGTGTAATTACCAAACCTTAATTAGTTGTAATATAATTGCAAATCATTCTTAAAAAATTTTGGGATTTTACCAATTAATCAAATAATGCATCAATCCCTGCAAGTCGATACCAATTCTTACTGTAATGTAATTCAACTCCCATTGATTAATGCATAGGCCCCAAGACCCTATTTTGTCTCTTAATGAATAACACGGGTGCAACCTATAATGATATATACTAGGTCGAACAAAATCCTTGTTGAGGAAAACTTCTAGTTGCACCCTAGTTTGCCTTAATGTAGTTAATGTCATTCTATATGAAGTAGTTGACATAGGCTCCGTTCCTAGCATCAGCTCAATATTAAATTCAATCTTCTCTTGGAGGTAGCCTCGAAAAATCATCAAATTCCTTTTCAATGCCATACTAATGTGCATGCTTACATTTTTAAATCAGGGTAAAGTATTATTTTCCTACCAAATTGGTTTCTAAATTTATTATATTTTTTTCTTGCTTCAAATAATTTTTAAGACTCAACTTCTATCCTATGTTGGCAAACATTGAATATCAAAATATAGTTAGAAAAAATATCCTCAATGAAAAACATGGATTGCAATTATGGCAAGTCTAAGTCTTGGTATACTAACTCAAGCTAACCTTGATCTAGCTCTAGTGACTGGATAAATATGCAATAAACCCGTGTCTTGGTTTTTGGTACATAATACAATACTAATGAAGTTGTTTAGTCAGCTATGATCAGTGATCGGACATTATCTGGCAGTATAAATCTAATGTGAAATGGACTAGGAAGGAAAGGGTGACATTTATTTGTACTAGAGAGTTGTTAACGGCTAAAAGGATAAGATTTTTGAAGATGGCTTCAAAAGCTATAATCAATTGCAGATTCCAACAGAATTTTCATATTAAGCTATATGCAAATCAAATCCCAACTAAGTTGATGCCTAAGTGGTTAAATTAGTGTCTCATTGCCAAGTAGGATTCCCACAGGATAGAGCAAAAAGATAAAGCTCTAGGTCCTAGCATGTAGGATTTTCCCACTAGATAGCAGTTTGCTAAAGGTCCAAGTATCATTATGATTTTTCTTCTAGGTAAGTTACTAAAGATGATTCTGTTTGTTATTATTTGGTTCACAGGATCCTTCGGAATACTTGGTAATGTGATGCCCATGACATCTTGTTCTTATGTTTGTTTTTAGGTTATGGCGATAACACAACTTCCTAGGGAATAAAGAATTTCGCCAAAACATAGGAGTCCAGCTGTTGCACACTTAGTATATTACATTCTTATGAGCATCTTAATTTTAGGATTAAACTGTCCCCACTATTTTGTCCGACTTATGGAAATATGAAAATATGTAGTCGATGAACATTCTCATCGACCCATCTTTCTTTTCCACAAACAATGTCGATGCTTCTCAGGGTTACACGTTGGGCTTGATAAGTGCTTATCTAATAATTCTTGTAACTGTTCCTTTAGCTCTTTTAATTCTACCGGTGCCATTCTGTACTACACTTTAGAAATCAGCACTGTCCCTAGAAGTAGATCAATAGTAACCTCTACCTCACGATTAGAAGGTGGTCCCAACAAATCCTCAGGGAATACATTAGGAAAATCCCTCACTACCGGGTATCCTCCAATCTCAACTCCCCTTCTCGTGACCCCCTCAGGGTGCCTGATTACCTCCTCGGTATTGATGTCGTGCGGTAGTCTCGTGCCATATTTCCAAGCCCACCGCATCGATAGTAGATAGCTAGTCCTTCCCTGCACTCGCCCTAATCCCTTTTATGGTATCTAGAATAGATAGGACACTGTGAACTTCCTTGACAGGCTTGAGATCCCGTATCTTGTCACTGGCTCGAGAAATTACCAGGCTACCTCCATAAGCCTCGGCTAGTGCTGGACTGAAACCCTTGAGACAAAGTCTTCTTCTAGTTTGCGACTCTCTATTCCTCCTGAATACTGGCCTCAATTGCCATGGCCCTGTTCACCAGCTCAGAGAAACTCTGAGTCAACAATGCCACCACCTGTGCACGTATTTCTCGCCTTAGACCTCTCTTGAACATTCGAGTTTTCCTCAGCTCATCTGGGACCATATAAGGAGCAAAACAAGATAGCTCCACAAACCTAACCGTATACTGCTGTACAGTCATGGGTCTTAGGTCAGATGCAGAAACTCCTGAGCCCTTGCCTCTCGGGTGGCAGTAGGGAAATATTTGTCAAAGAAGATTGAAAGTGGAATAGTGATCCCAAGAGGGGGGTGAATTGGGTTATTAAAACTAAAAGTTTCTTTTTCAATTTTTTACTTACTTGTTTGATATACACAGCAAAGCTTAAGCAAGCAATTCAATTCACAACTAAAAAAAACCACAAATTAATTGAAAACTTAAACAACCAACCAATTTAAAAATAACCAACCACAAATACCAAACCAATCACAATTTGGAGATCTTTATGGAATTTCAGCTTTTGCTTTTGTAAGCAACCCTGTAAGCAATTTGCAAGCCTTATTTTTAAATTGATTTTATTTCGTTCTTTTAATTAAGATTTTTGAAAATTAACCAATGTACTCTTTTGTGGGTTTCCGCAAACGATTAATTGAAACGTACTTTCGTTAAATTAAAAGTCCTTTTTAATTTCAACGATTAAGCCTTGCAACCTGCACTTAGCACATACACACACAATATATGAAGTACTGAAATTTAAAAGAATAGGGTAAGAAGAACACCACGATTTTACGAGGTTCGGCTTATCCCCAGCCTACATCCTCGCCTTTGGCCAATATCACCAAAGGATTCCACTAGTAATACTCTTTCTGGGTGGAGCAAACCGTTTACAAATTTCCCTCCTTAGTGGAAGAGCACCCTCTCCAAGCGATTCCCCTTACTCAGTCCGACGATCCAAACACCTTGGAATCATCAACAATTTACAAGAAAATAATCAAGAGATTTTGTACACAAGATACTCTCCAATAGAGCTGATTAATACAATTTCAAACTATATACTTCAAAGTAAATCAATATGAAATTGAAATTAAAGGTCAAGGAAGTTTATCACCGATTAATTCTTTCAATGATTGAAAGATTCAGATTTAAAGCACAAGATCAGTGATTGAAAGGCAGCGACACTCAGTAGAATTCGTGCACAATATGGTAGCAAGAGAGCCTTTGAATGATAAGAGCAATTTGAGAGAGATTGAAAATTGAATTTGATGCTTTGTGCTTAAAATCATTGATCTTGAGGCTATTTATAGAGTTAATAAAATGAATTTACTTGATCCCCAAGTTTTCTTGGAGTAGTGCCCAAGTTTTAGTTAAGTTTGAGCCCCAAGTAATCTGATTTAAAAAATATTTCCGTCGTAAAAATTTAAAATTTCCCGCGTGGTAGTAGCATGTCACCTTTTGGTCAGGCACCTGTCACTAAATACACAGTTTAATTTCAAAGTCAGTAGGGTGGCAGTCACCTGGAAGAACCCAGTCAGGCTTCTTGGTTTGCCTCATCAAGCGCTTGTCAGAGTCTAGGCAGTAGCTTGATGACCTTCTGTCTGTGCATTTTAAAAACATTTAGATTGTCAGCTTACTGAGGATTTTAGTTAGGCTGTTGTCAAGTACAAAAATTCTATTTTAAAGATATTTTTGTAAGAACTCTCTTTGCTTCTCAATTCTTAGATTTTTAATTTGTTTACTTAAAAAATATGTTCTCAATTCTTAGATTTTTAATTTGTTTACTTAAAAAATAAGTTCGAAGATTAAGTTTTAGGTCTCTAGGTCTTCTACACCTAATGAGCTTCAACGAATTCATATTTGAGTATACTTGAAGTACTTACAAATATGTCCTATAGACTCATTCAGCACTTCATTTCTTGAACTCCTTGAAGTATTGAAGTTATTGCTTTGAGTTCTCTTGGTAATTTTCATTGTTCTTTGAGCTTTCATTCTTGATCACTTGTATTGATGTGAACTTTAAAAATGTTTCGTGTGATCATATGAAGTATGCTGAGTTGTAAGATCTATTTTTCCTGAAACATCACAACTTTGAAGCATATTAAATTACTTTACTTTGTTATCATCAAAATTAAGAGTCGTAAGCCTTGTTAGGCCAACAAATACCTCTTTGAAACGGCTCCAAGTGATAGATATATGCCCCGGATGCTGTTTCCCAACTATCTTTGCCAATGTCCACCACCTCTTCGCTTCCCCTTCCAATTTAAAGGTGGCAAACTGCACCTTATGCTCCTCAATGCACTCCAACACACCTAGCAATTCCTTTATTTCCTGAACCCAATCTCCAGCTACGACTGGGTTTGCTTCTTCTACAAAAACCAGAAGATTCATCTCAGTAAACTATTGAAAAGTGCAGCTTTGACCAACTAGTGGCTGATCATGCTCTTTAGAGTTCCTCTATTTCTCTTTCCTAGCCTACCGCGCTATACTTCGCGGCACTGCCGAAGCCTCGACATCATCCTCACTAGAAGCATCCACTTAATTATTCCCTTCAGCTACGATGTCATTTTCCTTAGAATCCATCTCTAAGATAGGATAGAAATCGACTTAGAAATTCCTCATTTATTATAATTGAAGCAAGTAGGAAATGATGAAGCTACTAATACATATGAATTCTCAGTTTAAAGATTCATTCCTCTAGTTTTGTCACAAAAGCCGACAAGATATCAGTCTCCAACATAATACTGACTTAGAAAAGAAACCATCGATGGATTTACCATGGTTTTCCTGAAATCGTAATTTTAGGAAAAGCACAAAAAACTGTCAAGGATCTTTGCCTCTAAATTTCAAGACCAAAACTTGACCTAACATACCCATTCCTATCCTTAACTTATCTAAAACCTATACTTTGGTAATCATCAACCGTCAAAGTCTGCATAACCTAGGAAACCTAGGCTTTAATACAACTTGTAATGCCCTGACCCATCACGTGGGCCCAAGGTGCTACTTTAGTGACATCTGTGTACCTGATACCTTATTTCTCATATATGAAACACATATACGCAGCGGAAATAAAATACACAAAAAATACTCAAATTATATTACCATAGTTCTAACTATCTTTATACATAAATATCTCTTTTTTTAGATAATTACATCCCACAAAACTATACAAAAATAAAATCACTGCCCATACATACCACCTACATAAACTTAAACCACTAGCCCGACTCCTCTAGCCTCCTAGACCTAATCCCTGGGATTTCTTAAAAAGATAGTTTGTAAAGTAGGGGTGAGGTGCAGCTTAATAAGAGAAAGACTAAGTTAATGTCAGTGTGTGACCAGCATGCATTCAATGTATAGAAAATAACCAGTTCACTAAGTAGATAAACATATTTATAAAATTAGTCTTATTTTACACCCACACACACAATTAGCCGAGGATAGGGAAGATTACTAGCACATACAAGTAGTTTCCCTCTACTCCAATACCATTACTACTACTAAGACACTCACCTTTCTCAGCAAACCCTTGAAATTATCTTATTAATTATTCGGATTTACATAAATTAATAGATATGCATATAAGGCACTCCGTGTGACTAACACACCATTTACTTCCCCCATGGCACGTGTTGTGTGGTCCAATGGTTGGACTAATGTCCTAGGGGATCCACCCAAACAATAGTCATTTGTACTCTCTGCTGACATACTTCGTAGGTATATGCAGCTCTAGCTGCTGGTTCGATTGCACTTACCTAGGGGGGTACATTCACCTCATGTAGGAAAATAAGACAAGGCCACCATACACTTGTCAGTATAGGTGTGGGTGCACACGGCCACTTAACAAATCACTAGCAACAGTACCATGCTCACAATACACTAGTCCTCTGGGTTCCTAAAGCATATCATGTAATTTAGATAATAGAAATCACCATTTAAAACATTAAATCACATATATTTCATGTTATTAAGAAAACCTGGCCCCCGACCACAAAATTCAACCCGTCATATATTCATGAGTTAAAACCCAGCCCTTGGCCTTCAAATAGTAATCTTGACACTTAGCCAAACAAACAATGCTTGGCCACTGGCCATTATTTCAAACTGCTGCATTATTTTCGCAAGCATTTTCAGTATTTCTTAAACAACTTAGTATTCTATAACTTCCAACCCATTTAGATCATCTGCCACACAATTTCACATTTAAACACACTCATTCATATATATATATTTAACTGTCCACTATTCATTTTATACAAAATTACATATCATATATCCTAATTTTGTAAAATGAATCAACCCGAACGAGGGTTTTCGAAAATAACTTCTAAATGCTCAAATCAAATTATATATATAACAATTAAATTAATTCAAATTTCTTAAAATTACTAACTTAACTTAATCCCCTTACCTGATTCTTGAAAAGCCTGATAAAACCCTAGCCTATGACCTACGGCGTTCAAAACCCCTAAAACCCTGAAATTCAAACTTTACCATATTATTTATCACAATTCCTATAATAACTTTCCCTAAAATCCCCTTAGGTTCTAAATACCCTAAATAGCCTATAAAAGCCTAAATTATTAATTATTAAGCTTACCCCGATTTAGGGTTGGTGCCCCAGAGCTCCAACTTGAAAACCCACCCTGACTAGATTGTAGAGAATCTCCCCACGAATCTCCTGGCAGTTTTCACTCGCCAATTGGGCTTAAGATTTAAGAAAAATTGAGGTAAGAGTAAGAATTTACCTTACCTAGGGGATATGCCTACGTTGCTCCCACGACAAATCTGCTCCGATAGGAATGTCGATGGCGGAGATAGGAACCCAACGATACTTTCCGTTTTCTGGTCAGCCAAATATTAGAGAAGAAATTGAGGAGAATGGGAGAGAAGAGACGAGGAGACGAGAGAGTGAGAACGTAAGAGTTACAAAGAAGGAGGGGGGGGGGGGCGTACTTGTTGCAGGAAGTGAGATTCTTGAAGGATCTTTTGATCCTTCAGGATCCTACTTTTGGTTATTTTATATTATATATATATATATATGTATATATGTAATAATATTAATAATAATAATAATTTTTAACATATATGTATATATATATTATTAATATATTAGTATATTAATACGTTATATTACTTAATTTATAATTCTTATTATTAAATTAATAAATTTAATATTCAATTCAATTTTAAATTCCTAATTTATTTATTTATTATTTATTTATTTATTTTTACATTCCCAAACCTATCATTTTCTAGGGCATTACAAAGGGAAACCCCAGGTCAAATTCACAAGGTTGACCCCAACCTATACAACCACATCTTAGAAAGGTGTACCTGGTTTTCTTAACCGAGTCTAGACCATCCAGTGCTTTCTTAATCCAGTCTAAGGAATTCGGTGCACGTTACAGGCTTGTGCAATCCTTCTATGACAATCACACGTTGGGAATACAAAAGATATAAACTAACAAGTGATCCAAAGAGAAGCTTAAAATAGCTTATTACTAGTTAAAGCATTGGAAGATAAAGCTAGCCCAAGCAAACATCTAAGGGACTTCAGAAGCAAATAGAATGAAGATCTCAAACTTAGCATAAAAAGTGTTAAGAAATCCAATGTAAGTACTTCAAAGTTTAATTATCTACTGAAATATATTTTAAAGCTCTTTAAGGGATCTTAATGGACTTAGACACCTATTCAAAATACCCCGGAATAAGTTTTACAAAGAATAAAATAAAGAGAGCTAATCATATTTTTATTATTGAAAAAGAAAATTCAGAAAGCAATCTATTCAAATGACTGAAGTTCTAATCAGATGCTTGAAGTAACAACTTTAGATAACTGAACTTCATATTCAGATGACTGAAGAATTACTTTAGACGTTTGAAGAATAAGCTCAAATGTCTGAAGATTTTCTAATGAGAAACAGAAACTGGCAGTAGCAGTTCAGATGATTGAACTTAGATCTCGGTCATCTGAACCCGACTCTTCGGTCATATGAACCTCATCTTTGGTCATCTGACCTTATATCAAGTGTAATTTTTTAACATGCTCAGGAACTTCAGATGACTGACCTCGAGTGTTCAGCCATCAATACACTGTTAACGGGTAGAAATTTTAAAAATTTTATTTTTTAAATACCGTTACTTGCACTCCAAACTTTCTAAAATCTTGGGAAACACTCCAAGGAAACTTTAGCAACAAGGAAACAAGTCTGATTGCCTTGAAATACATGGTTTTCTAATGCAAAATGTACCAAATTCTGAAAATTGATCATAAGCGCACTTGCTCTCAAAGTCTCATCTTGTTCATCTCTTGCAAACTGAAAGTGCTATGATTCTGAGATTGTTATTCATCAATCCATGAAGTTATACTGTTGATTTCTCATCTGGAGAAAAGGGGAGTTTGGTGAAATTCATTCCTAAGCTTCAAAAGTATTTCATTCTTGATATTTATCTTTTTAAGTACATAGTTTTGAATTGTACTAAATTGCTCTTTGTGTGAGCATTCTTTGTACACAATCTTCTTATTGTTTTGCTTGTAGATTTTGGACGATTCCAGGTTGTTGGATCGTTAACCAAACGAGGGTATATTGTTTGGAGAAGGCGGGCTTTAGCCTTAACAAAAGAGTGATTGTAATTGGTGTTGTTCCACCAGGTAAAGGAACTGCTATAGTGGAACCCTTCAGTATTTTGCCAAGGGCAAGGACGTAGGATGTGTTAAAGTTGAACCTTGTAAAATCTTTGTGTCTTTCTTTCTTCTTTACTTATTACTTTCCACACAATATATTTTTGTATGTATTAAAGTGTAGATAGTAGGGCTTGGAATTAAAATCAAAAGAAGACTCTTGGTATTTAGAAAGTACGTTTTGATTAACTGTTTATGGAAACCCAAAAGGGAGTACGTCGGTTAATCTGCGGAAATCTTGATCAAGCGAAGTGCAAACAAAGATTTCATTCAGAGAAGGTTGCAAATTTCTATAAGGCTGCTGATAAAAGTTCTAAAACTCTTGCATGTTTGTTTAAATTGTTTACCTTAATAGGTTGGATTGTTTATTTAAATATCAGTATCTTTTTGTGTGTTTATTAGTTGATTACTTTATTTTCTTGATGTCATACTAATACAAATGAATATGAAGCATTCAAGATTAATTTGGATGAAACAATATCAAGTATGTACACCCGATTTACCCACATAATAAATTCCTTAAGTGCCTTAGGGAAAACTTATACTACCCACGAAATGATTAGAAAAATTCTAAGAGGCCTTCCCTCCATATGGGAACCAAAGGCTACAACTATCACTGAAGGTAGAAACCTTAAGACCACATCTTTAGGTGAACTCATAGGTTCACTTCTCACCAATGAAATGACCTTAAAAGAAAGGAATCCTGAACCAAATCATAAAAGATCCATTGCGCTAAAAGCGTCTAGCCATAGCTCTAGTGAAGAGGAAAGTGAAACAAGTGACTTAGATCAAGATGAATTAGCATTCATCACTAAGAGACTAGGGAATTTCTATAGAAGGAATAAAAGATTTCCTAGAAAATTCAATAAAAAGAAACCTGAAAAAGGAGAGACAAGTAGGAAGGAAAATAAAAGTAAGAATGAACCTCTAATATGCTATTACTGCAAGAAACTAGGGCGTATCAAACTGAACTGTCCATTGCTTAAGAAAGACATGAAGAAAAATAAGGAAGCTATGAAGGCCACTTGGGATGACTCAAGCTCTAGCGAGATAGAAAACGAATCAAGCGGACAAGAGATGACAAATATATGCTTCATGGCTAATGGAGAAGAGGTAAATTCCTACTACTCTTCAACAGAATCTTACAATGACTCTTGTGATGAGTCGTCTGATAGTATGCCTTCCTACAAGGAATTACAAGCTGAGTTTTTTTCTCTACATAAAAGATTCATAAAAATTTTCAAGAGAAATATAACTTTGAAAGATCAAAATAAAGAACTATTGAAGCAACTTGAATCATTCAAAACCATTGAAAAAGAAAAAGACTATTGTATTAAGAAGTTAGAAGAGGAAGTAAATAAAGTAACTCAAGAATTAGGCAAAACTCATAAAGATAATTTATATAAAAAGGATTTAGAAGTAAATGAACTTAAGAAATTAGTAGAGGATTAGGAGAAAATTATATATAGCTTTACCAAAGGTAAAGAAAATTTTGAAAAGATGATTGGACAGCAAAGGCTACATGGAAATAAAGAAGGGATAGGCTATAATGGTAAAACAAATAAAAGGAAAAAGAAATTATACATGGGATACTTTGTCAAGGAAGCCAAGCACTATGCTAGCACTTCCTCAAACAACAAACATGAACACACCACTTGCTATATGTGCAAAACTAAAGGTCATGTAATATTTGATTGCCTTTTTAAAAAGAAAGTATGTTAAAGTGCAAGGAGAATGGAAAGTCAATAATGGAACTAACAACAAAACAAAGAAAGTCAAAAGAATTTGGGTTCTGAAGACTAACACAATGAATCCTCCATTGTAGGTATGTTTTAGGACAACACTGTCAACAGATAAGTGGTACTTGGACAACGGGTGTTCAAGGCACATGACCGATGATAAGACCAAGTTGACCTCTCTAAGACACAAAGATGGAGGATATGTCACCTTCGGCGACAATGCCAAAGGTAAATCATTGGCATTGGAAAAATAGGCAAAGAACCTTCTCTCACCATTGAAAATATTCTATTAGTAGAAGGATTAAGACACAACCTTTTAAGTATTAGCCAATTAAGTGACAAAGGGTTTGAAATAACCTTTAAGAAAGAAAAATGTGTTATCTAAAATCTTGAGAACAATGAAATCTTGGTTATAGCTCATAGGATAAATAATGTTTATCGTATAAACCTTGAGAACTTAGTAAATCAAAATGTGACTTGTTTGGCAGCAATGAATGAAATAAGTTGGCTATGACATAGAAAACTAGGACGTGCTAGCATGAATCTACTATCCAAATTATCAAAGAAAAATCTAGTCTAAGGATTACCAAATTCATAAAAGACAAGATGTGTGATGCATGCCAAAAGGGAAAGCAAGTCAAAACAAGCTTCGAAAAGAAAAAAAGACATACTACTAAAAGACCCCTAAAACTATTAAACCTAGACTTATTTGGTCCAACTAGAACCTTAAGCCTAGGAGGAAAACATTATGCTTTCGTAATAGTGGATAACTATTCAAGATTTACTTGGGTATTATTCCTAACAAACAAAGATGAAGCCTGTGACATGCTAATCACCTTATGTAAGAAATTACAAAATGAAAAGGGCTATAATGTAACAAGCTTTAGAAGTGATCAAGGTAGGGAGTTTAGAAACAAAGAGGTTGATAAATTCTGTAATGAATATGTAATAAATCATAATTTCTCAGCACCTAGAACTCCACAAAAAAATAGAGTTGTAGAAAGAAAAAATAGAACCTTACAAGAAATGGCAAGAACAATGATAAATGAAAATAACCTACCTAAATACTTTTGGGCAGAAGCTATGAATACATCATGTTATATTGTAAACAAGGTATCTATAAGATCAAGTATAGACAAAACCCCATATGAACTATGGAAAGGTAGAAAACCCAATATTTCCTACTTCCATGTTTTTGGATGTAAATGTTTTATTCTCAACATAAAAGATGATTTAGAAAAGTCTGATGCAAAATCTGATGAAGGTATCTTCTTAGGCTACTCTACAAATAGCAAAGCCTATAGGGTTTATAATAGAAGAACTCTTACCATTATTGAATCAATACACATAACGTTTGATGAATCAAATAATTATAAAGATAAGATTGATGAAAAAGAAGATATGCCATAAAAAGAAGAAGATCTTGAAATAAATGAAGAAAACAATAATGAAGATTCAAATGAAAACATCATAGAAAATCTAGATCTACCTAAAGAATGGAGATATGCTAAAAGTCACCCAAAAGAACAAATTCTTGGTGAAACATTAAAAGGAATAACCACTAGAGCCTCATTGAAAAATATTTGCAATCATTATGCGTTCTTGTCTCAAGATGAACCCAAGAACATTGAAGAAGCCTTAAAAGATGATTCTTGGATTATAGCTATGCAGGAGAAATTAAACCAATTTGAAAGAAGCCAAGTGTGGGAACTTATACCTAAACCCAAAGATAAATCAATAATAGGAATTAAATGGGTGTTTAGAAATAAAAAGGATGAAAATGAGGTAGTTATAAGAAACAAAACTAGGCTAGTAGCACAAGGATATAATCAAGAAGAAAGAATTGATTACGATGAAACCTTTGCTCATGTGGTTAGAATGGTAGCAATTAGGATGCTTCTAGCTTATGCAGCCCATAAGAATTTTAAATTATACCAAATGGATGTAAAGAGTGCATTCTTAAATGGATATATAAATGAAGAAGTGTATGTTAAGCAACGTCTAGGTTTTGAAAATTCAAAAAATCCAGAACATGTATTTTAGTTAACTAAAGCCTTGTATGGTTTGAAACAAGCTCCTAGAACTTGGTATGAGAGGCCAAGTAAATTTTTGCTCAAAAATGAATTTTCAAGAGGAACGGTAAATAGCACTTTATTTATCAAAACTAAAAACAAAGAAATGTTGATTGTCCAAATATATGTGGATGATATTATATTCAGAGCTACAAATGAAGAACTATGTAAAGACTTCGCCATATGTATGCAAAAAGAATTTGAAATGAGTATGATAGGGGATTTAAATTACTTTCTATGATTACAAATCAAACAAGCTAAAAATGAGATATTTATAAATAAAACTAAGTACATTAAAGATATACTTAAAAAATTTAATATGGAATAAAAAAAAACCCATAGGAACCCCAATGAGTACATCAACAAGCCTTGATAAAGATGAAAAAGGAAAACAAGTAGACATGAAGCACTATAGAGGAATAATTGGGAGTTTATTATATCTAACTGCCAGTAGACCTGATATTATGTTTAGTGTAAGTATGTGTGCAAGGTTTCAATCAGCACCTAAAGAATCACATCTAACAACCGTTAAGAGGATACTTAGGTACCTGCTAGGTACACTTGATCTAGGTTTATGGTATCCAAAGGATACTGATTTTGACATGATAAGCTATTCCGATGCTGATTATGCTGGATGTAAGGTTGATAGAAAGAGTACAAGTGGCACATGTTACTTCCTAGGACAATCCTTAGTATCGTGGTTTTCAAAGACACAAATCTTTATAGCCTTATCAACTGCCGAAGCTAAGTATGTAGTAGCCGGAAGTTGTTGCGCACAAATTCTATATATGAAGCAACAATTAAAAGACTTCAAACTAGATTATAAGACAATTCCAATAAAGTGTGACAACATAAGTGCTATAAATATATCCAAAAATCCAATTTCACACTCAAGAACCAAACACATAGACATAAGACATCATTTTTTGAGAGATCATGTTCAAAAAGAGGATATAACTCTTGAATTTATTGATACAAGTGACCAATGGGCAGACATTTTTACAAAACCCCTAAGTGAAGAAAGATTTATACATATTAGAAGAGAACTTGAATTAATACACGACAGAGAAGTGTGTTAGAAAAGTAAATTCAAATTTTTCTGATCTTTGATCATCTGAACTAGGAACTTTAGACGACTTAACACTGTAGCAAACAGGTTCAGATGACTGAACTTGGAACTTCAGGTGTCTAGGAGGCTACTGACTCTTGAAATGTCGGATCTAAAAATCTTTAGACGAATGAAGATAATCCTCAGTCATCTGAAGTCATGGGATTTAAATATTACTATCAGCTTAAAACCTTAATTCCAGCCTTCTGAAGTTCGTTCCTCAACTCGTCTGAACCTCTTCCTCTTCATTTCCTCTCATCTTTACCTAGAAATCACTCAATCTGAAGCTTGTTTCTCTCTTTTAAGGATCATTCCACGACATCTAGGGCTTCTGCAATCAGGTATCTTCATCAAATATGCCTTGTGTCAAGCACACTGCCAACCAAGGTTCTTCATTCGGGAAAGAGGCACAAAATCTTGACAAATGGCTTGTTGCTCCTTAAGCTAAGGTTCAATATCGTGCATCTATAGGCACCACAGACCCCATTCTTGGTAATGTTTTGGATGTCTCATTCTTAAATACTGAATTTCCCGGTATCCTTCCTTTATTCCAAAATATAAGGTGGTTTGATTTTGTTACCCAACAACCAAAAGACATCTTTCCTCATCTTATCAAAATATTTTATGCTAATATGACTAATGAACGTGGGATTATCTCCTCTGAGGTGATAATAAAGAAGATTTTGTTAAACTCCGAAGTCTTGTCTCCCATTTTCAAAATTACTCCAGGCGATTTTAATTGTCCAATGTTTGCTCAATCCTAGATTCTAGAACAAGGGTTTACTCCTGAAACTTTCCTTCCATTAATCATAGAAAATGAATCGAGTTATTTTGGGCATCCTCCTTTGTATAAGAAACAAAGTCTAAAAGCCCAAATTTTACACAAAATAGTTGCAAATAACATCCTACCCAAGCAAGGCTCCTTTAATCATCTTTCCTACATTGAGTGCTTTGTTCTTTGGTGTCTTCTCAAAGGGAAGAAACTAGACTTGGCCAGCTTAATTATCAAATGGATGTGGGCCAAACTAGAATCCTCCCAAGTTGACCTTCCCTATGGAGGTGTCCTTACTCTCATTTTATCTCATCTCCATGTCTCAAATAGCTTTGAATTCTTTATAAAAAGAATACGCTATGATCTATTTAATGAGATTCTTTGAAGCAAATGGGGTATGACAAAGGTAGCTTGGGTTGGTATTTGAAATCAAGTAGGATTCAGCGCGCCCCTACTACCTCAGCCTCAACAGTAGTTCACTCCTCTCCCACACAGGATCTAGGGTCCTCTCATGATGCACCTTCATGGTTCTTATCATTACAAAGGGACTTCTCAAGTTTTTCATGTGAAGTACGCACTGGGCTACAAAATATTAAAGAAAAGGTTACATCCCTTGATCAGTGCATCACTCACAAAGAGAAGTATCAGGCTAGATCTTCTAGGGAAAGTGATCCCATGGATATAAGCTCTGCTCCTCATAGTGAAGATGATGGTTCTAATAAAGAAACTGAAGAAAAGGTTCTTCCAGAGAAGGCAATTAGGAAGAAGAAGAAGGCTCTGAAGAAGAAGAAGAAGAAGAAGAAGAAGAAGAAGAAGAAGAAGACTAGGGTCTTTAAGAAATACCTAGTATAGATTACTAGTTACTATGTAAACTTTTTGAATGTAACTCAGATGTTTTGCAGCATTGGTATTTTGAATCAGATGTTGTAACATATCTTTCTGCAAACTTTTTGCTTACGTAAGTCTTTCTTCGATGATTATAAAACTAACTTTCTTATTACTTATTTGTTCTTTTTGAATAATGACAAAGGGGGAGAAAGTGTTGTGTGGTTAGCAAAGATAAAGAGAATACATAGAGATAAAAAGAATACATAGGCATGTCAAAAGTAAAATATGAGCAATGAAAATTAACAAAGAACATATGGACTGTGATGAACTTGGATACAATGCCATTATGAACTTACATGGATAAAATGGCATTATGAACTTACTTGGATAAAATGCCATGGTTCCTTGTTTTGTTAATCTGAATTGGATGCTTATAGTAAAGGGGAGTATTTTTTTTTTTTTAAGGAAACCTTTATCTTTGCACCTTGTTTGTCATCATAAAAAAGGGGGAGATTGTTTGCCTGACTAGGCTTGTCAATCAGTTTTGGTGACAACAAACAAAGGATATGTTAACCTGGAATGTTTAAGTTTTGATGTTTTAGGAAAACAAGGATCAAGTGTGGACCATCGAGATAGATAAACTAACAAGTGATCCAAAGAGAAGCTTAAAATAGCTTATTATTGGTCAAAGCATTGGAAGATAAAGCTAGCTCAAGCAAACATCCAAGGGACTTCATAAGCAAATAGAATGAAGATCTTAAACTTAGCATATAAAGTGTTGGAAATCAAATGTAAGTACTTCAAAGTTTAAATATCTACTGAAATATATTTTAAAGCTCTTTAAGGGATCTTAATGGACTTAGAGACCTATTCAAAATACCTCGAAATAAGTTTTATTAAGAATAAAAGAAAGAGAGCTAATCATTTTTTATTATTGAAAAATAAAATTCAAAAAACAATTTGTTCAGATGATTGAAGTTCTGATCAGATGCCTGAAGTAACAACTTCAGATGACTGACCTTCATGTTCAAATGACTAAAGAATTACTTTAGACGTACGAAGAATAAGCTCAAACGTCTGAAGATTTTCTAGTGAGAAACAAAAATTAGCAGTAGCAGTTCAGATGACTGAACTCGGACCTCGGTCGTCTGAACCAAACTCTTCTGTCATCTAAACCTCATCTTTGGTCATCTGACCCTGTATCAAGTGTATTTTTTAAGATGCTAAGGAACTTCAGATAACTGGCCTCGAGTATTCAGCCATCTGAACACTGTTAATAGGCAGAAATTTCAAAAAAATTATTTTTTAAATAACCGTGGCTTTGGCTCCAAACTTTCTAAAATCTTGGGAAACACTCCAAGGAAACTTTAGCAACAAGGAAACAAGTCTGATTGCCTATAAATACATGATTTTCTAATGCAAAATACACCAAGTTCTGAAAATTAATCATAAGCTCTCTCACTCTCAAAGTTTTATCTTGTTCATCTCTTGCAAACACAAGGTGTTGTGATTCTAAGATTGTTATTCATCAATCCCTGAAGTTATACTATTGATTTCTCATCTGGAGAAAAGGGGAGTTTGGTGAAATTCATTCCTAAGCTTCAAAAGTGTATTTCATTCTTGATATTTATCTTTTGAAGTACATAGTTTTGAATTGTACTAACTTGCTCTTTGTGTGAGCGTTCTTTGTACACAATCTTCTTATTGTTTTTCTTGTAGATTTTGGACGATTCCAGGTTGTTGGATTGTTGACCAAACGAGGGTATATTGTTTGGAGAAGGCGGGCTCTAGCCTTAACAAAGGAGTAATTGTAATTGGTGTTGTTCTGCCTGATAAAGGAACTGCTATAGTGGAACCCTTCGGTATTTTGCCAAGGGGGAGGATGTAGGCTGTGTTGAAGCTGAACCTCATAAAATCTTTGTGTCTTTCTTTCTTCTTTGATTATTACTTTCTACACAATATATTTTTGTATGTACTAAAGTGCAGACAACAGGGCTTGAAATTAAAATCAAAGGAAGACTCTTGATATTTAGAAAGTAAATTTTGATTAACTGTTTGTGGAAACCCAAAAGGAAGTATGTTGGTTAATCTGCAGAAATCTTGATCAAGAGAAGTGCAAACAAAGATTTCATTCAAAGAAGGTTGCAAATTTCTACAGGCCAGCTAATAAAAGTTCTAAAACTTTTGCATGTTTGTTTAAATTATTTACCTTAATTGGTTGGATTGTTATTTAAATATCAATATCTTGTTGTGTGTTTATTAGTTGATTACTTTATTTTCTTGTTGTCATACTAATACAAGTAAGTATATATATAAAAAAAAAAAAAGGAATAAAAATTATAGAGAACCCAATTCACCCCCTCTTGGGAAGCTATTCCTAATTTCACAAATAAACGTGCTTCTACAATAAGCACATATGTACTACGATACAACACAATGCACTCATAGATGATGTGATCTTCATGCTCAAGTGAGATCTTGATAATACAGTATATCAACTCACAATATAAAGTGTATCTGTATGTTTATATGTGAGTAAGTGAGATTTCTGACTCAAGATAATATATTCAAAATCTAAAGAATCAAAGAATCTTAATAAACTTAATCAAGTATCTCAACAATATATTTCAAATGTAAAGCACAACAGATATTTAGGGTCTTAAATTGCAAAAATATTTTATCAAAAACACCAAGCAAGCTTATGAAACTTGTAATAAGGATGCAAGATCTCAAGCTATGAAAAGTTCTTCCCAATCCAATATTTATAAATAAAATACAACGGGAAAAAAATTTAGCTCACTCTCAAAAATCAGAACACAATCAAATGCAAGCATGGGAGAGTTTAAGCTTGTGAATACTATAAGTTTTTCTTATGAAAATGCACACTCAACCTAGTTTCGAAAATTCGAACAATATGCAAGTGAAGAAGGTGAGGAAATATACTTTTTTCTAAAAATATGATCAAATGTATATGTGAAAGAGTTTTAAACAATATGCTTGCAATAATATGAGAGTGTGAAAAGCTTTAGCACAATAAAATTTTCAGAGAAAAATTTGCTAATCAACATGCTAATCCATAGTTAATCACGCCAAATGAAGGGGTATATATAGAATGCCGAAAAAATATGACCGTTAGGGAGATGGCCAGTATTTCTAAAAAAGTTTAATGAAAAATTAATTAAGTTTAAGAGTTTAATTATTTGGCCAAACAGAAAGGTTCGGTCGACCAAAAGAAGGATTAGTTGATTGATCATGTCAATTTGGTTTGCTGAGCAAAGACGTCAGTTGGCTAAGCCCTCATAAGCATTTAAAATCATATAACGTTTCAGGCTGCCAAGAAAATGGGTAGTTGGTTGAGCCAAAGGCGATTTTCTGAACCTTCATTGGTTCAGTCAACTGAGCTATTTTAGCTTATTTGGTCGGTCGGTCGTGGACAGTGAAAAGTACCCATTTGAGGGTTTGGGCAATTGTGGCTGGTGTGTTAATTTCTAGTCGATCTGCCAAGCATTGGTCGACTGAGCATCTAACATGCAAAGTGGTCAGTTGACCATGGCCTTTTGACAAAATCAAACTATGCCCTAATTTTGACCTCAAAAGAGCATCCCTATTTGTGTAAGTGTTATCTTTTTTAGTTTGGGGGACCTAAGGTCAATCTATGGCCTTTAAGCTTAAGATCCTCATCATGCATGAGATGCGAATATTACAGACCATAATTATTACAAACTCAAATATTAAATGCATTGCAATACATCTTGAAAGAATAGACAAAAATCTTCATGCTCTCTTCCTTTCCAATTTCATGGATTGCGCCGAATGGTGTGTGCATTTAAGTTCTTCTCAGCTTCCATTTCTCATCGGTCATCCTTGCTTAGAAAAATAAACATGTTGATAAACTTAGCACATAGATGAGATAAACTGTGTTTTGTCATAATTAAAATGGGGGCTAGACTCAAAAAGTCAACAATCTCCCCCTTTTTGATGATGACAAAACATTGGAGCAAAATTTTGGGTTCACTTGACAAGGCTTCCCCCCCCCCCCTTCTAACAATATGCATAGATAAAAATGATATTCAATAAATTTTACATACAAGCATGAAGACTTCAGAATTTTTCAAGATGTGCATTTAAGTGCTGTTATCATTTTGAGTAACAAAAGTTCAGGGAGAAATGACTAATTTTGCTCTCATAAAACATCTCCTCCTTTTGTCTTTAGCAAAAAGGTTAAGTTAAGAAAAAAATATTTGAGTATTTTAAAAGAAGTCTTAGCTTAAAATGGCACTCCCCCTTTCTAAAATATTTTTCATTTTTCTTAAAAGACTTGTCCCCCTTTAAAACACTCCCCTTTTTTTATATAACATTTGGGCATATAAAATTTTTAAAACTGTTTGAAAATACAGCAATTTAGCACACAAGCTGCTATAGAATGCTTGATTGACTACGTTAGGGATAACCTTGCTTCGTCCAAAGGGTTTGACAGAGAGATAAATAGTGGAAAGTCTTTCAAGAAAGGCAAACCCAAGAGTAGGGGAGGTGACTATGAAGCATCAACCTTAAAGGAAGTTTCGCTATTTAAAGGAATCAGCATGCCCAATGGAAAGGAGAAAATTTCATGCTATTTGTTTGGAGGCCCTTATAGAGTTATGGAGTGCCTACACAAGGGATCCATTGATGCCTTACAAGCTTCCATTTCGGGACAAGTGCTGGAAAACGAGGGGGAAGAGGATGAAACCCCAATGATGGGTGCAATGTGGTAGGTGAATGCATTGGAAAAGTAGGCGAAAGCACTAAAAGTTACACTAGAAAAATGACTAATGTTTGTGGACTTGAGGATCAATGGGAAGAGTACTCGCACTATGGTAGATACCGAGGCTACTCATAATTTTGTTTTGCAGTTGGAAGCATGGAGACTCAACTTATCCTTATAGAAGGATATAGGATGCATGAAAGCAGTAAATTCTGTACCCCGACCTATTCTAAGAGTAGCCAAGCAAGTGAATGTGAAGCTTGGATAGTGGGAAGGTCATGCGAATCTCACAGCGGTGCCATTGGATGACTTTCCAATCATTCTAGAAATGGAATTCCTTAGGGACATGAAGGCAGTGTTGATCCCTTCTGTTGGTTCCCTGCGTCTAATGGGAGATTGCCCTTACATGGTGCAAACCGTTGCAACGAAAGAAGATGATTGGAAGTCTCTTTCAACCATGCATCTCAAGTAGGGGTTGAGAAAGGGTAAGTAAACATACCTAGCCACAGTGGCCGTAGATGAAGAAGTAGGCTAAGAGCGCGTGCCTATGACCATACAAGTGGTGTTGGATGAGTACAAGGAGGTGATGCCGAATAAGATGCCTCATAACTTGCCTCCACGATGGACTGGGGAACAGGAGATTGAGTTGTTGCCAAGAGTGAAACCACCTTCTAAAGGGCCATATCGAATGGCACCTCCAAAGCGAGCATAGTTGGGGAAGCAACTTGATGAATTGTTGGAAGCGGGATGTGTTCGCTCTTCCAAAGCTCCGTTGGGAGCATCAGTGTTGTTTAAGAGGAAACATGAAGAGTATCTACAGAAGGTATTCAACATGATAAGGGGAAATAGTCCGTATGTGAAGAAAGAAAAGTGCTCTTTAACTTAGCGGAGCATTAAATTCCTTGGTCATATGGTTGAGCAAGGTTGTGTCTAGAGGGATATGGAGAAGATAAGGATGATTCAAGAACGGAAGATCCCCACGACAGTGAAGGAGTTGCATTAATTTCTTGGCCTTGCCAACTAATAGGAAGTTCGTTGACGGATACTCGTGGAGAATGACTCCAATGATAGTGTTAGCCCTAGTGACTAAAGTATCACAATCTAGTTAGTTTTGATGATATTAACCCATTAGTTTCCCTCAGGTTATCTAACCTATGAATTGAGGTGTAATCCCCAGAGGGGGCGGGTAAATTAGGTATTTTTAAAATTATAGGCCTTTAAGTCCTAATTTTAAAATCGCAACTACAAATGCTAGCCTGAAGATATTTAAATTTTAGTATTGATCAATTTACCAAATTCAAGTTAATATTATCTCAAGCAATTCAGTATTACCCAATCAGTTTTAAGTGCAGTAATCATATAAAGTATACACAATAAAAAAATAATTAAATGCAAGCGAAAATAAAAAGAGTTAAGGGAAAAAAAGATGCAAACACCGGATTCTTATGAGGTTTGGCCTACCCCAGCCTACGTCATCACCATAATAAAAATGCTCAAGGATTCCACTAAACCCGCTCCTTTAACTAGGACGAAACTTCTCATCATAGTGCGCTGCTTACAAGAGGCCTAGCTTCCTCTTCAACTCGGTTCACAACCTGAATCATCAATACAATAGACCAATTAAGATTCCTAAAAACTCAGATGCTTCTCACAAGCTAATGAGTACAATAAAATCCTAATACATACTCAAATGATATAACTTGGAGCTCAATGGAGTGTATGTAATATGATCAATAAAGTCTTTTGCTATAACAACTATATGATCTTTGTATAAAGAATATATATGATAAATATGCTTCTAAGATCAAAGTCAAATTTATGATCTTTATAAAAATATTTAGACAATAAGTTTTCTCCAAAAAATCTAAATCAAATATATGATCTTTATACAAATATTTAAATAATAAGTTTTCTCCAAAGATCTAACTCAAATATATGACCTTTATAAAAATATTTAAACAATTAGTTTTCTCCAAAGATCAAATATATTTAGCAATAACAAGGCTAGGATGAAATATTTGAATAAAGGATAAACGTGATAGTTTTCAAAGATTCAAAACTTAAGCAAATCTTTTTCTCAAAGAAAAACTTCATGTAACATATATAAGAACTCAAGATTTGGCTCTCAAATAATATTTCACAATTAGTTTGTGAGAGAATAAAACTTTGAGATTAAGATTGAATATTAAAACACAATACTTTATTTACCAAACCTCCAAGAACACGATATTGATTGCAACAATATGATTGAATGTCCTTTGGTCTTTAAAATCAATGTAGAGAATGCCCCAAAACAGTTTTAATCTGATAGAGTGTTCAAGAGTTGTGCTAAAACTCCATTTTATGGTTTTTAGGTTTAATATTTATAATCATGGTTGGCCAATGGGCGCATCTTGACCATTGGATCAATCAAGATATATTTTAGTTAATAAAATTCTGCCCATTGTGCACTGGAGCATCATTCCGCTCGATAGACTCGTCGACGATTGCACATGTTCGTCGACGAGTGTTCAACACTCATTCGCCAATGAGAACATTGGTTTATCGATAGGTTGACTGTTTGAGATTTTTGAGCTCTCAGTATTTTATCATCAACGAGAGCAAAACATTCTTCATTGAGTGACCTTCATGAATTCGTTGACGAGGCCTCTTTTTTTTTTTTCAGAATTATTTGCCTCTAAAATGTCCATCCAAATTAGAACTAATGTGAATAGATTTTTCATGAAATGCATGTGTCCTAAGGTCAGTCTAGGGCCTTTTGAGGTTCCAAATACATCATATGAGATATGTCAATATAGGCAATACTAAATACCCATTACAATTGAAAATTTTGAGCTTCTTCATCCTTTTGCTCTTCTAATTCCATGGAGTGTGCTAGGTTGTATACGCTTTAAGTTTCTCATGGCTTCATGACATCCTTACCTTCCATGCATGCTAAGTAATGATCCTTTTCACAATCTCATTGCATAGGTAAGATACTATATGATTTGTCATTATCAAAATGGGATTAGACTTATAGAGTCAACAATCTTCCCCTTTTTGATGATGACAAATACACGAGCAAAAATATATTAAGTCTAATAATATGGCAATGTAATCCAAAAAATAATACAAAAAAAAAAATTTGCTCTAATAAATATCCTCTCCCCCTTTTGATATCAATCAGAAAGGTATACAAAAATATACAAAGTTACATATTTCTCCCCTTTGTTAAAAGAAAATGAATCTCTCCCCTTGTGTTAAACAATTAACTCTCCCCCTTTCTAAAGAAATAGCTGTTTTGTGAAATCAAATTTCATATTCAACATACAACATCATTTCAATTGACATTGATATAGGTAAGCAATTCAGTTCATTAAAGTCCAAAGATCATGCACGTATCAACATGTATCATATATCCATAAAATATTTAACATGCAATGGTCATTACCAAATTTTAATTTAAGTTGCTTCTCCTCAGTTATGTAATCTAATATATCTCTAGGCAACTTCTCTACTATGCATTAGGCCTAATTAAGGTCTAATTTGGATAAACATATCCTCCGAAAGTGGTTTCATGAATATATCTGCCCATTGTTCATCTGTGTACACAAACTCAAGTGCCACATCCCTCTTTTGCACGTGGTCATGTAGAAAGTGATGTCTAATTTCTATGTGCTTAGTTCATGAATGTGATATGGGGTTCTTTATTGCACTCATATTGTCACACTTTATAGGCACATATTCATAGTACAATCCACAGTCCATTAGTTGTTGCTTCATGTGTAGCATTTGAGCACAACAACTTCCAGCTGCTATGTATTTAGCCTCGACTATGGATAATGCAACTAAATTTTGTTTCTTGGAAAACCAAGAAACTAAGGATTGTCCTAAAAAGTGACAAGTGCTACTCGTGCTTGTTCTATCCACTTTGCTACCAACAAAGTCAGTATTAGAATAACTAACAATCTCAAGATTGGTGTACTTAGGATACCAAAATCCAAGTTCAATAGTTCCAATAAGGTATATAAGTATTATTTTAATAGCTAGTAGATGTGACTCTTTAAGTGCAGTCTGAAATCTTTCACACAAACATATGCTAAACATGATATCAGGCCTGCTAGCAGTCAAGTATAACAGTCTACCAATCATTCCACGGTAGAGCTTAACATCCACCGGTACACCATGCTCATCTTTATCTAATTTTGTGGAAGTGCACATAGGTGTTCCAAAAATTTTCCCATCTTCCATGTTAAACTTGTTGAGCAAGTCTGTAATGTATTTTGATTGGTTTATAAAAATCTCATGTTTTTCTGATTTGATCTGAAGTCCTAGAAAGAAGTTAAGTTCACCCATCATGCTCATTTCAAATTCACTTTGCATGCAAATGGCAAACACATTACACAATTCTTCCTTTGTTGCTCCAAAAAAATGATATCATCAACGCATATTTGTACTAGGAGAAAATTATCATTTTCAGTCTTTATGAAGAGTGTTGTGTCAATCTTCCCTATAGTAAACCCATTTCTAGGACAAAACCACTAAGCCATTCATACCAAGCTCTAGGAGCTTGCTTCAATCCATACAAGACTTTAGTCAATTTATAAACATGATTTGGAAATTTGTGGTTTTCAAATGTTGGGGGTTTAATATAAACTTTCTCATTAATATAGCCATTTAAAAGTGCCATTTTGATCCATGCCTTCCTCCTGGTTGTATCCTTGACCTACTAGTCTAGCTTTGTTTCTCACTACTATTCCATTTTCATCTTTCTTGTTCATATATATCCATTTTGTTCCAATAACTATATGATTATCAGGTCTAGGAACTAATTTCCAGACTTTATTTCTCTTAAATTGATTTAATTTTTCTTGTATGGATATTACCCATTATTCATCCTCAATTGCCTCACTCACATTCTTAGGCTCTTCTTGTGATAAGAATGCAAAGTTACTAACCATATTTCTAAGTGAAGATCATGTAGCTACTCCATATGATGGTTCACCTATGATTTGATCAATGTGGTGATTCCTTACATATTTCCATTCCCTAGGTAGCTCATTAACCTCTTTTTCTTCTTGATTATCTTCAAAAGATGTTTCCTTAACTTCAACGTTCTTATCTAAGTTATTTTCAATAGATAGTTTTTCCAATCCTTTACTTATCTCAATTTCATCCTCATTAGGCTTTTTGGAGAGGGGATTTGACTCATCAAACACTACATGGATGGATTCAATTACAGTCAACGTTCTTTTGTTATATACCCTATAGGCTTTACTATCTAATGCATAACCTAGAAAGATACCTCATCTTATTTGGCATCAAAATTTCCTAGGTGTTCATTATCTCTAAGAATAAAAAATTTGTAGCCAAAGACATGAAAATATGAAATATTTGGTCTATGGTCATTCCACAATTCATAGAGGGTTTTATTCATAGTTGGTCTAATCAGAACTCTATTTAATATATAGTAGGCGGTGTTCACTGCCTTAGCCCAGAAGTAGTTAAGAAGCTTATGTTCGTTAAGCATGGTTCTAACCATTTCTTGTAAAGATCTATTCTTTCTCTCAACTACCATGTTTTGTTGTGGAGTCTTAGGTGTGGAAAAATTATATGATATTCCTAGCGAGTCACAGTATTCTTCCATTCCTTTGTTTTGAAATTCTCTACCCCTATAACTTTGTATATGTGTGATCATATAGCCTTTTTCATTCTGAATTCTTCTACACAATTTAATAAAATTTTCACATGCTTCATCTTTGTGTGCAGGAAACAGTACCCATTTGAATCTAGAATAGTCGTCAACAATGACGAATGCATATAATTTACCACCTAGACTTTGAGCTGGATTAGGACCAAATAAATCTAAGTGCAACATTCGAAGTGGCCTAGTGATGGAGATAACCTTCTTCTTCTTAAAGCTAGATTTTATTTGTTTTCCTAGTTGACATGCATCACATATTTTATATTTTGCAAAATTTGTTGTAGGTAATCCCTTAACTAATTCTTTTTTAGCTAGTTTGGATAATAAATCCATGTTTTCATGTCCTAATCTCCTATGCCAAAGCCAACTAGCTTCATTTATAGCAAAAAAGCAAGTTATATGTTGAAACACAAGATTATCAAAGCTAGTGGTGTAGGCATTTTCATGACAATTAGCAATAAACAATATTTTGTTTTTAGATTTTATCTCTACAATGCATTTGTCATGTTTAAAGGAAACTCTATAACCTTTATCACACAATTGACTTATACTTAACAGGTTATGTTTTAGACCATCAACTAATAACACATTATCAATAACAAGGGAAGGTTCCTTACCATCCCTACCTACTCCAATGATTCTACCTTTTGCGTTGTTGTCGAAGGTGACGAATCCTCTATCCTTAGGTGTCATGGATGCAAAATTTTGCTTTATCTCTGGTCATATGTCAAGAACATCAACTATCCATATACCATCTATCATTTGAAGAGGATGATCTCAAACACACCCGCAATGGACATTCAATTGACTAAGTTTGGTTCCTATATTTTCCTGGGTCCATGGGGAATAGTGCTGGACTCTCCTTTAACTTTCTAGACTTTCTTAATTTTATCATCTTTGTTCTTAAGAAGACAATCAAATTTTATGTGACATAGCCTTTTACATTTAAAGCATGTAGTATATCTACAAGCTTCTTTAGTTGGAACATAAGGTTTTGATTTTCTCACAAAGTATCCCACGAAAAGATGTTTCTGTTTCAAGTTTTCCTTTCCATTAAAACTAAGACCTTCTTTATCTAGGGAGTTTCATTGAGCTCTAAGAAGTCTTTCAAAATTATTTTGACCCTCTGTGAATTTATAGATAATTTTAAATTTATTTTCCAAATTTCTTTCTAACTCCTCAATTTTCAAATCCTTGTCTTTTATTAGCGATGCATGATATTCATTTTGTCTTTCCAACAACTTTGAAAATTACTTTAACTTTAATTTAAAATCAAAAATTTTCTTCGTCATTTTCTAAAGCTTTTTAAGAGTATACTTATATTCCTGATGCAATTCATCATATGAAATCATGCTATCATCATTATTAGAATCACTAGAATACTATGATGAAGTTGAACAAAAAGATTGTACCTCGTGGTCTTCGTGAGCCATCAAACACAAATTTGCAATCGGGTTGTCGCTAGATTCAAAGTTTGAGCTACTGGTGTTGTGAGTGTCCTAACTGACCTTTAGTGTCTTCTTCTTCTTTTTGGATGCTTTCTTCAACTGGGGACAATCCTGCTTGATGTGCCCAACTTCTTTGCAGTTATAGCATATAGAATGATCATCCTTTTGCTTCCTTCTGCTTGATTCTCCCTTTTCTGTTTTTGATTCCTGGAATTTTATGGTATACTTTCTATTCTTTTTTAGGAAATTTCCAAACTTCTTAGTTAGAAGAGCCATATTATCTTCTGATTCTAAACAACTTTCTTCACTAGAATCGTTTGAGGATGCTTTGAAGGCTGTTACTTTCTTAGTCTTATTCTGCTCACTTAGTCTTTTAGTTATTGTCAGTTCTTATGTGATAAGTGATCCGATCAACTCATTTAGTGTCATTGCTTTCAAGTTCCATTCTTTTGCTATGGCTGTAGCCTTTGCCTCCTAGACTAGTGGTAATCCCTAAGAATTTCCCTAATCATTTCATAAGTAGGTAAGTTTTACCAAGAGCATGCAATGAATTCATGATGTGAGTGAACTTGTTGTACATGGATTGGATTGATTCACTAGAAGACATTTTAAAAACTTTGTATTCACTTGTTAGCATATTTATTCTAATGTCTTTTACATCTTTAGTGCCTTCATATGTGACTTCTAATTTATCCCATATTTTCTTAGCAACTGTACATGCCATGAACCTATTAAATTCATTTATGTTTGTAGAACAATATATATAACAGATTCATTGCAGTAGCATTTATTTGAAGAGCTTTCATGTCCTCATTTGTGTATTCCTCTTCATTCTTAGGTACATTTTCTTTCTCTACAATTTTCATGGGAATATGATTTCCTCTAGAAATAACTTTCCATACTTTCCAATCAGCATTTTGAAGAAAGATTCTCATTCTTTGTTTCTAGTATGTGCAGTTGACACCACAAAAGATGGGTGGTCGTGTGGATGAGTGTCCCTCACCGAATGGGGTTACACCGATGTGTGCCATTGTGACCTTTTACCAAAAAACAATGTTTAAGTCTAGTGTAACATGTCTTTAATACCAAATATGAATTTAGCTGTAATCCTAAGAGGGGGTGAATTGGATATTTTTAAAATTCTAGGCCTTTAAGTCGTAATATTAAAATCACAACTACAAATGCTAGCTTGGAGATATTTAAATTTTAGTATTGATCGATTTACTAAATTCAAGTTAATATTATCTCAAGAAATTTAGTATTACCCAATAAATTTTAAGTGCAACAATTATATAAAGTATACACAATAAACAATTAATTAAAAGCAAGTGGAAATAAAAAGAGTTAAGGGAAAGAGAGAAGCAAACACAAGATTTTTATGAGGTTGAGCCTACCCCAGCCTACGTCCTTGTCTTGAGAAAAATGCACAAGGATTCCACTAAACCCGGTCCTTTAACTAGCATGGAGCTTCCCGTTATAGTCTGCTACTTACAAGTGGCGTGACTTCCTCCTTAACCCGATTCACAACCCGAACCATCAATACAATAGACAAATTAAGATTTTTGAAAACTCATATGCTTCTCATAAGCTAATGAGTACAATAAAATCCTAATACATACTCAAATGATATAACTCAAAGCTCGATGGAGTGTTTGTAATATGATCAATAGAGTCTTTTGCTATAACAACTATATGATCTCTGTATAAAGAATATGTATGATAAATATGCTTCAAAGATCTAAGTCAAATTTATGATATTTAAAAAAATATTTTGACAATAAGATTTCTCCAAAGATCTAAATCAAATATATGATCTTTATTAAAATATTTAAGCAATAAGTTTTCTCCAAAGTTCTAAATCAAATATATGACCTTTATAAAAATATTTAAACAATCAATTTTTTCCAAAGATCAAATATATTTATAAATAACAAGGCTAAGATGAAATCTTTGAATAATAAATATAAATGTGATAGTTTTCAAAGATTCAAAACTTTAGAAAATCCTTTGCTCAAATAAAAACTTTACGTAACATATACATACATACATACATACATACATATATATATATATATATGTAATGTTTCATAATTAGTTTGTGAGATAATATAACTTTGAGAATAAGATTGAATATCAAAACACAATACTTTATTCACCAAACCTCCAAGAACACGATCTTGATTGCAACAATATGAATGAATGTCCTCTAGTCTTTAAAATCAACGTAAAGAATGCCTCAAAACAATTTTAATCTGATAAAGTGTAGGCAAAAGTGTTCAAGAGTTGTGCTAAAACTCCATTTTAGGGTTTTTAGGTTTAATATTTATAAGCATGATCAGCAGATGGGCGCATCTTCACTATTGGATCAATCAATATATATTTTAGTTAAGAAAATTTTGTCCATTGTGTGCTGAAGCATCAGTCTACCCGATAGACTTGTCAATGATTGCACACGTTCGTCGACGAGTATTCAACACTCATTCATTAATGAGAACATTAGTTTGTCGACGGGTGGACTGTCTAGGATTTTTGAGCTCTCGGTATTTTCACATTGACGAGAGCAAAGCATTCATTGTCGAGTGGCCTTTTATGAATTCGTCGATGAGGCCAGGAGGTTCATCAACAAGGCCTCTATTTTTCAGAATTATTTGTCTCTAAAATGTCCATCTAACCTAGAACTAATGTAAATAGATTTTTCATGGAATGCATGAGTCCTAAGGTCAGTCTAGGGTCTTTTGAGCTTCCAACTACATCATGAGAGATATGTAAATACAAGCCATACTAAATACACATTACAATTGAAAACTTTGAGATTCTTCATCCTTTTGCTCTTCTAATTCCATGGAGTGTGCCGTGTTGTATATGGTTTAAGTTCCTCATGACTTCCATGACATCCTTACCTTCCATGCATGCTAAGTAATGATCTTGTTCACAATCTCAATGCATAGGTAAGATACTATGTGATTTGTCATTATAAAAACAGGATTAGATTTATAGAGTCAACATAACCTATATTCTCAAGTTCAATTCAAGTATACAGGACAATACCCAAGCACAACATAAGGATTAGATATACATTGAAGGAGCAATGACCAAAAGTCATGGCCAAAGCATACTCATTGAACACCCAAATCACAACCAACCATAGTTTATGTATGTTGGGTTGTGTGTGAGGTAGGATCATCTTGTAACTCTTGTGCATGTGATGTTGGTAAGAATACCTTGAAAAATTTGAGCAAATGCATGTGCATGTAGTTCATATAGTATAGAACATCAAAACTAAATTTTCACATGCATACCGAATCATGCTAAGTGCATAGGATGTCAAAATGTTATCACTTACACTCATTCAAACTTCATTTGGACATGCCAAAAGCATCATTAGAATAATCATATCTCATATGCACTTGTCCTAGCATGAGTTAGTTCATTTAGAGGCTCATTAGTGTGGAAAACAGGGGACTCATCAACTAATGCATACCATTCGTCAAAAAAAAAAATCTAGTAGCCTTAATTGAGAAAAAGCCCAGGCGAGTCATTGATGAATGGATAGCAGTTGTTGATTAGTGAGGCTGACTCGTTGATGAATGGGCTTAGCTAGTTGACAAAAAAATCCAGTTGTTAAATCATTTTGTTAGCACAATGTGACTCGTCGACGACTGACTGCAAGCAAACCCGTAATAAATGATCTTCAAATGGTTATTTTTTGCTTTGTCTTGCATCAATAAAGGCCCAATGACTAGCCAACGGCTAGCTCGTCCCCTTACCCAAAAATATAACTCATTGGCATTTATTAAGTACGTTGATTGAGCTTTGATTTTTTATTAAGTTTGTTGAAGCATTCATTTTAGGGTTCATATTGCTCAAAGCTCTCTTCCACCTTATTATACATCACTTACTGAAAGAGAGTAGTGTGAGGATTTTATTTGCATTATCAACTCAAGAAGGAGCATCTCTTGTAATCTCTTTTTGCTTTTGATTCATTGTGTATTTGAAGGTTTTTGGTGAGCCATTGGTAAGGTGGTTATAGGCGAACACCTTGGTTTCATCTCTTGGTGAGCAGCTCAGATTGGTTCCCTTCTTATGAAGGCTTCTTCATCTTGAAAGGAGATCGTATAGTGGATTTGGCAATCCTTGAGTTGGTCTCAAGGCATGGACATAGGCTAGGTGTCAGACCATGTTAATATTATGGTGTCAAGCTTTTCTCGTTTTCTCTCACTTAAATTATTTGCTTGTGATTATTTACATTGAAATATATTGTGGTATTATTCACTTGCTTCTTGCCAAGATATTTTGTGTTTGTAGAAAATTTTAATATCTGTGAAAAGTGTCAATTCACCCCCTCTCTAGACTCACACTTGGACCAACAAGTGGTATCAGAGCTAGTCGCTTGACCTTCGAAGTAACATCTAGAGTGCAAAGATCATATCGTGGATATGATTATGGCACCTCTCACCCAAGGACAATTTGTTGATCATCCACCAAAGTACAGTGGGAGCAACTACCTGACATGGAAAAATCATATGACGATTTTCATCCAATCTTATGACTTGAAGATGTGGCATGTGATCACCAAGGGACACTATTCAATAACGACAAAGGTGAGCTCAAACAATTTGAGGAATTGTAAGACAACGAATCAAGGTTAGTTCAACTAAATTTCAGAACAAAGAATTTCCTCTATTTTGCTGTTAGCGATGAAGAATACAAATGTGTTTGCAGTAGTAACACTGCAAAAGAATATTGGGATAAGCTCCAGGTAATGTATGAAGGTACATCATAAGTTAAGAAAAAAAAATTTATATGTTAGTAAAAGAATACGAAATGTTTAAAATGGAAGATGGAGAATCAATCACTTCCATGTTTACTTGATTTACACATATAAAAAATGGCCTTAAAGCACTTGGTAGGGATTACTTTATGGAAGATTATGTGTAGAAAGTTCTTTGTTCACTTCTAGAATTATGGCATGCGAAGTCAACGACAATTGAAGAAGTAAAGGACCTGTCAAAGGTCACTCTTGATGAACTCATTGGGTCTCTCATGACTTATGATATCAAAAATAAAAATGCAACAACTGAAACTGAGAAGCTAAAAAACACACTGGGTATTGCTTTATAGACAGAAAATCAAAAATAAATTGTGGAGGAAGAAGAGAGTGATAATGAAGATGAAGTAGCTCACTAGAAGATTCAGAAAATTCTTATTGAATAAGAGGGCTGGCAAGCAAAAGGATAAGGAGAATCCAGCATGAAGTGCTACAATTGAAAAAAGCTTGGGCACTGGATGGCTGATTGTCCACAATTCAAAAGAAAGACAACAATCAGTAAGGAGATAGGAAGAAGTACAAAGCCATGAATGAAACCGGGTGGAACGAGTTTGATGGACTTTCCAGCGATGGAGAAAATGAAGAAGAAGTTGCAAACTTTTGCTTCATGTCGGATGAGCAAGATGAGGTAAGTTCCGAAGATTAATTTTTTCCTTCTTATGATGAATTGAAAGAAAATTGTAGGAAACTTTGTGATGAGTTAATTACTACTAAAAAGAAAAACAAACATGTTGAATATGCACACTCAAAATGCAAGAAAAAAGAAATATGTCTTTGTGCTACTTTAAAGGAAGAAAATGCTTCTCTCAAAATGAAAAATGAAGAGCTTGTCAAAAATTCCCAAAATGATCATGAAAATTTTCAAAAGGAAGTTGAGGATTTGTAAAATTAAATTGTTGAGACTCTTAAAAAAAACAAAAAATTGAAAAAGAAAATTGAGGATCAAAGTAACATTATTCATAATTTTCCCAATGGGAAAGAGAATTTTGACAAATTACTTGGGTTCAAAGATTTGGGATTTTCAAAGAAGGTTTAGGTTATGGTTTATCATCATCTAAATTTATTGATTTTGCAAATCTATATGTCAAGAGAAGCTCTTTACCAAGAAAAAACCCAGCACCCAAACCAGACCCTTTGCATGTTAATAAAACTTGCTTATACTGTAAATAAAGGGTCACGTACGCTTCACTTATCCGTTTAGAGAAAACAGAGGAAAAGAAAAGAAGTATGATTGGGTGATCAAGATTGCTAACCCCCTAAGACCCAATAGAAAAATGGGTACCCAAACAAATCACCGAATTCTATTTGCATGTTTTCATGAAGACAAATTTAATGAAGAACGAATGGTTCATTGACAATGGCTATTCAAGACACATGACAGGAGATGCCAGCATATTCGTCTTTCTCTTCTAAAAGAAAGAAGCGTTCATGATGTTCTGGAACAACGTTAAGGGCATAATCATCAATAAAGGTAAAGTAGGCAATGCATCTCTTTCAATTGAAAATGTTGCACTTGTAGACACACTTAACCACAATTTGTTAAGTATAAGTCAGTTATGCGATAAGGGACTCAATGTTATATTTCGGTCCACTTAATGCCCGATAAATGATTTGAATGGAAATACTATACTAGTAGGCTAGCATGAATTTAACATCTACACAATTGAGTTTGATGATATTAAATCTTGTGATATTAGATGTTTGATTGCAACAAATGAGACTAGTTGGTTATGGCATGGGAGGCTTGGTCATGCTAGTATGGATTTATTGCATAGGTTATCTTCTAAAGAACTTGTTAATGGCTTACCAAAGGATAACTATGTCAAGGATAAAGTGTGTGATGCATGTCAATATGGAAAACAAATTAAATCTCCTTTTAAACCCAAAAAGATGATTGCCACAACTAAACCCTTAGAGTTAATACATCTTGATTTCTTTGGGCCAAAAGACATTGCAAGCATTGGTGGAAAATTATATGCTTTTGTAATTGTTGATGATTTCTCTAGATTTTCTTGGGTTATCTTTCTTGCAAACAAACATGACATTTGCAATGCTTTGATTCATTTTTTGTGGAGAAGTTCAAAATGAAAAACGTATGCCCATTGTTCACATTAGGAGTGACAGGGTAAGAGAATTTAGAAACAAAGAATTAGAAGATTTTGGAAATGAAAATGGTTATTTCCATAACTTCTTCGCCCCAAAGACTCCATAACAAAATGGAGTAGTTGAAAGAAAGAACCGAACACTTTAGGAAATTGATGGAATGATGCTAAATGAACATAGTCTTCCTAAATACTTTTGGGCTGAAGCTGTGAGCACAACATGCTATGTTAGTAATCGTGTAGTCATCAGATCTAAAATAGGCAAAACCCTATATGAAATATGGAAGGGTAGGAAACCCAACATTTCAAATTTCAAGGTCTTTGGATGCAAATGCTTCATTTTAAATGATAGAGACCACTTGGCAGAGTTTGTACCAAAATATGATAAAGGGATTTTCTTAGGGTACACCATGAACAGTAAAGCTTATAGAGTCTTCAACAAAAAAACCCAAACTGTTCAGGAGTCAAAACACGTAGTCTTTGATGAATCAAATCCTTTTGCTCCAAAAAAAATAGTTGACTTAGAGGAAGATGATCAAGTAACAACCTTTAGAATTAAAAAGGAACTTGAGCAACTTAAGATAAATAACGAATAAGAAGAAAGTTCCCAAGAAAAAAAAATTGATCATCAAGAGTCACCACCTCAGGAAGAAACAACAAAATCAGAAGAAGCTGATCAAGAACTCCCCAAAGCTTGGAAAATTGTCAAAAATCATCCAACTGATCTTATCATAGGAAATCCATATGAGGAAGTAAGTACTAGATCACACCTGAGAAGTGGATGCAACCATATAGCCTTCGTGTTCCAAATTGAACCTAAAAATTTTGAGGAGGTTGAAAATGATGAAAATTGGATCATAGCTATGCAGGAAGAGTTTGATCAATTTGAAATAAGCAAAGTATGGGAGTTGGTTTCTAAACCCAAGAACACATCGATAATAGGCACAAAATGGGTCTTTAGGAATAACAAAGATGAAGATGGTACATAGTGAGAAACAAAGTAAGACTAGTTGCACAAAAATATAACCAACAAGAGGGAATTGACTATGATGAAACCTATGCCCTTCTAGCAAGACTTGAAGCCATTAGGATGTTACTAGCCTTTGCATGCTATAAAGACTTCCAATTATTTCAAATGGATGTTAAAAGTGCCTTTCTAAATGGATACATCAATAAAGAAATCTATGTTAAACAACCCTCAGGATTTGAGAGTCGTGCACACCTTGAATAGATATTTAAACTCTCGAAAGCCCTTTATGGACTCAAGCAAGCACCAAGAGCATGGTATGAATGTTTGAGTAAGTTTCTTTTGGAAGATGGTTTCAAAAGAGGATTGTAACGACCTGAAAATCTAAGCCAATTTTTTTTATATTTATATACTAAAACTTAATTTACTCTAATACCCTAGGATTATCTACTATAACATCTCAGGACCTAAATGAGCACTAAGGAAACCCTTTTTATTTTGCAAACCTGCACAGCGGGAAAACATAAAACTGTACATCCATATTTATAATACCAAAATTCAATAATTCCCCAAAATATACATACACAAAAACACATCTCCCAGTAACATCCACCAAAATCTTGGAAAACTACCCAAAAACACATCTCTTCGAAAACACTTACCCCACAACTAGGGAAGTGCAACAATCCCTCTATCAGCGACCTTGATTTGCTCATCTACCTAGATCACCAGAAAAATGTTAAATCATTAGGATGAGATTACGCTCAGTAAGAAGAAATATGCTATTACTAGTGTGTGGTGACTGAATTTCATAAATACTATACTGATAAACATCTGAAATTGTAAAAGCTGATAAAACAATATATAGTACAACTTGCATCTATTATAACTTAAAATACAACTGTAATATCTGAGTTTTCAACTTTTTCGTACTTCTTGTATCATAATATATCTGCTGATACTCTTAAATCTGTATACATATACATAACTGTGATATTTACCCTAGAGAACTGTATGTCATGATTTAACCCGTCATGACAGGGTTGTGCGGCCCGTAGGCAGGACTTAACTCTAGTTGGCCTACCAGGATAAGTCAACTGTAACTCTACCTGTAATGGCCTGATTTTCATGCTTATATATATATATATATATATATATATATATATATATATATATATATATACACATATTTATACTACTTTGATACCTTGAATAAAATCTATAGTGTCATCCCGAACCAAGTGGGGATCGGGAAGCCTGAACATCCATAAAATTATTATGCAACGCTAAACAAAAAGGCATACGTCCACATTTACAATACGAGGGGTTCAGTATTCCTAAAATATGCATCCAACATGAACATTCCCAAAAATCTTCCATTGGATCTCCTAGGAACCATTCAAAAAAAAATGCATCTTTCCCAAAAATACTCATCCTACAGATAAGGCAATACTATATTCCCCCTACCTCCGAGCTTGATCTACTCGTCTATCTAGTTCACCTGAAAAGTGATAAATTACTGGGATGAGACAACTCTCTGTAAGATGAAATATTCTATTACCAGTGTGTGGCAAATGAGTCTGCATAATTGTAATATTTGATTTAAAAGTACTGTAAATAACTGGGTCTGAGAAAACACGTATAAGTAATACACTGTATAACTCACACCTATGTTGCTTAACATAAACTGTTTTCTAAATATTCTATTCAATATACTTCTAATATTTATAGGTATGACTGCGGTTTCTGTAAATCTAAATATATAATAATAACTGCGAAAAATTCCCTGGATGGATAACTAAAAGTCATGAATTAACCCCTCATGACAGGGCTGTGCGGCCCGTAGGTGGGACTTATCACTGGTTGGCCGACTAGGATAAGTCAATGAACTTTGATAGTCAAATTGGCCACCTCAACCCTAACTGATAGGGAGCCTGTCCACAACAAAGGCACGATTGACTGCTAAAAATCCACATACTATCTGAGATATGTGGTTGCACTCTGAACTGAAATAGCAATGGTACCTGACTCCGAAAATTGAATTGGTCCATCAGGGTCTGATACGATATATATATAATTGATATATCTATATTACTGATTAACCATGATTCTGTTTAACTGAAATAACCATAACGTTGAAATAAACTAATCTGAATAAACTTATATATTTGAATGTTATGGTTCTGAAATCTAAATATCATGGTTTACTGAAACTAAATTTCATATTTCTGTATAAGATGTAAAAATCATAATCTGTATAAATCATAATTCTAGCTAATACTGCATATTGTGCTTTCTATATAAACTGTATAATCATGATACAGAGAACACTGAATATTTTAACTATGTATAATTACATAAATTATGATAGCATGAAAGTTGTATAAATTCTGTACTATATTGATAATTTCTCTTGCCACATAATTAATTAAATAAGACACATATACTGAAATTGTAAAACTATATAATTTTCTTCTTCTAGAACAACCATAATCATACATTATATTTTTTTGGTAAATATTTCTAAATCGAATAGCATAGCACATTTCCCTTACCTATCTGACTCGGAGGCTTGCCTCCAATTCAACCCTCACGCCCTCAATGTACCAATGTCCAAAATCTTGCAATTAAATATATATAAATTTCCTAGTAAAACATTGAATTTCCTAGAAAATCATCACACTCATAATTCCTGAACCTGCCTACTCGTAATTTTTTAAACTATAATTTACCTGGGCTCCTAGAAAAAATATTCGATGGGTCCTCAACCCATGCTTACGGGGTCCCAAAAACACCCTAACCCTGAAATCACAACACCCAAATTTTACTCCACAAAACACCAGTATATTCTCATACAACATAAAATTTGGGCTCAGGTAAACCTAGTAATACTAGAAATACCTAAATAATCTACTTGCCCTAATTTTGGGACGGTGCCCAAGTTGCCCTAATCAAGCCTTAGGTTTTTTGGGGTTGTGGTATAGACTGAGGCAAGCTTAAGTCAAGCCTGAGCCAGTAATTTAAATTTTAAGTCAAGCTCAAGCTTGATTTTTAAAGCTCAAATTAAACCGAGCTCGAGCCTAAGCCAAACTGATCTTCTTTTTGAGCCAATCTTGAATATGTTAAATCTCAGCTCAGCTTTGCCTTTGTAGCCCTGAATGTAGGGGTGACCCTTGGATTGGTCCTGAAAGAGCAGGCCTTAAGGCCAAAAATGTGTTACAATGGATAAGATTTACCCAAAAGATAGTTGTATGATGGTCTATCTTCATTTTGATTTTTATCTTGACAGTTATGGTGTATTCCCAAAAGGGGGGTGGGTGAATTGGAAATTTTAAACCTCCTACGTTAAATTCAAATATCAAATAGTGATTCACAACCTAGGGTTATTCTAAGCAATTGCCAATTCCATAGATATACAAAGTATGTATGTAGAATGATCAATACCACAAATAATTAAACATACATGTACATAAATTAAAGTGCGGAAAATAAAGAGTGTAGGGAAGAGAATAACACAGTTATTGTTATCAAGGTATGACCAAACCAGCCTACGTCCCTGCCTCAAGCTAACCAGTAAGAATGATGCCACTTACACTCTTCTTAAAGGACGAAGACTCCCCAGCTCAAATTACGGGACTGAGCCACAACCAGTACTCCTTATGGGGTGAAGTCTCCCTAGCTCAATTACAGGGCTAAGTCATTATCGGTTTCTCCTTACGAGGCAGAGACACCTCGGTTCACTTTACAAGCGGAACCAAGCCGTACACTCTTTGATAAGAAGGTGCACCTCCTAGCTCACCTAACTAGGTTCAAGCAAAACCGAGACTCTTTACAGGGTGCAGTCTCCCTCTTTAGACCACGCCCAGAATACAAAGATACTTTTTGTAGAAATAAATGTTTTTGAAGAATAAGAAAAGATGTACAAGTTAAAGCTCTAGAATGCACGCACACAAGATATGAATTAAAGCTCAAGTGAGTATGTGTATTTTTCACTCAAAGATAATATATAATTAAAACTGGGAGTGTGAAAAATAATTTTCTCAAGATTAAAAATGAGATACCTTTCAAGCAAATATGTTTAGATAAAAATATGCTCAAGGTTCTCTTTTCAATATCCCAAGAATTTTCCCAAAATAATTCTTCAAATAAAGTTCAAGGGAACCAAGGATTTTAGCTCAAAATATTTTTTCTAATAAAGACCAATGAGCTTACGAATCTTGGAATGAATGTGCAAAGAATCACAAGCTTATATGCGATTTCTCCCACAAGTATTTATCAATGAAAATAAGTGGAGAAAAACAAAGCTAACTCTCACAAAATGATTTTCAAAAGTTAAAGAATGAGTGAGACTACATGCCTTAAAAATGATAGAGTGAATGCCCAAAAATACATGCTTCTTTCAATAGCCTTCAAGTGCAATCAATTTGCAAATGAAAGAGATGAAAGAAAAATGAATGCTCTCTCAAAAGGATTTATGAAATGAGAGGTGTAAGAGAGTAGAAATCAATAAAACACAAAAAATGTCTTGGGATAATTTCCAATCTAAGCATTAGTTTCAAAAATTAGGTTATGAAGGGGTATTTATAGAGTTTGGAAAAAATATAACTATTTGGGACCGATTAGACGTTTTAAAATTTGTTTAATCAAAAATAATTATGTTTAAGCGCTGAAAATTTGACCAACCTGAGAGATTCAGTTGGCTGGTGCTTGAGCCGATCGACTATCCTCACACAAAAATTTGAATTTCGGGGTAGGGTCGGTCGGCTGAGGAAACCACCGCTCAATTGACCTCAGGCAATTTTTGAAGCCGCGCAAAATAGGAAGCCGAGCCAAGGTCTGGTCGGCTGACCCTTGAAGATCGTTTGACTAAAGGCCTTTTGAACTAAAATGACAAGTCGGTCGAGGTATTGAAAATAAGCCAAATGATAAAGGTTGGTTGGCTGGGCGTTTAAGAGAAACCATGGTCATTCGGCCAAGTTGAACAGTGGACTGAAGCAATTATAGCTTGAGAAGACCGGTTGACCGAGGCTTTTGCAAAAATGAATTTTAGCTCTATTTTTTAAGATAATTTCAAAAACCTTGTATGCTTTTAACTTTTATGAAAACGGTTTTTAATTAAAGATTTGGCCCCCTAAGGTCTATCTACAGTCATCTGAGCTTTCATCCACATCATGCATGATATGCATTATTACAAACAAATTTAAATGCAATTTCAATTCAAAATAAATGTCTTCTTCTTTCTTGCTCTTCTGATCCATCATGGAATATGTCAAGTATATGATCTTGAAGTCTTTCATGGCTTCCGTTTTATTTCTCTTATGTGTGATCTGAAATGTAGACTTGTTGAAGCACTTAAAAGCATACATAAGATACTTGTGCTTTATCAGTATCAAAATAAGGATCGGACTCAAAAAGTCAACAATCTTTCCCTTTTTGATGATGACAAATACATAGGAGCAAAATGGGTTTAGCCTGAAAAGGCCCCCGCTAACAATATGCATAGCTTAAAAGATAATCAATTCATATCAAGCATATTAATGAAAGAAGACATTTCAAGTTAATCATGCATCTAGTTTAATCATTAAAGCTCGGATATTTACTCTATGAAAAATTTGCCCTAAAAAATCCCCTTTTTGGCATGAAGTCACCACACATTTTGCTCATAAAAATTTCCCTCTTTTGGCATCAGCAAAAGGGGTAACCCAAGTATAAAAAATTAAAAATTAAAAAAATGATCATTTTAAAACAAACTTAGCTTAAGAGAACTCTCCTTTTTTAAGATAATTTTTTTTTTCTAAGAAAAACTCTCCCCCTTTTGGCATAAGAATTGGGCATAGAAAAATCATTCTTATAACTTTTTTGAAAAATTATGACAATTAAGCACACAAACAATATTATAAATGGGCATTAAAAATTAAAATGACATGATAAACTTGGTTAGACAAGAAATATAGACAAACCATTGCATTTGAAATATTTCATAAAACCCGTGAAAATTTTGAGTTCAAAGCACACGACATATGATTGCTGAGAGTAAGTTTGAGCATGATTTCATTCTAACTAGTTCGCATGCATTTTCTTATGTAATCATTGAACAAGTTAAGCAATTATATATATATATATATATATATGATAAGGCAAGAGATAAAGAATTTTAGTTTTGAAAATATTTCTTGTCATAAAGCATTTAAGCAAAACAAAAAAAATAGTCCCCCTTTGATGGTTGCAAAAGGTACTAGGAATGTACTTGTTGAAAAAGAAACTTTAATACAAAACTCAAGTAAGCATTATTTTTCTAGTTTACCATTTAAGAACAATACAACATACAACCACAAAAGAAAAATCTTATAGATCCTAAGGATATGGCAATTTTAAATTAAGATCATATGGCTACACAAATAATTGGCTAAACAATATATTTTAAATTAAGATTTTCAATAAAATCATCACACTTAAGAACATGCCACAATGAATTCAAAACAGATTTAATCCAACAATGTTGGTGAGCATAACAAGATGAAAATTTAATTTTGGATGCTCCCCCTTTCGATTTGAGTCCTAACTTAGGTGCAATAGATTACTTATACCTTTTAGAACTGATTTCACAAAGCATACCAAACAGTATAAGTAATCATCTTAAATTTATTAAACCAACTATACTGAATATTTATCTACTAAGTTTATCATTTGATCAGTATAGTTTTCCTAGAGAGCACAAATGCATCAGAAGTAGATATTAAGGCATGATATAATGCTCATAAACCAAGAACAATCCATATATATTCATAGAACATTAACAACAAAATATGGTGTTCAAAGTTTTTAGAAGAACCTAAATATTCAAAAAGTGAGACATGATGCATAAGAGTCCTTTATGCCCTTTGTCTCTAAGAATAGAGCTCAGCTCCCGTAAATATTCAATGATTATGTACAGATGAAGTTTAATATTCATTTAATTTTCACTCATCATTTTAAAAATATTTTAGCACTAATTTTACCATAATCATCTTAACATATGGTTTTATTTTGGGAAATTTTAATGAAATTTTGGCAACATGTCATCTGTAAATTGAACATTTTCCTATTATACCATGTACTTGAAATTTGGTTGTTTTTAGCAAGTAATTTATTTCAAGCATGCAACAACCTAAAATGTCTTACCAGCATGCAATTCACAATACTGCATCAGCTATGCAGTTGGCGTTCTAGTTCAAGAATGCAATCCAATAGTCAAAAACTCTAGATATTCAGTACAGCTTAATGACGAAAAATTATCCATTAGATAATTACAATCATTAAGCAAGTAATGGATAGTGAGGTGCAGTGTTGTTCTCATAAAGACATATAAAAGTGAGAGCATTAAATTTATAGAACTATGATGATAATGCTCCCCCTGAGTTATATACTTATCCATTTTATGCCTTTTCCTATTTTTTAAATTCTTTAGCCAAGTGCCCAAAATTTTCAGTAGTCTAAACTTGGCTTTGAATGGCTAGGCTTATAGGACCAAAAAGTCACAATGAATTTTTCTTTAGATATACTAAGCCTACATTGTCACTTTTCATATGAATCTCAATATGTGTGCGAGGCTCAAGTTAGAATGGCTTTCCATTTAATTTCTCCTACGTAGGTTTCTCCAAACTTTTTTCCTTCTTCTAAATTGAAACCTAGTGCAATCATTTTGGCCATTCAACTTATTTCAAGGAGATGAAGCTCTAAATGATTTGATGTTAATTTGAGAGCTTATAAAGTGATTAAGAATAAATACTCTATAAATTTAAAACACTATTAAGTTCAGAAGAGTATTTAGAGGAAGCAGGACATTATACAAAACAAGCAAGCTAGAGAATATGTCCTAACTTATTTGGGCAAAGAGCATTATGGAGTATATAAATTTTGTGAACAATGCTCTTTGGCTATTTTTGATTTGCCACTATTGGAAGGTATCCTTTAGATATGATCATAATTTTGAACAAGGATACGAACCAATGGAAGGATGATATTTTACCAGATATGATCATAGAGTGGTAAAGTTTTCTTATGGAGGAGATGGACCAAAATTAGAGATTTGTTACAGTTTAAGCCCAAAGGGAATATTTTGATTTACTAATAAAACTTGAATCCCTTAGAGGATGCCTCCAGATTTGATTGTGGAAAGAATGCCTTTTAATAAGCACTTAATATATTAGGAATTTAATATGACTAGTGCTTATACCAAGAGTGATGATTAAATTTTGATCTAGGCTTTTAAGACCAAAAATCAGTTTGGGATTAAATGATATATAGTGTGACATGGATCCCCCAAACCTCAAACTTATGTAATGGACAAAATATGCTAAATTTAAGATATTCATGTTTGAGCATGGGTTAAGCATTAAGAACTATTTACACGGCAAACATATCTTGTCCATTTGGAAGTGGGTTTTAATTCAACATGCTTCTGAGATATTATTCAATAATGAATTTATGTCATTCATGTCAAAAAATGAAAGGCTCAAGTATTACTTGAATTTGCTTATTTTCCAGACTTTCTGATGATCTTAGTATACAAATTTGTGTATAGTGGATGCATATACAAAGATTTAACATTTTAAGCACATACCACTTCCTAAGCCTTTAGTCATCACAACCCCTAAACCTAGGAACTAATAAAGGATTAAATAATTATGTAATTCTAATCGAAATCCAATCTTCCTTTGATCCTACGGGGTTTTCTTTCATGATTAGCCATATCATTATCTTATCCAAGCCTTGGGCATCTCTAGATGACAATTATATTTATTGTGCCCTTTTCTTTTGCAGTATAAGCAAGCTATGTATGTGCATGACAGATTATGCTTATTTGTTCTATTTTTGTTTGAGGAGGCATGAAAATGACTACAAAATATAAAAAATGGACCCTTTTTGAAGAAATATTCCTTTTAACCCCTAAGGGTTTATCATGATTATTCTTTTCATTTTAGCTTTTGATGAACTCCTTGATTCATCTCCCATATCTCCCTCTAGATAATTTTCATATGTTCATAATTTTTTTCTTTTCAAGAGTGGCATGATATTCTTTTAATTCTTTTAATTGATTTGGCACTTTTTATTCTCATTCATAAAAAATGTTTTCTTCTTAGACATCCTAATTAGAAACTTATTCATTTTCAATAACCCATTTTCTAGCTTTTCACAGGAAGGCATGCTTTCATTATTCAATTCAGAACATGATTTATCATAGAATTTTTCAAATATATATAATTTGCATGAATCATTGCATGCAACATAAGCAGTGTTATCATTAGATTCAAAAGATGATCCAATATATGATGTATAGCAACATTTAGCATGAGAATCATCAATAGAGGTAGGGTTAGAATCATTTACCTCTTCGTCTACTAATGCTATATGCACGTGATTTACCACTTCTTGATTGATTGAACTTGAAGCAGCTTCATTTTCCTTGGACTCTCAACATTTCTTGTCCAGCTCTTCCCATATATCCTTCACACTACAACAAGCCATGATCTCCCAAAAGACATTAGTCTCTAATGCACAGTAAAACATATTCATGGCATTAGAATTAATCAAACTAAAATCAATTTCTTTTAATTGTGCACAGATTCCTTTAGCAATAAATTTCCAAGCCCTCCAATCCATGGATTTTATAAATATGCTCATTTTTAATTTCAAGTGGTGAAATCCACACCACAAAATACAGGAGGCCTAGAAAGTGACTATCCCTCACCGAATGGGGATCCACCAAATTGAGCCATCACGATCTTTAACATAAGTGGTTAAGCTTTTACAGCAAGGCTTTGATACCAACTGACAGTTCTGGTGTATTCCCAAGAGGGGGAGTGAATTGGAAATTTTAAACTTCCTAGTTTAAATTCAAATCTTAAAGGGTGTTCGCAACCTAGGGTCTTTCTAAGCAATTTCCAATCCCATGGATATACAAAGTATGTATGTAGAATGATCAAGACCATAAATAATTAAATAATTATGTACAAAAAGTAAAGTGCAAAAAATAAAGAGCATAGGGGAAATAATAGAATAATTATTGTTATCGAGGTTCGGCCAAACCAGCTTATGTCCCCTCCTTAAGCTAACCAGTAAGAGGATTCCACTATTTGCTTACCTAATGGGCTAGAGCGATGCCCCTTACACTCCTAACGGGGCGGAGACTCCGCAACTCAAATTATGGGGCTGAGCCACAACCAATAGTCTTTAGAAGGCAGAGTCTCCCCAACTTAATTATAGGGTTGAGCCACAAGTGAATTCTCCTTGCGAGGTGAAGACACCGCGATTCACATTATGGACCGAACCAAGTCATACACGCTTGGACAGGAATGTGCACCTTCTAGCTCACCTAACTGGATTCAAGCCAAACCAAGACTCCTTACAGGGCAGAGTCTCTCTTTTAAGGCCATGCCTGGAATACAAAGATAATAATTTTTGTACAAACAAATGTTTCAGAAGAATAAGCAGAGATGTACAAGTTCAAGCTCTAAAATGCACTCACACAAGATATGAATTAAAGCTCAAGTGAGTATGTGTATTTTTCACTCAAAGATATTTTTCAATTAAAACTGAGAGTGAAAAATAAATTTCTCAAGATTAAAAATGAGATACCTTTCAAGCAAAGATGTTTATATAAAAATATGTTCAAGGTTCTCTTTTCAATATCCCAAGAATTTTCCCAAAATAATTCTTCAAATAAAGTTCAAGGGAACCAGGGATTTTAGCTCAAAAATATTTTTGCTAATACAGACCAATGAGCTTACAAATCTTGCAATGAATATGCAAATATTTACAAGCTTATATAATATTTCTCCCACAAGTATTTATCAATGAAAGGAAGTGTTGAAACACAAAGCTAACTCTCACAAAATGATTTTCAAAAGTTAAAGAATAAGTCAGATTATATGCCTTAAAAATGTTAGATTGAGTGCCAAAAAATATATGCTCTTTTCAATAGCCTTAAAGTGCAATCAATTTGCAAATGCAAGAGATGAAAGAAAAATGAATGCTCTCTCAAAAGGATTTATGAAATAAGAAGTGTAGGAGAGTACAAATAAATAAAACTCAAAAAAATGTTTTGGGAGAACTTTCAATATAAGCATTAGTTTCATAAAATAAGGTTATGAAGGGGTATTTATAGAGTCTGGAAAAAATGTGATCATTTGGGACCTATTAAGCATTTCAGAATTTGTTTAATCCAAAAATAATCATGTTTAAGAGCTGAAAATTTGACCAACCCGTGAGGTTTGGTCGGCTGGCACTTGCACTGGTTAGCTGACCTCACACAAAAATTTCAATTTCTGGGCAGCGTCGATCGGCTGTGGAAGCCTCGGGTCAGCTGACCTTAAGCAATTTTTGAAGTTGAGACAAGGTTCGATCAGCTGAGCCTTGAAGATCGGTCGGCTAAGGGCCTTTTGAACTAAAATGACATGTCGGCTCAGGTATTGAAAATAGGCCAAATATTAGTGGTTGTTTGGCTGGGCGTATAAGAGAAACCATGGTCGGTCTGCCAAGCTGGTCAATCAGCCTGGTCAATCAGCTAAAGCAATTAAAGCTTAAGAAGGCCGATCTATTGAGGCTTTTGCAAAAATGAATTTTAGTTTCATTTTTCAAGATATTTTCAAAAATATTATATGATTTTTAATTTTTATGAAAAGGGTTTTTAATTAAAGATTTAGCCCCCTAAGGTCTATCTACGGTAATCTGAGCTTTTATTCATGTTGACTTTTTGAGTCCTATATTATTTTGATTATGACAAATACTCAGTATCTTACTTGTGCATTGAGTATGTGAGCAGGGATTATCACTTTGCATGCACGAAAGGATAAAATAGAAGTCATAAGGAGATGAAATTCGACATCACATGGCATGGCATATGGCATGGTGATACGAAGTGAAAAAGGAATGAAGACAAAATTTTTCAATTGTAAATTGCATTATATTTCTTTGAGCCTATAATAATCATATGGTCTCTAATAATTGCCTCTCATGCATGGTATGAAGTGAAAGCTCAAATTCATAAGACTATAGACTAACCATTAGGACCCAAAACCCTTACAAAAAAATGTTATAACTTATTCACACATGGTTGAATAAGTTCAAAAACAAAAACAGGGCAAAATATGCACTTTGAAAAGGCCCTGATTAATCGAACCTTAAGTGTTCAATTTGCCTCGGTCGACTGAAGTTGTTCATTAAATATTTTTAGAAAAGGGGCTCAGGTGATTGTTCTATTGAATACACATCTTTCTTAGGCCACCTAAACAAAAATTCCCGATTGACACAACTTCCTCAGCAGACCAGCCTCTAAGGTTTAAAATTGACCAGTCGACCGAGCTTGACATTTCGAGTAACCGAACACTAGGCTAGGTGACCGAACCTACAAAGGTTTGGAAAATTGCCTTGGCTTGGCTAACTGACACCTTGCCCAGGCAACCAAACCTCTTGGCTTCGCGATATTTCTAATTCAATGTGTCTGTTCGAACGACCAGCCCATAGCTTCAAGCAACCGAACCTCTTGGGTTTGCGATTTCTTTTACCGTGTTAATCAGGGGTTAATTTTAAATTAAAATTTTTAAAAAATTACCGTTGTGTCCCCAACGATAATATTTTTAGGGGACACTATATATATTCCACCATTTGCCCCAATTAGCAAAAAGTGATTAGCAAATTTTTTATGAAATAGTTTTATGCTAAAATATTTATAGTCCCACATTCTTGCAAGTATATTGTTCAAAAACTCTTTCTCATACTTTATTGATTGCATATTTTAGAAAGAGTGCAATTGTGTTCTTCTCCTTCATGTTCAAAGTTATTACAACTCGAGGGCATATTGAATACTCAATCTTGTGGCCATTTATACATTCCCTTTTTATCTTATTACTCTCTCTCATACTTGGATGGTTTGATATTGATTTTTTGAGAGTAAGCTAAAAGTTCTTTTACCATTATATTTCATAGATAAATATTGTAGTGGGAAGAGCTCATCTTTACTTCTGATTCTTGGCATCTTTATTACAAGAATCAAAAGCTTACATGTATATTATTTTTTATAAACGTTTTTGCAAGCTTAAACCCTAATATCTATTGTGCTTGATACTTAAAAAATATTTTCGAGATATTTTCTTAGGGTTTTTGAAGTTCCTTTAATTATTCATTTATTGAACATATTATCTTAAATCAAAGGTCTCACTCTTGCATTTTCATATACACATCTTTGAGAGTTGACATATAACTCGACAATGTCTCACTTGAGCATAAATCTATATCATTTGTGAGTGTGTTGATTGTATTGTGGTTCATATCTACTTGTGTAAGAAGCACTTGTATTGTACACAAAATACTTGTTATTATTGTTGTATTCCCAATGTGTGGTCGGAAGAGGATTGTAGCGGCCTGCAATGTGCATCGGATTGCTTAGACCCGGTTAAGAAAGCACCGAATGGTTTAGACCCAGTTAGAAAAACTAGGTACACCTTTCTAAGGTGTGGTTGTAAAGGTTGAGGTTAGCCCTGTGAATCTGACCTGGGGTATTCCCTTTCCCAGTAAGGAAAGGGTACTGTAATCGGTGATGCTCCACTCATAAGTGAGCAAAGTTAGTGGAATCCTCTTACTCGTTAGCTTGAGGTGGGGACGTAGGTAAGTTTGGCCGAATCCCGATAACATTTCTTGTACTTGGTTTTAATTTATGTAATTTAAATTCTTGTACTTAAGTGTTTATGTTTCATCATATTGTGTATGATTTTGATTTACTGAGCATGCTATATGTGTTTCAAATATTTGCTTAGTTAATTGCTTGGGAAATTGAGACTGTTTTAGAAAGACCCTAGGTTTTGAATTGCTGACTGCAATTTGAACCTAACCTAGGAAGGATAATTTTTTTAAATACCCAATTCCTCCCCTTCCAACAATCCACATCATGCACGATATGCATTATTACATACAAATTTAAAAGCAATTTCAATTCAAAATAAATTTCTTCTTCTTTCTTGCTCTTCTGATCCATCATGGAATACGCGAAGTGTATGATCTTGAAGTCTTTCATGGCTTCCATTTTCGTTCTCTTATGTGTGATTTGGAATGTAAGCCTGCTCAAGCATTTAAAAGCACACATAAGATAACATGTGCTTTGTCAGCATCAAAACAAGGATCCGACTAAAAAAGTCAACACATCTTTTCCTTAGAAAAAATGAGTATTAGGGGCCTACCCAATGTTATTGTATGGATACTGACTAAAAGAAACAAAGGCTTATGCAAAGATCAACAGATTAGAAAGTGGTGACTCTACTCACAAAATAGGACTATTGTTCAATTGAATGATGGACACCCATCATTACACATAGTCTTAATATGGTATAATTAAGCTTTCTCAAAATAGTAAAATGTCAAGGCCTTAAGGTTTTTGATAAATCTTTGTGATATTGCTAACATGTGTAATATTTGCATATCCTAAGAAACCCTCACACTTGTGTCATTATCTTTCTTTTTGCTTACTCTTCCCCAAAATTCCTTATTTAGGACCTAAATTTTCAACTTTTTTTTTTTATTTTATGTAGAAGGTAAATGGAAAGAGTAGAGAGAAGATAGTGGTGTAATAAGATATAATCATAAAATTTATGCATAAAAATGAGCTCATTTTCATTTAAGAAAAAAAGTCTATCTACAAAAATCCCCTTGCCACCGTAGGAAGAGCATGCAAGGGGTGTAATGCTAACCAAAGTTTACAACCAAAAGAAAAGTCATAATTCAAACGAATAGCAAAAGATCCCATCCAGCAATTTCATTTCAAGATGTGCCCCATCCCTACTGGTGAATGCTTAACTTCTTCAGGTCGTAAAAGGATAGGCACTAGTGCTTTTTCTCCTGCGAATGCTCATCTTTTAAAAATAGGTACACTAGCATCAATTAAGTCTTGAACTTTGTGCTTAAACTGGATGTAGATTTCTGTGACATGACCTTGGATTCCCTTTTGGTATTCATAGAAGGCCTTTAGGTTGAAGTACTGCATTGCGGCTTGAGGCCTTAACGTGACTTGTACCATTTTTCCTTGGGTGACCAACTTTCTCATGAGTTCTATTAAGGAGATAGGCAATGGGGTGAACTCTCGAAGAGACTTCTAAACTTTGGCAGTGCCACTCACTTGGGTGGGAACATTATGGGTTTTCTTACACTTCTCTCCTTTAAGTACCATAATCTTTGTAGAGAAGGTTGAGGGGACCTAGCATACCTGCCCTATAGCAAGTTGATAACAAAGAAGATTGGACTAGTGTGCAAACAATAGCTTCTAGGTTGATAAAGGTGGGTGGAGTGAGGAGGTGCGAATGATGGATTCATTTTTCAAGTCATCAATGGGATCCTTCCCTTTAATGACATTTATAAGATCTACAAAATTCTTTTCAATAGCCTCAACTCTTTTCTCAAGATTGGCAAAACTATCTAGTTGTAATAGGCCCTCTCTAGCATTCCCACTGTTCTTTCCTCTTACCTCAATCAATAGTTGACCTAAGAGAGTATTTGGGCACCCAGTTCCATCATACTTGTGGAAGCCTAGCATCTTGAACTTGGAAGGGATCCTTATGTCTGTGAATAAACAAATGTCTTCAAATTCTACTACATCCATATTTTACATGTGTTGAACCACTCTCAGTTTTTCCTCAATAGAATTTGTGCATTCGTTGTCATGTATCAACTACTCACTTTCATTATAAATCTTTCCTTGTTTCCCAAGGGTATCCTGTTTAGCTTGGTTTTCGAACTGCGGAGGGGGACCCGTGTACCTCATTGGTGCCTTGCCTTTTCTCAACACTGCCAACTCTCTCATTGCTTTCTCTGCTGCTTCAAATTGTTTGTCATTGTCATAAGAATTCTTTCCTTATGAGATAGGATTTCCTAATCACAAAGGCCTAAAAGAGCCTAGGTTAAGAGAGAGAGTATACAAAGGGGAAGGATTTAACACAAATCACACAACAAAAAAAGTAAAAATATGTAAATATGAATGAGGCTTTGAAGTTATTAAGTTCACTTGGATTACATGATATCTCAGGCTTTTTGATTTTGTAGTCCATATGGAGAATTTTGCCCCACGAGGGACATACTACTGTGTTTCATGACTACAATGACTTCACTACTTTAGGTTATCATGAATTACTAGGATATAATGATCATAACCTCTTTATTGCAAGCTCCCCTGTAGAGACCCAAAAAAATAATAATAATTAAAATAGTAAAGAAAAATGGAAATTCAATTTGGTATAGGGCCAAACCGTCAACGGTTTGAGGAGTCTCAAGAAAACTATCAACGGTTTTGTGTGTGTGGTTTGGTGAGACCCAATTGTTGACAGTTTTAGCAAGCTTAGAAAAACCATCAACGGTTTCAATTTACTGAGGGTTATTCAAGGTAAAAAAATGCAGTAAAACGGTTTGATTAAAGGTCAAACCATCGATGGTTTCCACTGGGGACAACAGCCTATATTTAAGGTTATTTTTTTTTTTAGAAAATTTACTCTCTCTCTCTCTCTCTCTCTCTCTCTCTCTCTCTCTCTCTCTCTCTCTCTCTCAGCTGCGAAACCCCATCTTTCTCCCTTCGATTTCTTGCCTGTTTTAAGCCCAAATCGAAGGATAAACGCTATTTCAGGATCCTAGCAATGAATCTTAGCAGTTTAACCGTAGCAAATTTGCTGTTAATGCATCCTAGGTGCCACTCCAAGAAAAAGGTAAGGGGAATAGATTATGTGAGGTATTTTAGAAATATCACCGATTAATTTGTAGCATATGATTATAGAAATGATATATATGATTTTTCAGAATAATTAGGCATATTTAAATTGTGATTATAAATTATTATTGTTGACCCTATGGGTCATACCCTGTTTTGACTATGAAAAAAACTCTAATATTTAATGGTTTGATGAGTTTGTGTGCAGGACCAATCGAACGTATCGTATGGTGCACACACATGGATTTATAGAAGACGAAGACTCAAAATGTGTATTCATTGTAATTTATATTTATCATATTGAGTCTGTAATAGTAAATAGGAAATGTTCTATAATAATTAATGTCTTACCGGCATGGTAGGATCGATAAGCTTATAACCATAGATGGACCTTAGGGAACACCCTTCGGTCGACCGATATCGAATTTTTTTAGTATTTTCAAAAAGACCTAGAAATGACCCTAGGACACTCACTCATATTCATATATGTTAGGCACATTGAATAGAGTGTTTGCATGCTAAATAGGTCCAAAATGCTCGAAATAGGCACATTCAGTTGACCGTACTTAACAGTACATATACTCCCAGTCGACCGAACCCGAACTAGGTTAGCAATTTGACCACAGTCCAGTTGACCGAACTCATATAGTTCATTTACACCCGGTCGACCAAACTTCCTTTGAGTCAACACTTTGACTTCCTGGTTGACTGAGCCCAAAATGAACACCAATGCTCTGGTTGACCGAGGTCCTAGGGAGATACCCCAACGGTCTGGTCGACCAAACCATCTAGTTCATTTCTTCCTAGGCGAACGAACTGTGCTAATTGAAAAAATTTCCCTTTTTGGTCGACCGAGACCATAGGTCATTTCCCCCTGGTCGACCGAACCTCAGTAATTTTGCCCTAGACACATGTGTCTGGTCAACCGAGTCCCCAGTTCATTTTTATCCTAGTCGATTGAACTATATGAACTTGGATCGACCGAAAATGTTTCTGGTCGACTGAAGCTCTCGGACTGGACTTAATTTTTACCGTGGTTAATATTTTTAAATGGGGTTAACTTGGTTAAAATATATTAAAACTTTCTTAATAATTTCATATGTGTCCTTAACGGTTATATTTTAGAGGTTGTCTATATATACCCCCTCATTTGGAATAATCAGTATGAGATTAGCAAATATAATTAGCCAATATCCTCTCAATCTCAAAAAGCCTATATTTCATATTCAAGCTTTAAACTCCCACTCTTACTCATTCATATTGCAAATACCTCTTTGTAAGAGTACTCTTGTGCTTATCTCACCAAGTTTAAACTCTCTCTTGGTTGTTCTATTTGAGATTTATATTTCATAGAGAGTAAGCTGCAAGTTCTCCTAGGGGTCTTCGTAAATAAGCCTTCCATAGGAAAACATCTTTGGGCTTCTGAGTTTTGCATTCTCATTGCAATACTCAAGAGTTCATATTGTGTTTTGGTTGCAAAAATATTATACATCATTTTTAAAAATATCTCTTGTGCGTATCCTTGAGAAATCTTTTGGAGATATTTTCTTAAGTGCTAAAAGATCATTGTTGCTACACCTTTTGATTGAGATTATCTTTTTATTACAAAGATCAAATAAAAATTTTGCAAACCATTTTTAAATATCTCTTATGGTTTATATTGAGAAATATTATTTGTTGAGATATTTGAAGTATGCTTGTGATCTTTGTTGGTGCATTGTGATCGAAATATTATTTTGAGACAAAGATCCTATCATTTACACTCTCACACACTGATTGTTATATTTGCATAAATATTTGAGAGTAAACACTTAGACTACACCGAGCTTATCATATTCTATTTTTTGGTAGTGCATTAGTTATACCGTGCATATTGGGTACATATCTACTTTACACGAAAGCACAACCACTGTACCATTTGCTGTATTTCAAATCTATTGTATTTCTAGGCACAGGCTTGAAGAGGGAGACTAGTCCTTTGAAATAGTCTCGAACTAGCTTAGAGCCGGTTAGGAAAGCTAGGTGTGCCATCTTGGTAAGGCGTGTTGGTTGAGGTCAACCTTGTGCTAATTGACCTGATTGTTTAGGTGCCGCTCCACCCGTTAAGTGAGCCTATAGTGGTAATCCTTGTGCTTGTTGGCCAAGGCAGGGATATAGGCAATTTGGCCTAACCTCGATAACATTTCTGGGTGTCGTCTCCTTACTGCTTTATTGTGCATGCTTGGTTACACATTTATTATAGTTTAAATTCCATTATATATTTACATTGATTTATTTTACACGCACTAGATTGACCTTAGGCTTGTGTAACACTGTTGTTAGTGGATTGACCTAAGGCAATAAATCTTAAATACTAATTCACCCCCCTCTTGGGATTGCACCAAAGCTAACAATTATGAGTATATTTTTGGGAAACCGGGTATTTTGAGTTGAGTAAACCCTAGAAGATGATTTAATGTTAATCCTCAGCAAAATATATTTTTCCCAAGCAGTTGTTATATTATAGTTTATCACTTAAGTTTTGTGGCATAAGTATGAATATTTTTTTTATGGTATATTTATAAGCATGTCAGATTATTTTATGATTATCCAGAACGAGTATGGTTTGACAATGATTTTCAGAAAATGTTATAAATATTACAAAAACTATGATATGACAATTCAACCGGCTCTATGTCGTGATTAGTATATTATGACAGTTTTGCCAACTTAATACCATGACAATTTAGCTGGCTCTATGTCATGACAGTTCAGTTCGCTTTATCTCATGACGTTTTAGCCGACTTACTATCGTGACAGTTCAGCCGGCGTTATGTCGTGATCAGTTATGAAATGACAGTTTATACACAAATTATGATACAACAGATTTTATGTAGAAATATGAAAAATGAAATTATGTTACAGTTATATTATATGAAATTTAATATATGGTAGCAAAACCCTAATGGATTAGTTCAAATTATGAGCACGATACTTTAGCTATAATGTTAGATCAATGCCACCTCACTTCTCAGATAGAGTGTTGGTGAATGGATAGTTGATTCTGCCATAGAAGAGTAGGATATCCCTTTTGGCATTCAAGACCAAGTTGGGGTGGCCAATCATATGTATAGATGAGTTATGTTTGGCTTAACATGGTAGGATAGCCATAGCTAAGTCCTGCCAACGGGCCGCACAACCCAATCATATGGGGGTAATATATGATATCAGCTAGCTATCCATCTAGGGAAATTTTTCAGTTTTATACAAATATATCAGATGATTTAGATATACAGAGAAACTTATTACGATAAAGTATGCTTATGCTGAAAAGCATGTATTTACTAGACTTACATATGTATGAGTACAGATTTACATGATTTGTGAGTTAAAGTAAACTGTTTATAGGATACGTTTATGATACACTAGAACTCATGTTGCCACACACTGATGATAATATATCCCTTCTTACTAAAAGGTGTCTCGCCCTAATAATTTTAACAATTCATGGAATACGAGAAATCAAGTTTAGAGAGCTTCGAGGCGGGGCCTAGCTAGTTTTGGTAAAAGTAAATATCTGTGAGAACTGATAAGTATATAGTGAAGTTTTGTACACCATGGGTTGTAATTACATTATAGGGGAATACTTATGTGATGATTGATGGCATTAGAACTTTGGTATTGTATCTGGCATTTTATGTACATGTTTCCACTGTTTGGATTATATGAACTATAGATAGGTATACCCGTTATCCCACTTCGGGTTTGGGCCAGTATAGTTTTGGTATTAGAGCATTTTTATATTTGTAGTAGTATAATTTTTGGGTCGTTACAGTTTGGTATCAAAGCCTAGGTTGCTAGGTTCTGTAGATTTGAGCAGATAACAATACTAGAGTATAGGAATGGATCTTGATGAGGGTAGGAAATAGGGTAGATCAGGATTTTAGTAAGTCATTATTGGAGGTTAAAGAAGAATTTAGGGTTTTGTATTGCAACCTGAAGGTGGGAGTTTCATGATGATTTCTGTGATTTTCTTGAGATGACGGTTTCTGGAAAGCCATGGTAAACTATTGTCTGTTCTTGTTTTTGAGGGGTAAGATTGAATCTTAAATTGGGATCATGGATGTAAGTTGGTTGGTTGTAAGAGGGTATAGTATACTTTATATGGCTTCGTGGTTAGATAAATGCACTGATCGTGTTATGATATTGGCATTCTAAGACTATCCTGTTCTATTTTCAGGATGGACCTTGGAAATAACAATGCAAATGCTGGAGGAAGTAGTAGTGTGGGGTGTTCCTGCATGGGTGGCAGTGATTCTGGTACAGTGTTGCATAGTATAGCTCATCAGGTTATGATAGAGATAGCAAGAAACTCAGGGGAACAAAATCACCCACCAGCTCACCAGCGATGTACCACAAAACAATTCACTCGTATGAATCCCCCAATTTCCTTAGGAGGAGCTGACTCGTTTGTTACAAAAAACTCGGTCCATGAAACTAAAAAATACTAGCAGTCCTTCCTTGCACTGAGGAACAGAAAGTTTTGTTTGCCACTTTCAAGATAACTGGGGAGGCTAAATGCTAGTGGAGATCATTGAGGTTATTAGAGGAGTAGAGGTCAGGCTCGTAACTTTGACCTAAAGCCGCATCAAGGAAGTCTTCTTCAATCAGTATTTTTCTGCTATTACCAGGAATGCTAAAGCATAGGAATTTCTTAATTTGACCTAGGGGCACCTGACAGTTCAGCAGTATACGGCAAAATTTGTCGAGCTATCCCATTTTTCCCTATATATGGTACCAGATGAGGACAAGAAGGCAAGGAGATGTGAGAGAAGCCTAAGGTAGGGAATTTATGAACAAGTAGTGGATTTCTAGGTCCAAAACTTTTCAGAATTGGTAGATAAAGCTGCAATGATCGAGACCAGCGTACAGAGAGGTACTAGGGTGCAGAGTCAGAGGAAGAGGCCTACGCCTCTTGAATTCTGAGTAGGTACTAGTCAGGGTCTGTGGAGGAGATACAATGGGGGGTAGAGACCATAGATAGGGAGGTAAGTGTATCAGGGTAACCAATCCTATTCTACTTTTCCTAAGTGTAACAAAAAGCACAAGGGGGAATTTCGGGCTGGTATGAATGTCTGTTATCAGTATGGTAGACCTGGTCACATGGCACTAGATTGTCATGCGCAACCGAGAAATGTGCCTGCTCCTAGACCATAACAAGGAAACAACCAAGCACCCTGAGGCAGCCAGTAGAGGAACACCACCCAGACGCGAGTTTATGCACTTACATCGGGAGAAGCAGACACTACAGGAGATTTGGTGACAAGTATTATTGTTATGTTTTCAGTTAAAGCTGTTGTTTTGTTTGATTCATGAGCAACACATTCTTTTATATCTTTGGGGTTTACCAAACTGTATAGTATAGAAACTCAGTTGTTAGATGCCAAATTATCCGTGGCCACACCGACAGGAAGAGTAATGGTGTGTAGAAAGGTGCTTAAAGGATATTCAGTGGATATTTAGGGGACAAAGCTACAAGATGATTTAGTGGGTTTTTGACAAGCTTGGGTTTGATTTAATCTTAGGAATGGACAGTATTGATTGCTACAAGAAAGAGGTAGTATTAAGACCTCTTGGGCATTAGGAGTACATGTTTGTGGGGTCATGCGTGCACTCCTCACCACAAATATTGTCAGCCATACAAGCAAGAATGCTACTATTGGAGGGATGCCAAGGGTACTTGACTTGTGTGAAGGAAGCACCTGAGGGAAAACTTAAATTGGAAGATATTATAGTGGTGAGAGAATTTACATATGTATTTCTAAAAGATTTACCTGGGTTGCCTCTAGACCATGAAATCGAATTTTCCATTGACTTACTTTTGGGGATGGCGCCAATTTCTAAAGTTCCTTAAAGAATGGCTCCAGCTAAATTGAGGGAAATGAAAGAGCAATTACAGGAACTACTAAATAAGGGATTTACTAGACCTAGCGTATCTCCTTGGGGAGCACCACTGCTATTCGTGAAAAAGAAAGATGGGTCGATGAGGATGTGTATCGATTACCTGGAGATAAATAAGGTAATAGTTAAGAACAATTATCTAGTTCCTAATATAGATGATATATTTGACTAGCTTCAAGGAGCACGAGTTTATTCAAAGATTGATCTCTGATCCAAGTATCATCAGATGAAAATTAAGTCAAAATATGTTTCAAATACGACCTTCTGAACTAGGTATGGCCATTTATGAGTCCCTGGTTAGTCCTTTCGGACTGATTAATGCTCCTATTGCATTCATGGACCTGATGAATAGGATTTTTCATGAATACTTGAACCAATTTGTGGTAGTGTTCATATATGATATTCTAGTTTATTCAAGAAGTCCTAAGGAGCACGAAAATCATTTGGGGCTAGTACTTCAGTTGCTAAGGGAAAAGAAACTTTATGCAAAATTTAAGAAATGTGAATTCTGGCTGAACAAAGTTGCATTCCTTGGACATGTGATATCCAGGGATGGAGTTTCTGTGGACTCGAGTAAGATAAAGCAGTGACTGGGCAAGACCGAAGAGTGTCCACGAGGTTAGGAGTTTCTTGGGGTTGGCAAGATACTACCTCCGATTTGTAGAAGGTTTCTCCAAGTTGTCAGGTCCTCTGACAAAGTTAACTAGAAAGAATGTGAAGTTTAGACAGACTGATGATTATGAACGACACTTTCAAGAATTGAAATAACGACTCATCAAAGTTCCAATTTTGACCATTCCTTCGGGGAATAATGGTTTTGCGATTTATAGTGATGCGTCTCAGAAAGGGCTAAGGTGTGCTTTGATGCAATAAGAAAAAGTGGTGGCTTATACTTATCAAAAACTCAAGGAGTGTGAGAATAACTACCCTACGCATAATTTGGAGTGGGCTGCAGTGGTATACCCGCTAATAATCTGGAGGCATTATCTATATGGTGGAAGGTGTGAAATTTTTACTAATTATAAAAGTTTAAAGTAATTCTTCACACAAAAAGGAACTAAATATGAGGCAAATGAGATGGTTGGAACTGATAAAAGATTACGATTGCACCATCAATTACCACACAGGAAAAGTTAATCTGGTAGCCAATGCCTTGAGTCGAAGTCAGGAAGTGCATTAGTATTAGCAATGGTAACCCAACATCAGATCAGTATGGATCTAGAAAGGCTTGGTGTGGAATTGGTAGAAGGAAGTCATCAAGCATTCATTGCTAATATTGTACTTCAACCAATTTAACTAGAGAAGATTAAGACTTCTTAGATGAAAGATGCATAATTGGTAAAAATTATTGGTACAGTATAAAGTGGACTGAGGGCAGATTTTAATATCTCAAATGAAGGAGTTTTGAGGTTTCATACCAAGTTATGTGTACTTGATGATGATGGGATTAAAAAAACTATTATGGAAGAGGCACATCACTTCCTTTATACAGTGCATCCAGGAAGCACTAAGATGTATAGGGATCTGCAGGAATCTTTCTAGTGGAATAATATAAAGAGAGAGATTGCTTGATATGTAAAGTAGTGTCTTACATGCCAGAAGGTGAAGACTGAGCATCAAAGACTAGTAGAACCGTTGCAACCACTTCACATTCTTGAATGGAAGTGGGAGCACATCTCCATGGACTTCGTAACAGGATTGCCACCAACACTATATGGGCAAAACGCCATTTGGGTAGTCATTAACCGTCTGATGAAGACTACCCATTTTTTCCCAATCAGAGTTAACTATTCCATGAATAGGTTAGCAGAATTGCGTATTTAGAAGATAGTTAGACTTCATGGCGTGCCAATTTCTATCGTATCATATTGAGATCCATGGTTCACATTCTAATTTGAGAAGAGTTTACAGAGGGCTATGGGCTCATAGCTGACATTTAGTACAACGTTTCACCCCCAAACTGATGGATAGTCAAAAAGGACAATTCAGACACTAGAAGATATGTTGCGAGCTTGCGTGCTAGATTTTTGGGGGAACTGGATTCAGTATATGCCACTGGTGGAGTTTGCTTTTAATAATAGCGACCAAGCCAGTATTGGAATGAAACCATATGAAGTGTTGTATGGTCGGAGGTGACGAACTCCACCATATTGGGATGAAGTAGGTGAAAGGCAAATTCTGGGCCCAGAGATTGTACAATAGACTTTGGAGAAAATTAAGCTTATTTAGAAAAGAATTAAAATAGCTCAGAGTCAATAGAAAAGTTATGTAGATACCCACCGACGGAAGTTGGAGTTTGGTGTAGGGGATAATGTAATGTTGAAAATTGCACTAATGAAAGTGTTGACTCTACGAGTCCAATCCGGTTTTGATAATAACAAATCACTTGGTATTTGATTTGTGCATTGATTCGATGAACATGAATTATATTAAGCATGCACGGAAGGATAATAAGTCATGGAAGTTACAAAGTAAAGCTAATAAATCTTGGCAAGATCCATGGAACTCAAAGAGTACGAGAATCGAGATGCAAGCAGCAAAGTTCAAGAACATCTTGGGAATGGGTATTTAGAACTCATGTACCTACATTTTCATATGATTTAATTTGAGGCTCAACATAAATTAGAATTTATTTAGGATTCATGCATTTCATGTATATCATTAGGGAACCTTAATGGACATAGAAATGTTTTTGAAATTATGGAAACCATGTTTTATAAAAGGCCTAAGAAAAAGAGCAAAACATATTTTGAAATTAGAAAAAGAAAATTGAGAAAAAGGGGACTTTGGTAGCCTAAACTCACCTCAGTCGCCTGAAGAAATTCTTCAGGAGCCTGAAGATTAAGGTCGGTAGGATGAAGAATTAATGGGAAACACAGCAACTTGGCCGAGGCTCTTCGGTCGCCTGACCATGGGACCTCAAGCACCTAAACCCACTTCAGGAGCCTGAACTTCTTTCTTTAGGCGCCTGACCCTGCATTCCAACTTGATTTTTCAAAGGCTTAAGGAATTTCGGTCACCTCGGCTTTCGACCTCAAGCGCTTGAACTTGCGGGAAACTTAAAATTGTGATTTTTATTAAACGAACTCGTGAGCTATTTCTTTGATACAACGGTTGAGATCAATCCTAAGGGTAAACACTATATATACTGAATATCTAAACCCTAGAATGAAGCTAAGACACACAACAAGAGAAGAACATATCTCATTGCAATAATATAGAGAAACTTGTGCTAATTGTTATACAATTGCCTACACTTCATTCTTCATTCATCTTCTTTGCGCAAATCTACTTCAGAAATCAAAGGGCATTCATTCACTCAATTGATTTTTAATCTAGTATTGAGGTTTGATCATTCAAGTTATTATTCTTAAGGACTTCTCATCTCATTACATGTTCTTGATTATCATTAGAAAGGTTTGATCTTGAGTGTGCACACACACACACACACACACACATATATATATATATATATATATATATATAAGAATTGTTTTTTTTTTTTTGAAAAGATCATTACTTGAAAAAGTTGTTTAACGTTTGGTTGCTTGGTTTTTGATTCAAGTATACATATATATATATATATATATATATATATATATATATATTGTTCATAGAGTTTTTTTATTGAAAAATAAATTTTGATTAAAAGGTTGATTTTGAAAGAGCCCATACATATACATATTTATTTTAAACAAAATCATTACTTGATTAGAGGTTGTGTTGTGTTTGAATACTTGAAAGAAAACTTTGTATTGTTAATTGACTTATTATTCAAGACAAAGTTTTTACTAATAGGTTCAAATCAAATATATTTGGGCATCTTTACAAAGTGAACTAGAACCCTAATAACTCCAAAGTATTTTAAATATATCATTCCGTGGGAGTTTTGGTTAAAAAAGGGTTGTATGTGTTGAAGCATATCATACATAAAATGATTGTATCGTTTTTATACATTCACGATCTTCAAGTTATATCATATGTTGATGTATTAGGAATTTGATTTGTACTCACACGCTTTTGTTAGAAGCATTTTTTAGTGTTATTTTTTAGATTCCATTGTATACATGGTTCGGTGTGTGAACCGATGTGAAAGGAGAGAGTTGTATCTCTTGTAAGCAGCGGATTAGGAGGGAGCTGTGCCTATTGTAAGTAGCGGATTATAAGGGAAGCTCCATCCCAATTTAAGGAGCAGAGATTTAGTGAAATCCTTGAGTGGTTGCTCAAGGTGAGGACGTAGGCCAAGTCGGCTGAACCTCGTAAAAACCGTGTTTGTCTTCTCTCTTCCCTTTACTCTTTATTTTCAGCACGACATTTAAATTGTGTATGTTGCATGTATACGTTGGATAGCCTTACACACAAGTATTTGAGTAACAAGAATTCATTGGTAAATATATAAGGGCTTAAGCGGTAAATAAGTGTCAAAGAATTTTTTAATACCCAATTCACCCCCCCCCCTCTTGGGATTACACCTGATTCAACATTTGGTATCAGAGCAGGTTTACATGGACTTGATAGTTAACTTGTAAAATGATCACATGGCACACATTGGTGTAACTCCATTCAGTGAGGGACACTCATCCACTAGACCACCCATTTTCTGTGGTGCAAATTACACCTATTGAAAATGTAGGATGAGCATATATCTACTGAACGTAAATTGAAAGGTTTGGAAAATAGTGACTAAGGGAAATCACATTCCCATGAAAGTAATTGATAAGATTAATGTACCTAAAACTAAAGATGAATATACTAAAGGGGATTAGAAGTCAATACAAATCAATGCCACTGCCATGAACTTAATTTTTTGTGCATTAGATGTCAATAAATTTAATAGGGTAATGGCATGTAACTCAGCTAAAGAAATTTGGGAAAAAATAGAAGTTACATATGAAGGCACTAAGGAAGTCAAGGATAGAAGGATAGGCATACTCACTAGTGAATATGAAGCATTTAAAATGACGACTGATAAATCCATACAATCCATGTACACTAGATTCACACACATCATTAACTCTTTAAATACTCTTAGAAAAGCTTACCCTACTTATGAGTTGATTAGGAAAATACTTAGGGGATTACCTCCAATGTGGGAAGCAAAAGCTATGGCAATAGTAGAAGGGATAAATCTCAAGGAGATGTTGGTGGACGAACTCATTGGTTCACTCATCACCTATGAGCTGGCAATAAACAAGAGGAAAAATGAGTAAAGCAAAGCTAAAAATGTCACTATACTTAAGGCATCATCAAGCTATTCAAGTGAAGAAAGTGATTCCAAAATGGATGATGACATGGCCTTGCTAACAAAGAAATTCATAAATTTCTTCAAGAAGAACAAGAAGTTCAACAAAAAATTCTGGAACTCTAAATCGAAAAAAGGAGAGCAAAGCATGAAGAAAAATAAGGAGGATCCACCCACATGCTACAACTGCCAAGAAGTTGGACACATCAAGCCTGAGTGCCCCAAGCTCATGAAAGCCTCAAAGAAAAAGAAGAAGGTGCCAAAAGTCGGTTGGAATACACAATACTAGCGATTTAGAATCTGAATCCAGTGACAACGAGGTGGCCAATCTGTGTCTAATAGCACATGATGACCTTGAGGTACAATCATCATTTTCACCATCTTCATATTATTCTAGTGATTTTGAAAATGAAAATGATATGATTTCATATGATGAACTGAAACAAGAATACCTGTATACTATTAAAATGCTTGAGAAGAAAACAAAGAAAATTTCTGAGTGGAGAAGTAAAGTCAAAGAACTTTCAAGCTTACTTGAACGTCAAAATGAATCTCAAGCATCTTTCATAAGAAATAAAGATTTGAAAATTGAGGAGTTAGAAAAGGATTTGAAAGATAAATCTGAAATCATTTGTAAATTTACTGAAGGACAAAACAATTTTGGAAAGTTCCTAGGATCTCAAAGAAATTCCTTAGAAAAGGAAGGACTCAGTTTTAATGGTAAGGAAAATCTAAAGAAAAGATATCTTTGCATGGGTTATTTTACAAAAGAGTCAAAGTCATATGCTCCAACTAAGAATTACTATAGAAATACTACTTGCTTTAAATGTAGAAGGTTGGGTCACATACAATTCGACTATCCTTTAAAAAAAAAAAGATGTAAAAATAAAGAAAGTATGGAAGGTCAAAGGTCAATCTAGCATTAACCCCCTTGGACCCAAGATAACCTGGATACCAAATCTAGTTGTTTAATTATGTCTTGCAGATATGCTTAAGATCAGCATCCTCAAAAGATAGATGGTATATGGATAGCAGATGCTCACATCACATGACCGGGTATAAAGCAAAGTTCACATCCATCATAACCAAGGATGAAGGGTTTGTTACTTTTGGAGATAATGCTAAGGGAAGGATCACAGGTATAGGTAAAGTCGGTAATGATTCCTCACTCATTATAGATGATGTTTTATTAGTTGAAGGTTTAAAGAACAATTTATTAAGCATAAGTCAACTATGTGATAAAGGCTACAAAGTATCATTTGAACATGAAAAATGCATAGTTGAACACAAAACTGATAATAAGATACTGTTCATTGCTAAGCGTCATGAAAACATATATACCACAAGCTTTGATAACTTGACTTCACAGAGTGTGACATGCTTATCTGCTATGAATGAAATAAGCTGGATTTGGTATAGGAGACTAGGACACGCAAACATGGATTTAATCTCAAAATTAGTTAAGGGTTTGCCTAAGACTAAATTTATGAAAGATAAAATCTGTGATGCGTGCCAACTAGGAAAACAAGCAAGAACAAGCTTTAAGAAGAAGAAAGAGATCTCCACTACTAGGCCACTCCAAATGCTACACTTAGACTTATTTGGACCAAACCCAATTCAGAGTTTAGGAGGAAAATCATACGCTTTTGTCATAGTTGATGATTTTTCAAGATACACATGGGTACTATTCTTAGGTCACAAAGATGAAGCATGTGAACAATTTATAAACCTGTGCAAGAAAGTCCAAAATGAAAAGGGATATACAATTACTAAAATTTGAAGTGATAGGGGTAGAGAATTTAAAAATCAAGGCATGGAAGACATTATAATGCATTAGGAATTGCCCAAAATTTTTCAGCTCCTAGAACATCGCAACATAATGGTGTAGTTGAAAGGAAGAATAGGTCTATATAAGAAATGGCCAAAACTATGCCTAACGAACATAAATTACCTAAATACATCTGGGCCGAGGCAGTGAATACCGCCTGCTATGTGCTAAATAGAGTTTTGATTAGACCATCACTTAATAAGGCTCCTTACGAATTATGGAATGGCCATAGACCAAACATATCATATTTTCATGTCTTTGGCTGTAAGTGTTTTGTGCTTAGAGACAATGAGCATCTAGGAAACTTTGATGTGAAATTAGATGAAGGTATCTTCCTAGGGTATGCCTTAGATAGTAAAGCCTATAGAGTATATAACAAACGAACATTTACGGTCATAGAATCTATTCATGTAGTGTTCGGTGAGTCAAATCCCTTCTCCAAAAGAACTGATGAAGATGAAATTGAATTAAACAATGAACTAGAAGAACTATCAATTGAGAATGATTTAGAAAAGAAAAATGAACTTAAAGAACCATCCATTGAAATTGATCGAACTACAAATGAGGTTAATGAACCACCTAGAGAATAGAAATACATAAAGAATCATCCCATAGATCAAATAATAGGTGAACTATTACATGGAGTAGCCACTCGCTCCACTCTTAGGAACATGGTTAATCATTTTGCATTTCTATCTCAAGAAAAACCTAATAATGTAAGTGAAGCTATAGAGGATGAATCTTGGGTTCTGTCTGTGCAAGAAGAATTAAATTAATTTGAGAGAAACAAAGTATGGACATTAGTTCCCAGACCTAAGGATAAGTCAATCATAGGGACCAAATGGATATATAAGAATAAGAAAGATGAACATGGATTAGTTGTGAGAAATAAGGCTAGATTAGTAGCTCAGGGATATAATCAAGAAGAAGGTATAGATTTTGAAGAAACATTTGCCCTTGTAGCTAGGACGGAAGCCATACGAATGCTTTTAGCATATGCAGCTTTTAAGGATTTCAAGCTATATCAAATGGATGTCAAAAGCACATTTTTAAATGGCTACATAAATGAAGAAGTGTATGTAAAACAACCCCAAGGCTTTGAAAACCATAAGAATCTAGATCACGTGTATAGACTGACAAAAGTCTTGTATGTTTTAAAGCAAGCTCCTAGAGCTTGGTATGAAAGGTTAAGCAGTTTTCTACGAGAAAATGGATTTATAAGAGGAAATATAGATACAACCATGTTCATAAAGTCTAAGAAAGATGATATTCTCCTAGTGCAAGTATATGTAGATGACAACATATTTGGCGCTACAGATAAAGAATTGTGTAATGAATTTTCCAATATCATGCAAAATGAATTTGAGATGAGCATGATGGGTGAACCAAAATTCTTCCTAGGACTTCAGATCAAACAAGCAAATCATGGAATATTCATAAATCAATCAAAGTATATTGGAGACTTACTCAAAAAGTTTAATATGGAAGACGAAAAATACTAGGTACACCTATGAGCGCTTCATTGAAATTAGACAAAGATGAACAAGGTATATTAGTAAACGTCAAGCTATATCGTGGAATGATAGGTAGCTTTCTATACCTGATTGCCAGTAGACTAGATATAATGTTTTGTGTATGTTTGTGTGCAAGAGTTCAGTCTACGCCAAAAGAGTCTCATTTGCTAGCTATTAAACGGATACTTAGATATCTAATAGGAACCATGGACATTGGGTTATGGTATCCTAAGTACACATCCTTTGAGATTCTTAGTTATTCAAATGCTGATTTTGTGGGTAGCAAAGTGGATAAGAAGAACACTAGTTGTACTGGTCATTTCTTAAGACAATCTTTGGTCTCTTGGTTTTCCAAGAAACAAAATTTAGTTGCTCTTTCCACAACTAAAGCTGAATACATAGCGGCAGGTAGTTGTTGTGCTCAAACGCTTTACATGAAGCAACAACTAAAGGATTTTGGATTAAGTTATGAAACAATCCCAATAACATGCGATAGTATGAGTGCAATAAATATCTCAAAGAATCCCATATTACATTCACGAACAAAGCACACAGAAATACGACATCACTTTCTTCGTGATCATGTACAAAAAGGGGATGTAACACTAGAGTTTGTATGCACAGATGAACAATGGGCAGATATATTCATGAAACCACTCGCGGAGGATAGGTTTATCAAAATTAGGGGTGAATTAGGTCTCATGCATAGTCGAGAGGTTGCGTAGAATCATGTTAGATGATATAATTTAAGGAGAGCAAAGTCACTTACGACATAATCACTTGGTATTGCATTAATAAAAAATTGGACACATTTAAAACCTTAAGATTTCTAAGGGGAGAAGAACATAAGGGTACGTCTACTCATGTTTTATTAGTTTAGACCTTTTTGTTGATGTCAAAAGGGGGAGAAAATTTGGAAGAAAAAATAATATAATGGAAGCAAAGAATGTTGGTAAAACTAATTGCAAGAAGGAGATATGTAAAAGGGTAGAAACAGTTGTTTGATGTCATGGATTGCAACATCATGAGCATATTTATTATGAGCATATTTCATATTTCATTTGGATTCAGGCTAAACACTTTGTGTATGAACATGAGCATATTGTCATTCATTGAATATTTGATGCATTAATTGAGGGGGAGCCTTGTTAGGCGTAACCCATTATATGTTTTTGCTCATCCATTTGTCATCATAAAAAAGGGGGAAATTGTTGACTCTACGAGTCCAATCCTGTTTTGATAATGACAAATCACTTTGTATTTGATCTGTGCATTGAGTCTGTGAATAGGAACTATATTAAGCATGCATGGAAGGATAACGAGTCATGGAAGTCACAAAGTAAAGCTAACAAATCTTGGCATAATCCATGGAGCTCAAAGAGTACGAGAATCAAGATGTAAGCGGAAAAGTTCAAGAACATCTTGGGAATGGGTATTTAGAACTCACGCACCTACATTTTCATATGATTTAATTTCAAGCTCAACATAAATTAGAATTTCTTTAGGATTCATGCATTTCATGTATATCATGAGGGAACCTTAATGGACTTCGAAATGTTTTTGAAATCATGGAAATTATGTTTTATAAAAGGCCCAAGAAAATGAGCAAAACATATTTTGAAATTAGAAAAATAAAATTGAGAAAAAAGGGACTTAAGTAGCCTAAACTCCACCTCAGTCGCATGAAGAATTTCTTCAGGAGCCTGAAGATTAAGTTCGGTAGCCTGAAGAATTAATGGGAAACATAGCAAGTTGGCTGAGGCTCTTTGTTCGCCTGACCATGGGACCTCAGGCGCCTGAACCCACTTTAGAAGCCTGAACTTCCCTCTTTAGATGCCTGACCCTGCATTCCAACTTGATTTTTCAAAGGCTTAAGGAACTTCGGTCGCCTCGGCTTTCGACCTCAAGCGCCTGAACTTACGGGGAACTTAAAATTGTGATTTTTATTAAATGAACTCGCGAGCTATTTCTTTGATCCAACGGTTGAGATCAATCCTAAGGGTAAAACACTATATATATACTGAATATCAAAACCCTAGAATGAAGCTAAGACACACAACAAGCGAAGAACGTATCTCATTGTAAGAATATAGAGAAACTTGTGTTGATTGTTATACAATTTCCTACACTTCATTCTTCATTTATCTTCTTTGGGCAAATCTACTTCAGAAATCGAAGGGCATTCATTCACTCAATTGATTTTCAATCTAGTATTGAGGTTTGATCATTCAAGTTATTATTCTTAAGGACTTCTCATCTCATTACGTGTTCTTGATTATCATTAGAAAGGTTTGATCTTGAGTGTGCACATATATATATATATATATATATATATATATATATAAGAATTGTTTTTTTTTTTTTTGAAAAGATCTTTACTTGAAAAAAGTTGTTTAACGTTTGGTTGATTGGTTTTTGATTTAAGTATATATATATACCGTTCATAGATTTTTTATTGAAAAATCAATTTTGATTAAAAGGTTGATTTTGAAAGAACCCATACATATACATATTTATTTTAAACAAAATCATTACTTTATTAAAGGTTGTGTTGTGTTTGAATACTTGAAAGAAAACTTTGTATTGTTGATTGACTTAATATTCAAGACAAAGTTTTTATTAGTAGGTTCAAATAAAATATATTTGCTCATCTTTACAAAGTGAATTAAAACCCTAATATACTCCAAAGTATTTTAAATATATCATTCCGTGGGAGTTTTGGTTAAAAAAAGGTTTTGTTTGTTGAAGCATATCATACATAAAATGATTGTATCATTTTCATACATTCATGAGTTTCAAGTTATATCATATGTTAATGTATTAGGAAATTGATTTGTACTCACACACTTTTGTTAGAAGCATTTTTGAGTGATATTTTTCAGATTCCATTGTATACACGACTCGATGTGTGAACCGTTGTGAGATGAGAGAGGTGTATCTCTTATAAGCAGTGGAGTAGGAGGGAGTTGTGCCTCTTGTAACTAGCGGATTGTAAGGGAAGCTCCGTAGCAATTTAAGGAGCAGGGATTTAGTGAAATCCTTGAGTGGTACCTCAAGGTGAGGATGTAGGCCAAGTTAGCTGAACCTCATAAAAACCGTGTTTGTCTTCTCTCTTCCCTTTACTCTTTATTTTCAACATGGAATTTAAATTGTGTATATTGCATGTATAAGTTGGATAGCCTTACACACAAGTAATTAAGTAACAAGAATTCATTGGTAAATATATAAGAAGGGTTTAAGCGGTAAATAAGTGTCAAAGAATTTTTTAAATACCCAATTCAACCCCCCCCCCCTCTTGGGATTACACGTGATTCAACAGAAAGGAATTATGAATTCGGAAGGAAGGGTAAGCTGAGCCCAAGGTATATTGGGCCATTTGAGATACTGGAAAGGATTGGTCCAATTGCCTAATGGTTAGCTTTACCCCCAGCATTACTGTTGACCTTATTGGTCACGCCCGGTTTTGATTATGACAAATACTCATTGTATCTAATGAGCATTTGAGTTTTTGTGCAGGAATCAAGAATGATAAGATCAAGATGTGCACAAAGCAAGAGAAGCTTAAAGACCAAATCATATTCATTGTAATATATTTATATTGGTCTGTAATAGTAAGTAGGTAATTGGTTTGTAATAAGCTCACACACATCACATGCATGATTTAATTTGCAAGCTCAAACCGAACCATAGAAAGACCTTAGGGTGAACCTTCAGTCGACCTCGGTAGACCGACACCGGACGTTTTCGGTGTTCTAAAATTAGACCCCAAGTGACCTTAGGACACTCACCATTTCACATATATTTGTTAGGCACTTGAATAGGAATTGTTTGGGTAGATACGGGACCGAAATGCACACTTGGTGCACTTTCGGTTGACCGGCCAATTCAGTTCAATTTGGCCCGGTCGACCGAAACCGGTCCGGGTCAACTATTTGACCCAGTCCCGGTCGACCGAGCTTTTACAGGTCATTCGACCTCGGTCGACCGAACCTCCTGGGGGTCAACAGTTTGACCTCTCGGTCGACCGACCATTTTTGGTCTTCAACAACTTGGTCGACCGAAGGGTCTCGAGAAAATTCCTTGCGGTTCGATCGACGAGCCATGCAGTTCAAAAAGGGGCCGGTCGACTGAACCTCGGTGTTTCTGAAAATCGCCTAGCTCGGTCGACTGACCACTCAGTTCAAAATCCTCCCCGGTCGACCGAGCTACTTGAGTCCCGGTCGACCGAACCACTTTTGGTCGACCGGACCTCTCGGGTTGGTCCTATTTTTTACCGTGGTTAATATTTTTCTAAACAGGGTTAAAATGCCTTAAACGTCATTAGACTTTTCTAATAATACCCTATAGGTCCCCAACGGTTATATTTTCTCCCTTGCCTATATATATGTCTTCATTTGCAAAGATTAAGGTGAGATTAGCCACTTTGATTAGGGAAAATTCCTTGAAAATCCAAAACCCTATAATACTCATTCTTAAGCCTCCTACACTCATACTTACCTTCTCATACAAATTAAACTCTTTGTAAGTTGATTGAGTGCTAGTCTAAGTAGGTTTGCTCTCCCATTCATATTTGATTGCTTTATTATCCTTGAGAGCTAAACCTTGAGCATTCTAAGGGGACTTTATTAATAAGTCTATCCTGAGAAAACTCTGATAGATCTTCTACGATTTGCACCTCCATTGCAACATCTTAAGAAGATTGTATTTGTTTTTGGTTGCAAAACATTTTCAAATATCTACTGCGTTATTAATCTTGAAAATACTTGATGAGATATTTGCTAGTGTGATAAAATCTTTGTTGCAATACTCGTTAACTCATATATCTCTTGTTGAATACAAAGATTGAATATCATTTTGCAAACCAAACTTATACATTGTTAGAGCTTCATATACATATGTGTATTGAGAAAACTTGTTGATTGAAATATATGAAGTCTGGATCATATCTTTGTTTGAGAACTTAGATTGAATATCCTGTAATACAAAGATCATTTAGGTTTGCACTCTCATGTACGCATTACACTGATAGTAAATCTATTTGAGAGTTGACATCTTAGACCACACTGAGCTTACAAATTATTTCATATTTGTGGTGTATATTATTGCTCGAATTTGGGTACATATCTGCTTTACTTGAAAGCACAATCACTGTACCATTTTAGTATAATACACATTGGTTGTATTTCCAGGCACTGGCCTGAAGAGGGAGACTAGCCCTGGAATAGTCCCGGATTGGCTTAGACTCGGTTAGGAAAGCTAGGTGCATCGTCCTGTTAAGGCGTGTAGGTTGAGGTCAGCCTCGCTAATTGACCTGGTTAAGGTTGAGGTCAGCCCTGTGATAATTTGACCTGGTTGTAAACGGTGCCGCTCCACCCTTAAGTGAGCTATTAGTGGAATCCTCTAGCTTGCGAGCTTGAGGCGGGGACGTAGGCACAGTTGGCCGAACCCCGATAACATATCGTGTGTTCATATATATTTCCGCACTTTATATTTACCGCACATGTATGTTATGGGTGAATGATGCGTATGATTTAAATTTCACATCATACTTATCTACGCATTTGGAAATTGAATAGGCATACCCTAGGTTGTGTATACACTGCTATTTATCCAGTTCAACCTAGGTGATAAATTTTAAAATTCCAATTCACCCCCCCTCTTGGGAATACACCAATTCTAACAATTGGTATCAGAGCCTCGTTGCACTTGACTTAAACGTTTTTGTAAAAGATCGCAATGGCTCACATTGGTGTATCCCCATTTGTTAAGGGACAGTCACTTTCCAGCCCTCCAGTATTTTGTGGTGTCAACTACCCCATATAGAAAGTTAGAATGACCATATTTTTGAAATCCATGAATTGGAGGATGTGGCTTGTGACTGCCAAAGGACGATGTGCACAAATAAATAAAAATGATTTTGACATAATTAATTCTGATGCCATGAATATGTTATATCTTGCGTTAGATTCTGATATCTTTGTTGAGTTTGTAGCATATCAGAATGCACAGAAAATCTAGGATGAATTAGAAAAGCAATATGAAAAATCCCAGGAAACAGAGATGGTAACTCCTCCAGATGATCAAGAGGAGGTAATTCATGAGTTAGACATCAACGGCGAGGTATATGATTTTCACTCTAGCCCGTTTGATGGTCTCTGTGATAAATGCTGTATTGGGTCATATACTGAATCATCTGCTAATAATGCTGCATATGGTTCATGCGATGTTTACCATGAAAAATCTTGTGATGAATCATATGTTTTCTTGTGTAACATATCAAATGCTGGACCATCTGTTGAATATCATAATAATTTTGATAATGATGTTTGTGATGATTCATATATTGAATGTTGTAGTTTATTATGGGATGAATCATTCTTTGCGCTTCATGATAGCCTTATTGAGCATGCATGCAATGATTTGTATGAAAACTGTTGTGACAATTCTCTTGGTGGATCATGTGCCAAGCTGAATGTTAAAAGCATGCTATCACATGAAGAACTAGAAAAGACTTTATTGAAAATGCACAAGCTTCTAGTTAGAATTTCTAAGCATGAAATACGCCTAGAGAATGAGAACAAAAGAATGGCAAAACAATTAAAGGGGCTGAAAAATCTTCATGCTATTCTTAAAAAGAAAAAGGTTGAGAAGATATTGAATATTGCATGCTTGAATGAAGAAACAGATCATTATTCGAAAATTGCTCTTGAGATTAAAAATGATATGAATAATCATAATAAACCCTTCGGATCTAAAAAGAAAACTCATTTCAAAAAGGGTTCAGGTTGCTTACATAGAACCGATAGTCTAGTCTTACTAAAGAAAAACGGAATAAATAAGCACAATCCTTCATGTATATTCTATACCTGCTTATTTTGCAACTCTGTGTGGCATACATGGTTTAATTGCTTACTAAGAAGTGTGAGAGGACTAGAAAAGGAAATGAGATGGATAATCAGCGAAGCAAACCTCGTAGGACTTAAGGAAAGAAAAAATTCAAATCAAAATAATGCTTGATATATTTCCTTAGTTCCTAAGCTTAAATTTAGGAGGTTGTGAGGACTGTGGGTTTGGGAAATGGTGCTACTTAAAATGGAAATCTTTGTATACACACTATCTTGTTATACTAAGAACCTTTATCCACTTCCAAATGGACATGACATGAATGCTCGATATTTAGGTCAAATTGCTTAACCCCCGCCATTGTGAAAAACATAAAGTTAAGCATCAGTTGTCCATTGCACAAAGTTAAATTTTAGGGCTTCGTCTTATATCTTATCCATCGAGAAATATCAAACCACGATCATACTCGGTGTGTCCTCACTTGTTCATTGGTTCATATCCTTGCTCCTTTATGCCATCATCTCTGCAGGATACTCTCTGATTACCATAGAGCACAAGTTAAGAAAAGCCGCATACTCCGTAGTGCCCGATACCTAAAATCGGTCGATAAGTCAATTTTCGGTACGCACCTCATTTGAGTGATATCTCTTCACCAAAAATCCCTAAGAATCATGGTAATACTGTTACACATCAAATATGGACCTTAGGGAGAACTCTGGATCAAAAATCAAGAAAAACTGGGAAAATTTACTATGCTCGGTCGACCAAGCACTGTAGTTATAAAATGCCCCGGTCGACCAGCCCATGTTGACTTTGACCCTTCACGGTCGACCGAACCCTCATGAACAAAATGTCTCGGTCGACCGGAAGTCTCGGTTTTCCCCTGGTCGACCGAAACATGGCACAATACACCCTTACGGTCGATCGGGCCTTCCAGTTCATTTTCTCCTCGGTCGACCGAAAGGTGTCGGTATCTGGGGAACTTCAAGCGTCGGTCGACCGTATCTACTCCTGGTCGACCGAGCTGCGATATATTTGTTGGACCTTTTCATTTTCAGCTCATTTGCGCGAGATTCTTGAGAGACTTTCCATTCCCTTCTTGCATTTCCTAATATCCTAGCCTCACATCTTCATTCACATGGCTCCCATTGAAACCCACGATCTTGCACATGCCGAGGATGAGTACTTTCTCTCTGACAGATGCAAGATGCGGTACATACGGGAGTTCCGTCCCAAGGAGGTTATACTTGGTAAGATACTCGACTTAGTCTTTATGGGTCAATATTTTCAGAATATATTAGACATGTTCGAGTATCAAGGGTGGAGATCATTTATCTCCTACCAGCCTGGGGGACATTACCCGACGTTCGTTAGGATGTTTTATGCCAACCTTGGCAATGATGAGAATGGGTATTTCTCTCTTGTTCTGAGGACAGATGTGCAGTTTAACGCACAATATATCTCTAAAGTCCTTGACATTGGTCGTGGTGATTTTCAGTGCCCCAAAGTGGGTAACACTTGTATCCTTGATCAGGGATTTACTGTAGCCAGATGATGCTGCAATACGGAAGCCTTGAAAAGCTCTTACATGATCACATTCCCCAGCATATTCCATGGACACCAGAGAGCAAAGATAGAAGACTTATATAATTTTGTGTTGTAATAGTAATTATGGTTTGGATGTGCATGCATTTCACTTGATTTATATTGAAGCTCATAAGGACTTAGATTGACCATAGGAACCCCAAGCTAAACAAAAACCATTTTATACTTAAAGACTATCTTTCACAAAAGGTTTAAAGTTCTTCTTTAAATAAGACAAGGGCCACAGTATATTTGGCTCGATCAACCAGCACATGTAAAGTGGCTAATTTTATAAAGGCTTGGCAGATTGACCTTCACACGAAGGCTTTAGACCGACAGACCGATGAGTAAGTAAGGGGACAAATGTCTTTTACTTAGGCTTGGTAGACCGACCCCTTTATAACATGTTAAACCCAATCGACCGACCTCCTAGCCCAGCCAATTGGATCATCATGGTCGGCTTGCCGAATTAATGAAGGTTTGTAAAATCTTCTTGGGTCGGCTGACCAGACCTTCAACTAGCCGACCAAACCTCTCAGGCAGTTCAAATTTTAAGCCAATAACAGTTATAAAAATTCATATTAAAGTGTTATTTTAATGCCCAACGGTCACCTAAATGCTATAATTGAAATTTGGCTATAAATACAAGCCCATATCACTTTGCAAATGTTAGAGACTTATACTAAAACTTCATTTCATTATTCTTTGATTGTTTGTCTCATTTTATACTCCACTTTCAAAGATCAATCTCATTCTTCCCATACTCCTTTTGAAATATTTTTTTGAGAAAATCTTGGGGTATACACAAGTTGGCTTTGAGCAATTATTAATTTAATATTCTTTGCTTGAGAGGCCTCTTGTTCTTACGGTTTCAAAGATCAAATCATTTCTCCAAACTCTCTTTGTTTTGAAAAATACTTTCTTGGAGAAAATTTTTTTTTTTTTGGGTTCCTAAAAGGGACTTGAGCTTGTATTCAACTTCATATATTTAGCTTGAAATTTTTTATTGCTTTTTGTCATTAATCTCAAAGATTTAAATCTTCTATATGCTTTATCATTAAAAATTGTTTGTGGAGATAATCTTTGAGTAAATCAAGAATGCTTGAGCAATATATTAATTTGTATTTTTTTTTTCTTGAAAAGCCTCTTGTATTTCAGTTTTACACAAGGTCAATCGTAAGGAAAAGCACTTTCCAAAACTCTCAATCTTTATTTGAAAAATATATATTTGGGATAAAAATTACATACTCTACAGAGCTTCATTTGTAAATCATTTGAGAGTGCATATAGCGTCTTATGTTGTACACACTAGCTTATTTTGAGAAGCATCTTGTTGTACACAAAACTTTATTTTTTTCATCTTTATATTCCCGGCGTGTGGTATCGTCGGAGCAGGAGGACACCATCCTGTAAGGTGTACCGATTTGGCTTAAGCACAGTTAGGTGAGCTAGGAGTGATCCATCATTTAAGGATTGGTTGTACTAGTTTGGCTCGGTCTGGATAATTAAGCTAGATAGGCACCATCCTATAAGGTGTCACGGTTTGGTTCTACCTGGTAAGTGAACCAAGGAGACTCTGCCTTGTAAGGATGGGTTGTAAACGGCATCGCTCCGCCCGGTTAAGTGAGCATTTAGTAAATCCTTAAGTGGTTTGGCTTGAGGCGGGGACATAGGCAGCATTGGGCGAACCTTGATAAAAACCCTATGTCACTATTTCCTTATTCTCTTTACATTCCTGTACTTGCATGCTTGTATCTATCTGTTAGAATTACTGCCTCTATGTTTAAGTATTAATTTGTAATTGTTTGGGAAATACTGAAACTACTATACTTGTTTAGAATATTTGGATATTCATATATCTGTTGGATTTATACTTGATTAGAAAAACTCTAAACTGAGTTATACTGGCTATGATTTTAAAATAGGACAGTTTAAGTAGAAAAATTTTAAAATTTCCAATTCACCCTTTCCTCTTGGTATTACACCTAAAATCATACACAAATATGTAATTTGAATAAAAGAAAAACGGTGTCGTTTTGTTTATGAATTGACACGTGTGCGCACTCGCCTACTCGTGGGCGTGTGCGTGCCTGTGCACACACCCTAGCCCGATTTTATTTTATTTTATTTTATTGAAAAATCATTTTCTTTTCTTTTTATTTTCCTTTTTTTTTGAAAAAGTATTTTTACTTTCATTTTTTAAAATATTTTAGTATAATATTATTATAATATTATAACATTTAACTAAATTTTAAAATATTTACATTTTTTGAGTTAAATAATTAAGTATATGGGGTCCACCAAAAATGGCCAAAGTTTCCAATAGTGTCTAAAAATGCCAAACAATTATTTAAAAACCAGAATTTTGCCTCGATTTTTGTGCAAAAGCCCAAAATAGTGAATTGATACTCCTTAGCATATCAGACAACTCTAGATCACCAAGTGTAGTCAGATCTGGTAAAAAGGTGACTATGAGCGATAGGGTTGCACCTCGATTTGTGCGTCTAAAGTTAAAATCAATATTAGACCTCTTTTTACTATTTTAGACTACTTAAAATCACCTGATGCAATTAGATTTGGCAAAAAATGATCAAAAAAATCAAGAATGATAGTAGTTTTGCCTTGATTTGCGGGCCCAAAGTTAAAATCACTGTCAAACCCTACCTTTAAGTTCTAGACAATCTCAAATCACCGGAGATAGTCAAAAATGTCAAAATCAATGGAAAAAGTTTTTTTTTTTTTTTTTTTAAGGTACAAAGGAAGTAAAAGAAAAAAAAACTTGCCAACCTCTATTTTGGGCATTTGGTGAAAATGGTCATCGACAAATTAGTTTGCAAAACAATCAATATATTTTCTTTTTGAGTTTGATCCCTGTTTTGATGTTGACAAAGCACTTGCATCTCATATGTGTGTTGACTGCTTGAACAGGTCTATATCTTGCTCGCACATGTGATAAGGGGAAAATGGAAGCCATAAAGAACTTCAAGCTCATCTTATTCTAGTGTATTCCATAGAAAATTTGAAGAGCAAAAGAAAAGACGACTTATTCTTTTATTTGTAATGTAATTTTGTTTTTGATTTGATCTATAATAATGCATATCATGCATGATGTGAATGAAAGCTCATATGACCATAGACTGACCTTAGAGGACCACAACCTTCATGAAAAAACATTTTTGTATAAAAAACAAAAATTATACAAAGGTTTTTAAATAATCTAGAGTCAAAATCAATGCAAAAATTCAATTTCATACATGCCCCGGTCGATCGAACCATACACGCTATAAATGTGTCAGTCGACCGACCATTGGCCAACCGACCAATATATATCTAAAAATGGCCAGCCAACCGGCCTTTAATTCTCGGCCCATTTACCCCTCGGCCAATCGGCCTTACTGAACAAAATATGCCTAGTTGACCAACCATGCATTTTGGTCTGCTTTCTATACCTCGGTCGATGGACCATTTTAGTTCAAAAATGCCTCAGCCAAATGAAGGGTGTGGAATCGCCTTCGACCGGTCAACCATCACCTTCCTCAGCCAACTGATCACACTTTGAAAATTCAAATTTTGGACTAGGATAGTCAACTAACAAAGCCCTAGGTTGACCAAACCTCTTAGTAAAAATTAATTTTCAACACTAATCTGGGTTAATTTTTTAATTAAACAATTTTAATTATTCCCTTTGTGTCCCAAAAGGTCATATTTTTCAAGAAGGCTATAAATACACCCTCAAAACTCATTGTTTAATCCATGCTTAGATTAGAAAACCCTCTCAAATATTTTATTCCTTAATTTTTTATTCTCTTATACTCATTCATTTTCAAAATTATTTTCAAGAGAGCATTTGATTTCTACTCTCCTCCCTCACTAGCACACTTATTGCTTTCGAAATTTGGTAGAGATTTATTGTTTTGTATTTGATATATCATTTTAAATGCATTCACTCCCACTCATTTCCTTACTTTGAAAATCATTTTGTGAGAGTTTGTATAGTGTTTCTCCACATGCTTTTATTTATAAATGTTTTTGGAGAAACCTTATTTCCAGCTTATGAATTTTTGCACATCTATTGCAAGATTCAAAGCTCACTTGGTTTTGTTTGCAAAAATATTTTTGAGCACAAATTTATTGCTTCCCTTAAACTTTATTAGAAAAATTATTTTGGGAAAATTCTTGAGATATTGAAAAGAGGACCTTGAGCATATTTTCATCTAAACATCTTTACTTGAAAGGTCTCTTATTTTTAATCTTGAGAAAATTATTTGTCACACTCTCTGTTCCAATTGAAAAATATTTTTGAGTGAAAAATACACATACTCGAGCTATATTTCATATCATAAATGAGTGCATTAATCCTTAATTTGTACACATCTTCTTTTTAAAAAGCATCTTATTGTACAAAATATTTTATTGAATATCTTGTATTCTAAACGTGGCCTGAAAAGGGAGGCTCACCCTGTAAAGTGTCCTGGATTGGTTCAGACTCGGTTAGGAGAACTAGGATTTGCTCCATGCTGTAAAGTGTGCATAGTTTGGCTCGACCTGGTAATTGAGCTAAGGTGTCTCCACCTTGTATGGAGAATTGGTTGTGGCTTAGCCTCATAATTTGAGCTGATGAGTCTCTGCCCCATAAGGAGAGTGTAAGTGGCGTCTCTTTGCCTATTTAAGACAGCATTAGTGGAATCCTTGAGTTGTGGCTTAAGGCGAGGACGTAGGCAGGATTGGCCGAACCCCGATAACAAATTTTTTGTCGACCTTTTATTTTTTCCTCACTTTAAATTTCTGCACATAAATGTTTTTTTAATTACAATTTTGATTATTTTGCATGCATGTTTTAAATACATGATATTTGGGGCATGCTTATATTTAAATATTATGAATTATTGGGAATTACTGAGATTGTTATATTTGTTATTACATAGCTGCCTAGTTAAATGTTGTTGGGATTTATATTTTCTTAGAAAGACCTTAGTTTGCAAAATACTAATTGTGGATTTGAACCCAACCTAAGAGAAAATTTTTAAATACCCAATTTCCCCACCCACCCCCCCCCCCCCCCCCCCTCCTCTTGAGAATACACCAACTTCATCACAATATATATAGATTAGAAACTCAAGACTACACATCCATGAATCCACATTTCATTCAAACTTTAAGATATACTCTTCTTTTGCATTTCCAATGTAATGCATCAACTGATGCTCTCAATAATTCACACCTTCAATCTCACCCTAATTTCTTCATAATATATGCAATAATCATTTTTTGAGTTATAAGAACAATATATATCGATTGCTTTCAAAGAAACATTCCTATTAAACATTCTAAGCTCAAAAGTTTTCAAGTTTCATTAGCACAAATGCATTTTTCATTCTGAACATTTGAATATGTAGATTTTGACAATCTATGCATAGAATCACAAACATTTAGAGTCAATAGTAGCATATCCATCTCATTTGCATTTTAATTCAATGTAGGCAGGGATCCCATCTGAAATTATGCTCACTGATTTTGAGTTATGATTCTTGAATGTGAATAATGAAAATAGGAATTTCCTAACCTTATACTCTAAAATTCTCTTCTCTGATTTTATCTTGTTGCTCTCTGATCCCTTGTAATATGTTGAACTGCAATATGCCTCCTCTACTATTTCAGTCTCTTTCTTTCCTTTTCTTTCTTCAAATATGCCTTCCAATCTCTAATCTATAACCCTTCTCATTTTTCCTTGTCTAAATTTTTCCCCAAGTGCCTCCTTTAATCACTTCTAAATTTTTCTTTCTTTCCTGTTCTTTCATGATGGCCTCCTTCAATAAAGGAGGGAGGCTAATCATGGTGTGGTGTTTTTGGGGATGAGAGAGAGGAAGGAATGTGGGATCTCTACATAGTTTTTTTTCTCGAAAATGCTACTACCTCCTCTATAAGGCAAGATTCTCCATTTCTCTCTTTTTCTTTTGTTGTTATCTAAACCTCAAGCTAACCAAGAATGAATTTCGAGGAAAGGCAAGGGGCTATATATGTGGGAAGAGTGAATAGTGGGCTAAGTGGAGGGCTCTAATCGGTGAGCTCTCCTCAATTCTAGTAGAAAATAAGGAATTTAGAAAAAAGGAAAAAAAAAAAAGGAACATGGTGACGAATAGGAACAAGTTGTTAGGATAACTTTTAGGGATTTTATTGGGTGTGTGCACATGCATGGAAATGGGAGATCATGTGAGGATTTAGTGATATGTGACCTTATATGTGTGCAATGGGATGATGAATGAAATTATATGTGTTGACTTTTTTAGTACGATCCCTATTTTGATGCTAACAAAGCACTTGAATCTAATGTGTGTGCCTAGTACTTTAACAAGTTATTAAATTCAGCACACACACATAGAAGAGGATTGATGGAAGTCATAAAGTACTTAAAGACCATCTCAGCATGACATTTTCCATGAAGAATTCAATGAGCATAGAAGAAGAAGAAGAAGAAGACTTGTTTTAATTTGTAATGCATTTTGTTTTCTATTCTGTTTGTAATAATGCATTGCATGCATGATGTGAATGAAAAGCTCAGAATGAGCATAGGCTAACTATAGGGGACCAAAAAAATTTTAGGAAAATTATTTAGGGTCAAAATTTATTTTACAAAGACTTCAGTTGACCTTCATTTGAACGACGTTGGCTATTTTAGGCTTTATTAAAAAACCTCGAGTTGACCAACCCTACACAGTTCAAATCACCTCGGTCAACTAAACACACTTAAGGCCATAAGTCAAATAGTTGACCACGCCTCGGCCGACCAAGTAGAAAATGAACATAACTTCCACGGTAGACCAACCTTCAAATTTTCCTTCTTTACCATCCCCGAGTGGCTGAACTTTGAATTCAAATTTGCCCCAACCGACCAACCTTTGAAGTTCGACAAACCAAACATTAGGTTAGGCAACCGAAATCACAAAGGAAAGGAAAATCACCCTAGGTCAACCAATTGATTAGTTCCTCAATTGACCGAACCCACTTTTAAAATTTAAATTCTTGTGTGAGGTCAGCCGACTGGCCAATCCCATGGTCAACCAAACCTCTCGTGTTCTAATATTTTTATAGTGCTAAAAGAGGATAATATTTAATTAAATAATTTTAATTATTTCCTCGATATCCCTAATGGTAGTAAGGAGGTTAGCCAAGAAAAAATCCTCTCAAAATATTTTGCTATTTCTTCATCCCCAATGCTTTTAATTCATACTCTCTTTGTTTCGTTTGAAAAAATTATTTTTAAGAGAGCTTTAGAGTTTCCTAAACCTCTTTCATTAGAAAATTGATTGCATTTTAGGGTTGTTGGAGGAACCATTTATTTGGGCAATCATTCTTTGAAAAGCATATACTCTCACTTACATCTTCAGTTTTAAAATCCTTTTGAGAGTAAGCTTAGAGGTTTTTCCACATATTTATTAATAAATATTTTTTGGAAAAACACATTCTTGTTTGGTAATCATTTTGCACATATAGTTCAAAAGCATATATTTGTTTGTGCAAAATTATTTGAAAGCAAAACCCTAGATTCTCCTACGCCTTGATTGAGAAACTTTTTGAAGAAAATTTTTTTTAGGGTTTAAATCTTTGAGTATTCATCATATATATATATATATATATATATATATATATATATATATATTTTATTCAAAGATTACATTTGAGAAAATACCCATACTCACATTGAGCTTTACTTCATATCATATGTGAGTGCATTTGTGCTTCATTGTATACACACCTGCTTAGATTAGAAGCATATTTATTTGTGGATAAATTTTTATATCTGTTGTATTCCCGATGTGTGGTCGGAAGAGGATTGCGCTGGCCTATAAAGTGCACCAGATTGCTTAGACTCGGTTAAGAAAGCACCAAATGGTTTAGACCCAATTAAGAAAACCAGGAGCACCTTTCTAAGGTGTGGTTGTAAAGGTTGGGGTCAGCGATGTGAATCTAACCTGAGGTATTCCCTTGCCTAGTAAGGAGAGGGTGTTGTAATTGGTGACGCTCCACCTATAAGTGAACACATAGTCGAATCCTCTTGTTTGTAAGCTCGAGGCGGGGACATAGGTAGTATTGGTCGAACCCTGATATCGTATCTTATGTCATTCTCTTCCTTGCGCATTTTATTTTTAGTACTTTAAATTTGGCTCATGTATTTTTAATTATTTTTGCATTAATTTCTTTACATACATGTTTCAAATATGAAAAGGAAGGTGTACTCCCAGGAGGGGGTGAATTTGGATTTTAAAATTTTCTTTAAATCCTTTTTAACAAACTCTTTCTCAATCCTCCTAAGTTTTAACAATTACACATGTAAGATTGATTAACAATAATAAGTATAATAGAAGATTAAATTAGTTGTCAACCTTAATAAATGAGTATGCTTACTTTGAATGCTTTATAGATTAGTCTTTTAGAAATTATCCAACAAACCAATCCAGCCAAGGTAACCAAGATAAGATTCACAATATGAAATAATAACACAATCTCAACAATGCTTCCAAGATTCAGTTTTTATATACGTAGCTGACAAAAGCCTTATTATTAATACACAAGAAACATTTGATTTTTTAATATGAAACACAGTAGAAATTTCCAACCACTATTCCAAAACTCAAATTTCAAACCAATAACTTTCAATATTAAAGATCGTTGTTAATTTTGTTTTAATTATTTTTGAGTCTTGGGTGTCAATCAATCAACATACTCTCTTATGGTTTCCGCAGTAAGATTTGATCAACCAACATACTCCCTTTCGGTTTCCGAAATCCCAATATCAAATTAATTTTCAACTTTATTTATTTCCAAACCACGCAGTGTATATGAACATAAAAATAAACAATCAACCACGTAGTTAACATGAACGAAAAATTAAAGAGAGTGAGACTCGAGTTTTACAAAGTTCGGATATACCCGACAGTGTCCTCATCATAGCCAACACACCTAAGGATTCCACTATACCACTCCTTTCATGGGTAGGGGAAACCTTACACACTCCTTTGACAGGAAAAGGTAGCCTTTTACAATCCCTCCTTCAAGTAGGGTGGAGCCCCCTCTCCAAGTGAAACCCCATGCTTGGTACAACGATTCAACAATTTTGAACCGTCTACAAAAATAAGAAACAAATTTGGTGTATAAAGACACTCTCTTCAAGAGCATATTAGTACAATTGAAAATAATATACTTCAATCAAATAACAATATAGAAAGATGAAGCTTAAGCGTATATCATCGCGTTTCTTATTAGATTGAAAGATTTTGAATTTGTGAGCAAAAATCGGTGAGAAATTCTTAGCAAGGCTCAATAGAAACTTTAGCAAGTATGTGAGCAAGAGATCTTTTTGAAGATTGAAAGCAAAGAGAGCTTGATTGTTGATTTTAATTCTTTGGTGTTTTGAATCCTTTGTCTTGGGGGGCATTTATAGAGTTTAGAAAGTGTATTTCATGTTTCCCAAGTGACTTTGAGTGTTTCCTTAGTTTTCATAATGTTTAGAATTCAAAAACTCAATTTTGGAAATTTCCCGTTACTTTTAAAAATCTAAATTTCGAAGAGTAACCTCTACGAGCGAGCAAATCTCTGACCTAACACTTTTTCACCAACCTAGGCTGTAATGACCTGCCTAATTTACCAATTTTAAAAAAATTATAATAATATTCAATATAATAATCCTGTACAACTAAATAACATAATCAACCTAGACCCATAGGTACCAAGGATATACCCAAAATAATAATAACATGCTGATTTTGAAAACATAATACTCTGATAATTCATAAAATCATATAATTTCCTACTCATGCCACACCAAAGTGAATATTGTTCTATTCATAAAATCAGCACAAAATCATATTCCCTGCTTAACGGTATTAAAATCATTTTCCTATTATCAGGAGTATTTCCAAACTTAGTTCTATAAAATACTTAATTTCCCTGAAAATAAAATTTGAATATTAATAAATAATTTCATTAAAATATTGACTTAGTTTATTCCCTAACTTGGCTTACGGGGAAGCCCACAAAACACCCAACTGACACCCGTGTGTTCCCTAGCTCAACACCCTAAAATTGATATTTTACCAACAAAACTTTAGTATTATCTTTCCTAACATATTCTCCTTAGTCCAAAAACACCAAAAACCTAATGAAACTAAAATTAACTAACTTACCCAAAATTTGGGATGGTTCCCAAGTTGGTCTGACCTACAAATCACTCCAGCAGATATGAAGAGAATCTTCCCAGGAGTGATGTCGCTACTTCGGATTGTTGATATAGTGAAGAACTAGCCCAAATTCATAGAGAGAAGGTGGTGAGACTGAAGTGAGAGAGAGAGGAGGGATTTGCATGTTATTTTCTTGCTGAAAACTTGAGTTAGATCTATTTATACACCTGCCTTCGTCGACGAGGCCAAGTAAAGAGTTCATCGACAATCACTTATTCATCGTCAACGAACTATAGGCCCTTTAAAATAGCCCTCTTGGTAATTTCTCATTGACGAGACACGTGTCCCCATCAATGATCTCAATAAGCTACTTCGCGTGCGTCAATGAGATCCTACTATTACCCCCTTTAAATTTTCCTTTTCTCCCTCTTTTACTATTTAAATACTATAATTCTTCAGGTCTCTACATTCTTCCCCCCTTATAAAATTTTTTCATCGAAATTTACTATCTGTATTAACACCATCCTTTAAAGAAAATAGGCTACTTATCTTATTACTTACCCTCACGTATGGCGGAGGAATACCGTGGTTACATTCAAGGCTCTGGGAGATTACATATACACATAAAATAAAATTCTACCACAACTAAAATACTATCTTCTACTAGAAAATTGTTGCATCTAACTAACCTGCACAAAGAAATTTTATATATTTACTAGTAACATTTCCTGATTACTACTGATCCCCATTGAAGAGATACGGGTACTTTTATCGTATCTGCTCCTTGAGTTCTCATGAAGATTCCTCTATCACATGATTCCTCCATAATACTTTTACTAAAGGAATCTTCTTATTGCACAATTCCTATTCTTTCCTATTCAGAATCTACACTGGTACCTCCTTGTCCGCCAGAGTATCTCTGAGCTCTATCTCATCATAACTGATCACATAGGAGGGGTCTGGAACGTATTTCCTCAGCATGGAGACATGAAATACGTCATGTATTCTGAACAATGCTGGTGGTAAAGCTTCCCGATAAGACACTGACCCCACTCTGTCAAGTATCTCAAAAAGGCTAATGAACCTAGGGCTCAACTTACCCTTCCTCCCAAACCTCATCATAACTCCCTTCAATGGAACTATCTTTAGAAACACGTGATCTCCTATATTAAATTCAAGTTTCCTGTGGTGAGTATCAGCGTAACTCTTTTGTAGGCTTTGAGCTGCACTCATTCTGTCCCTAATGAGCCGAACTTTATCATATACCTGCTGTAGTAGCTTTGTCCCCACAACTAGCCGCTCACCTAACTCATCCTAGTATGGAGGAGAACGACATCTTCTACCATAAAGCACCTCATAAGGTGTCATTCCAATGCTGGTTTGATAGCTGTTATTGTATGTGAACTCTACCAGTGGCATATACTGAGTCCAACCACCCCCAAAATCTAGCACGCATGCTCGCAATATATCTTCTAATATCTGAATCACCCTCTCAATCTGGTCGTCCATCTAAAGATGAAAATGTCGTGCTGAAAGATAACTGAGACCACAAAGCCTCCTGAAAGCTCCTCTAAAATCTTGACGTGAAACGTGGGTCTTGGTCAGACACTAAAGACACTGGCATACCATGAGAACGGACTATCTCCTGAACATAAATCTATAACAGTCTATCCATGGAGTAACTAACTTTAATAGGAATGAATTAAGCAGTCTTATCCAACTATTAGCAACCACCCAAATAGTGTTCTAACCATGCGGTGCTAATGGCAAACCTGTCACAAAGTCTATAGATACATGATCCCACTTCCACTCTTGGAGTAAAGTGGCTGCAACTGGCCACCGACCTCTAGTGCTCAACTTTTATCTGCTGGCACGTCAAACACTACTGTACGAACTCAACAATTTCCCTCTTCATGCCGCTCCACTAGAAAAACTCTCACAGATCCCTATACATTTTAGTATTTTCTAGATGAACCGTGTATAAGGACTTGTGAGCCTCTTCTAAAATCGTCCTTCTAATATCAGCATCTACAGGCACACATAATTTGGTATGGAACCATAGAGCTCCATCATCTAAAATACTAAACTCCTCCTTATGTCCGTCCTGCACCTTAGTTATCAGCTCTGGTAATTCTACATCATCTCTCTAAGCTGTCTTAATCCTTTCTTGTAGAGTAGACTATACTACGAGGCTAGCAATAAATACCTGAGGATCACTCTCTACCAAATCTACACTGAGTCTCTCCAAATCCATATGAATCGGATGCTAAACCTCCATAGCTGCCAGTAATGGTCCTACCGATTTCCTGCTTAGAGCATCAACTACCATGTTTGCTTTCACTAGGTGGTAACTAATGATGCAGTCATAATCTTTAGTAAGTTCCAACCACCTTCTCTGTCTCATGTTCAACTCCTTTTTAGTGAAGAAGTACTTCAAATTTTTGTGATCAGAGAATATCTCGCATCTCTCCCCATACAAGTAATGCCTCCAAATCTTTAACACGTGCACCACTGCAGCCAATCCAGATCGCGGGTAGGGTAGTTCTTTTTACACTCTTTCAACTATCAGGAAGCATAAGCTACAACCCTCATCACTATAAATTAGGTAACTATCACCCCCTGACGGAATGATCAACACTGGTGCAGTAACAAGCCTCTATTTCAGTTCCTGGAAACTCTGCTCGCAATCCTCATCCCGTTCAAACCTAACATTCTTTCTAGTCAGCCGTGTGAGTGGTCCTAATAAAGTTGAAAACCTCTCTACAAACCGACGGTAATGACCTATCAGTCCCAAGAAACTCCTAATTTTCTTGACATTCTTTGGCCTTTCCCAATTCAACACTGTCTCAATCTAACTGGGATCCGCTAAAATATCATCCCCTCTAACAACATGTCCCAGAAACGACACTTTCTCTAACCAAAATTCACATTTACTGAACTTGGCATAAAAATTCTCTTCCCTGAGCGTCTGAAGTACCAGGCGTAAATGCGTCTCATGCTCCTAAAAAATCCTCGAGTAGACCAGTATATCATCAATGAAAACTACAACGAACTGGTCCAAATACTGGTAAAAGACTCTATTCATCAAGTCCACGAATACAGCAGGAGCATTCATCATACAAAATGGCATAACTAGAAATTCATAATGTCCATACTTAGTCTTGAAAACTATCTTTAAGACACCTTCTGCTTTTACTTTCATCTGATGGTAGCCCAATCTGAGGTCAATCTTCCAATAGACCCCGTAACCTAGAGCTGGTCAAATAAATCGTCTATACGAGGTAAAGGATCCTTGTTCTTGATTATCACCTTATTAATTTCCCTACAATCTATACACATCCTCACAGACTCGTCCTTCTTCTTTACAAATAACACTAGAGCTCCCCACAGTGATACACTGGTATGAATAAAACCCTTATCCAACAAGTCTTGCAACTGATCCTTTAGCTCTCCCAACTCTGCTGAGCCATTATGTAAGGAGCTTTAGAGATCGGTGCCATCCCAAGAAGTAGATCAATAGCTAAATCTACCACGTGGTTAGGAGGTAACCCAGTTAAATCTTATGGAAAGACGTTTGGAAACTCCTTAACCACTGGTGTAATGCCCAACTTCAACTCATTTTCTAAAACCTCTTTTACAAAGGCCATAAATCCCTGACAACCCTCTGGGAGTAGTCTCCTCGTCTGTATGGCTAATATTAACTGAGGTGAGGATTGTACACATGATCCTATGAACTTGAATTTTGGTCTTCCCAGAGGTCTGAATATTACTTCTTTCAAAAAATAGTCTATACTAGCGTAATTAGCTTCTAACCAGTCTATACCAAAAATTACATTAAACCCACGCATATCCAATACTATCAAATCAGTTGACAAGACTCTCCCCTGAATATCTATTGGACAGCCTCAAAAAACTCTACTACACCTCACTACTGACCCTGTTGATGTAGTTACTAACATTTTGGTGTCTAACAACTGTGTTTCTGCCCCACAAAATCTAATACACCCCATAGACACGAACGAGTGTGTGGCTTCTGAATCAAACAATACAATAACTTTAAATGAAAGCACATTAATCATAGCTGTCACCACATCATCAACTGTCTCTGCATCTCCAGGCATCAAAGCATAGACCCTCACCAGAGCTTCATTCCTCTACTAGCCTCCACGAGGCGCCTAATAGCCTCCCCGGTATGGTCTGGGAGTAGGAGTGGTACCAGGTGGTGTAGGGAAATCTCGCACTAGGTGTCCTTAACTACCATAGTGATAGTAGACGACTCTACCCACTTGACACTCCCCTAAGTGTCTTTTTCCACAAGTTTAACAGACAAAAAAATTATGCACCACCTGAAACTCACAATCTCTAGTCTCCTATCTTTGTCCTCTACCATAGTTTCCTCTCCTGCACTAACCTTGCCTAGATCCTTGCTGGAAGCCTGAGGGCACAGATCTCTTCTTCTGTCCCTGCTCCTCTGCATCCATCCACTCACCAGCCTTAACGAACGTTGCTCTATTGACTAATTCAGCAAAGTCTTGTATCTTCAACACTACTACCTTCTTGTATATTCCATGTCTCAATTCTCTTTCAAACTGTCTTGCTTTCTTTACTTCATCGAGAACAACATACGGAGCGAAACGAGACAACTCTATGAACCTCACCCGCATATTTCTGGATTGACTGGTATCCCTGTTTTAGATTTAGGAACTCTTCCACTTTAACTTCCCTAACAGTGGCTGGGAAATATCAGTCAAAGAATAATTCCGTAAATCGGTCTCATGCCATACTATCGGCATCATCCTCTAACATTCCAGAAGTTTCACAACATTCCACCACCTCTCCGCCTCCCTTGTTAGTTTATAGGTGGCAAAGAGGACCTTCTGCTTCTCCCCACACTGTAATACTGCCAAAACTTTCTCGATCTCCCACATCCAATTCTCGGCGGCTGCAAGATCAACTCCTCTTTAATATGTCGGACCATTTATTTTGGTAAATTGCTCTATCGTATACCCATGGCTGTAGATGGGCCTCTTTGCTCTATGGAGTTCCTAGCGATCTTAACCATAACCTTTTGAGTCATACTGCATAATACCGCATCAAAATCAGCCCTGCCTACACTTGAGGGCCCTGCACCGTCACTACCACTTGCATGACACTACCTCGTCCAGGGTCTATCCTGAAAAGAAAATAAATATGGCTCAAGGACCCTATTCTTATAATTTACATGTCTAACTAAAATTCCCTATCTTGACATCCTTATCTTATTTCAAGATTCAGTCCTACACTATAGAAACACAACTCGGCAATAGTTTACTATGGCTTTCCTGAAGTCGTCACCCCAAGAAAGACACATAAACAACCACGGAAGTCTTGCTTCTAGACTGTAGAAAGAAACCTTAAGTCCTTTTCCTATACTCTAATATTGTTTCTACTGCACTCTAAAGCCTATAGAAGCTAGCAACCAAGGCTCTGATACCAAACTGTAACAATTTACCTAATTTACCAATTTTTTTAAAAAAAATATAATAATATTCAATATAATAATCTTGTACAACTGAATAACATAATCAACCTGGACCCATGGGTACCAAGGATATACCCAAAATACTATTCAGATACCTAAGCAGCAGGAAATGTAAATTACAACATACCATACAACCAGCCACAATACCAAAGTCCTACTAAAATTTATATATATATCCACAATAAACCAAAAGTAGCCTAGGGTCACTTCCCAAAAGTAAATCTAACCCTAGCTCGTCAACTCATCCTTCTGACAGGGTAGCTCAGCCGGACTCTACTATCGCGGAGCTTTATCTACTCCTCTACTTGGATTTACTGAAATGTTTATATAGCTGGGGTGAGACACTTCTCAGTAAGGGAAATAAACTAATATCAGTTTATGGCAACATGAGTATTTTCATAGTATACATATATCAGTACATAAGTCATATTTAATAAAACTGCCTATATCATATCTAGGTAAAACATAATTTATTATAACATGGTATAACATATTGAATTTCAATACATCAAACTAATCTTATATAACTGTACATGAAATAAACCCCTGGATGGATAGCTGGCTGGTGTCATGTCTTACCCCCATATAATTAGGTTGTGTGGCCCGAAGGCGGGACCCAGCAATGGCTGGCTGACCACGCTAGATAAACATAAGTCTGTAGGTACGATGAATCTGCCCCCCATGGTCCGGATACCAAAGGGACACCTACACTACCATAAAACCACATCGACTGTGGATCTCTCACAGCCCCTTACAACATGTGGTAGCACTAACATATACATGATCGTGATCATATAGCTACAGTACCATGCTTCTTGAAAGCCTAAACCAAACCATCTGGGTTTTATAACATATGGTAAATCTCAAATAAAGATACATAGTTGTTTCACAATAACATTTGTCAACATAATATTTTCATGTATTTTTGCATATCATAATGTATAAACCACGGCCCTTATGCCGGCATTTGTAATTTGTGAAACACAGCCCTTACGCTGACATATTAAAACATGGAAACCACAACCTTACACTGTCATAGCATATCATATAAAAACCTCGGCTCTTACGCTGGTATATCATATAAAACCACAACCCTTACACCGGCATATATTTAACATACATAGTTTGAAATTTCTCTACTGTTTCAATACCATACCTTAAACATAGTTCTCGTGTCATTTTTAATATTTTCCTAAAAATAATAATAATATGCTGATTCTAAAAACATAATATTCTGATAATTCATAAAATCATATAATTCACTACTCATGCCACACAAAAGTGTATAATGTTCTATTCATAAAATCTGCACAAAATCATATTCCCTGCTGAATGGTATTAAAAGCATTTTCTTGCTATCAGAAGTATTTCTAAACTTAGTTCTATAACATACTTAATTTCCCTGAAAATAAAAGCAAATATTAATAAATAATTTCATGGAAATACTGACTTAGTTTATCCCTTTACCTAGCTTACGGGGGAAGCCCACAAAACACCCAACTAACACTCGTGTGTTCCCCAGCTCAACATCCTAAAATTGATATTTTCCCAACAAAACTTCAGTATTATCTTTCCTAGTATATTCTTCTCAGTCCAAAAACACCAAAAACCTAATGAAATTTAAATTAACTAACTTACCCAAATTTTGGGATTGTTCCCAAGTTGGCCTGACCTACAAATCACTCTAGCATATGTGAAGAAAATCTTCCCAGGAGTGACGTGGCAAGTTTGAATCGTCGATCCAGTGAGGAACTAGCCCAAAATCCTAAAGAGAAGGTGGGGAGACCGAAGTGAGAGAGAGAAGAGGGATTTAGAGAGAGAAGAGGGATTTGCATGCTATTTTCTCACTGAAAATTCGAGTTATAGTTATTTATACACCTGCCTTTGTCGATGAGACATGTCACTTCATTGATGAGGCCAAGTAGAAAGTTCATCAACGAACACTTATTCATCGTTGACGAACTTCAGGCCCTGCAAAACAGCCCTCTTGGTAATTTCTCGTCGACGATAAATTTCCTTTTCTCCCTTTTTAATTATTTAAATACTATAATTCTTCAGGTCTCTACATTCTCCTCCCTTTATAAAATTTCATCATCAAAATTTACTATCTGTATTGACACTATCCTTTAAAGAAAATGGGCTACTTATCTTATTACATAACCTCACGTATAGCAGAGGAATATCGTAGTTACATTCAAGGCTATGGGAGATTACATATACACATAAAATAAAATTCTCCCACAACCAAAATACTATCTACTACCAGAAAATTATTGCATCTAACTAACCTACATAAAAGAAATTTTATATATTTACCAGTAACTTTTCCTAATTACTACTGATCCATGCTGAAGAGATACGGGTACTTCTGTCGTATCTACTCCTCGAGTTCCCATGAAACTTCCTCTATCACTTATACTAAAGGAATCTTCTTTTCTTGATTTTGAGACATTTTGCTAATTTTGTTTTCTAGTTTAAAAATATATAGATCTTTCTTGTTATCAATGGAAAATTGGGATCTTAAATCTTCCAATTCTTTCATCATCTTTTCATTCTTACTTTCTAATCCCTTGTTTTTTAAATCCTTTTCTCTTTCAGCAAGATTTTTAGATTCTAGTTCGTTCATAACAGCTTCATTCTTATTTTTCAATAAAGTGTGTCGTTTAGTTACTTTAACTAGAATTTTATGAACCTTGAATAGTTCACTTTGTAATTTTTCATAAGATGGCATACTCTAATCATTGGATTCATCAGATGAGCAAGATTCCTTGTATGAGTCATTTAATGATTTGGATGTGGAACTTTGTTCTTCATCATTGTCCCATGCCATATAGCAAGTATAAGCAACTTCGTGGTCACTTGATTCACTTTCAGAACTACTTGTACTTATTTTGTACCATGTAGTAGCCTTCATTGCCTTTTTCTTTTTCTTCTTGGAATCTTTCTTAAGTTTTGGACAATCCGATTTTATGTGTTCAACTTTCTTACAATTATAACATGTTGGAAGTTCAGCCTTTGTTTTCTTCTTACTGATTTCTTCTTCTTCATCTTCATCTGATTTCGAGTTCCGGGTTTTTCTTGTAAATTTATTCTTCTTTCCAAGGATTTTTTCAAATCTTTTGGTTATGACGGCTACATCATTTACATCCATCACCTTTCATCTTCATCACTAGAGCTTTCACTTCAGGCTTTAAATGCAATGGATTCCTTGTTTTTTGATTTTTCACTTCTTTTGTTTATTGTCATCTCATACGTGAGTAGAGAACCTATTAATTCATCTAGGGAGGTGTTTTTCAAATTTCTTCCTTCAATTATTGTTGTGGATTTAGGTTCCCAAATCGGTGGAAGTCCTTTAAGAATTTTTCAAATCATTTCATATGTTGAGTAATTTTTCCCTAAACCATTTAAGGAGTTTATTATGTGAGTAAATCTAGTATACATGCTTGTGATAGTTTCATCCGGGTTCATCCTAAGGGCCTCCCACTCCATTGTGAGCATGTCGATTCTATTGTCTCTAATGTCGACCGTTCCTTCATAGGTTACCTCTAACTTATCCCAAATTTCTTTAGCTAACTTCCATGCCATGACCCTATTAAAATCATTTGCATCCAAGGCACAATATAGTGCATTCATGGCACTTGAATTAACTTGTAGCATCTTAAAATCATTATCGGTCATGTCTTCTTCCTCTTTGGGTACTTCTTTGCCATCAACTAATTTAGTGGGGATGTGGTCACCGTTTGTGGCAACTTTCAATGCCTTCCAATCTATGGTTTGCAGGTATATCCTCATTCGTTGTTTCCATAAAGATTAGTTGCACCACAAAAGAGGCGTGGTCTATAAGAGGATTGGCCCTCGACAAAGAGAGATACACCTAGGTGTGCCATAGAGATCCTTTTATAGCTTCTAATTAAGATTTACTATATCCCGGCTCTAATACCAATGGAAAAGGAAGGTGTACTCCCAAAAGGGGGGTGAATTGGGATTTTAAAATTTTCTTTAAATCCTCAATCCTCTTTAGTTTTAACAATTACAGATGCAAGATTGATTAACAATAATAAGTACAACAGAAGATTAAATTAGTTATCAACCTTAATGAATGAGCATGTTTACTTTGAATGCTTTATGGATTAGTCAATAAATCTTTCAGCAATTATCCAACAAACCAATCCAACCAATGTTACCAAGATAAGATTCACAATATAAAATAATAACACAATCTCATATATGCTTCAAGGATTTGGCTTTTATGTATGTAGCTAACAAAAGCCCTATTATTAATACACAAGATACTCTTAATTTTTCAATATGAAACACAATAGAAATTTCCAACCACTCTTCCAAAACTCAGATTTCAAAGCAATCGCTTTCGAGATTAAAGATCATTGTTGATTTTATTTTAATGATTTTTGATTCTTAAGTGTTAATCAATCAACGTACTCCCTTATGGTTTTCGCAATAAGATTTGATCAACCAACGTACTCCCTTTCGGTTTCCGCAATCCCAATATCAAATTAATTTTCAGTTTCGTTTATTTCCAAACCACACAGTGTATATGAACTGAAAATTAAACAATCAACCATGCAGTTAATATGAATGGAAAATTAAAGAGAGTAGGGAAGAGAGTGAGACATGAGTTTTACAAGGTTCAGCTATACCCGACTACGTCCTTGCCTTAGGCAACACTCCTAAGGATTCCACTATACCACTCCTTTTACTGTTAGGAGCAACCTTGCACACTCCTTTGATGGGTAGGAGCAACCTTTTATAATCCCTCATTCAACTAGGATGGAGCCCCCTCTCCAAATGATACCCCACGCTTGGTACAACGATTCCACAATTTTGAACCATCTACAAAAACAAGAAACAAATTTTGTGTACAAAGACACTCTTCAAAAGCTGATTAGTATAATTGAAAACATTATACTTCAATCAAATAACAATATAGAAAGAAGAAGCTTGAGTGTATATCATCGGGTTCTTTCTTAGATTGAAATATTTAGAATTTTTGGGCAAATGAGAAATTCTCAGCAAGACTTAGTAGAAACTTTGGAAAGTATGTGAGCAAGAGAGCTTTTTGAAGATTGTAAGCAGAGAGAGCTTGATCACTAATTTTAATTCTTTGGTGTTTTGAATCCTTTTTCTTGGGGGGAATTTATAGAGTTTAGAAAGTGTATTTCATGTTCCCCAAGTGACTTGGAGTGTTTCCTAAGTTTTCATAACGTTTAGAATTCAAAAACTCAATTTTGGAAACTTCCTATTACTTTTAAAAATCTGAATTTTGAAGAGTCAATCAACTGGGTTCAAAGAGTTAGTCGCCTGGGTCATTAAAAATACATAGAATTCAAATTCAACAAGGAGTGAATCGATTGGAAACATTGAGTCACTCACATGGGTCTTCTCGGGTTGCTATTCAATTGCTTGGACAGATTATGCCAGTCTCCTCAGATGCTGACAACTTCAACTAGCCTTCAATATTTTGGGTATAACTTTCACTATACAACTCCGATTTTAATGTTCTTGGTGTCAAGAGAAAGGTAAGAGAAAAATCTCACAACTTTAATGTTGAACACTTTTTAAAATAAGGAGTGTTTGACAGAGAAAAATGCTAATTAATACAAATGTAGATTAAAGAAGGTAATTTGAAGAGCCTTGGTTTGGTGTGTTTCATTCAAAAAATAATTTAAACCTTTTTTAAATAACTTTTGACCATATAAAAATATTTTCCGAGTATTTTAAAAGGTATCTAGGTCCAAGTAATTAACCTAAGAGTTTTATGTATCCATACTGAAATCGAATGAAGTAATTACATGAGACTTCTTAAAATTAAGCACTCTAAAAGTTAAGGAGTTGTCCCAATTGGGGGTGAATTGGGTTATTAAAATTTTATTTTAATTTTTTAACAAATTCTTAAACCACTTGTTAATTTATCAAACACACAGCAAATCTTAGTTATTCAATCAATCCATAAACCAATCACAACAACTCAACATAAGTAAACCAAACTTAAACAAACATCCAACTAGTCAACAACTTAAGTATTCAACCACAAAATATAATATTCATCTTTTTGGCAATTCTCATCTTTTCCAAAAACTCAAGATATTTGGTTATATGTAGCCCTGTGAATATATGTAAGCCCTATATTGATGGATTTGATTTCTAAATATGAAGCACAATATAAAATCCAACACTCCTTCCAAGAACTTGGACTTTAAATAAACTTTCAATTAATGAGTCTTCGGTGTTAACCAATCAACGTACTCCTTTATGGTTTCCATGATTTGTATTGATCAACCAACGTACATCCTTTCGGTTTTTGCAAATCCCAAAATTAAATTAATCTTTAGTTTATTGAATATCCAATCACGTAGTGTATATGATCAAAAATTAAATTCAACCATACAATTAATATATGCTGGAATTTAAAGAGAGTAAGGAAAGAGAGTGACACCGCGTTTTTTACAAGGTTTGGCTTATCCCCAACCTACATCCTCACCTTAGGCCAATACCACCTAAGCATTCCACTATACCATTCCTTTTTGGGTGGAACAAGCCGTTACAAACCATACCTTACGCTTAGTCACTCCTTCAATGGGCTAGAGCAACGCCTCTCCAAGAGATACCCCACACTCAGTCACTCATTCAATAGGCTAGGGTAACGCATCTCCAAGTGATACCCCACACTCTATCCAATGATCCAACAACTAGGAATCAGCAAAGAACTACAAGAGACAAGAAACAAGATGGTGTACAAAAACACTCCCACATAGAGCTTAATAGTATAATTTAAAACACTATACTTCAATATTTAAATATCATATTGAAATAAGATTTAAGATCAAGTAAGATTTCACCAATTATCCTTCTCTAGATGAGATCAGTTGTTGAAATCCGAGTAGGATGGATCAGCACTTTAGTATTCTCAGCAAATCAGAATTTGCAGTGAGTGAGCAAGAGAGAGCTTTGAAAGAGCAAGTGTGCTTTTAGCTTTGAAATAGATTTTTCAATTCTTGATCAAGTTTTGATTTGCAAAACCATGTATTTATAGGCTTAGAAAAGTAATTTCATATTGCCCAAGAATACTTGGAGTATCTTCCAAGTTTTCATAAATTATGGGGGCACAAGAAACCTTTATTTGAATTTTAAAATATTTTTAAAAAATAGTCGTTAATAGTGTTCAGTAGACTGAAGTGTCAGGTTCAGTCTTCTAAAGTTCCTTAAAACACAGAAAGTTTTAGTTTGGACATAGGGTCAGATGACTAAACTAAGAGTTCAGTCTTTTGAGGTCCTAGATCAGACGACTGAACTGAGGGTTCAGTCTTCTGAGGGTGTACTGCCTCTTCTGTATTCCTTCAGAAAAATGTTCAGTAGACTGAACTAATTCTTCGATCTTCTTAAAAAATTCTTTAGTAGATTGAAGTAAAACTTTAGTCTTCTGAGGTACATCTTCAGTCTTCTGATGGTGCACCTCAGTCCTATGGACATACTATTTTTGGTTTTCTTTCAGTTTTAGTTTTCAAATACATTTTTTCTCTCTTGCTTTGATTTCTAATAAACATTTTTCGGGGTTTTAAATAAGGTCTCTAAGTCAATAAGTAACCCTAGAAGAGCTTTCAACATATTTCCATATGATATTTAAACACGAAGTACTTACATCAAGACTTCTTAAAGCCTAAACTCTAGTCTTCAAATCTTCCATGATATATTTGCTTTGCGTCCTCTTTGAATGGAGCTTTGAGTCATCTTTAAGTTTCCACAATTTATTTACTTATGTTGGTGTTGCTTTAAGCTTCCTTTGGATCACTCTACATATAAATGTGGCTTTTGTGTCTTTGAGCTTTTTGATTCTCTTCTTTTGAACTTTTTCTATAAGCAATCCTAAAACATCGTCACTTAAACCAACACATATTAAATCATCCTTTATTTGTTATCATCAAAACAAGATTGAAAAGTCATTTTAGTCCAACAATCTCCCTCTTTTTTATGATGACAAATAAGAAGCGAAGATGAGGGTTCCTTAGAAAAAGGCTCCCCCTAACAATAACCATTCCTTTTAATAAGTTTGAAAAATGATGATCTCAAAGAGTTCAAACAATAATCACAATTAAAGCATATGAACACCAATCAAGTATTTCAAGCAGATGAACACACGCAACTCAATGTATTTTATTATAGCATATATGGTGTGCTTTTATTGCTTTAACATTTATTTTAATCTTTCATATATGTTTCAACATGTTTGCTCTCATTGTGCTTTAACAGTCATTCATTCATATTTGCTTATATCACATAATTCATATTCTCAAAATTCCATATTCTTAAAAGTCATCAAAGAGTCATTGCAAGCAGACAAACAACTCCAAGCAACATAAAACTAAGTTTAGCTATCATGCTCAATTTTTGCCTAAAATTTCTCCCCTTTTTGACATCAATCAAAAAGAGTAAGATATCAAGAAAATGTATAAATTCTAAGGTAATGAGCAACCATAAGCAAAAGTATAGATCTAGTGGAGGCTCATGATATATCATAATTTTCATTGATTTCCATAAATCATGATATCATTATTTAACAAGTCTAACTCCCCCTGAATGAAATTTATCTTGTATTCAATACATTCAGACTTTCATTTGTGAATTGTAAACTATGTATTCATGAAGATACCAATTGTGCTTTTAAATTTATCATGCCATGCTTCAAATATTAATTTATTTCATGTAAGTGCTCATGGATACCAATATCAAGAATAATACGAATATCATATCAATATCATATCATGCTCATAGATACAAATATGTTGTCATGCTCAAGTATCAATTAACATACTTATGGATACCAAATATATTTCATAATTACAAATACTAACATCATATCACACCAATATTCATGCTTAATAATCATGCTCTATAATTTCATACTCAAATTTGCAATGTATATTGAGCCATAATGTAGAGACCCGGTGAATTATATTAATTAAATAATAAGAGGAGGAGAGAAAAAGAAATTGAAATAGGAACTTCAGCAGGGACTCGTCGACGAACACAGAACGAGCCTTTTGGGATCGTCGATGGGTACATGTATCTTATCGATGAGAAGATACTGAGAAGGCTATTTTAGGACCTGAAATTTGTCAACGAAGAGTAAGTGTTCATCGATGAACTTCCTTCATGTCCTCGTCGACGAAGTGACATGTCATGTCAATAAGGACACATGGCTGAGCATTCTATATAAGGCCATGATGACCCTTTCTGCAACAGAAATCCTCTTCTCTCAGTTCTCTCTCTCTCTCTCTCTCTCTCTCTCTCTCTCTCTCTCTCTCTCTCTCTCTCTCTCTCTCTCTCTCCTGTATGGTTTTCTTCCCTTCTCTCTAGAAATCAGGGTCAGTTTTTCGCCGGATCGACAATTCGAAGTTGCCACACTATTCCTGGAAAGTTTCTCTTCATTTTTTCTGGAGTAGATCATTGGTAGGGCCAACTTGGACACCATCCCAGATTCATGGTAAGTTGGTTATCTTAGGCTTTTTGATGAATATTTGGTATTTCGGGAGTTGTATAAAAGTATTATTTGGAGAAATACTAAAGTTTTGTTAGGAAAAAATATTATTTTTAGGGTGTTGATCTGAGAACCCTACGAGTGTAGGGCTACTTATTTTAGGCTTTCTAATAGTCAGGTAAGGGAGTAAACTAAAGCAGTAATTTTTCATGAAAATTATTAGTATTTAATAGCATTCAGAAAGCATGTATTATATATGAGTATATTTGGAAAAATACTGCTATTGCACAAAAATATGCTTTTAGTGTAAATTTGATTATGTTAAGTCAGATTTGCAATAAAGGCATGCTTTTAGTTATTTTCAGAAAAATCAAAGATATTATAGGAAATTATGATTTTAGCACTTATGATAAATAATACATTTATTTAGATTAGTATGTATGAAATGCTCGGTGCAAGGCCGTGATTGATAGTTGGCGCAAGGTCGTAATTATGTATTTTATCCGGCATAAGGCCGTTTTTATCATGATATAATAGAATTCATAGAAATGCTACCAATCTAGTTTCATGTTAAACCAGTATATGTATACATACTATATATTATCATAACTCGGATGGTAGTTCAAATCAGTATTCAGGGCACGATACTCTAACTATTCAGTTCAGTTCAGACTTGTGCTACCACCCCTGCCAGTGGAGGGGGTCAAAATGGATAGTCGATGTGGCTTCTGTGTAGTGTTGTAGTCATCAACCTGGTAGTATAGACCAGGGTGGGGCAGGCCCATCATACTTACAGACATATTTGACTTGGCAATGGTTGGCTAGCTATTGTCAGGTCCCGCCTTCGGACTGCACAACCCGTCACGGGGGGCAATACATGGCATCAGCTAGCTATCCATCCTTGGTATATTTTAGTACTATCAGTTATAGCAGATGATTTTATTACTACAAAAAATCATTATGTTTTAATATGCTTATGATCATATATCTATTACTCAGTTTTTATATTACCAATGTTTACTAAGCATGTGTCATGTATTGTTTATTTATTATAATACAAAATATTCATGTTGCCACACAACTGTATTTAGTTTATTTTCCCTTACTAAGAGGTGTCTCACCCAAGTTTAAAATATTTCAGGAAACCCAGATAGATAGGGAGACTAAGCTCCGCGCCGTTAGGTGCAGTTTATACTATCCTGCTAGGAGGGTTGTTTTGAACTAGGGTTAGTTGGTTTTTTTTATTTATGATCCTAGTTTTATCTTTTGGTGTCTTTGGGGATTGTACTTATACTTTTATAGAAATTTTGGTGGATTTTGAATAGCTCTGGTACTATTATTATGGATGAATTTTATATTTACCGCTGCTTAGGCGTTCGCGGTGTATGAGAGGTGTGTGCCCATTACCCACGGGTTCGGGTTGACTTCGCTATATCATTAGTTATTGGTATCAGAGTATTTAATGTAATTAATTATGTAGTAAATTAAGCAGGTTGTTATAGTTTGGAATTAGAGCCTAGGTTTCTAGGTTCTATAAACTCTAGATTGCAGTGGAAATAATACCAGAATATAGGATAAAGGAATTGAGGTCTTGTTTTGTAGTCTAGATACAAGACATCCGTGATGGTTTGTGTGTCTTTTCTAGGGTTACGATTTCACGAAAGTCATGGTAAACTATTATCGGGTTGGGTATCTAGGTTGTACGATTGAACCTTGAATTAAAATCGGGAATGATAAACCAACTAAGGATATGATATACTAGTTAGATGATTTGTGTGGGGTATGATGTGGAATAGGGTCTTAAGCTAAGTTTATTTTCTTTTCAGGATGGACCCTGGAGGTGGTAGCACCTATGCTAGTGGTGATGAGGGTGCTGAGCCCTCAGGTCAGCTGGTGGCAACTCAGACGTAGTACTGCGCAGCATGGCTCAACAAGTCATGGCTGAAATTATTAGGAAGTCCAGGGACCAGGGAGGTCCATCTGCAGGCCACAGTAGTTCGATTGAGAAGTTTATCAATATAAATCCTCCAGCTTTCTCAGGAGGACCTAATCCTGCGATCGCCGAGAACTAGGTGCAGGAAATTGAAAAGGGGTTGGTGGTACTCCAGTGTACAGAGGAGTAGACGATGCTATTTGCTACACATAAATTGGCAGAAGAGGCCGAGAGATGGTGGACGACAGTGATGCACCTGGAGCAACAGAGAATATTTCCTCTAGAGATGACATGGGATCAATTTAAGGAAGTATTTTTCAACAGATACTTTCCAACCATGTCCAGAGAAGCCATGATAGAGGATTTCCTAAATATGAAGTAAGGACAGCAAACTGTGCAGCAGTACGCAGTGAGGTTTATTGAATTATCTCGTTTTACCCCATACATTATTCTAGACGAGATGAAGAAAGTAAGATAGTTTGAAAGAGGCCTAAGACAAGAATTACATAAGAAGATATTAATATTGAAATTGCAAGATTTTTCTGAGCTTGTGGACAGATCAGCTATGGAAAAAGCCGGAGAGTTGTTAGAGGCTAAAGAGAAGAAATAGAAAAAGAGATTCATGCCTTCTGGTTCCCAGTAAGGGTTCAGTCGGGGTTCGTGGAAGAGAGGTTGCGATTACAGGGATCGGAGGCAGTAGTCTGGGAGTCATGGGAATCAGGGTATGCAGTCATTTCCAGCTTGTCAAACTTGTGGGAAGAGGCACCTGAGGGAGTGTCGTGCTAGGCGAGGTATCTACTACCAATGTGGGGAGCCAGGGCACATGATGAGAGATTGTTAGGCTCGAATTGGAGATGCTCCTACTCCTAGACCTGCTCGGGGAGGTTAGAAGGCACCTCATGGAGGTTAGCAAAGGAATACGACTCCAGCGAGAGTTTACACCTTGACACTGGGTGATGCTGAGACAGCTGGCAACGTGGTCACATGTATGGTTAGCATGCTTTCATTTAAAGTTATTATATTGTTTGATTCAGGGGCCACACACTTGTTCGCATCTATGGAATGTATTAAATTATGTGGGGCAGAAACGCAGTTATTAGACATTGAATTGTTAGTAACTACATCGACCGGGTCAGTAGGGAGGTGTAGTAGGGTGCTCCGAGACTGTCTAATTGAAATATAGGCGAAAGTTTTGTCTGCTAATTTGATCGTGCTGAACATGCATGGGTTTAATGTAATATTTGGCATGAATTGGCTGGCAGCTAACTTTGCTAGTATAGACTGTCAGTTGAAAGAAGTGATTTTTAGACCACCGGGAAGACCAGAATTCAGGTTCATAGGGTCGCGAGTGCAATCCCCGCCTCGGTTAGTATCAGCCATCCAAGCGAGAAAACTTCTTCTAAGTGGTTGTTAAGGATTTGTGGCCTTTCTTAAGGAAATTTCAGGGAATGAATTGAAGCTTGCTAATACGCCAGTGGTGAAGGAGTTTTCAGATGTCTTTCCAGATGAGCTACCTAATTTACCTCTTGATCGCGAGGTGGATTTCCCTATCGATCTACTTCCAGGGACAGCGTCGATCTCTAAAGTTCCTTACAGAATAGCGCCAGCAGAATTGGGAAGGCTTAAAGATCAGTTGCAAGATTTTATGGGTAAGGGATTTATATGACCTAGTGTACCTCCGTAGGGAGCTCCAATATTATTTGTAAAGAAGAAAGACGGGACCATAAGGATGTGTATATATTATAGGGAAATTAATAAGGTGACAATCAAAAATAGGTATCCTCTACCCCTATAGATGATTTATTTGACTAGCTCCAGGGTACACGGGGTTACTCCAAGATTGATCTCTAATCAGGTTATCATCAAGTAAAGGTAAGGGTAGAAGATGTATCGAAGACAACCTTTCATACTAGGTATGGACATTATGAGTTTCTCGTTATACCTTTTAGTCTGATGAATGGTCCTACAATATTCATGGATTTGATGAATAGAATCTTCCACCAATTATTAGCCAGTTTGTTGTGGTTTTCATTGATGACATACTGGTCTATTCGAGGAGTTATGAGGAACATAAGATACACTTGATATAAGTACTTTAGACGCTCAAGGAGAAGAAGTTGTATCTCAAGTTTAGAAAGTGTGAATTCTGGCTCGAGAAGGTTGCGTTTTTCGGACATGTTATCTCAGGGGATGGAATTTCTGTGGATCATAGCAAGATTGATGCAGTGGTGATGTAACAAACTGCTATTTCTTTAATATATTTTTTTTCCTCTTTTTATATAAATATAATAAATGTCATATGTTTGAAGTACTACTAATAAAACTAAGCTCCGAGGAGTGCTGAGAATAATTTTGTATATCATACGTAACTAAGCAACGATAACTAAAAAACTGTACACTGTCTTATACACAATACCAGAAAACTATAATACTCTTAAATGTGTTTACAATAAAAAATACCCAGTGACATCACTATAATCTGAAAACTATCCCAAAACACTAGTATCTCAAATATACCTATCCTTCCCACAAGGGAAGCTCAAGACAACCTCTACTCACAAGCCCGATCTGCTCGCCTAACTGGATCACCTGAAAAACATTAAGTCACAGGGATGAGACAATGCTTAGTAAGTGGAAATAAGCTATTACTAGTGTGTGGCAACTGAGTTAATCATTTAAAATATTGAAATAATACTAATATTGTAATCTGAGAAAACTAATAAACTGTACAATATATATATATATATATATATATCATGTAATCTTTAAAATACAACTGTGTATCTGAGTTTGCTATCTAAAGGTACTGCTAATATAATAGCATAAACTGTTGTTGTGTGATATATCTGTACATAAGAACTTCTGCTATACCCTGGGATGTGTACATCATGATATATCCCCACATGATAGTGTTGTGCGGCCCGTAGGCTGGACTTACTCTGGTTGGCCTACCAGGCAAGTCAATATGAATCTCTAACATCTGCCAATCTGTAACAATCTAGCCCACTACAATCACTCCGGGCCATCTCTAACCTCTATCATAGTCTAACCGGCTACCTCAACCTAGCATGCTGGGGAGACTACAATCTCTCCTCGCATAGTTAAATGGAATTCACATACTATCTAAGTCATGTGGTTGCACGTGTTTGAAATAGCAATGGTACTGTGCTCTCCTGTATATATATTTGTCTGTAATTTCCATAGGGATCTAATATTACTATATGCATATATAAATACATAATCATCTTGCTGCTTTTAACATGATTTCAAAAACAACCATAACACTACAAATCTAAGCTGTAATATCTAAAACATCTATCTGAATTATCTGTAATATCTATTTAAAATATATGAAATGGCTTCCTGTAATAACTGCGATATTTATCTGTAATATATGTAATATTTGTCTATAATCTCTGTATATAATATTTGTATCCTCTGTATATAATATCTGTAATCTCTGAATAATCTAATTATAGCATCTTGATGCTATAACTGCATAATCTGTTTGAGTGTTATGGTTTAGAAATCATGTTTTTCTGATAAATACTATATGTCTCATTCATTGCTAATAATCTGAAATATCTGAATATCTGTAATATTGTAAAATCTACATACTATACTGTAATAAACTAATGCCACACATTTGAGTAAACACAATCTCATGCTCAATTCCTGTAATATTGCTATAAAGATAATATTCATAATTCTCTGGAAAAATAATCTGATCTATATGCTTGTAAATACACATTCATAATATTCTATATACATATTAAAAATCGCTAGCATAGCATATTTTTCTTACCTTAAATCTAAAAAGCCTTTACTAAATTCTAGCCTTATACTCGTAGAGTTCCCAAATCAACTCCCTGAAATTAACATCCCCCAGAACCAAACATCAGTATTTGTCTATATACAACATTTCTTATAACTATAGGGAAAGCGAATCCTAAATAAATTGCTTACCCTGAAATTAGGATGAATTCCAAACCAACTTCTCCAACGATCAGCTCCGGCAAACATGCAGAGAACTTTTCCAGAAGCGTCGCGGTGGCCTCAGATCTTCAATCCAGCAAGAAATGGAGCCAGGATCAAAGAGAGAAGGGGAGAGGGTCATTAAAGAGAGAGAAAAGGGTTTCTTACACCAAGATTCTGCCAAAAATCTGAGTTTTAAGTATTTATAGATCTGGATTCGTCGACCAGACACGTCACCTCATCGACAAGTCCTGTAGAAAGTTCATCAACGAACCTGCACCCTCGTCGATGAATTTCAGACTTCCAAAAACCCTTTCTTGGTATCTTCTTATCAACAAGGTCCTCAGGTATCCTCGTCGAAGAATCACCTGTGTTCATTGACGAGGCCCTAACGCAGAATTAGCAGAGGTAATGGCTAGAGTGCGGGATGGTCAGGAAGAGGAGTTCAGCATATCAGATTATGAAGACTTGCGATTTTGTACTAGGCTCTGCGTTCCTGCCGATACCAAGATTAGGAGAACTATATTGGAGGAGGCTCATAGATCACTATACACAGTCCATCCCGATAGTACTAAAATGTATTGGGATCTACGAGAGTACTTTTGGTGGAGTGGAATAAAGAAGGAGATAGCGAAGTTTGTACAGAAATGCTTGACGTGCTAGAAGGTTAAGGCTAAGCACCAGAGAACAGTAGGACAATTACAGCCACTCTTCATTCCATAATGGAAGTGGGACCACGTTTCTATAAATTTTGTTATGGGGTTACCACCAGTTCGACAAGGATTGAATGCAATTTGGGTGGTTGTTGATCATCTAACGAAGATTGCCCATTTCATCCCTATTAAAGTCGGTTATTCCTTGGATAGACTAGCAAAAATATATGTTCAGGAGATAGTTTGCGTCCATGGTGTACCAATATCCATAGTCTCAGACTGGGATTCTCAGTTCACTTCACGATTTTGGAAAAGTTTTCAGGAGGCTATAGGTACACAGTTAGCATTTAGCACAGCTTTTCACCCTCATACAGATGGTCATATTGAGAAGATGATCCATACATTAGAAGATATGCTTTGAGCATGCATGCTAGGTTTTGGGGGCAGCTGGACTCAGTTTATGTCGTTAGTTGAATTTGCTTACAATAACAACTATTGGGCTAATATCGACATGGCACCCTACGAGGCATTGTATGGTAAGAGGTGTCGTTCTCCTCTTTTCTGGGATGAGGTAGGTGAGAGGTGAGTTTTCGGTCCAGATATTGTTCAGCACACATATGAAAAGGTCCAACTAATTAAAGAAAGAATCAGTACTACACAGAGTTGGCAGAAAAGCTAGGCAGACACTCGTCGTCGAGAATTAGAGTTTGACATGGGAGACTGAATATTCATAAAAGTAGCTCCTCTGAGAGGAATTATAAGGTTTGTAAAGAAGGGAAAGTTAAGCCCTAGGTTTATTGACCCTTTTGAGATACTAGAAAGAATAGGGTCAGTTGCTTATAGGCTAGTTTTGTCGTCAATGTTATCTAGAATACACGATGTGTTTCATGTTGCTATGTTGAGAAAACACATCTCAGATCCATCCCACATAATGAGTTATGCATAAATAGAGCTTAAGGATTCATTAGCTTATAAAGAAGCACCAGTATAGATATTGGATAGAAAAACACAAGAGTTACACACTAAAGAAATCACACTAGTAAAAGTTTTGTGGAAGAATCATTCTATAAAGGAAGCTTCTTGGGAGCTCGAGGAGCAGATGAGACAGAAATACCCGCCATTCTTCCAAGAGGTTTAAAGGTAATTAGGTAAAGTATAATAGCTAAATAGTGTTTCTTTTGCAGGTACATGTATTGAATAGGTGAAAGTAGTTATTAGTTTTATATGCGTAATTTCCCAAAATTTGGAATGTAACCACGGTATTCCCTTGCCACAAGTGAGGGTAAGTAATAAAATAAGTTGACCAGTTTCCTCAAAGGATAATGTATGATTGACATAGTAAATTTCGAGGTTGAAATTTTATAAGGAGGGGAGAATGTAATAACTCGAGGAATTAATCAAGACCTCATCGACGAACACAAGGGATTCTTCGACAAAGATATATAAGGACCTCGAGGATAAACTCAAGCTCCGAGGAGTGCTAAGAATAATTATATATATCATATGTAACTAAGTAGCGATAACTGCAAAACTGTACACTGTCTTATACTCAATACCAGAAAACTATAATACTCTAAAATATGTTTACAATAAAAAATACCTAGTGACGTCACTATAATCTGAAAACTATCCCAAAACAATGGTATCTCAAATATACCTACCCTTCCCACAAGGGCAGCTCAAGACAACCTCTACCCGCAAGCCCGATCTGCTCACCTACCTAGATCTCCTAAAAAACATTAAGTCACTGGGATGAGACAACGCTCAATAAGTGGAAATATGTTATTACTAGTGTGTGGCGACTGAGTTAATCATTTAAAATACTGAAATAATACTGATACTGTAATTTGATAAAACTGATAAATTGTATAGAATATATATATATAATGTAATCTTTAAAATACAATTGTGTATCTGAGTTCGATATCTGAAGGTACTGCTAATATAATAGTATAAACTACTGCTGTGTGATATATGTGTACATAGGAACTTCTACTATACCCTGGGATCTGTATATCATGATATATCCCCTCATGATAGGGTTGTGCGGCCCATAGGCTAGACTTACTCTAGTTGGCCTACCAAGCAAGTCAATCTGAATCTCTAACAGCCATCAATCTGTATCAATCTAGCCCACTGCAATCACTCCGGGCCATCTCTAACCTCTATCATTGTCTATCCTCACACGGTTAGACAGAATCCACATACTATCTAAGTTATGTGGTTGCACGTGTCTGAAATAGCAATGGTACCATGCTCTGTTGTATATATATCTGTCTATAATTTCCACAGGGATCTGATATTGTGTAATACTGTATATATATATAAATATATAATCATCTAGCTGCTTTTAACATGATTTCAAAAACAACCATAATACTATAAATCTGAGTTGTAATATCTAAAACATCTATCTGAATTATTTGTAATATCTATTTAAAATATATGAAATATCTGTCTATAATAACTGTGATATCTATTTGTAATATCTATAATATTTGTCTGTAATATTTGTATAAAATATCTATATATAATATCTGTACCCTCTGTATATAATATCTATAATCTTTGAATAATCTAATTATAGAATCTTCATGCTATAACTGCACAATCTGTCTGAATAATCTGTCTCAGTAATCTATCTAAGTGTTATTGTTTAGAAATCATGTTTTTTTGATAAATACTGTATGTCTCATTCATTACTAAGAATCTGAAATATCTGAATATCTGTAATACTATAAAATCTACATACTATATTGTAATAAACTCATGCCACACATTTGAGTAAACACAATCTCATGCTCAATTCCTATAATACTGCTATAAAGATAATATTCACAATTCTCTAGAAAAATAACCTGATCTACATGATTGTAAATACACATTCATAATATTCTGTATACAAATTAAAAATTGCTAGCATAGCATATTTCTTTTACCTTAAATCTGAAAAGCCTCTACTAAATTCTAGCCCTATACCCCCAGAGTTCCCAGATCAACTCCCTAAAATTAACATCCCCCAGAACCAAACATCAATATTTTTATGTATACAACATTTCTTATAATTGTAGGGAAAGAAAATCCTGAATAAATTGCCTTACCCTAAAATTGGGATGAATTCCAAACCAACTTCTCCAACGACCAACTCCGGCAGACTTGCAAAGAATTTTTCCAGGAGCATCGTGGTGGCCTCAGATCTTTAATCCGGTGAGCAACGGAGCCAGGATCGAAGAGAGAAGGGGAGAGGGTTATTAGAGAGAGAGAAAAGGGTTTCTTGCACCAAGAATCTGCCAAAAATTCAAGTTTTAGCTATTTATAGAGCTGAATTCGTCGATGAGTCTTGTAGAAAGTTTGTCAATGAACCTGCACCGTCATCGACGAATTTCAAACTTCCAAAAACCCTCTCTCAGTATCTTCCCATTGATGAGGCTTGTCTTCATCGATGAGGTCATCATGTATCCCCGTCGATGAATCCCCTATGTTCATCGATGAGGCCCTAATTAATTCCTGGGGTTATTACAGGTGAATTAGGCTAGGACGAGGAACGTTCGGGAAATCAATAATTTCTTGGGGCTGGCTGGTTATTACCATCATTTTGTTGAGGGATTCTTAGCATTATTAGGACCTCTGACATGGCTAACTAAGAAGAATGTCAGGTTTGAATGGGATGACAGCTATGAGTAGAGCTTCTAGGAATTGAAGTAAAGGCTTGTTATGGCACCGGTGTTGATTATCCCGTCAAGGGATGAGGGTTATGTTGTCTACAGTGATGCCTCCTTAAAAGGGCTTGACTATGTATTGATGTAGCATAGTAGGGTTGTAGCTTATGCTTCTAGACAGTTGAAAGAATATGAAAGGAACTACCCTGCCCACGATCTGGATCTGGCTGCAATGGTACACACATTAAAGATTTGGAGGCATTACCTATATGGTGAGTGGTGCAAGATATCCTTCGACCACAAAATTTTAAATTACTTTTTCACTCATAAGGAACTAAATATGAGGTTGAGAAGGTGGTTGGAGCTCATTAAATATTTTTATTATATTATTAGTTACCACCTAGGGAAAGCAAACATGGTAGCTGATGCGTTGAGCAAGAAATATGTGGGGCCAACACTGGCAGCTACGGAGGTTCAGCACCCAATTCTGATGGATCTGGAAAGTTTTGGTATAGAATTGATAGATAGTGATCCTTAGGTATTCATTGTCAACTTAGTGGTGCAACCTACATTACAAGAAAGGATAAAAGTTGCCTAGGAAGAGGACCCATAATTAGTAGAAGTAATGGTCAGAGTACGGGATGGTCAGGGAGAGGAGTTTAATATTTTAGATGATGGAACTTTACAGTTCCGTTCTATATTATGCGTTCCAACTGATGCTGATATTAGGAAGACCATCCTATAGGAAGCTCACAGATCTTTATACACAATTCATCCCAGTAGTACCAAAATGTATAGAGATCTGCGGGAGTCTTACTGGTGCAATGGCATAAAGAAAGAGATTTTTGAATATGTAGCTCATTGTTTGATGTGCCATTAGGTTAAGACTGAGCATCAGAGTCCGGCGGGGCCGTCGCAGCCACTTTTCATTCCAGAATGGAAGTGAGATCATATATCCCTAGATTTTGTTTCGGGTTTGCCGTCGGCATTATATGGTCAGAATGCAATATGGGTGATCGTGGATTGTTTGACGAAGACCACCCATTTCCTTCCCATTAAGATCAAATAGTCCATGGACAAATTGGAGGAGATTTATATTCAAAAGATAGTCCGTTCTCATGGTGTGCCAATGACTATAGTGTTAGATCGAGACCCACGTTTTACGTCATGATTTTGGAAGAGCTTGCAGGAAGCTTTGGGGTCTCAGTTATCTTTCAGCATAGTGTTCCATCCTCAAATGGATGGACAGACTGAGAGGATGATCTAGATATTAGAAGATATTTCGAGCATGTGTGTATAACAATAATGGTCTCAATTATTACTTAGTTTATGCCGCTGGTGGAATTTGTGTATAACAATAGCTATCAGGCCAGTATTGGCATGGCACCATTTGAGTCACTCTCGGAAGAAGATGTCATTCTCCATTATACTGGGATGAGATGGGTGAGTGTCAAGTTGTGGGCCCACAGTTGGTGCAACAGGCTTATAATAAGGTTTGGCTCATAAAGGATAGGATTAGTGCAGCTCAAAGCCAGCAGAAGAATTACGCCAACACTCACTGTAGGAAACTGGAGTTTGATATTGGAGACCATGTGTTTTTAAAGATAGCTCTGTTAAAGGGAGTTATAAGATTTGGAAGGAAGGGTAAACTTAGCCCTAGGTTTATTGGTCTGTTTGCTATTTTTGAGAAGATAAGACCAGTTGCCTATAGGCTAGCTTTACAACCTGTTTTGTCTAAGATACACGACGTATTCCATGTTTCCATATTAAGGAAATACGTCCTAGACCCCTCTCACATAATCATTTATAGTGAATTAGAGATCAGTGATTCACTAGCTTATGAGGAGGTACCAATTCTGATTTTTGACAGGAAAGAACAAGAATTGCACAACAAGAAGATTCCTTTAGTAAAAGTCATGTGGAGAAACCATGCGGTGGAAGAAGCTTCTTGGGAACTCGAGGAATAGATAAGGCAAAAATACCCCCATTTTTTTGTGGAGTTTAGTTATAATCGAGTAAAGTGTGAGTGGTTATGTAATGTTTCTTTTGTAGGTTAGTCAATGCATGTAATATTTTTTTTTTTGTAGAAGATAGTATTTTGGTTGTGGGAAAATTTTAATTTACGTATATATGTAATCTCCCAGAACCTTGAATGTAACCACGGTATTCGTCCGCCACAAGTGAGGGTACATAATAAAATAAATAGACCACTTTTCTTTAAGGGATATGGAATCGTACAGATAGTAAATTTCGAGGACGAATTTTTATTAGGAGGGGAGAATCTAGAGACTTAGTGAATTATATTAATTAAATAATAGGAGGAAGAGAGAAAAATAAATTGAAATAGGAACGTCAACAAGGTCTTGTCAACGAACGCAGTGCGTTCCTCGACGAACCGGCCTTTTCAGATCGTCGATGGGGACACATATCTCATCGACGAGAAGATACCAAGAAGGCTGTTTTCGAACCTGAAATTCTTCGATGAAGAGTAAGTGTTTGTTGAAAAAATTCCTTCATGTCCTCGTCGACAAAGTGACGTGTCTCGTCAATGAAGACACGCGGCTGAGCATTCTATATAAGGCCATGATGACCCTTTCTACGAGAGAAATTCTCTTCCCTCAATTCTTTCTCTCTCCTGTACGGTTTTCTTCCCTTCTCTCTATAAATTTGGGTCGATTTTCTTCCGGTTCAATGATCTGAGTCTTCCACGCTACTCTTGGTAAGTTTCTCCTCATTTCTACTATAGTAGAACTTTGGTAGGGCCAACTTGGACACCATCCCAAATTTAGGGTAAGTTGGTTATCTTAGGCTTTTTTATGAATATTTGGTATTTTTGGAGTTGTAGAAAAGTAGTGTTTGGAGAAATACAGAAGTTCTGTTAGGAAAAATGTTATTTTTAGAGTGTTAAGCTGAGAACCTAGTGGGTGCAGGGCAAGTTATTTTGGGGCTTTCCAGCAGTCAGGTAAGGGAGTAAACTAAAACAGTAATTTTCCATCAAAATTATTATTATTTAATATCAGATTAATTTTCAAAAAGCATGTATTATGTACGAGTATATTTGGGAAAATACTGGTGTTACATAGTGAAATTAGGAATAACTTCCCAACAAGGGGGGTGAATTGGAATTTAAAACTTCCTTTTAATTCTTTTGGAGAATTCTTGACCTTTTAAATTCTTTAACCAATTCTTTAACTTGTTTGTTTAATTTATCAATTACACAATAACTGAGATTCTTTTAAACAATCAACTAATTAAACATTCAATCTTCGACCACAATTTGAAAGTAAAAACGACCAAACCAAGAATGAGATATACAAGACTTTGAATATGATAATTTTATACTTGCTTATATCAGCCTGCGGCCTTATAGTGAATTTTCTTCATCAATATGATGTTTAATATAAAATTCAATCACTCTTTCTAAATATTTAGAATTCAAATAAACTTTCAGTTAATTTATCTTTGAGTGTTTAACCAAGTAACATACTTCCGTATGGTTTCCGTAAAGAATGGTTTAACCAACATACTCCCTTTTCGGTTTCCGCAACTCAAATCAAATTTGAACTTTAAGTTTGTTTGATTTCTAAATTTATGTAGTATATATGATTTCAAATTTAAACCATCCACACAATTAAAATATGTACTAAAAATAAAGAATAGGGAAAGAAAGAGTGAGACGGAGATTTTTACAAGGTTTGGCTTATACCCAGCCTATGTCCTCGCCTTTGGCAAACCACCAAAGGATTCACTAAACCTATTCCTTTACTGGGCAGAACAATACCTTTGCACACTCCTTCAATTGGCTAGAGCCCCCCTCTCCAAACGATATCCTCTCGTTCAATCACTCCTTCAAAATAGGCTAGAGCCCGCCTATCCAAACGATGTACCCTCACTTGGCCACTCCTTAACTAGGTTAAAGCCCGCTTCTCTAAGCAATGTCCCCTTGCTTAGCCAACAATCCAAATAGTCCTTGGATTCGTCAATCTAAAAAATCAAATAGATGTGTACAAAGAACTTGTTCCTCAAAGAGCTGGTTAGTACAACAATTACAGCATAACTAATATACTTCAAAACTAAATTTAGAATATGAAATTCATACTTGAAGCTCCAGAATTGTATCACCATAGAGTTCTTTCAATAGATGAAAGAATTAGCAATTTAAGAAGAAGATTGGTGAGAAGATCAGCAAGACTTCAGTTGATTTTGTGAGTGATGTGAGCTTTGAAGAACTTTTAGAGTTTCAGAATTTCAGAAGGCTTGAGGGAATATATTTGCAGAATTTGATTTCTTGGTGTCTTTCTTGTTCTTTTAAAATCAATGTATCTTGAGGTATTCATAGAGGTAGAAAACCTCCTTACTTGTTCCCCAAGAATACTAAGAGTTGTTTCCAAATATTAAAAATATTTAAGCTTCCAAAAATTTGAATTTCAAAGATTATATCCATTGGAAAATTAAAACATGCCTCAAGCCAGACGTCTGTCAAACTCTTGTAGTCCTGCTGTTAGTGTATAACATACATATATCTCTCTAATAGAAAGGTGGCAGTCAACTGTCCTCAAGGTGGCAACCGTCTAGCCATGAATTTTAAGTCTAACTTTTACGCACAGAGAGATGGCAATCGTCTGTCCTCAAGTGAGCAGTCGTCTATTCATGAACCACTCAATTTTTAAAACACTCAGAATGGTGGTAGTCGTCTGGTAAAACACACATAGACGTCTCATTTTACCTTGGCAGTCATCCATCTGCTAGTTGACAATCTTCTATCATGCTCTGCTACTTTGATCAGGTTTCTTGACTTGCCAGTCGTCTGTCTATTAATAGACAGTCGTCTGTCCAGGTAGTTTTTCCTCTTTAAGCTCTTTTTGATTTCTCTCTCTTTTGTTTAAGTTTATCTTGAAATATTGACTTGCTTAACTTTTAAAAACATGTTCCAAGGCTTAAGCTATGGTCTCTAAGTTTCCTTTTGAATAATGAGCTTCAAAATAAAAACTTCATATTTGAATAAACTTGAAGTACTTACAAAGACTTGAACCTAAGCTGTTTTGACATTTTCTTGGCTTTAAGGTCTTTTGATCTTCTTTGCTGAACTTCTGATCTCCCAAGACTTCTCTGAGCTTTAAATTTGGATCACTTGAGCTTTCAAGATGTAGCATTTGAAATTTGAGCTTCATTTGAACTTTCAGCTTTCCATTCGAGTTTTGTCTTTTTATTCTTGAATCCATGCCTCAAGCTTGATATAGTTATCCTTTTCTAAAGTACAAGCTCTCATGAACTCTTTATCGTTGCATTCTTTATTTAGTCTTAAAAATAACAACACTTAACCAAATATGTTAAGTTATACTTGTTTGTTAGCATCAAAATAGGATATTAAGTCTTGTAAAGCCAACAATCTCCCCCTTTTTGATGATGACAAATAAGAAGCAAAAATAAAATTAGAGTGAGCCTTAAATAAGACTCCCCCTTTCAATAAGCATCATTTTAGCAACATTCAAGTTCAAATACTTCTCATCCTTTTGATATATATATATATATATATATATATATATATATATATATATTATGTTCAAGCTCAATTTTTGTAACTCAATTTTTTCTAAACACTTCTCCCCTTTTTTGAAATCGATCAAAAAGAGAAAAAAAAAATATGATGATCAAATTCAAATATCATTTTGAGTATATCATCAAACATGTGGACACCTCAATTTATTTTTCAATATAGCATGGGTAGTGTGTGTTAATAGGCAAATCTTTACTAACAACCTTTTCTTCCTTTGTTATTATCCAATTTAAGATATGATTCATGGTATCAAATGATTAATAGGGAAATGATCATATACACATGATACTTTCCCTGTCAATCAGCATACTCAATAATTTTTAAGCCAATAATTCAGAAGATTCAAAGTTTCAATTTTAACATTAACATTAGAACTTATAGTAAATCAAATTATTTAACAAAACATTACATAGGTTCAGAGCTTTAGAACTAGAAACAAAGACATACAGAGACTTATAGACTTTGCTCATACATACTTCCCCTTTTTACATCAACAAAAAAGCAAAATACATCCAGATTTTGAGCACATATAGCATACAAAGTGGCAAAAACAACATCAAAAGTCTATGTATCAGAATTAGTGTCACTATCTTCAGCAATTCCTTTTACCTTTGGATTACTGTGAGCCTTCTTCTTCTTTGTCTTCTTCATCAGTTGCTTCTTCATCTTCTCCTTCAGCTTACCTTTCTTCTTCAGCTTCTTCTTCATCTTCTCCTTCATTTTCAGCTTCTTCCTCATTGGTATTTTCATTACCCTCATTATCTGAATCAAATTGCTCTATCTTAGCAATTTGATTATCTAACAAGGTATACTTGTCATCAATGGTTGAGATTTTATCATGAAGAGAAGCAAAATTTTCTCGCATTTTAGAACTAACACTCGTATAATTCTAATAAAACTGAACAAACTAAGGTGGCATATTAGCTTCTTCAGGAGTTGGATTCCTTTCTTCTTATGTAGGAATTGCTGATCTATTGCCCCGAAACATCCATCCCTTGGTATACTTTTTGTAACCCATTCGTTTTAGTGTAGTAAATGAGAAAACATGATAATGAGTTCGTTTCACTATTTTTGAAGCTGGAGAGAGGACTTGAAAATGAGCAAAGATCAAGAAAAGAATGCTGCCATACGGAAGCCCAAATCTAGGAGATTCGAGCTTCATAACCATCCATTTCAGTATAATGCTGGATAAGTCTAATTTCTTCCCTTTTAGTAAGCACCACATTATGAAACAATCGAAGAACGATACATGATCAAAGGATCTAGACCTCAGAATTATATTGTATGCAATGATCTTATACAGGATTTGTTCTTAAAGATTGAGTTGTTTATATGGTGGAGGATGTCCAAAATAAACAGGTGCATCGTTCATCACAAGAGGCAAAAATTTTTGTGGTGAGAATCCCTGTTCCATAGTCCATTGCTTTTCTACTGGAGTACACTCAAAATTTCTGCACTTGATGTGAAGAATTTTCCTTAAAGAGTGTGGGGTAAGAGTTATTTTTTGACCATAAATTTTTGTAGCAATTCCAACTTCTTTCTTTACCAAGTTTGAATAAAAAATCTTAATTTGATCTAGGTAATACCCTTTCACTTGGTGAAGAATGAACTTGTCCCATCCAATAGTTTTGAACATTTTGATAATTTTGGGCAAATCTTCTTCAAAGAAAGTTACATCTAGTACCTTGCAGAACATTGGATCGATTGCCAAAATGTGATTTTGATATAATGCTTTCGCATGCAAAGAAACCAGCCATTTCTCTATGTCGTCATTGTTTGTCAGCTTTGAAGAAGACGAGGAGGCTTTTTCTTTTCTTCCTACAGTTTTGGTATGAACCATTTTGTGCCAGTTGAAGTTCAGAAACCCTAGATGTGTATGGCTTAGGGTTATGATGGATGATCTTTGGGAGCAGTTTAGGAGAGAAAGAACTTGGAAGAAAAGGAAGAGAATATGATTTAGAGAAGGGAAGACAAATGGACAGACATCTGGAAGGTTTAAAAATCGTGTTTTTAAGTGAAATGAACACCACTTGCCACGAGACAGTCACCTGTCACTATGTTAACAGTCGTCTATCGACTGTCTTTTATACAGACAGTAGTCTTCCAGTCGCCTGCCAGCTCTCTAGCAATCGTCTGCCCTAACTAACTGTTCTTCTTCTCTTTTTAGTTAACTTCTCTTACATGTAGCAAGCTTGATTTTTGGTTTCATATGAATTTTTCTTAAAAAATCTTTATCATGAGTTTGTATGAATCATTTTATGATTTTTGGCCAACAATGTATTTTAATAAACACTATGAGTTTTTCAATGCTTTTTATCTAGGTACCCATACCTTTTTAGGTCTTGTAGGTTTCACAAGGGATGTTTCCTTAATTCTCCATATTTGTTTCGTTTTCACATTTTTTCTCTTGAATGGACATTCAAACTTGATATGCCCCTTTTTCTTGCATTGATAGCATATTGTATTAGTGTAGGCATTACTAGATGTGGTAGCATAGTCTTTAGCTTCTTTTGAAAAATAACCCATATAAAGATTCCTTTTTCTTGTATTTTTAATTCCATTAAAACCAATGCCTTCTTTATTTAGAGTCATTCTTGGGAGCCTAGAATTTTGTCAAAGTTTGTTTTTCCTTTTGTAAAGTTATAAATGATCTTTTCTTTATCTTTAATCTGATTTTTGAGATCATTTAACTCTATCTCTTTTTTGTTGTCAACCTTCTTTAGTGATTTTTCTAATTCTAGAGATAGTTTTCTTATCTTATCCTCTAATTCAGAAATATATATATCTTTCTTATATTCTATAGAGGATAGGGATCGAAGGTCTTCTATCATCTTTTCATTCTTGCTTTCCAATTCTTTAATTTTTAAATCTTTTTCACTTTCAGCAAGATTTTTAGCTTCTAACTCCTTTGTCATAACTTCATTCTTACTTTCTATTTTCTTGATTCTAGAATCCTTTTCTCTTTCTGCAGCCTAAAGGAATTCTAACTCTTTCATTATTCCTTCATTCATATTTTTCAAAGAAGTATTTTGTTTAGTTACTTGAATTAGCATCTTATGAACTTTGAATAAATCATTTTAAAGTTCTTCATAAGATGACATGCTCTCATCAATGAATTCATCACTACAAGAATTATTTAAAGATTTAGATGAGGAGTTTTCCTCATTGTCCCAATCCATAAAGCACGTATAAGCAACCTGTTGGTCACTTGATTCATTCTCTTAACTACTTGTACTCATCATGTCCCAAGTAGTGGCTTTCATGGCCTTTTTCTTTTTCTTCTTAGATTAATTCTTTAGTAGTGGACATTTTGGTTTAATATGTCCAGCTTTGTTGCAATTATAACACATAGGAGTTTTATTCTTTGATTTCTTGCTAACTTCTTCTTCTTCTTCATCTGATTCAGATTTGGATTTTCTTTTGAATTTATTTTTCCTTCTTAGAATTTTTTCTAGCATTTTAGATATAAAGGTTACTTCATCTTCATCCATTTCTTCTTCACCACTTTAGTTGTCTTTAAAGACTTTGAAGGCTATTGAATCTTGGGCTTTGGTTTTACCACTCTTTTTATTCATTGCCATTTCGTATGTGAGTAAAGAACCTATAAGCTCATCTAAGGAAGTGGTTTTCAGATTTCTTCCTTCCGTTATAGCTATGGTTTTTGGTTCCCATTTAGGTGGTAGCCCCCTAAAAATTTTCCTTATCATCTCATAAGTAGTGTAGGTTTTTCCTAGTGCATTAGGGAATTGATTATGTGAGTGAACCTAATAAACACATTAGTTATGGACTCATCCAGGTTCATTCTAAAGGCTTCATATTCACTTGTAAGCATATCAATCCTATTATCCCTAACATCTATAGTTCCTTCGTATGTCACTTCTAGTTTGTCCCATATCTCCTCAGCCAATTTGCAAGTCATTACTCTATTAAATTCATTGGCATCTAAAGCACAATATAAAGCATTCATGGCACTAGAATTTACTTGCAGCATCATATAGTCTAAGTCTGTCATATCAATTTTCTCCTTAGGAACTTTTTTTCCATCAACTATCTTAGTGGGAATTTGGTCACCTTCCATAATAACCTCCCATGCTTTCCAATTCATAGTTTGGAGAAATATTTACATTCTCTTTTTCTAGAAGATATTGTTCAAATCACAAAAAATGGGTGGCCAGGTTGAAGATTGTCCCTCTCCAAAGGGAGCTACGCCTAAGTTAGCCTTTACGATCTTTCTATAGCTACTAATTAAGATTTGCTATAACCCCTCTTCAATACCAATTGAAATTAGGAATAGCTTCCCCAGAAGGGGGGTGAATTGGAATTTGAAACCTCCTTTTAATTCCTTTAGAGAATTCTTAACCTTTTTAATTCTTTAACCAATTCTTAAACTTATTGTTTAATTTATAAATTACATAATAACTGAGATTCTTTTAACAATCAACTAATTAAACATTCAATATTCAACCACAATTTGAAAGTAAAAACAACCAAAACAAGAATGAGATATACAACACTTTGAATATGACAATTTTATACTTGCTTATATCAGTTTGTAGCCCTATAGTGAATTTTCTTCATCAATATGATGTTTAATATAAAATTCAATCACTCTTTCCAAATATTTAGAATTCAAATAAACTTTCAGTTAATTTATCTTTGAGTGTTTAACCAAGTAACGTACTCCCGTATGGTTTCAGCAAAGAATGATTTAACCAACGTACTTTCTTTTCGGTTTTTGCAACTCAAATCAAAATTGAACTTTAATTTTTTTTTTATTTCGAAATTTATGTAGTATATATGATTTCAAATTTAAACCATCCACGCAATTAAAATATGTACTGAAAATAACGAGTAGGGAAAGAAAGAGTGAGACGGAGATTTTTACGAGGTTCGGCTTATACCCAGCCTATGTCCTCGCCTTTGGCAAACCACCAAAGGATTCATTAAACTTGCTCCTTTACCAGGAGTAACAATACCTTTACACACTCCTTCAGTAGGTTAGAGCTCGCCTTTCCAAACGATATCCCCTCGTTCGGTCACTCCTTCAAAATAGGCCGGAGCCCGCCTCTCCAAACGATGTAGCCTCGCTTGGTCACTCTTTAACTAGGTTAGAGCCTGCCTCTCTAAGCAATATCCCCTTGCTTAACCAACGATCCAAATAGTCCTTGGATTCGTCAATCTAAAAAATCAAATAGATGTGTACAAAGAAATTGCTCCTCAAAGTGCTGGTTAGTACGACAATTACAGCACAACTAATATACTTCAAACTAAATTCAGAATATGAAATTCAGACTTGAAGCTCCAAGATTGTATCACCATAGAGTTCTTTCAATAGATTAAAGAATTAGCAATTTAATCACAAGATTGGTGAGAAGATCAGCAAGACTTCAGTTGATTTCGTGAGTGATGTGAGCTTTGAAGAACTTTCAGAGTTTCAGAATTTCAGAAGGCTTAAGGGAATATATTTGCAGAATTTGAATTCTTGGTATCTTTCATGTTCTTTTAAAATCAATGTATCTTGAGGTATTTATAGAGGTAGAAAACCTCCTTGCTTGTTCCCCAAGAATACTAAGAGTTGTTTCCAAATATTAAAAATATTTAAGCTTCCAAAAATTTGAATTTCAAAGATTATATCCGTTGGAAAATTGGAACATGCCGTGAGCCAGACATCTGTCAAACTCTGGTAGTTGGCTGTCAGTGTATAACATACATATATCTCTTTAACAAAAAGGTGGCAGTCAGCTGTCCTTAGGGTGACAGTTGTTTGTCCATGAATTTTAAGTATAACTTTTACACACAGAGAGATGGTAGTCGTCTATCCTCAAGTGGGCAGTCGTGTGTCCTCAAGTGAGCTGCCAGCTGTCCTTGAACCACTCAATTTGTAAAACACTTAGAATGGTAGCAATCATCTGGTAAAGCACGCACATAGGTCTCATTTTACCTTGGCAGTCGCCTTTCAGGCTCTGCTACTTTGATCAGGTTTCTTAACTTGCCAATCGTCTGTCTATTAACAGATAGTCGTCTGTCCAGGTAGTTTTTCCTCTTTAAGCCCTTTTTGATTTCTCTCTCTTCTGTTTAAGTTTATCTTGGAATATTAACTTTTTTAACTTTTAAAATCATGATCCAAGGCTTAAGCTATGGTCTCTAAGTCTCTTTTTGCCTAATGAGCTTCAAAATGAAAACTTCATATTTGAATAAACTTGAAGTACTTACAAAGACTTGGACCTAAGCTGTTTTGACATTTTCTTGGCTTTAAGGTCTCTTGATCTTCTTTACTGAACTTCTGATCTACCAAACTTTTTGAGCTTTCAATTTGGATCACTTGAGCTTTCAAGATATAGCATTTGAAATTTAAGCTTCATTTGAACTTTGAGCTTTCCATGTTGAGTTTTGTGTTTTTATTCTTGAATCCCCTCAAGCTTGATATAGTTATCCTTTTCTAAAGTACAAGCTCTCATGAACTCTTTATCCTTGCATTCTTTATTTAGTCCTGAAAATAATAACACTTAACCAAATATGTTAAGTTATACTTGTTTGTTAGCATCAAAATAGGATATTAAGCCTTATAAGGCCAACACACAGGAATATGTTTTTAGTGTAAAATGTCAAAAAATGTAATTTCATAACAGATTTCATGATTTTATTTAGTTTGCGTGGCATGAATATTATTTCGCATAAATTTTATTATGTTAAGTTAGATTTGCGATAATGGCATGCTTATAGTTATTTTCATAAAAATCAAAGATATTACAGGAAATTATTATTTTAGAACTTATGATAAATAGTACATTTATTCATATCAGTATGTATGAAAAGCTTGGCGCAAGGCCGTGATTTTTAATCAACGTAAGGCCGTAATTATGTACTTTATTCAGTGCAAGGCCGTGTTTACCATGATATGACAGAATTTAAAGAAATGTTATCAATCTAGTTTCATGTTAAACCTGTATATGTATATGTACTATATGTTATCAGAATCCGGATGGTAGTTTAGATCAGTATTCAGGGCACCGTACCGTGGCTATTCAATTCAGATCAGACTTATGCTACCACCCCTACCAGTAGAGGGGGTGGGGGATGGATAGTCGATGTGGCTTTAGTGTAGTGTTGTAGTCATCCCCCTGGAAGTACGGACCAGGGTTGGGTAGGCCCATCATACTTACAAACATATTTGACTTGGCGGTGGTCGGTTAGTCTTTGTCAGGTCCTACCTTCGAGCTACGCAACTCGTCATGGGCGGTAATACATGACATCAGCTAGCTATCCATCTTGGATATACTTCAATACTATTAATTATAGTAGATGATTTTATAATTACATAAAATCAGTATGTTTTAATATGCTTATAATCATATATCTATTACTCCGTCATTATATTACCAATGTTTACCGGGCATGTATCACGTACTGTTTATTTATTATAATACAAAATATTCATGTTGCCACACAAATGTATTTAGTTTATTTTCCCTTACTGAGAGGTTTCTCACCCAAGTTTAAAATATTTCAGGAAACCCAGATAGACAAAAGAACCGAGCTCCGCGCCGTTAGGGGTAGTTTATACTACCATGCTAGGAGGGTGAGTTTTAAACTAGGGTCAGTTGGTTTTTGATGTATGATCCTAGTTTTATCTTTTGGTGTCTTTGGGGATTGTATATATACTTTTACAGAATTTTTTGTGGATTGTGAATAGCTATGGTACTGTTATTATGGATGAATTTTATATTTTTCACTGCTTAGGCATCCGCTATGTATGACAGGTGTGTCCCCGTTACCCACGGGTTCAGGTTGACTTCACTATATCATTCGTTATTGGCATCATAGTATTTAATGTGAGTAATTATGTAGTAAATTAAGCAAGTCGTTACACATAAAATCATCAATATAAGTCAAGTCAATATCATGTTTTTGGCAATATATACATGTTAATATTTTAGCATAGTCATAGCTCAATATTTAGTCCATATCATTAGTATCTCACTACATATGCATATCAGAATATTAGCATTTAGCATGTAGCATATTAGCATATCATATAGGCATGGAGCATATTATTATCATTTGTACAATGTGCTACAATTTTGCTCAAATTGTTCTCATGTTGCTCAAGTATCTCTCATTTTCAAATATCTGTTCTTATGCAATAAGCTCTATTTGCTTTAGATTTTCTTTCATTTGATTTCATATGAATACCCAAAGTTCATATTGCTTTCCAAATCTTAATATTTTCTAAGTTAAGCCTTGTACAAATCATCCTATGATTTTGGCCAACAATGACATTTTTGTTTGTATTTGTTTCAATGTTATAGTCGTCAATAAGCTCTTAAACTCTTCTTTGAGGTTTTTCATTTCTAAAGTTAGGGTTTTAAAGTATTAAATATATAGTTCCTGTGACCTCAAAAGACTACAGATTTAGTTTAGTCTTTTGAAGATTTTCAAAATCAGGAAACTGAACAGATAGTAGCACCTCAGTCATCTGAGGTCCAAGCTCAGTCTTCTGAACCTTCATTGCTACAGTGTTTAGTCATTTGAGCTTACAAGCTCAGTCATCTAAAGTCTATAAATTTTCAAAAATTTTTATATTCTTATCCTGAAACCTTCTTAAATTACTTCCCTACTATGCTTTATCAAATTATTAGGCTTCAAGCATCTTTTTAGCATTTCCTTTTGAGACATATAGCTTCGTTGTTCTTTGAAGATAAACCATGTTCAATTAAGGTTCTCTTGATTTGAGGCTACCAATGACATTTTGTGATTTGTCAATTATCTCATAAGCTTTTCTTTATTTCAACTAGTTCATTATTCTTGTCGAAAATTGGATTAAGTGACTTTCTTAATTTCTAAGAGGGAATGACTAAAATCAATGGAGTCATTGGTGCATGAACTAGTCTTTCATCTTGGTACCCATACTTTCTTGGGTTCGGATGGTTTAGAAGAAGTTGATTCTTTTATTCTCCAAACTTGTCTAATTTTTACATCTTTCCTCTTTAACGGACATTCGAACTTAATATGTCATTTCTTCTTATATAGAAAACATGTAGTGTGAGTACAGGCATTAGAGGAGGTGCTAGCATAGTTTTTGGAGGTTTTCGTAAAGTACCCCATATAGAGATTCTTTTTCCTTGTATTTTCAACTCCATTGAACCCTATGCCTTTTTTATTCAAAGACATTCTTTGTGCACCAATCATTCTATCAAAGTTCTCTTTTCATCTAGTGAAATAGTAAATTATTTTAGCTTGATCCTCATTTTTCTTCTTAAGATCATTGATTTCTAAGTCTTGAGTATTTTTACTCTTTTCTTGCAGCTTTTCTTGGTTTTGAGACATCTTGGTAATTTTATTTTCTACTTCAGAAATATACAAGTCTTTTTCTTTATCCATAGAGGTTTTGGACATTAAATCTTCTAATTCTTTTATTACCTTCTTATTCTTGCTTTCTGGTCTATTGATTTTTAAATCTTTTTCTCTTTTAGCAAGTCTTAGCGATTTCAACTCTTTTATTACACCTTCATTCTTATTTTTCAATGATGTATATCTTTTAGTCACATTAACTAAGATCTTATGCACCTTGAATATTTCATTCTGAAGTTCTTCATAAGATGGTATACTTTAACCATTGGATTCATCAGATGAATCATTGCAAGAATCATTAATTGATTTGGATGAGGAGTTTTCCTCATTGTCCCATGCCATAAAGTAAGCGACCTCTTGGTCACTTGATTTATTATCTATAACATCTATGGTACTTTTGTAAGTTACCTCAAGTTTATCCCAAATTTCTTTGGCTAACTTACATATCATGACCCTATTAAACTCATTATCATCTAAGGCACAATTAGTGCATTTATGGCACTAGAGTTTACTTGCATCATTTTGTGATCATTATCGGTCAAGTCTTTTTCTTCTTTAGGAACTTCTTTGCCATCTACGATTTTAGTAGGAATGTATTCACCATGTGTGACAACCTTCCATGCTTTCCAATCCATGGTTTGAATGTATATCCTTATTCTCTGTTTCCAAAAAGTATACTTTATACCACAAAAAATGGGAGGCCTAGTTGAGGATTGACAATCTCCAAAGAGAGCTACTCCTAGGTGTGCCATATAGATCTTTATGTAGCTACTAGTTAGGATTTTCTACAACCTCGCTCTGATACCAATTGAAATTTAAGGAGTTGTCCCAAGAGGGGAGGTGAATTGGGTTATTAAAATTTTCTTTTAATTCTTTTAACAAATTCTTAAACCACTTGTTAATTTATCAAACACACAACAAAGCTTAGTTATTCAATCAATCCACAAACCAATCATAGCAACACAACACAAGTAAACCAAACTTGAACAAACATCCAACCAATCAACAACTTAAATATTCAACCACAAAATATAATATTCAGCTTTTTGGCAATTCTCAGCTTTTCCAAGAACTCAAGATATTTGGTGGTATGTAGCACTGTGAATATATGTAAGCCTCATGTCAATGGATTTGATTTCTTAATATGAAGCACAATATAAAATCCAACACTCCTTCTAAGAACTTGGACTTTAAATAAACTTTCAGTTAATGAGTCTTGGGTGTTAACCAATCAACATACTCTCTTACGGTTTCCGCAATTTGTATTGATCAACCAACGTACTTTCTTCCGGTTTCCGCAAATCCCACAATCAAATTAATCTTTGGTTTATTTAATATCCAATCCATGTAGTGTATATGCTCAAAAATTAAATTCAACTATGCATTTAATATATGCTAGAATTTAAAGAAAGTAAGGAAAGAGAGTGACACCACGTTTTTTACTAGGTTCGGCTTATCCCCAACCTACATCCTCGCCTTAGGCCAATACCACCTAAGGATTCCACTATGCCATTCCTTTTCGGGCTGAACAAACCATTACAAGCCATACTCCACGCTTAGTCACTCCTTCAATAGGTTAGAGCAACGCCTCTACAAATGATACCCCACGCTCAATCACTCCTTTAATAGGTTAGAGCAACGCATCTCCAAGTGATACCCCACGCTCGGTCCAATGATCTAACAACCAGGAATCGTCAAAGAACTACAAGAGAAAAGAAATAAGATGGTGTACAAAGACACTCTCACACAAAGCTGATTACTATAATTCAAAACACTATATACTTCAACATTTAAATATCAAATTGAAATAAGATTGAAGCTTGAGTAAACTTTCACCAATTATCCTTCTCTAGATGAGGATCAGTAGTACAAAACTGAGTAGGATGGATCGGCACTTCAGTATTCTCAGAAAATCAGATTTTGCAATAAGTGAGCAAAAGAGAGCTTTGAAAAAGCAAGTGTGCTTTCAACTTTGAAACAGATTTTTCAATTCTTGGTCAAGTTTTGATTTGCAAAACCATATATTATAGGCTTAGAAAAGTAGTTTCGTATTGCCCAAGATTACTTGGAGTATCTTCCAAGTTTTCATAAATTTTGGGGCACAAGAAACTTTTATTTGAATTTTAAAATATTTTAAAAAAAATTAGCTGTTAATAGTGTTCTGAAGACTGAAGTGTCGGATTCAGTCTTCTGAAGTTCCTTAAAACACTGAAAATTTTAGTTTGGACACAAGGTTAAATGACTGAAGTGAGGGTTCAATCTTCTTAAGGTGTACTACCTCCTCTGTATTCTTTCAGAAAAATCTTCAGTAGACTAAACTAATTCTTCAATCTTCTGAGGTACATCTTTAATCTTCTAGGGGTGCACCTCAGTCGTCTGGACAAATCGTTTTCTAGTTTTTTTTTTTTTTTTCAATTTTAGTTTTCAAAAACATTTTTGATCTCTTACTTTGATTTCTCATAAAACATTTTACGGGGTTTTAAATAAGGTCTCTAAGTCAATAAATAACCCTAGAAGAGCTTTCAACATATTTTCATAAAATATTTAAACATGAAGTACTTACATCAAGACTTATTAAAGCCTAAACTCTAATCTTCAAGTCTTCCATGATATATTTTCTTTACGTCCTCTTTGACTTGAGCTTTGAGTCAGCTTTACGTTTCCACAATCTCTTTACTTATGTTGGTGTTGCTTTAAGCTTCCTTTGGATCACTCTACATATAAATGTGGCTTTTGAGTCCTTGAGCTTTCCATTCCTTTTGTTTTGAACTTTGTTTATAAGCAATCCTGAAACATCATCACTTCAACCAACACATATTAAATCATCCTCTATTTGTTATCATCAAAACAAGATTGAAAAGCCATTTTAGGCCAACACACTCTAAGCAGTAGATCTTCAAGTGTACCATACATTCTTCATTTTGAATTTGGCTTAAAGTTTCATATATAACTTCATGCTTCAATATACTTCAAGCTTTATTAGATCATCTTTGAATCCATGCTTTAATACTCTTTAAGTTTCATTTGATCATCTTTCTTTGGAGTATAAGTTTTCAATAATCCTTGTGAGCTCTTGACCTTGTATTCACATACTTGAGTCCTGAAATATCATCACTTAACCAAATATGTTAAGTTCCTCTAATTTTTTATCATAAAAAATAAGATTTTAAGCCTGGTGAGGACAAAAAAATAATTGTTAGAATTGTGATTGATTAGATAGATCCTAGGTTGTGCAATAACATTGTTATCTGATTTAACCTAGGAAGAACATTTAAAATCTCCAACCAATTCCAACAATGTGTGTATATATACCCCCTCATTTGCAAAGATTAGGTAGAGATTAGAAAAAATGATTAGTGATTTTCTCTCTGAATTTCAAAACACCTATTTCTCATATTCAAGCTTCATACTACCATTCTTACTCATTTATATTGCAAATACCACTTAGTAAGAGTGCTCTTGTGTTCATCTCATTAAGCTTACACTCTTATCTGCTTGCGTTGATTGAGATTATCTTATTTTGAGAGTAAGCATTAAAGTTTTTCCAGGAAACTTCATTTATAAGTGTTCCGTAGGAAAACTTCTTTGAGCTTGTGAGTTTTGCATATTCATTGCAATACTCAAGAGTTCGTATTGCATTTTTTTTGTAAAATAATATTTTTGCAAACCAATTTTCAAATATCTCTTGTGGTTTATTTTGAGAAAAATATTTGTTAAAGATATTTGAAGTGTGCTTAAGATCTTTGTTGCTGCATTGTGATTGATACTATTATCTTGATGTAAAGATCCTCACATACACACTCTCACGTACTAATTTCTACTTGCATTATTTTTTAGAGTTGACATCAAAACTACATTAAGCTTATCATATCTTATCATTAAGTAGTGTGTTGATTATTACTGGTACAAATCTACTTGATTAAGAAGCATTTCATTTGTATATATCTTGGATTGAATATTGGTTGTATTTTAGGTGTGGCCTGAGGGGGCAGTAATCCAGCCCAAAAGGATTGGTTGTAAAAGGTTGAGGTAAGCTCTATGTTAATTTGACCTGATTCTAAAGGTTGAGGTCACCCCTATGCTAATTGACCTGGTTGTATTTAGGTGCCACTCCACCCGTTAAGTGAGCCCATAATGTAATCCTTGTACTGGTGAGCTAAGGCGGAGACGTAGGTAGTTTGCTGAACCTCGATAACATTTCTGGTGTCGTCTTTATTTACTGCTTTGTCGTGCATGCTTAATTAAATCTCTTGTGCATTTTAATTTCTGCTGAATATATATATATATATATATATATATATATATACTGATTTATTTTATACGCACTAGATTGACCTTAGGCTTGTGTAATACTGCTGCTAGTGGATTGACCTAGGGGATTAATTCTTAAAATACCAATTCATCCCCCTTCTTGGGATTGCACCAAAGCTAACAGTTAGGTAAGCTATTTTGTATAAAGTAAGGCGATTTTGAATGCAACCCAGTTGAAAAATAGTGGATAATGGAACAAGGTTTTACTCCAGAAGAGTTCTTATCATTGATTATGGAGGAAGATCCTATTTATTTTGGCAATTCCCCACTCTACAAGCAACTAAACCTTCAAGCACTCATCCTGCACAAACTCATTACCTATAACATCCTACCAAGAGCAGGATCACATGACCATGTTTCATTCCTCAATTATTTTGTCATGTGGTGCCTTCTTAAAGGGAAAAAGATGGACTTACCTAGCCTCATTATCAGATGGATGATTATAAAGGAAGAAGCTCCTCATATCGTTCTTCCATATGGTGGGATTCTATCTTTATTGTTTGCCCATTATCAAGTCATCACACCGACATCCAATTTTTTGAAAAAGACTCATTATGACTTATTCTCTACCACAACCCTTAAGTTAATGGGCTATAAGAAATACGCTCAAGGGTGGTTTCACAGAGGTTGTAGGAAATCGCAGCAAGCTCCTAGGCATCCTATACCTACTCAGCCCTCTGAGGCACAGTTTGCTCCACAAGACAAGGACACACCTTCTTAGTTCCTCTCTTTCTATAATCATTACACCATTTTCAGTCAAGCAATGCAAAATGATCTTGCTTCTCTTTAGAAGAAGGTCACAGTTGTAGAGACTTGTTGTTCCTCACTCGACCAACGACTTGGTCGTATGGAGAAACATTTGGATAGTTCCTCATGATGCAAAGATCTTATGGACATCAGCTCTGCACCTCCTCGTGATGTTGCATCTGATGACAACTCTGAGGACACTGAAGATAATAATGATGCATCCAAGGACAAATTTGAAGAATCTGATGAAGTTGATGATGCTAATGTAGATGATGATCATGCTGCCACTAATGATGATTGATTGATGTTGGTGATCTTAGTTGTTATTGTTATCATAAAAGTCTTTCTATACTAACTTTTAGTTTCTTACTTTTGCATTTTGGTTTATTTCTCCAGACTTTTGTTTACTCTTGTATCAATCTGGATGAATATATCGATCTTCTTTTGTGCCTACATTTTTTTCTTTCCTTCTTTGCTTTTTGATTGATGTCAAAAGGGGGAGAACAATTGAGCAAAAGAAGACTAAAGATATAAAAAATAAAAGACTAAAGATATAAAAGATAAACATCAAAATTGATGAACTCAATTGAATGTTTGAACATATAACGAGCTAAATTGTTTGAACACATCATGAGCTTAAGTTTTTGTACTAATTTTTTGACTAATACATGGAACTTAGATGAAATCTAAACTTGAATGTTGAAACTTTTCATGATTATTATTATATGCGTGCTTATTGTAAGGGGGAGCCTTTTTAAAGTTCACTCGTTTTTACTCCTTATTTGTCATCATCAAAAAAGGGGACATTGTTGGCCTAACAAGGCTTACAACTCTTATTTTGATGATAACAAATCAAGAGAATTTAATATATTTTTAAAGTGATGATGTTTCAGGAATCAAGTATTAGAAAGTTCAAGATCAAGTAATCACAAGAGTACATTGTATGACTATAAACAAGTGATTCAAATAAAACTCAGATCAAAGTTCGACAAAGCTCAGATCAAAGTTCGACAAATATTATGAAAGCTTAAAGAATGTTGAAGCTCAAGACAAGATGAACTCAAAGCAAGGACATACATGAAGACTTGAAGAATTGAAAATTTTAGTCTTCAGGAAGTCTTATATAAGTTCTTCAATTTAAAGTTCAATTTGAATGCATTGAAGCTCTTTAGGAATAATAAAGACCTAGAGACCTATTTTTAAGACCTTGAAAAATGTTTTTCAAAGTTATAAATTAAAAGACCCAAAGAGCAAAAAGAGTTTTTGAAATAAAAGACTTAAAAAAAAAAACAAGTTTTTCAAATGCTCAGACGCCTGACCTAAAACAGACAGGCAACTAACCTTTTTATGTTTTTTAAGATTAGCATATAGAAGGGTGTCAGGTGCCTCAACTTACCTTAGCAGGCGCCTGACCTTGACAATTGAGGCGACTGACCTTGCTTTGCCAGGCGACTAACTGTGCACTGACTTTTTAAATAAAACTAGATTTGAACTAGACAAGCGCCTGACACTTTTAAGACAGGCGATTGCCATTCGAAACTTTTTAAAAGATCAGTAAGGGAAAGTTACTAAATTTGGTTTTGGACTCCAAACTTCATGCAAACTTGGGAAACACTCCATGTAAACTTGGGGAACAAGGAATACACTTTTTAAACTCTATATATAGCCCCCAAGGCAAATATTTTAAAAAACCAAGAAATTATTCAACTATTAAATACTCTCAAGTGCTCTCAATTCTCAAAAGCTATCTTACTCACATCTTGCTCACATCTTGCTAATATTCTCTATTGAGTTTTTACTGAAATTCTCACACCAAAATTGAGCATAAATTCTAAATCTTTCAATCATAGAAAGATCATACTGGTGATAAGTTTACTTTAAGCTTCAATTTCATTGCATATTTACTTTGAAGTATACTTCGTGCTTAAACTTGTACTAACTTGCTCTTTCTGAGAGTGCTTCTTGAACACAAGAATTCCTTCTTGTCTATTGTTTTCTTAACGGTTCAGGGCTATTGGATCATTGTAACCAAGCGTGGGGTATCGCTTGGAGCTAGGGCTCTACCCTAATTGAAGGAGGGATTGTAATTGGGAGTTAGTGGAATCTTTAAGTGGTCTTGCCTAAGGTGAGGACATAGGTTGGAGATAAGCCAAACCTCGTAAAAAATCTTGGTCTCACTCTCTCTGCCATTTTCTATTTAAATTTCAACATATATACAAATTGTGTTTCAAAGTGTAAGGTTGCTGAAAATTGAGATTGAGAAGACATTTTCATCTAAGAAAGTACGTTGGTTAATATTTTGCAAAAACCTTTAAGGGAGTACATTGATTAACCGCTTGCATAAATCTTGATTAAAAGAAGTGCTTAAAAATTATACAAACATGGTTATAAGTTAAACGCTAAAAATAAAGAAAGTGCTGCAAGCTTTCTTAAATTTTGGTTAAGTATTGTGGTTGATTGATTGGTTACTATTTGTGATTGTGATTGGTATTTAGTTTATGTTTGGATTGTGGTTGATTTAAAATTAAGTAATTCTTGTGTGTTTGCTTAAATATACAAAAGGCTGAAAAGTTGTAATAACACTTAAAAGAATTTTTATAAACCCAATTCACCCCCCTCTTGGGATAACACCTTGTCTTTCATAACTTAAGAGTTTCATGTATCCATATTGAAATCGAATGAAGTACTTACATGAGACTTCCTAAACTTAGCACTCTAAGCAATAAGTTTTCATGTGTAGCTTCCATTCTTCATTATGAATTTAGCTTTAAGTTTCATCTATAACTTCTTGCTTCAATATACTTCAAGATTTATTATATCATCTTTGAATCCATACTTTAATACTCTTTAAACTTCATTTGATCATATTTCTTTGGAGTATAAGCTTTCAATAATCGTTGTGAGTTCTTGACCTTGTATTCACATACTTGAGTCCTGAAATATCATCACTTAACCAAATATGTGAAGTTCCTCTTATTTTTTGTAATCAAAACAAGATTTTAAGCCTTGTAAGGCTAACAAAATAATTGTGAGAATTGTGATTGATTATATAGACCCTAGGTTATGAAATACTATTGTTATCCGATTTAACCTAGGAAGAAAAATTAAAATCTCCAATTCACCCCTCCCTCTCTTAGGAATACACCAATTCCAACAATGTGTGTAATATGGAATAAGTGATGTGTGAGATTTGAGTAAGATGTGATTGTGAGTGCAATTTGTGTTATTTAGTCAAATGCATATGTGTTTGTGAAATTGTATGTGAATGTGAGAGGAACATATGAATTGTGGTTTAGATTTTGGAGTGTTTAATGTAAGTTCATGCTAAATGTAGAGGCTTGGGGGTGATTGAGTTCAAAATGTGGCAATTGGGTTCTATAAGATATGTTTTGTTCACGATTCAATTAAGCTTATTTTTTAATTAAGGTCCAATTGAGCTCTAATTTAAGAAATTAAAGGCTAATGGGCCTTATTTCTAAGCTTGAGGTTCAATTGAACTTCAATTTGAACATTATAGTTAACTTGTGCCTTAGTTTGAGACAAGTTAAATTTCTTGAAATTAGGGTGTTTTTGGACTTATGAAATGAGAATATGTTAGGTTATTGTGATTTTGAGTTTGATGCTTGTGAACTTGTACATATTTTATGTTTCATGTAAATTTTGACCTTGAAATTTGATGAATTTTTGTATGTTTTGCAGGTGGACATGCTTTGTAGATGAGGGTTTGAAGATGAAATTTGAGGAATTATGTATTTTTTGTGTTTTTGTTTGTCCTATAATGTGCATTTGTGGATGGATGTGAAGTTTGTATTGAGAAAGTAGAGATGTAATGCATGCTCACAATGAGTGAACTCCTTTTGTTTTTGTTTTACAATGTGATGGAAGAACAAGAGGCACAAGGGACTTGAAACCAAGAGGGAAATCTACCCAATGAGAGGGTATGTACCAAAATATGCCCCTAGCCACTTGAAAACTCGATGAGGTGGGAGGATGAAAGTTGAAGAGCCCACGAAGATAAGAGAAGAGGGATCGTGTAAGGCCCCCTACATAGTGATAGAGAAGACTTCAAATGCCAAAATCTTATTCTTACAATTCAAAAGAAAGTCTTCTAACAGAACAGAAATCTTTAAAGATCTTTTAGGAAAATAGAAATGAACCAAAATCCTTGAAACTCAATTTTTAAAAATTTTTTTTTAAAGCTTGACAATTAAGACAAGTCGTGAAAATATTTGATTTTGTTAAATGATGAATAAACAAAATGGGGTGTCTACACTTTGAATAACCTCCCTTCAAACATTCTTGATAGAAAAACTTGCTTTGATGATTAATTTTTCTTTTAATTATTTGGTGCCTTTTATCCTAAAAATGAACCTCATAGGAATTTGTGTGTTGCAAGACAATTAATTCTCTTTTTAGAATCTTCATCGAACTTAAAGGAAGAAACTCCTCAATCCTGAGTGAATGTTTTTATATTTATGCATAATTTTTCTTTAATTTGTAATATGGTGTCATTTCCTCTTAACAATGCACTCATTTTCCTAATGCCAACAATACACAAATATATCCCAGGATGTGGTTCAGGTGGTAGTGCAGGCTGCAGGAGTGTCTCTTACGAGGTTTCGTCCCTGGATTCTTGAAATTTACCTCTTTTTAGAGTTGTAGGATCGACTTCAAGGGGTATGGGATTAGTCATGTGGGTCGTAAAACGGACACGTGAAAACCCGGTGCGTAATCAAAAAAAAAAAAAAACAATACACAAATACAGATATGATTTCTACAATTTAATTATATGACTTGTTGGTGCAACTTGAATTAGTTTCCTTTTCTTTCTTCTTCTTCTTTATTAACTAAACGCAACTTCTTAATGCTATGATATACCACATTGAAGATTCCTAAGTATCAAATATTATCACCTAGCCACAAAATGAATATGACTCTTAGAGTCATATTTGCTTTAATAATTTTTATTAATACAATTTATTGTAAAAAATAATAATATTCTTTTAAAATGAAATTTAATAATTTTTTTTTTATTTTACTGTCAAAATGACAAATATTTTACAAACGAAAGACATTTGACAAACTTAGAGGAATATTCTGTTCCCAAGTCCTAAGTTAAAACATTTTTTTAAGCTAACAGTCAAATATGTTTTATAATAATATGATTTCACATTTAAAATACAAAACCGTGCAACGCGTGGCGCACCACCACATCGTGGTCTTCTACTTCTGCGTTCCTGACCAGTTCTGAGGTTTGCGTTCGTTTGGATCTTGAAGCCAGCCTCTTCCATGATGCGTACGACATGACGTCTTGGTCTAAATACGGCGCACCGTGGGCGGCGGGATTGCCGCGGTTGCCGTCATGCTACGGTCACCCATGATGTCGACGTGGAAGGTAAGGAGAGTCGGCCGACACAGTGTCTATCCTGCCACGTGGCTGGCCCATACCGTGACATTGCAGACGCGTGTGGTGATGCATGTGTGATGCCATACTTGCATGTCCTTTTGCTTACGGCCCGATTGCCCACCGACCGACCGCCACTGCCTTCTTTGTCCCCTCTCAGGACAGGTAATCTTCTTAATTATTTAAATAATTCAGGGAGACCGACTCGACAACGTTATCATGACACTAGTTAAAAAATAAATTTGATTTCCCTTTTGTAAATTATTTTATAAAAATTAAAACTATTATTTAATATAGTAAAAAAGATATAAAAATATCATAAATATATTTTTTGAAGTTTCAGCATCTTTTAACTTCTCATTTATAATAGACCAAAAAATTCCAAGCGGAAAAAAGTCTGAAGACATAAATTATATTATAGAATAACAATTTATGGAGAGAATTTTCTTGACATATAATATAATATAATATTTTTACTCCCAAGCATTAGTTCAAGTAGATTTGGGTTGTTTTCTTACTAGCATGATGTATTAGGTTGCGTTTTTCTGAGGATCATACAAAGGATCATCTGTGTTAATTTTAAGAGAATATTATGTATATACTTTTTATTTATTAGTTACCTAATTAATATGCAATTGATATGTAATTATTACATACAATCCTTAATTCAATATAAATAAACAATACTCACCACATTACAAGTGTGGTGATTTTCTAGACCTTCTCATGGTATCAGATTAGCCTAAACGATCCAACCTAATCTCTTGTTGGCGTCAGTGTCACAACCCCATCAGTAACCCTACTCTCTTTTTGACCCCAACCTAGAGCCGCCGCACACTCCCAGCAACTCTAATTCTTTTCTTTGTAGCAACTCTAATTCTTTTCTTTGCAGCAGCCTATCGCTACCGCACTACCATCACAACATCTACCCTATCCTTGCCCAAATTTACCCTCCCAACAACTCTAATCCTTATTTGAAACAACCTAGATCTGTTGCACTGCTAGTGCGGCCACAACCCCATCATCGCCCAAACCCTCTTCTTTGCAACAAAAGCCATATGGGTTCTCTGCAAGCTACGGCCTCTGCCCTAATTCCCCATCATTGTCCTAGTCTCTCTCTCTCTCTCTCTCTCTCTCTCTCTCTCTCTTGCGAAGCCATGTGTGTCACTAGCTCCTCCGCGCACATCACCACCATAGCCCTCTACACACTGCATGTTGACAGGCCTCTGATTCTTGACCCTCTTATTTTTGGCCCTCTGAATCCTCTATTGCGGGCCTTCCCCCCTCCTTAGGGCTATCGTACAGTTGTTGCCCTAACGACATAGTCGCCGACTACACCTTGCTGCCACCGAATTGCCACCCATGGCTGCCTAACCCTCCTTCACTTTCCTTCCTTTCAACACCTTTATCCACATGGTTACAATCAAACTCTCGTCTTCCAACTATCTCCTATGGAAGATTCAATTGCTTCCTCTATTAGAGATCCAAGAACTGATTGGCCATGTGGATGGAACTCTTGAGGCCCCACCCCGCTTTGACCTTGCAGAGTATCAGAAACGAATCATCAAACATGTGGCTTGGCAAAATAAAGACACGCGTCTCCTTAGCCTTCTCTTGTCCTCCCTCACCGAGGAGGCCATATCTAAAGTTGTGGGTCTCTCCACTTCACGTGAGATCTAAGTTACCTTAGAGAACACTTTTAGCCATCGCTCCAAAGCCCATGAAATCTGTCTTAAGGATGATTTGTAACTGATGAAATGTGGCACCAAATCTGTTTCAAAGTACACTCGAGTCTTCAAGGCCTCTATGTTCAACTTTATTAAATCGGCTGACCCGTTGATGACAAAGACAAGGTACACTGGTTCCTCTGAGGCCTTGGCTCAGAATTCTCAAGTTTTTCCACGACACAAATGGCTCTCACCCCATCACCATGTTTTGCTAACTTGGTGCCCAAAGCAGAGAGTTTTGAGCTCTTTCAAAAATCATTGGAACCTACTACCCCGCCCACTGCAGCATTCACTGCTACCCATCGCCACCCTCTGAAGACAAACCAAAGGTCTAATTTCTCCCGAAATCATCAAGGTCGAACTAGTAGCTATAGACGGGGGTAGGGGCACTTCTCCTTTGGGCGACGTCCCCGGCGTTGCCAAATATGCCGCATGGATGATCATTATGCGGATCGATGTAGTAAATGGTATGATCGCTATGGTCATGCCTCTGAAGCTTAACTTGCCGAAGTCCTTACCTCCTCGTGTTCCATCTCCAGATATGAGGCTTATGATTGGTACTTTGATATAGGAGCTTCGACCCACATGACTCCAGATAAATCCAACTTGGACCAGTCCACTTCTTATATGGGTAAGGATTGTGTTATTGTCAGAAATGGTAATTCCTTACCCGTCACTCACACTGGTAAAATTTCCCCTTCCTCTGATTTTCAACTATTAGATGTTTTGGTTGTCCCTAACCTCACTAAAAAATTTTTGTCCATTAGTAAATTAATGTATGATTCCCCATTATCCATTACATTTACTAATAGTATTTTTATTGTTCAAAATCACCAAATGGGAAGGGTGGTGGCAACTAATAAATGAGATGACAACTTATATGTGTTAGAACGTGGAAATTCCGTTTTTGTTTCTATTCTCCAGAATAAATCTCTTCATGCTTCATATGATTTATGGCTTGCTCACCTTGGATAACTGAATCATTCTGTTATCTCTTTTCTCGTAATGAACATCGATCATCCAAAGTGTTAGATCTTATTCATTGTGATATATGGGGCCCCTCTCCTGAGTTAAATTTGGGTTTTGCATACTTTGTTTTATTTGTTAATGATTTTCCCATTTCACTTGGATTTACCCATTGAAATTAAAATTTTGACTTCTATAATACTTTTCTTCAGATCCAAAAATTTGTGGAAAAGCGGTCACATTGAAAGGAAACACCATCATGTGACTAAGACAGGCCTGGCCCTCCTTTTCCACTCTCACACTCCTACGCATTTCTTTGTTGATGCTTTTAGAACTATTACTTACATAGTCAATTGTTTGCCCACATCGCTTCTCGGAGGTAAGTCCCCTTTTGAGCTTCTATATGGTTCCTCTCCTAATTATGAAAAATTTCATCCCTTTGGTTGTCATGTTTATCCTTGCTTACGTGATTACATGATTAATAAAATTTTCCCCCGTAGTCTTCCTTGCATTTTTATAGGTTACAGTTCATCTTACAAAGGGTTTCATTGTTTTGACCCCACCACCTCTAGACTTTACACCACCTAACATGCCCAATTTGATGAGAACCACTTTCCCTTCCAACATACTTCCTACGCTCAACCCATGTCCTCCCTCCATATTTCCAAATTTATGGAACCCATTCTTCCACATACAGACATACCCCTACCTTCTCCTGCACCATCTTCCCGACACATTCCTCAATCGGAATCCACCCCATGTATAATTTGTTCTGATCCAGTGGATGAGTCTTTATAGACAGCTAATTCTTATGCAAGTACATCTCCGTTGCACTCAAACCTCTACTTGGCTTCTCTTGAGCCCAGCACTGAGTTGTCTATCATTGCTCGCACTCCTATTGTAGCTTCCCCATTGGGCTCCCATCCTATGCTCACACAAGCCAAAAATTAGTATTTTTAAGACTTGCCACCCTGCACATCTCACCCTTGTGAAATCCTCTAGCCTTCTTTCTACTATTCTAGCATCCACTGAGCCAAAAGGATTCAAATCAACTTCCAAGAATCTTGCTTGGCTTAATTGCCACCATGGATGAAGAGGTTCAAGCCCTACAAAATAATTGTACCTAAATTTTGGTTCCTTGACCCGCCAACACCAATATTGTGGGTTGCAAATGGGTGTTTCGAATCAAATACTTACGTGATGGATCTATTGAGCGTCTTAAAGCCTGTCTTGTTGCCAAGGGCTACGCACAGGTGCCTGGTCTTGATTACACTGACACCTTGACTCTTGTCATCAAGGCCACCACTGTCCATGTTGGTATTTCTGTTGTTGTGACAAAAAAATGGCCTCTTCGCCAACTTGATGTCAAAAATGCATTCCTCAACGGCCTTCTCACTGAACATGTTTATATAAAACAGCTCCTAGGTATATTGACCCTCGTTTCCCCAATCATGTTTGTTAGTTGAAGAAAGCTCTCTATGGCCTAAAGCAAGCCCCTTGCACTTAGTTTCAGCGTTTTAGCTCCTTTCTCACTCACCTTGGTTTTTATTGCAATCATGCAAACACGTCACTCTTTGTTTTTTATAAGCACTCTAACATGATATATTTGCTTCTCTATGTTGATGGCATCATTATTACAGGCAACAACTCCAAGCTTTTTGTCAGTTTTACTTGCAAGCTCAATTCTAAGTTTGCTACTAAGGATTTGGGTTCTCTCAATTACTTCCTTGGTCTTGAAGCTACCTCCACCACTGATGTTCTTTTATCGGTCAACTGAAATATGCACGAGACATTTTCACACGTGTTTAGTTACTTGACAGCAAACTAGTTCATACCCGAATGGTTGTTTCCCAGCACCTATCCGCTGATGGTCCTCTATTTTCAAATCCCACAGTTTAAAAATCTCTCGTTGGTGCTCTTCAATACCTAACTATCACACGTCCTAAATCTGAGTATAAAGAAACAACCTACTGTTTATCGCTCCAGTTGCGAATTTGAGTATCGTGCCTTGGCCTTCACTGCTGCCAAAATTCTTTGGGTCATGCATCTCCTTCGTGATCTCAAGGTCCCTCTTCTGTAGCGACCTTTTCTAATTTGTGACAATAGGAGTGCAATCTTCTTGAGTTCCAATCCTATCTCTCACAAGCGGTCCAAGCATGTTAAGCTAGACTACCACTTTCTTCGTGAACTTGTTCTCTCTAGCAAGCTTTGCACCCAGTATGTGCCCTCTTAATCGCAAGTTGCCAACATCTTCACCAAAAGTGTGTCATGACCTCTCTTTGCATTCTTCCGATCCAAGCTTCACATCTGTTCAAATCTGATGCTCAGCTTGCAGGGGAGTGTTGAGGATCATACTAATTGATATGTAATTATTACATACAATTCTTAATTCAATATAAATAAACAATACTCACCACTTTACAAGTGTGGTGCTTTTCCAGACCTTCTCACGTTTTTCTCATTTGTTAAGATTTCTAATTATAAAAAATAAAATATTTATAATATGATATACATGTGATATGTAAATAATATATATACATATATATATATATATATATGTATGTATGTATATGTATATGTGTGTAACTAAGTAAGATTAGAGTGATTAATTTTGTTATCACACCTTCCTAATTAGTTTAATTTCTACTATGAACATTTAAATTTTATCCTAGTAATATATAATATTGTAATAGTTGTCAAAACATACTCAATTTGCAAATCAACTATTTAAGATTTTGCCAAATCACAACTCAAGTTTCAAAAGTTATAACTTTACAATTAAAGTTACATAATGTTTAATGAGGGAAGTTTGGTGAAAAAGGTGGAGTTATCAATTATTTTGGTAAATTAATTAATTAATTAAGTATCCAAGGGCCTTTTGTACTTCATCATATTAAAAAAAAAAAAATGTGTATTCTAATTATAAAAAATTGATATAAAAAATTTATAAGAATAAATCACACAAATACGAATTATTTTTATTACAAATTATGACAAAAACTCTGTAAGCGTCCTTCTTTAAAGATATGATATAAATTAATTACATATGATCCACTAAAAATCACAAGAGGTCTAAGATTTAATTCACATCTAATTTATCAAGTGGTAGGTATATATGAAGGGTGCACTCAATTAATTTCAAATTTATCGAGAAAATAAAGTTCAAAGAGCTAGTTCCACGATTCACCCTATCATTAATATATATCTGTGAGTGTGTGTGCACGCGTGTGTGTCGACACCCCATTTTATCAAGGGCTTTATATAGCAAAATTAAGATTTTTTTTATTTAATTTTAATGCCCATTTTTATCTTTTCCTAGGTATGATTTTTATTCAAATTCAAATTTTGTTTATGATCTTATTCATTAAATACAATAAGTACAATGAAAAAAAACTAAATACATTGAATAAAAAAATTTAATACATGGAAAATATAAAAAAAATAAAAATAAAAAATGAGAAAAAATAAAGTTTAGTGGACCAGTTTCTTCATGCTTACACCTGCACACATAAAGGAGACTTCAATTATACATGCAGATAATTGCAAAATCAAAATTAAAGAATAAAAAATCAATCAAATCAATTTAAATTTGATTGATTAATCAAATTTTGATTGATCAATCAAGATTAATGGGGTTATTACCCTTTGAGTGTATAAATAGTTAGTTTCAAAAGGCACTGGGAGAAGGAATTACTTACTAAAAAAGAGTTGACGGAAGCAACTGGTGGTTGAAAAATATTTTTTAGCGAATTGAATATAAAAAAGTTAGGGAAAAAATTGAGTGATCAAAGACTAAAGATTGATAGGATTTGAGTTACAAAAATTGGAGAAGACTTGACAATGAAGACTCAAAGGTTGGGTTCTGGAGACTTTAAAGAGAGTTCGAGTGGACGAATAGAAAGTTGGCAAAATTCTAGAATAAAGGCTTGTATCAACCAATTTAATTTTGTTTCAATTTTTGGCATTATTGAATTTTAAATTCAAGTTTGGATTTGACTTTGAAACATAACTGTGAACATAATTTAACTTTGTCCGAAAATTTAAATAACCATACTGGGAAGCTTTAGTCCAAAATTGGATCCAAAAAAGGTCAAATATGAATACCCCTTGATCTGACATGGGTCCAAGTTAGATTACTCGAAGACCCAAGACCCGGGTCAACCTTGACCTAGACCCGTTGATCTATTAACCAAATAAGCCATGTTAAATCATATTGGGTTCAACCCAATTAGCCAAGTCCCAATTGAATTCAAACAAAGCCCATTTAAAATTTAAACTAAACCCCACCTAATTACTTGAACCAAAATCAACATATCCGCCCAATTGTTAGAATCAAGCACAATTAAATCCAACTCAGTTCAAAGCCTAATTGGGCTCAACCCTATCCTAAGCCCAACCTACCAATATACCCTGTCAAAGGCCCAATCTAGCCCAAATCAAACGTAGCCCAACTATATTAGTCTGATTCCAAATAGCCTTAAATTGTGATTGGTTCTTAAGAAAATTTACAAAGATAAATTCAAATAAAAGCGTAGAATGGGTGTGTAAGGGGTGCTAATACCTTTTCCTTGCATAACGAAACTCTCAATCCCAACTCTGGTAAATGTTGACCAAGCTAATGGTTCCTTGGCTTAGGAATAGTTTAGAGACCAATCAACAAGTAGTAATTAGGTGAAGTAAACTGCACCTAGGAAAATAACAAGTTAGTGGTGACTCCATTGATCCTTTGATATTATTATTTCTCGTCATTCTATACTCTTCTCTGGGACGTTGCGACTACTTGATGACTCCACTGGGGACTTAAAGAGTCAAGCCATTAATTAATAATGAATTATCCCAAATATTAATTTAATGGTCCTCTTGATTACTCTAGGATATTTTACCTATAAATATAAATAATTGTCATTTACTTGTGAATATTTTTCCTATGTATGTAGCTGTTGGAATTGGTGTATTCCCAATAGGGGGGGTGTGAATTGGAAATTTAAAAATTTTCCTAGGTTAAGCTCAAATCTACAAGCAGTAAATCGCAGCCTAGGGTTTTTCTAAAATGATTCTAATACCCATAGTATTCAAAGCATGTTTGTGAAAACAATCAAGACAATAAATAATTAAACATACATGAACTGAATTAAAAGTGCAGAAAAAAAAAAAGTGTGCAAGGAAGAGAACAACACACAATATGATATGGGGGTTCAGCCAATATTGCCTACGTCCCCGCCTCAAGCTCACAAGCAAGAGGATTCCACTAGTTGCTCACTTATAGGTGTAGCGTCACCAAATACACTACCCTCTCCTTACTGGGTAAGGGAATACCCCAGGTCACAGTACAGGGCTGACCCCAACCTTTACAACTGCACCTTAGAAAGGTGTACCTGGTTCTCCTAACCGAGTCTGAACCATCCGGTGCACGTTACAGGCTAGTGTAATCCTCGTCCAACCACACGTCAGGAATACAACAGATAATAATAAATGTGTACAATAAAAGTGCTTCTTCACTAAGAAAATATGCGTCACAATACAGCACAATGCACTCACAAATGATGTAGATTTATGCTCAAGTGAGATTTTGTCCAGTTATATGTCAACCATCAAAGATGTGTATATGAATATGTGAGAGTGAGACCTTTGATTCAAGATAATATATTCAAAAAATTAACAATCAAAGGAATTTTAACTTCTAAGAAAATATTTCAAAAAATATTTTTCAAATATTAAGCATAACCGAGATTGGGTTTAAGCTTGCAAAAACGTATTTTATCAAATAGCACAAGCAAGCTTTCGAATCTAGTAATAAGAATGTCAAGACTCAAAAGCAAAAAAGAGTTCTTCTAAAATGATATTGGTAGGCTCACCAAGGCTTGGGTTTTTAACTACCAAAGATAATATTTATAAAACCTAACTATCCCGAGTTCACTAAAAAGTGGGGAAGTCAGGTATCGATCCACAAGGATTAGAGTGCAGTTATCAACCTTTTTCCATATTAGTTTATTAAAGCTTTGTATAAAAAAAAAGTGTAAAGGTGGTATTTTTCTGGTGTTTCTAAAAACTAATGGAAAGTATGTAAAATCTAAAGTACCCTACTCCTACAAAGCGACGCTTCAACTTGAATCAGACGCTGGACGCCTTGCCTCTTACTACACTCCACTAGTTATCCATAGAAGTAATAACCCAAGAATCTCAGGCCAAGCGGGAGAGGGTCATTCGAGGGTACAAGGTAGCAAGTGTGCACCAACCATTTGGAGCATAATTGTGAACTAGAGTATACCCTGTCTCAATGATTACGATCACCTCCACGGTTCCGTAGCCAACTACTTTTAACTGGTAGACACTTTAGTAGTGCTTATCCTTATATGCAACCTTTCATTAGAATCAACACAGTAAATGAAAGTGATTAAAAGAAATCATATAAATGAAAATAGTAAATTGAAAGCATGCAAAAATCATCCCTTGGTATTAGAGTTGTCTCTCATAAGCAACTGTCCCTGGAATGGAATGACCATCTAATCTACTCGGAAAATACGAGAGCACCGTCGATTGTCACAGGTCATCAAACACCTTTTGCACAATCCAGAACTGATATTGAAATCTAATCCAAGTAATGTACATTGGCTCTCAATGGTGTTCTAGGTCTATCACTAAACTAAAATCAGCCAAAGAGGAAACCCTAGAACATATTTGTTGCTAATATTTATACCCATTAGGGTTTACAAGGTTTGAATTTCAAAATAGTAAAGTTTAGCACAAAATCTCATACAGAAGGTTGTCATTGGAGACCAGGTCACACCCCTATTTTTGCTGGTCAAGTTGGTAGTCGAGATCTAGACCTAGTTGCCCCACAAGGTCTTGCTGGTCGAGCTTCTAGTCAAGATGATGGTCAAGATCTAGACCTGGTCGCCCTTGCAGGTCTTGCTGGTCAAGAACTTAGTCGAGACTCTTAGTATTTCAATCCTTAATTCATCTTAGAACTCGACCTGGTCGCCCCTCAAAGTCTTCCTGGTCAAGCACTTGGGCAAGACTCTTGGTATTTATAGGCTCAATAAGTTTCAATTTCTCGACTTGGTCGCCCTTGAGGGTCACATGGTCGAACACTTGGTCGAATCTTGCAGTATTTCTTCTTCAGTCTGAACCTTGCAGTCTGCAGCTTTGCCCTAATCACCCCATGCGTTAGCTGGTCGCACCACATGATCGAACATAGTCCTTTTTTTTTTTATCTTTTATGTGTATTGAGGCATTAGGAGTTTGGATAAACATTTGATTTGAACTTTAAGTATCCCAAATACTCCCTTGGCTTCTCATATTGCTTAACTCATCGATTTTAACCTTTTTTTTTGGAAACACAAACAAACCTTGCATAACTCCGAAATATGATAACGAAGGGCATATACATAATAAAAGAAAACAAAACAAAGGTAAATTGGGCCTAAAATCATGCATTTTAGGGACTCATCACAACCCCCAACTTACACTTTGCTAGTCCTCGAGCAAAGAAAAAACTAAGAAAACTAAGAAAATCCTATCTACCTCCTCTTTCGTGGGAAACACGGTTGCATTTACCATATGTAACAAGGCTTTAAACCCCTAGGTTGATCCTAGTGGACAAGTTGTAGTCTCGTGAGGGTTTCTAGGGCGATATCCACAAACACCAACTTAGTGAACATCAGATAATACTGCATGCAACACGGTCATACCATTTTACATACAAGAATATAACCTAGTTACATACAAGTCTTTTCAGACATGACTCCATTATACACACTTCGTAGCAATTTACTCATGCAAGTCTCTACAACACCTAGCCATAAAAAAAAAATACACTTATATAGAATCACCCAGCAATTGCAATTCGAAGTTAATATTATCATGTAAAATCACACATAGATAGGTTACATCGCAAGGCATGTGTAAAGTGCATGATCTGCCACACTTAAGATACCCTTAGACACCTAAAAAATAGTTATCTTAACTCAGCTTACTAGTGTACACTCAAAAACACTTACAAAAGATAGATTCACTCTTACATGTAAGGAAGAATGTCATGATCAAACATCCCACATATTTTGAAGAACTGGCCTTAAGCATAGAGTAAACTAGTCTCATCAGAATGGGATCCAGCCAAACATAAGGTGTCGGGTCCTTCACCCTAGCATCTTCTCACCTACTCTCCACATCCTATCAAGACCACCCTAGATTGACCTATTCATAGACTAGACGTGAATACAACTCATGCATCAGACAATTGAAGAGTCTTGTAGAATCATGTGTTGTGTCCCTAACTTAACCTTTTCATATACAGAGTAGGTATTCTACATATTTTTCATTTCTATTTATTTTCTTCTGCTCATTCTTTTTATCATTTTTCTTTCATGGTCAGCTAGGACATTTTTCACAACTTTTTATGTCTTCATATTGCTAATGGGACTTTAAGATCGAAAAGGAATCCATGAACTAAGTCTATTTCTAGGGGTGGCTCAATTTTCACATCTTGAGTAGGCTACGAGGCATAGGTTTATATCTTCCTACCAGAAATCACCTCTAGGCTAGCAAATGGAAGAACCGAGACTAGCAGGTAAATAAAATCTAGAAAGAAATGGAAAGTTGAGTTCCATAAACTCAAAGTTTGGCATCAATATTCAAGAAATGAATGAACGACTCAACAGTGTCTCACAAGGTGCATAGTCTCCACAGTTGTTCTCTCTTCAAGGAACCCTAAGTGCTACAAATCACGTGTAAGTGCGTTTTTAGCCTCGTGACGTACCATGTGAATACAAGAGTTTACATAATCACATTAACACAAATGCATCACTAGTGAACCCACATTGAGTGTTATATTCATACATAGGCTATGTTATCTGAAACTACGCACAAATAACTCACCACTTTGTTAGTGAGCATAGTAAGGTCATATAACTTATAAGCCTATGCATGTAACATCTAAGTAATATAAGAGTATGTAAAGAGTATAATACATGTTAACATGGCATAAAATACCAAGTGTTCATGAATATATTTTAAAAAGTTGTCATTTTTGTGCTTTGAAATGTGTCATGTAGTGGTTTCCTACCCCCTACCCCCTACCCCCTACCCCCAACTTAAAACTTCGATGTCCTCACTGAAGTGTGGAAAGAAAGAACCTGGGAATCATGGGAGAGGAAACACAACATGGTGTAATAAAAATCAACCAGAGTACCTGCATAAGTAAAAAAACATAAAATTCAGACATAGCATGCAATAATACACTGAAACACAAAAGACATGGAGATACCAAAAACACCATGTATTTTCATTTACATTCATAGGCAGTACAATGTATATAGATCATCAAGAGAACAGGTATAACCCTTCCAAAAGCATGGTGATGTGCAAGACAAAAGAAAATATAAATAAAAGAAAAGAAATAAAATGAAAAGAAAGAAGACATTATATACACAGAGAGCGCATCAAAAGAAAATTTCAAGAACTAGCCCTAGCCTAATCTAAGTCAGTAGCACCCCCAACTTACCTATGACCTACTCTTAGGATCCTAAACACCATATACTCTACAATGTACAACCTACAGACTCAAATGAAAGAACAATAAGAAATACAATTAGGTTGCCTCCTAAAAGCGCTAAGTTTACCGTCTTCAGCCGAACGCAATGAATGCTCAGGTCAAACTCACCTAGGTTCCAAAGGAAGGGTATCTTCCACCATTACCTCCTTAAACCGCTGTTTGCTTACCCATAGTCTTCCCTTTAAGCTAGAGACTATGGCATCAATAGAAAAGATTTGCTTATACAGGTCCTCCACTCTAGATAAGGAGAGGCTAGCAGGTTGAAGTATATCTTTTAGAGGGTCCTGCCACATAATTGAGGGAGCCACTTCCTCAACACATTTATCAATCATGTCAACTTCCACAGCTTGGACCTTATCTAGTGGATGTTGGGAAGTAGGCAGGGGCTTCAACTCAAGTAATGGTGGGGCCTCGATGGGAGGATATGTTGGAACACTAGAGAGAGTAGGAAGATTTTTTAACCTAGCTTTCCAGGGCTTTTTTCTAAGTTAGGGGCTGACTCACCAATAGTAGAGACACGCACACACGGGTCCTCTAAACCTTAAGTAGGAGACCAATCAACCAGAGGCCTATTCTCAAAGGGATTTTTCAAAAGAGTCGAAAGGGCATCCTTCCTAACACCCTCGTCAATAATGTCTACATCTTCAAATAAGGTGTCATATGATGGGTGTTGGAGGGCACGGAACACATTCAACTGAAGTTGCATGTTGCCAAAGGATCTATCCATAACACCGGTTATACATTGGATGCATACATTAGTTGTGGCTAAGAATGGGTAACCCAAAAGGACCGAAACATGTTTCCTGGTTGGGTCGGTAGGCTCCATGTCCAAAACAATGAAATCAATGGGGTAGAAGAACCTATCGACCTTTACTAGGACATCCTTGACAACACCCCAGGGTTTTCTTATAGATCGATTAGCTAACCTCAAGGTGACCGAGGTGGGTTTTAGTTCTCCCAAACCGAATTATTTGTAGACCGAGTAAGGAAGTAAGTCCACACTCACTCCCAAATCTAAAAGGGCCCTATCAATTATATAATTGCCAATTACACATGAGATGGTGGCAGCACTAGGGTTCGTAAGTTTGGGGAGAGTAAAACCTGAAAGGATTAAGCTCACATTCTCGGTCAATCTGACTCTTTTGTTCAAGTTCACCTTAGATTTGCTCTTTTGGGTGCATAGGTCTTTGAGGAACTTAGTATAACCAGGCACTTGTTTGATGATATCTAAGAAAGGAAGATTGATCTTTACTTACCTTAATATGTCCATGATGGATTCAGTATTGGTTTGCTTTTAAGGTTTAAAAGGTGCTTGAAGGGCTGCAGATATGGCATTGGAGGGACATAATGGGGTAGTATTCCTTTAGCAGTGGGAGCAAAACTCTCGAGGTCGCTCACCGATCTAGAGGAGGAGGTGATACAAGGTTCAACATTAGATCCTGCCCTCATTTTCTCCTTACCCTTACCCATGCTCAACTTCTCCTCGGCTCTATTGGGTACCATCCTACAACTTTGAAGAGTGGTCACCGCCTGGGACGGCTCATGATGCAATGCAAGTCCAGTGTTTGGTGCACATTCTACCCAATACTGACCCTTAGGGTTCACGAGAGGCTGGCTTGACAATTTAGCCTCATCTCTCCTACTCAAAGAACTAGCTAGTTGTCCCATAGTGGCTTCTAACTTGGCAGCCGATTTGGAGTGAGAGTTGAGTAGTTTCCAGTTTACATGGAAATTAGCCTCTATATCCTTGAGGTTTTTCAACACCGTCTCTTGGAAGGAATCATACATAGGTTGAAGAGGAGATGGTCGCTAAAAAGATAATGGTCTTGGGGCAATAACGGGAGGATTTTGAAAGTTCTTATACGGGCGAGGGGGTGAAGCATTGGGTGATATTTTAGGTCTTTGAGCTTGGAAATTTGGAGCTTGTGGCCTCCAGAAGAAGTGGTGATGTTGCCACCACCTAGAATTGTACGTATTGGAGTAGGGTCACTTGGTGGCCTATCGTAGCATTTATAGGTATAATTAACTTCTTCTAGCACAAGCTCAGGCTGGGAAGGCGCATGTGGGTAATTGTAGCATGTATGTGGGGGGGGGGGGTCTGAGCATATGGCACACACCTTTGCACATACCACAGGTTGTGGTTGCTGTCCTAAGGTTAAGACCCAATCTAACTTTTGAACTATAGTGTGCAGGGTGGATGCTAGGTCATGGCCTGTGGCCAACTAATAAACTCCTCTAAATTTGGAAGTGGACGGTTCGAAGGGTCTATAAGCATCAACATTGTGCTACTGAGAATTCACGGCAAGGTTCTCAAAGAGAACCCATACCTCATTCTCATGTTTGGCGAGGAGACTACCTCCACACGATGCATTTACCATCCTATCATATTCAGCGAACCCTTCATAGAAGGTCAAAACCAATTGCCACTTAGGGACATGATGGTGTGGGCATTGACCTAGCAGATCCCTAAAGTGCTCCCAAGTCTCAAAAAATAGTTCCCTGCCTATATGTGAGAAGCTAGTGATGGCTCTCCTAAGCTGGTTAGTCTTCCTAATTGGGAAGTACTTTTTTAAGAACTTGTGTTGCATGGTGACCAGTTGGTCACCGAGTTCAGCTCTAAGGATGTCAGCCAAAATTTGGCCTTATCCATCAGAGAGAATGGGAAAAGCCTAAGGCAGAGAACATCATCACCAAAATTTTGGATGCACATGGTGGAACAAATCTCAAGGAACTCATCTAGATGCTTGTAAGGATTTTCATTTGAATTCCCATAATAATTGGGAAGCATTGAGATAAAAGAAGTTTTGATCTCAAATTGAGCCGCCTTGACATCCAGATATCGGATGCAAAATGGTGAGGTGTGTGCACTAGATGCAAAGTAGTCCCTAAAAGGCCTAAGTGGTTGCTCTACCTCCACAGATTGGTGGGGAGCTTAGGGTTTCAGTATTTGAACAGCAGGAACTAGGGGACATTCAACCATTCCTTTAAGTTCAGACGACTCTGCAAACTCATGATTCAAAGTGGGTTCCCTAAAGGACCTACGAGATCTCTCAATCTTAGGGTCTATCAGAACTAACTCGGGATCCATAGAGCATAAACCTAGCATACACACTTGAAGCACACAGAATCAATACTTCAAAGCATCGAAACAAAGAAAACAAAAATTAATAAAGATAAAAGAAAAGGAGAGCAAAGAGAGAAAAAAAAAACAAAAAACAAAACAAAGTTATAACATGCTAAAATAGAAATAGGCTAATAACCATGACTTAATCCTCGGCAACGATGCCAAAATTTGGTAGGTTCGCCAAGGCTTGGGTCCTCAACCACCAAATATAATATTTATTAACTATCCCAAGTTCAATAGAAAGTGGGGAAGTCGGGTATTGATCCACAGGGATTAGAGTGCAGTTATCAACCTTTTTCCATATTAGTTTATTAAAGCTTTGTATAAAAAAAAAGAGTGTAAAGGTGGGATTTTTGTGGTGTTTCTAACAACTAATGGAAAGCATGTAAAATCTAAAGTACCCTACTCCTACAAAGTGATGCTTTGACTTGAATCAGACGCTGAACACCTTGCCTCTGACTACACTCCACCAGTTATCCATAGAAGTACTAACCCAGGAATCTCAGGCCAAGCGGGAGAGAGTCATTTGAGGGCACAAAGTAGCAAGGGTGCACCAACCATCCAGAGCACAGTTGGGAAACTAAGTATACCCTATCTCAACGATTACGATCACCTCCACGGTTCCGTAGCCAACTACTTTTAACTGGTAGACACTTTAGTAGTGCTTATCCTTATATGCAACCTTTCATTAGAATCAAAGCAGTAAGTGAAAGCGATTAAAAGAAAGCATATAAATGAAAGCAGTAAATTTAAAACATGTAAAAATCATCCCTTGGTATTTGAGTTATCTCTCACAAGCAACTATCCCTGCAATGGAATGACCATCTAATCTACTTGAAAAATATGAAAGTGTCGCTGGTTGTCATAGGTCGTCGAACACCTCTTGCACAATCCAGAACTAATATTGAAATCTAATCCAACTAATGTACATTGGCTCTCAATGGTGTTCTAGGTCTGTCACTAACCTAAAATCAGCCAAAAGGAACCCCTAGAACATATTCGTAGCTAATATTTATACACATTAGGGTTTACAAGGTTTGAATTTTAAAATAGGAAAGTTTAGCACAAAATTTCGTGCAGAAGATCGTTCGCTAGAGACCAGGTCGCACCCCTATTTTTGCTGGTCGAGATCTAGACCTCGTCGCCCCTCAAGGTCTTGTTGGTCCAACACTTAGTCAAGACTCTCAATATTTCAATCTTTAGTTCAACTCAGGAACTCGATCTGGTCGCCCCTCAAGGTCTTCTTGGTCGAGACTCTTGGTATTTATAGGCTCAATAAGCTTCAGTATCTTGACTTGGTTGCCCTTGAGGGTCACATGGTTGAACACTTGGTTGAACCTTGCAGCATTTCTTCTTTAGTTTGAACCTTGGAGTCTGCAGCTTTTGCTCTAGTCGCCCCTTGCATCAGCTAGTTGCACCACAAGATCGAACAGAGTCTTTTTTTTCTCTTTTATGTGTGTTGAAGCACTAAAAGTTTGGCTAGACAACTGATTTAAGCTTTAAGTATCCCAAATACTCCATTGGCTTCTCGTATTGCTTAACTCCTAGGTTTTAACCTGTTTTTCCTAAAACACGAACAAACCTTACATAACTCTAAAATATGATAACAAAGGGCATATACATAATAGAAGAAGACAAAACAAAGGTAAATTAAGGCCTAAAATCATGCATTTTAGGGACTCATAAGATATTTATCAATAAAATATAATGGGAATAACTTTAGCTTACTCTCAAAAAATCAATTTCAGATAATGCAAGATGAGAGAGTAGTAAGCTTCAAGAATGATGTAGGAAAGTATGCACAACAATAAGAAATCAAACTCCCTTTCAAGTTGCAATTAGTTTGCAAGCAAGGAGTTATAAACAATGCTTCTCCTCGAAGATGATTTTTCAAATAAGAGTGTAAGGAGAATGAGTGATATGCTTGAAAGATTTGAAAGAATATAAGCAATAGGAGCACAAAGAGTTTCAAAGAGTATTTGTTAATTATTTTTGCTAATTAAGTTGCTAATAAGGACAAATAAATGAGTATATATAGATATCCTAAAAAATATTACCATTGGGAAACAACGATCATTTTGGAAAAATGATTAATAAAATTTAACCCCTAATTAGTGTTGTTAAAAATAGCAAACTCGAGAGGTCCGGTCAACCTAAGCTCGGGTCGGTTGACCATTCAACACAATAACAACAGTTTTTGGCTTAGTTCGGTTGACTGAAGATCAGGTCGATCAACCTAAAGACAAGCAAACTAGGACCCTTCTTGGGTTCGGTCGACCGTGATAAAGGGATGGTCTACCATCAAGTAGGTTCGGTTAACCGTGGTAATTTTGAACTACAAGTTCGGTCAACTGAGGAAGGTGGTATAAGGTTAGGTCGACCATGGGAGCTCAGTTCAACAATTGGTCGGTCGACTGAGCCATGGTCAACAAGTTGACCTGGGCAAACAGTAGTTTGGTCGACCATTTGATTATAACACATGGGTGGTCGGTTGGTCGAGGACTTTTGGATTTATAGTTTTGCCCTCAATTTGACCCTAAACAGATAGCATTTAAACTTAGGGTAATTTTCATGAAGTAATAAGGGACCTAAATTCGATCTATGGCCTTTTGAGGATTCAATCACATTATGCATGTCATGCATTATTACATACCAAAACTCATATACTAAATGCATTTACAAATAAAAATAAACATCTTCTTCTTTTGCTCTTCTTGTTCTTTATGGAATATACCTGATGAATCAGCTTGAAACCCTTCATGGCTTCCATTTTCTTTTCCTTACGTGTGCTCTGAAATATAAACCTGGTAAAGCACTTAAAAACACACATAAGATACGAATGGTTTGTCATAATCAAAACGGGATCGGACTCAAAAGGTCAACAGTAGCTCTTATATATATGTTGTGGATGAATGGATAAGTATGTATAAGGTGTGTTGATGTGTTATAATGAGGGGGTAGGCTTTTAAATTTATGCGAGCACACATACTTTCATAAGCCTTATACCTGGGCTTTACCATTTTTAGGAATAGATAGTGGTGTAGTAGCGTTAGCTTCTGTGAGACAAAGTTCTTTGAGAGTGCGTGTAACTGTAACAACCTGTTCCATTTACTGTATAATTAATTACATTAACACCCTGATACCACTAAATAGCCATAACATCAACCCGAACCCATGGGTAGCGGGGATACACACGTCATATGCAGTAGAAACCTAAGCAGAAGTAAAAATAAAATTACATTCTCCAAACCATAAAGTGCATAATACCAGAGTTATCAATAGTCCACCATAATACTACCTGTATACACATATACAATCCCCCAAAACATTGAAAGATACATCTAGGATCTGATATCAAAACCCACTGATTAGTACAAAAGACTCATCCTCCCTAGCGGGGTGATAAATAATGCCTTAGCGGCGACCTCGGTCCGCCGATTTATCTGGGTTCCTTGAAATGATTTAAGCTGGAGTGAGACACCTCTTAGTAAAGTAAATAAACCAAATACAGTTATATGGCAACATTAATATTTAATGCTATAATGGATATACAGTACATGCCACATACTTGAAAACACTATTAATAACAAAACTGAGTAAACATATAAGTTCATAATTTTACTAAATCATACACTTCATATATCATCTGATATAACTAGTGTTGACCTTATGGGTCACGCTCCGTTTTGATTATGACAAATACTCATAATATCTAATGGGTATTTGAGGTTTTGTGCAGGAACTAATATTGTCAAGATCGAGATGTGCACAAAGCAAATAAAGATTGAAGACCATTGTGTTGCAATATATATAGTTCATTCATGTAAATGGTCTGTAATAGTAAATAAGTCTTTGGTTTGTAATAAGCTCACACACATCACATGTATGATAATACGTAAGCTCAAACAAACCGTGAATAAGCAAAGACCTTAGAACGACCTTAGGGTTGTCGATCGACACCGAACTTTTTCAGTGTCTTGATCTTGGACATAAATGACCCTAGGACACACATTTGCACATATGTTTGTTAGGCACTTGAATAGGGTTCATATTTTTCAAAATGGGACCGCATTGCACACTTGGAGTACTTTCAGTCGATCGAACCAGGCAGTTCATTCTACTCTGGTCGACCAAACCAAGCCTAACTCAACAGTTGACCAAGACCTTGGTCGACTGAACCAGGTAGTTCAAAAAGCCCTAGTCGACCGAAACCTCCCTGGGTCAAATATTTGACCATATGGTCGACCGAGAAACTTTTGTACACCAACTACCTGGTCGACCGAGGGTCCTCGGAAGAAATCCTAGTGGTCTGGTAGACCGAACCTACCAGTTCAAAATGGCCCAGTCAACCAAATCTCAAAAAATTGAAAAATCACCCTCTCCTAATCGACCGAACCATATGAGACTTGGTCAATCGAAACATTTCTGGTCGACCGGACCTCTCGGGTTGCCCTGATTTTTACCGCAGTTAAATATTTTTTAAACAGGGTTAAAATGCTAAAAACATCATTAAACTTTCCTAATAATACCCAATAGGTCCCCAACGGTCATGTTTTCTCCCATGCCTATATATATGAGATCATTTTGTGAAAACAAAAGTGGATTAGCCACTTTGATCAGGGGAGAACTCTCTGAAATCCCAAAAACCTATACTACTCATTTTCTAGCCTCATTCACTCATGCTTACCTGCTATTAGTGTCTACATCATTTTTAAGTGGATTGAGTGTTTGTTTGGAAAGGTTTGCTCTCCTTGTTCTATTTGATTGACACGATTCTATTTGAGCTTACATATTGAATCATATTGTGGTGTATGTTATTGCGCGCATTTGGGTACATATCTTCTTTACACGAAAGCACAATCATTGTACCATCTGATTATATACACATATGTTGTATATCCAGGCACGGGCTTGAAGAGGGAGACTAGCCCTGGAATAGTCTCGGATTAGCTTAGACTCAATTAGGAAAGTTAGGTGCGTCGTCTTGTTAAGGCGTGTAGGTTGAGGTCAGCCCCGCTAATTGACCTAGTTAAGGTTGAGGTCAGCCCTGTGTTAATTTGATCTAGATGTAATCAGTGTCACTCCACTCTTAAGTGAGCTATTAGTGGAATCCTCTAGCTTGTGATCTAGAGGCGGGGACGTAGGCACAGTTGGCTGAACCCCGATAACATATCGTGTGTCTATTTACATTTCAGCACTTTATATTTACCGCACGTATATGTTATAGTATGAATGATGTGCTTTATTTAAATTTCACGTATCTTATTTATCAACACATTTGGAATTGTGTAAAAAGACTCTAGGTTACCAAATCATATTGACTTCTGACTTAACCTAGGAGAAAAGTTGAAAATTTCCAATTCACCCCCCCTCTTGGGAATACACCTTTTATAACAACTAGTAATTCTGAAATTTACCCAAGATGAATAGCTATTTGATGTCATATATTACCCCCTATGATGGGTTGTGCAGCCCGAAGGTGGGACCCGATAATGTCTGGCCGACCCCTGCCGAGTCAAAAATGTATGTAAGTATGATGGACCCACCACACCCTGGTCTAGATTGCGAGGTGGACGTCTACAACTCTACACTGAAAGCCACATCAACTATCCATCTCCCACCCCCTCTACTAGCAGGGGTGGTTAGCAAAAGTCTGAACTGAATTGAACTTTCATATATAGCTATGGTACCATGCTCCTATGACTAATTTAAACTATCATCCGGGTTCTGCTAACATATAATACATGATAATATACAATTTAATGTAAATAGATTGATAGCATGTTCAAATTTCTGTAATAACATAATAAATGTGGACTTGCGTCGATTACATTCATATATGTGGCCTTCCACCGAATCATTCATAGTTACGGCTTTGCATTGAAAACATACATAATTCACGGCCTTGCGCCGGCTATCAATCACGGCCTTGCATCGAACATATCATACATACTGATCTGAATAAATATACCATTTATCATGTATTATGAAATCATAATGTACTGTATTATACTGAAATAATTGCAAATATGCTTTTCCTGTAAACTTGATTAACATAATAACATTTGAGTAAAATATTATTCATGCCACACAATACTGAATAAAACCATAACTTCCATTCCAAAAATCATATTTCCTATATAACAGCAGTATTTTCCCAAATATGCATTTTCTACCAATATACTCATACATATAATACATGCTTTTTGAAAATTAATTTACTAATAAGTAATAATAATTTTCATGGAAAATAGATGCTTTAGTTTATTCCCTTACCTGACTTCTAAAAAGCCCCTTAAAGTAAACCAGTCTTGCACTTGTAGGGTTCCTCGTTCAATACCCTGAAATCAACATCTCCCCGAACAAAACTTCAGTATTTTCTTAACTACTACAATTTCTAGAACTATAGGAAAGTCAAATACTAAATATAAAGTCTTACCCTAAACTTGGGATGAAATCCACGGCAGCCGCACCAACGATTTACTCAAGTAGATTTGAATAGCAAGAATCTAGCCTGAAAACTTAGAGAGAAAGAAGATAGGTCAAATAGGAGAGAGAAAGAGAGAGAGAGAGAGAGAGAGAGAGAGAGAGAGAGAGAGAGAGAGAGAGAGAAGTTTGTGTGTGAGATTTCAGCTGAAAATGAAGTTTATGCTATTTATACACTGACCTTCGTTAACAAGCCACGTCACTTCGTTGACGAGGTCAAGAAGAAAATTCGTTAACAAATGCTCGCTCCTCATCAACAAAATTCAGAATTGAGATATATCCTCTCGGTATTTTCTCATTGAAGAGACACGTCCCTGTCAATGAGCCCCTCATGTGTGCTCGTTGATGAATCTCATGTGTTCGTCGACAAGACCCTGTTTAATTTCCTTCTTTCCTCTCCTCCTATTATTAAATTATGATAATCATTCAGGTCTCCACAGTAATGCCCCAACCTAGGTCTGTTAAGGAGCACTGTGTCTCTCCTCTTCCACTTGGACTAGGCAATAGGGGACAGGTCTTATCGGACTAATGACTAACCCCATAGGTCAACATGTATCCTTTTTCAGTCTGTTTTGTCTTCACTCACACACTACTTGAGAAAACATCCCAAAAGGTCAACAATAACTCTTATATATATGTTGTGGATGAATGGATAAGTATGTATAAGGTGTGATGATGTGTTATAATGAGGGGGTAGGCTTTTAAATTTATGTGAGCACATATACTTTCATAAGCCTTATACCTAGGCTTTACCATTTTTAGGAATAGATAGTGGTGTAGTAGCGTTAGCTTTTGTGAGACAAAGTTCTTTGAGAGTGCGTGTAACGCCCCAACCTGAGTTTTCCAGGGAGCACTGTGTCTCTCCTCCTCCACTTGGACCAGACAATAGAGGGCAGGCCTTATCAGACTAATGACTGGCCCCACAGACCAACATGTGTCCTTTTTCGGTGTATTTTGTCCTCACTCACATACTACTTGAGAAAACATCCCAGAAGGTCACCTAACCCAAGATTACTCCAAGCCAAGCACGCTTAACCGTAGAGTTCTTATGGGAAGGTTCTCGAAAATAAAGGTGAATCTTGTTGATATAGGTAATAACATATAATCCTTCTAAGTTTTTCTTCCACGAGGCATCACATTCTCCCCACTTATAAAATGCAACGTTCTCATTGCGAACCCACATTTAAAAACCTAGGCGATGTGAATCTAGACATGGAAAAATGGATTAAAATCTGTTAATCCGAACCGTATCCGATCCATTTTAACCGACTCATAAATATCCATTTGCTAAATGAGTCGAATATGAGTTTTCATTTTCATATCCGCCCCCTTAGTGAGTCGGGTCGGATTTATCCGGCGGATATCCGCCAACCCGCTTATTAAATACAAACCCAAACCCATAAAAGCCTGCTGCCCAGCCCGCTATAACAGCCCACTGCCCCCAAAGCCCAAAGGCCCAAGTGCTTCACATGCACGCGGCATGCCTTGTCCCACTCCCAGTCCCAGCCCCCAGCCCAGCCCAGGCCAGTTCTAATGCCAGATTGCCAGCCCAATTCGATTTCAGCCATTCCCATTCCCATTCGAAGAGAGCCCTAGCCGGCTAGCCCTCCCTCATCGTCTTCATTTGAGCCTCAGCCTGAGCCAACAGAGACTCAAAGAAGGAGAAGAGAACCAGTCGGTGGCCGCACAAGAACCCTTCTTCTTCGACAGTTCAACCCTTCGAAGCCCTCTGCCCTCCGAGTGTCCGACGACTCTGATCCTTCTTCTTCAATGCTTCGAACCAGCAGCATCTTTATTCAGAACCGGTGGGTCATGGGTGTTCTTCATCTCTTTTATCCGAGGGGGATTTAGATCTCACTTCTCAGAAGGTAGTCCCGACTCCCGACTCTGAGCTCCAACCGTTCACCATTTTGTTTGTGTCTTCACATGCCGACATTGAAATAATTCTGTTGTAAATCTGATAAGTGTTTGTTTAAAATAATTTTAAATGTTTAAGAATGGTGTCCCATTTTTTACAGTTTGGATGGGAAGCAATGCCCATTCCTTCGATCTTCATAAAACAATTTACAAATTGTAATGTATCAAATATGATGGAGATTAATATTTTCTTCAGTGGCATAATAATTGATTTGGCATGGTAAATTTTAGCATCTATTTGATATAATGCTCAGGAGGTGTGAAGAAGTAATAACTGGTCTGCTGGGGTGGGTGCTTGGAAATCATGTTGAGAGATGCAGGGAGATTGATTACACACTAATACAAGGCTGAAGAGTGTTGATCTTCTAGTTGTCATGTATCTCACTTCACAATTATATTGCCTCCTCTTGTTTCTCTTTTCTGATGCCATGCGTATTCTTCCTTTTGATTATGTCAAGGAAAGTGTACAACCTACATGACGCCGAATTTGGAGTTTGAGGGTGCGCTTAGTTAAGGTTTCGGATACAATTTTTTGTATTAGTTAGGATATATTTTTAATAAGTGTATGCAAAATATTTTTAAAATCTGGGCTTCTGGAAAATAACTAGGGAGTGTTTTTTAGTTCTTCACTCGTCGGGTTCACATTCTCAGATACATAAAAAATGCAAAACATTACCCTTTTGGACTGGTACTCGTACGAGGCTCCCACGAATTAGACCAGTATTCTGTAGTTGTGCCTTCTATTGGTCAAAATGAGGGCTTTCATAATGCAGTCTTGGTTGGGACTCCCTTTCTTGATGCTAAAGAGGTTGTAATTTCATTCATTTATCTTGTTATGTTTTTAATGTCTTGATTGTATAATTACATAGGGTATTATGCAATTTTTATTTTTATTTTTTTTGTATGGCATACTGTTTTAGTGATTTAATTTTGTTAGAATGTTATCTTTTACTCCAGCCTTTCACCATTTTGTTTGACTGACATGAAAATCATATTTGCTTTCATAGGAATCCTTTTCTAGACTTAGTCTTCCAGGAAAACCCTCATGGAGGAAAAATACCAAATCAGATTGACTACGTGTTTTATCAATAAAAAAAATCAAATGATCGGTGGTGATGGTTATCTCTTTAAGTACTCAAGTGATTGTATTTGGTAATAATCATGACAAAAGTATGGTGGCATTAATTTTATTTCTCTTTAAATTTTTAAAATTATTACTATTAGCATTAATACTTTTAACATTTTGAGTTTTTCAAAGGAGAGTTTGTGATATGATAAAAGGAAAAGTACACAAATATGGTAATTCATAAAAAGTACAGAGGACTAAGGGAAACTAAGTGTATACCTTTGTCATTTTAAATACTTTGACATGATGACATCTCTGCATTGCTATTGTTGTAGGCCTACATAGTAGCATTGTTTCTGTTTCAAGATGAATTTAATCCTTTGCTGGGCAATGAAAACTTTTAATCCCATTCTTAATTTTTTCCAGTGCATTACAAGGATTTGAGAAAAAAATGTCTCAATCAGTAGCGAATTCAATTGATCAAAATGATGAAATAAGTGAAGAAGAAGTTTAGTTGCCAGATTCATCAAACACAGAACCTTCAAAAGAAACAACTCCACAGGTAAAAAGAGTTAGGAAAAAAACATCTAGTATTTGGACAGATTTTGAGTTGATTGAAAATGGAGATAAACAATATGCCCAATGTAAGCATTGTCCTAAGAAATATCTCTACCATAGTAAGAACTCTGGGACATCAAACTTACATTGTCATATAAAAAAATGCATGGGAAAGAAAAATAATGATCTGAAACAAATGCTAAAATGCATGGGAAAGAAAAATAATGATCTGAAACAAATGCTAATGAGTCAAGATGATGGAAAGTTGTCTTTGCATACACGAAAACTTGATCAAGCTGTACAACGTAGGAAGTTGGCAATGGCAATTGTGAGACACAATTTGCCCTTTTCTTTTGTTGAGTATGAAGGAATTCATGAATGGGCTTTAGAATTAAATCCAGAGACAAAATTTGTGACAAGAAATACTGCAAAAGCTGATGTTATGAGGGTTTTTTTCAAGGAAAAAGAGCACATTCGTGAGCTTTTATTGAATAATTTTAGTAGAATTTCTCTTACTTCAAACTTATGGACTTCATTAAATACTGATGGCTATTTATGTTTAACTACACATTTTGTGGATAAAAATTGGAAGCTTCAGAAGAAAGTATTGAGTTTTTCAAGCATGCCTCCTCCACACACTGGTCTAGCACTTAGTAACAAAGTCATGGACTTATTGGTGAATTGGGGTATAGACAAGAAGCTATTTTCCATAACATTGGACAATGCTTCATCCAATGACTGTTTTGTAGAGTTTTTGAAGTCTAATCTAAACTTGAATAATGCTTTGGTAAGGGAAGGACAATTTTTTCATGTTCGTTGTTGCACTCACATATTGAATCTCATTGTCCAAGATGGCCTAAAATTATCTCATTTCGCTGTGGACAAAATACGAGATTATGTCAAATATGTGAAGCACACAACATCGAAAGTTTAGATTTCATGAATGTTGTGAAAAGGTGAGAGTGCCACGTGTGAGAGGATTTCGCCAAGATTGTCCTACTAGGTGGAATTCTACTTATATGATGCTTGAAAGTACTTTATACTATAGAGATGCTATTTGCCAATTCAGGTTTAGTGAGGAGAATTTCAAGTTTTGCCCAAACGATGATGAATGGAAGGAAATTAAGAAAATTGCTAGTTTCTTAAAGGTTTTTTATGACTTGACAAATCTTTTTTCTGGGACATCTTATCCAACTGCAAATTTGTACTTTCAAGGAGTATGGAAGGTACAAGTAACTTTACTTAATGCGGCATTGGGTGATGATGTCTTTTTAAGGAATGTGGCTACTCAAATGCAAGGAAAATTTGACAAATACTGGTCAGATTATAGTAAAATTTTGGCAATGGCTGTTATTCTGGATCCTCGTTTCAAGATACAATTTGTATCTTTTTGTTTAAAAGAAGTGCAACCAATGTCTTGGAAAGATCGAGTAAACGACATCCAGCGTGAGATGCATTCACTTTTTGATGCGTATGTGAAGCACCACTCCCCTTCGACTTCTAAGAAAATGCATTCCTTTGAAGCAACTATTAGTCATGATCTTGGTCATATGACACCTATTGTAACATCAATTGATGTGACACTAAAAGTAAGATTTTTTTTAAAGTACAACTTTTATTTTACTTTTATTATACATCTATAGAATTTTTATATTTCTATTGTTATATACTTATTTTTAGGGTTTTAAAGCTTTTTCTAAGGAAGATGAAGAAGCTCCTATGTCAGAACTAGAAATGTTTTTTTAGAGAGAGGATGGTAGATTGTGATAAGGAATTGGATATTTTGGACTTTTGGAGGAGTCATGAATATAGGTATCCAATTCTTTCTCGAATGGCAAGAGATATCTTATCAATTCCAATATCAATTGTTACATCGGAATCAGCATTTAGCATTGGAGGAAAAGTGATAAATATGTCACGTAGTTCTCTTACGCCTGATAATGCTAAAACTATCATTTTAACTCGTGATTGGCTGTATAGTCAAGGAGGTATGCTTATTTAATCATATTTCTATGTTATTATAATTACTATGTATTATGAAATATTTATTTATATTTTGAATTTTGAATGTAGTTGAAGATTTTGTAGATAAGGAAGAACTTGCTGAAGATATTGCTCAAGCTAAAAGAGCAGGTCGTACCTCATCTAGTGTATCATCTTGCTCTATTTGACCTTATTTGAATATTACTACACTAGCACAGGCTGTGCAGCTAGTGTTTCTATTTATCTTTGAAAATTATGTAGTCAATAAATTATTGTTTATTTGTTGTTTTAACTTGTAGTGTTGAATAAATTATTAGTAATTTTTTTTTTCCAGTTTGATAACTTGTAACTTTTGAGATGCTAATTAATAAGTTCAATTTATGTTATTCGATTCATAACTTAAATTATATTTTGAATTCTTTCATGATAGGCACACGAGGAGAAGAAGATGAAAGCTTTGATGTCACAAATGAAAGCATTTCAATTAATTCAAGGCATTCAAATGATTTTGAAGTTATTTGAAGGATGGATTGAGATTTTTTTTAGTTTGTTGATAGTTTTATTTTGAGAGATTCACACGATTTGAAAATAGTTGTATTTAAAGAAACTCACATGTTGTAAGAACAATTATAATGTTTAGATTTTAGACTCACACGAGTCACACAGTTTGAGTTTTTATTTTGAGTTGGATTGAGATTAATTTATTATGTTTTATTGCTTATAGTTTTACTTGCATGAATTAGGAGTTGTTAATTAGTATAAATGATTGAATGATTGATATAGTTACTAAAAAAGTTAATACACAAACTAATTGTAAGTTATCATATATAATTTAAATTATTATGACAAAAATAAATTATTAATAAAATTATATTTGAGAATAGCGGATTATCCGCCCATCCACCATGAATTATCTAACCCGAAACCGCCTAATCCGCCACTTAAATGAGTCGAATATGGATTATGATTTTTTCACCCGATAATCCGCCTTATCCGCCACGGATAAACCGACCCGATCTGCTTTGCCAAGTCTATGTGAATCTCATCACACTTCCAACTAGGTAATTGCACTGATACCATTTTGTAACGCCCCAACCCTACCAAGGAGCATTGTGTCTCTCCTCCTCCACCTACACCGAACAACAGGAGGGGCTTATCGGACTAATGACTAGCCCTACAAACCAACACATGTCATTTTCAGTGTGTTTTGTCCTTACACACTTTCTAAAAAAACTTTCCAGAAGGTCACCCATCCCAAGATTACTCCAAGCCAAGCACACTTAACCGTGGAGTTCTTATGGGAAGGCTCCCAAAAAGAAAGATGTACCTTGTTGATATGGGTAGTAAAATCTAATCCGTTTAAGCTTTTCTTCCACAGGGTATCACATTATCCCTGGCCATGGTATCACATTGCTCTGATACCATTTTGTAATGCCTTAACCTGGGTCTACTGGGGAGCACTACGTCTCTCCTTCTCCACCTAGACTAGACAATAGGGGGATCGGGTCTTATCAGACTAATGAATGGCCCCACAGTGCACATGGTTTTTTAATGTGTTTTGTCCTCACCCACACACTTCCTGAGAAAAATTCCCAAAAGGTCACCCATCCCAAGATTACTCCAAGCCAAGCATGCTTAATCGTGGAGTTCTTATAGAAAAGCTCCCGAAAAGAAAGGTGCACCTTGTTAATATGGATAGTAACATCTAATCCTTTTTAGCCTTTCTTCCACAGGGTATCACATTCTCCCCCACTTATAGAATGCAACATCCTCATTACAAACCCATATTTCCAAACACAGGTGATGTGAATCTCATCACACCTTCGGCTGGGTACTTACTATGATACCATTATATAACTTCCCTACCTAGGTTTGCTAGGTAGCACTATGTCTCTCCTCCTCCACCTGGACTAGACAATAGGGGCAGGCCTCATCGAACTAATCACTAGCCCCACAGACCAACATGTGTCATTTTCAGTGTGTTTTGTCCTCACTCACACACTTTCTGAGAAAACTTCCCAAAAGATCACTCATCCCAAGATTACTCCAAGCCAAGCACACTTAATCGTGGAGTTTTTATCAGAAGGCTCCCGAAAAGAAAGGTGCACCTTGTTAATATGGGTAGTAACATCTAATCCTTTTAAACCTTTATTCCACAGGGTATCACATTCTCCCCCACTTATAGAACACAACGTCCTCGTTGTGAACCCACATTTCCAAATTCAGGCGATGTGAATCTCATCACACTTCCGGCTGGGTAATTGCTCTAATACTATTTTGTAACGCCCTAACCTGGGTCTGCTAGGGAGCACTACATCTCTCCTCCTCCACCTAAACCAGAAAAAAGGGGGGTAGGCCTTATCGGACTAATGACTAGCCACACAAACCAACACGTGTCCTTTTCAATGTGTTTTTTCCTCGCTCACACACTTCCTAAGAAAACTTCCCAACCCATCCCAAGATTACTCCAAGCCATGCACGCTTAACTGTGGAGTTCTTATGGGAAGACTCCCGAAAAGAAATGTGCACCTTGTTGATATGGGTAGTAACACCTAATCCTTTTAAGCCTTTCTTCCATGGGGTATCACAGTGCGTGAATCACTTTGCTCAGTTTTTACTTTGTCTAAGCCCATTGGGTAAAGATAGCGGATATTCTAGGAACCTATTTTTGATAGGGAATAGAGCTTGAACCACACATATTTGACTCTAGTTTCTTCCCTTGAGAGAGCTGAATTAAACACTCAGTAGATGAAGTGTATGGGATAAGTGCCAACAGAGTAAATAAATGTACCTGCAAGTTGAGGAGGATAGCTCGATTATGAAACTACGAAGATTATACACGATGTACATCAAGAGCTAGGTTGGTTTTGGTGTTTTCATTAAGGATATGTGTGTGTGTGTGTGTGTGTGTGTGTGTGTGTGTGTGTGTGTGTTTTTTTTTCTTTTTTGTAATAAAATTATTAGTTGGAAAAAAAAAGGAAAAAAGAAAAAAAAAAAAAAGGGAGCTTTGCTTTTTTATTTTCTTTAGACATGACTCTAAAAAATAGAGTGATGGAGTTTTTCTAAGAATTTTGGCAAAGTGGTTGTTTTAGTTTGTATTGCATAAGCATTCATGCATACATAAGCATTGTCAATAGGTCCTTGCTCACATTTTTGTTGCCTACAAAATCAGTGTGTCAAAGTGGCAGAGCTAGAAATATAAATAAGTTTTATCAGAATTTTGGGGTTCCAAGATTGAGTAGAACAAGGCAACATCCCTATAATAGTAGACAAAAGGTTAAAATCATGAGAGAGCATTTGAAAAACCTCATGTTGGGACTTGAGCAAAGCCACAAGGACGTCAGTCGGGATGTTTGTGAGATTAAAGATCAAATGAATAAGTTGATGGAGATGCTTACTACTATAAGTATGAAGAAAGTTGTGCAAGCTCTAGAACTCACAACTGAAGATGATCCTTTATTCCCAGTAGGATTTACACCAATCAGTGGACATCCTTCATCATAACCGATGAATGTGACAACAAGCTTGGGACCAAGCTTGCACCCATTAATTCCAATGGCATCAGCCCCAGGGTTCCAACCAACTAGGAATTAATAAACACCGCATATCATAATTCATGATAACAAAGAAAAGGAAATAGCCAATGAAACAACTAAAGAACACGCTGCTAGCTTGGAGGGGAATCAAAGAAATGAAGTATTGGAGGAGCATTTGTTAGTCATAGAGGGTACAAATGTGTATGGACCGATCAATGCGTTTGATTTGTGTTTAGTACCTAATGTTGTTTTATCCCCGAAGTTTAAAATTTAGGATTTTGAGAAGTTTAGTGGATCCAAGTGTCTGCTAATTCATCTGAAGATGTACTATAAGAAAATGGCGGCATATTCTAATAACGATAAGATGCTAATCCATTGTTTTCAAGATAGTTTGACTAGGGCATCTATGAGATGGTATTTTCAATTAGACTGTACAAGGATTCACATTTGGAAGGATGTAGCTTATGCCTTCATAGCACAATATAGGTATGTAATTGAAATGGCTTTAGATAGGTTGAATTTACAAAATATGCAAAATAGGTTGATCGAGTCATTCAAAAAATATGCTTATCAAAAAAGAGAAATGGCAGCATAAGTACATCCTCCAGTTGAGGATAAAGAGGCAATTTTCTTATTTATCAATTCTCTCAAACACTCATACTTTAGTCATATTATTAGAAGTACTCCCCATAGTTTTGCAGATTTGGTAACCACTAGAGAAAGAACAAGCAATACAAGATCACCCTTATGGAGAATGTAATGCTAAATGGCAACAGAATGTTCAACCCTCAGAAAGAAGATTTCCAAGGGAAACATAGAGCACATAAATTCAACTTATCTCAATGACTTATGCATAATTTTTCTTGCAATTGTTAAAAAGCCAGTTAGTTACCCCAATACAAGGAGTGCTAGTACAACCCCGTCACCAAAAATGGTATGACCCAAATGCTCGATGTGAATCATGCTGGAGCACCAAGCCACACAATTGAAAAGTTTTGGCCCATTAATTACAAGGTGTAAGCTTTGAGGGATGCAAGGTGGTCTTCTTTTGACGAGGAATCCAACGTGCATGGTGAAAATAGGATATTGTTCCCAAGAGGGGGGTGAATTGGGTTAAAAAAACAATTTATGTTCTTTTTAAAAATTTTGTATTTCAACAATAAACACAACCCAAACACAGTCACAAAGTACTTGTAAAATAATCAATTCTAATCAACCACAATCAATACAAAATGACCAAACACTTGATTCTTGTGACAATAGCCATGTAGTAATATGCAATGCTTGTTGAATTTGGATAAGCCCTGTGTTAAAATTCACAATCACACTTCTTTCCAAGGTTCAGATTTTAAATAAACCTTCAGTTTAATAAGCTTAGGATGATCAACCAACATAGTCCCTTTCGGTTTCCGCAATCAATGCTGATCAAACCAAAACAAATTATTTTCTAGCCTATAACCAAACACTTAGAATTCATAAAATTGTAAAGCATCCATGAAGTTTGTAAAGTATGATGAAAAATAAAGAGTAGGGAAGAGAGAGAGGAACATAGAGTTTTATGAGGTTCGGCTTATACCCAGCCTACGTCCTCGCCTTTGGAAAACCACTAAAGGATTCACTAAGTCAGTTCCTTTGTCGGGCGGGACAATACTGTTTACAACACTCCTTTGATTAGGTTAGCGCCCACCTCTCCAAATGATATTCCCTCACTTGGCATGACAATCCAACAACCTTGAATCGTCTACAAACAAGAAACAAGTAGAGAGAAATTTGTGTACAAGAGACACTCTCAAAACAGAGCTGGTTAGTACAATATTCTGCACAAATATACTTCAATGTAATTCAATATAAAGAGATTGAATTTAGATCACCGAATCTATCTTCCGTGTATTGAAAGATTCAAACTTTGAAGACTCAAATTTGGAGTTAGGATCAGCAGAAATTCAATAGTGAAAGCAAGATGAGCACAAGAGAGATTTAGAGCTTTGAGAGTTCTTGATTGCTAGAAAAATTCTTGGTGTATAAAATCATTATAGTTGGGGCTATTTATAGATGTTTAAAAGATAATTCCTTGCCCCCCAAGTTTGCTTAGAGTAAACATCAAGTTTCCAAGAAGAGTAGAGCCTAAGAAATCCATTTAAAAAATTTTCCCATTGATTTTTTAAAAATCTGTTCGAGTCGCAGTTGCTTACCACGATCTGGCAGTTACCTGCCATAGTGAAATCTCAACATACAGAAGGTTGGCAGTCACCTGCCAAGACATAGGTAGGAGCCTGGCTTGACCACTCAGGCGCTTGATAGGTCTTTGGTAGTCTCTTGGGACCCTACTGCCTCCCAATTTTAATTCTTTTAATTTTGGCAGTCTACTGTCTGTATTTGGCAGTCGCCTGGCTCTCATAAAATGGCTTTTTCACTTTGAAAACTTCCTTCCTCACTTGAGACCTTTATCATTTTGATTTATTAATATATTTTAAGGACTTTAAAAAATTTATTTCTTAGTTTCTTTTTTATTTGTAAAAGCTTCAATTCAATTTATATTGAGGTTTACATGAAGTAGTTACATAGAGACATCCTTAAAACTCTAAACTTTTGAACTTCATGTAACTCCTTGCTTTGAAATCTTTCCTTGATCATATATCATCTTTGAGCTTTCAATCATCTTTCATTCTTCAAGCTTTTATAAAATATGTCCATCATGAGCTTTATTAACCCTTGAGTTTGGCTTTGAAATACTTGAGCTTTACCTGCTTCCTGAAATAGTTCAATCTTGAAAACCATATCAAACTTATCTTGATTTGTTATTATAAAAATAAGAATTGTAAGCCTTGTTAGGCCAACAATCTCCCCCTTTTTGATGATGACAAATCTAGAACAAAAATGAAAAAATACTCCTTAAATTACTCCCCTTTTACAATAGTCATAGCCCCCCCCCCCCTTCTTTCAATAAGCATGAATGAAAAATGTAGTAGAGTTTTCGAGTATAAAGTAAATTTCTCAAGCATTCTTAAGCATAACGTAATCAAGCATCAAGTAGTCAAACATATGCATAACTTATCAAGCATCAGGTAATCAAACATATTTTTCTTTTTGCTCTCTCAAACACTCTCCCCCTTTGGACATCAGTCAAAAAAGGAAAAGAGGGTGATCAATCATATTTAAGTTTGAACTACAAAGTACTTAAGGCCATCCAGAATATGACATAATAAAAAAATTTGGCTGATGAAAGACATAGAAATAATAAGTACTAATACATAAGATAAAGTATCAAAACACCACAAGGATCAAGCACGTCATTCAGAATCATCCTTGGATGCACTCCCATCATCTTCTTCTTCTTGTTCCTCAGAATTTTTCACAGATTCATCATCACTAGATGGAACGGAGCTCATATCCATCGGTGTTGTACCTTTAGAAGAGCTGGCCAAATGCTTCTCAATTTTATCAACATGCCAAGCAAGAGTGGAGCAATGAGTTTCCACAATGGTAACCTTCTCCTTAACTGTACCAAGACCAGTTTGCTGAAGCTTAGATAGTTAGTATAAATTGGAATAAACCAGGAAGGAGTATCTGAGTCTGGATAAACTGAAGTAGCTGGCATAGAAGGCTGAGGAGGAGGCTCAGATGTGAGATGTCGATGACCTTTGTGAAACCAGCCTTGAGTGGTTTTCTTATAACCCATTCACTTAAGAATTGTGTCAGAAAATATATCAAAATGGGTTTTTGGAATGAAGTTGAAAGATGGTGTGAGAATGTTATAATTTGCAAGCACCATATTCAATATTCCAGCATATGGTAGAATAATGTGAGGAGCATCAACTCTCATATTAATTCATTTGATAATAAGACTAGGAAGATCTAGCTTTTTCCCTTTCAAAATACACCACATGATGAAACAATCTAGAAACGAAACATGATCATGTGAACCAGATTGAGGTAGGATATTATAAGTAATGAGTTTATGTAAAATTATGGCTTGAAGGTTCAGTTATTTATAGATAGGTGGATTTCAAAAATAAGTGGGTTCATCATTCATTACAAGAGGTAAGAATGCCTCTGGGGTAAACCCTTATGCCATTATCCATTGTTTTTCAAAAATTTTAACTTCAAAATTTCCTGGTTTAAGACGAAGGAATTTTCCTAAAGATAAGGGAGTGAGGTGAATACTCTGCCCTAAGAGATCTGTTTTTATCCTGTCTTTTGTTTCTCCATGTTTGCATAAAAAAATCCTTACCAAGTTTGGATAATGCCCTTTGGCCTGATAGGTGATAAATCTTTCTTAACGAATTTCTTTGAAAAGCTTTAAAATTTCAGGAAAGTCAAAATTGAAAAATTCATCATCAATCACTTTTCCTAGAATTGGTTCTGATGAAGCAATTTGATTTTAATCAAGATGTTTGGCTTGAGGAGGAACTAACCATTTCTCGACTTCATCATTGTTGATGCGTGAGGAGGAGGAAGCACCCTTGTTTGCAACGGTCTTTGTTCATGGCATGTTTGCTTAAGATTTGAATCCAAAAAACCCTAGAAATTGGTGAGGATGATGTAGGTTTTGAGTTTGGATTTTAATTTTAGACGTATTTGGAGGAGAAATAAGCTTGAATAAGAATACGAATGAAAGGATTGAGAGTGAGAGAAGAAGTGGGAAGGTCCTAAGGGCTGTTAAAATGAGACATAATATTGTTTTAAACCCTTATCCGCCACGAGGCAATTGCCTGCCATGAAGAGGCTGGCACTCGGCAACCCAAAAGGCACCAAGTCAATAGCATGGCAGTTGCCTGACACTCAGGTGGCAATTGCTTGCCAAGCATTTTTGAAAAAAAAAACTTCTTCAAACAACATCTCGAACATGCATCATTCCTAATTCTCGTCTAATATATATAAATCGATCCTCAAAGAGTGGTTTTGTGAATATGTCCGCTAATTGATCATTTGTATTAATGAATTCTAGAATTATTTCCTTGTTTTGTACGTGATCTCTCAAGAAGTGATGTCTTATGTCAATATGTTTTGTTCTTAAGTGAGATACCGGATTTTTTGAAATATTTATGGCACTTGTGTTTTCGCACTTAATTGGAATTGTTTGATATTGAAGTTTGACATCTCTTAATTGTTGTTTCATATAAAATGTTTGAGCACAACAACTCCCAACTGCTATGTATTCTACTTCAGTTGTGGATAATGCCACAAAATTTTGTTTCTTTGAAAACCAAGAGACTAGTGAGTGTCCTAGAAAGTGACAAGTCCCACTAGTGCTCTTTCTATCTATTTTACACCTAGCATAATCCGAATCTGAATAACTTATCATTTCAAAATCAGTTCCCTTTGGATACCACAAGCTCAGATCAAGTTTTCCTAGCAAGTACCTAAGTATTCGTTTAACTACTATTTGATGTGATTCCTTAGGTGCTGATTGAAACCTAGCACATATGCATACACTAAACATGATGTTGGGTCTTCTTGCTGTCAGATATAATAGGCTTCCAGTCATTCCTCAGTAATGTTTTTTGTCCACTTGTTTTCCTTTTTCATCTTTTTCAAGGCTTGTTGAGGTGCTCATGGGGGTTCCTATAGGTTTGCTTTCTTCCATATCAAACTTTTTCAACATATCCTTAATATATTTAGTTTGATTAATAAATGTTCCATTCTTAGCTTGTTTAATTTGTAACCCTAGGAAGTAATTCAACTCTCCCATTATACTCATTTCAAATTTTCTTTGCATACATGTATCAAATTCTTTACATAATCCTTCATGTGTTGCACCAAATATGATATCATCAACATAGATTTGTACTATTAGCATATTTTTATTTTTGGTTTTTATGAATAGAGTGCTCTCTATCTTTTCTCTTGAAAAATCATTTTTGAGTAAAAATTTGCTTAGTCTTTCATACCAAGCTCTAAGAGCTTGTTTCAAACCATACAAATATTTTGTTAACTTGAATACATGATTGGGATTTTTTGTGTCTTCAAAAAATGGAGGTTGTTTAACATAAACTTCTTCATTTATAAATCCGTTTAAGAACGCACTTTTTACATCCACTATATATAGTTTAAAATTCTTATGGGCTGCATTGGTTAGGAGCATCCTTATTGCTTCCATTCTTGCTACGGGGGCAAAGGTTTCATCATAGTCAATACCTTCTTCTTGATTATAACCTTGTGCTACTAACCTTGCTTTGTTTCTAACAACTACCCCATTTTCATCCTTCTTATTTCTAAAGACTCATTTAGTTCCTATGATTGAACATTCTTTGGGTTTAGGTACTAATTGCCATACTTGACTTCTTTCAAATTGATTTAGTTCTTCTTGCATAGTCATAATCCAAGAATCATCATTTAAGGCTTCTTTAATGTTCTTGGGTTCATTTTGAGATAAAAATGCATAGTGGTTGCATATATTTTTCAATGATGCTCTAGTGGTTACTCCTTTTGATGGTTCTCCAAGAATTTGATCTTTTGGATGACTTTTAACATATTTCCACTCTTTTGGTAGTTCTTGGTTTTCTATGGGATTTTCATTTGAAGTTTCATCATTGTTTTCTTCTTTCATTTCAAGATTTTCTTCTTTTTGTGAAATATCTTCTCTTTCATCATTCTTAATTTCTTTTGCAGAGTGATTCGATTCATCAAAAGTTATATGTATGGATTCAACGATAGTAAGTGTTCTTTTATTATAAACTCTATGGGCTTTACTATTTGTAAAATATCCTAAGAAAATGTCTTCATCTGATTTTGCTTCAAATTTACCTAAATCATCATTATTATTGAGAACAAAGAATTTACATCCAAAAACATGGAAGTAAGCTATGTTGGGTCTTCTACCTTTCCATAGTTCATAAGGTGTTTTTTCTAAATTTGATCTAATAGACACCCTATTTGTAACATAACAAGCTGTATTTACAGCTTCAGCCCAAAAGTACTTAGGTAAATTATTTTCATTTAACATGATTCTTGCCATTTCTTGAAAAGTTCTATTTTTCCTCTCAACAGTCCATTTTGTTGTGGAGTCCTAGGTGCTGAGAAGTTATAGTTTATACCATGATCATCACAAAATTTATCAACATCTTTTTTTTTTTTTTAATCCTTTACCTTGAGCGCTCCTAAAGTTAATTATGTTATAGCCTTTTTGATTTTGTAGTTTCATGCATGGAGTTATTAACATGTTACAAGCTTCATCTTTATTTGTTCAGAACAATACCCAAGTATATCTTGAATAATCATCTACAATCACAAAGGCATATTGTTTTCCTCCTAAGCTTTGTGTTCTAGTAGGACCAAATAAGTCTAGGTGCCAGAGTTCTAAGGGTCTACTAGTTGATATGTACTTCTTTCTGAAACTTGTTTTGACTTGTTTTTCTTTTTGGCATGCATCACAAATCTTATCTTTTATAAATTTTGTATTTGGTAATCCTTTTACTAAATTTTTCTTGTATAGTTTAGATAATAGGTTCATGCTTGCATGTCCTTGTTTCCTATGCCAAAGCCAACTAGTTTCATTTATGGCAGCCAAACATGTCACATTTTGATTAACTAGGTTATCAAGATTTATACAATATACGTTATTTAACCTATTAGCTGTGAATAAGGTTTCATCATTCTCAAGATTTTGAATAATGCATTTGTCTTTCTTAAAAATTATTTCAAAACCTTTGTCACTTAATTGACTAATACTCAAAAGATTATGCTTTAAACCTTCTACCAACAACACATCATCAATTGTAAGAGAGAGTTCTTTACCTATTTTACCAATGCCAACAATTTTACCTTTGGCACTGTCACCGAAGGTCACGTATCCCCCATCTTTTTGTTTTAGTGTGGTGAACTTGGTCCTATCTCCAATCCGGTGTCTTGAACACCCGCTGTCCAAGTACAACTTTTCCCTTGATGGTGTTGTCCTAAAGCATACCTACAATGAAGGATTCATGGTGTTAGTTTTTGGAACCCAAATTTCTTTACTTTCTTTGAATTATTTCTAGTTCCATTGTTTACTTTCCATTCATTTTGAACTTTAACATATTTCCTTTTGAGTGCGCAGTTAAATATCACATGTCCTTTATTCTTGCACATGTTGCAAGTAGTATGTTCATGTATATTGGTTGAGGAAGTACTAGCATAGTATTTTGCTTCTTTAACAAAATATCCCATGAATAACTTCTTACTTCTTTTATTTTTTTTTTCATTATATCTGATTCCTTCTCTATTTCCATGCAATCTTTGTTGGTCAATCATTTTTTCAAAATTTTTATTTCCATTGGTAAAGTTATAAATGATTTTCACTTTATCCTCTATTGAATTCTTAAGTTCAATTATTTCTAAATCCTTCTTATTTTGATTATCTACTTGTATTTTGACTATTTCTTAAGTCATATCTTTTATTTTCTCTTCTAACTTTTCAATATGAGATTATTTCTCCTTTTCAATGGATTTAGAAAATTCAAGTTGTTTCATTAGTTTTTCATTTTGTTCTTTCAAGTTTATGTTTCTTTTGAAGACTTTGATAAACCTTTTATGTAAGGCAAATAACTCAACTTGTAATTCTTTATAGGAGGGCATGCTATCGCAAGATTCATCACAAGATTCATTACTAGATTATATTGATGATGAGTAGTAAGAATTTACCTCTTCATCATTTGCCATGAAGCACATATTCACTATCTCTTATCCACTTGACTCATTCTCCATTTTGCTTGAACTTGAATCATCCCATGTAGCTTTCATGGCTTCCTTCTTCTTCATTTTATCCTTCTTGAGTAAAGGGCAGTCCGGCTTGATGTGTCCTGGTTTCTTGCAATGATAACATGTAGGAGGGTCATTTCTACTTTTGTTTTCTTTCCTACTTGTTTCCCCTTTTTCAAATTTCTTTTTTACTAAAATTTATAGGGAACTTTTTTCTCCTGTAGAACTTGCCAAGTATTTTAGTGATGAATACCAATTCATCTTGGTCTACATCTCTAGATTCACTTTCATCTTCACTTGAGCTTTCACTAGCTGCTTGTAAGGCAATGGACTTCTTATGCTTTGGTTCAGGGTTTCTTTCTTTTAATGTCATTTCATAAGTGAGTAGTGAACCTATAAGTTCATCTAGTGAGGTTGTCTTAAGGTTCCTACCTTTTGTTATTGCAGTGGCCTTTGGTTCCCATATGGACGGAAGGCCTCTTTGTATTTTCCGAATCATTTCATAGCTGGTGTAAGTCTTTCCTAAGGCACTTAGAGAATTTATTATGTGAGGAAATCTAGTATACATACTAGTGATTGTTTCATCCAGATTTATTTTGAAAGCTTCATTCTCACTGGTTAGCATGTATATCCTATTGTCTCTAACATCTACCATTCCTTCATAAGTTACTTCTAACTTGTCCCAAATTTCCTTGGCCTTTTTGCAGGTCATGACTCTATTGAATTCATTAGCTTCTAGAGCACATTATAAGGCATTTATGACACTTGAATTTATTTGTAGCATTTTGTAGTCTATATCGATCATGTCCTATTTCTCTTTAGGAATTTGTTTTCCATCCACTATTTTGATAGGAATTAGATCTTCATCCTTGACAACTTTCCAAGCTTTTCAATCAATATGTTGAAGATAGATTTGTATTCATTTTTTCAAAAAAGTATAGTTATGTCCACAAAAGATTGGTGGTCGGATTGAGGATTGGCCCTCTCCGAAGGGAGCTACTCCTATGTGTGTCATTCGATCTTTTTATAGCTTATTGTTAAGATTTACTATAACTAGGCTCTGATACCAATTGAAAATAGAATATTGTTCCCAAGAGGGGGGTGAATTGTGTTAAAAAATATTTTATGTTCTTTTTAAAACTTTTGTATTTTAGCAATAAACACAACCCAAACACAATTTCAAAGTACTTGTAAAATAATCAATCCTAATCAACCACAATCAATACAAAATAACCAAGCACTTAATTCTTGTGACAATAGCCCTGTAGTAATATGCAATGCTTGTTGAATATGGATAAGCCCTGTGTTAAAATTCACAATCACGCTTCTTTCCAAGGTTCAGATTTGAAATAAACCTTCATTTTAATAAGTTTAGGATGATCAACCAACGTAGTCCCTTTTGGTTTCCGCAATCAATGCTGATAAAACTAAAACAAATTATCTTTCAGTCTATTTAATAACCAAGCACTTAGAATTCATAAAATTGTAAAGCATCCACGTAGTTTGTAAAGTATGCTAAAAAATAAAGAGTAAGGAAGAGAGAGAGGAATATAGAGTTTTACGAGGTTTGGCTTATACCTAGCATACGTCCTACCTTTGGCAAACCACCAAAGGATTGACTAAGTCAGTTCCTTTTCCAGGCGGAACAACACCGTTTACAACACTCATTTGATTAGGCTAGAGCCCGCCTCTCCAAACGATATCCCCTCGCTTGGCATGAAAATTGAATCGTCTAGAAACAAAAAATAAGTAGAGAGAAATTTGTGTACAAGAGACACTCTCAAAATAGAGCTAGTTAGTACAATATTCATCACAAATATACTTCAATGATATTCAATGTAAAGAGATTGAAGCTCAATTGAATTTAGATCACTGAATTTATCTTCCATGTATTGAAAGATTCAGACTTTGAAGACTTAAATTCGGAGTTAGGATCAACAGCAATTTAGTTGTGAAAGCAAAATGAGCATGAGAGAGATTTAGAGCTTTGAGAGTTCTTGATTGCTAGAAAATTTCTTGGTGTATAAAATCATTATAGTTGGGGCTATTTATAGATGTTTAATAGATAATTCCTTGCCCCCAAGTTTTCTTCAAGTAAACATCAAGTTTCCAAGAAGAGTTGAGCCCAAGAAATCCATTTACAAAATTTTCCCGTTGAGTTTTTAAAAATCTATTCAAGTGGCAATCTCCTGCCACGATCTGACAGTCACCTGTCATAGTGAAATCTCAACATACAGAAGGTTGGCAGTCGCTTGCCAAGAAACAGGTAGGAGTCTGGTTTGACCACCCAGGCACCTGACAGGTCTCATGCAGTTGCCTCGGACCCTACTGCCTCCTAATTTTGCTTTTTTCAATTTTGGCAGTCTACTGTCTGTATTTGGCAGTCGTCTGACTCTCAGAAAATGGCTTTTTCACTTTGAAAACTTCCTTCCTCACTTGAGACATTTATCATTTTGATTTAGAAAATATATTTTAAGGTCTTTCAAAAATTTATTTCTTAGTTTCTTTTTATTTGTAAGAGCTTCAATTTAATTTATATTGAGGTTTACATGAAGTACTTACATAGCGACATCCCTAAAACTCTAAACTTTTGAACTTCATGTAACTCCTTGCTTTGAAATCTTTCCTTGATCATATATCATCTTTGAGCTTTCAATCATCTTTCATTCTTCGAGCTTTTATAAAATATGTCCATCATGAGCTTTATTAACCCTTGAGTTTGGCTTTGAAATACTTGAGCTTTACCTGCTTCCTGAAATAGTTCAATCTTGAAAACCATATCAAACTTATCTTGATTAGTTATCATCAAAATAAGAATTGTAGGCCTTGTTAGGCCAACACATGGTAATCCATTGCCTAAACATATGGGCCACGATAAAGGAAAAGTAGTAAGGATAGGAAGGAAAACATGCTCATTTAGTAGAATTTCATGCTAGGTTGACTGGTTGTCAACTTCAGCAATGGATCAATCCGATATAGAAGTGATGGTGGAAAAGTAAATTAGATAAATGACATGCGCTTGAGTACCCATTGATGATGAAATCATTGAAATCCTAGGGATGTTTATGAATTCTTTAACTTTTGTTGATAAGAAGACAACACCTCATGAATTATTTTTGTTCAGATTATTTTGAATTTAAATGAAATTAAATGCATTTCAGTCTCACCTCATTACATCATCATTTATTTGTCACCTTTTTTTCCAAATTTTGTGTTTTATATAGGGATATAGGAAATGGTTTTACTAGTACAGAAGACATAGAGTTGATAATTGGCTTTGAGGATTTGGTTAATGGGGAAGAAAATAAAAACAAAAACAAATGAAAAAACTGAAGAAAAAAAATGGAAAAAGAAAAAAAGCCTTCTAATTGGTGCCTAGTATGGATCCTACTCCAATAGTGTGTCCTCGATAATTTTAAAAAATGAAATAGTCCAGAAGAAGTTGTTGACAATCTATAAGGATTCCTATAGGAAATGGCTTTCAAATTATAAAGGGTATTATAAGTAGGAGCTCTATTGTTAGCCGATATAGATGGAAACGACCTACCACACTTTATCAACTCAAATGTTGTAAAAAGGTATTTTTCTGAGTAAAATTTGTGCTTTTTTTTTTTTTATGAAATCAATGATCATGGTTTCTTACATTTTTAATATTAATTATGGTCAATGTTTGTTGGGTGTAATGACAATATTCTAATCAAATGAGGGGTGATAATTTATGGCTGGCCAACATACCCAAAAGAACCAAACAATGCATTGACTTACCACTTGGTAATCCATTTGACCCTTAATTTTAAACCAAATTTTTCTTAAAGTTAGTTTACCAAAATTTTAACCTGGGTTTGGTTCCACTAATGTCTGGCAATTCATTTGAGGTAATGGTTACTGTCAAAAGAATAGCACGTTGTTGACCTTAAAGGTCATAACCCGTTTTGATAATGACAAATATCTGTGTATTTTATCTTTGCCCTAAGTCGAGTGGCAGGTGGTAGATCAAATTTTCCATGTTCTTGGTTTTCCAGATTGGTTTTGTAAGTTGATTCAGAATTGTATTTCTACTCCATGGTTTTCTATTATGATGCATGGCACTTACATGAGTTTTTTCAAGTCTAAAAGAAGCTTGAGGTAGGGGGATCCATTGTCCCCGTATATTTTCATCATCATGGAAGAAGTTCTTTCTAAATTATTCCAAAAAAAGATGACTGAGAAGTGGATTTTACCGTTCGCGCATCCGAGTGGCGCTCCTATTGTATCGCATTTAATGTACACAAATGATGTTGTGATATTTGCTAATGATGGTAAAAGAATATGTTAGACAGTTAATGGAGGTGATTAAGGAGTATAACACAGATGATATTCTTTCTAAATATAATGCTTGCTCAAGAGATGACAAAATTATTACATAGGCGGGTGAAAGGAGGGAATATGATGCTAAAACTTGACATGAGCAAAGTGTTTGATCGAGCGGAGTAGCAGGTGGTAGATCATATTTTCCATGCTCTTGGTTTTCCAGATTGGTTTTGTAAGTTGATTCAGAATTGTGTTTCTACTCCATGGTTTTCTGTTATGATGCATGGCACTTACAAGAGTTTTTTCAAGTCTAAAAGGGGCTTGAGGCAAGGGGATCCATTGTTCCCGTATGTTTTCATCATCATGGAAGAAGTTCTTTCTAAATTAATCCAAAAAAAGATGACTGAGAAGTGGATTTTACCATTTGCGCATCTGATTGGTGCTCCTATAATATCGCATTTAATGTACATAGATGATGTTGTGATATTTGCTAATGATGGTAAAAAATCTGTTAGACAGATAATGGAGGTGATTAAGGAGTATGAAAGCTGGACTGGCCAAAGGATGAATAAAGATAAATTAGCTATTTTTTTCTTAAAGAAGCTGGGTGCTCAGAGGAAAGGAGAAATTCTACAAAGGACTAGTTTTATTGAAGGTAAGTTTCCTTTTACGTATTTGAGAGTGCCGATCGTGGATGGTAAATTGAAGGGTTGTCATTTTGACCCTTTAATTCAAAAAATCAATAAGAAAATTAAGGGCTGGAAAAGTAGACTATTGTCTCAAGGAGGTCGTCTAATTTTGTTGAGACATGTGCTTTCGAGCATGGTTTTGCATCTGTTAACTGTTCTAAATGCCCCGAAACTGGTGATAAAAAAGATATAAGGTATGTTTGCCTTTTTTTTTTCCAGGGATTTAAGAATGGAAAAGAAAAAATGAAATGGAGGGCTTAGAATAAATTGTGTGTTCCTGTGGAGGAGGGGGGCATAGGAGCAAGGGACATTTCGGAAGTGCAACGATCGTTGTTTATAAAGTTTGGTTGGTAGTTATTAACTCAAAATTCTTTATGGGCTAGATTTTTTAAAGCTAAATATGTTTAAGGAAGACATATTGTTCTTTGCAGGCCACATGGATCAGATTCTTCTTTTTTGGAGGAAAATTCTGCAGTGTATGTCTGAGTTGTTAAGTATATCTAAGTGGAAGGTTAGAGAAGGAGATGTAAAATTGTGGTATGATAAGCTTTTGGATTCAGGACCGTTGTTTTCAGAATGTCCAGATGGTGCACATTCGCATATCAGATTAAAAGATTTGGTAATTAATAATGCGTGGGATGTGGAAAATTTGCAAAGGATTCTGGGATTTAATAAAGCGAAAGAAGTGATGGAAAGAGTTGGAAAAATTAGAAACTCTTCGGACATATTGCTATGGCTCCTAGAAAAAAATGGTTGCTTTAATACAAATTCGGCATAGGATGCTATCACAGTTAGAGCTCCAAAATTTGATTGGGTAAGGTGGGTTTGGAACAAATGGTTACCAAATAAAATTGCTATCTGTATGTGGAAGGCTATGTTTAAGTGCTTAAGTGTTGATGAAAAGGTGAGAAGGGTGGAGGATTCACTTGTTTCAGCTTGTGATTGTTGTGAGATGAGGCAATCAGAAGATGTCGAGCATGTTTTAAATTAGGGAGATTTTGCGGCTGATGTATGGAGGAAGGTTTCGGTGGAGGTAGGTGTACCTTTTTTTAGGCACCAAAGCTGGAAAGAAATAGTCCAAATGTGGTTTAATAGGACTTCCTGATACTCTCAATTGGGAGCTTGATGAGTTTGATTCCTTATTTAGCAGTTTGAAGGTTATGGAGAAGGAGATGTGTGGCTAGAATGGAGGGAAAATTGGATAGTATAGATGTGTGGCTATCCATTAAGTATTAGGTGTGGGTTTTGAGCAAGAACATGACAGAGTAGTACAGCTTTGTTTGGATTTGTAGTCTTATTTTGGTTGGATGTTGGTTTTGTTTTTGGGAGGCCTTTAATTATTTCTATCTATATTCTCCCAGTGCTTGTCTTATAACCACGGTATTCCTCCGCCAAAAATGATGGTATATCAATAAATAATTGGAGGTGCCACCCTCTTTTAGTTAAAAAAAAAAAAGGATCGTGTTAGCTTCGGTGCAATCCCAAGAGGAGGGTGAATTGGTATTTAAAAATTTTATCCCCTAGGTCAATCCACTAACAACAGTATTACACAAGCCTAAGGTCAATCTAATGCATGTAAAATAAATCAATGTAAATATACAACGGAATTTAAACTGTAATAGAAATTCAACCAAGCATACACAATAAAGCAGTAGAGAAGAGGACACCTAGAAATGTTATCGAGGTTCGTCCAAATTGCCTATGTCCCCGACGTGGCTAACAAGCACAAAGATTACCACTATAGGCTCATTTAACGGGTGGAGTGACACCTAAATAATCCAAGTCAATTAGCACAGGGCTAACCTCAATTTTTATAACCAGGTCAATTAACACAGAGTTGACCTTAACCTACACGGCTTAACAGGATGGCACACATGGCTTTCCTAATCGGGTTTAAGCCAATTCGGGACTATTTACCAGGGTTAGTCTCCCTCTTTAGGCTCGTGCCTGGAATACAACAGTATGTTCTCAATAATGAAATTAGTATAATGATTATACTTTCCTGTAAAGCAGATATGTACTCAATATGCACACTATAATTAATATACTACCAAAAGTTATGATACGATAAGCTTAGTGTAGTCTAAGTGTCTACTCTCAAATATTTATGCAAATATTACAGTCAGTGTGTGGGAGTATAAATGATATGATCTTTGTATCAAATAATGATTTCAATCACAATGCACAAACAAAGATCACAAGCACACTTCAAATATCTCAACAAATAATATTTCTCAATATAAACCACAAGAGATATTCAGATTTAATTTATAAAACAATTTGATCTTTGTGTTCAAAAAGATAAAATCAATCAAAGGATATTTCAACAAAGATCTTTTTGCGTATGCACAAATATCTCAACAAAATATTTCTCAAAGTAAATCACACGAGATATTTGATATCGGTTTGTACAATTTATTTCACAAACAAAAAGTAATACAAACTCTTGAGTATTGCAATGATGATGCAAAACTCACAAGCTCTACGAAATTTTCCTACGGAAGACTTATTAATGAAGTCTCCTAGAAAAATGTCAAGCTTACTCTCGGATAAAAATATATATCCATCAACTAGAACTAACGAGAGTGTAAGCTTAACTAAATACTCATAATAGTCCTCTTACTTAGCAAGGTTTGCAATGAGGATAAGTAAGAATGAAGAAATGAAGCATGGATGTGAGAAATAGAACTTTTGAAAATCAGAGAAAATTTTCTAATTTTTTTTCTAATCTCTTGCTAATTTTTGCAAATGAAGGGGTATAAATAGAATTCCACAAAAATATAACCGTTCAAGACATGTAGGAAATTTTTAAGATTGTTTAAAAACATTTCAACATAAATAACCCCTTTTAAAATATTTAACTGCGGTAAAAAATCATGTCCAACCCGAGAGCATCGGTCGATCGAAGGAAGTTTGGTTGATCGAGCTATGCATGGTTCGGTCCATCCGGAACAAATTGAACTATAGGTTCGATCGACCAGACATGGAGGTCCAAGGGCGATTTTTTCATTTAGCGCGATTCGGTCAATTGGGAACCATTTGAACTAGATAGTTCGGTCGATCAGACCATTGAGTTCCACACGTGGGAACTCGATCGACCAAGGCTTTGGTTTACAATTTGAACTTGGTCGACCAGGTGGTCAAAGTATTGACTTATAGGAAGTTCGGTCGATCGGGAGGAATACGCTGGTCATGGGTCGGTTGACTGGGTTGAGGTCAATATGTTGACCCGGCACCGATTCGGTCGACCAGGAGGATTTTGTACTTGAGAGTACGGTCGACCGAACATGCATATTTAGTGCATTTCGATCCTGTCTAAGTGTGCAATCACCCTATTTAAATGACCATACATATATATATACATATGTGAGTGTCATAGGGTCATTCTACAGTAATTTAAAAAAACATAAAATATAAAATATTAGCATCATATGTTGTTATCGTTGGCTGACATGTGGTAGCCCTCTTACCTAACCAAGCTAATCCAATTTGATCTGGGTCAACATAAGTTGACCTGTTGACCCAATTTAGGCCGGTTGAACCGATCTAATCCATCCTGAACAACCGGTTTGTTATTTTATTTAAAAATTTATTTTAATTGACTTTGTTTAATTTTTAAAATTAGGGAAAATAGTGAAAAATTAGAAAAAAAAATAGGAAAAGATATTAAAAATAAAAAAAATAAAAAAATTATATGAGTTATTTTGACTCAGATAACAAAAAAATGGAAAAATAAAAATAAATAAAATGAAGAAAAAGTCTTTAAAAATTTGAGAGTATTACAGAAAAATATTGAAAAAATTTTGGAAACCTAAGAAGATTTAAAAACTCTTTTTACTCAAATTTGATGATTTTATTTGATTATTATTTGTGTATATTCTATTTTGGTGTGTGTTCGTCCCAATAATTAAATAAAGGGTAAAAAAATATTTCAGATCTCACTTATATTAGTTATAAGAGAATTTATCTCATAAAATTTTTTTTTTTAGAACTCTTATTATCTTATTTAAAAAGTAATAGATTAATGTTAGGTGGATGCATGATGCTGTCACCGCGGACGTACGGGAAATAAATTAAAAAGGTAAACGAGGTCGCCGCATATTAATATAATATCTAAGTGACGCCATTGCTTCAGTGCTGACATCTCCTCCTTCCTTAAACAATTGAATTGATCCGTCCATGAGAAGGCGAGAAACCGCGTCTCCAATACCACATTTCAGCCCCCTGTTTTGTGAGCCTCACAGCTTTTTCTTTCTTTCTTTCTTTCTTTCTCTAGATTGTCCGTCTCTCTGCGAGATGGCGTGAGGCATGTGCGCGCCGCCTGCTATCAGAAATACAAGATGGGGATCATAAATCCACGTCACCCCCAACCCAACCCAACCCAACCCAACCCACGTAGCTACCTAGCTATCCACCTTTTTTACCAATGACTAGGACACATGCGTGTGTCCGTGCGTCAGCAATTTAAACTTGTTCTTTTGGTCACGCCCATTGTCCTGCCACCCTCGGCATGGCGTCTCGAGGCTCCGACTAATCCCTCCTCCGTCCACGCCCCCGGTATTCAGTAATTTAATCGCTCATACCGACGCATGCTGCGACCGTCGTGTCCAAAGTATGCACTTGTTTATGGAGTTATGTGTCATGCTATTATAACTCACTGTCATCACTCGGTTAAATAATATATATGCAATCATGTAACCCTTACTATTAATTAGTTTATATAATTAAATAAAATTAATTGAGCAGGTTCATAATTACTGGTTATGTAAATATTTGAAATAATGTGTCAATAGTTACAAAATCATATAAATATTTATAAATTATGTTATTAATTACGTAATAAATTATATAATTTAATTTCAAATGATAATTATAACAAATACCATTGTTTAGGTAATAAGTGCACCCCTTGGGCTGACAACATTTGCCAATTTTTAAGACAACATTATTCAAAAAAAAAATACATGCAAGATTATACACTCAGATATCTAAATAATCATTACATTAAAAACGTGATGAATTGTTTATTTTAACAATATAAAGCTTAAAACTTTTTTTAGACTTATTTACGTTTAGTGAAAATTAATTTGAATTCCTAGCAAAAGAAAAATCTTACAGTGAGATGGAATGGGGACACAAATGCTTATTATATTCAAATATAGATTTGCAACGGTAAACATGAATCTATTTTTGATAAGACAAATTAGGGCTATAGCATAGCCTTCCTACTTTAAATTTACCTTTTTCACATCCCGTGACTAGAAAGAAGTGAAATAATTAAGCTAATTGCACTCCCCTAAGGGGATATCTCTATTTTTAATGACCTCCTTTTCTTTTCTTTTTTCTTTCTTTCTTTCTTTCTTTCTTTTTTCTAGAAACTCTTGTCTAATTGGCTATAAGATAATTACAAGCTCAAAACCGTTGAATTTTGCATTAATTCAATACTCAATTATTTTTAGATTTTTAGATCTTGTCTTATAGTTATCTTTAGTTGCACTTTTTTCACTTGTGCCAACTTAATATAATCATATGATTCAAAAATTTAAACACTAATTTAGTAGCTTAATTTCAATACTAATCGTAAGTCTTTCTAATCAATCTAAACTAGGAAAGATCAGTTGTGTTTAATTAATAAAGAAGAGAGAAGATAAATTATTAAGTTAGGTGGCTTAAGCACACACGCTCACATACACACACACACACACACATACATATATATCATAATTTAATCAACTAATCGAAATTTCGTTATTTAGTTTATTATAAGGTGGATGAAAAATGTGAGTGGATTGCTTTTTTATTTTAATATGATAAGATTTTATAGAAGAAAATTTATTGAATATATATTTTTTATTTTTATCTTTATTTCAAAATCAATCTTTCTTCAAAGGTAAATGAAAAAATAAACAAATAATTTGCTCGAACAAATAACCATTTTTTTTCAATTATTCTTCTCTACCCAATTAAGAAGGAATAAAAAAAAAAAAAAAGTAACAAATTTCCCCTTTTTTGTTTTCTTATGTTTACATTTACTTTTCATAGCCTTTATTTTTACTCTTGTCCTATGAAACCTTACATTTAACTATACATTTAACCACAAGAATAAAACAAAATTAAGTTTCCTCTTACTTTTTATATTCTTTATCCAAATTTCATATTTTTCATTAAGTTGTTTACTCAGTTTCACTATCATGTACCATTACAAGTTATATATATATATATATATATATATATATATATATATATATATATATATATATATATATAACTATTTCATTATATAATTTTTTTTATAGTAATTCTGATGTAGGACGGGAATGGTCGACCTATATCCTACGATTCAACCCTCACACAAGCACATACACTTAAACATTTTAATTTAAGAATTTAATTATCTAAACATAAATACAATAAATCATACTTTATCTCACATGTTCAACGATTTTGAAAAGGTGTATGACTTGTCCCGCAATTAAGTCTCAATTGGTTCTTTCATAAATGAATCAAATTATATGTTAAAAAGTTATTATTTCAAAGATTCAAAAATAAAAGTTCTATGTTAGCAAACTAATATTCGTACAATTTATTTTAACTAGCAAGTACCAATATTGTAATCTATGAATCAAATTGGTTATTCAAAGATGTGCTTTTAATCTACTAGCAAGGGTTCACAAGATATAGCAAAGGATTCAAACGCAAGTACTAAAGTTACCAAGGGATTGATTTGGATAACTTGACGTTGTTCTACATGTAATTAGGTCATACCGTAGGTCCTTCGTACAAACTTTGAATCACAAGATGAACGCAGCAATGAAGTGTAGATGATGATCGCCGTGTGGGTGTATGAAGGTGTTGGTCGTGTGGTGTTGATGGGGGCTGTGAGAGTATTAGATGGAGGAGGGGTTGATGGATTCGTTGGATAGTTTAATGGTCTCTCACCACTTGATCTCTGGAGAGAACATCGTAGCCTCACACTACTCACTTACAAGGAGAGGGACAAACTTTACAAGCTCAAGCAAAGAAATATTTCTTCTATATTCAACTTCAACTTCATATCTTGTTTTTACAATAAAAGACTATTTATAAGAATAGCTTGGGAGACAAAGCATTAAACACTCAACAACTCTCAACAACTTTCAACAACTATTAACCTAACACAATTAATACTTACTAAAATACAAGGAACTTCAACTCATAAGCACACAAGTCAATCTTAGTTGTCTTACATTATTACAATTCAAATTTGAAATTTAAACATATTCCAAAAAGAATGCCAAAATTATGTGGGGCCCATTGCAGCCCTGTGGGGCTCACATGAATCTCGGACTCAAACTTGTTTTAGCATATGAACTGGGGTTTTTATGCATCGAAGGTCCCCAAGTAGTCTTCGAACAACCAATCTCTATGAGACCTACAAGACTGTATGGGACCCACATGGGTCTTAAGTTGGACTTTACTTCAATACTTTGCTTGAGTATTTAAATATGGTCTTCAAGCACCTAATAGTCTTGTAATAATATATCCAAGAAAATTTATAAAGCCAACATAATAATAACAAAGTCTTCAAGTCTTCCATCTAAATAGTTAAATGGTCTTCAAGTGTGATCTTTAATTAATTTCATGTGTTTCTATAAAACAAATATAAACAATAGTGGGCATTTGAAAATTGTTCATGTGTCACCATATCAGCAAATGAGTAGACATCGGGAGGTCGTCCATGTATCATCATATCAATAAAAGGGATATCAAACCCTCAGGGTGTGGTTCAGGTGGTAGTGTGGGCTACGGGAGTGCCTCTCATGAGGTCAGGTGTTCAAACCCTCCTGAGCTCATTTCTGTCCTTGAACTCCTGAATTTACCCTCTCTTTGGAGTTGAGGGGTCAACTTCAAGGGGCGCAGGATTAGTCACGTAGACCGTAAAACGGACACGTGGATACTCGATGCGTAATAAAAAAAAAAAAATTAGAAGGGGTATCAAACCCCCAGGGTGTGGTTCAGGTGGTAGTACGAGCTGCAGGAGTGCCTCTCACGAGGTTAGGTATTCAAACCCTTTCGGGTTCGTTTCCGTCCCAAAATTCCTGAATTTACCTCCCTTTGGAGTTGTGGGGTCGGTTTCAAGGGGCGCAGCATTAGTTACGTGGATCGTAAAACGGACACATGGAAACACAGTGCGTAATCCAAAAAAATAAAAATAAAAGGGGCATCAAGACATGTTGATCCCCATCAAATTCTTGCGTGATATAAATAATTCACGTGTTGTCCCACATGCAACGGACACATTAATACCATTCATCTTTATACACTTTTAAACATAATTATGTGGAATCTATCAAACGAGTGATTATAATTTGTCCGTCGGATCACACAGAAGAGTTGTGTGCGTGTGTGTGTGTGTGTGTGTGAGAGAGAGAGAGAGAGAGAGAGAGAGAGAGAGAGAGAGAGAGAGAGAGAGAGAGAGAGAGAGGAGGAGGTGACATAGCTTAGCATCAGCCAAACAAGTGTGTTGCGCGTAAGACAATGTAACTGCTCGTTGACGCAAGACTCTTTCAAGTCATCCCTTCCTTCCCCTCCCCTCACCCAAACGCCAGCCCCACTTCACCACACCGCACCTTCCCCGATATATATATACTCCAACTTCTTCCCCACAAACACCAAAATTATTATACACACCCATAGTCTCCCTATCTCTCTCTCTCTCTCTCTCTCTCTCTCTCTCTCTCTCTGAATTACCATGCAGGAGGGTCTTCCTTACAAGACATGGACCGGGCGCTCACCGCCGATAAGCTCCCCCGGTTCGACAACGGCCGGGGGCGTCCTAAAGGGAGGAAGGAGAAGCGTAAAGAGCATGGTCTCAGAGAACGCGGTTATAGTGTTCAGTAAACACGGGTGCTGCATGAGCCATGTGGTCAGACGTTTGCTTCTGGGTCTAGGCGTGAACCCGGCGGTCTACGAGGTCGAGGAAGACGACGAAGTCAGCGTTTCTGATGAGCTGGAGATGGTCGGTGCCGCCGACGGCAAAGGTGCTCGGTTGCAGCTCCCGGTGGTCTTCGTCGGGGGAAAGTTGTTCGGAGGATTGGATCGCGTTATGGCCACTCACATATCCGGAGAATTGGTTCCTATATTGAAACAAGCTGGAGCCTTATGGCTTTGATTGCCATATGTATCTATGGAATTTTGTCATTATAAATATACCACCTCAAAATTTTTTTTTTCCCATTTTTTGCTTTTTTTTTTTTTTTTTTTTTTTTTGGGTTTTTGATTTTGTAAAATTCCTGTTGAGGATCGAGGGAAATGCAGGATTTCAAATTTAAGTTTTTTTATTTTTTCTTCAAAATCGTTTATATATATATATATATATATATTAATATTATATATACACATTTTTTTTTTCTCATCGAACGAAAGAGATTCTGAAACAGGTTAATTAGGCGGTAGAATTTGGGTCTAATTTTTATTTTGGCTCTCTTTTTGGGATGCAATGTGTACCTCAATGGGAAAAACTGTCCTCTCTCTTTTTCTCCTAGGAAGATTCTTTATCTCTACTCTTGGAAATTGTGAGTGAGCATGGCTGTCCCCAGGCATGTATCTCTTCACCGGCAACACTAATATATATATATATATTTGTTTGTTTTGGCTTATGTAAGGAGGAAGCGGGCCCTGTATGTAAAATTGTATTTGCACAGCTGACGTAAAAAAACAAAACAATAACAGTAAAAAGAAAGACTGAAAGAGACAAAACAATGAACAAATCAGGTACAGGAATTGAAGCATGGGGCTTCTAAACCTCTCCAACTTGAATCCCTCATCGGCCCAAGTCTACATGTTAATATTGTGAAGTTCCCAGGTCACAACACATGCATAGAAGGTAGTTGAAATGAAATGTTAATTCAAACGTTGTTTCTTTTTAATGCATTTGATCATATAGGTAAATGGCGAATGACGGGGGGGACATGTGGCCCTTCCCACCTTCCCCACCCTCTTGAAGGGGGAAAATGGATTTTATATTCATTTTATCTTTGCAATATGTGTAACCATGTCTTCCCCTGCATGGGTCAAGGATGGGGTCCTGCACGTGTCTTGAAACTAATAAATAAATACCAAAGAAAAAGAGTGTCAAATTTTTGGTTTTACCTATTTTTAAAATTATAAAATTTAATTGTAATCTGTGGCATAAGAACTTCATATATATACTTGTAGGGTTTTCTTATATTATCACCTCACACATTAGGAGGAAAGAAGGATATATAGTAAGCTCTTCGTACATATGTACGAGGTTCGTTTTGAATTGAAACAATAAAATTTGTGGCGTAAGCTACATATACATTCTCAGCGTTCTTATTAACATTTTCATTTTCATATTCTTATGATTTATTTGGAAACCATTATTGTTGTTTTTAAGTTTTTAACAATTAGTATCAGAGTCAAACTCAAAATTTTCATGGTTGTGTACATGAAACGCATGTATTCAGACTTGTACTCTTCCATTTCTTCTTGTTTCATGGATTTAATTCTTCACGGTTAAGGATTCTTTGCCTTAATTCTATGAGGATATTATGTATATACTTTCCTTTTATCCATTTTCTAATTAATAGGTAATTGATATGTAATTATTCCATGAAATCTATAAATTAATATAAATACACAACACTCACCACTTTACAAGTGTGGTGGTTTTCCAAACATTCTCATGGTATCATATTAGCCTCTCACGATCCCCCATTCCTTTTCTAATTGGCACAGCTGCAGTAACCCTAATCTTTTTCTTATTGGTGCAGTTATAGTACCCTACCTCGTCTATTCTCACCCCTTCTCAGACCCGCCACACTGTGCATCGTCGACTCGTTACCATGTCGCCCACTCCCAGTGGCCAACAAGTAGTCGTCGCAATTGCCCCTCCCCTCTCACTAAGTTGCCATAGCCACTGTCGCATTGCCATCGCCGACTCACCACCCATGGTTGTAGAACCACCCCCCCCCCCCCCCACACACACACACACTCTTCTTCCTTTCAATGCCCTAATCCACATGGTTACAATCGAACTATCCTCTTCCAACTATCTCCTCTAGAAGAGTCAATTGCTTCCTCTCTTAGGGAGCCAAGAACTGATCATCCATGTGCATAAAACTCTAGAACCCCCCCCCCCCGGTTTTGACCTTGAGGATTCTCGTACACAAAACATCAAACATGTGGCATAAAAAAATACACACAAACATCTCCCTAGCCTTCTCTTGTTCTCCCTCACTGAGGAGGCAATGATTGAAGTCATGGGTCTCTTCACTTCACGCCAGGTTTGGGTTACCTTAGAGAACATCTTTAGCCATCGTTCCAAGGCCCATGAAATCCTTCTTAAGGATGATTTGCAGCTGATGAAATGCGTCACCAAGTACGTTTCGGAGTACGCCCAAGCCTTCAAGGCTCTTTGTGCTCAACTTTATGCAATAGGACATCCTGTTGATGGCACAAACAAGGTACATTGGTTCCTCTGAGGTCTCGGCTTGGAATTCTCAAGTTTTTCCACAACACAAATAGCTCTCACCTCATTACCTTATTTTGCCGACTTAGTGCCCAGAGCTGAGAGCTTTGAGCTCTTTTAAAAGTCATTGGAATCTGCTGCCCTGCCTACTATGGCGTTCACTGCTACCCATCGCTACCTTGTGAAGATGAATCCAACGTCCAATTTCTCTTGAATTCAGCAAGGCTGAATTGGTGGCCATGGACGAGGACAGGGGCGCTTCTCCTCTAGACGACATTCCCCGCATTGCCAAATATGCCGCATAGAGGGTCACTATGCGAATCAATGTAGCAAATGGTATGATCGCCATGGTCATGCCTCTAAAGCTCATCTTGCCGAAGCCCTCACCTCATCGTGCTCCATCTCTGGATATGAGGCCTCGGATTGGTATTTAGGTATAGGGGCTTTGGCCCACATGACTCCAAACCAATCCAACTTGGGTCAGTCCACTTCTTAAACGGGTAAGGATTGTGTTATTGTCAGGCATGGTGCATCCTTACCCATCACCCATATTGGTAAAATTTCCCCTTCCCCTGATTTTCAACTGTTAGATGTTTTATTTGTCCCTCACATCACTAAAATCTATTGTCCATTAGTAAATTAGCGTCTGATTTCTTATTATCAGTTATATTTACTAATAAATTTTTTACTATTGCCAAACGGGAAGGGTAGTGGCAACTGGTAAACAAGATGGTGGTTCATATGTGCTAAAATGTGGAAATTCTGCTTTTATTTATGTTCTCCAAAATAAATCTATTTATGCTTCATATGATTTATGGCATGCTCGCCTTGGACATGTGAATCATTTTGTTATCTCTCTTTTGAATAAAAAAGGACAGCTTTATCTTACCTCTTTATTGTCATCTCCTTTATTATGTAGTACATGTCAAATTGCGAAGAATCACCGATTGCCTTATACTCGTAATAAACATCAATCATCTAAAGTATTAGATCTTATTCATTGTGATATATGGGATCCTTCACCTGTAAAGTCAAATCTGGGTTTTTCATACTATGTTTTATTTGTTGACGATTTTTCCTGTTTCACTTGGCTTTACCCATTGAAATTGAAATATAATTTCTATAATACTTTTCTTCAATTTCAAAAATTTGTGGAAAATCAACATTATGCTCGTATAAAATTTTTTCAAAGTGACTGTGGTGTAGAATTCACTAGCAACAACTTTAAAGCATACCTTCGTACCTCTAACATTCATCATCAACTCTCTTGTCCATATACACCCACCCAAAACAGTCATGCCAAAAGGAAACACTGTCATGTGACTGAGAAAGGCCTGGCCCTTATTTTCCATTCTCACACTCCTACTCATTTCTGTGTATACGCTTTTAGCACTGCTGCTTACATCATCAATCATTTGCCCACACTGCTTCCCGGAGGTAAGTCCCTTTTTGAGCTTTTGTATCGTTCCTCTCCTAATTATGAAAACTTTCATCCCTTTGGTTGTCGTGTTTATCCTTGCTTACATGGTTACATGACTAACAAATTTTCCCCTCATAGTATTAATATTCCTTTCATTTTTAGGGGTTACAATTCCTTTTACAAAGGATTTCGTTGCCTTGAACCCACCACCTCTAAACTTTATATCACCCGACATGCCCAATTTGATGAGAACCACTTTACCTTCCAACATACTTCCCAGGCTCAACCCATATCCTCTCTCTACATCTTAAAATTTCTGGAACCCAGCCTTCCCCATATAGACATGCCCCTACCTTCTCCTCCACCACCTTCCCGACAAATTCCTCAATCTAGATCCACCCCGTGTATTATTTGTTCTAATATAGTGGATGAGTCTTTGCAGGCAGCTTATCCTCATGCAAATCCATCTCTATCACACTTAGACCTCCGACCGACTTCTCATGAGCCTAACATTGAGTTGCTTATCATTGATTGCACTCCTATTACAGCAACCCCATTGGGCTCCTATCCTATGATCATGCGAGCCAAAGCCGGTATTTTTAATACTCACCACCTGATGCATCTTAGCCTTGTGAAATCCTTTGGATTTCTTTCTGCTCTTCTTGCATCCATTAAGCCAAAAGGATTCAAATCCACAACTAAGAATCCTTCTTGGGTTGCTGCCATGGATGAAGAAGTTCACACCCTGTAAAATAATTGTACCTAGATTTTGGTTCCTCGACCCACCAACACCAACATTATGGGTTCCAAATTGGTGTTTTGGACCAAATACTTGCCCAATGGATCTATCAATGTCTCAAAACCTGTCTTGTTGCCAAAGGCTACACACAAGTACCTGATCTTGACTACACTAACACCTTTAGTCCTATGATCAAGGCTACCAATGTACGTGTTGTTCTCTCTCTTGTTGTGATAAAAAAATGGCCTCTTCGCTAACTTGATGTCAAAACTGTGTTTTTCAACAACCAACTCACTAAACATGTTTATATGGAACAACCCCTAGGTATATTAACCCTCACTTCCCCAATTTTGTTTATCAGTTGAAGAAAGCTCTCAATGGCCTAAAGCAAGCCCCTCGCGCTTGGTTTTAGTATTTCAACTCTTTTCTCACTCAACTTGGTTTTTATTGTGCAATCGTGCAGACACATCACTCTTTGTTTTTCAAAAGTAGTCTAACATGATCTATTTGTTTCTCTATGTTGATGACATCATTATTACAAGCAACAATTTCTCTCTTCTTGATAGTTTTATTCGCAAGATCAATTTTGAATTCGCTACTAAGGATTTGGGTTCCCTTAGTTACTTCCTTCTTCTTGAAGCTGCATCCACCACTGATGGTCTTCTTATAATTCAGTTAAAATATGCATGGGACATTCTCACACAAGCTCATTTATTTGATAGTAAACCAGTCCACACCCTAATGGTTGTTTCCCAGCACATGTCTGTTGATGGTCCTCTATTTTTGGATCACACGCTTTACCGATCTCTCATTGGTGCTGTCCAATACCTGACTATCACACGTCTTGATATTGCTCATATTGTCAATTCTTTTAGTTAATTTCTACATTCTCCGACTGAAGACCATTTCCTTATTGTCAAACATATTCTTCGCTATATTAATGGAACACTACATTTTGGCCTCATTTTTCATCCATTTGTTGCTCTTAGTGCTTTAGTTGCTTACTCGGATGCAGACTGGGCAGGATGCTCTAGCACTTAATGCTCTACCTCTGGTTATTGTATTTGTCTTGGCGACAATTTGGTGTCTTGGAGTGCAAGAAACAACCTACTGTTCCTCGCTCTAATTTTGAATATATGTATCGTGCCTTGCCTTTTACTAGTGCAACTAAAATCCTTTAGCTCACGCATCTCCTTTGTGATCTCAAAGTCCCTCTTCCGCAACGGCCTCTTCTACTTTGTGACAACAAGAGTGCAATCTTCTTGAGTTTCAATCTCATTTCTCACAAGCAGGCCAAGCATGTTGAGCTAGACTACCACTTTCTTCGTGAACTTGTTCTCCCTGGCAAGCTTTGCACCCAGTATGTGCCTTCTCATTTGCAAGTTGCCGACATCTTCACCAAAAGTGTTTCCAAACCTCTCTTTGAATTCTTCCCTATGAATATGCATAATGTAAAAATAACAATAATATCTCAAGCATATTCATGAAAGAAGACATAACAAATAAAATTATGTATTTAATTTTACGTTAAGGCGCATGCTCATATATTTTCCCCTAAAAAACTTCCCCCTTTTGTTCACCAACATTTTGCTCATTAAAATTCTCCCCCTTTTGGCATTAGTAAAAAGGGCTAAGCTTAGTATAAAATAATTTTATCATTTAAAACAAGCTTAGCAAAGAGAACTCCCCCTTTTAATTTAATTTTTACTTTTCTTAGAAAAACTCTCCCCTATTTGATATAACATATTGGGCATAAAAATTTATAACTGTTAAACAATATAGTAATGAAGCGCACACAACAGTTTAACTGGTTATTCAAATTTAAAATGACATAACAAACATGATTATACTAGAATTATCCACAAACCATAGCAATTTAAGTTGTATCATAAGACCTGTAAAATAATTTAGTTTAAAATATACGGCATATGATAACAGGTATAGGTTTGAGCATAAAGACGGTCTAACTAGTTCACATACATTTCATGAAAAATCCATGAACCAGTCATACAACACCCTTTAAAAATTTGAAAATTCATGACACAAAATTTTAACATAGAATAGCACAAGTCATGAAGACATTTCAACACACAAGCAAGACATAAAATATATTCAATATAAGTTTAATTCTTACTTTTATAAATGTATATATATATATATATATATATATATGTGTGTGTGTGTGTGTGTGTGTGTGTAAAAAAAATATATCCCTTTAAAATTTTCGATAAATACTGGGGGCTGATACTAATGCATGTTGAAAAAGAAACTTTAATTAGAAGATCAAGCGAGTAATGTTTTCTAGTTTTGCATTCAAGCGCAGAGCATTTTAACAAATACGTAGAAAAACAACCATATGGATCTTGAAGATAGACAATTTAAATGAAAGATCATATGGCAAATTTTGAAAACTTTTGTGGCCAAGCAAAATATTTTAAATTAAGATTTTCAATAAAATTATCTCATCTAAGCACATGCCACACAAAACTTCTAATCTAAGCTAAAATATGGGTGAGTGCAACAAGATATGGAAATTTGTGTTTAGATGCTCCCCCTATCAATTTTGAATACGTGCTTAGATTCAATTAATTACTTATACTGATATTAATTGTGAAATTTCATTTAGAGTTTAACCAGTATAAGTCCTATTTTCATTCTTAAATAAATTTTACTCGGTATAGGTTAAATCGTTTGTTTACCACTAGTAAAATATCCCTAAACACACATGCGCTAAAATTTACACACAAAGTCATGCATGGTGTTCATATGCCCCAAAAACAAACCATATCAAATATTTATTCAATAAATGCAGGATATGATGTTCAATGTGCCTAGAAAAACTTCGGACTCAAAAAGTGGAAACAATAAAAGTGAGTCCATGGGGCAGGTAGTTTTAAATTCTTATTCTCTAAGGATGAAGTTTAAACTCCCCGGTATAGTCTCAAGCACACATAAGTGTGTTTACGTTCAAGAATGAATTTTCAATTAAGAACATTCAACATGTGTTCATCCTTCTTAATATTACTTAGCATGCAAGAGATTTTAGGCATTAAGTTCTTATTTGTTTTTTTTTTTTTTTAAGTGGGGCTTAAGCTCCTCGTGTATATTTGCATACATGCTTACTTGAATTTTAGCTTAAGGATGATAGTCATTTAAAACATTCATCATATGTTTATCCTTTCAAATGAATTCAGTATGTAGCCAACATAGGCATTTTAGCACATACAAGCATGACTTATAGCATTTCAATTTAAGGCACGCTAGCTAATTGAGGCTATATTCAACAAGTATGCAATAGGGGATCAATATAAGGATGACAACTCACAATACCAATGAGTGTGTGCAAAATGAAAAACTCCCCCTAAGTCATGCAATTGCCCATAGTTACATAGACTTGAATATAATGACATGATGATTGACCATTTTGGTCCTTCATGAAGTTCATATCCCAAGTTTAGGACTGAATGATGTCCATGAACAAGTTCCTACTAGGTCAATAAAATGTGTACATGTTTTTAATTTCTATAGCATTTTGGATTCTGCATGTACTAACCTATTTAATGATCTAGTAACCTAAGAAATAGAAATGAAGACTGTGCATGCTTTTCAGTTTAACACATACCATTTGAAATTTAACATGACCAGCTAACTATTAGATTATTTTGCATGCATTAAAAAAAATAATCATTAAGTTCACCAAGCATGCATTTTATCATCATTCATTCTAGTACAAGGCTTCACTTTTGGGAAAGTTCTACCGAAATTTCAGCAGCATGCCGTCTATAAATTGAATATTTTCCCATTTTTCCATGTACTGGAAACGTGATAGATTCACACAAATAATTCAAAAACTATCTACATCATGCATAAATCATTTATTTTAAGTATGCGAGAACCTATATCCACTAACAGCATGCAATTCACATCACTGCATCCGCCATGCAAGAGGCATTCAATACAGGTATGCATTCAGTAGTTCAATATATCAAATAAAATATAAACTATCCATATGAAGATATGATCATTTTTCAAACAATGGACAGTTGCATTCAACTCAAACAAATCATCCAATAAACAAAACAAGATAAGCATAACATAATATATTGCTTATCAGATGAATTTTGAAAAACAAGGCTGATCCCCCTCAATTATGCAGCCAATTGAAGATGATTAAACTATTAAGTTTCAAAAATGAGTTTAGGGTAAAAAACATGTAGTACTAGAATAATTCCCTAAAGCTCAATTTCATGTGTTGAACAAAGATATGCTATATTTAAGATATTCATACTAAAGCATATATAGCATTAAAAATTCAACAAATAAATATAATTTTGTCCAGTAAACAGGGGATAGCCAATATATTCATATGCTACCCAATCATTATGATATGTATATGTATAAAGCTTTGACTGGATATGATCATTAAAACTCACATATTGGATAGAATTTCCTAAGGTTCTTAGTATAATAATAGAGTATACTAAAATATAATCTTTTAAGCATGGAACTCTATTTAATCATTTAAAGCATTTTGATTCCTTATATATATATATATATCCTAAAATTTTATGAGTATTAACAAAATTTTCTTCTTAAGTGCACTTCATAAGATGGCATGTTATAATCACAAAATTATCATATGATTCACATAGTAAGAATGAACATAAAACATACAGCATGTGAATCAAGCATCAAATAACGTGGAAGGAGGAAGATATACCTTTCCATTTACTTTCATTCTTAATCAATTAAGCTCATAGTGGCTTTCTTTTCTCTCTCGATTTTTCTATATTTTTCAGATATTCCCAAAGACCTTAGCACTACAACAAGACATAAACTTTTCAATAACATTAGTAGCTAAGGCAAAGTAAAAGTATGCATGGCACTTAAATGATATGCATTAAAACACATGTCATGCAAATTGAATTCATTTTCAATTTTTTGGAAATTGGCATTTTGAAAACATTTTCAATGGGATATGATAACTTTGAAAAATACTTTCCAAATCCTCCAATCAATTGATTTTACAAAAGCATTTTCAATAATCAAACGATAAAATCTATATAATATATGTAGTGGAGGATTTGCAAAATATTGACCCTCAAAATAGAGATACACCGAAAAGTGAGCCGTTACAATCTTTATGCAAATAGCAATTAAGCTTATTGCAACCAGACTCTGATACCAATTGTTGGAATTGGTGTAATCCCAAGAGGAGGGTGAATTGGGTTTTAAAACTTTTTGGCTAATTTAAATGTTTCACTGATTCACCACATATCATATCCCATTTTAATTATGGTCGTGTATGAAAAATGATTAACCTATAAGTGTGAACATACATGTGCAGCGTATCTCATTTAAGAAAAGGTATGCATGCAAATAATTAGAACTATGAATAAACAAGCATACAAGTGCGGAAATTAAAGTACAGTAATTAAATGAGATAGATAGATAGATAGAGAGAGAGAGAGAGAGAGAGAGAGAGAGAGAGCAACACAATATTTGTTATCGAGGTTCGGTCAAACCAGCCTACATCCCCGCCTTGGGCATACCCCCCAAGGATTACACTATCCCTATTCACTTAAACGGATGGAACAGAAGCCGTTTACATCCTCTCCTTATAGGGCGAGGAAAATTCCAGTTCAATTTTCAGGCTGAACCGAACCGGTCTCACTTACGGGGCTGAGACTCCCCAGTTCAATTAATGGGATGAACCCAACCAATACAATGAAAATATTTGTGTACATGATAATGCTTCTGAAAATACAAGCAAATATGTACATGTTTAAGCTCTGCAATAAACAGCAACAAAACCAAGCCTTAGTCCCACTAAATGGGGTAGGCTATATGAATCCTTTTCCGCCAATTTATGCGATCATGGACCATTTTTTTTGATAGATTCAAGGATATTAAATTCGTACTCACTATCTCCTCCCAAGTTATTTTAGGTCTTACCCTACCCCTTTTACTGCCCCCCACAGTAACTAAGTCACTCTTCCTCACAGGTGCACTATAAAGCCTACGTTGCAAGTGTCCATACCATCTGAGTTGTCCCTCCCTTATCTTATCTTCTATAGGAGCAACACCTAACTTACCACGAATAAGTTCATTCCTTAATTTATCTTTCAATGTTATACCACTCATCCATCTAAGCATCCTCATCTCGGCAACTTTTACTTTTTGGATATTATGTTTCTTCGTCACCCAATATTCCGATCCATATAGCATAGCTGGTCTTATAATTGTCCTATAAAACTTCCCTTTCAATTTTAAGGGTATTCTACAATCACATAGCACACTTGAAGCACTTCTCCATTTTACCTAACCTGCTTCAACTCTATGCATTACATAATCTTCAATTTCTCCTTCAGCTTGCATAATAGATCCAAGGTATCGAAATCTACAATGCACTCTCTTATATGATATGAAATTAATGCTCAGTAGAGTAAGGATGTTTTCAAAATAATTGTGCAATCTTTGAGTATGATGTATAAACGAATTTTTTTCACAAATGAAAGGTATATGATCTTTGATTTAAAATAGAGTATGCAATAAAATACTTCAAAGATCTTAAATGCTACAAAAAGTTTCTCCGAAAATATTTATCAGGAAAATAATTAGGAGAAACCTAGATTTACTCTCAATAAGGATTTTAAAACAATGAAAGAATTTATGAGAGTAAAATGCTTTTCATAAAATAAATGCCCAATCAAAAAATGAATACTCTCTTTCAAATGATTTTCCAAAGAGTAATAAAAAGAGTTTGGAGAGTATAAAAATTTACCCCATAAACGATTTTGAAATAGAAATTGAAATGGGGAAACTTTGATTAAAAAATATTTGAGAGAATTTTAAACTTAATCAAAGTTGCTAATTAAACAAATGAAAGGGGTATTTATAGTTTTTCTAGAAATATGACTGTTGGGGACATATTGGGGATTTTGAAAAAGTTTAATTAAATTTTAACCCCAATTACAGCAGTGAATTTTTGACAACTCGAGAGTTTCGATCACCCGGACCTCAGGGTCGGTCACCCGAACACTCACAACTAGAAAAGTTTAATTTTTAACTTCGAGTGCCCGAACATAGGTTCGAGTGGCTAAACCAAGGCGATTTTCCAAACGCTCGAGGTTCGGTCGCCTGGTGAGTTGTTCGGTTTGCCAAACCCCACAATTTGGTTGCTCGAGCCTATTTTGAATTAAAAGTTCGGTCGCTCAGGGACAGTGGAAAAGTAACTTTTAAGCATTCGGTCGACCGAGGGCGGTTAGTTCAATTTAAGTTTGGTCACCCGAGCCTCAGTAACTTGTTGACTTTTTGGCCAAGAGAGTTCGGTCGACCGAGGGCTATAACATATAAATAGTTCGGTCCCGAGGCATTCAATTAAGCCTAAAAACTTAACGTAGGTCAACCGGCCTTTGGTTCCCTATGATCAAATTACGGTCATATGAGCATTCAAATCATATCATGCATATGCATGCATTATTACAGACCAAATAAAAAATTAAATGCAATACAAATTAAAATCAAAATTTCTTCTTCTTTTGCTCTTCATTTTCCATGGAATTCATCAAGAGTGTGTGAGCTTTATATCCCAACTGGCTTCCATTTTCCGACATCTTATGTTCGTGTTGAAATGATAACCTGTTCACACACTAAATGCACACATAAGATACTAGTGGTTTGTCAGCATCAAAATAGAGACCAAACTCAAAAAGCCAACAATCCATATGAATATGCTTAAATACACAATATTCACAAATATATGCTCAGTCATAAGATAGTTAAAGCTTTAACTTGAATAGGAGATAAACCAACACAATAATATTCCAGAAAATTAAATCAAAAGTTCATTTGTAACTACAGTAGAGTTTAGTCAATAAGAGTATTCACAACATTTACAAATCAAAGTAAATATGCTTGAAAATAAAGGAGATATGGGAAAGAGTGACACCTGATTTTTTACAAGGTTCGACAACTGTGCCTATGTCCTTGCTTCAAGCAACTAGCTATTAGGATTCACTAATCCCTCCTTCAATAAGTGGAGACACCTCTCTCCTTCAACAGGTGGAGAAACCTCTCAAGTGAAAACAATCCTTCCGCTTGGTAATAACTTAATCACAGAGTTGTCAGTTTACACAAGGAAATCAAAAATTGATTTTGTACAAAGAGAAATCTCTAACTAGAGTATATTAGTACACAATAAACACTCTACAATACTCTTAGAAGATATTTGCTAAGAAGCTCAAGAAGATTATCTTTCTATGGCACCTAGTGCATTGCACCAAAGATGGATCCCCTTGAGGACCCTGCCGTTTGGGATTTTGGCGATATATGGCTCGGTTTGCCATAGTTGTAGCAATTACCCCTGAACGGCTGGTGCAGCCCGTAGGCAGGACTTAACTCTAGTTGGCCTACCAGGTAAGTCAATCTGAAACTCTACCAATCAACAATCCGGCCCACTACAGTCTCTCCGGGCACAATACTACTTTACCTCATCAAAACGGCCACCTCAACCCAACTCTCTTTGAAAGCTTTGAACTTGAAAGAATAACTCTGAAAATATATTTAAGCAAGAACAAATAAAGACACAATTCTTCAATGTAAATCAACATGTTCTGGTGTATAAAACATGATTAGGGTTGGCTATTTGTTAGCCTTGGGGGCTACATAATTATGGCTTATATGTTTTGATGATATTAACCTATATGTTGTTCCTAATGTTTTCCTATCTTTGCAGATCATGTTTAGTATAGGTACTCGTACATGAAGTACTAGATCAAAGGCAAAGATCGGACCAAGTTGATGGTTGGATAGGAAGATCAAATGGACACATACTCGGATAGACCCACGCACATGAAAGAAAGCTTAATGTGGTATTTTATGTAATGGGTGTGTGTTTGAGGTAGTCTATTGTGTAACTCTTGCGGTTTTGGTTCTTACATGATTTTTTAGCAAGATTTGAGCAATGCACATGCATATTAGGACACTTGAATTTATAGGATTGCACTAAAATCACAAACTCAACTTTCAAGATTTTCAAAGTTAAAATTAAAGAGTTTGTCAAATGATTCCTAAAACTCAAAATATGTTTTCAAAGGGAGAAGTTTTAAACATCTTAGTTTTATAACCATTTTCATACTTTGTCCCGTATTTATCAAAGCATGGCTTATGTCCTAAGGTTCAAAGAAAGTCAAGTATATTTTCATAAAGGACATACTAAGCATATAAGATATCAAAATGGATTTCAAATGTTTTTTCATTATTCAAGATATCTTATATTTTAGGGGAAACTCATTTAGACAAGTATTAAACTCTATTAGACTTAATCTATTTCATATACTTTTGTCCAAGAAAGTTTTAAGTATTTGAAAGGCTTTTCGGTTGGGTTTAAAACCTAAGTTATGCACCTATCGAATTTCCTAAACACCTTTCGGTATTTGGGGCATAACTTTTACTAGGAGAGTCTAAAAAGCATGATCTTGGTGTCCCTGGAAATCTAAGAAAAAATCTCACAACTTTCACGTTGATGACATTTTCTAATTCAGGGAACTTGTCGATGAGAACAGGTGATTCGTCAATGAGTGACTTGTTGACACTAGTTGACGAGTGCAGGGGACTACTCAACGAGTCCAATAGCAAGAATGATGCTAACGGGCAAAAATGGCTAGTTTACCAAATAAAATATCTTTTCTTCCCCCCAATGGCTAGTTAACGGCTCCTTTGAATCTTGGGCTATAAATACAAGCTATTAGACTTGTATTAACATGGTTTTGAAGGTCTTTGATCATTCTTAGTGAAAAACATCATTTTATACAAAACCTAGCACACTGCATATTAGTTCTTCATTACATAGGCTCATTCTCTCTTGCTCACTTATTGTGCTTGATTCAATTCTTGAGAGAATAGTGTGCAGTTTGTGTTGACCTTAGTGTATTCCCAAGAGGGGGGGGGGGGGGAATTGGGTATTTAAAAATTTCATCCTAGGTTCAACTAAGCCAACAACCAGTATTACACAAACCTACGGTCTATCTATGCAATTCTAAATGTGTAGATAAATATAACATGCGGAAATTAAATCATACACCGCATTCATAATATAACATACACGTGCGGAAATATAAATTGTGGAAATATAAACAGTGCACACACGATATGTTATCGGGGTTCGGCTAATACTGCCTACATCCCTGCCTCTAGCTCGCAAGCCTGAGCATTCCACTAATGCTCACTTAATGGGTGGAGCGGTACCGTTTACATCCAGGTCAATTAACGGGGCTGACCTCAACCTACAACTGCATCTTACCAGGATGGTGCACCTAACTTTTCTAACCGGGTCTAAGTCAATCCGGGACTATTCCACAGGGTTAGTCTCCCTCTTTAGGCCCAAGCCTGGAATACAATAAATATAAAAATTTACGTACAAGAAAATGCTTCTTACACAAGTAGATATGTACCACTAGGCACAAGACAATCAATGCACACCAATACAATATAGCAACTATAAGCTCTGTACAATGTATTCAACTAAACTCTTACAAATGTCAATGTGCAATAACCTCAAAGAGTGCGCAAATAATCTATCGTTGAAACTAAAAGTTAATGTTAATCAATCACAGCAAGTGTTTAGTTGTAACAAGGGTGTACAAAAATATCTTAAATGAATTTCTCAAAATGTAGCTCAAGAGATGTTTGAAAAGAATGCTTGTGAAAATATTCGCACAATCTTAAAACACAGCCAAGTGAGTCTTGCAATGGGGATGCAAAGACCCACTAGCTACAAGTTTTCCCACACTAAGAATATTAGTTAAACCAAGGGAAAACTTTAACTAAAACTCTCTAATAAAATCAAACAATCAATATATATGAAAGAGAGTTTTGAGCAATAGTAGCTAATCTAGATCACACACTAACACTCTTTTGGAAACAAGGTTTGTCAAAGGAATCACAAAGAAAGAGTGTATTTGGCTTGGTATATAAAATATGAGCACTCATGTAGAGACCCGAAGAATTATGGTATTTAAATAATAAAAGAGGGAGACAAAGGAAATTGTAAAGGGGGTCACAGCAAGTCCTTGTCGACGAACGCGAAGCGTTCGTTGACGAAGTGGCTTATTGGGATCATCAATAGGGACACGTGTCTCGTTGACGAGGAGTTACCGAGAGGGCTATTTCAGGACCTGAAATTCGTCGACGAAGGTTATGAGTTCGTTGACGAAATCCCATCTTGACCTTATTGACGAAGTGACGTGTCTTGTCAACGAAGGCTAGTGTATAAGTATGCCAAATTTAGATTTCAACAAGAAAAATGGCATGCAAACCCTCCTCTTTCTCTCTCTTCCTTCCCCCACTCCTGCTCTCTAATATTTTGGGTCCATTCTTCATCAGATCAATGATCTGAAGCCGTCACGCTACTTCTGAGGAAGTTCTCTTAAAGTCTGTTGGAGTAGATCGTTGGTGGGGTTAACTTGGACTCCATCCCAAGTTTAGGGTAAGGCTTTATGTTGAGTATTTGGCTTTCCTACAATTGTAGAATAGGCAGCACTCGAAGAAATATTGAAGTTTTGTTCGGGGTGATGTTGATTTTAGGGTGTTGAATAGGGAACCCTGTGGGTGCAGGACTGGTCATTTTAGGGGCTTTCTAGTAGTCAGGTAAGGGGATAAACTAAGTCAGGTTTCTTATGAAAATGTATTTACTATTTTACAACATTTAATATCCAGTAAATATGTATATTGTAGAATTATGTTGGAAATTATGTTGTTGATCAAAAATATGGTTTTTGTGTATTGTCAAAAATATGATTTTAGAACAGGTTTTATGATCTAAATATTACCCCTTTTGTGTGGCATGCGAATATTTACCATGGGAATTATGATGATGAAATATTTTATTTACAAAATAAGCATGTTATTACTGCTTTCAGGAAAATATTAAGATGATATAGGGATTTTCAAAGTAAGGATTTTATATGATTTGTTGGTGTAAGGGCTGAAGTTTTATATGATATATCAGCGTAACGGCCGAGGGTTTTATGATATGTTATGTCGGCGTAAGGGCCGTAAATTTTATATGATATGTTATGTAAGGTTTTATGAAAATAATAACATGACAGATATTATTATGAAATAGCCATGAATCATTATTTGGAAATATATTATATGTTATCAAAACCTGGTTGGCTTGGTTTAGGCTTTCATTAAGCACGGTACCGTAGCTATATGATCGCGATCATATTTATGTTAGTGCTACCACTTGCCGTAAGGGACAATGGGAGATTGGTAATCGATGTAGTTTTGTGGAGTGCAGGCGTCCCTATGGTGTCCAGACCAGAAGGGGCAGACCCATCGTACTTATAGAGTTGTGTTGATCTAGCATGGTCGGCCAGCCATTGCTAGGTCCCGCCTTCGGGCCACACAACCCAGTCATGTGGGGGTAAGACATGACACCAGCTAACTAACCATCTAGGGTATTTTTCATGTACAGTTATATGAAATGATTTATATGTATAGAAATTCAGTATGTTATACCATGTTATGATAAAATATATTTTTCTCATATATGATACAGATAGTTTTATCAAGTATGATTTTTGTACTATTATATGTATAACAAGAAAATACTCATGTTGCCACACGCTAATATTAGTTTATTTCCTTACTAAGAGGGGTCTCACCCCAGTTATATAAATATTAAAGGAGCCCTAGATAGAAGAGCGAATAGAGTTCCGCAACATTGGGGTTCAGCTGTTCTACCTTGTCTAAAGGGCAAGTCATTTTGCTAGGGTTTGACAGATTTTAGGTGGTGACCCTAAGCCACCTTAGTGATATTTTGGGATATGTGTATGTATATGACGGTTGTAGTAAACTTGGGTATTGTGTTGGGTGGATAATTTGATATGTATATCATTTTACGTTTCTCGCTGCTTAGGTATCAGTATTGTATTTCAGGTATACCCCTGGTACCCATGGGTCTAGGTGGGTTATGTTTTATCAAGTACATTATGTTTTAAAAAATATTTATGGTAAAATAAGCAGGTCGTTACAACTCAAATTTCAAAGGTTTTTTCAAGATAATCTAGGCGCTAATCTTGTTTTAATTGTGCAAATGAACTAGTATATATAGGCATTGGCAAAAATATAACCGTTAGGGGTATGTAGGGCATTATTAAATTTGTTTTTAAATGGTTTAATAAAATTAACCCTATTTAACTTAAAATAACCATGGTAAATAAATGAGCAACCCAAGAGTTTCGGGTGCCTGACCTGAGGTTCGGTCACCTGAACAGACACATGAGAAAAAGTACATTTTTGAAGTTTGGGTTCCTATGAAAGGGGACAGTTTGCTGAACATGGCCAATTTTCCAAAAGACCGTGGTTCAGTCACCTAGTATCAAATTCAGTAGCCCAAACTTGAACATTCGATAGCCCGAGGCAATTTTGAACGTGGGGGTTCAGACTGCCGGGTTGGTGAAAAAGGTGGGAATGGACGTTCAGTTGACCGAGGATGGTGGTGCCCTTTTCGATTCGGTCGTCGGAAGTCTGGTCAATACTTTGACCTTTCAACGTTTGGTCGCCCGACATGTTTTTGAACATGAAGGTTCGGTCGCCCAAATTCTGTTCATATAGCCTTTTAAGTCCTATTTTAAGCCAATTGATCCCCTAATATTATACGTGATCTTGGAGACTATTTTACGTGTAAGTGCAAGGACTTAGGGACTTTCTAAGGTCTTTGAGCTAGCCCTAAAAAATTCAGCGTCGGTCGACCGAAAGGTAATCCCTAAGGTGACTCTATGGTCTTGAGCTTATAGTCCTACATGCATGATATGTAGATTATTATAGACCTTTTTGAATTTAAATATTACAGACCCGAATATGAAAATACAACAAGTAAATATGTCGTGGTCTTCATTCTTCTTCAAGTTGCCGCATGTCTTCAATATGATCTTGCTAATATTTTCCTACACACAAACTTGATAGACATTAAATACTGGAGTGTTTGTCATAATCAAAACAGGGTATGACCCATAGGGTCAACAATTTGGGTAGTAATTTATATTTGCTCATTTGAGGAGCATTGTGCTGTATTTCCATCTTCTTGTAAGGTTGCTTGTAAGATTCTTTGTGAACCGTTTGGTGAAGGTTCGTTGTGAACCAAAGTGAAGGCTCTTAGTGAGCGCAACAGGGATTTTTTCCCGAGAGCATGGTTTGGTACTTAAGTTGTAAGGCTTGCTCCGCCGATGAAGGAGTACTCATAGTGGATTGTGGAATCCTTAGCTTGGTGCTAAGGCGTGGACGTAGGCTTGGTGTCGAACCATAGTAAATCTTCGGTGTTAAGATTTCTCTCCCTTCACTCTTTTATTTATGTCTTGTGGATGATTTATATTTCATATATTGTGATATAATTACTTATATCTTGCCAAGCATTCTATTTTGTAGAAAAATATGCATTCCACAAAAAGAGTCTATTCACCCCCCCCCCCCCCCCGAGACTACATACTCCCAGTTGGGATGACAAGCACTATTTATATGTAGGTTTGAGTTATAGCCATTTGTGCATGTTTTGGTAACAATATATTTGGGAATTGATAAGATTTTTGGTCGTTTGCGAAACTTATCGCAGCGCTTTAGTCGACTGAACTGGAAGTTCAGTCGCCTAAATCAATTAACTTATGAATTCCAAAACTGGTAGTAGCCATTCAGTCGACTAAACTCTAAGTTCGGTCGCCCAAACTAACACTGCCTAGAACTTTAACAATGGCAGTAGTCCTATTCTGAGGCCATCCTCACAGCGCGGAAGTACTGCTCCACATCAAATAAGAAGTTCTCTAACTCCTTGGCATCTCAGGCACCCCCATACGTCCTGGGTTCTGGTACCTTGGTCTTGCTAACTCCTAAAGTGTTAGAGTTCCCTATAGAAAAAACCATCAAATTCACCTTTGCATCTAGATCAACCATCCGCGATTGCAAAGTTTCAACTATGTAGAAAAAGTCCTCTAACATGTCGCCTATCAAACCTGCTTGATGTTTTTGTGATCCCATCACTTCATCAACAAGTTCTCTCATCTGGGCCACCTCTGCGGCCACAGTATTGGTTGTTGCCTCAACCTATGCTTCCAGCACGTTGATCCTTTCAGTATTGTTTGGTGCCATGGTCACTTACCAAAGCTTTCCAAATCCAACAACGAAGGTAACTGAATTCTCATCACAACTGAGCCTTGGCTCTAATACCAAGTGTGAGGTTCGGTCTCCCGAACCCTTTGATACCATACCAGTTAGTTCAAACTCCTACATTCGATTGACTGAGCATTAGCGTCAGGCGCTCGAACATCCTGAAATTCAATATTCCTTTACATTTTGATTCCAAAAATGATTTTTAAACTTTTGAAATAACATTTGGAATTTATAAAAATATTTTCCAAGAATTGAAAAGGTATCTAGATCCAAGTAATTAACCTAAGAGCTTCATAACAAAACCAACTAAGATTTACTTACATGAAACCTATTTTTCAATACATATAACAAGCTATATATGTCTTCATGCCCTTAAACTTGGTCTTTATCCAAGCTTTTCTTCAATAGCCATTTTCATTTACTTGTGTTCTTCATGACTTTCCATTATGTATCTTTTATTATACTTTTATACTGTAATACCTGTAAATACACTTGATAGCACAATTAGATGCCTTGGTTTGTCATTATCAAAATGAGATTAAGCCTTATTAGGCCAACATATATGTTAGTTAGTGTAGGTATGTGTGCTTTAGGAGTGTCAATAGGAGCTTAAGCAAGTATTAGTGCTACTTTTTCTATGTTATCATCGTTGTGATTTGTGTACCCACCTTCTTGTTGATTATTTTGTTTCAAAAAAAGTCAAAAAATGAAGAGAAGTTTATTAATGTACATGTTTTATTCCATTCATCTAATTATGTGACCTTGTTCTCAAGTCTAATCTTAGCTTATAATGGAATAAGGAGAAGACCTCACTATATAATGTTTTCTTCCCCTTATCCCTAAGCATGATGGGAGGCTTTTAACCTTAGAAGATCTTATGATTATGGGGGACTATGGCCTTAACCAACGAGGTTAGATCAAATGAACCAAGGATTAATTAATTGGGTGTATTCTTGGTATTTTGAAGTCCCCACCTGACAAATGTTTTCAAAAAAATTTGGAAAATTGTTTCTAAAAGTCTCTTTGATTTTAAAAATGGTTGATCATGAAACCATAAACTTTTAATCAAACTCATGAATATTCTAAATCATTTTAAAGTTGGTAATACAACTCAATATCTCTTTCCAAACCCCATTTCTGAACATGGTTTCTTTGAATATTGGTATTACAACTAAATACCTCTTTCAAAGAGTTGTTCAAATCGGTGGCACAACCCAATGTTTTCAAACCAACTCTTTTCAGCATCATCATCATGGTTCTAAGGCCACCCCTTCTTAGAGAAATACTAGAAGCCACATTAGGGTGCGCATAGACAATAATGATACTACTAGAGGACCAAAAGGACCTTTTAATTATATTTTTTTCCATTTTATTTCCTTTCTTTCAAAAGCACATGTAATTTCAGTAACTATTCCAAGAATGAGTGTCGATAGGGGTGCTGGTTGGCTAACTCTCACTGAGAAGGGTCAATTAATCACCTTCCTCGTGCACAAATAAACTTGGAGACCTTATCTCAGGTTTTTTAGGCTCAAGGTTTTTCTTTGTTTTTTGTTTTCTTAAAAAAGATAAGGTAGAAACTATGTGTCTCTCGTGTTTTGTGTTTATATTTATTTTACTCCCTTTCTTTAGTTCTCTTATTTGGGGATTGCCATGTTAAAATTCCATCCATCGGCATCTTGAATAGAATCCGATGTTGATAGTGTTGGGGATACTTTGAGAGTTAAGCCACTAGTAGGGGTGAGCATAATTCAGGGAAAACCGAATTAACCGACCGAAATTGGTCGATTCGGTTCGATTAAAAAATTCGGTTCGGTCGGTTTGGTTATGTTTTCCAATATTTCAGTTAATCGGGTTTCGGTTCGGTTAATGGAGAATATTAATTCGGTTAACCGATTAACCGATTTATGAATTAATTAAAATTTAAATATAAATTAATAAATTAAAATCTGATTTCACTCATTCCCTCTCATACTCTCAGTCTCACGACTCACACTCTCACAGTCTCACACTCTCACGGCTCTCAGTCTCACAGAAGTCAGAACATGTAAGTCCCTCACTGCCTTTCGCCATCTTCGTCGCCATCGCCATCGCCGTCACCGTCGTCATTGCCGTCGCCATCACCGTCGCCGGCCATCATCACCAACACAGTCACTACTCTCTGAAGTCAGAAGCCATCGCCGTCGCCTTTCTCTCGCTCACCCGAGCTCCTCTGCACCACTAGGCACCATCTTCACGTGATGCCTTCATCTGTGTCCATCGCCGTTGCCGTCGCCGTCGCCGGCCATCATCACCAACAGTGCAACGCAGTAACTGCTCTCTGAAGTGAGAAGTCGGAAGCCCTCACTGAGTCACTGCCTCTCTCTCGCTCACCTGAGCTCACTGCTCCGCACCACGGCACCACCATCTTCACGTGATGCCATCGCCGTCGCCACTGGCCAGCCATCATCACCGAGAACCACCCCCGACTCCTCATCGTCATCGGCGTCAAGCTCACCTGAGCTCAATTATCTCCCCCGACTCCTTCCTGACTTCCCCCTTCCCTTGTTCTGGATTTACCTTCCCAATTCCCCCTTCCCTCATATTTCTTGATTAAATTAGGTTAACCGAATTACCCGAAAATAAATTCGGTCAGGTTCGGTTCGGTGAGGCCCAATGGTTCGGTCGGTTCGGTTAACACTATTCTTTAACCGAAATTTTCGGTTAATTAACCGAATTTGGCCGAACCGACCGTTTGCTCACCCCTAGCCACTAGTGTGTATTGCCTTATTTTTCTTGTGTTTATTTATTTGAGAATCAGTCCTTATAGATGGCTTTGTTTTGCTTGTTTGATCCACATACCACTTTTGTTTGTTTTACATCTCTTGTATGTTAGCTATGGTTTTTTGCTTACTTCTTTGCTCCCCTTGTTTAAATAGATGCTCCCTAGTCTTCTAAGGGGATTAGTTGTTTGTGCTTCATTCATTTTTCTATCTTATTCATTCTATCCATATATGTATTGTACACCAACAGTGCATAAGTTCTACAATCGGACTCCTACCTAATAGGACAAGGAGTAGTGAGACCTCTATGGGGCATCGCCCTCCATGTAAGCCTTATGAAAAATGCCTCATCAAATTGAACCCTTTCCATTCATGGCATGTAATGGTTGAATATTATGGGCCTTACTAGCCAGTGTTGGCAATAATAGGGACAATCTAAGGAACCTTTAGAACCTCAAATAGAGTTGGAACTCTACACTAGTGACCCCTCACTCCTAATACCCTCATGATAGGACCATCATTGATAATCCCTCTTTTCTACATAATTTATACTATTAAGACACTAGGGAGCTTGTTTAATTCACCAAAATTAAGAGGCTGAGGTCGTTATGTATGCAGACTACATAATAGGTTGAAGTTATCTTAAAGGGTATCCTAACCCCTTTTGTACTCATGAAACAAAGTAGTGTATCCCTCGTGGGGTGAAATCCCTTGTATAGGCTATAAAGTCAAGGACTTGAGATATCATGCAATCCAACTGAACATAATGACCTCGTTCACCTCATTTTTTTTCATAAACAAACTTTATGTCTGCACTTCCTTGTTTTAGTTCACCCTAACAGGTGCTAATTCCCACTTTATGTAACTCTCTCTAGTGATTAGCTAGGTTCTCTTGAATAGAGAAGCTATTTTATGTAGGAAGTTCCCTCCTTTGCTCATAACATCACCCATTACCTAAGTCTAAGTGCCAAAGTATGGGGCTATCAAAATCACAACGAGGTAAGAGGCCTCACACCAAAGAGCAATTGGAATTAGTGGAAAGAGTAGCAAACAGAGTTAAGGATAAAATGCAAATGAGTAATGCATGTTCCCCACCTTAATTGTCAAAAATCACAAATACACATTCATCCTCAATCAACCTAGCATGAGCCCCAAATAAAAATGGACAAAACGCCGTGATGGAATAAGAAAGATCAAAAAAATAAGGTGAACTATCGACCAATAATAAGGAATGGGTGGACCTCAAATAATAACAACTAAGGTAAATATTTTTTTAAAAAAAATCAACACAATTTTACAATATATTTTATGCAAATTCATACATCTGAATCTCATATCAGAATTCAATGTCTCTTTTTGTGATTATTTAAAAATTATAAATAAAAAAAACTATTTTCACAAGAGAATAGTGTAAAAACTGTTATTATTTTTTTATTTTTCATGCAAATATTGCAAAATTCAAAAAATAGTTTTAATTTCTTGAAAACTAAAAAGGAAAAATAAAGACTATTTTTGACAATTAAACGAATTGGTCTTAAAATTAAATAATATACTTTAGTAATACCAATAATTAGTTAGTACCTTTCAATGACTTGGGCATTTTTATATCTGTGTAAGGCTTGTAAGATCAAGCAAAATATTATCTAAAAAATGTTTTTTTTTTTTTAAATTATATTTCAATTAAATATATAACTCACCTACAACTTGCACACACACACGCACACAGTATTTTTAAAAAAAATAGAAAATAAACAATAAAACAATTCAAGAAAGCAAGAGTCCAAATAATAAATATTTCATAATAGAAGGATTTGATAGTTAAAAAAAAAAAAACTACTATTATAAAATAAATAATAATAAATTAATTTTATCAATTCATAACAAGTAGAAAAGAATTAATTATTTTTGTCTTACGTTTGGGAGGCCTTAGATTTAGATTTATATGAATTTTAACAAAATACAATTCAAAATTATATTGAGTTTTACCCATTCCCCAAAATTGAAATCCAAGGACCAAAATTCATACTCCCGCTCTGAAGGCTGCGCCAAATTTCAGCTCAGAAAATTCTATTACTACTGTATTTCATGTTGGATAATAAGGAATAGATAAGGTGTAACTATGACCACAAGCATGATTTGTTTAATGCATAAGAATAAAATGTGATAAAATAAAAATAATTTTTATAATTTTATAAATTCATCTCACGCAAATTATCCATCCCAGACGATACCAACAGACCACAAACGTTCTCAAAGAAAGCCTTGTTTTGAGTATGACTGGCCGACCAACGAGTCCCAAACTCACAACTCACAAGGCCAGGTGAGTTGCATCTCAGGCTAACTAGGTTTTCAAAGAAGCCTCTGCTCACGACTAGCTGCTCTGACCAATAGGAAATTAGCTGAACACAGCTCTGCATTTTTGTAATTTGTCAAGAAATAGGGTAAACTCTTCAAGTATGGTGTTTTCAGATATCATGCCAGGTTATTCCACAATGCAACAACAACTTATATACCATACGACTAGTATTAAAAATGCATGGACAAAAATAAAGTAGTGACATTCAATCGTGTCAAGACCATTGAACTCACATAATCCACACCATGCAATAGATCCAAATAACAAGAACATCAAATGAAACGAGGCAAAATTGAGAGGAATTTTATTCTATAATTTGATTAATGAACATGGAAAGGACAAATCAAGGTCAGTTTGATGTCTACAATCATCCTATTGTATCTAACCAAGAGTCAAAATCATCCAATACTTTAGACTTGGGGTTAGAATGAGAAAGAGCACCACCATCAAGAGGGGCAGAAGCGTCCAGGGACAATAATGCGTCTTTCTGATTCATCAGATTGCAAGTTTCCTCAAGCAGGTCATCAATGGCATTATCAAGATTGGCAGTAGCAGATGCAGTACCATACAAGTTGGGACCTTCCCTTGCAATTTGTGGTGGAGGGGCAGGAGTTTCTTGTGAAACTGGAAGTGTGTTGCTAGGCTTCTCCTTTGAGCTAGAGGAATCCAGGAAACTAGTTTCCCCAAATGAGTTCAACAGCAAATCAAGCTCCGCTTCTGCAGCTGATGGCTCAAATACAGGTGGATTCTTCTTGGGATCTGCTAGATAGCTGTTCTTAGGTTGTTCTGTGGACTCCAAACCTCTGCTTTGATCAGAATCACTGAATTGCCTCGAATCATCCTTCGTCTGATTAACTGACTTTGACCATTGAGTAGACAAAGTAGGAACTGGACTACTGCTGCTGAGGTTGCCAAATGGCATTATTTCACTATTTTGATCAGCAATCTGGTCTTTCTTAGAAGAATCATTGATAGCTGAATCATCAGAAATTCTTGCAGCTGCTTCACTTGCATGTGTCGATGGCATCGGTTCAGATGCCCGACTGCTGCTTGCTTCAAATGCCTCCGTTTGCTGTTAGTATAAGATGTATGAAGAAAACTTAAATCAAAGAGATACATTATCATTAAGGTAGTGTTTTGGATTGTAGATTGAGACATGGATTTGGATCCATGGGGATTTGGAAGAAACTCAACACAATTTATACTACATATCCAAAACCACAACTAAATTCAAGGGTCCAATTCCATGCTCCCATAGACAGGGTTAGACATCATCAAAACTCTCACTAATTTTAATAGAACTTCATAGTGCAGAGCTACAATAATGCCTATTCTTTGTTTTAAAAAGGATTAAATCGACATCAAACATCCATATTTTTGCAGCAGATCACAATTCATTGAAATTCAGAAACAAACGGATTAAATTTCAGAGTCCTACGTGTTGTAAGATACAAAATATTTTTGCTTTGGTTTTTTGACCCTGCTTGATAAAATAAAACTATTTGAAGAAGACAAGTGCACCATTAAATAAAGAGAACCATCTTCTAATACACTGAAAGCTATAGTAATCATGAACCTCTCCCTTCATCCATAATCTTTCCTCTACAGAAAAAGAGTAAATAAAATATAAGTACCATGTACGTGGGGAAGCAATTTGGTTTGGGTTAACTTCAGTTTGCCACAGTTGATAGCTGAAAAGTAGAGACGAGTAAATTAAAGCGACCACTCTAAAAGCATCAATTGCTTTGAGACTCCATCTTTTCTCTGTTAGCTTTAACATTTTGTAATGCACTATAAATCTCAAAATGGATGCTATTAAGAATATCAAAGGGGACTAGCTGAAGCCCATCTTATACAATGATATTGTAGGTGACCTAAGAAATGGAAGAGAGAGAGAGAGAGAGAGAGAGAACAAGAATTATTAGGGAAATGGCTTCAAGAAGCCTAGCATGCCAACTATGAAGTATGGACACAGATTGAGGACATGGATATGACATGAAATGAAGACAGAACACAGCAAATGCTATTTAGGGTATCAGTCTATGGGACTAGCTGAAGCCCATTTGCCCATGGATACTGTGATTGATCTAGAAAAGTTTGTCTTGAAACACGGGGCAGAACAATTAATTATTAGTGAAATGGCTTGGCTTCAAGGCGTCTAGCATGCCACCTATGAAGAATGGACACAAATACAGGAGATGGATATAACATGATATAAATACAGGACAACGCAAATATTCAAAATATATGACATGATACAGTAGGTATGCTAATTAATAATATATTATTATATTTAAATATGTTATCTGTGCAAAATATTTTAAGGAGCTGTTTTGTACTAGTATATAAAATTATGAAAATAAAAAAAATAAAAACAGAAATTAGAAACCGAAGAACAAAAACTAAAACTGAATATAGGCAATGTATTTGATTAATATTTCTAAAATTAAAAACTTCATTGAGACAATTCTCATTTTTGTAATTTAATCAAATAACTAAAAAATATAATTAAAATATAGAAGAATAAAAATTCAAATGTTCTAATAAAAATAGAAATTATTTAATTATTATATTTCGAAACACACTTTTTAGTGCTACAAGATTGTACATGACTGGAAAATAGTTAAAATAATTTTTTAAATGGCTTTTATTATTTTAAAAAAGAAAATTTAGAATTTTTATGGATATCTTTGTTTTAATTATATTTTATTCACATGATCATTTTTTAAAATTTTAATTAAAACTTATGCATTAGTTAAATGTTTTGATCCACAGAAGTTAATTATGGATTATGGACGTTAAAGTACTGCAAAAACAGATTGCTAAAACGATTTGCTAAAACAACTAAAGACCATAAAATCTGGTTTTAATTTTTTTTAAAAACAGCCGAAAATCAATAACAGAAACAAAAGACTGTTACGAGCAAATACATTTTATAGTCTATATCTTCACTACACAAAAAAGGAAACAGAAATCAAACACCAGAAATGATAACAAACATCCCTCAAGTTTTTAATATTTAAATAACACTACAACAAAAATATCTGATACCAATACATATGGATCTTTCTGTCTTTTTTTGTTTTATAAAACGCTCTCCCTATATCACTTCTTTCATTGTGTAAATGTTGACAAGCTTGTTTTAAATTTTTCAAAAACCCTACATTTTGGCTATTCTTTCATAATTATTTGGTTTTGGATAAAATAAAAGAAAGAGAAAGTCATATTACAATGAGTCCTAATATGTCTGAACTCTGAAGCATGTTTAAGAAGTATGAGAAGAAAACCAAAGAAGCATCATCTAAGAGATATCAAAGAAGTGTTTTATTTAAAATATTCTTTAACATTGTTGGCATCATTTGTTCAAGTATTTTAACATGTCAGAGTGTCCAAGTGTCAGTGTCAAATGTGAACTCAACATAGATATGAGACCCTTACAGAAGTGTTAGGCCAGGTAAAATGCACCTTTCCTTGGGGCTAAATATTCCCCCACCAATCAAAAATCTAGTATGCGACAAGAATCTGAAAAAATGCAGTTTACATAAACAAATGCTAATCCCTGAGCAATCACTGATATTAACACTATTTTTGACTCACTCACTTGCACACCATTTTTTGTAGCAAATACAAGATAAATGAAACCAATTTATGGAGAAAAATGAGGGTTCAGAAGGAGTTTTCCAGCTGTACAACATGGTTTTGAAAAATTAATTTGTCTCTTACAGAAAAGACAACATCCATTTTGAAATTCAAATTTATAAATTAACAAGTGACTAATGGGATAATCAATGAATAATTAATCTTTATATGCACATGCACATGCCAAAAGTACAAGTGGCAAGTCTTCTGATATATACGTACTCTAAGAGCCTATAGATAGTACAAGTGTAGATTAACTTGTACGTGGAGAGAAAGCCCGAGTATACAACACCTGGAAAACTTTCCCCTTTTCCTATGAGAGAGAAGCCTGCCACTTCTCATCATGAAAACGCTACAACAGTCTTTTCAAAATAATCAAGATCTTCTATAATCTTGAAAACCTGATGCACAACGAGGGGTTCTTTGGCCCAAATTATCCTAAATGCCTTTTTGGAATCACGTTTCGCCAGTATAAGATTAAGATCACATGGGAATACTTTGGTTCGCCTTCTTGCTCCTTAAGGCTGGCATAACATGAACATGCTAATTTAATTTCAACTAGAAACCAGATTAGTCCTAAACTTGTAATGATAAATAATATTATGCACATTGTTGAAATGTGCATATAAATGTAAATATAATAATAATTATTATTATAATAATAATAGATATTATTATTAATAATTTAGTAATAAAAAATAATAATCATAATACTAAAAATCAATAATAATAATAATAATAATAATAATAAAAAAATAGAGAACAAGAAGGGCAATTTCATATCAGATCAATGAATAGTAGGGATATTTTTTCCCACTAGCTTGAACTCCCCAGGGTATCTAAGAGTACCCAAGGGAAAGGTAGGTTTTGCATAACCATGTCTCGAGAGCATCATCTTACCCAGGGAATCCAAGATGCCCACCATGTACAATTCCCATGATTCTTTAGCATGGCCATCCAACATTCCAAAGGCCACATTCTTAGAAATCCTTCAAGAAAATCTGAAACAAACGCCCCCTCTACTTGGTAAAAATATATTTTAGCTGCTCATACTGGCATGGGATACTAGTCTTTGAACCAGCGACTTTATTTTGACTAACTATACACATATCAAGCACACATTTTTTATTTACTACAACAAATGCTCAATATTGTGGCCTTGTGTCTGAATCCTTTTCACAAATGCTCTATGAGCCACACACTAAGCTCAAAAAAGCAGCCTCACTTGACACTCACATAGGAAGATTCTATCAGAATTATTTCCATAACTGTAGTACTTCATTCGACTTCTGTTACAGATCTATTAGTGTATTAGGAGCATTCAGCTCACCCTTCTGCTTTGAACCTTACATGCAACAAGCAGTTTTAACCCCATCCCCAAGATCGCATAAAGTTGTACATATTGCTTGCAATCACTCTAATGGTGTACTTTATTTCATTGAACTCAAAACTTGATGGACAATCAATCTTTGAGTCGAGGTTCTCTCAATGGTGATCTTAAATGAGGCTCTAGTCCATCCTTTTTCATGTCTTAGACACTGATTCTCCTCCAAGACCCTGGTTAATGGATCAGTCAAGTTTTGACTTGATCTTAAAAAATCAACAGCGATCACGTTATTACTATCAGCTTTCTAATAGTTTTTAGTCTAAGCCCAATATGTCCAGACTTTTCACGGTACACGTCACTACATGCTCTTGCTAGTAGCTTGACTATCATAATGAATTGACAGAGGTGTTATTAGCTTAAGCCACAATGCAATGTCATATAACATATCTCTTAACAACCTACTTATGGTGGAAGCAGTGGAATTTGTATATGCATGTTAGTTTTTGGACTACAAAAAAACAACAACCCACCAAGAGTGAAGATCCACGCATCGTTCAAGCATAACCTTTTTTAATTATAAAATAAAACAAGCAATCCCCCAAGAGAAAAAACAAGAAACTAAAAAAAAGGAACCCAACTAACAACTCAAATAATAAACTTTTTGAACACTTGCCATCATAATTCACAGGGCACTTCAAATTTGCTAAGTCAGACTATCCCTTCTTCAATCTCCTTTTACATCCATCTAAGCAAACTTTGCTACCTCCAGGACCAAAAAGCTCCAAACTCATCTCATCCACCAATTGTCTGAGCTTCTAAGTCCTTCCAATCAACCTCATCTACTGGAGTGGGCAAAAATTCCCATCCTCACTCTGCTCCTGCTTACCCATTCCATGCATGTCGGTTACAAAAGTACCCTTTAAACCTTCCATCCAAGAGGGCGGGCCGGGGGCACATATGATGAAATCCCAAGTAAACGAGATGATTCAGAATCATAGCCACACTTTTCTCAAATCTCATCCAAAAGCAACCCTCCATCCGCAATTCACTAATATCAACATTATCACCATCCTTTATATTGCCCCATTTTTGCTTCTCCTTACCTTTGCCACTCCTTACATCTGCACTTACCTTCTGCTTACTCTGGTGGTTCATAACACAGAGTACTCTCAGGATTTTTCCTTGCATATTTTCCATTGTCCCAGCAGATATGTCTCACTTGTACACCCAGCAAGAATAAACCCTCTCCAAAAATTACTTCCCTTACCAGTAGATTTATCACCCTCATCATCAGCAATCCTTCAGATATCATCTGCACCTCTTTCCTGTACCTTGGTGTCAGCCCCTCCCTCAGCATACATCAATCTCTGCTTCTTGATCAAGTCCTTGTCCTGGCAGCAACGCTCTTGAACCAAAAGCTCAAAAGCTTCAGCTGAAATCATAAGACTAACCGAATTCTCACTGTCCTTTGTCAGAATCTTCCCTGCAGGATTGACACTGTCAATCCTCTTTTGCTGCACCATGGAAAACTTGCATTCCCTTTTCTGCAACATGGATGCACCGTTAACCCTATTCTGTGATAGGGGTATGGCCAGCTCCTTCTCCACATGAGTTAGCTCTACCGGGCTTATTCAGGCCCTTTCTAAAACATAATGGGCTCAGTACCTTGTTTGTTAGGGTTAGAATTTTGTACCTGACAAGGAAGCCCATTTAGCTATAACCTTCTTTGAGCCCAAGCTGGATTCCTCTTATCCACTACATCAGTAACTTTGCCACTGCCCATTGTGTGTTGACCACTTGATTTCCATTTGGACTGATAATTGGGCCTGTTCCATGCCTGATCCAAGGACTAGCACACTACAATCATAGGCCCAGACCAAGGGCAATATTAAGCACAGCTGGCCCAGTCCACTTCTTTGTCAACCCTGCCAAATTGTCTTGCAAACCCAAGCCGCCACTGCCATGAGCCACTTGCCCTTTTGGCAACTCCTTCTAACTGACTCAATCCATCTCCACCAATTGTCCTGTGCAAAATTTCACCAATTCTCCTGCATTAAAACTTCCTTCCATGATCAAGGTTCTTGAAGCCTTCTATATACTCCTTCCGTGGCCTTTTTTGATTGCCTCAAATCAGTGCCATTCACCATAAAAGGAAGATCCTTACCCGAATCCTCCAATATTTGAAACTCTTCAAAAACTCCTACGACCATTACCATGAACACATCCTGAGATGAAAACAGCATTCCAATTCAACCACAAAATTCCAAGAATTTTCCTTGTCAAACTAATTACAGTCAAATACTCCACCCTCTCAACTCTTATTTTATGAGGGCATCTTCCCAATGGTGCCACTCTTGACGACAAGCCATCTGCATACTGTTGAGCTGCCGCCAAAGAAACAACTACAACAACAACAAACCAAGCCTTAAGGCCCACTAGGTGGGATCGACTACATGAATCCTTTTCCGCCAATTTATGCAAATATGGGCAATTCCCTACAAGAAATTCAGGGGTATTAAATACTTACTATCTCATTCCAAGTTATTTTAGCTCAACCCCTACCCCGTCTACCGCGCCTCACAATAACTAGCTCACTCCTCTTCACCAACGCAGTATTTGGCCTATGTTGCAGATGCCCAAACCATCCAAGTGGTCCCTTCCTTATCCTATCTTCTACAAGAGTCATGCCTAACTTACCACGAATATGTTCATTCCTTAGTTTGTCTTTTAATGTTATACCACTCATCCACCTTAGTATTCTCATCTCGATAACTTTCATTTTTTGAATATGTTGCTTTTTAGTTGCCCACATTTTGATCCATATAATATAGCTAGTCTTATAGCCATCCTATAGAAATTCCCTTTTGATTTTAAGGGATTCTACAATCACACAATACACTCGAAGCATTTCTTCATCTTACCCAACCTGCTTTGACTCTATGCATTACGTGTGCTTTAATTTCTCCTATAGTTTGCATAATAGATCCAAGATGTTGAAATGTACTAGTGTAATTGATTTCTTGACATCAAGTTTAACCTTTTCTCCAATATTCCCCCTACTATGACTAAAATTACATTTCATTTATTCCATCTTATTTCTACTTATCCTAAAACCTTTAGATCCTAAAGTTTCTCTCTATAATTCTAACTTAGACCCCAATTTTCATCAATCAAGACAATATCATCTGCAGACAACATACACCGTGGAACCTCATTTTGGATACTCATAGTAAGTTCATCCATCCCTAGAGCAAAGAGAAAATAGTGCAAGGAAAATCCTTGATGTACACCTATTGTGATTGGAAACCTCTATCCTCTCCACTGGTAGTCCTAACGCTAATCATTACTCCATCATACATATCCTTAATGATATCAGTCTACCTACTACATACGCCCTTTTTTCTAAAACCCACTATAGAACTTCCCTTGGTATCCTATCATATGCTTTCTATGTCAATAAAAACCATATGCAGGTCCCTTTTCTTTTCCCTAAACTTTTCCATTAATCTTCTTAAAAGATGTATACTATAGTCATGATTTTAAATAACGGCTGTGACCATTACATATGGGTGTTACGTAACGGATTTTGAGTTACCAATACCGTTAGACACCGCGAAATCGGTGGGAAGAAAAATCACGGCCGTAGCGGCCGTTACAGACCGCGACCATTACGTAAAGGCCGCTACGACCATTACGTAACTGCTATAGGACTGTTACACCAAAGAATTATTTTATTTTTTACTTTTTCTTCTCACTTTTTCCCTCTCTTTCATATATCATTCTCAATATACCAAGTGGCAAGAGGGGGAAAATATTACGATGAGGATGACAATGATACAAAATTTACTATTTCTTTAAATACTCGCACTAGATGCATTAATTAACAATTTGAAAATACTAACTTGTTAGGAAAATATTTTATTTTGATAATATTAGTAATGTGATATTTATGTTCTATATTTTTCAACTTCAACCTTCTTTCTTTTCTAACTATTTTATATTTGTATTATTCATATGTCTTATGTGTCTAATAGACTAATGGAGCGTATAATGCATTTTTTTTATTAATTAATTTAGCACACATAAGAATTTATCACCGATAAGAACAATGAGAAGTATAAATACACACGCATATGTAATTTTTCTATCAATGGTGGTTGAAAATAAATGTAAATTTGTTGCTCTTACCAAATAACTTAGTTACTCAAACTATAAGATCCAAAATACACTAAAACTCTTTCTAATAAGGGCTTAAAGCTTAAAACATGCAAGTATGCTAATATGCACAAGGTTGTGTGTGTTTCAAAAAAATTCACGGCCGTTACACCCGTTTCCTGTTATGTAACATACGCTACTCCCACTTCCCGTTACACTTGTTACCGTTACGTTACGCTACCTGCTACCGTGATTTAAAACCATGACTGTAGTAGATCTCCAGGGCATAAAACAAAATTGATTTTTTGAGACCCTTGTTTCTAACCTTAATATTTGTTCAACTACTCTACTACTTTTTCCCATATTTTCATTATATGACTCGTAAGTTTAATTCCATGATAGTTATTGCAATTCTTTAATATCTCATTTATTTTTTTATATAGGTACTAACATGTTTTCCTCCATTTGTCTATCATTTTCTTAATTTTTATAATTGTGTTAAATAAATTAGTTAATTATATAATTACATTATCACCTAGGCATTTCCAAACTTCAGTTGGGATGTTATCTAGCCCTATAACATTTCCATTTTTCATATTTTAGTGCAAACTTAATTTCATTAACTCTAATTTTACAAATGAATCTCATATTTTTAGCCTTATGCTTATTTGTCAATTCTAAATTTAAGTCTTCTACTTATTTTTCATTAAATAGCTTAATAAAATAACTTCACCACCTTTCTTTTGTCTTCTTCCTTGACCAAGACAATATCATCCTCACTTTTATACATTTTATATTACTTAAGTCCTTACACTATCTTTCTCTAACTTTAACAAGTTTAAATGTCTCTTTTCCCCCTTCTTTTGTATCTAATCTAGCATATAAATTATTAAGTGATCAACGTTTAGCTTCACTAATGGCATTTTTTGCATTTTTTCTTGTCTCTTAATAGTTGTCAAAGTTTTCAATATTTCTACATTTTTCCCATGTTATATATATACATTAATATTCTTTAATTTATTACATACATTTATTTATTCTCACTTTTTTTTATTTTATATATATTAGGCTATATCCTATATTGACTTATACGAGTATGGGGCAGATACTGGATTGAGATAAAAGTAATGAAAATATTTTCTCTTTTGAGGAAAAAAATTTAGATATCATAAAAAGAAGCAATATATGATTCAAGAGATCATAAATTTAGATATCGATTTTAATCTTGTGGTTGAGGGAAGTTTTGAATTTGAGTTCGTGTGAATCTAAATAAGATGTAATATAAAATTATATTAAATTTTATTTAAATTCATAAAAATATAAATTTAAAATAAGAAATTCATGTTCTCAAATATAACTTAATCATATATACATATATATATATATATATATATATTTTATTTGATGGGAAAGATGAGAATTAGTATTAAGCAATAACTAAGGTTCTAATTGATGCCACTCGTTTAAACAAGTTCTCTCTCTCTCTCTCTCTCTCTCTCTTACAGATATATATATATATATATATATATATGTGTGTGTGTGTGTGTGGATGATATGAATGTGCATTTTCTTCTCTAGTCTAAACAGTGGTGCATATATATTGATGTCTCATCTCCCTTATTTCTTTGTTGATATCTATCTTTTTAAGTTATACAAAGTTATTGAGATCTTGCCTTTGTCTTTTGATATCTTTTCTAACATCAGAATAACGAAGATGATGAATATACAGTATGCAAGCATACATGGTGGACAAATTAATTAAAAGAGTGACATCAGGATTACAAAGGTTAACAAAAAAAATAAAAATGACCTACATGCAACTTGGTGGACAAGAGACAAAATATATAGTTGCACGACTGTTTAAACTAGAGAAGTATCTATATGTATATATATCATAACATAAAAATTGCATACTTTATAAGAATTTGACATCTTTACAGCTTTTTGGACATTTTGAGTTCACCACCAACTTTCTTTGCTATGCAAAAATCTTCCTCTTGATTCACCTAAAATCTCTTTTGTTATCTTTTTAATAGTGCTAGCTATCCTACTCCAAAGAGTGTTTGTGTCTATGTCATCCTTTATAGTCCAATCAACATTTTGATCATTTTAGCTCTAAATTTTATTATATTTTCACCTTTTAGGTCCCACCACCTAGTTCTCTTGCAATGATTTATATTATCCTTCCTCCTCCATTTTTAATACATATATCTAACACCAAAGGGAAGAGAGAGTGAGTGATAAGATGAAGCTTCTTTGTTCTGTTACTCCTAATTTTGGTGCAACATATTTACTTCCATAACCCCCCACCACCACCTTGGGGGGTGCATAATCTTCTCTATTAGTAATCCAAATGGTACTTGAATATCCATCTAATCATAACGATATCCAGTATTTGTCATACTAAACATTTTATATTTCAAAACTCCATAAATGGCATGCCCACGTAAGTTACTTGAAGCGCTAGTATATCTGCTTAGCTTCCCAATTGCAAATGCAATGTCAGGCCAAGTATCAAAATTGCCTTAGATTAATCCAGCAGTACAACAGGCCATCTAACTTTTAACAATTTAAGATTGTGATCAACGGGAGTAGATGCAGGATCACAAACTAAATGATCAATTTCTCAGGAACCTCTTCTAAATAGTGAAAGTTGAGATAATGTTAAGCCATCACTGTCCCTATAAATTCTTATTCCTAAAAAACAGAACTACACCTGCATCTTTCATAGCAAATTTACACAACATAAAATTCTTTTCAATTTCTACTTGCTCTAAAACAGAACTCAAAGTCAACATATCTTCCACATACAAACATATAAAATGCCTTTTCTATCACTACACTCTTTTAATTACACTTATCAGATTCATTTATTCCATAATCATTGGCAAGGAAGACTTTATCAAACTTTTAATGCCACTGCTTAGGAGCTTGTTCCAATTCAATAGCCTTCTAAGAAGTTTACAAACTCTATACTTTGGCCCAAGAATTAAAAACCATTCTGGTTCTTCCATATAAACTTCATCTAATTCAGCACTAAAAAATGTAGTTTTTATGTCCATTGGGTGAATCACCAAACTATAAATTGATGCAAGAGCCAAAGCACTCTTAATAATTGTAATTCTAGCAACCAGTGGTCAAGTGCATGTGTATCAAAGCAATCAATTCATTCTGTGAAAATTCTTTAGCCACCAATTGATCTATGAATTCATCAATGGTTCCATCCACCTCCATTAAAAAAAAAATCAATTGTAGCTGATTGATTTGAAACTTGGTGGGAGGTCAACTAATTTCCATGCATACCCATACCAGAGTCCTGGTTATTGATTGATTTTTTCCATAAGACAGATTTTTGAGACTACATTGCCACTTCATCAGTTGTAGGGTCTCTTTCTGAATGGAAACAAGATGAAATATGATACCAATGAACTCTATTGCCCCTACCAACGAACTCTATTGCCACTTCCACTAAGAAAATGAAGAAAACTTTTCCATGGCTCCTTTTTTTCCAACACTTCTACTCATTCTTGGCTCATGCTTTTCTTCTTTTTTAATTTCTGGAATTTTTTTGGGTTTATGAATTGAAAAAATATGTATATTTGTCAAATATGACGTCTCTTTGTTCAACTACATTATTTACTACTGCTGAATCACTAGGTTCTATAACCATGAACCTATACGCATTATATGATGGTTTGCGAACTCTTGACAAATGATTCCTGGGATCCACGTTGAAGCAGGTATTTTTATTTTCTACATTTGGTTCACACTTTATAATCAGGAATCCCATTTTCCCAGAATGATACATATTCCCACAAACCTCTTTAACACCAGCATCCCAATTCCTATTTTAAAAGGTGGGTATCGGATTCCCAACCCATGGCAGTCACTAAAAATTATGAAGGGAAAAGAAAAGAACCTAGTTATATTTTAAATCCAAAAACCCTAGTTATGAAGTGAACTGCACATGATTAAAACATAACTTGGCTTTCATATGTATGATTTATATATTTATTTTTTTGATAGAAAGATAAATTTCATTAATATGGGAAAGAATTTACAAGAAGGGAGATTAAGACATCTCCCAAAAAAATCCGCAACAAACCCAGGAAAAAAAAAAAAAACTAAAACAACAAAAATCAGAAATCAAGCCAATTAGTTCTTCCAATCCCTATTTAAATCCTGAAAACTAGCTTCCCTGCAAATTCCAAACCCAGCACACCATAAAGAAGTCATTAACTGAATCTTTTCCCACACCAAAGACAAATTCAACTTCTCTGGAAAAAATCCGCACATCACATTCCAACCATAAACCCCATAAAACAGCATACTTGCTACACTTCGACAGAGTTACCCTAGCCTTCTTTCAAAGCCAGGAAAAGAAGTGACTAACAAGTCCTCCACTGAACAGGGGCATAACCAACTCTCTTCCATAATACCAAACAATTCATTCCAAATCCTCCGTGCAAAATCACAATGCCAAAGAAGATGGAAGCCTGTTTCAGAATTCCTATAACAAAATGCACAAACATCTAGAGAGAGAGCCTTCAAAGGTCTCCTAATCTGCAGCAAGTTATTGGTATTAACTTTGTTAAGCACAACCAATCAAGTAAAAATTTTAATTTTTGGAGGAACTTTAACATTCCAAATAATAGGATAAAGAGGGAAAAGAGTCTGAATAGGCAGAAAAATTCAAAGAATGATTTACAAGAAAACACCCCCGAATGATCCACACTCCCAGAATGAACATCCCAACCCAAGGATAATTAGCAATTGTTCAATACAGACAACTCCACCATCTCCCTATCATTCAGAGGTCTCCTGAAATGAGGATTTGAAGAGGCCGGAAAGCTAATCACATTGTCCACAAAAGAAGAAATAACTCTGTTCAGCTCAAAGCAGAGTCTAAAAAGACAAGGAAAAGAAGTGGAAAAAGAACGTTACCGAGCCATGGGTCTTTCCAAAAATGAAATCCGGGAACCCCTCCCCACTTCAAATTTAGTGTGAGGGGTGAAAATAGAGAATCTAGGAAATAGACCTCCATGGACTCTTCGAAGAACATCTCAAACTAGCATTGGTATCCCACCCATTCTCATCCAACCCAAATTTACTACGAATAACTTTGTGCCATAGGGAATTGTCCTTTAAGGGGAAGCACCACAAACATTTACCTAAAAGAGCAATGTTTTTAGACACCAAGTTACCAGACCCAACTCCCTCTTTTTTTAGACTTACAACTCTCCGACCAGCTTACTAAATGGTCCCCACTACTCCCTACACCAGACAACAAAAAATTTCTCATAGTTCTCTCAAGCTCGCTCACAGTACCTACTGAAGTTCTAAAAACAGATTATAAAAAATACAGCGGCGATGGAACGCTAGAAAGGAGCCTGGATAAGAGTAATTCTACCCCCAAAAGAAAAAAAGGGCACCCTTCTAACTATCTACTCTCTTCATTACCCTCTCCACTACTAGATTCCAAAAATCTGTCCCTCTAGGATTCCCTCCCAACTGTACCTCTAAATAAGTTAGGGGCAAGTCCAATAAACCATGCCCAGTGTCTGCTGCCCAATAACTAATTCTCTAAACAGGTAAATTTAGAGCTGCTAAACCAGTTTTTCCTATTTTAATCTTATGCCCAGAAACCCTCAAAAACTTAAAGTATATCCAAAGTTCTTCTAAACAAAAGGTTATGATCATCAAGAAAAAAAAAATGATATCCTCAGTAAATTGAAGATGAGAAACCACCACCCCCTCATTCCCATGCCTCATCCTTTAACGAACCCTCAATCATCCGCCCTGTCCACCATCCTACTTAAGAATCAGTTACAAGGATGAACAAAACACGAAACCAAGATATATGTTCACCATTAACAATAACTTAAACCACACATTAGACAAACGACCCCTAATCCAGCTATGCCAACGTTCCCCAAAACCCTTTTTTTCATGAAAACCTACCAGGAAACTCCAACTCACTCTTTCATAAGCTTTCTCAAAATCTGCTTTGAAAAAGCCTACAGACCAGCCACCAGCATAGGATCCACTATTTGTCCCCCTTCGCGCCCCCCACCCCCCCAACCCAACCCAAACAAAAGCACTCTAGGCTCTGAAATAGTATCATTGAGCACTGCACTCAACCTATTAGCTAAGACTTTAGTGATTATCTTATACACACTAGAGATGAGAGTCATGAGACTAAAAGGTCTAAAGTCATCAACCTTAGAAGATCTAGCTTTCTTAGGCACCAAGGCTATAAAATTGGAGTTGACACTCTAGCTCAAAATCGCATTCCCATAGAAGTTGTGAAAACATTCATCAAATCAGCCTTAAAAATCTCCCAACAATCTTGAAAGAAAGCCATGTTAAATCCATCCAGAACCAGAGCCTTATCTTTATCCATCCCAAAGACTACCCCCCTCACTTCGTTCTCATCAAATGGTCTCTCTAACCAGTTGAGCTTATCAACAGAGATAGGATCCCAATCTAAACCCTCAATCATCAGTCTATTATGACTATCTTGGGAATACAAATTATGAAAGAAATCAGTAATAATAGATGTGATCAAACATTGATCATTAGTACACCTCCCATCCTCCAAATCCAGCTCCCTAATCAAAATTTTCCCCTTATTGCCATTAGCTAATCGATGGAAAAACAAGGAATTACAATCACCATCTTTCACCTACTTAAATTTGGTGTTTTGCCTCCAACTCCTCGTTTCCTGAAAAATCACCTCTTCCAATTCAACTCCTCATTTCCTGAAAAATCACATCTTCCAATTCATTTTTAATAGACTCTTCTCACCTCCTGACTATCTAACAACAACCATCTCAAACCCACCAAATTGCCTAAAAGACTAGATTTTCTAAGTCTAACATCACCAAACTACCCCTCATTCCAAGCTTTCAATTTTTCCTTCAACTTTTATAACTTCCTCATGAATCTAAAACCATCCCACCCTCTCTCCACTTCCTCTCCCCACGAATCCCTACCTAAAGGCTTAAAAGTCACATGGTTCAACCACATGTTCTCAAACATGAAAAGGGTAGGACCCCACAACACTTTTAGAGAACTTCCAGATGCTTAGAATAAAGCAAGTATCAATAGACCCTTTCTTCTGCTTTTGCTGGTGAATGAATGATTCAGCAAATTATATCAATAGAACAAAGCGATTTTGAGTCTTTTGTTGATTGGAGGACACCTGGATTTGAATTGGGGAAAGGGATTTGAAATCCCCTGCCTTACCACTCGGCCATGCTGCCAAAACAATATAAAATAGATGAAAATACCCCCCCTCCCTTTTTCTCTGGGGATTTTGAGGGCCCCGAGGGGGGGGGGTGTAACGGGGTTAACTTAACTTCCTTTTTTGACTGATTGTACTTGTATCTTGAATCCCCCTATCCTTAATTCCTTTCCTAAATATTACTCACTTTGATGAAATAGGGAAATGATCAGAAGTAGTCCTATGAAGAGTGGTATGAGAGAGGTTAGAGGTTAGGAAACTAATCCTCTCATTCGCTATATAAAAAAAAAAAAAAAAACTATCCAATCTCCTAGCCACCCCTACAGACCAAGTAAATGAAGCATTCCCCAAAGGGAGCTCTCTCAACCCACGATCCCTAATTAATGAATCAAACTTGAGCATATTCACAATAGTTCTTTACCCCCACCCCCCCCCCCCCCCCCCCTACCCTTTCTTCTCTCTAGGAAATCTAACTACATTGAAATCACCTCCCACAATCCACCTAGGCAAAAAAAATCCAAAGATAGAGCAAAGATCTTCCCAAAAAGAGCTCCTCAAGGTAGGTCTAGAAGGCTATAAACTGAAGAGACCCACCAATGCCACCTCCCTCTAACTTCAAATAAATCCAGTTACATATTTTTATTATTATTAGTATTATTATTATCATCATCGTCGTCATTAATCAATAGTTGCGCTATTAAATTAGCCATTGATTTAAGAAAAAATCTGTAATCTTCTTTTTAACTATTGCTTTTGATATTGTGTTTTCAATGAGTTGGGTAATCTTTTTATTTTTATCTATTGAAATTTGTGCTCAAATATCATGTAAAAAGAATTTTTTTATTATTATCGTTTGTCCAACTTAAGGATATTTCGGGAATAGAATGTTATTTCACCATCTTCCCATGAATAAGCCAAACATGGGAATAGAATACCCACGCCCTAGAATTTATAAATACTATGCTTCTCAACAAAATGTAGAAATCCTATATTCTTGAGAATCATGTATTTGAGTATTAAGATTCCTAGGAATCCCAATGCCAAAGGGCACTTTAGATGTCGTGAACCAAATGCCACATCAGCGTTCAGTGCATATTGCAGGATTCAATTCCTCTTTCACCCTACTTCTTCCTTTTAGTTTCAAGACTCTTTACAATACCCTTACATACCAAGACTCACAAGTAGTTTAGGTTAGGCTTCCGTTTCTTCTAAAATTCGAGGTCGTATTGCACTATTTAAAATATGACAAGCTATTAATAAAGATTCACCTGTCAAACCTTGGTCTTAAACCAAAATTAGAAAGCATAGCATTTCCATTGGTGCCATATTTTTTAACATTTTGCCACACCATTTCGTTGTGCTGTGTATGGTGTACGAATTTCATTACTATTCCGGTTTATTTGAAAATACATAACCTTCTCCAAGTTTTTGTTGAACTACCACCATTTTGAATATGAAATTTAAATTTTAAATAACACAAAATTTTAACAAAATAATCATCATTAATTAATTTTTATTTAGACATGCATGTGCTACATATCCATGTGCAAAGTGCCAGGTCTTTTGATACTATTTATACTCACACTCATCCACACACACACACACACTAGCAAATACCTCATGCTAGACACAAGAATAGAGAATTGTAAAACAAAAAGTCATTTAATTCATAGTATGCACAAGATTATAAATTGCTAAAAATTTATTAGCATCCAATAGAGTTAATTATCACCAAGGGATTTTTCAGAAAGGTCCCCAAGAAGGAAGAGTTTGCATATGGAAGAATGACACGAGAGACCACTATCTTGTAGAGTGCTCAAGGCTTGTTATGTTAAATTTTCAATATTAGCTTTTATAAATAATTATTAACCAATAATTCATTTTTGTAATTATATCCTCCTAACTCATAAAAAATTGTTACAAAACAAAGTAACATTTTTAATTTTAAAAATGTACAAAAGATTAGAAGTGTTGTTTTAGAGCCACAATTTTTTTCATGATATTGAAAAAATCAATTACAATCAAACATGGCACAAGTATATTTTATAGAAAAATACATAAGAAAAAGTGAATTTAAGAAAATATCCTTTATTACTTGTTTGAATTTATTTTTTAATTAAATTTTTAAGAGCATGTGATTTAGTGAGACAAAAGAAAAATAAAAATTAAAAAAAAAAAAAAACTGTTAGTATTTCAACTTCAAAAAAAAAAAAAAGGCACAATGATCTTGTTTATATTTGTCAGCTTGCTTTTACATTAAAAATCCCATTCCTTTAAGGTAGGATGGTACGTCAATGCTTTCATAATTCACAAGACAAAGTGGGCCCAGATTGCAAGTTTGACCCCCGGGGATACGTTTTAACGACTTTCATCTTTATGGCTAGTGAACAATCCTGTTGTTTTTTTTATTTGCCTCTGTCGCCTTCCCCTTTGAAAAAAATCTCTACTTTGGGTAATAAAACAACAGATGATATGGATCTTTTAGCTGGGAAAAAGTGCAAAAAGGCATCTGTTTCATAAATGATCTCTATTCAAACTAATTTATATTTTTTTTAATTCAAGTAAACTTTTTTTATATCTTTACGACCATATAAAATCAAAATATTATTAAACATACATATGTAAGGACACTAGGATTAGATTAGGACCTTGGAATATAGGGACACTAATGGGTAAAAGCATGGAGACAGTGAACACAATAATTAAAAGAAAACTAATGTAATTTGCTTTCAAGAAACTAAGTGAGTAGGGAAAAAAAGCTAGAGAAATTGAAAAATTAGGATTCAAGCTTTTGGTACATGAGAAAAGAAAAACATAAGAATGAGGTAGAAATCATGTAAACGAAGACTTAAAAGATAGTGTTGTAGATGTCAAAAGAGCAGGGGATAGAATCATAAAAATCAAGAAGGTCTTAGGTCAAAACTCAATAGATAAATGTCATTAGTACTTATGCTCCTCCAATAGGCTTAGTGAAAAACCTTAAGAGATAATTTTGGGAAGATATGGATATCAAAGGCTAATTTTGGGAAGATTACAAAGGATATCAAGGACTGAGAAAATAGTCGTAGGAACTTATTTGAATGGACACATTGGAAAGGATAATAGAGGTTATGAGGATACATGGAGGACATGGAGATGGAGATGAAAATGAGTCTAGGGATATGATATTAAACTTCGCCATGTTATATGATCTTATTACAATGAATACTTAATTTAAGAAGAAAGAAGAAAACTTAGCCCCCATTTGGACTTACCACTTAAAATAAACACTTTTACAAAAAAAAAAAAAAAGTGGAATTTGGTTTGTACTACAACAAACACTTATTGCAAAAGTGTTTTTCCAAAACCACCACTTTTTTGAGAACTATTTAAGTGAATTTTGAAAAGCAACCTAATAACCATCAAGAGTGGACAAAATAAAAGTCAAATAGATTTTTTCTTAACAAGGAGGGGAAATCGTTTATCATGTAAGGATTGTAAGTTATCCTAGGTGAAAATTTAACTACACAACATTGAGTTGCAATGTCAGATATATGTATTAAAAAATGGAAGAGAAAGGATAATATAAATCAATTCAAGAGAATTAGGTGGTGGAACCTAAAGGAGGGAAAATAAGTAAAATTTAAAGATAAAATGATCAAAGATGGTGATTATACAATCAGGTATGGTGTAGACAAAAACACACTTTAAAGTAGGATAGCTAACTCTATTAAAAAGATAGCAAGAGAGATTTTAGGTGAATCAAGAGGAAGATTCTTGAATTGTAAAGAAATTCGGTGGTGATCAACATGTCCGAAAAGTAGAAAAGATAAAAAAAAAATTGGTATAAAATATGACAAAATTGTAGAAACATGGAGAACTTACAAAAGTATAAAGAGGCAAGAAAAGATGCAAAAAAAGGACATTAATGAAGCTAAACATAGATAATATAATAATTTATATGCTAGATTAGATAGAAAAGAAGGGGATTAATGAAGTTAAATATGCATTAAAAAAGATGGAAAAATAGAAAATCTATAGGGCCGAATAACATCTCAATTGAAGTTTGGAAATGTATAGATGATACATGGTTTAGGCATGTGCAACATAGGCCAAATAATGCACCAATGAGGAGGAGTGAGCCAATTACCATGAGGGGCAGAGGCAGTAGAAGGATCTAACAGCACTAAATTTGTCAAAGGAAATTTCCTATGATCATGTAAGTTGGACAAAAAGGATTCATGTAGTCAATCCCACCTAGTGGTACTTAAGGCTTGGTTTGTTGTTGTTCAAGTATACACACACACACATACACATATATAGTAATCCTATTATCTTTAGTCAAGCAATTATTTTTTAATCTTAGAAAAATAATTAACCACCTAAAATTAGAGTTAAATGCATGAGTAATTAATCCAACTAGTATGTAATTAGTTTATATCAGGCAAATCAAAAACCATTTAGATCTAAAAAAAATTAAATTGGTCTTTCAAAATTAAATAAGCTTATTTAGCAAAATTAATTTTCACCTGAACTAAAGGAAAATTCTTCATGATCAATCAAATTTAAAATAGATAAAGTTAGATAATCAATTCTAAACGTTAATCTTCTATGAAGATATCAATACAAGAGAAAATATGTCTATAATAATAGAAACAATAATTCCATTCTAACATTTAAGTTTAATCATATTAAACAAAATAAAATACTACTATATTTGTAACTTATTGATTTAAATATTAAATAAATAGTACAAAATAATGTATTGAAATGGATGACCAAAGAAATTCTTGAAAGCGAATATGTTTGGTCCTACATTCACACTTTTTTCCCTGAAATTCAACGAAACCTCAAAAAGGTGATTTCTTTTTATTAAGAAATACTAAATTTGAAAAAAAAAATTAATCAGAATTAAAAGTAAGAGAACAACAAAGAAAAAATATTATTTGGAGAGGGAGGGAGTTCAAAAAACACTAAGTACAAAATCAAAGGAAAATGAAATAAAAGAAAACATGTTAATATAAAAAGTATTATTAATGAGGTTATAAATTTTAGAATTCTACAAAATAAGAATGAGGTTTTGAAGAGTACAGATGACTTAATATATATTAATATTAATATATAAACATATATATTTATATATATATATATAGTGTGTGTGTGTGTGTGTCTCGATATATACACTTTTTTTCTCTTTTCTAGCAGCCTTTGTATAGTATAAGCAAGGTCTTAAATTTCAATTTCGACTCAAATTTCGAAGCTCCAAAAGTACGGAAATTTTGACAGACATTTCGATGTCGATTTCAATTTCGATTTGAAAAAATAACGGAAACTAGTAGTAAAGCATGGAATTCTTTGTGAAACTTTAGAAATGGTTAACAAACTTAAAAATATAAGTTTTAAGACTAATATATTACAAATTAAATACATCTATGTTTTGTATGAGGTGGAAAAGTTGTAAAATAGTATGTGTATCAAACATGTTTGTAAGATAATGTACATTAAACATATTCAGTTAATGCAAATGAAATTCATAAATCATTTAAATATTATTTATTATACAAATATTGATAATTTAGACATGAATGGTTAAATAAAATATTACTATAAGTTTATTTTTTCATATAATTTCAAAAGCACTTGTGATAACCTTTTGTTTCAATAAAATAAATTAAAAGAGAAATTTCACTTCACTCTCGAGGTTTCGATAAATTTCGGATGATTCGTTGAGATTTCGACGGAAATTATGCAAGACGGAAATCGACTGCCATTTCAATTTCGAAGGTGACGGAAATCGGAAATTTTGATGAAAATTTCGACAGTTTCATGGAAATTTAAAACCATGAGTATAAGTGCATATTAGCTTGTTAGTGGAGGCCATGAAAACTTTCTTCCTTTTCATATGTGGACCAGACAACAAGCCTCCCAGTTCACATTTTGAAAACTTGACAACAAGAAGTTAAGATCTTATATAGGTGCTGGGATGGGAAAGATCCCATTTTCAAACTAAACGGAGGAGAGTGACCAGCGATCTTTCTCATCACAGCAGCTAAATTTTCAAAATACAAGCTCTGCCCCAGAGCAGAGTCTACAAGAATTTGCCTGATATTATGGTTTCTGGACAATCCAGTGCAAGTCCAACTGGCAAATAAAAAGGTGGCACAAGACTTTTCTGTTTGATGTAAATATATGACCTACAAAACTCTGAAAAGTTGGCTCTCAGGTTGGTAATGTTTATTGCATCTGTCAACCTAAAACCATCATCAATCCCACCACTTACCCCCAAAGTCAGTTTTATGTTTACTGAAGTTAGGAGCCCAAGGAACCAGACCAAGGGCCTCAGGAAACTGCAGCAAACCAACACAATGGGGTCAGTTTGGTTGGGTTCTTGGCTGACACCATCAATTTCCATCCATGTGTACATATACTACAAGTCTACATGGATCATCGTAAGTAGTAATAAGAATATAATTAAAATCAGACATTTGAAAACATTCCAAAACACCCCTCAACTATTATTGAAAAAGCGTTACCCCTAAAGATTTGAGGTTTGGAAATTATCTAACATCAACATGAAATTAAAATTCTAAGCTTAAACAAGAAAAAATTCAGATAACTTACCAAGAAAATTTAAGGGAAAAAAATAGAAGAATTTGATTGTCTCAGAAGCAATGCCTATTGAATAAAAAATTGCAAAATGCATCAACGACATTCTTAGTTCAGGAATCTTGTTATTTTTCTTCCAGATTTTTCACAAGCCTCACTAATAATAATTCATGGATGCTTAAAAATTATATCAACACATCGGGGTTGAATATGTTGGATGTAAAAGTTGAGTACAGTTTGACACTTTGTAGTGAAAACAAACATATTAGTTGCAAGAGATGTTTGATGTACAAAAAAAGGCTTCAAAGCCAGAAATGTACACCACAAATGCACCTTCACCATGTTAGCCCAGGGCTTTCAAGTCAAGTCCCACTTCAGGCCCTTGCAAGCTTTTGAGCCAAGTAGCATAGACTGTAGCCAAGATAACTATAAAAACTAAATTCAGAAATTAATCATACCAGCTCTGATGGCAACAGATCAGCTTCAATAAACAGCCTCTGTGATAAATCCACTTTGGCAAGTTGGTCTGCAAGAGTATGCAGATTCAAGGAGAGGAATGGTGCCTATACAGAAGATGAGAAAGATTTTAAATAACAGGTCTAAAAGAAAAACAAACAAGTGAAAATGGATTGTATTTAATCTAAGAATTCAGATACCATTAAATGGAAACAGCATACAATAAACACATATAAAATAGAAGGGAGATAACTGTCCTAAAACAATGCCATGCAAATCATGAAAAGACAAAGAAACCTATTAATTAAGCTACGAATTGGAAAGCAAGGCACTAAAACATAGCCGATCACTTGACAGAGTCTCATGTATTGCCACATTTCCTAGTATATTCTCAATCAAACACACTTAACTACATTGTTCTGATGGAACCTATGCATTACTCATTACTCTTCTGCAAAAGGGAAGTCACTCAACAGACCACAGATCTCTGATACCTTTATTCAAGGAAGTAAAATTTGCCAAAATTACAAAAAACTTAGCCCCAAAGGGGTCAATTGGAAACTGCATTTCAGTTTCTTTTCTTGCAATATTTCAACCAAATACTCTCTTTCCATTAGTCGATGTTCTCCGGAAAGATGACACCTCCCACAGGACAACTGGGTTGTCTCTCTCCAGCAATCAGCCAAATAAGGCTTTGGGTGGAAACCAAAAATTAGCCAAATATTCACCCGTCTGGATGGGAACCAAACATCTTTCATAAACATGTACAATAGAGTTGTCAACCCAAGATATCACATAAGGCTTTGGGTGAGGTTCCGGATGAAGCTCCATACAAATGACTCCATTTATGGAAACCAAATTCATTGGACATCTTCCATCAATGATGATTTTGCAAAACCTTTTCTCCACATTTGAGAAAGGTGTTGAAAAGCTTGAAATTACGCCCAAAGTTAGGCAAATAACATTCCTTTTTCCTATAATTTGTCACCATGTTGCTGAATTATGCATATACATATGCTGCAGCTGTATATCACAACCCTTTAACACAATTTTCCACAAGCCATACTCCCAATTTCTCAAAAAAAAACTATCTTTAACTCACCTTGATAGTGATTGTCCAGCTAAAATGAAACAAATTCACGAAGAAAACTCACAAATTACAACAAAACCTGATTTGCCAGTGACAATTTCTAGGGTTTCATGCCAAATTATCACCCTTGCTTGCAATATGTGGCGTCCACAAGCAAAATTATCTCCAAGCAGATCAAAATTTCATGGAGAACCCAAAATATCGTGGCTGGGCAATTTCTCGTGACACTGGAAACAGGAGATGCTAGCAGACACTCTCACTCGCAGTTGCCAGCGCATGGGGCCCATGGACCACCGGAAATGGTGCTCCGGTGATGAATTTTAAGGCAAGGGTAGATCAGGGGGTGGGGAATACAATGGTGGTGGCTGTATGTCAAAAAAAAACTCCGGCAATGGTGGGTTTTGATGGGGTCAGCGGCTGGAGAAGTTTGGCCAGTGCGTGGGGGTCCTCCGGTGGTCAGACGGTGATGAAATTTTGAGAGGAAGGGTTTCAAGGGGTTCTGTTTTTGGTGGTATGGGTGGTGTTGCAGGATGGTGGCTGGAAGGTGGTGTTTGAAGAAATGGGGACAAGTCTGGAATTTTCCAAAAAGTTCTGTAACTGCAGAACTGCTTTTCAGTTTTTTTTTTTTAACTGAAACTCTGAAATATATATATATGGAGAGAGAGAGAGAGAGAGAGAGAGAGAGAGAGAGAGAGAGAATTAAAAAATGCAGGAGAGAAAAGAAGAAGATGGGAGGTTGGAGGAGTTGCTGGATAGAAACTGCCAAAAACTGCCCAGCCGGGCTTGCTCAAGTGGTAAGGGCGAACTTGTGACTTTGGTGACCCCAAGGTCACAGGTTTGATTCCTCACTTGTGTGGATACAACGGTGAATTACTAGGGGTACGTTAATGGGTGGGTGGCAATACTTCACCCCCATGGGTTTGGTGCCGCACCAGGGGGTCCAAAAGTGCTCGTCGGTGGCTGGAGTTCCCATGTCATAAAAAAAACTGTCAAAAACTGCCAGAAGCTGCCAAGAGACAGTGATGCAGGGGGAGCACCAAGGTATTGCAGCCATGGAGAAATTAGAAGAGAGGAAGGGAGGGGAAGGGGGGAGAGAGCAGATACCAGGGGAAAATGCACATTCAATTCAAATCACATTCATCAATAACTGCCTACAACATGGCTTTCATACACTATTTTTAAGAAAGCCTCTTTACGCAAAATTACACTTAAGCCCCTAAAACTACATTACATTACAAATATACCCCTACTTTACGCAAATATTACAAACAACCCCCAAATACACGTAATCTTATACTAATTAATTTTGAACACGCATAATAAACTTCCAACTTAACCCCACTTTACGAAAATTACACTTAAGCCCCTAAAACTACATTATATTACAAATATACCCCTACTTTACACAAATATTTCAAACAACCCTCAAATACACATAATCTTATACTAATTAATATTGAACACACATAATAAACTTCTAACTTAACCCCACAATTCGTTAACCCAACTCTTCTTAATTATTTTCAAGCAAAGATATTCCCAAGGTCTTACTTCTTGTCCTACATCACATAGGTTCTCCAACCTGCGTTTCTCAAGTTAGTCTCATTGTGCCTTCATTATAAACCTACCAAGATATCAGTCATTCTGTTCTACCAATGAAATGAAGAGAATAAGTAATCTACCAAACATACGCCTTTAAAGATTTTTGAAGATAACAGAGAAGCCCACTTGAGCTATCTTTTTTAATTGGGGTTACTCTTACCCACACGACACAACAAATGCTGTACTTCTACATTATTAGATTGAAAATCACCCTGAAATTGCATTTACATTGATGCGCTCCACCATTGCAAGTTGCATTACTAAGTTAAAATATACTACCAATGGCAGTCATGGAGGAAATGATTGGGCCTGTTCAGCTGTGGAAAATAATTTTTATTTTCCATTTCCAGTTTCCAAAGAATTACAAAAATGCCACTTGTTTTCCAGTTCCCCAAAGATGTTCACCAAGTTCCATATACAAAACATCTCAAAACTGGAAAAGAAGGGGGCATTATATAATTCGATGGAAAACTGGAAATGGAAAATGAAAATTGTTTTCCACAACTAGGCCCTTTAATTTTCTATTTGATATCAAATTCATAAAAGATGTTTGGTCTTCATTTACTTATCATGAGTCCCTAAAAATTGGAGCATTTTGACCAATAAAAGTGTAAAAATTTAGTTTCCTAAACTTAATGTCAACTATGAAGCATGGAAATGGACACATGGCACAAATACAACGTGAACACGGGGACACCACAAATAGTTCGACAACATCTCAGCAGAGCCATGTTTAAATATATAAAATTATTTTTAAATATATTGTGTGACAAGTATTATGTTTTTTTACATTCATACAACACTTCATGTCAAAAAATTCAGATATATGCATGTATACATCTTCCTGTTCCTTTTTATTCCATAAAAATTCTCAATATATCAATTCTTCCATTATAAATATTGACAAGGTTACCATAATGTTTTGAAAAGACCAATATTGCAGTTGTTAATTCTGCTATAATTATGATTCTCCATGAAAAAAATAAATGAAATTCATAACACAATGTCGTATGCCTAAATCCAATTTATAGGGTATCAAAGAAGTGCCCATGAATGTTCGCAGAGCATCTGACATTAAAAATATATTTTAAGATAGCACACATGCTTATAAAGTGTCCATCATGTGTCCAAGTAGTGTTGGCATCTGACATGGATACAGTGCCCTCACAAAGTGTCCATGTACGAAGTCACTCAAAACCCTCAAAAGATTAATAACAAGGACAGGTTAATTTCCAGTGCAACAAAAATGTAAGTAGATAATCAAACTTTTCAGCATGTTACAACCAGCACATGAAAAGATAGTATCGAAAGAGGAGACACAGCCAAGTACCTAGTCGTAGTCAAGAAAAATCAGGTATTACAGGCAATAGAGCTTTATTGGTAAGTAGATAAATCAAAATTCTCAGCATGTTACAATCAGCACACAAAGAGATAGACAAAAAGAGACACAGCCAAGTAACTAATTGTATTCAAGAAAAACCAGGTGATATAGGCAATAGAGCTTTTTTGGGTAGATAAGTTGCGAATAGTTGAAAACGAGATGGTGTTTTGAGCCCACAAGAAGACGCAAACACCCAACCATGCTGTATTACAATTTACAACTGACTTCGTGAGTATACTAGCCAGCATTTTCATGGGAGAAGAGCTTATAAATATACAAGACTGCATGCATACAAAACGAATACAAAACCACGGCTAAACAATTTGCAACTAGCTAATTTCGCAAGAAAAGGAAAAGGGAATAATTTGCATATATCTTCTCCCAATTACAAAATCTGATTGCAGTCCAAATTAATGAAGACAAGTATAGACCGACAATGATTGAATACCTCATGACTACTTGTTGCTCTATCATCCACAATGAAATTATCATCTTCAATCCATGACAAAATACTTTGTCCCCTGATAGAAAGCATTGAGTGTACTCCCTGATTAAAGTCTAAAGAAACTCAAGTCAGTCCACTCAATATCACCCATCAAAATTTTCATACCAGGGAAACCATAAAAGTTCAAATTTCAGAACATTTAGAACCATAACATCATTTGTCAAACATCATATCACAGCAAAATTGACAATACTAAAGTAACCTAGAAACAACCTAAAAACTTGATAAAATAAATGCAGCCTATATATCACTCAAAAATAATTAATAACAAACATACAGAGCAATGCAAAGACACACACACACACACATATATACACATAAACACAGACAGTGATGCTCCACTAATATTTTAATATACGTGGGCACATATATATTATAATGTAATATTGTATAAAATATAATAAAAATATATTATAAAATATTTTAAAAAATAATATTAATATTATGACATCATTAAATATTTATTATATATTATCATAAAAAATATTTTAATCATTATTATTAATATTTAAATTATATATAATAATGTTATAACACATAAAAAGTAATAGAATAGTAGTAAATTATAAAATATAATGATGTAATTGTGGTATGATTATTTATTATATTTTTATGTAGAACCTTAAAATAAGACAAAATTAATATTATTAATACAAATATATAATAGTAACTTTTTTTAATAATTATATAATATGAAAAAAAAAAAAAGAATAAAACACTATTGTGTAATAAAATATAATGCGATTGTGGTTGTTTTATTATATTATTAATTAATATTATTAATATCATGAATACAAATATATAATAGTAAATTTTATAAATTATATAATATACAAAAGAGAATAAAATACTATCGTGTAGTAAAATATAATACTATGGTCGTTGTTTTATTACATTATTATTTTATATTAAACAAAAAATTATGTTATAGTGTTATAAAATATGATATTTTTATTATACATTTGATAAATTACATATTAAAATATAATACTTATAAAATATAAGATAAAATATAATATGCAAAGTATAATCAAGTAATGATTATCAAAATGATTTTATTGTAAAAATATATTTATTATATAGCTTAATAAAATAATTATGTTTATAATATTATTATTTTATATTAAATTAATTGAATAAATTTTCTACACTAACTAGGCTCATTTCTGATTCCCTATTATATATTCCAAACACTATAATACAATTTTGATTTCGATTCTGCGTCAAACCAAACATGTGAAAAAGAATCTAGCATTCTATTTCCGATTCCAGTGAATTCCGATTCCAATTCTGATTTTGGTTGTTCCAACCGTGAATCAAGCGCTACCTTAATTCTATCAAATTGGAAGCAATTCAAGGGCAAGATAAAATTTAGAACTAAAAATCAAATAGCATATTTCCCTGCTGTAAACATCTTCGAATATATTAAATTTCAAAGTTCTCAAACCATGTTCATCATTGGGTTCTTCCAAGACTTTTAAAGCTAAAGAAAAAAGGAAAAAGAACATAAGTTACAACCGACTTATTTGCTAAGGGATCAAGTTACAGAGTTACCTAGTTGCCAAAAAATTATCTAGTTAACCTATTTTAAAAGTGTGCGGACAGGTTTATATATTTCAAATCAAACAATGTAAAAAATAAAGGGAAAAAAAAGGAGTTAATCCTTTTATTATAGTATGCTCTAAACCAACTTAGAAACAGAGGATTCGCTTCCAAAGCTCACACAAAAACTTCACATTTATAACAACTTGGGTAACATTTGGTCTAAAAACGATTAAAAATAATAATGTAAAAAATTATTATTGAAAATGCATTGTAAGTTATTGACCAAATTTTTGTCAAATATTAAAGATTCTTTGACTTAGAAAATTTTCTGCACCTTGTCAACTATTTAACTATATCAATATGTTACAAGAATTTTCTAATACATAAAAAACATGAATTTTTATAAAGATGCAAAACAGATCATTAGTGAAGCTATACATAGAGCATATGATAATTTATATACTAGATTAGATACAAAAGGAAGAGGAAGAGACATATATAAACTTGCTAAGGCTAGAGAAAGAAAGAGCAAAGACTTAGGTAATACAAAATGTATAAAAAAATGAAAATGATAGTGTTTTGGCAAAGAAGCATAATGAAAGAGAGCAGGGTTACTTTAATAAGAAAAGCAAGGAGAAGGATTAAACATAGAATTGACAAATAAGGAAAAGGCTAAAAAAAATTAAGATTTATTTTGCAAAATTAGAGTTAATGAAGTTAAGTTTGTATTGGGAGATCAACTACAGAAGCTATATATCTTTTAAAAAAATTAATGAAAAACAAATTAGGGAGAAAAGGGAGTTGGGCATGTTCTTTATTGACTTAGGGAAAGCGGGTGGGTTCTAGAGAAAAAGGGAGTATGGTGTACTAATTATTAAGGATATGTGCGATAAAGTAATGACTAGAGTTAAGATTATATGTGGAGAGTTTGGGGAATTTCCAATCACAAAGTGTACAAGATTTGCTTCGAGCCCTTATCTTTTTGCATTAGTAACGAATGAATTTACTAGGAGGACCCAAAATGGGGTTCCATGTATGTTGTTTACAGATGGTACTATCTTGATTCATGAAACTATGAGTGGAGTAGACTCTAAGTTAGAATTATGAAGAGAAACTTTAGAATCAAAAGGCTTTAAGATAAATAGAATTAAGGCAGAATCAGTCATGGTAGGAGGAATATTGGAGCAAAAATTAAACTAGATGGTCAAGAAATTGATAACACTATTTAATTTGGATACCTTAAATCTATTGTGCTAAAGGAGAAATTGAAGAAGATGTGATACATAGAGTTAAAGCAAGTTAGATAAATGGAGAAGTGGTTTAGGTGTGTTGTGTGATAATAGAATACTCTTAAAATTAAAAAGGAAGTTATATAAGATGGGTATAAAACTAGCCATGTTATATGAATCAGAATGTTAGACAACTAAAAAAAAACATATCCAACAAGTAAAAGTTGTTAAAATAAGAATGCTAAACTAGATGAGTGATATAACATTAAAAGATAAAGCAAGGAATGAACATATCTGTGGTAAGTTGGGCAAAGCATGAAGATAAGATAAGGAAGGGGTGGTTAAGATGGTTTGGGCACCTAAAACCTCCAAATGGTGCACCAAGGAGAAGAAAGCTAGATACAACTAATAGAAGTAGAAGGAGTAGGGATAAACCTAAAATAATGTAGAATGGGATACTGAATAAGGATTTCAAAGCCCTCGAATTATTGGAGGAAATTGCCCAAGAGTAAATTGGCATAAAAGAATTCATGTAGCCGACCCCACCTAGTAGGATTTAAGACTTGATTTGTTGTTATTGTTGTTGTTGTCGTCGTCATTGTTATTGTTGTCGTCTTCGATGTTGTTATTGATGTTGTTGTTGTTGTTGTTGTTGTTGTTGTTGTGGTTGTGGTTGTTGTTGTATCAAACAACATGAAATTCATCCAAATAAAAAATAAATATTTGAGAGGCACAAAACATATAACTATAAATCAATATGGTAATTCTACTTATTATTATGCACTGGCTTAATTCGTTGTGTCCTACTAAAGCATATAGTAAACTTCACATGAACATTTTTAGAGATACTAATAATAATTTGTTCACAAACTAGATATTCAGTATATGCACATTTTTTTATTCACATAAGTAGCGTGTCATCTTCCTTAAGCACATGGCCATGACTTGTGCCTGGGCCTTATGGACCCTTGGTGCCAAACTACACCTTGCATCTTTCACAATTCTGATGAAGAGCTAGATAAAATTTTGAATTAACGCATCAAATAGAATATTTCCATAATGTAAACATCTTTTATCTATTCAGCATGCAATATCTCAACCCATGTTAGATGAAAATGAATTGACAGCATCTCATTGGGTTCTCTCATGAGTCTTAAGCTAAAGGACGAAAAGAAAAGGAAAACTCTCTTGAGTTATGGCCCACAATTTGCCAACCTAGTTGCTAAAAAAATACCAAGTAGTTGAAATATTTTCAAAGCATCCGGTCAGGTTTATATATTTCAAATCAGACAACGGGAGAGATAAAGAAACAAAGTTAATCCTCTCATAAAAACACATCCTCATGTTTCAAATCAAACAATGAGAGAAATAAAGAAACAAGTTAAACATCCTATCAAGATACATCCTCAGCCAACTTAGAGAAGGAGGATCCACTTTCCTTTATCTCCTCACAAAAATCACAAAAAACAACAAACAGTAGCCCATTTAACACTGTAAATGGATAAAACAAAAATAACCAGCTAACAAACAATAAGAACCGATAATTTGAAACGAATTGGGTAAACAACAGCCTACCAGGTAGAACATCTTCCAAAGAGGCAAAGGGATTTGAGTAAGCGTTCGATTGAAACTGAGACTGGGCTTCAGAAATCAAGTGGCGATAGTCTGCCCCTTTACTTTTTGGAAAAACAACATCAGCTGCGGCCGAACTGTTCCCGCCGCATGATGGGTCTTCAAAACCCGAATCGAGCTCCTCGTCATAGCGATCCCAATTCGAGGGAAGCGAAGAAGAACCCTTAGATAGGATTGGTTTCTCTCTGACTTGCTTCCCAGAAGGCTTCTTTGCGCTCCCAGCTTCAACGGTGCCAGATGATGGAGCCTTCGGCTTCTGATTCGGATGATGGGGCTTCTTACTATGGTGTTGGGAGTGAGATCTCTTTGATTTTGCTAAGGATTTCGGATCCATTTTAAAAAATTGAGGGAAAAATCGAAATCCCGGGGCACCTGCTTCGGAGATGTTGGGAGGGAGGCCTTGTGTACATTCTTAACATGCGCTCCGCCGATGTAAAGAGACCCAACTGATGTGGACGCGGGCGGGAACCCGAATTCGGAGGCCGCTGCTTCTCTTGTGCTGGCTAAAGCCCCTATGTTTGCAACGGACGGTGTCTCCGAACGGGATCCGTTCCTGGTACAAAAGCCAAGTGTTTTAATGGGAATCCTAACCGTGCAAGTCACGATCAAACATTAATGTATTATGTTGTGGTTACGGAGATTCAAATTTTATATTGATAATATTATGAAAAATATGATTCTCACCCCTTCATTTTCCATCATGTATCGCCTTATAAAAGCTTAACATTCCTCTAATTTTGTGATGTACAAAAAAATACTTGAAGAGAATAGGCTTATTAAAAAGGATGAGAGAAGAAAAGAGATAAAAAGAAGAGAAACATTTTGTGACTGATTCCAAATCATCTTATAATTCTTTTCAAGATGATGAAGTTTTTAATCTCATTCGCCTGTTGAGTATGTATAGTCAAATCATGTAAATTTTTATCTCATCTTTATTTATTTTCCTACATTTTTTATAACACGTTATGAGACTTTGACCAACTAAGATTTTTTTTTTAAATCATATTTAATTTATTTATTTCTTGTAAACTTTATTTCACAAGAATATAATATTCTTCATAAGAAAATATGTGTTTTAAAATTTAGAGAGTATCAATCTCGATAAGAGATTGTAAGATAGTCATCCTGAAAAGATAATATATTTAAATATCTTGTCTACATATTTAATCTTCTGAACAGATAGACCTCCTGAAGAGACAATATATTTAAATCTCTCGTCTACATATTTAATCTCACGAAGAGATAAACCTCCTGAAAAGATTATATATCTAATTTCCAAAAGATATACTAAATATTTACCTCCTGAGGGTATATTTTTAATCTCCCAAAAAGATATTCAAATCAACCTTCTGAAGAACTAAAATGTTTATCCTCTAGATGAGATAGTACATTTAACCTTCGGAAGATATGGTAAATTATTACATAATTTAATATTTTAAATTGGATTCATACTTTTAAAGAGTACAAATTGAGAAAAATAAAATAATGTCCCTGAAGAAACATATTTAAGTACCCGAGAAGGGTAGAAATAATATTATATTACTATTTTAATTTTATTTCACTTTTTACATTTTTTTTTTTCTAAATTGTCTTATTATTGTTAATTTATTTACATATCGAATATAAGTAAAATTCAATTTGTTCCCCTTAACGTCAAAGACAACAATTATTTATTATAGATGCTTGATATTGAAATTCATCTAAATGCAATGAACTTGGAAAATATTATTTTAGATGTAAATAGCGCATCCTTGCAAGATTGCGTAAAAGTTATAATCTTCCTCCGTCATCATTTAGAGGAAGAATTAAAAACCGAATACGTCACTGTTAAAGACACACTTATATTATGAAAAAATTTAAAGGATAGATTTGACCAGTAAAAGACTGTGATTTTACCAAATGCTCAATATGAATGGTTGTACCTAAGTTTGCAAGATTTTAAAACAGTCGATGAATATAATTTAGCTTTACATAAGATTATCTATAAGCTAAAATTATGTGGTGAAAATATTACTAATGAAGACATACTTGAAAAAAAATATTTACTACTTTCCATCCCACTAATGTGCTTATGGAATAGTAATAATATAAGAAAAGAAAATTTAATAAATTTTTTAAACCAATATCATGTCTTCTTGTTGCTGAGTAAAATAACGAGCTTTTCATGAAAAATCATCAAACTCGTCTAATTGGTTCAATCACATTCCCTGAAGTGAATGTGAATACATCTCGTGGTCGAGAACGAGGCTGCGGGCATGGTCGTGGGCACAATCGTGGCCATGGTCGAAATAATCACTGGCATCGACGTGAGATTGCAATCCCCCAGAAGAGCGATGACCCCCAAAAAAGGGATGACCCTCAGAAGCGGGATAATGATCATAATCAGTGACCCAGACATCATGAAAATGAATGCTACAGATGCGGAGGAAAAGGTCATTGGTCGCTACTTGTCGTACGCTCAAACACTTGGTAGATTTATACCAAGTATCTATAAAAGAAAAGGAAAATAGTAAAAAAGTAGAAACAAATTTTGTTGATAATATTATTTCAATAGACCTTAATGTTGAACCATCCAACTCTGTATATCTTGATGTTACTGATTTTCTTACAAATCAAGACGAAAATAATAATGCAATATTTTAAGATATAAAGTATGCAAATTTGGATTTAAATAAATAAACTACTATATTTATTATTGTTATTGACTCACGCAGAAATTAGTAGCGCAAAGGCTATACCAAATATAGGAGTTATGTCGTGCAATAATTAGCCCAAAAGGCCAGATTTTCTTCTCAGCGAATGCAGATCGGTTTCAAACTCACATAAAAAAGAAAAAAGAAAATAAGAAAATAGTTTACTGAATATGGTTCAGATTCGATTTCTTGGGGATTTTGAAAGTTTGTGGTGAAATAAAAACGACACGAAACCTAAAATATGAACCTAACACGCACAAACCAACCAAATAACTCACTAATTAAACACTCAAATAATAAATCAAAAGCAAGAACCTCACTAATCAGTTTCAAACAAAGACGAACTAAACTTAAACTTCAACGATGACTTAAAACTTAAATAGTGATTTAACAAAAATAAATCCAACAATGATTTAACCAAAAATAAACTCAACAAAAATAATTAAACTGCAACAATGACTTAAGAATAATAAACCGACTCAACATAATAATAACTTGAATAAAATGAACAATGGCTCAACTAAATGACAATAAACTAAACTTGACAATAAACTAAACTTAATAATAAATAAAGCTCAACTAAATAAATAAATTAAACTAAACAATGAATAAACTCAAACAAACTCTTAAATAAAAATGACTAAACTTAAACTAATAAAAAAAACTCCAACAAGATATTAACATGACATTAACTAGAATAAAACAACTAAACAACCACAAAGGAAAGAAAGAGAATGAGAGAGACACTTAAACAAATACTTAATTTCAACATTAACTTTAAATAAAAGCAAGGTAAGCACAATGATAAAAATACTCAACAAGTATTACTTCCTACAATGACTTTAAAATAAAATGGATAAACTGAACTTAATAATGTAAATAACCCAAACAGAATTTAAATTCAACAATTACTTTAAAGAAATAAACTGAATTTAACAATTTAAATAATCCAAACAAGTATTTAAATTCAAGAGAGAGAGAGTAGTCGTGAAGTTGGAGAATAGGAGAGTTGCAACAGTGGCCCCTTCTTTCCCCCTGCTGCGGTGCACCAACCCCCCAAGAGAGCCTCCCCCCCCCCCCGGTACCTAAAAAGGAACCCTAAAAGCTAATTAAAACCCTACCAAAAAGCAACCCTACTCCTAGCTACCTTTTTCTTTTTCTTTATTACATTAATGCCCTACTCTTTTTTTAGCAATTCGGCTACCCCCCAAAGAGACCCAGCGCACGGCCCTCTTATTCCAACGCATGCCCAGCCCACTCATTTACATGGTCACATCACCCTTTTTTACATGAAGCCTAGCTATCAAGCCCTTCACACACGACCTCTTTGTTTTATCTAAACCCAATGCATGGCATGGCAGAGAGTCTTCACGCATGGGCCTCCTCTTCACGTGCATGGGCCGGTCTTGTCACAAGCACATGGGCTGCTCTCATTTCTTTTTATTTATGCATGCATGGCTTCAAACTCATAGGCTTAATGCATGGCAACTTCATTAACACACGCACATTGCCTTCAGCTTCTCAAAAGCTCACACGAAAACCCACACTAAATGCATGCATGCATTGGGCCTCCTTTAACTTCTAAATATTATCTTACTGTTAGCTTTACCGTGATCTCAAGAGGGGCGGTGAATTGGTATTTTTAAAATTTATCTCCTAGGTATTCCTCCTAACAGCAGTATGTTCACAAGCCTATGGTCAATCTAGTGCAAATAATGTAAATATACCAGAAATTAAATAAAGCAGTTTAAACAATCATACAAGCACCAGAAAGCAGTAATGAAAGGATGACACGAAGATATGTTATCGAGGTTCGGCCAACTGCCTACGTCTCCGCCTTGGCTAACCAGTACAAAGATTATCACAATAACTTGCTCACTTAAACGGGTGGAGCGGCACCTATACAAATCAGGTCAAATTACCACAGGGCTGACCTCAACCTTTACACCAATTCTTACCAAACTGGATTACCACCCCCTCAGGCCACGCCTGGAATCTCTCAGGTATACAATCAAACGGTACAATATATGGGTGCTTTCACGTAAAGCAGATTTGTACCACAAATGCGTACAGACACAAACACCATAGATGATTTAAAATGTAAGCTCAGTGTGGTCTAAATAGTTTCAACTCTCAAATAGAGTTACTATCATTGTAATGAGTGCGTGAGAGTGCAAACCTAGATGATCTTTGTGTCACAGGATATTCAATCTAAGTACTCAAACAAAGATATTATCCAAACTTCATATATTTCAATCAACAAGTTTTCTCAATACATATATGTATATGAAGCTCTAGCAATGTATATGTTTGGTTTGCAAGATATATGAAATCTTTGTATTTCAGCAGATGATATAGACTTGTATGGATATTGCTACAAAGATTAATGTAACACACACACAAATACCTTTTCACAAATATGTCAATATGAACACTACAAGATATTTGAGTATGTTTGAAAGTATTTTTGCAAGCCCCAAACAAATACGAACTACCTAAGTTATTGCAATGAGAATGCAATACTCGGGAGTTCACCACAAGTCTTCTTAGGGTAGGCTTATTGGCAAAGCCTCCTAAGAAAACTTAGGTTATGCTCTCGAAGAAAAATCGATTCAAATATGCAACAAATGAGAGAGCAAACCTTTAAGCAGTAATACTCAATACACTTACAAATGATATAGATAGATGAAGAAGGTAAGCTTGAGTAGATTTCAAAAAAGTATGAGCAGTGAGAAGCAAAAATAAAGTATTTTTGCTTAAGAGAGATTTTCTTAATCTTTTTGCTAATCAATTCTTAATCCACCAAATGAAAGAGTATATATAGACATACTAAAAATTTTGACCGTTGGGGACCTATTAGGGATTGTCAGAAAAGATTAATGACATTTAAATCAATTTAACCATATTTAAAACATTTAACCATGGTAAAAAAAATAGGAGCAACCCGAGAGGTCCGGTCGACCAAAAGTGTTTCGGTCGACTAGGACTCAAATGGTTCGGTCGACCAGGGGACTTTTGAACTGAAAGGCTCGGTCGATCGGAGAGGGAGATTTCCCAAACTTCCGAGGTTCGGTCGATCGGGCCTTTTTGAATTGTATGGTTTGGTCGACCAGACAGATGGGAATTCTCTCGAGGACCCTCCGGTCGACTAGGTAGTTGGAGTACAAAAGTGGTCGGTCGACCGGGAGGTCAAAATGTTGACTCCCAGGTGGTTCAGTTGACCGAGGTCAAATGAACTACAGGGTCTCGATCGACTGGGACCTTGGTCAACGGTTGACCCAGGTATGGTTCGGTCGACGAGGTCAAAAATGAACTGATTTGGCCGGTCGACTGAAAGTGCACCAAGTGTGCATTTTGGTCACGTATTGAAGCAAACAAGCCCTATTCAAGTGCCTAACAAATATATGTGAAAGTGTGAGTGTCCTAGGGGCACTTGGGGTCCAATTTGAAGACACCGAAAAAGTCCGGTGTCGGTCAACCGAAAGGAAAACCCTAAGGTCTTTCTATGGTTATTTTTGGTTTGTATCTGGTTTAAGCTTACAAAATAAATCATGCATGTGATGTGTGTGCTTATTACAAACCGAATACCCTAATTACTATTATAGACAAATTTCACTAAAAATATTACAATTAAGAGCATGAGTTTGTCTTCAAGTTTTGAGCTTTCACGTGCTATTGATGATATACTAGTATGGACCTGCACATGAACTAGATATTTATTAAATACAAGAGTATTTGTCATTATCAAAACCAAGGCGTGACCTATAAGGTCAACACTTACAATAATTAAACATAAATATTTGTAAATTTAAGGAAAAAAATAGGATAATTATCTCAAGATTATCAATTGAGTTCAATGATTAAAATACTGGACATAATTAAGTATTTAATTTGAATTTTAACATTTAATTAATGCATTTAAATACTTAATTACGCAATTTTGATGCGTAATCAGCTATGATCAATTATAATAATGGGTTTTTATTATTTTTATTGTTTCTGGAAAGAAACAAATTTTAGAAAAACTGTCAACTTTATTTTTTGGATTGTATTATAAAAATATTAAAGTAGTTGAATTATATAATATCTTACACCAGAAGTGCAATGACTCAAAGTTATTTACACTTTTATATGATCGTCTTGGACATCTTGGAGATGTAATGATGCGAAGAATCATTGAAAATTCACATGGTCATCCACTAAAGAACTAGAAGATTCTTTTATCAAATGATTTCATGTGTATTGCTTGTTCTCAAGGAAAATTAATTGTCAAACCATCTGTTTCAAAAGTAAGTCTTGAATCTCCCAGTTTCTTACAGAGAATTCATGGTGATATATGCGGACCGATACATCCACCATCTGGACCATTTAGATATTTTATGGTCTTAATTGATGCATTTACTAGATGGCCCTTTGTTTTTCTAGTTTCTACTCGTAATATTGCATTTGCTAGACTTCTTTCTCAACTGATTAGATTACAAGCTCATTTTCCCGATTATCCAATTAAATCAATTCGTTTGGATAATGCTAGTGAATTTACATCCCAAACATTTGATAACTATTGCATGTCACTTGGAATAGATGTTGAACATCCTGTTGCTCATACTTATACACAAAATGATTTAGCTGAATCTTTTATTAAAAGACTTCAACTCATTGCTAGACCAATGCAAATTGTCCTTATCTGTTTGGGGACATGCTATTCTTCATGTTGCATATTTAGTTCATATAAGGTCAACTACTTACAATAATCTTTCACCCATGCAATTAGTGTCTAGGCAACAACCTAATATTTCTTATTTAAGAACTTTTGGTTGTGCAGTATATGTTCCTATTGCCCCTCCTCAAAGAACTAAAATGGGTCCTCAACGTAAGCTTGGTATCTATGTTGGTTTTTATTCCCCTTCTATTATTAGATATTTTGAACTTTTAACAGTTGATTTGTTTAAAGCATAATTTCAAGATTGTCATTTTGATGAAACAATATTCCCTACATTAGGAAAAGCAAAATTAGTGCCTGAAACACAACATGAAATCACATGGAATGCTCTAAGTTTATCACATTTAGATTCTCACACAAATTAAAGTGAACTTGAAGTACAAAAGATTATATCTTTACAAGGGATTGCAAATCAGTTACCAGATTCTTTTGCAGATACCAAGACCATATTAAAATCTTATACACCTACTACAAATATTCCAGCACATATTGATATCTTTTAAGGACAATTGTCGGCTAATAAACTTAAACCGCAAGTTAAGTGTGGAAGGCATATTGATGCAAAAAAAAAAACTCCTAGAAGTAGAAAAATGAAATCTGAAAACACTCCATAAAAGGTTATAGAAGTGGATAATCCATTTGACATTCACAAACTCGTTTCTCCTAAAAATGAAATCTCTATTATTGAACCTTCTAAAAAGGAATCTCCTGAAGAGAAAACTCATGAAGAGACATCTCTTGAAAAGGGACAGATACCTAAAAATAATAATGAGATATCAATTCATTATATATAAGAAATGTGGGATAGAAATAAAGTTGTTATCAATAACATATTTGCATATGTAGTAGCTACTGACATTACTAGAAGTAATGAGGATCTTGAACCTAAATCTGTTAATGAGTATCGATACATGATTAATTGGCCAAAATGGAAAAAGACTATCACATCAGAATCAAACTCTATCAAAAAGAGATGTTTTTGGACCCGTAGTCTGGACACTAGAAGATGTCCAACCCGTTAGATACAAATGTGTATTTGTGCGCAAGCGAAATGAAAATAATGAAATTAGTCGATATAAAGTAAGGCTTGTGGTAGAAGGTTTCTCATAGAAACCCAAAATTGATTATTAGGAGATATATTCTTCCGTAATGGATGTAATCACTTTTAAATTCTTAATTGGGCTAGCAAATGTTGAATGACTAAGTATGCGTCTTGTGAACGTAGTAACAACATGCCTATATGGATCGTTAGATAATGAAATTTATATGAAAATCCCTGAAGGATTTAAATTGCCCGAAGCAAAACCCCAAAATTTATATACAATTAAACTCCAACATTTTTTATATGAATTAAAGCAATCTGAATGCATGTGCTACAATTGATGAAGTGAGTACCCTGTGAAAGAATGATTCATAAATGATCTAATTTAACCATGCATTTTTATTAAAAGATCAGAATCCAAATTTTCTATAATTGATGTTTATGTTGATGATTTGAATTTAGTTGGGAACCCTGAAGAGCTCGCTAAAGCTGTTAATTATTTAATGGAAGAATTTGAGATGAAAGATTTAGGAAAGACAAAATATTATTTTTACTTATAGATTGAACATGTAAATGGTGAAATTCTTGTTCATCAGTCTAAACATATCAAAATGATATTAAGGCAATTCTATATAGACAAAGTTCATCCTTTGGGATCTCCAATAATGGTGCAATCACTTGATGTTAAAAAGGATTCATTTCGACATCATGATGAGGGAGAGGAATTACTTGGTCCTAAAGTACCATATTTAAGTGCTATCGGCTCCTTGATGTATCTGACCAATTGTACAAGACCCAACATTGCATTTTCGGTAAATCTACTAGCAAGATATAGCTCTAGTCCTACTCGGTGACACTGGAATGGAATTAAGCACATTCTATGTTATTTAAGAGGTACATATAATTTGGGTCTATTCTATTCATTTGATTCCAAATCTCAACTAGTAGGATATGCAGATGTTGAATATCTATTTGATCCTCACAATGCTAAATCTTAAGCTGGATATGTATTTCTTTACAAAAAACTGCTATAGCTTGGAAATCAATAAAGTATACGGTTATAACAACATCCTCTAATCATTATGAAATACTAGTTATCCATGAAGCCAGTAAAGAATGCATGTGGCTCAGATCAATGATTTCTCATATCCAAGCAAACTGTGGTCTTCAATTGATTAAAGGTATTTCAACAGTTTTATATGAAGACAACACTGCATGCATAGCTCAACTAAGAGGATGGTACATAAAGAGTGACAGAATGAAGTATATCTCTATAAAATTATTCTATTCACATGAACTCTAAAGGAATGGTGATTTAGATGTTCAGTAGATCCGATCAAGTGATAATCTAGCATATATGTTCACCAAAGCTTTGCCTACTACAACATTCAAGAAATTGGTTCATCTCATCGGAGTGAAACATTTTTAAGATCTTAGCAGAATGAGTTAATATATGTGTGACATTCAAGGGGGAGTGTTATGAAAAATATGGTTGTCACCCCTTCATCTTCCACCACCATGCATTGCCCTATAAAATGGTCCTCTCCCTTTCATTTTGTGATGTACAGAAAAATACTTGAAGAGAGTAGGCATATAGAAAGGATGAGAGAAGATTAGAGATAAAGAGAAAAGATATATTTGTACAAGGTCGATTCCAAATTATCTTGTAATTCCTCCTGAAATAATTATGTTTTTGATCCCATCTGCCCATGGAGTAGGCATAGCTGAACCACGTAAAATTTTATGTCATCTTTATTTATTTTCCTGCATATTTTATAACAAATAAACTATTCTCTACAATTTTTTTTTAAATCATAACATTCTATGTTTTTCCTTCTTTTTTTTTTTTGTTTTCTTGTCATTTTTCCTAAAAGTTTTTGTGATTGCAATTGATTATGAACTTTGTTTATGCAAATTCCATTCTCTACTTTTAAACTATCCTCCAAACAACAAAAATGATATGACTAAAGCCCAAACTCTAAAAACCCTCATTTACCTAAATTTTTATTAATGTTGCACAACCTTTCACAAGGTGTGCAGCATTTGGCCCATGATAGTTACCATAACTTGGTTAATGTTTTTTTTATTCAATTGCATCCATATTGTGGTTTTGTGAAGCATTGGTGGAAGTACCATGCTATGCAAAAGTGATGCACTAGAGGCGCAGCCTAAGACATCCAATGAAGTGGTTGCTGAGTTGGCTTGATTTTCCAAATGTGTTGTTGTATTGAAGGGATCCTAAAAATAGTAGCCAGGTTCACTAGATGATTATCATAAGACTTTTGTGCTACAAAAGAAGCTCTACAAATCCAAATGTGTGAGCTTATTGCCAAGATAAAACTAATGGTTTGTGTTATCGAGAACTCCAATTCTATAAAGTTAGAGCAATCAAACCAACTCTTATACAAGCTCCCGACAATTCATTTGTTAGAGGTGAGAGCATCTGAAATGTTAAGGAGTTGGAGAATTCTTATTAGACACAAAGCAATACTTTCATGTGATGAACCAACTCGAAGGAGGCAAAAGTTCACGATAACTATGCACTTAAGTGCTCACGCTAAGTTGTTGTGGTGTAACAAGTATGACGAGATTCATAATGAATAACGTGTAATTGATAGTTGGACAAACTTGAAGAGAGAGATAATGGCCCATTTCTTTCTTGAAAATATAAAGTACAATGCTTGGTGCAAACTATGATATTTTGAGCACATTGGTACTATAAAGGAGTATGTTCAATAGTTCTCTAATTTGGTGATCAATAGCTAAGACATGTTATAGAAAGACAAGTTGTTATATCTCTTTGAGAGATTTAAACTAGGGGCAAGTGCAGAACTTTATAGACAAATAGTTGATGACTTCCCTATTTCACATGCTACTCCAAAATGTTTGACTAACTATGTTGGAGAGAGTTCTAGTGTTCCATTATGCCTAGAGAAAGTTGTCAGGTGGAAGCATATGAAAAGTCTTCCAAGAGCAACAAGCCCAAAATTAAGGGAGTTGACATCATGACATCAACTATACTTCATTGTCTCAGTCATTCAACGCATATAATTGTAAAGGTAAGTGTCGATAGCCATTTTTGATTGAATGAATGAAACTGTAATTAGAAAACCCTAATTCTTTCTCTACCATTTTTTGGTTCATTTCAAGCTTTCCTACTTTTTTTTGTCCTTTTTTACCACCTCGAGTGATTCGGGACAATCTAAAATGTTAAAGATGAGTTCGATAGAGTTTTAGACCTCACACACAAAAAATGAGGCAAAACCATATAAAATGTTAAGGAGGGATCAAATATAAGTTTGACCTCGTGCATTAAAAATGAGGAAAAACTCTACCTTTTTTGCTCTTTTTTTTGCCATTGGGTGATCCAAGGAAGTCCAAAATTATAAAAACGGGGTGGATTGAGTTTTTTACCTTACATATGAAAAATAAGGCAAAACCCTGCCCTTTGCATTTTTCTACTCTTATTTTTATCATTTTTGACTATTCTGGGTGATTTGAGAGAATATAAAATGGTATGAAGGGTCAAACAAAGTTTTTGATCTTGTTTATAAAAATCAAGAAAAAACCTTATCTTTTTTTCTTTTTTCTTTTTGCAATTTTTTGAAATTTTTACGATTTAAAAAAAAAAAAAAAAACAAGTTTTAGACTATTTTTGTGAGCACCACTTACATTTTTTGTGGTAAATTTATTTATTTTTTTTAAAAATGTAGTAATTAATTAATTAATTAATTAAAATTTAAAAATTAAAAAATAGGCTGGTGCATAGCTGCTCACGCCAATGCATGGTAGCCCTTATGCACATGCGTATGGGCATGCACATGGCAATGCCAAAACAACATCGTTTTTTACTATAATTTTTTGAAATTAAAAAAAAGGTGTTCATGCACACATTCGCATATTTTGATTACCTTCGTTAATTTTAAAAATGAGTATAAGTGGACCAAAACATCATCGTCCCCCCTCTTGACTTCTTGTTCTCTACAATCTCTGGTAGGTCTCTAGTGGTCTTTTGCCATTTATGTCAGTAGGGACCTCCTCTTCCCTTTATTCCTCATCATCTGAGCCCTTCTAACCCCTCCAGATCTCTTTCCATTACTCCTCATCCCTTTGAGCCTCCTAAAAAATCCTCCAAATTCCAAATAATCCTAAATACCCAAACACCCCCTCGTAGCTCTAGCCATGTTGCCACCCTCATTTTAAATTAATTAATAAATTAATTATTTTAAGGCTATATAAACCCAAAAAAAAAAACTAGAATAGGGCATTTGAATTGCTTTAGGGCTACCTCTCTCTCTCTCTCTCTCTCTCTCTCTCTCTCTCTCTGTCTCTCTCTCTCTCTCTCTCTCTCTCTCAAGACTCAACCTAGAGCCCTCTCTTGCAAGTAAGCATGCTTCACTATCTGCCACTCTTTCCCTCTCCTCCTCTCTCTTTCCTTTTCTTTGTCAGCATGCGTGTATATGCAGCAATGTGGGTGAGTGCATGCTAGTGTGTCTGAGTGAGTGCATGCATGGTATTGTGATTATGTGTGTGACCATGTTTAAGGATGCGCGCGCGCGTGTGCACGCATGTGTTTTGAATACATGTTGGATTGTGAATGTCTAAGAGTGTGGCAATGGATGTATATCTTCTATACACGTGTGTTGTTGTGTTTGAATGTTCATATGTACATATATATATATATATATGTGTGTGTGTGTGTGTGTGTGTGTGTGTGTGTGTGTGTGTGAATACGCATAGGTTAAGATACATGCATGCATGTGTGGGTGTATGCATAAATGTGGTTGTGCATGGGATTTTCACGTATAGGCATGTGTGTGTGAACATGCATGTTGTTGATGGCCATTTTGACGAACGTTAAAAATGGAGGTTGGCAAATTTTTTGCTTTTTCTTCTCTTTTACCTTGTGTTTTGGCCTTTTTTACATTGTTTTTATCATTTTGGACTATCCTGAGTGATTTGGGGCCATACAAAACCTTAAGGTAGGTCTGAGAACAATTTTGACCTTGTGCACACAAGTTGAGAGAAAATCTTTGTCATTTTGAACATTTTTGCCCACTTCCTACCAAATCTAACTACGTTATGTGATCTAGAGTAGTCCAAAAATGATAAGGAGAGGTTAGACAATGATTTTGACTTTAGGCACACAAATTGAGGCAAAACCCCTATCATCCGACCTTTTTTGGTCTCTTTTTACCAAATCTAATTGTCCCAGGTTATTTGGAGCAACTCAAAAATGATGAGGTCTGATAGTGATTTGACTTCGGGCACGTAGAGGTACAACCTTGTTGTTTTTAGATTTTTTGTTATTTTTTCATCGATTTTAACTGCACTTGGTGATTTAGAGTAGTCCAAAATGGTAAAGTAATGTCTCCTAAATTTTTTCGCCCTTCGACACAAAAATAGAGACAAAAGCCCCATCATTTTTGGTTTTTTGGCTCACTTTTTGTCGAATCTGATTGCACTAGATGATTTGGAGCAATCCGAAATGGTAAGGATCAAATCACTTTTTGGGCTTTTACACTAAAATCAAGGCTAAATTTTGATTTTTCTATAATTTTTTGCCATTTTTTAAACATTGTTGAAATTTTTGGACATTTTTGGTGAATTTTCATACTTTTTTCTTTAACATAATAAATTTTAAAAAAAATTCAAAAAGTAAATATTATAATATAATAATGTTCAAATTTTTTTTAAAAAAATGAAGACTAAGATATTTTTTAAAAAAAAAGAGAAAATAAAAATATTTTTTAAAAATAAAAATAGACCTACACATGCTCGCCCTTTTATTCAAAACAGCACCATTTTTGGGTGTTTTTAAAATAAAATAAAAAAGGGGAGAAACAACGCAATTTTGGCATCATTTCACCCTCTTCCCTGCACGTTTTCTTCCAACTCGCGCCCTGCGCATTTCTTGCAGCCCCATGCCATTAATGCCAATGGGGCCCCCTCCCTCTCCCCTTTTCCCTCTCTCTTCACTCTTCTCCTTGTCAGTTTTCCGTGTTCCTTGTGACATATCTCCACCCACTCCTATCGCCCTCTCCTCGTCCTTTTCTTTTGTTAGCCACACTAGCAGTACAACTCTAGCGAGTACGTCAAAACTACACTGCCCTGGTGAAGCCACACTGCACCCTCCTTTTTTAATTTTTTTTATTTCTCCCTCTCTCCTTCCCTCTCTTTCTCTTTTCATTCCTTTCTTGATAAAAAGCCCTAAGGGAACTAGGCAATAGGGGGCTCTCTCTCTCTCTCTCTCTGCTCTTCTTTTCTTTCCAAGACCTATTTTGGCCAAGACCCCTTCCCTCTTCTTTTCCAAGTAGATTTTGTATCTATCTCTCTCTCTCTCTCTCTCTCTCTCTCTCTCTCTCTTCTTCTTCTTCTTCTCTTCCTCCTCCTCCTTCTCCTTCTCCTCCTCTTCTTCTTCTTCTTCTTCTTCAACTTCTTTTCAATTCTCCTCTCTATTTTCTCTACCCCCTCTTGTGCATACTGTGTGTGAGTTGCTGTATGTGTGTGTGTGTGTGTGTATGTATTTTATATAATATATATATGTATATGTATTTATTTATTTATGTATATATATATATATATATGAGTGTGTGTGTGTGTGTGTGTGCATTTATTTATATGTCTATATAAAGGTAGTATGTATATTAATATTTATGTATATATATGCACTTATGTATGTCTATTAATATATATATATATATATATATCTTTATATCTTCTTTTATGTATGTGCGTGTATATATACTTATTTATGCACTTATATGTGTATGTGTGTGTGTGTGTGTGTGTGTGTGAGAGAGAGAGAGAGAGAGAGAGAGAGAGAGAGAGAGAGAGAGAGAGAGAGAGAGAGAGAAGAATAGCGTATACATATATACAAATGTATGTGTGCATATATGTATAAGTATATGTGTTTTCTTGTATATGTATTTTAGTATGTGTGCATCTTGATTTTATTAGAAATCCCAAAAATTGAAGAAAGGTAAAAAATTCTAAATATATGAGTCTTTGTCGTGTGGTTCCCACAATCTATTTATGATTGATGATAGGATAACAGGGGGAATCCTATTGTATAGTATTTTTTCTCCCCTTATCCTTAGGCATGACAGGAGCCTAAATCTTCGAGAATCATATGATTTGAGAAGGGTTTACAACCAACAGAATTAAACCGATCGAACCATATTTAGTTCATTTTAGTGTCATAGTTTTCTTTTCTCAAATATATTTTCCAAAAATCCTAAAACTATTGTGTTTTTATAGTGTTTTTTGGATTTTTCAATAAGGCCAATAATGAAACCTTAGATTTTCCAAAACTCATGCATTTCACTATTTCATCTCAAACTCTCTCAATTTAAATTCACTTTTTTTAGTCACTCTTTTAAATACCAGTAAAGTCCCATTTTCTAAAATTTTGTTTTTCAGGTCAGTAATATAAGTCCGACATTTTTCAAACCTATAGTTTTCTTTTCATTAATTACCATCACCATCATCATCATACTTTCACCAAAACTTAGGGTTCTAAGGTCAGTCTCTTTTAGAGCAATACTATGTGCTTCTCGAAATCATGTTGGAGTGCTTAAAACGTGATTCTATCACTAGATGACTAAAAGGGGTATTTTTTTTTCTTTTTTTTCTTTTACTTTTTTGAAGGCAACGTATATATAGTGGTAATCATTCTGCGAACTGGTGTCTCTAGGGGTGCTGAGAGACTAATTATCACTAAGATGTTTGGCTCATCACCTTCCCTACGCACAAGTGTACTCTTGAACTCTAAATCTGATTTTTGCGAACCTTTTGCAGGATTTTTCTTTATTTTCCATATATTTTTTTTTAAAAAAATAAGGCAGCGACTCTGTTTTAAATTTTTCCCCTTTTCATCAAAACTCTTCTTTTTTTCTCATTTAGGGACCGCTAATCCTTTCGTTGACACCCCCGGACAGAATCTAGCGTCAACACATATGTATATGCATGAGTGGCTGAAGGTGAATGTGAGTGCATATCATGTATGTATGCATGTGTGGGCATATGCATGTATATGTGTGGATATATGTGAGTATGTATGTTGGCATGCGTCATGTATGAATGTGTGTTAGTATGTACATATGTGCATAAAGGTATGCATTGTGCATGTGGTTACATATTTGTATATGAAGATGTGTGGATGTATGCATGTGGATGTGTAAATGGTATGGGTGTGTGTAAGAGTGTAAAAGTATGTGTATGAATATTTAAGTATATATGTGCAAATATTAGTATATATATATATATATGTCGCGACGTCCCGGGAGCGCGTGTGCCCCGGGCGGCGAAATAAAAATGAATTTTAATTTTCAAGGAAAATATGGAATGTCGGAGTCGCCACTAACCTTTTAGTGTGGTTAGAACACATGATTACTACCCCATTAGGGGTAGAATCGGTCTACGTTACCAGAGTTAGGCTCGGGAGTTCGGTTACGCGAGGGGAAGGTACAAGCACCCCCTACGCGTCCGTTCTTAAGAATGGTACCTAATTAATTTGAAATTACCCCTAAGTTAATCTAATAAGTCTTTAAATTACTCATTTTTATGAATTTATAAATACACATGAAAAATAAATAAATAAATATAGTATAATATATACATATAAATTCCCGCAGAGCTTAAAGGTACGTGAAGCCCGAAGGCTAATACCCTAGCATTAAAATCATAGGGATTAAAAAAAAATTAAAAATATTTAATAACAAAAATATAATAAGAAATAAAATAATAATAGCAAATAATAAATAAAAAAATAATAATACGATTAAACATACATATAATTTAAAATAGAAAAATAATTGTAATAATAATAATAATAATAATAATAATAATAATAATGACGAATACAGAAAAATAATATTAAAAACACCAATGATAATATACAATGATAATAAAAATAATAGTAACAATAAACACAATAATAATAATAATAATAATAATAATAATAATAATAATAATAATAATAAAAAATGATAAATAATAATAATAGTAATAAATATAGTAATAGTAATAAATAATAAATAATACTAGTAATAATACACTCATCAACATATCAATAATATATTAATAGTACCATAAAAATTCAACACATGATAATAATAATGATATATGATACCTAACACACACTATAATAGTAATAATAAGAAGTAATAATCATAATGAAACACTTGTCTAATATCCTATAAATACAACTATACCAATATGGAAATAACTAGACCCTCACGTAAATCACATAATATACACACATGGAAAAAAAAAAAAAAAAGAATGAGGTTATGGCAACCCTAAAACTTAACATACATTATATCGAAACCAATATACGATAGCATGGATTTCCTAAAAATTATTTCACAAGATATACATATGGAAGTAATTAAATCCCAACCATGTAAACCAACCCAATGCCCTAAATATAACACACGTAAATATAGACGTGAAATCGTTATAACATGCCAACAAAGAGAGGCAAATAATGACTTAAACAATACCACAAAAGTGCAAATGTGAATATAAATTCAACATTGATAAAAACCATACAATATTAAACAATATGAAACCTACAACAATAATTATACAATAAAAATATTCAACATGTACAACTAATGTAACAAAGGTCGACCTGCAACCATAAAAGAAATAAATTAATTAGTACCTTGGCCACAAAGAAAATATAATCATAGATACATATAAAACAAGTATTGGAAGATAAGACTCCACAATAATGAAATAACCCTAAAAAAAAAAAAAAATGAAAAAAGAAAAAAATAAAAAAAGAAAAAACAATATGTGTGTGCTGAGTGTATGGGTTTACATGCCTGCTATATACACAGATGCAAATAAAATAAAATAAAAACTTTAGCTTTAATTATTAAAAAAAAATCGAACAAAACCAATATAAATATGTATATATATATATATATATATATATTAGATACAACTTGGATATTTTGCTTGCCTATACAATGAAAACCCAACATTAGATCAAAACAAGAAAATAATCAAAATAGAAAACAGAAAGACAGAAAAAATAAATAAATAAATAAATAAATAAAAACTCTATGTGCACGTGTGTGTGTGTTTGCGTGTGCAGGGAGGCTAGGAATTACATGGTGTGATGGCCGAAAGCTTCAGTAGCCGAGGTGGGTCTACTGGTTTGAATGGTGGCAGTGAGCAAGGAGCGGCGGCGGGAACTCCTCTCCTGCTGCTGCGGCTGTGGAGGATGGTCGGTGCAGGGGATCTGCTGCAAGGGGGGCGTCGGGAGATCGAATGTTTGTAGACAGCAGCCGCGGAGCAGAGGTGGTGCCGGTGGTTATGGCGGAGGGCGTCGTCGGAGTGTTGCAGCGATCTGGAAGCTGCTGGAGGGTGGTGCTCGAGTCTGGGGGCTGCTGGTAGTGTGGCTCGGTTGTGGGTGTGAGAGGGGGGCTGCTGGTGTTTGGGATGTGAGGGTGAGTGACGGATGGTGGCCTGGGCTATTTGTGAGGCTACTGCGAAGAGGATGGATGGCTGGGGCTGGGTGCACGAGAGAGAGGGAGAGAAGAAAGGTTAGGTCTTTTTTTTTGTTCTGCCTCCAAGGTTGGGTGATGGTGCGCGGGGTGTGGAGTGAGGAGAATGGGCGAGAGGGGTGAGTTTCAGGAGGGGCAGCGTGAGGCAGAGACTAGATGGAACGGTAAAGACAGTGTTCAACCCGAAAGATACAGCTTCATCCAGCACACCTCCGGTGTTCCAATCATTAATGATAAAGCCTGTTGCTTTCGAGGATGACATTCCAGTCAGTAATGTTGAAGCAGATGGATCTCCCATCTATACAGACAAAATTGAAGGTCACTTCATATGGGATGTTGATCCCTCCATGTGCGATCCAGATTGTTCTTGCCGCCAAACACAAAAAAGAGAAACTAAACCATCCTGCAAACCGTTTTCTCCTCACAGAAAACCTGATGACCCATCCAACCCATGGATAGGCATCCGACGCCCAGATCTAAAACCAAAGCCTTTGTGGATCTATGATAGAGCCCTTGAAATTCTTTGAGAAGAAGGCCTCCTTCCTCCTGAAGAACCTGAACTAGAACCATATCAAACTGAACCCTACCAAACTCCAGTTTCCGAACTACCACCATCTCAGCCAATTCCCTGTTTCATGGCTTCACCGTATGACAAACAGTTTCCACCCTTGGAACCAAGGTCATACACAGATTCCAACCTTCATTCCAGACCATTCATCCAACCTTCTGAAGTTCAACCCGACGGATCAAGGAAGCTTCCATCTCAAGCGGAACAAGTTCTGAACTGGCAAACCCAGAATGCTAGGACACAGAACATGACGCTGACTGCCATTGATCACAAAGTTGACAGACTCATCCACCATGGCGCTCAGATAAATCAACGTTTTGATACCCTTGATTTCAGAATTGAAGCATTATATGATGATCTCAAAAGGAGAATTGATGTCCTTAGTTCTGAACTCAGACAATTCATCTCTGAAGGATACTTTGGATCATTGTTCAGCGCTAAAGAAGAAGAAATCAGAAGACTCAGAGAAGAAGTATCACAGATTGAACGAGAATATCGTCCAGCCTCCACACCAACCTACACACCTAAAGCCTTTCCATATTCTCCATCATATTCTTTTATTCCACAATCGCCACCTACACCATCCTACAGACAGCCTGATTACTCCAAACATTTCAAATCTACTGCTGAAATCCTCAAGAAACATTCTCTTATTCCAGCAGCTCCTGCTACTCGCAGATCTCCAATTCCAGCAAAACCTTTGCCACCTGAACCTATTCACCATCCACCTGAACCTGTTGATCAGAAACTCAAAAGCCCATTTGTTTGACCTGATCAATCTCCATCTTTCCTTGCTGATCCTATTCATGAAATACCTATTGAAGACAACAGTGATGTTTCCACTGAAACTGAAACATCATCCTCATCCTCAGATCAAGAGATTACTGATCTCACCAACATGATGATGGCATCTCCCACAGAACCAGGATCATCCAGAACTCAAGAATTTCATGAAGAGACCGATACCACAGTTCCTATTGTGGAGGAACCCTCTGAAGCCACTTTGGCTCCTCCTCAATCGGTTCCTCACCATTCAAACAACAACTCATGGTTCTCTTTCGATGGATTACCTCCAACTAAGTGGAGAGACAGAATTGGTGAATTCGGTGCATGGATTGACCTCCAACTCTCAAAACCTGGGAACACATTACAATCAGTTCTTGTTGAATTTACATCCAGATTTACTGGTACACTAAGAGATTGGTTTCAAAGTCTTGGTGAATTCAGACAAGTCACATTCATTAATTCCCAGATTCCTTCCTTTGCCTTGGGAACACTCTACAGAGAATTAGTTGGTGATCCAGACGTTCATGCTAATGTTGTTCGTCAAGAATATTTTGAAATGAGATGTTGCTCTTTAAAGAAGAAAGATCTTGATTTTCATTATCAAAGGATGTCTAAGCGGTATTATCTTCTTGGTGGATTTCATGATGATAATTTCAGACAAGTTTACATTAATTCATTACCAGAAGATATCCTGCCAGATTTACAGAGAAAGATTGCTTCACTCTCCCGACCTCTCAAAGATATCTCTTTAGGAGAAATTCATCAACTGGCACTCACTGCTCTTGAGAAGTTATGTGACACCCATCAACTGTTCTCAAAGATGATCAAGCAGAACCATAAGTTTACGAAGCAATGCAAAAGCCCTCTACCTACAGATCAAATGCAAAGAAAAGAATTGCATCTGTAGTCCCCAAAAAGAAGAAGCATTTTTTTAAAGATTACGGTTCTGACAACTTTCCATCAAAGATCAATAGAAAGAAGAAAGATTCAGATTCTTCAAGAAAAAGAACCGACGAGGACATGCCAAATCTCCTCGCTGTTTCATTTGCAAGAAGAAAGGACACTATGCCAAAACAATGCCCGATTGAAGAGGACAAAATCTGCAAAAGCGTGCTCAACAATTACAAAATGAAGAACTTGATGCAGATGCAGAATATGTTCTCTCAGAACAAGAAGAGATGACTGAAGAAACTATTCTTGTTCCTCACTGATTCAGAAGATTCTGATTCAGACAATGATAATCACTCGGACGAATCCGTTCAAGTCCAACCAGCCCAGCCTATTCTCTTCTCTCAAGATTCTCATATCAGTCCACATGTCCAGATTCAGCTCCTTCCTGAAAAACATGGTAAACCCATTCCTGCTGTTGCATTCGTTGATACAGGATCTCATAAGACCATAATCAATCCTAAAGTCTTACCACCAGAATGTTGGTCTTCTCATACTCAATTTTTCAGAGCAGCTAATGATCAAATCTTTACAACCACTTTGATTTCCAAAGGAAAAATTGGGATTAAACTCGTTCCTAATTGCATCATTTGGACTCAGGTTATCGGTAGTCCACTTCCTCAAAAGGATGTTCTATTAGGATGGGATGTTTATTGTCCTTTCAAAATCCTTAAGGATTCTTCCACTGGAATTAAGTACAAAAGAGAATTCAAGCCTTTTACCAGACAAACAAGATTTATTCTCTTTCGTATTCTCCTCCAGATTTTCAGCTCATTCAAAACAAACTTCTGAAGTTATGTGCAGAAAGTCATGATCAGTTCATTCATGATCATCCACTTTGGAAAAACTCAGAATTTTTCATCCACATTCCCTTCAAGCTCAATGAAGATATTAGTCCGACTAAAGCTACACATCCGGGAATGACTCCATCAGACCTTAAGCTTGCCAGAGAAGAATGTTATTCTTTATTAAGACAAGGTCTCATTGAACCAACCAATTCCTCTTGGGCATGTCAAGCATTTTATGTTGAAAAAAGATCAGAGAAGATCAGAGGAAAAAAGAGATTGGTTATTGATTACAAGCCGTTGAATGTGTTCATCAGGGATGACTAGTTCCCTATTCCAAAAGCCAGAACACAGTTCATCCATCTTACTGAAGCACAGATATTTTCAAAGTTCGACCTCAAAGGTGCATTTTGGCAACTCAGCATTCACCCAGATGACAGATACAAGACAGCCTTCTGTATACCGAATGAACAGTTCCAATGGACAGTTTTGCCCTTCGGTTTAAAGATCGCGCCGTCACTGTTTCAAAAAGCGATGACTAGGATCTTCAATCCTATTCTGCATAGTACCCTGATTTACATCGATGATATATTATTGTTTTCAAAAAGTCATGCAGATCACCATCAGCTTCTTGAACATTTCCTACCCAGCTAAAGCAATCAACCATTTACGGGGATAATTGTTATCGAGAAAAAGAAAAAGCGTGTATTTTGGGCCCAAAAAGAACTGCATTTTCCTTTTCTGGGATTTGAAAATCCCCCGGTATTCACGATTTGTCCCTAGGTCCCCTCCAGTCCGCACACATCTCGCAGAGCAATTATTGAAAGTTCCAGAATGCTAATCTTCTCGTCAAAGAAATTCAACAAACTAACATTTTTTCTTGGCATAATTATTACATCAGAGACTTCATCCCGCACAGCAACAGGCCATTCACAATCACATACATGCGTCAAGGATAAAATTACAATACACATAACAACACAACATCAACCAAACAACAAACACCCAAAGCTTGCAAAAACCAGCTCCAACACCATATATCTTGATTCCTATGGTTCTTTGACGATTTCAGGTTGTTGGATCGTTGGACCAAGCGTGGGGTATCACTTGGAGAGGGATCTCTACCTTTAAAGATGGAATTGTAATAGTTTGTTCCACCTAAAAAGAAGTGCTCTAGTGGAATCCTTGGTTGGTATTTGCCCAAGGCGAGAACGTAGGCTAAGGATAAGCCAACCTCATAAAAATCTCAGTGTCTCTCTTTCCCTACTCTTTATTTTCAACATCTATATACATTGTGCTGTGTGTATGCTAAATGCGGGTACCTGAGATCAAAACTAAGATTAAAAGAAGACTCTTAATAAAAGAAAGTATGTTTTGATTAAACTTTTGTGGAAACCTAAAAAGGGAGTATGTTGTTTATTCATTGGTGTAAATCTTTATTAAGAGATGAGCAAACAAATTCATTTAATACAAGGCTTGAAACAAACTCATAAATTCATAGGGTTTCAAAAGCTGAAAGTGATAAAAAGCTGCATACTTTATCTTGGTTTGGTATCTTTGGTTGTTTACTTTAAAGTTGTTGATTGGTTTTTGGTTGATTGATATGGGAGAAAAGAGAATAGGATTTGAATGCTCAAAATACTTTGATTCCGGAACCTCAATACCTATGTTGTTTACAAAATATGTACGTGAACACCTTTTGATCTTGAAAATCAATGTAGCAAGTGCCCAAACTTGATGTGAATGCTTTGGAGTGCAGACAAGAGTTTAGCAATATGTTCAAGGCTCTCAAAAGTATGCAAAAAGTGATGCTCTAGGGTTTAGAGATTAGGTTTATAAGTGTTCTTGACATTTGATCAAATTCTGACTGTTGGATCATTTTGAAATAAAGGGTTTTCGTCTGTGTCCACGCTGAGACACCATTCTGTGCCGCTACCTTCATCGAGGAGTGGATACATTCGTTGAGGAGTGTTCAACACTCATTCATCGACGAGAGAAATGTCTAAATTTTTGAGCTCTCGGTATTTTCTTGTCGATGATAACAAAGCGTTCATCACTGAGTGGCTTTCATAAGTTCGTCAACGAGGTCATGGGGTTCGTCGATGAGGCCTCCATTTTCTAGAGTTATTTTGCCTCTAAAATATCCATCCAACCTAGAACTAATGTAAATAGATTTTTCATGAAATGCATGAGTTCTAAGGTCAGTTTAGGGTCTTTTTGAGCTTCCAACTATGTCATGTGAGATATGTAAATACAATCAAATCTAAATACTCATTACAATTGAAAACTTAGAGCTTTTTCATCCTTTAGTTCTTCTAGTTCCATAGAGTGTGCCAGGTTGTACACGCTTTAAGTTCCTCATGGGTTCCATGACTTCCTTATCTTCCGTGCATGCTAAGTAATGATCCTATTCACAATCTCAATGCATAGGTAAGATACTATGTGATTTGTTATTATCAAAACCAGATTGGACTAATAGAGTCAACTCATGGGCCTCATGTAGTGATCATTTAATGCATGGACTAGCTAATGTTTTTCCTTCCTTCTCTCGCAAGCTCAAGGCCTCTCTTAATTGTTTTTGCACAACCCACTTTAAAACCCCAAAGCTCTCTGCCCACTTGGTCTTATTCCCAATATTTTTCATCTTTCTAAATACTAGAGCATGTGCGCTGCATGTGATGTCATGTTTTAAGTTTTGATTCACATGGATTACATGTGTTCCAAGTTTGGGTTCTCCTCATGTGCATGGCTTTGCTTTCTTTTTGCCTTCTTCTGCATGCATGTATGTTTTGATGAGTCCTTTGAAGTTCCTTTTTCTTTTTCTTACTTTTATTGTGCACGACCACCTTAATTTATCCACCTTTATGTTTCTCCTTTAATTCCAGAAAATTGTCTTGTAATAACAAAACACAAATGTTTGTAAATTTATGGCAAGTGTAGGATAATTATCTTAATATTATCAATTGAGCTCAATGTTTAAATATTGTTCATAATTAGGCATTTAAGTGAATTTACAATCCTTAGTTAATGCTTTTAAACACCTAATTACCCAACTTTGACGCGTAGTCACTAATCACATATTTGAAATTTGGTTTTATACCCAAAAGGGTTTACAAGAATTTGAATTCAAATCAGGAAAGTTTTGGCAGAAATCTCGCGAAGAAGATTACTAGGCTTGAACGCTGTCGACCAGGTTGCACCCTAGTCTTCCCCTAATTACGCCCTATTTGAGACTCTCAAGAATTCTAGGGTTCAATCTATAGGCTTTCTGAACCTGGTTGCACCTAAAGGATCTCTTGGTCGCACCTTAGTCAAAACTCTCGGGATCTCTACTTCAGTCAGTCTCTGTTTAGCCGACCTGGTCGCCCCTCAGGGTCTTTTGGTCGTGCCATTGGTTAAACCTCTCAGCATATCCACTTTAGTCTGAAATCCAGAGTCTTCATTTTGTGACCTAGTTGCCCCTTGTTTTTGCTTGTTGCACCACATAGACAAGCAAGGTCTTGTTTGCTTGATGAACTAAGGCTTTGGGAACTTGGTTGAGCCTTGTGCTTCCCAATTACTCCATTGGCTTCTTGTATTATTTAACTCCTCGGTTTTAACTTCATTTTCCTGAAACATGAACAAATCATGCATAACTTCGAACTATGATAAGAAAGGGTAAATACAAGATAAATGAGAACAAAACATAGGCAAATGGGGACTTAAAACAGTGCATTTTAGGGAGATATCATGTACCGACCTGCCTACTTTACCAATTTTTTTTATAACATTTAATATAATAATCCTGATATCCTATTCAACTAATAAAACATAGTCAACCTAAACCCGTGGATACAAAGGACATACCTATCATGCAATTCTGATACCTAAGTAGCGGAAAACATAAAATCATATACATGCCATAATACACCAGAAACCATACCTGAGTTCTATAAAATCCGCAATATACATACACATACAATCATCCACAAAAGACCAAAAAGTGCTCCTAGGGTCTCAATCCAAAAAAAAAAAAAAATCCCATTTGACCCTAGCTCGTCCACTTACCCTACTGATAGGGTAGCTCAGTCCACTCCTACTGTTGCAAGGCTCTACCTGCCCTCCTAGGTGGATTTCCTGAAATTGTTTGTAATGCTGGGGTGAGACACCTCTCAGTAAGGGAAATAAACTAATATCAATGTGTGTCAACATGAGTATTTTCATGTCATACATATAACAGTACATAAATCTTATTTGGCCAAATTGTCTGTATCATTACTAGATAAAAAATAATTTAACATAACATGGTATAACATACTAAGTTTCTATACATGAAATCATCATATATAAATGTACATGAAAGAACACCCTGGATGGATAGTTAGCTAGTGTTATGTCTTACCCCTACATGACTAGGTTGTGCGAATCGAAGGCGGGATCTAACAATGGCTGGCCGACCACACTAGATCAACTTAAGTTTGTAAGTACGATGGGTTTGCCCCTCCTAATCCGGATGCCAGAGGGACGCCTGCACTACCATAAAACCACATCGATTGCCAATCTCCCTTAGTCCCTTATGACATGTGGTAGCACTAACATATACATGATCATGATCATATAGTTACGGTACCATGCTTCGTGAAAGTCTAAACCAAGCCATCCAGGTTCTAATAACATATAGTAAATCTCAAATAATGATACATAGCTGTTTTGCAATAATATTTCTCAAAATAATATTTTCATGAATTTTTGCATATCATAACGTATAAACCACGACCTTTACGCTGACATTTTGTATCTTGTAAGTCACGACCCTTACGTCGGCATAGTAAAACATGAAAACTACGGCCCTTACTTCGGCATAGCATATCATATAAAAACCACGGCCCTTATGCCGACATAACATGTAAAACCACGGCCCTTATGCTGGCATAGCATATCATGTAAAATCACGACCCTTACGCCGGCATATATATTTTAACATACATAATTTGAAATCCTCGTACTGTTTCAATACCATACTTTAAACATAGTTCCTATACTGTTTTTAATATCTTCCTGAAAATAGTAATAACATGTTGATTCTAAAAACATAATATTCTGATATTACATAAAATCACGTAATTTCATACTCATGCCACACAAAAGTTAATATTGCTCTATTCATAAAATCTGCACAAAATCATATTCCCTACTGATCTGTATTAAAATCATTTTCCTGTTAACAATAGTATTTCCAAACTCAGTTCTATAACATACACAATTTCTTTGAAAATAAAAGCTGAAAATTAATAAATAATTTTATGGAAATACTGACTTAGTTTATCTCCTTACCTGACTTATTGAAAAGCTCACCAATCATTCCAAAACTACACCCATGGTGTTCCCAACTCAATACCCTGAAATTTACATTTCCCCCCAACAAAACTTCACGATAAACCCATCTAATACCTTTCCTCAGCCCAGAAATACTAAATACCTAAAAAATATTAAAATATTCAACTTACCCAAATTTTGGGATGGTGCCCAAGTTGGCCTAACCAACAAATTACTCCAATAGATTTGTAGAGAATCATCCCAAGAGTAACGTGGTGGCTTCGGATTGTTGAATCGGCAAAGGACAGAGTCGAAATTGAAGAGAGAAGGTGAGAGAGTCATAGGGGAGGGGGAGAGAGAGAGAGAGAGAGAGAGAGAGTTTCTGTAAGTTTTTTCATAGGAAAAATGAGTTCTTGAGCTTATATAGAAAGCTTGTCCACGTGACCTCGTCAACAAGTCACATCTCCTCGTAGACGAGTTAATGAAGGGAGCTCATCGACGAACACCTTCTCCTCGTTGACGAGTTTCAGAGTTTGAAAATAGTCCTCTCGGTAACTTCTTATTGATGAGACGCATGTCCCCGTTGACCAGCTCAAGAATTTTGCTCGTCGACGAGCACTTCTTCACTCGTCAACGAGACCTTGCTAAAATCCCTTAAGAAAATTCCTTTTTTTCTCCTTCTTTTATTATTTAATTGTTATAATTCTTCGGGTCTCTACACATCACAACCCCTAGCTTACACTTTGCTATTCCTTGAGCAAAGAAAAACTAAGAAAACTATAAAAGATAAACAAACTCCTATCTAAATTCTATTTCGTGGGAAACACGATTGCATTTACCACATGCAACATGACTTTAAACCCCTAGGTGACCCTAATGGATGAGTTATAATCTCGTGATGCTCTCAAAAACACCAATTTCAATGGACATTAAATAGGATTGAAAAGTAATACAATCATGCCATTTCGCATATAGGAATATAACCTTATTACAATCAGGCTCCTCCATAAATCACTCTATTATAAAGACAACTCCGAAGCAATTCACCTATATAGATATATCTCCACAGTGTATAACCATCAAGAAAATCATAACTCCAAGAAAATCAACCAGCAATTACAATTCAGAGTTAATATCATTGTATAAGTCCGAGTATAAATAGGCATAATTGCACGGCATGTGTAAAGTGAATGATTCATCACCCCGTGTCACCCTCGGACACCTACAGAATAGATGTCTTGACTCAGCCTCATCGGTATACTCTCAAAAACACTTAAGAAGATGGGGTCACTCTAGTATGTGAGGAAAAACATGCATGGTCAAACATCTCACATACTTCGAAGAACTAATGATGAAAATGGAATGAACTAGTCTCATGGGGATGGGATCCAACCTAGTATTGAGGTGTCGGGTCCTTCACCCTAGCACCTTATCACCTACTCACCACATCCTACCAAGATCACTCTAGATTGATAATTCACAAACTAGACATGAATACATACATATGCACCGGAGCACCTGAAGAAGCTTTATACATGTAGGGATATGGTGTGTTGTGTCCCTAGCTTGACCATTTTGTATTTGGAGCAAGTATTTGGTAGGCTCGCCAAAGTTTGGGTCCTTAACTACCAAAAATAATATTTATAGAAATGAACCAATCCCAAGTTTTGTAGTGTAGAGACCTAGAAAATGAAATAATAAAAGAAATTGGGAAAAAGGGATTTTTGGCTAAGGAAGGAGAAAATCGGCGACGATTTTCTAAAGGAAGAAGAAAATTGGTGACGGTTTTGGGGTTTTATTGTGGGTCAGTAAAGGGTAATGATAATTTTTGGGCCGATTAAATAGAAAATCAGCAACGGTTTTCTGAGGGTCAGAGAAAACCGGTGACAGTTTTCTCTGCAGTGCTGAATACATGAAAGTCCCATGAGCCATTTCATTTTATCAATTAAAATTCTCTCTTCTTTTCTCTCATGCAACCCACGAACCTGTCTTCCTTCCTGACATGATTTTGGCTTCATTTTAGATTGGATTGACGATCATGAACCGCCACAGGTTTCCTGGGAAGATTCTGTATAATGTACGCAGAGCGGATTTTCAGTTTGGGGTTCCGGGGCACCATCCCAACACTAGGGTAAGTGATGTATTCCAAGGTTTCCAAGTTAAGTTGGAGTATATGAAATCTAGGAAAATATTAAATGGAAGTTATTCTAGGAGTTGTGTTGAATAATTTGGGGAAAATGTGTATTGCAGGTTTTTGGGCTACGAACGCCGAAGGGCGTAGAAAATTAGGTGTTTAGTGGAATCTTTGTAAGCCAGGTAAGGGGAATAAATTATAACTACCTTTTATTGAAAATTATGGGTTGAGAAATATGTGAAAAATGGTATTATGTTATTATACCTGAAATTTATTATGATATAAGTATCAGATGAAATTTGTGTGGCATATGATTTGTATTGAAATATATTTGAAGTTGAGTTAAATGATTTACATTGAGAATATATGATTATGAGATGTGAAATGATATATGGGATTTGAAATATGGAAAAATGATGAAAATGAAATACATTGGAATATGTATCTTTTGAGAAATGGTGAAACGTGAAATATGGAAATGTGTATTGAGAAACATTGAATTACGTGAAATGAAATATGTATATGTTATTATGAGATGAAATGAATTTTGAACTGATGAAACATTATTGAAATGATGAAATGTGCTAAGAATACTGAAAATGTGAATATTGCAATTATAATACTGCAATGAGAATAATGATATATGAATATTGGAATGAGAATATGGAATGTGAATATGTGAAATGAAAATATTGCAATGTTAATTCTGAAATATGAAAATGAGAAATGTGAATTTGAGAAATATGATTTTGAGAAATGTGAATATGTGAAATGTAAATATTGCAATGCAAAATTCTGCAATATGAATACTGAATAGTGAGAATTGAAATGTGAAATTCTGAAATGTGAATATAGACATGTGATTGATGAAATGCCAATACCACATAGTAATTGCTGGTATGCGGTAGAGATAAACCTGATGGATGGATATGGAAAACCTAATGATGGGTAGTGATATTGAGCATGGTATCGTTGCTAGTGGTGCTAGTGCAACCACACGGACTTGTGGAGTGTGTGGCGTGACAATCGACTGAGCTGTATAGTAGAGTTGATGTGCCCCTTGAGTTCGGATCAGGGCTTTTGGTAGGCTAGTCGTACTACAGATACGAGATATATGATGATATTTGACCTAACTGGGTTGGCCAACCGCGGTTTGGTCTAGCCTTCAGGCTGCACGACTGTATTCATGGGGGGAAGCATGACGTGGAAATATATCCTCAAGGCAACCAAGAGTACCGACACGGATGTATTGGTAACTAGTGACACTCATGAGCTTGATATGGAAATGGAAATGAAATGAGAATGGAATAAAAAAGAAAATGAGAAATGAAATTGAGTGAGTTAATAAATAATTAAAGTGAAGTAGAACACATCGCCTGAGGGCTTACTGAGTAAGGTGAGTACTCTGATAAGTATTAGTTGTAGTTGAACTTGAGTTAATTGGGCTAGGCTGCAAATGATATCAGAGCAGAGGGAAGCTGCTTGTATGGGCAGGTAAGCTTCCTTATTCTCAGGAACTTCGCCGATATACTTGGGTTGCGAATGAATGATTTTGGAAATGGAAGTAAAAACTTATTAAAGCTTGTGTTGTATATCCATATGATTATGATTATGGAATTGATATATTTTCTCAGAAGATATTATTATTGAAACGAATAGATGTTATTATATAATGAATCTCATATTGCCACACAGTGTAGATAATTTATTCCATCTTACTGACATGTGTCTCACCCAATCATTTGAATATTTCAAGAAACCGAGATAGACCTGGTGATAGAGCTCTGAGAAAGAGGGGCGCTGACACCCTGAGTAGTCAGGGTGAGTATTTTGAGTTAGGGAGGTTTGTTTCCCTTAGAGTTGTTGTGGTAGACTTGTATATATGAATGGTAGTACTCTGGTATGTGTATTCACTGTGGTATGTATATATGTTTATGAAATGACTTTTGTTGTTAGGGTTGTGTATGAGTATGATTGTATACCTGGTATCCACTTTTGGGTCAGGTTATGTATTATGGTATCAGTGGTTGATGTGGCCAATATGTGGTTATATATGTTGTTTATATGGAAAAAAAATGGTATGAAAAATTGGGGCGTCACATGTAGAAAGTGGGGAAGTTAGGTGTCAATCCTCAGGGACTCCGATGCAATTCTAAATTAACCCTACTCCTACAAAGCAGTGCTTAGACACGAATCAGACTTAGGACATCATGCTTCAGACCATGCTCAACCAACTATAGGTAGAAGTACTAACCTAAAAATCAAGCTAAATGGGAGAGGGTTATTCAAGGGCATAGGGTAGCAAGGGTGCACCAACCGTCCCAAGCATGGTTGAGAACCGGAGTATGCCCTATCTCAACGATCATATGAGCACCTCCGCAGTGTCCGTAGTCCACTACGTTTACTTGGTTGAATCTATAGTAGTGTTTATCCTATCATGCAAGACTTCATCATAATCAAAGCAGTAAATCAAAGCATGTAAAGAAAGTAGTAAAGGAAAGCATTTAAATGAAAGCATGTAAAGATGAAAGCAAGTAAAAAGATCAATCCTTGTATTCAAATCATCTATCACTAATGACTGGAGGTACAACTGAATGATCATCTAATCTACACGGCAAGCACAAGACCTTTGTAGGTTGTCACTGGCATTCGAACACATCTTGCACAAACCAAGACAGGTATTAAAATCTACACTACTCTTAATCTAAATGGCTCTCAATAATGTCTTAATTCTATCAGTAACCTAAGAGATGCCAAAGAGGAACCCTAAGAGCATCTTCAAAGCTAATATTTATACCCCAAAGGGTTTACAAGATTTGAATTTCAAAATAGGAAAGTTTCAGCACAAAATCTTGGGTAGAAGATTGTCGCTATCGACCAGGTCACATACTGTTTTTCCCTGGTCGAGCTTCTAGTCAAGATCTGGACTTGGTCACCCCTCAAGGTCTTCTTGGTCGAGATCCAGACTTGGTTGCCCCTCAAGGTCTTCCTGGTTGAGCACTTGGTCGAGACTATTGGTATTTCAATTTCAATTCAGCTCAAGAACTTAACCTGGTTGCCTATCAAGGTCTTCCTAGTTAAGCACTTGGTTAAGACAGCATCAGCCATGCAGTTGGTGTTCCTTACAATCCAGTATTATCAAACAACATATTTAATAACAGTTCACAATACTGGATAATCACAAATCACTATCCATCAATATATAGTATAAGCAATACACAACAGTGGATAGTTATGAGTTTAGTATAATATGGTTATTTATTAAGACACAAAGACATAAATGATCACATGAGCATTTAATATAACTGGTCATAAAAGAGAAATGCTCCCCCTGAGTTTATTCATTTTATGCCTTTTCTTAATTTCTAATTACTTAGCCAAGTGTTTTAGATTTTTCATGATTATATGCCTAGCTAAAGAACATATAAGATATGTGAATGTTGTGAACAATGTTCTTCGGAGAATGGAAAGTATCCTATAAATACAATCACAATTTAGAACAAGGATACAAACCAAGGAAAGGATGAATCTATACCTGATATGGTCGTGTTTTGGTAAAGATTTCCTATTGAGCGATTAAACCAAAATTAAAGGATTTTTCAATTTAAACTCAAAGGGACCAATCCCCTAGTAGATACCTTTAATTTGGTTGTAGCTATGAGAAGCACTTAATATAAATTAGTCATTTATGATCATTAGTGCTTTAACCTTAAAGTGATGACTTGTTTTGCTCTAGGTTTTTCATATTCAAAAGTGAATTTTAGGGTATAGTGATATATGACATAAGATAGAACCCTAACACTCAATTTTGTGCAATGGACAACAGTTGCTTAACTTTGTGATTTTCATGTTAGCATGGGTTAAGCATTTAGAATTAAGTACTAGGCATAAATGTCATGTCCATTTGGAAGTGGATTAAGGGTCTTAGTATAAGAAGATAATTTAGTGAGTGTGTATACTAAGATTTTCATTTTAAGTAACACCACTTCCCAAACCTACAGTCATCACAACCTCCTAAACCTAAGCCTAGGAACTAAGGAAACATTAAATAATTAAGTAATATTAAGTTAAATCCAATTTTCCTTAGGACCTATGAGGTTTGCTTTCATAATAACCCACATCATTTCTTTGTCCATACATCTAGCATTTCTAAGTCGGATATGCCCTTTCATTTTACAAGATAAGCGAAATTTATATGCATGTGATAGATTATGCTTACTTGTTTTATTCGTATTTGACGACGTATGATTGTGGGACTTATAATATGGACCCTTTTTGAAAAATTTATTTCTTTTAGCTCTTAAAGGTTTATTATGATTATTCTTTTCATATTCTACTTTGGGTGCAACAATAGAATAATCATCTATTTCCTTTTCTAAGCAGATAATTTTCAATATCTTCTTAATCTTTCTCTTCTCAAGGATAGTATGATAATCTTTTAATTCTTTTAATTGTATCGCTATCCCTTTACTCTCAATTTTCAAAAATGATTTCTGCTTGGATATCTTAACTAGAAGTTTATTCATTTTCAATAAAGTCTTTTCTAGTTTTTCATGTGACAACATGCTTTTAATATTCAATTCAACACATTATTCATCAAAAGATATATCATAGTTATTATATGAATCATTGCATGCATGTTCAACAATATTATCATAGGGAATATTTGATGATTCATCATATGACATACCATAACATTCAGCATAAGAATCATCACATGTATCATCAACAGAATTATCATGGTATTTAACAGATGATTCACCACAAATAGCAACATTGCCTTCAACACATGAATCCTCAAATAAGATGGAGTGAGAATCATATACCTCATGTTCTATTGATGCACTATCCCTATCACTTACCACTCCCTAAGCATCTAAACATGACATCTCTGGAGTGATGGTTCCCTTTTCCTGGGTCTCTCCATATTTCTTTTCAAGCTCAACCCAGATCTCTTGTGCACTACAACATGCCATAAACTCATGAAGAATATCAGTATCTAAGGCACAATATAGCATGTCAATGGCATGTGAATTTGCATGCATCGAATTAATATCATTTTCTACAGGCATACAAATTCCGTTTACAATCACCTGCCAGGCCCTCCAGTTCATTGATTTTATAAAAACGCTCATTCTAATTTTCCACGTGGTGTAGTCGACACCACAGAACACAGGAGGACTGAAAGGTGACTGACCCTCACGGAATGGGGATACACCAATGTGAGCCATTGCGATCTTTTGCAAAAACGTTTAAGTCAAGTGCAACGAGGCTCTGATACCAATTGTTAGAATTGGTGTATTCCCAAGAGGGGGGGTGAATTGGAATTTTAAAAACTTTTTCACCTAAGTTGATCTATGCAAACATGGTATGTACACAACCTAGGATCAGTCTATGCAATTTCCAAACGCGTAGATAAATATACTGTGAAAATTAAGTCATACGCATCATTCACCCATAACATACACGTGCGGTAAATATAAAGTGCAGAGATATAAGCAAACACACGATATGTTATCGGGGTTCGGCCAACTGTGCCTACGTCCCCGCCTCAAGCTCGCAAGCTAGAGGATTCCACTAATAGCTCACTTAAGGGTGGAGCGGCACCGTTTACAACCAGGTCAAATTAACACAGGGCTGACCTCAACCTTAAACAGGTCAATTAGCGGGGCTGACCTCAACCTACACGCCTTAACAGGACGACGCACCTAGCTTTCCTAACCGGGTCAAAGCCAATTCGGGACTATTCTAGGGCTAGTCTCCCTCTTCAGGCTTGTGCCTGGAAATACAATAGATTTGAAATACAATCAAATGGTACAGTGATTGTGCTTTCAAGTAAAGCAGATATGTACCCAAATTCGAGCAATAATATACACCACAAATATAAAATAATTTGTAAGCTCAAAGTGGTCTAAGATGTCAACTCTCAAATAGATTTACTATCGTTGTAATGAGTGCATGAGAGTGCAAACCTAAGTGGTCTTTGTATCACAGGATATTCAATCTAAGTGCTCAAACAAAGATATTATCAAAACTTCATATATTTCAATCAACAAGTTTTCTCAATACATATATGTATATGAAGCTCTAGCAACGTATAAGTTTGGTTTGCAAAAGGATATTCAATCTTTGTATTCAGCAAGGGATATATGAGTTAGCGAATATTGCAACAAAGATTTTATCACACTAGCAAATATCTCATCAAATATTTTCAAGATAAAAACACAGTAGATATTTGAAAATGTTTTTGCAACCAAAAACAAATACAATCTTCTTAAGATGTTGCAATGAAGGTGCAAATCTTAAAAGATCTATCAAAGTTTTCTTAGGATAGACTTATTCACAAAGTCTCCTAAGAATACTTAGGTTTAGCTCTCAATGAAAATAAATCAATCAAAAATGAATGGGAGAGCAAACCTATTAAATATAAACACTCAATCGACTTACAGAGGATTTAAGAGATCGAAGAAGGTAAGCATGAGTGAATGGGGATTGGATATGAGTATTATAGGATTTGGAATTTTCAGAGAATTTCTCTTAATCAATATTTTTAATCCCATGGCTAATTATCCCAAATGAACTCATATATATAGGCAAGGGAGAAAATATGACCGTTGGGGACCTATTGGGTATTTTTAGAAAAGTTTAATGACGTTTAAGACATTTTAACCCTGTTTAAAAAATTATTAACCGCGGTAAAAATAGGACCAACCCGAGAGGTCCGGTTGACCAGAAATGGTTCGGTCGACCAGGACTCAAGTGGTTCGGTCGACCAGGGGCATTTTGAACTGAGTGGTTGGTCGACCGAGCAAGGGCGATTTTCCAAAACTCCGAGGTTCGGTTGACCGGCCCCTTTTTGAACTGCATGGCTCGGTCGACCAGACCGTTGGAAATCCTCCCAAGACCCCTCGGTCGACCAGGTAGTTGGAGTACAAATTTGGTAGGTCGACCGGGAGGTCAAAATGTTGACTCCCAAGTGGTTCGGTCGACCGGGGTCAAATGAACTATAAGGGCTCGGTCGACCGGGCCTTGGTCAAATTGTTGACCCAGGGCCAGTTCGGTCGACCAGGCCAAAAATGAACTGTTTTGGCCGGTCGACCGAAAGTGCACCAAGTGTGCATTTCGGTCCCGTATTGACCTAGACAAGTCCTATTCAAGTGCCTAACAATTATATGTGAAAGTGTGAGTGTCCTAGGGGCACTTGGGGTCCAATTTGGAGACACCGAAAAAGTCTGGTGTCGGTCGACCAAAGGTCGACCGAAGGGAAAACCCTAAGGTCTTTCTAAAGTCCATTGTCATTCATGGTTTGTTTGAGCTTATGTATTATCATGCATGTGATGTGTGTGAGCTTATTACAAACCAAAGACCTATTTATTATTACAGACCTTTCCTACTTAAATTTTACAGACCCGAATATAAATTACAGCAAATCAATTAGGGTCTGGAGGAAAACGGCACTCGGATATCTTGGCAGTATCCTATGATGGCACTCGGAGACCCGGAGGAAAACGAAGACTCTGAAGATAAACCTGAGTGCCATTTCCTATTCCTCCGGGTCTCCGAGTGCCATCATAGGATACTGCCAAGATAAACTTGCACATCAACTTGGCAATCATTAAATACCTGAGTATTTGTCATAATCAAAACAGGGTATGACCCATAGGGTCAACAGTCGCTATCGACCAAGTCACATACTGTTTTTCCTTGGTCGAGCTTCTAGTCAAGATCTAGACTTGGTCACCCCTCAAGGTCTTCTTGATCGAGATCCAGACTTGGTTGCCCCTCAAGGTCTTCCTGGTTGAGCACTTGGTCGAGACTATTGGTATTTCAATTTCAATTCAGCTCAAGAACTCGACCTGGTTGCCTATCAAGGTCTTCCTAGTTAAGCACTTGGTTAAGACTCTTGGTATTTCTAGGCTCAGTAAGCTTCAATAACTCTACTTGGCCACCTTTGAGGGTCACATGGTTGAACACTTGGTTGAACCTTGCAGCATCTCTTCTTCAGTATGAAACTTGGAATCTGCAGCTTTTGACCTGGTTGCCCTTTGTGTTAGATGGTCGCACCACATGGTCGAACAGAGTCTTTTTCTCTCTTATGTGTGTTGAGGCACTATGGGTTTGGCTAGATAGTTGATTTGAGCTTTAAGTATCCCAAATACTCTCTTGGCTTCTCGTATTGCTTAACTCCTCAGTTTTAACATGTTTTTCCTGAAACATGAACAAACCTTGCATAATTTCAAAATATGATAACAAAAGGCATATACATAATAAAAGAAGACAAAAAAAAAAAAAAAGAAGGTAAATGAGGACTTGAAATCATGCATTTTAGGGACTCATCACAACCCCGAACTTACACTTTGTTAGTCCTCGAGTAGAGAAAAAACTAGAAAACTAAGAAAACTAATAAAAACCTTATCTACCTCCCCTTTCACGGGAAACACGGTTGCATTTACCGTATGCAACAAGGTTTTAAACCCCTAAATTGATCCTAGTGGATGAGTTGTAGTCTCATGAGGGTTTCTAGGGTGATACCCACAAATACCAAATTCAGTGAACATAAACTATCATGTTACACCGTCATACGATTTTATATATAGGTATATGACCTATTTACGCACATGCTTCTCCATACATAACTCCATTATGCACACACTCTGCAGCAAATTACTCATACTAGTCCCAATATTAGACAATCATCGTGAAAAGCACCACTCACATAAAATCAACTAGCAATTGCAATTCAAAGTTAATATAGTCATATAACTTCAAATATAGATAGGCAAAATCACAAGGCATGTGTGAAGTGAATGACTTGTTACACTTACATTACCCTTGAACACTTACAGGACGATCGTCTTGACTTAGTTTCATTGGTATTCTCTCAAAATCATTGAAGAAAATAGGTTCACTCTCATATGTGAGGAAAAATGTCATGATCAAACATCCCACGTACTTTAAGGAACAAATGCTAAAAATATGGAGTGGACTAGTCTCATCAGAATGGGATCCAGCCATTTATAAGGTGTCGGGTCCTTCACCCTAGTGTCTTCTCACCTACTCTCCACATCCATTCAAGACCACCCTAGATTGACCTATTCGTGAACTTGGCATGAATACAATGCATCAGACAATCGAAGAAGCTTCATATGTGTAGGATTGTGTGTTGTGTCCCTAGCTTGACCTCTTCATATTTAGAGTAGGAGTTCTACATATTTTTCATTTCTTTCTTTTTTCTTTTGCTCATTCTTTTTGCTATTATTTTCATGGTCAGCTAGGACATTTTTTCACAACTTTTTATCATCTTCATATCTCCAATGGGAATTTAAGTTTGAAAAGAGGTCCATGATTTGGGTCTAGCTCTAGGGGGGACTTAATTTTCATGTCTTGAGTAGATTACAAGACCTAGGTTTCTATCTCCCCACTAGACATCACCTCTAGGCTAGCAAATGCAAGGACCAAGACTAGTGTACAAAGAATATTTAGAAAAGGGGAAGTTGAGTTCTATAAACTCAGAGTTTGATGTCAACAACTCAAGAAATGAATGAGCAGCTCAACAGTACCTCACAAGGTGTCATAGTCGCCACAGTTGTTCTCTTAGTGCTCTCAAGGACCCCTAAGTGCTACAAATCACGTGTAAGTACGTTTTTAGCCTTGTGAAATATCATATGAATACAAGAGTTTATATAACCATATTAACACAAATGAATCACTTGTCAACCCACATAGAGTGTTACATTAGTACATAGGTCATGTTATGTGAAACTATGCACAAATAGCTCACTACTTCGTTAGTGAGCATAATAAAATCATATACTTGATAAGCCTATGCATGTAACATCTAGGCTATATAAAAGTATGTAAAGGGTATAATAGATGTTAACATGGCATGAAACAAGTGATGTTTACTAAAAAAATTTTGAAAAAATGTGCCTTGTAGTGCTTTCCTACCCCCTACCCCCAACTTAAAACTTCAGTGACCTCACTGAAGTGTGGAAATAAAGAACCTGGAAAGCATAGGAGAGGAAACATTTCATGGTGCATTAAAAACAACCAGTGTACCTACATTAGTCATAAACATATAGGATCCAGAGATAGCAAGCATGTAATAGTTCACGGAAACACAAAATACATGTGGACAAAAATTGCCATGTAATTCCATTAATATCAGAGACTGTAAAATGTACGTGGAAACATTACAAGCATAGATACAACCTCCAAAAAGCATGGTGAGATATACAAAAAAGAAGAAAAGAAAAGATAAGAAAAGAAAAAAAAAGTGTGTCTCAGCACCACAGCACATACGCAGAGTGCAAAGTAAAGGAACCCAACAACTAGTCCTAGATCTATCTACACTACACTTTACAACTTACGGACTCAACGAAGAAATAAAACTACATGTGTTGCCTCCCAGAGGTGCTAAGTTTACCCTCTTTAGCCAGACGCACTGAATGCTCGTGCCGGATTCAACCAGGTTCGATAATAAGAACCTTCTCCACTAATCCCTCACAATCCCACTTCACACATGTCCAAGGCCTTCTTTGTATACTAGAGGCTGAGACACTAATAGCAGATATGTTCTCATACGGGTCCTCTAGGCCTGAGATGGAAGGGTTATTAAGCTGAAGCTTGATTGCATTTGCGAGAGGACGGTTGGCCCCAACTTGTTTAAATGTTTCCGTCATGGACTCAACATTAGCTTTCTTCTTAGGCTTAGGGTTCAAGTGAAGAGTTGCATGACATGGCATTGCGGGGACATAATGGGGCAATGCTCCATCATTGGAAGAGGTGGGCATCGCAGGATTACTCATCGAATTGGAGAAAAAAGGGTTGCATGGTTCAATATTGGGCTCTATCCCCATCTTCTCCTTACCTATACCTATGTCCAATTGATCATTGACCATGTGGTATACCTCCCTACCACTTCTAAGGTTGGTCACGACTTGGGTTTGCTCATGATATGTTGAATGGTTGGAAACCGGATCACTCTCTACCCCTTGTTGTCCTTTTGGGTCGACGAGGGACTGACTGGACAACTTCTCCTTTTCCTGCCTACTCAAGGATATAGCTAGATGGCCCATTGTAGCCTCAAGCTTCGTTATGGACTGTGAGTGGGAATGGAGCAATTGCTGATTAATCTGACGAACAACCTCGATGCCCTTAATGGCCTTCAGTACTGTGTCCTAGAAAGAATCATATTAGGGTTGAGGAGGAGATGGATGTTGATACGATGAAGGTCTTGGGGCAGATATGAGAGGATTTTGGGCATTTTGGTATGGGCGAGGAGGTGGAGTAGCAGGTGATATATGAGGTCTTTATGCTTGAAAACTCGGAACTTGTGGCCTCCAAGAGAAGCTAGGATGCTGATTCCACCCAAAATTGTGTGTATTTGAATATGGGTCATTAGATGGCCTATTATACCAATTATGGGTAGCCTTAACTTCCTCTAGCACAAACTCAGGCTGGGAAGGCACATGGGGACAATTATAGCAAGTGTGTGAAAGATCAGAATAGAAGGCGCACACCTCTGCACACGCTGCTGGCCGTGGTTGTTGTCCTAAGGACAAGAACCGGTCTAACTTTTGAACTATTGTGTGTAGTGTGGGTCCTAGGTCATGGTCTGTGGCTAGCTCATAGACTCCCTTAGATCTAGAAGTGAAAGGTTGGGATGGTCTACAAGTAGCAAAACTATATTGCTAGGAACACTCGGTGAGGGTCTCAAAGAGAGTCCAAGCCTCATTCTCATACTTTGTGAAAAAAGTACCTCCATATGATGCATCAACTATAGACCGATCATGCTCAGCTAACCCCTCATAAAATTTCTGAACTAACTGCCACCTAGAGACTTGATAATGTGGTCATGTACGTAGAAGGTTCCTAAAGCGCTCCCAAGTCTCGAAAAATTGCTCACCATCCATATGTAAGAAACTAGTGATGACTCTCCTAAGCTGGTTAGTCTTCCCAATTGGAAAGTACTCCTTAAGCGGAGGGCATCATTACCAAAGTTGGGTATACAGATGGTGGAGCAAATTTCGAGAAACTCATCAAGATTCTTATATGAATTTTCTATTGAATTCCCATATAAATTGGGAAGCATCGAGATGGGGGAAGCCCTGATTTCACCAATGGGCGAATATCTTCACAAAACCTCTTCCCGAAGAAAGTTTATATCAATTAGAAGAGAACTTGGGTTGTTACATAGTAGGGAAGTGATTTAGGAAGATTTCATGTTGAGTGGAAAGGAAATTTTTAAAAAGTTGAGAGGGTTAGGCGACTGAGCCCAAAATATCAGTCAACCAAACTGAGAAAAATGGAGGTTCAGGCACCTGAGCCTTCAGACCTCAGGTGACTGATGTGCTACTGCCTACTAAAAAATTAAATTCATAAATTGTCAAGTGACTGAGCCCAAAACTTCAGGCGCCTGACCTGACAGGTCCTATATATTTTTAAGCGTGAAAATCCCTAACTCTACAAACTCCAGGCTACTGACCTTTGTTCCATCACTCACCCAAAGCTTCAACTTTTGGTCTCCCTCGATTCTTAGCTCAAAATCTCTCAAATCAAAGCCTCCCAATTACTCTCCTACACCTTTTCCCACGGTTTTTAGGGTTTCGCTTGGTTGTTCAGTTGATTCCTCCCAAATCAAAGATGTCTCGCACCAAAACTATGAAAAAACGAGGTTCTTCTTTCGAGAGAGATGATAATAACATCAAACAATGACTCGTAACTCCTCAATCAAAGCATCGATACCGAACTCATCTTTGTTCTATGGAACCAATTTTTGGTAAGGTCATAGATACCTCCTTCTTTGATTTGAAATTTTCGGAAATCCTGCCAATGTTTTGGAATATTGGTTGGAAGAATTTTGTAGCTTATCAATCCAAAGGCCTGTATCCAAACCTAGTGAAGATCTTGCAAATATGATTCATGGAGAAAATGTACTAACCACTAAGGTTTGGGGAAAGAAGATAGTCTTATCTCCACAAACTTTAGCTCTTATTTTGCATATTAGCCCAGGAGAATTTGAGTGTCTAGAATTTGCTCAATCTTGGATTCTAGAGCAAGGTTTCACTCCCAAAGAATTCTTGTCACTGATTATGGTAGAGGAACCTATTTACTTTGGCCATCCTCCAAGGTATAAACAACTGAATCTTTATGCTCAAATGCTTTAGAAGATTATCAAAAACAATATCCTAACCCAAGTTGGTTCGTATGATCACATATCCTAAGTAGATTGTTTTGTGTTATAGTATCTGCTAAAAGGGAAGAAACTTGATCTCTCTAGCTTAATTTTGAAATGGATGTGGGCTAAATTGGAAGATAATCGAGTCACTTTTCCTTATGGTTGTGCTCTAAACCTCATCTTTGCCCATGTTAGTGTCACTACTCCTACCAAATTGTTCATCAAGCGTACTAGGTATGATCTTTTCACTTCCACAACCCTGAAACAAATGAGATATGAAAAGCATGAGCAGGGTTGGTTTTTGAAAGGCGGACGACCACAAAGGCTAGAAGTTGTACCTCCTCCACCTCAAAATTAGCAACTAGGACCTTCAGCTGACACTCCTTCTTGGTTTATCCCCTTCCACCATGAGTTCACTACTTTCAGCAGAGATATGCGTTTAGGCCTCCAATCACTTCAGGAGAACGTATCCTCACTCCACACTACTTGCTCTTCACTTGACCAGCGCCTTAGTCGCATAGAGCAGTATAGGGCTAGCTCATCTCGTAGTGTTTATCCCATGGATACCAGTTCTGCCCCTCGTAGTGATGCTTCATCTGATGCAGAATCTGAAGAAGGAAGTGAGGAGGGTAAGGAAGAAGAAGCTGAAGCTGATGATGATGATTATGATGATGATGCTAATGATAATTGATCTATTTGTCATTTTGTGTTGTATTGCTGTACTATCTATGTATTGGCTTTGTCTTATGTTGATTTGTTTGTTTTTGTTTTAGTTTGTCTTGTAACTCCCTTGCTTATGACTTTTTGTAATTTTTAAATGACTATATGACTATGCTTTTTATGTGCTATCTTAAGACTCTTTGTGACTATGCTCCTCATTTCTTTTTGATTGATGTCAAAGGGGGAGAGATGTCATAGAGAGCAAACATAAGAAGTGTATCTTAGAGAGCAACCATGAGATCATGAGAGCGTGGCAAATATGTGAAACACATAATCTTGACATAAGATATAGCATGGTGGAGAAGAAGCAAAAATGAGCATAATGAGAAATATGATAACATAAGAAAAATGATACCATAAGCATATATGTTGACATGGGCTATATTGCATTGAAACATAGCATATATGTTGACATGAGCTATATTACATTGAAACATAATCTTATATTAAGAATGTTGAGATGAGCTATAATACTTGATTATGACTTATTGAGTTTTGAACCTACTTATATTTGAAATCATCATTTTTCATAATTGTTAAAAGGCATGCTTATTGTAAGGGGGAGCCTTATCAAGGTTCTCTCATCTTTCTTCCTTATTTGTCATCATCAAAAAGGGGGAGATTGTTGGCCTAGCATGACTTTCAAATCTTGTTTTGATGATAACAAATAAAAGTTAAATTAACAAGTTATTGTTTAAGTGATGATATTTCAAGAAACCTTGTATGACAAAGTTCAAAAGGATCAAAGAAATGAAAGTTCAAGATCACAAGTAGCATAAAGTATACTCCATCAACAAAGTGATCAAAAGAAAGCTCAAGAGGAAGCTTAAAGAATATTGAAGCTTAAGTCTAAGAGGATTCAAAGCAAAGATATATATGAAGACTTCTAGCTTAGAGAGTGTTTATATCTTTAGGATGTCTTATGTAAGTACTTCATTATAAATATCATTTTTAAATGCTTTGAAGCTCATTAGGGGTTGATATGGACTTAGAGACCTTATTTTGAAAACCCTGAAAAATGCTTTCTAAAAGTAACAAAGTAAGATGGCTAAGATTTTTGAAACTAACATGAAAAAATAGGTTTTATAAAAGTTCAGGCGACTGACCTGTGATTGGTCAGGCGAATGAAGATTTTTCTAAACTATATTTGAATAGGTAGTGAAGGATCAAGTGACTGACCCCTAAATCCTCAGGCGCTTGACCCTGTTTCAAGTTGAAAAATTACACCGTGTTTGAAAGGATTGGGCGACTGACCCTGAAGGACTTAGGCGACTGACCCTTGAAGGGCTCAGGCGGCTGACCCTTAAACGACTAGTTTTTAAAACAGCTTTTTAAATCAAAAATTCAAATTACTTGTGCCCCAAACTTCATATAAACTTGGGAAACACTCCAAATAACTTGGGAAACATGAATTTAACACTTTTTGAGCCTATAAATACATGGTTTCTAAAATCAAACATATACCAAGAAATTGAAAATCAGTTTTCAAAGCTACATTGCTCACTCTCTCTCAAAGCTCTCTTGCACTCATACTCTGCTGAGAATTTCCTAAGATAAATTGAATCTCCGATCACTGATCTGAAAGCTAATATTCTGAGGTTTGACAAAAATCAAAAGAAGAATCCCAGTGAAATACTTCTTTGAGCTTCAATTCAGTTTCTCTTTGATATTTAATTTGAAGTATTAGCTGAGCTATATTTGTAATAACTAGCTCTATCTGAGAGCATCTCTTGTACACAAGAATCTTTTCTTGTTTCCTTATTTTCTTTGACGATTCAGGGTCATTGGATCGTTATACCAAGCGAGGGGTATCATTTGGAGAGGTGTACTCTAGCCTATTGAATAAAAGATTATAAAGGTTGCTCTTGCCCATCAAAGGAGTGTGTAAAGGTTTGTTTCGCCCGTAAAGGAATGCTATAGTGGAATCCTGAGGTGGTCTTACTTAAGGCAAGGATGTAGGCTGGGTATAAGCCGAACCTTGTAAAAAACTTGGTCTCACTCTCAACCTTTACTCTTTAATTTTTCTGCATATATAAATTGTATGATTGTATAACTAAGTGCAGGTAGATAAGACAATTGAGATTGAGAAAAAAATTTAAATTAAGGGAGTACGTTGATCAATCATTTGCGGAAACCTTGGTTAAAAGGAAGCGCATAAGATCCATAAATACATGGCTATAATCAAACTCTACACTGAGTTTTACAAACACTGATTCAAAAAAGTTCTACTGCAACTTTTATGTTGGTTAAGTATCTTGTAATTGATTGATTGATTAATTGGATTGTCATTGTTGAAAGTATTTATATTAAGTGTGGATTGTGGTTGAATTAATTAAAGCATTAAAAATCAAAATTATTCTTGTTTGTTTGCTAAGCTTACAAAAGGTTGGGAATTTGTTAAAGGATTTTAAAGAAACTTTTGAAAACCCAATTCACCCATCTTCTTAGGAATACACCTTCCTTTTCATGGTCTAATTTAGAAATTATTGCATGATAGTTCCGTTGGCTAAGTGTCGTGATCAATTATGAATGATGGTTATATATAGAGATATGTTGATGAGTATAGCAGAGTTCCTTCTTGTATACGGGTCGTCATGAGGTTATCCTCCTTATATACCGGTCAACATGAGGATGCGTATAGCAGAATCCTTCATTCTATATGGGTCAGCATGAGGTTATCCTCCTCGTATATCAGTCAGCATGAGGATAAGTATAGAAGAATCCCTCCTTGTATATGGGTCAACATGAGGTTATCCTCATTGTATACCGGTCAACATGAGGATGAGTATAGCAGAGTCCCTCCCTATATACGGGTCAGCATGAGGTTATCCTCCTCGTATACCGGCTAGCATAAGGATGAGTATAATAGAGTCCCTCCTTGTATACGGGTTAGCATGAGGTTATCCTCCTCGTATACCGGTCAGCATGAGGATGAGTATAGCAGAGTCCCTCCCTGTGCATGGGTCAGTATGAGATTATTCTCCTTATATACAGGTTAGCATGAGGATGAGTATAGTAGATTCCCTCCTTGTATATAGGTCAGCGTGAGGATGAGCAGTATATGATGATATGAACGACTAATCAGGGAAGATTCTATTAGGTATATATATATATAAGATGATTTATGTACACGAAGGAATCCATCGCGATAAAATATGAGTATAGTAGTATTCTCTCCTTGTATACAGACCAGCCTGAGATTGTATCCTCCTCGTATATGGGCCAACATGAGGATGAATAGTATAGAGTATGATGATACAACAGATTATTACAGAGTCATGTTATGACAGATTATTATAGAATTATGTTATGATAGTTTTGTGCAACAATATGGTACAATAGTGTTATACAAAGTTATGATTATATATATAGAAATGTGATTCTATACTAAGTTATGAATACATATAGAAATATGATTTTATCTCGAGTTACAGTTATAAAGGCATGTATATAGATTTATGAGAATAGAGTATTTGGTGAGCTAAAATACGTTTTGAAAAAAAAAAGTATTTTCAGATATATATATATATATGTATATATATATATAAGTGTGAGTACAGTACTAATGATATTTCAGTAAATGTGAGAACAGTATTAATGATATTACACTAAAAGTGCATTAATAAATGGTTATATCTTACTTACATGATAACTCACCTGCCACACATTGATAATAATTTATCTCCACCCACTTACTGAGAGGTGTCTCACCCCATGAAAATTCTAAAATTTTACAGATTCACGTGGAGGATAACAGTTTCAGAGTAGCGCAGCAGAAGCATAGGTGGGATAGAAGGTCTTACCTAGAATTGCATTATTTTATTATTTCTTAATGATTTCTAAGCGGTAGGGATGTAGTTTGTGAGGTCGTAGATGATATTATTATATTGGGATGAATTAGTACTCTGGTAATTGAATATTAAGGTCTTCCACTGTATGAAATATTCAGGTCATTACAAGTGGTATCAGAAAAATTGAACGAAATTTTCGGGTCACTACAGGGGTGTCGTGACAACTTGTTAGTGATGGAAAATCAACATGTTCACTTCCCCCATCTCATGTAGTTGGAGAGTCATAGAGAGATGCTACCTAAAATTTAGAATGTCTATGACGAAGGAATTTGAGCGATTGACTACAGTGTGAATGCAGTATTCCTGTATGGGATAGGATCCGTACCTTTTACATAGAAGATGGTTGATTTTAGGATTCATGATGCATGCCTCATAAGCATTATGAGGGAATAATCAACACCATCTACTTGAACATGTTATAGGGTAATTAATGAATATAGATAAGAGTTGGATGAAGGCTCAGGGTAGGCTTTTTTGCAGAATATGTTAAAGGGGTACATGATTTCATAGAGTCTGCACATCTTCGTGTAGAAAAAATCAGTAAAATAATACTTATACCCTTTCTTTGCCTGCGCTGATTACATTTCAACATGGTTAATAGGAGACTATCTTTGTAGTAGTGGACAGGTAAAAGAAAATGCTGACATTATCTAGGGTGCAAAACTGCATATGTATCCGGTGATGTTGTGGCTAACCTTTCTAGTATGATTGAGACCACAAATAAGAATCATTTGTGAGTTAAAGATAAAATTGAACAAGCAACCCACGTCCTTTTAAGTAGAATCCTTTATATATAAGTTGACTCAAGATCCCCTTAAGGGTTGCATTATTAGTGTGGGCTTTAAAAACCATCACTAATATTATGGATTATTAGGGACAGTTTTCTTTAACCATCACTAATAGTGTAAGTATTCGTGACGATTTTTTAAAACTGTCGCTAATAATACACGTTAACAAAAGAACAATCTGTGTTTGATTGGTTGAGTTTAGATGACGAGCTATGATCTTTCGTTAGGTGCTTGGGTGCTTGTGAGCTAATTGGAATAGGTTGTGTAGCGAAGTATCTGCCACATCGGGTGGCTATGCAATTTGGAATGGATCAATAACTTCCGTGCAAGGTTGACTTCTTGCACGTCCCACAAAGATCATTCCAAGTAGGGGTTTTCATTAGGCACTACAACTGGAAGGGTCATATGTTGACTCGAGCAGATTGTAATGATGTATATGTTTATGAAGATGAGTAAGCCTAATACTTCACCATATGATCAAGCAATAATGCATAGGGAGATGTTGCGATTACTCTGCATTGAGGAATCCTAACAATCATAGTGAAGAACCTTCCAAGATGAAGGTAGAAATGATAAGTGAATGGAGCAATGAGGAGGACGGTTTTCCACCAGATACGGAGGTCCAACCCATTGATGCAAGTTAAACTAATGTCAAATCCAAAGTGACACCAATGGTTCCACCCGAAAAGGGTGAAAGTAGTTGTTATGACCCAGTCGCATGAAGGAGTACTCTAAAACCATCACCATGGAGTAATGAAGTCTGTTTTCTCTTAAAATGTCATATTATGACATCTCAGAGGGCTTTTATCAATGTTTTATAGCTCGAATGAGGCCTTGCGGTTGATTGTGGATAGTTGCAAATTGTCGAATGCGGTCTTGGGGTTGATTGTGGACAGTTGTATGTCACTAGCAATGCTTAAGGTGTTTGGATGCATTCAGGTATGTTTCTTGTAAAACCCATCTCCTGTTCTCTATGCTACTGTTGATCAAACATTTGATGCAATATTGAAATTTGAAAAACACGAGTAGATCAAGGGTCCAATTTATGTGTCGGATGTTAAAAGGATAAGGTTTTATAGAGCTTAACACCACAAGGTTACAATTCCAGCCTCCTAGAGATGTTCTAGAATTGGAGGTAACTTCAATCCAATAATTTTCACCTACTATTTTGAGTGGCCATCCAAGAACACATCTAAAATTTGCAACACAAAGCCAGTGACATGCAACTATCCACAATTAACCCCAAGACCACATTTCACAATTTGCAACTGTCCACAATCAACCCCAAGGTTTCATTCGACCTATAAAATGTTGAACAAAGCCCTACGAGATATCATAATATGACATTTCAAGAGAAAATAGGCTTCATTACACCATGGCGATGGTTTTAGAGTACTCCTTCATGCGACTAGGTCATGACAACTGCTTTCACCCCTTTCGAGTGGAACCATTGGTGCCACTTTCGATTTGACATTAGTTTCACTTTCATCAATGGGTTGAACCATTGTGTTTTAAATTTTATCCCAGTAATATGTTTTTAGAGTTTCTATGTAATGCCCCGACCCTCTAGGTGGCCCTGGAGTACTACTAACATACATACAATGCATATCTTTGATAATAAACACAAACTACCCGTCCTAATAAGGGACATATAGGTGTATCATACTAATTTGTATTCTCATGCACAACGAAAAACATAAAAGTTCATACATATTTTGATAGACTACCAGAGTATCTAACTGTTTCTTACATACATTCATATGTACTAAAACATAATTTTCTATTATAATCCCCAAAAGACATCCTGGCCAAAAATCCGGTACATATACAAAACTTACATAAACTAAAACATCACTACGCTCCAAAGTCCTTCTAGAAATCTAGGATCAGTTTCCTATAGGACCTGAAACAAAGGTTGTATATTGGGGTAAGACACTTCTCAGTAAGGTAGATCATATTACATCAGTATGTAACAACATGAGTTTATTTCAATAGAAGCAGTTAAACATCTAAATATTCTCACTCCTACAATATAAGAGAGATATATATATATCCTGCAATAGATAATTCAACATCATTACAAGTGAGAGTTCTCGAGGTTAGGGTAGGGTACAAGCCTATACACTGTACAATCCCTCCGCTTGGTACTCAACCCTGTGACTTTGCCCATTTTAGTTTTTAAATCATGTGTATGTATATAGAACTCTTCCCAGCTTTGAAACATCATAACTAACCCATCTACTGCCCCACTGCCCCCATGGCAAGGGTTGTTTGATAATAAAACTCTGATCTAGCCCTGTTCGTGCAGGCATTGTTAGACATCATGTTCTTTCCAGTACAATTTGGCCATCACCACCTTGGCCCTTAAGTTGACTAGTGGCCCTTCGTACCAATCGACTACCTCGACACCCACACCAAAGAAATTGTCATGTGGTTGCACTGTACCTCATATTCTAGCAATAGTACTGCGCTTACTGATAATAATGAGCTTTTTAAGACTCTCTGTTAATAAGCTTATCTAAAGCTTTATTAGTAACAAGCTTTCTAAGGCGGTTCTAACATCATATATACAATTTATAATAAAAGCATATTAACTTGTTTCATTCCATAAATCATCTAAGCAATTCTAGTATTTTTCACAAACTTATTCATACATTCTTTTATACATTCCTTCATACATTCATTTTGTGATATAAATCGACACACGCACTCTCGGTTTAACCTTTGCATATCTCTTTTCTGTACTTCCTGATAATCATTTGGAGCTCCGGTTCCCATATAATATAAACATGCCTTTCATTTCAATACATTCCTATTTCATATCATATGCCACACTCATTCGGTTAAGTATACAATACATAGTAAAATGGTTCGTAAATTATCATTTAAACTACAAACAAGGGCTTCAAGTATCTCCTACTTTAAGTTTAATGCAAATAAAGGAGTTTTGAGAAGTTTTGAGATCATATGCCGAAACCCTAGTTTTTACCAAAACCGTAAAAACGTAAAAACGACCATTTTACCTGGTACAATTTTCCAAATGAACAATCATAACATACATATAAACATAAGCTACAATTATACCAGTTTAGTTTTCTAAAATAAATAATGTAAACAAATCCCCTTACCTATTTCCTAAAAAACAACCCGATACGCTCGAAAATCGAACCCTAGCTTTTTCCTAAGTTCGAGAATTCGCTCCACTAGACTTGTAGATATTCACTCCTTGATTCTTGTGGTAACTTCCGATCATTGAACTGGGCAACGATCGGCAAAAGATTGAAGAGAGAGAGAGAGAGAGAGAGAGAGTTATATATAAAAAAAATACATAACTTAGCTCTTAAGTAACTAAAATATCTCCTCCAAGATATTTATTATTATATTTATTTATTTATTTATTATTTTATTTTATTTTTTGGATTCAGGTTCCTACAATCTCCCCTCACAAGAATTTCTTCCTCGAAATTCGTTAACTGTTTCCTAACCCATCATCTTATCTGATACTGTTCCGACCCTAAGAAGAGTCGGCAGCTGCCCATATAGCATCCCCATCCCAAATTTATTACCTGCCTCACTTATAGGGGAAGAATACCGTGGTTACAACATAATGTCTCAGGAGTTAACAATACCATACATAAACTCCCAGAGACCATCCATACATAAACTCATACATAACTGAAAACTAGACATACTTACCTTATCTAATATGCATATAACTAACTTTTACTCAATCAATCATACCAGTCTATTTAACCCTGATCATTACTGAAAAGCTGTGGGTACTTCTGGCGTAGTTCTATTTCTAGTTACCACGAAGCCTCCTCGACTACATGATTACGCCACAGTACCCTCACTAACGGTATTTCCTTCATAGGCAGCTTCCGTACCTTCTGATCCAAAATCTGGACTAGCACCTCCTCGTAAGTCAAAACATGCCCTAACTCCAAGGGTTCATAGTTGATCACATGCGTAGGATCTGCTACATACTTTGTCAGCACTGATACATGGAAAACGTTATAAACTCTAGACAATGCTGAGGGTAACGCCACTTAATAAGCCACTGGACCAATCCTTTCTAAGATCTCAAACAACCCAATGTACCGAGGACTCAGCTTGCCTTTCTTTCCGAACCTCATTACTCCCTTCATCGGAGCAATCTACAAGAATACCATATCTCCAATTTTGAACTCCAGCACTCGTCGGTGAGTATTTGTTTAACTTTTGTATCAACTCTGTGCTACCCTAATCCTCTCTCTAATTAGCTCGATCTTTAAAGAGACCTGCTGAATCAGTTCTGGTCCTAAAATCTGCCACTCGCCTACTTTGTCCCAGTACAATGGAGATCGACACCGACGACCATACAAAGCCTCATATGGTGCCATCTCTATATTGGCCTAGTAGCTGTTATTATATGCAAACTCCACGAGTGGGGTGTTGTATCCAACTGTCCCCAAAATCCAGTACATAGGCCTGCAACATATCCTCTAAAGTCTAAATAGTCCTCTCGGATTGTCCATCCGTCTGTGGGTGAAATGATGTATTGAATATGAGTTGCGATCCCAAGGCATCCTGCAAACTCTTTCAGAAATGAGAGGTAAAACGTGGGTCTTAATATGAAATAATAGAAACTAGGATGTCATGGAGTTGTACTATCTCCTACATATATAGCTCTACCAGCTTATTTAGAGAATAGCTGACTCTGATGGGAATAAAATGTGTAGTCGTTGTTAGTCGATCTACTACAACCCATATAATATTTTGTCCATGCACCGCCACAGGTAACCCCGATACAAAATCCATCGAGATATGCTCCCACTTCCACTTGGGAATGTCAAGTGGCTTAAGGGGTCTTACCGGCCTCTGGTGCTCTGCCTTAACCTGCTAACGTATTAGGTGCCGCTCTACTAAACGTGCAATCTCTCTTTTTATGTTAGACCACCAGAAAGATTCCCTCAGATCCCTGTACATTTTCGTACTTCCTAGATGTATGGTATAGAGCAAATGATGTGCCTCCTCTAGAATGACCCGCTTAATCTTGGCGTCAATCGGTACACAAACCCTACTATGAAATCTCAATATCTCATCACCTGAGATACTGAAATCCGACTTCAAACCCTCTTGAACCCCTTCCATAATCTCTATTAGCTCTGCATCTTCCTTCTAATAAGCTCTTATTCTTTCCTGAAAGGCTGGTTGAACAACTAAACTGACAATGAATGCCTGTGGATCCTTGTCCACCAACTCCACTCCCAGCCTCTCTAGATCCATCATGATCTGAGGCTGCATAACAACTACTGAGACCGATGCATCCACTGGCTTCTGACTCAAAGCATTAGCTACCATATTAGTTTTTCCTAGGTGGTAACTAATGGTGCAGTCGTAGTCCTTAATCAGTTCTAGCCATTTGCACTGCCTCATGTTCAACTCCTTCTAGGTGAAGAAGTATTTGAGGCTCTTATGAACCTTATAGATCTCGCACCTTTCACCATATAGGTAGTGCTGCTAGATCTTTAGTGCAAATACAGCAGCTGCTACCTCTAAATCATGCGTAGGATAATTCTTCTAGTACTCTTTGAGTTGACGAGAAGTATAAGCTATAACCTTTCCCCCTTGCATCAAAACACACCATCCCTTTTGGGATGCGTCACTGTAAATCACATAATCATCCACCCCTGACAGAATGGTTAATACTGGAGTTGTGACTAAATTTTGTTTGAACTCCTGAAAACTCTGTTCACACTCCCTAGTCCACTCAAATCTACTATTCTTCCTCGTAAGTTGTGTAAAAGGACTTGACAGTTTGGAAAAGCCCTCGAAGAACCGACGACAATACCTGGTTAGACCCAAGAAATTCTAAACCTCCTACACATTCCTCGATCTTGCCAAGTTAACTACCACCTCTATCTTGCTAGGGTCCACTACTATCCCTTCCTTGGACACTACATGCCCTAGAAATTCCACCTATTCTAACCAGAACTCGCATTTCTTCAGTTTAGAGAATAGCTTCTTCTCTCTGAGTACTTGCAGTACTAGCCTCAAATGACTTTCGTGTTCTGCAGGACTCTTAAAATACACTAGGATATCTTCCATGAATACCATGACGAATTGGTCTAAATATTCATGAAATACTCTATTAATCAGATCCATAAATGCTACAGTTGCATTTGTCAAACCGAATGGCATAACCATGAATACGTAATGGTCGTACCGAGTTCAGAAAGTTGTCTTTGGTACATCCTCCATTTTCACCTTTAGCTGGTGATACCCAGATCACAGATCGATATTAGAAAATATCTGTGTGCCCTGTATCTGGTCAAACAAATCATCATTTCTGGGTAATGGGTATTTATTCTTTATCGTCACCTTGTTAAGCTCTCTATAGTCGATGCACATCCTCATCGACCCATCCTTCTTCTTTACAAATAGTACCAGTGCTCCCCAGGGTGAAACACTTGGTCGGATGTATCCCTTATCTAGTAGCTCCTATAGATGCTCCTTTAATTCTCTCAATTCTGCTGGAGCCATATGATACAGAGCTTTTGATATTGGCACCATACCTAGAATCAACTCTATAGCAAACCCCAACTCGCGATCTGGAGGTGATCTTGACAAGTCCTCTAGAAACACATCAGGAAACTCGCTCACCACAGGAATCTCTTCTAGCTTAAGTTCTTCTTTCGAAGGTTCTTTCACACACGCCAAGTACCCTTGGCATACCTCCCGGAGTAATCTACTAGCCTGGATAGTTGATAGGATCTGCGGTGCAGAACGCACACACGACCCTACGAACTTGAATTCTTGCTCCCTGAGAGACCTGAATACTACCTCTCTCCTGTGGCAATCGATACTGGCATAGCTAGCTAATAGCCAGTCCATACCCAGAATGATATCAAATCCATGCATATCAAACATAATAAGGCTAAATGGTAAAACTCTCCCTTGAATCTCTATTGGGAAATCCTGAGTCACCTTATTACAGACGACTTGTAACAACCTGCCTATTTTTGCTATATATATTTTTTTCCACATAGTAACATTTATAATAACCTTGAAAAAAAAATGCTAAAATTGAACTAATCATGATCAACCTAGACCTATGGGAACTGAGAATATACCTGTCATACATCTTTGATACCTAAACAGCGGATAACATAAACTACATACATGCCATCCAACACCAAACACAATACCAGAGTTCTACTAAGTCTGTCATATATATATATATATATATATATACAATCATCCACAAGAAGACCAAAAAGTATCCTAGGGTCTCAAACCAAAAACCCATCTGACACTAACTCAACTACTTACCCTTCTAATAGGGTAGCTCGGTCAACTTCTACTGTTGCGGGGCTCTATCCGCCCTCCTACCTGGATTTCCTGAAATTTTTATAATGCTGGGGTGAGACACCTCTCAATAAGGGAGATAAACTAACATCAATGTGTGGCAACATGAGTCTTATCGTGACATAATCATGAGTTGTACTTAATTGTATAACATGTAAAACTGCCTATATAGTTTCTGAATAAAACATGATTTGACATAACATAATAAAACATACTAATTTCTATATATATGAATCATATTATATAATTCTACAATACTAAAATAATACCCAGGATGGATAGCTAGCTAATGTCATGTCTTACCCCCACATGATTGAGTTGTGTGGCCTGTAGGCGGGACCTAGCAATGGCGGTCGACCACGCTAAGTCAAACATAAGTCTGTAAGTATGATGGGCTTGCCCCTCCTGGTCCGAACTGCCAGTGGAACACCTGCACTACCATAAAGCCACATCGACTGCCATCTCCCACACTCTCTATGATGTGTGGTAGTACTAACATAAACATAATCTTGAACATATAACTATAGTACTGTGCTTTGTGAAACTAAACCAAGCCATCCGGGTTCTAATAACATATAATACATTGCATAATACTGATACATAATTGTTTCATATCTCATAGAAATATCTGACATGATCATATTTTCATGAATTCTGACATAACATACATATTTATGACATTTGCGCCGACATATCATATCGTATAAATCACGGCATCTGTGCCAGCATAAAACATAACATACTGAAAATCTTGATATTTCTGCACTATTAACGTACTATTTAAAAACCATAGTTCCTGTACTATTTTTATGGTTTTTCTGAAAACTATTATAACATGCTTATTCTAGAAAATCATAATATTTTGGTATAATATAATTTTTATCGAAAATCATACTCATGCCACACCAATGCAATTAATATTCTATACACAAAATCTGATGTGAAATCATATTTCTTGATAAAATGTATTAATACCAATTTCCTCTTAAACAGCTGTATTCCCAAGTACTATACTAAGCATACATATTTTCTAAAAATAAATGCCGTATATTAAATAATAATTTCATTAAAAAAATATTGACTTAATTTATCCCCTTATCTGACTTACTGAGAAGCCTACAAAATTAACCAAACTTGTTACTGAGTGTGTTCCCAACTCAACACCCTGAAATTCACATTTTCCCCAAAAAACTCCAGTATTAACTCACCTTATACATTTTCTATAATGACTCGATAAATTTTAGTTATTTAAAATAATAAGAAAGATGATAAAAAATAAAAATGGAAAATAAAAGTAAGGGAAAAGAAATTGTAAAGGGGTAACAAGCAGGTGCTTGTCGACAAGCAGGATTTTCTCATCGAAGAGAGATCTTGTGAGCCTCGTCGCCAGCATGCATGTCTTGTCGACAAGGATGAACCGAAAGGGTTTGATATGGTCTGAAACTCATCGACGATCTCATGGCCTTGTCAACGAGTGTTCTTCAATGGTTTGTCAACGAGCCCTATCTTCTCGTCGATGAGTCCACATGGCAAAGTCTAGTATAAGAAGGTTTGGGGAAGCTTCCACGCGAAGGAAATCATTTTTCCTTTAGCTTTCTCTCTCTAAACTCGTCTCTCTCCCTTCTCTCTAATAATCCGACCCGGATTTAACCCGAATTGATGTTTGGAGGTCGCTACGGTATTCTAGGGAAGATTCTCTACACATCTAGTGGATTAGTTTTCTAAATTGGGCTTTTTGAGAAACGCTCCTAAGTTGAGGTAAGGGTTAGGATTCTCAGTTTTGGGTTTTTAAAAGTTTATTTAAGGTTTATAAGTTGAGAAAATGAAGAAATAGTACTTTATTTTGGGTTTATTTAATTAAGCTAGGGTTTTTGAATTAGGGTCCGGGTGAGCATCACAAACATTAGTTTGGGATACTTGTTGGTGTAGCTCAAGGATTGAGGAAAGGGGAAATTTATATATTAAATCAGGTTCATGATTTAAATAAAAATAAACTATGTTATATATATGTATATATGTTTTCATGTGGGTATAAAATGTCAACCATGTAAATTATGTTTTCTAAGCTTAGGGCTGCTTATTTAGCTACGTATGTGTGAAAATGAACTGATGAAAGTGAAAAATATTTTCAGGATAATTATGTAAGAAATGAAAGGTATATTTTCAGTATATAATTGTTAAATGTTGGTTGACTTATTTTATAGGCAATGTATGAATTTTACTGTAAAATTGTGTGACATGAGTGGATGGTAATGCAATGTAAACATAAGTTATATGTATGAGATGCAGATTATGTAAGAAATGCATTGAAAATGAAATGTAATAAGGACTATGTTGCTTGTGTTTGATAATGCAACCATGTATACAATGACAGTTAAAAGGAGCTGTAGACTAATTGATGACAGCTAAAAGGAGTTGTGATAGCAGATTCTAGCGCAAATCTATGTGGACTAATTGATGTACAGCTAAAAGGAGCTGTAGTATGAATGAATGAAATGAAAATGAAATGAAATGGAAATGTAAATGAAATGGATATGAAATATGAAATGTGAAAGGTTACGTAAAGTGAAATGTTATAAAATGCTAAAGTTATGAATATGAACAGTTATGGATGGTTGAATAACGACAACCAGAATAATGTATTATGGTATTATTAGTATTATGCTAGTAAAACATGTTACGTTACGGCGGAGCAAACTCTTCGCCCGATGTCTTGTTGAGAAAGGTGAGTACGCTAGTAGCATTAGATGTAGCAGTAGGCTACATAATGCACTAGGGCAGAGGAAAACTATTTGTATGGGTGGGTAGATTTTCCTATTCTCGAGGACCTTTGCTAGTAAACTTTGTATGAACTATGTGACTACGAGATTAATCTATCACTTGAGGGCTTACTGAGTAAGGTGAGTGCCCTGGTATGCTTTAGTTGTGACATTTGAGTTTTCTAATGTATCAGAGTAGAGGGGTGCTACTTGTATGGGCGGGTAATCACCCCTATCCTTGGGTAGTCTCGTGGGTAAATACTTTGCATATGTATGATTAGGTTCAGAAAATGATTTCATAATTATGTTAATGGTTTGCAAATGATATTAATATGTATTTATAAATCTCATTTTGACCACACGCTGTTTTTAATATATTGTTTCTTCCCTTACTGAGATGTGTCTCACCTGAATACGAATTTATCATTTTCAGGACCTCCACGAGATCGAGCTTAGAGAGCTTGCGGTTGATAACATTTTTGGGTTATAGAAAGAGAAAGGGTATAAATATTTTGATAATATTTTGGGATGTATATAAGTTATGTTTTACATTTTATGTTTTAAGTCTTCTAATTTTATGGATGATTGTAGAACATACTAGTGTTTGTGAATACTAAATGTTTGGGAGATATGTATATATGAGAATACAGGTGATGAATGGTTATTATGGATTATGGATAGAAATAGTAAACTCTAGTATTTATTTTTATGATTGAGGATCATAGTTATGTTTTCTGCTACGTATATGGTATTTATTTATGGATTATCAGGATTTTTCAGGAATAACATGCAATACTGGGTTTAAGGATTCAAGGCGTTACATTTTCCTCAGTCCATAAATACCAAATACCTTATAAAACTTAAAATAATGAACTTACCCAGATTTTGGATGGTTCCCCAGTTGGCCTTACCAATAATTTACTCCAGCAGACTTGTAAAGAATCTTCTCAGGAGTAGAGTGACGGCTTCCGATAGTCGAACCGGCGAAGAACGAAGCCAAAAATCTAGAGAAAAGGAAGGGAAGCCGAATTTTGAGAGAGAGAGAGAGAGAGAGAGAGGGAGAGAGAGAGAGAGAGAGAGAAAGAGAGAGAGAGAGAGTTCTACATGTGAATCCCTCACAGAAAGTATGTTTTTGGCCTTATATAGAGTGCTATCCACGTGTCCTCATCGACAAGCCACGTCACCTTGTCGACGAGATCAAGAAGGAGGTTTGTCGATGAACACTTCACCCTCAACCCTCTTGGTAAATTCACATTGACGAGACACGCGTTCATGTTGACATGCCTAAGAAGGTTTCTCGTCGATAAACACTTTGCACTCATCGACGAGACCCTGCTAAGTCCCCCTTGAAATTTTCCTTTTCTCTCATTTCTTTTATTATTTAATTACTATAATTTTTTGGGTCTCTACACGACTACTGACCCTGAAGAAAATTGTTTAGAATCTTAGTACCCTATATATCTGCTACAACTATAATACCATAAGACTCATTTCATGAATTAACATTCCTAATAATGACATACTCTGCTAACGTGACACTTTCATTCTAACTCAAGTTCAACCCCTCCACTTGGAAACAAAAACGTCAATAGATTGCCATGATTTTTTGAACAGTTGACTGATCAAGAAAAACACAGAAGTTTGTCAATGGATTTCTGTCCCTAGGTCTACAAAGCAAAACTCGAAGATCTTATTCTCGTCTTATACTCTGGTAAAGTCTAGTCTACAGAATCTAACAAACTAAGTTATGAGCATTTCCATTTCCAGGTAGTGTGAATCTTATCACACTTCCATCTGGCTATGGCTCTGATAGCTAATGTAACGCCCGACCCTATTGGTGGCCTTGGAGTGCTACTAACATATATAACATGCATATCTATGATAATAAACACAAACTACTTACCCTAATAAGGGACATACGAGTGTATCATATTGATCTGTATTCTTATGCATAGCAGAAAACATAAAAGTTCATACATCTTCTGATAGACTACCAGAGTATCTAACTGTTTCTTACATACATTCATATGTACTAAAACATAATTTGCTATTACAATCCCCAAAAGATATCTTGGCCAAAAATCTAGTACATATACAAAACTTACATAAACTAAAACAACACTACGCTTCAAAGTCCCTTTAGAAATTTAGGACTAATTTCCCTTAGGACCTAAAACAAAGGTTGTATATTGGGGTAAGAAACTTCTTAGTAAGGTAGATCATATTGCATCAGTGTGTGACAACATGAGTTTATTCCAGTAGAAGTAGTTAAACATTTAAAACATTCTCAATCCTGTAATATATGAGATATATATATAATTCCTGCAATTAATAATTCAGCATTATTACAAGCCAGAGTTCTCGAGGTTAGGGTAGGGTATAGGCCCATACACTGTACAATCCCTCCGCTCGGTACTCAACCCTGTGACTTTGTCCATTTTAGTTTTTAAATCATTTATATGTATATAGAACTCATCCCAGCTTTGAAACATCATAACTAACCCATCTACTACCCCCATTGCAAGGGTTGTTTGATAATAAAGCTTTGATCTAGACCTGTTCATGTAGGCAATGTCAGGCATCATGTTCTCTCTAGTCCGATTTGGCCATCACCACCCTGGCCCTTAAGTCAACCAGTGGCCCTTCGTACCAATCGACTATCTCGATACCCACACCAATGAAACTGTCGTGTGGTTGCACTGTACCTCATATTCTAGCAATGGTACCACGCTTATTGATAATAACGAGCTTTTTAAGGCTCTTTGATAATAAGCTTATCTAAAGCTTTATTAGTAACAACCTTTCTAAAGCGGTTCCAACATCATATATACAATTTATAATAAAATCATATTAACCTATTTCATTCCATAAATCAACTCATTCATACATTCTTTCATACATTCATTTTGTGGTATAAACAGGCACACGCACTCTCGGTTTAACCCTTGCATACATAGTGCTCGGTATCCAACCAACATCTCTTTTCTATATATCTTGATAATCATTTAGAACTCCAGTTCCCATATTTCATAACCATGCTTTTCATTTCAATACATTTCTATTTCATATCATATGTCACACTCATTCGGTTAAGTATACAATATTTAGTAAGATGGTTCGTAAAATATCATTTAAACTGAAAACAAGGGTTTCAAACATCTCCTACTTTAAGTTTAATGCAAATAAAGGAGTTTTGAGAAGTTTGGAGGTCATAAGTCCAAACCCTAGTTTTTACCAAAACCGTAAAATCGTAAAAACGACCATTTTACTTGGTAGAATTTTCCAAATGAACAGTCATGTACATATAAACATAAGCTACAGTTCTACTAGTTTAGTTTTCTAAAATAACTAATGTAAACAAATCCCCTTACCTATTTTCTGAAAAATAACCCGAGACGCTCGAAAATCGAACCCTAACTTTTTTTCGAGTTCGAGAATCTGCTTTGCTAAACTTGTAGATATTTACTCCTTGATCCTCGTGGTACCTTTTGACTGTTGAATCAGGCAACGATCGGCGAAAGATTGAAAAGAGAGAGAGAGAGAGAGAGAGAGAGAGAGAGAGAGAGAGAGAGAGAGAGAGAGAGAGAGAGAGAGAGAGAGAGAGAGAGAGAGAGAGTTATATATATAAAAAATACATAACTTAGGTCTTAAGTAACTAAAATATCTCCTCCAAGATATTTATATATAAATATCTAAAAAATATCTAAAAATATCTCCTCCAAAATATTTATTATATTAATATCTAAAAATATCTCCTCCAAGATATTTATTATTACATTTATTTATTTATTATTTTATTTTATTTTTCGGGTTCAGGTTCCTACATTCTCTATTTTGCTTTGTTCACGGTGGTTCCCCAATCCAATATTGCATATATTAAAAATTTTTTGAAAGGATGAGTGAAAGTTAAACGAATATCAAACTTCATCCTTTATGTGAACAACATTGCAGATTACTATCCATAATGCACCGAATGACTAAATCTTTTTGATGAATGGTATTAAGTTATATGAATTGTAGATTGAACTAATATAATACATACTTTTGTTGAACGCGAACTGCATGAATGATGCAGTATATTGTGAATTTTATGCTGGTAGTGGATTTAGGTTGTTGTTTGCTTGAAATGATTTATTTGATGAAAACAACTAGGTTTCAGGTACAGGTTTTATGGGATAATGTCCAATTTACAGACGCATTGCTATCAAAATTTCATTAAAATTTTTCCAAAATAAAACCATGTACAAAGATAATTATGATAAAATGAATGTTAAATTTTTTTTGAAAAGATGAGTGAAAGTTAAACGAATATTAAATTTCATCCTTTATGTGGACAACATTGCAGATTACTATCCATAATGCACCGAATGACTAAATCTTTTTAATGAATGGTATTATGCTATATGAATTGTAGACTTAACTACTAGAATTCATGCTTGTATTGAACGCCAACTGCATGACTGATGCAGTATATTGTGAATTGCATGCCGGTAGTGGATTTAGGTTGTTTCATGCTTGAAATAATTTATTTACTGAAAACAATCAAGTTTCAGGTACATGTTTTATAGGAAAATGTCTAATTTACAAACGAAATGTTGCCGAAATTTCGTTAAAATTTTTTCAAAATAAAATCATGTACAAAGATAATTATGATAAAATGAATGTTAATTTTTTTTTTGAAAGTATGAGTGAAAGTTAAACGAATATTAAACTTCATCCTTTCTGTGAACAACATTGCAGATTACTATCCATAATGCACCGAATGACTAAATCTTTTTGATGAATGATATTAAGTTATATGAATTGCAGATTGAACTACATGATTACATGCTTGTATTGAATGCCAACTGCCAACTACATGACTGATGTAGTATATTGTGAGTTGCATGCTGGTAGTGGATTTAGGTTGTTGCATGCTTGAAATGATTTATTTTTTGAAAACAACTAGGTTTTAGGTACAGGTTTTTTAGGAAAATGTCTAATTTACAGACGACATGCTGCCGAAATTTTGTTAAAATCTTTCCAAAATAAAACCATGTATAAAGATAATTATGGTAAAATGAATGTCAAATTTTTTTTGAAAGGATGAGTGTAAGTTAAACTAATATTAAACTTCATCCTTTATGTAAACAACATTGCAGATTACTATCCATAATGTACCGAATGATTAAATCTTTTTGATGAATGGTATTATGTCATATGAATGGTAGATTGAACTACTAGAATACATGCTTGTATTGAACGCCAACTGCATGACTAATGCAGTATATTGTGAATTGCATGCTGGTAGTGGATTTAGGCTGTTGCATGCTTGAAATGATTTATTTACTGAAAACAACCAAGTTTCAGGTACATGTTTTATGGGAAAATGTCCAATTTACAAACGACATGTTGCCGAAATTTCGTTAAAATTTTTCCAAATTAAAACCAAGTACAATGATAATTATGATAAAATGAATGTTAAATTTTTTTTAAAGTATGAGTGAAAGTAAAACGAATATTAAACTTAATCTTTTATGTGAATTGTTGGCCTGGTAGTATGTCTAGAGGGGGGGGGGGGTGAATAGACTTTCTTCAGTGATGTGATTACTTTCTACAAACATAGAAATCTTACTAAGAGCAAGTGCATAAAATTGTTGTGTAAAAGGAAATGTAGCAAATCACAATAACAATATAAATGAGATAAGAGAGAAGAAAAGCTTAACACATTGATATTTATGTGGTTCGGCACCCCGCCTACGTCCATGCCTTGAGACTAACTCAAGGATTCCCAAAATCCACTAAAATCCTCTTTCGGGCGGAGAAGCCACTACACACCAGCTCACAAAGAGCTTCAACAAGGTGCTCACTTAGAGACACCCAAAAACAGCTCACAAAGAGCCTTTGTTTACAAAAAGGTAGATGAAGATTAAATGTAAGCTTGAATACTCCCTTGCGGTAGTTAAACCAATAAAATCCTTACTCAAGATCCTCTGTCAATAGAGTGAATGCAATACTAAGAGTAGCAAGAAGAGGGGAAGTGAGTTTGTGAGTAAACCCTAGAGATAACAACACCAATGAATGTTCTTCTTTCAATATGATTTCTCTAGATGTTAAGTAAAATGTCATTTACTCCTATTTATACATTACATGGGCGAGGGCAACGCTGGAGAGCCGTTGGGCATTTATGAATGTAAGATAAGATTCCAAAATAGCCGTTCGCAGCATTTAATGTTCGCTGCTGCCCGACGTTCGTCGACGAAGCCCTGTGTTCGTTGACGAGCTCTTCAGCAATTTCGTAGATGAAGCCCTGTGTTTGTCGACGAGTTGCTGGTTCTGAATTTAGGTACCTCTCAGTATATTTTCATCGACAAGACCCTATGTTCGTCGACGACGCCCTGTGTTTGTCGACGAGTTGTGGTTCTGAATTTAGATGCCCCTCAGTATCTTTTCGTCGACGAGAACCCTGTGTTCGTCGATGAAGTGTGTACTAAGCTCGTCGACGAAGCCCTGTGTTCGTCGACGAGATCCTCCTTTTTAAATTTTTGTCCTTTTAAGTTTCTAAGAAGGTTCTTGTCCATTTGGGGGTTTCTTTATATACTTAAAAATGACTTTACTAGTATTTTGTTGTGCGTGTGTGATATGCCCCTTTCTTTCTCTTCGTATTGAGTTTCACTTTATGTACAAGATATTTACAAGATAATATCTCTCTCTCTTATTTTACACACTCATTTTTCAGATGACTTTTGTACATATGTTGTATTGTTCATAAATGCTTTGAGAGACTTGTGCTTCTGGTCATGACATGAGTTGTTTTGACTGCTTGTTGGTTTAGATGCCATTCTGTATACCTGAAACATATCTTAGAGAAACGTTAGTGACCTTGAGAGCAGCTAATGGGTTGATAACATCAAAACATAGTAGGAATGAAAGACCTTTAACTATTTGGTCTAACATGAATGACTCACTTCTAAAAATGAGTAGCACTATGATTATACCAAGTATAGGAGTTACGTTGTGTAATAATTAGCCCAAACAAGTCAGATCGTCTCCTCAGGGAATGAAGATTAGTTTTAAACTAGTGCAAAATAGAAAAAGAAAATAAGAAAACAATTTTACTAAACATGGTTCAGATTTGACATCTTAGGGTTTTTGAAATTTTGTGGCAAAATTAAAACAAATTAAAACCTAAAACAAGAACATAACGTGCATAAACAGGAGAATAACTACCATGCAATTAAACAAATAAACTAACTAAGGTAACCTAGTACAATCCATTCAACCATTCAAATAAACGATAACCAAATCAAACAAGCAGATTAACTAAGGGTCTAAACAAAAGTTCTTCAACAATAAAATAACCTAAACACACTACTTGAACAATGATTGAAATCCAGCACAATTTTAAATAAACGCAGTAGAGTAAACTTAACAAATAATATAACTCAAGCAAGATTTAATAAAGGAAATTAAACTGATTTTAATAGTAAATATTAACCCAACAAGTATTCAAGATTCTAAACAAAAAGAAAGAGAGAAAGAGTAAAAACAAATACTACAATTAACCCAAATAGAATTTAAATTTAACAATGGCATTAAATAAATAAATAAAAGATAAATTGAATTTAACAATACTCTAACAAGTATTAAAATAACACAGAGAGAGAGAGAGAGAGAGAGAGAGAGAGAGAGAGAGAGAGAGAGAGAGAGAGAGAGAGAGAGAGAGAGAGAGAGAGAGAGAGAACTAAAAGCAAATTCTTTAACAATGAAATAATTTAATGCACCAATTAACTTAACAAAAACTTAAATTCAAAATTAAATCCAAATAAAAATATTCAATGCACATGTATTGAAATGACAAAATGAAATAAATAACAACAACCAATTAACACGAGAGAGAGAGAGAGAGAGAGAGAGAGAGAGAGAGAGAGAGAGAGAGAGAGAGAGAGGAATGGAGATGGAGAAGGAGAGCCTCGGGTCCTCCACAAGCAGTAGCACAGCAGCTGTAGATAGTAGCCGCAGCCCAGGCAAGTCCCCACGCGCAAAACCCCCTTCTAGCTTCCTTTTTTTTTTTTGAACCCTAGCTCCTCTTGAGTTTTTTTTTTTCTAGTTGACTTTTTCCCAAAATAACCTTACATCCCTAAGCTTCCTTTTTTCTTCCTTCCCTTATTCATTTACCTTTTCAATTCCAATCCCTCCAGCGCCTACTGCTTAAAAGAAAGCCTACTGCCAGCCACCAAGAGGACCCGGTTGCATGGCTGGGTCAAATCATTTTTTTTTCTTTTCTTTTCCTCTCTTATTTCTTCCCCATTTTTTTTCAGTGCACAAGCCTGATTTTGACCTTCCGTACGTAACTCTCAAAGCTCAAAACATGAAAATTGTAGAGAATTTCCTCAGCTTTCCACAACATTTTGAATTATCTCGATCAAAGCTTGGATGAAAAGGTTACGCCCAGATTACAAAATAGTATCGAAAACGACCTCTCTTTACGTGCATGGCTTGACTTTCGAAAATTATACTTTAAATTTCCATGAAAATCTCGGATGCTCTCAGTCTAGATTTGGACTTCGCCTCACGTACATGGCACCTCTTTTTGCTTACAACCCGCGTATATTCTAGTCTCGAATTTAATTTCCAGAATTTTTCCTGCAATAATAAAATATAAAAATCCATAAATTATTTGAAATAAGATTAAATATTACAAATTGGGCACAATGCTAAAATATTGAACATACTTAGGAATTTAATTAAAATTATAATCTTTAATGCATGAATTTAAATGCCCAATTACGCATCTTTGACACGTAATCATACCCTCTAGCTAATGTTTTGCTAGTCCCTAGCAAATAATGTGAATGCAATCAAACCATGGGAGAAGCAACTAAAATTCCAATATTTATGAAAATTACATGCCATAAAATATGCTTAATGAGTTTAGGAACACAAGAAACAGATTAATTCAAGTTACGTATCAACTGAGAAATTTATACATCATTTAATAAAACAATCAAGATAATGGAGTGTAACAAGCTCACGTGTACGAGAGAGGATGAGAATTTCAAGACTGAACACCAGAAAACATTAACGGTTTCAAGCACACCAATTAATCTAAGATAACCACATGGTCTTACTCTAATTCAAAACCATTGTACTGACGGCTTTCACACTATTACACTTTAAAAGGCACCTACTTTCTTGATTAGTTAGGACCCCGGTAATAGGTCACACTACTACACTTTAAAAGGTACCCACTTTTTGTTTAGTTAGGACCCTGGTAATTGGTAGCTTTTTCCAACACACAATTGTTTCCCCTTTTTTTTTTTGATTTTTTTGTTTTTTCTTTCTCTCTTTTTGTTCTTGCAATTTATCCCTGGCACTTTTCTTATTTTCATTTGCTTCAAACCCTTCTTTTTTTTTTTTTTCCAGCCATTAGGATATGGTTCATTAGAGTCCCAAATAATTGAAGTGTTTATCAACCAGAAATGATCTAAGGTAGTCTTCCTAAATCTTCTAACCTGTGTAGTGTGTGCGGCAAGACTTTTAACATCCTTCCCTTGGTTGAAATTAAGTGAAATGGATAAAATTCTCTTTTCATTCAAACTCTAATTTGCACCACATCCTACATGTTCCATATCCTTAAAAAGAGAAAGAAAAAAAATTTGGCATGTAACGTTCACAAATAAGGAATTTAGCATGCTCTGAGCTCAATACTAGTATTTCCCAAAAGTGGACTAAGGTAATATGCAAACATTTATAATATGCAAATATCACATTAAAACTCATCAGGTGGAAGCACACAGTGTCTTATGCAAATTCTCTCCCCCCAACTAAAATATAGCATTGTCCTCAATATTTGAAAAGAGAAGCAAAAGAATGATAATGAGGGAAGTAGAAGAGTACCTGGGTGTAGTAGTAAGGGAAAAGAAAAATTAGAACTAAAGGAAAATATACCTTCTAATAAACTAAAATAAGTCAAAATAAAACAAAATGAAAAAAAAAAGGAAAGAAGAACATCACAGTATGTTTGGAGGAGGCTCGGTAGGAATTTCATTTGGTGGGTGCAGGTCCATAAATTGAACTGGCGAGTCTCCAAATTTGAGTCACTACAATGAATCAGTTTTAATACCTACACAAAAGTACCAAACAAAACATGTGCATGTTGACTTCCTTGTTCTAACAAGAAAGGATTCTTATTTAGTATATTTTCTAAGGAATTCACTTCTTTAAGAACCAGTCTTTGAGTAGTAGATGTTGGAAAAGTTACCTTTGGTGCTTCAAAAACATCAACATCAAAATTTTTATCTAGTTCCTTGAAAGTTGAACTTTTACTATTCTACTCAACCTCCCTATCTAGTGTACCAGTCACCTTACCACTGCGGAGATTTGCTTCAGCATTGCACTCCTTGACATTTACTCCAGTAGGAGGAGATGGTTCCATGGTTGCCAATCTCTAAGAATAAGGTACTACAGGTTGGTACTCCTTATTAGTCTCGGCCTCCACATTAACTGACTTCTTAAATTTTGGGCTCACTTCCTCTGATTTTTCTTTGGTTTCATCTATCTCAATTGTAACTTTAAGTGTCGGGACAATTGTTTGTTTATTGATGAGTATCTCAGGTTGGGAAACTTCTTTTCCACTTCTCGAAGTAATAACGACCTCTCTTGTCTCAAGAGAATCCTTTGCGACATTATTTCCTTGTTGCTGTTGTTGTCGGTATTCTTGAGGATTAGGCTGAGTTTGTGCTGAAAATTTCCATTTTTATAAGATATTCAATTGCATGCTCATATCATTAATGGTGCCTCACAATTCATTTATGGTCTGAGTATTGCTGAAGTGTATCCTTAAAAGACTTCTCTGGTAGAGCAGGTGCTACAGTAGATTGAAATCCTAAAGGTGCATATCTCTAATAAATTTGTTGTGGTGGATACTGATGCGGAGGAGCGTTTGGATAATATGTTGGCTCATATTTAACTCCACCATTTATTGCGCTGAGAGGTTGTACTGCCATTGGTGCTTGATCGTACCGTGTATGCCATTGTTGGGCACTTTCAGCTAAGTAATCAAAAAATGATAGTGTCTGATCCAGTTCCTTGCTGAAGAGTTCTCCATTACACATAATCTGGACAAATTGTTTGCAATCAGGAGTAAGAGTTGTATAGAAACAATTGACTAACCTCCATGATTCAAACTCGTGATGTAGAAAAATATTTATCAGATCCTTGAAGCTCTCCCAGCAAGCCCATTAAGTCTCGTCAACCTTCTGCATAAATTGAATGATCTGTTCCTACAAAAATTGAATTCTCTGTGAGGGACAAAACTTATACAGAAATTCACATTCCATATCAGCCCAATTAGAGACAGAATGAAGCATCAAAGAATTAAACCATATCTTTGCTCTATCCTTCAAAGAGGAAGTAAATAAACAAAGTCTGGTAAATTCATCAGTTCTAGCACTAGAAAAAAAAATATTGCAAGTTAACTCAAACTTTGTCAGGTGTCGATAAGGACACTCGGATTCCATCCCATAGAATTGAGGTATCAATGACATCCTCCCATGTTAAGTCATGAAATTAAGTGTGTTATAAGATAAAACAGTATAAGATGGTGTAATGGTGCATGTAGGCTAAAAAAAATCCATAAGATTGTGTTGTGTAGGTGCAGCTATATTTTCTTCAAAACTCATTTTTTTTCTTTTCTTTTTTATTTTTTTATTTTTTTTCTTTTTCTTTTTCATGATAAAAATTAAAATAATGGGAAAAGTACTAGTTTGAAAATAAAACTAACATTCCCCGACAACGGCACCACAAACTTGACTCACTTCTAAAAAATGAGTAGCACTATGACTATCCTAAGTATAGGAGCTACGTCGTGTAATAATTAGCCCAAACAGGCCAGATCGTCTCCTCAGGGAGACATATTAGTTTTAAACTAGTGTGAAACAAGAAAAGAAAATAAGAAAACAATTTTATTGAACATGGTTCAGATTCAAAATCTTAGGGTTTTTGAAAGTTTGTGGCAAGATTAAAACAAATTAAAATCTAAAACAAGAACATTTCTTTTTTTCAAAGAAGGGCGACACCTCCATTTATTTATTGATATACCCTCACTTTTGGCAGAGGAATACCGTGGTTACAAGACAAGTAATGGGAGATTACAATAGAAAAAAAACTTTAAAGGCCTCCCAAAAACAACACCAACATCCAACCAAAATAGGGTTACAAGTCCAAACAAAACAAAACAAGGACCTACAAACCAATAAAACACCCCACGCAACAAAACAAACAAAAGAAAAAAAAATTTCATATAAGCATAAACCAATACCAATAGGAAATCAACTAAACATACCTCATATAAGTCGTACCCATCTTCTCCAGTTTATACGAATCATTGATAACTGTAGGAAGTTAACTACTATTTGTAAACAAACTATTCCTCCCCATAGCATCTTGTTGAGGCAAAGCATCTGCACTTTGTTCCCTTCTCTATACCAATGATTTATTGAAAAGTCTACTCCCGCCAATAAACCAATAAGCTGCTCCCAAAAATCCCACAAATACCACAAGAAGCACTTACTGAATCTTATTCAATTTACTATAATATTCGAATCACATTCAATATCAATACTGGTATGATCCAAATGCTTGCAAATCTTTATTCCTTCCATCACAGCTCTCAATTTAGCATCATTATTTGAACAAAAACTAAAATATTTTGAAAAACCAAAAATAAAAGAACCTGTATGGTCTCTAAGGATGCCACCACCACCCAATGGCCCTGGGTTCCCCAAGCTGCTCCCATCCAAATTTAGTTTCAACCTCCTTTACCTCGGTTTTAACCATCTCACACCTTGCATAGTTTTATTTCTTTTATTCACAATTTGCACTTCCAGATTCTGCAATATCCGAACATCAACATCCTTTAACTGAGCCATTCCTGTCATGTTCTTGCTCAAAGCCCCCCAACACTTAATGGACAACCACACATCTGTACTACTCTCCAATTTCCCCTCCATTCTAGCTGCACATTTCCTTCTCCACAGCCTCTAAACTACTAAATAAGGAATCAAACCCATCAATGATCCCAATTGAGAGTATCTAGAAGCCCTATTAAACCACATTTGGACTCTTTCTTTCCAACTTTGTTGCCTAAGGAAAGGTACACCTACCTCCACCGAAACCTTCCTACATACATCAGCAGCAAGGTCTCCCTTATTTAATACATGCTCCATATCTTCTGGTTGCCTTATCTCACAACAATTACACACTAAAGCAAGTGATACCCCTACTCTTCTCACCTTTTCATCAACGCTTAAGCACTCAAAAGCAGCCTTCGACATACAGATAGCAATTTTATTCGATAACTATTTATTCCAAACCCACTTTTCCCAATCAAATTTTGGAGCTCTAACTCTGATAACATCCCATGCGGACTTTGTATTAAAGCAACCATCCTTTTCTAGGAGCTATAGCAGTATGTCCAAAAAGTTTCTAAGTTTTTCCACTTTTTCCATCACTTCTTCTGCTTTATTAAACCCCAAAATCCTCTGCAAATTTTCCACATCCCATGCATTATTGATAACCAAATCTTTTAATTTGATATGTGAATGTGCACCATCTAGACATTCTGAAAACAAAGGTCCCAAATCCAGAAACTTATCATACCACAATTTAACATCTCCTTTTCTAACCTTCCATTTAGATTTACCTAACAACTTAGGCATACCCTGCAGAACTTTCCTTCAAAAAGAAGAATCCGATCCATGAGGTCTACAAAGAGCAATATGTCCTCATTTCACATATTTAGCTTTAAAAAATCTAGCTTATAAAGAATTTTGTGTTAATAACTACCAACCAAACTTCATGAACAAATAAAAAAATAAACTAACTAAGCTAACCTAATACAATCCATTCAACCATCCAAATAAACGATAACCAAATCAAACGAGCAGATTAACTAAGGGTCTAAACAAAAGTCCTTCAACAATAAAATAACCTAAACACACTACTTGAACAATGATTTAAATCCATCATTAATTTTAAATAAATGCAGCAAAGTAAACTTAACAAATAATATAACTCAAGCAAATCCGATCCCCCCAGTGCCTAGGGCCCAAAAGAAAGCCTGCTGCCAGCCACCAAGAGGACCTGGCTGCACGGCTAGGTCAAATCATTTTTTTTTTAAAATTTTTTTTCTTTTCTTTTCCTTTCTTATTTCTCCCCCCCCCCTTTTTTTTTTTCAGCGCACAAGCCCGATGTTGACCTTCCTACAGCCCATAACTCTCAAAGCTCAAAACACAAAAATTGTAGAGAATTTCCTTGGCTTCCCACAACATTTTGAATTATCTTGATCGGAGCTCAGGTGAGAAAGTTACGCTCAGATTATGAAAAAGTGTCGAAAATGGCCTCTCTTTGCGTGCATGACTCGACTGCCGAAAATTATACTTTAAATGTCCATGAAAATCCCAAATGCTCTCGTCTTGATTTGGACTCCGCCTCACGTACACGACACCTCTTCATGCTTACGACCCGCGTACATTCGAATCTCGAATTTATTTTTTAGAATTTTTCTTGCAATAATAAAATAAAAAAATCCATAAATTATTTGAAATAAGATTAAATATTACAAATTGGGCGCAATGCTAAAATATTGAACATGCTTAGGAATTTAATTAAAATTATAATCTTTAATACATGAATTTAAATGCCTAATTAAGCATCTTTGACGCGTAATCAGTGAACAGGATTGCAAATTACTATCCTTAATGCACCGAATGACTAAATCTTTTTTATGAATGGTATTATGTTATATGAATTGTAGATTGAACTACTGGAATACATGTTTGTGTTGAACGCCAACTGTTTATTTCCAACTCATCTCCTCCTTCATTAGAAAAGCCTTAAAATCATTCTTAAAAGAAAATCCCCTACTAACTAAATCCTTCGAGATATTTACCCAAGTCTTTTGCATGATCAATATCCGCAACTCTCCCTTTGAGTATTAGACTTTCAAATGTACACATCACCAAAGGAATCCCTATTCCATCTTTTCAAGGCCAACTTTAAAGATGCCAACCTCTTTATAAACCTAAAGCTCTCCCACCCCTCACATAGACAATTATTCCAAGATCCGTATATAGAGGCCAAAAAAAGAAAGACAAGAAATACAAATATCCTTAGGAAGTCATGTTAACCATGAACATCACATTCTATTTTTTCATAGAACTATATTCTGATATATATAGATTGTTTGTGGGATGCATGAACACATTACATTATTTAATGCTTGTTATATGAAGCTCTGGTGCACTCATAAAATTCATTACTGGTTGGATTATTGTGAACTGTTTATTGTAAACACTCAGGTTTGGAGCATATCTTTATGGAAAATGTCCTATTTACAGACGAAATGCTGCCAAAATTTTTCTAAATTGATAAATTTAGCTATTTAAAATTATATTATTTTTTTAACTATGTCCGAATGTTTGATTATTTTGCTATCAAATCATTGATACTTATATATAGTACGTATAGGTATGTTCAAAAATCGTATACTAATTTAAAAAAAAAAAAATAATTTGTAAGGTTTGTGGCTGTCACAACATTTAGCACGATGTCATGCACTACAGTCGGATGCAACTTTTGATTTTTTTTTTTTTTTTTGTATTTTTTTTGTTATCTAAACAAATGAAAATTTGTATTTTAATTTGAATTTATATAATGTATTCGTATTTGAATTTGAATTTTGAATTTTTTTTATCTAAACAGATGGAATTTCTGTATTTTAATTGAATTTCTATAATATATTTGTATTTGAATTTTGAATTTGAATTAGAATTTTTAATAATTTATGAATTTTTTTTTTTGTAATTATGGTTTAATGTTATGTATGCGAAAATGTAATTATAGATTTTTACAAGAATTAATGATGAAAAAAATATTAATAATTTTAAATTATTAGTGACGGTTTCAAAACCGTCACTAATACTAGAGTAGTAGTGACGAATTTCAAAACCGTCACTAATAGCACACTCTTAGTGACGAATATTAAAAGCGTTTAGTGACGGTTTGAAGCGGTGTCAATGTAGAATTTATAGTGACGGCATTAGGGTTTTAGTGACGGTTATAATCCGTCACTAATACTTTATTATTAGTGACCCTTTCAAAATTCGTCACTAATAAGTATTAGCAACCGCATTTATGGCGACTATTTGAAAATCATCACTAATACTTGTAAAACCGTCACTAATACTATTAGTGAAGGTTTTGTGATTATTAATGACGGTTTTGTGATTATTAGTGATGGTTTTGATCCTTCACTAATAACCTTATTTTTTGTATTGGTGCTACACTTATGTACCTACCAAACATCACACTCTTTTCCTAACCCATTGCTTTAAATAATTGTATCATATACATAACACAATAACCACAAAGGAGTAGGTAAATAAAAGGGTGACACGTAGAAGGTATGTATCGCGTTTTGTTATTATAAATACAAATTGCTAAATCTTACGTTTTTTACAATTATAATTGGAAATTATTTTTCTTTTGAAATAATCATACATATGACTTCTTTCACTTATTGTTGGTTGAACATTTATCAAATTTGATGTTATTCCAGCTCAACAGTTACTGATACGTGAACTCAACAATTATTCAGTTCAAATAGTTATTAATTCTAAACAATCCCTCGAAATATTCTTGAAAAAAAAAACATGGTAGAATAGAGAAGATGGTTGCAGGTCAGAAATTCCTCAATGGAACTAAGCATAATAACCAAATCCAAGGAGGATATTCTATCCATCACATCAAGAGGACGTGGATTTGTAAGATTTCTCTTGTCCCACCTTGAAGTCCTTCCATGGTTGCTCTCAAGCCTTAAATCGGATGCCCATGAAAAAGGTAGAGGAAAAGAAGTAGCCATAGCAGGCTAGAGAAACAGACTATACCAATGCCAATTCATCAAGAAATATGGAAAACCTATCATAAGGCTCACAGAAATGGTGATTAATAAAGGTGTGTTGTGCAAAGTGGCCTGAATGCCAATGTCAATGCCGAGTGGAGACCAACAAATCGAATATGGAACAAGCAATGCAAGCAACCAACGATGAATATATAGAACAATCAATCACAATGAGAATAATGGAAAGCAATAAAATCAAAGACACAAGAATTTATGTGGTTCGACAATGTACCTACATCCACGGGAGCAAGCGACTAATTTTCACTATTAAATTGTCAAGCATTATATCAAGGGTTACAAATATAGTTTATATATCAAACCGGCATATGTGCATAGAAGAATTAGAATACATCTAAAACACTTCTATAACAAATCTCGGAGGAAAAACCCCCAAATCCCCTAATTTACTAATCACCAAATTCAAAAATCCGTGATTTGCGCCAAACGAAACCATCGATGGTTTTAGGCAAACCATCGATGGTTAAATACTAAAAGCTGTTTCTTCTACAGAGTGAAACCGTCGACGGTTATCTCCCGAGGCCAAAATCATCGATCACTATCGACCAAACAATCAATAGTTTCTTCCTGCAACCAGCTTCTTGTGCTTTCCCCACGTATGCGTTCCACTCAATATGAGTCACATATCCAACAAGGTGATTTCTACATAGACTTCATAATGGACTGTCACATGGATGAATGTACAAGACTTAAGAATGAAATTAAGAAGATTAAAAACCACAACACGCCTCTTTATCCAACCATAGGCATCAAATCAAATAGGGGTCAAGGCAGTTTCAAGATTATACTAGCCAATGGAGAAACCTATGCCCAAGTTTTAATGGAGAGTAACTGCCATACTAACGGGGAATGTAAGATCACTTTCAGAGATTTAGGCATCTTCTTACAAGTTGACAAGAAAAGCACAGATAAATCACCTTCCCGAGGGGATGCCTCATCAGCAACTTTGATGAAGGTCCTATTGACCTGCAAGAAATTGGAAATCGGTGTATTAACATGTGGAACGTTAAGGGAGGCTTCAGGATCAGGAGGTAGCTTTCGACCGTTTGATCTTTATTTTCGACAAGGAAACAACTGATGAATTGTAGAGATCTGGTAGAAGGTCTGTTATCAGAAAACTCTTAATGCTCAGAAGATGGAACCCAACCTTGTTATGCCATGAACCAAAATAGCAAAGGTCCTACAATTGGATCAACATAAAAGGGCTACCACTTCACCTTTAGAGTCGGACCACCATGGAGGCGATTGCTATCATATGTGGGGGACAAATAGTCGACTACACGTAGGTGGACTGGATGGGAGAAATCATTAGAATAGAAATAAAGGGTGCAATAAATCTCGGATTCCATTTCATGGCGGACAAAGATGTTAGCTCTAGGGTGGAGCTAGAAGCAGAAAAACACATATCAGTTTTGAAAAACCTAACTACTCCCCCATGTTAGAGCAAATACCCCTCAAGAAAAGACGAATGTTTGAATTCTGTGATCATTGGAGAGGCTAATGTTGTTTTTTGTCCCACATTGGTAGAATAGTTCCATATTAGTATGAAAAGTTGTTTTGAATATTTTATATTATTTGTCCCACATTAGAGAGAAGTGTTTTTTGGACTTGAGGTTGAAGCTATATAAAAAGTTCAACTCTTCATTTGTAAAACACACCTTAAAGTTGTACTTTGTCAAGAAGTAGTGGATTGATCATTGGCACTCAAGGACGTAGGTAATTCTATACCGAACCTCGTAAATTTCTTGTCTTGTTTTTTTTACTATTTTATTATTAGTTTCTGCATTGCTTTAATTTCTTATATATATTCAATAGCAATAGTTGTAGTATTGGTGTTTGGCACAAGTGGGGTGCCCGACACAACAATTGGTATCAGAGCTAGGTTGAATAGTGTTGATACGGACGTGTTCCTCTGTTAGGATCCCTGATTCCACGTTTGATGCCTAAGAAAGACCTTGTCTAAGCGTGTGCTCAGAGACCATTGCGACTCAGTCGCTCCTTGGAGGTTGACCTAGTCAAAGTGGAATTTCATAGGATAAAATAGAGTAGACACGGTTGGTACGTACTATTCATCCTAGGCCTTTTTCTTTGTTGGTTGCTATTGAATATATAGAAGATGACAGAAACTAGTGCAGCAGTAGAAGAAACACTGTCCACACGAACTCCAACCCCTTCAGCTTCGACATCATCATCGAAGACGATAGCTAATGCTCGGTTTGAGGTGGAGAAATTTGATGGTACCTATAATTTTGGTATGTGGCAATGTGAGGTGATGGACATCTTGTATCAGCAAGAACTAGATATTGCTTGGGATGATAAACCAGTAGATATGGGTGACAGAGATTGGGAAAAGATCAATCGTCAGGCATGTGGTACGATTCGCCTGTGTCTCGCCAAAAAGTAGAAATATTGTGCTATGAGGGAGACATCTGCAAAGAAATTGTGGAAGACATTGGAAGATACATTTATGACAAAAAGTCTATAAAATCAGCTCTATTTAAAAAAGAAATTGTTTCGCTTCCAGTATCAATCAAGTATTTCGATTAATGACCACATAAATGGTTTGAATAAAATTATGGTCGATTTGTTAAATTTGGATGAAAAGGTGAAAGATGAGGATAAAACCATATTATTACTGAATTCTCTCCCTAATGGGTATGAACATTTGACCACCACTTTATTGTATGGGAAAGATAAAGTTACTTATGATACTGTTTGTACTGCATTGATTAGTACTGAATGTAGACAGAAGGATCAAAGGGTCCATAAGGAAACAGTAGAAGCACTAACAATAAAGGGACGTTCTTAGAGTCGTATGCCTGGAAGGAAGAGTAAATCTTATGGGAGGAGTAAATCTCGTGGGAGACCTGCTAAAGATGAATCCGTCTTTTTTCATGAGAGAGGGCATTGGAAGAAATATTGCCCTAAATTACAGCAGAAGAATAAGGGCAAAACACATTCTAATGCCAATATAGGCAATGATGATGGAAGTGAGTCAGATTTTTCTCTTGTTGGAACATCTTCATCACATTATTTTGGTGAGTGGATTTTGGATTCTAGTTGTTCCTATCACATTTGTCCCAATAGGGAATGGTTTTCTAATTTTGAAGAATTAGATGATGGGGTTGTTTTTATAGGAAATGATAATACTTATAAAACAACTAGAATAGGATCAATACAATTGAAATGTCAAGATGGAACTATTAAGACCTTGACTGATGTTAGGTATGTTCCAAGCCTAAAGAAGAATCTGATTTCATTGGGTGCCTTAGAATCTAAAGGGTTCACTATCACTTTGAAAGATGGAACCTTAAAGATTAAATCAGGTGCACTGGTGGTAATGAAAGGAATAAGGAAAAATAACTTATATTATTTACAAGGTAGTATAGTTATTGGCTCAGCAGCTGTTGTTATTGAGAAAGATGTAGGTTCAGATACAACCAGGTTATGACATATGTGATTAGCACATGTAGGAGAAAAATCTTTGCAACAATTAGCTAAGCGAGGTTTGTTAAAGGGTGTAAAGGTGTGCAAACTTGAATTTTGTGAGCATTGCATTCTAGGAAAACAAACTAGAGTGAATTTTGGCACAACAATCCATCAGACTGAAGGTATTTTAGACTACATCCATTCAGATGTATGGGGGTCCACAAAAACGGCTTCGTTGGGTGGTATGCATTATTTTGTCACTTTTGTTGATGATTTTTCTAGAAGAGTTTGGGTGTATTTTATGAAGCACAAAAATGAAGTGTGTGATATTTTCCTTAAGTGGAAAAAATTAGTTGAAACTCAAACTGGAAAAAAGATTAAACGACTTAGATCAGATAATGGTGGTGAATGCACGAGTCACCCATTTATGAAGGTATGTCAGGATGAAGGTATTGTTTGACACTTCACAGTTCGAAATACACCACAACAGAATGGGGTGGCAAAGCGCATGAATCAGACTTTGCTGGAGAAAGTTCAATGTATGTTGTCTAATACTGGGTTAGACAAAAGGTTTTGGGCTAAGGCTGTTAGATATGCGTGTCATCTCATTAATCGTCTACCATCATCTGCAATTGGGGGAAAAACACCCTATGAGGTATGGTCTGGAAAGCCTGCTAGTGATTATGATTCTTTACATGTATTTGGCACTATGACTTATTATCATGTTAAAGAATCTAAGTTGGATCCAAGGGCCAAGAAAGCAATATTCTTGGGGATAAGTGCAAGAGTCGAAGGATATCTTCTTTGGTTTCTAAAGAGGAAGAAAATGATTTTAGCAAGGATGTGACTTTTGATGAACTTGCGATGATGAAGAAAACAATACGTAAGGAGTCACGAGTTGAAGAGAAGACCAGTGGTACTCAACAATAGGTGGAGGTTGAGACAATTTTGGGAAACCCAGTGAGAAATGAGACTACACAAGGTAACTCTCCAGTTACGGTGGGGAATAGTGTACAAGAAGAGGAGATTTCAATTCGAGAATCCTCACAACAACAAGAATCAATTGTTTCCCAGAGGCCAATACGAGAAATTCGAAAACTTGCTCGGTATATAGATATGGTGGCCTATGCACTTCTAGTTGTGGATGATAATATTCCTTATACTTTCAAAGAAGCAATGAGGAGCTCTGAATCAAACAAGTGAAAAAGAGCAATGGATGAAGAAATGCAGTCTCTTCATCAGAATCAGACTTGGGAGCTAGCCCAGCTGCCCAAGGGTAAGAAAGCAATTGGTTGCAAATGAGTTTATGTAAACAAAAAAGGATTTCCAGATGCAAATAATGTTCGCTTCAAAGCTAGATTGGTAGCTAAGGGCTACGCACAGAAGGAAGACATTGATTATAATGAGGTATTTTCTCCAGTTGTTAAATATTCTTCCATTCGATTTTTTTTTGGCTTTGGTTGCACAATTTGATCTTGAACTAGTTTAGCTCGATGTAAAAACTGCATTTTTACATGGTGATTCGGAAGAGGAAATCTATAGGACTTAGGCAGATGGATTTCAGGTTGTTGGAAAAGAAAATTGGGTATGTAAACTAGGTAAATCATTGTATGGTTTAAAACAGTCTCCAAGACAGTGGTACAAATGATTTCATCAGTTTATGATGGGTCAAAAGTACATCAGAAATAAACGTGATCATTGTGTTTATTTTTGCAGACTAAAAATGGATCTTTTATATATTTACTCTTATATGTTGATGATATGTTGATAGTTTCAAAGAATATGGAAGAAATCAACAAGTTGAAAAGTCAGTTAAATCAAGAGTTTGAGATGAAAGATCTCGGTGAAGCAAAGAAGATACTTGACATAGAGATTCGCAGAGACAGAATGAGAGGAAGCGTTAGTTTATCTCAGAAATAGTATTTGAAGAAGGTAGTACAAAGTTTTGGCATGTTTGAGCAGTCAAAACCAATAAGCATTCCTCTTACTCCTCATTTCAAACTTAGTGCGACTTTATCTAGTAAATCAGATGAGGAATGTAAGTATATGTCACAGGTTCCTTATGCAAGTGCCGTTGGTAGTCTGATGTATGCAATGATTTGTACTAGACCTGATATTTCACAAGAAGTTAGTATGGTGAGCAGGTATATGCATGATGCGGGTAAAGGACATTGGTAAGTTGTGAAATGGATTTTGAGATATATTATGAATACGATTGATATTGGTCTAGTATTTGAGAAAAATAATACTATTGATCAACGTGTTGTTGGATATGTGGATTCGAATTTTGCAGGTGATTTGGATAAACGTCGATCAACTACTGGATATGTTTTTATATTTGCTAATGGTCCAGTGAGTTGGAGGTCTACCTTACAGTCTACCATTGCCTTGTTTACAACAGAAGTAGAGTACATGGCAGCTTCAGAGGCTATTAAGGAAATTATTTGGTTGTTGGGTTTACTTGAAAATTTGGGAGTTGTTTAGAAGCACAATGTCGTGTTCTGTGATAGCCAGAGTGCTATTCATTTGGTAAAGAACCAAGTCTACCATGCACGAACGAAACACATCGACGTTCGACTTCATTTTATGCGGGATATTATTGATGGAGGCAAGATACTTCTTCAGAAGATTGCTACAACTGAAAATCCTGCAGATATGTTGACAAAGATTGTGACAACAATCAAGTTCAAATATTGTTTGGACTTGATCAATATCCTGCAAGTCTGAACATTTTTGGAAGGCGCCGATGATGTGGAATTCCAGAAAATGTTGGTGACTGAAAAATTTGTTGAATTTATCGTCAAGGTGAAGATATGTTGTTTTTTGTCCCACATTGGTAGAATAGTTCGACATTAGTATAAAAGATTGTTTTGAATTTTTTATATTATTTGTCCCACATTGGAAAGAAGTGTTTTTTGGACTTGAGATTAAAGTTATATAAAAAGCCTAACTCTTCATTTGTAAAACACACCTCAAAGTTGTACTTTATCAAGAAGTAGTGGATTGATTATCGGCACCCGAGAATGTAGGTAATTTTATACTGAATCTCGTAAATTTCTTGTCTTGTTTTTTTTACTATTTTATTATTAGTTTCTGCATTACTTTAATTTCTTATATATTCAATAGCAATAGTTGTAGTATTGGTATTTGACACAAGTGGGGTGCCCATCACAACTGCTAATGCATGCGAGATGATCCTACATAATGACGACAACTGACTTAAATATATCATGAAGGTGGAGTTTCACGAAGGAGATCTAGCGAGTGACGGGGAGGAAGAAGGAGATAGAGCAATGATGAGAGACGAAGAAGACGACAGAGAAGTTGGGGATGAGAAAATGATCCAGTTCATGTGCAAGCAACGCGTGCGCACTCAGAGACCCCAAAGAGGCCTCAGGGAGAGAGGGGCGGATGCCAGGAGACCTCCAAACTTTCCTAAGAAAAGCACTCGTTACACAATTTAAAATTAAAGCTGATATGCAGAGCTAATGTGCACTGCGGGAAAGGAAAGCAAATGGTCAAGAAAACATATAAAGAATGGGCCCTTGAAAAACAGCTAGTCGCCAGATTCCATGGGCTAGGCTCGTTTAGTTTTTTATTCAAAGCCAGATAAAGTAGGCCCATATGCCCAAAATAAAAACCCAGTAATATGAAGTGGAGGAAAGCCTAGAGACCCAAATCTTAGACCAAGACTTCTCACGACAGCCAGATAAGGTCTCAAAAACACTTTGAAGCTGCATGCAGTCAAACTCCCCTACTGCCACGGAATGAACATCAAGTACGCCCCCCAAACAGTTGCAATTGTGCATTATTCGTAAACCTTTCTGGTTTTAACCTCTTTGTAAACAAGGAAAGCAACAAAAATTGGGTCATTGACAAGGCCATGGAGATTAGCAAAGAAATTGGCTTCAAATCTGAAGATTGCAAGTCGAAACTCTGATTCCTTCTCTCTAATATAAAAAATGGAAAATCATCCCAAGATACATATGCAAACCCATCATGAACCCCAAAATAGTTTCTTGGAACGTTAGAGGACTTAATTTCCAGGTTAAAAAAGGAAGAATCAAGCACATGCTAGACATATGGAAACCAGATATCTTGTGCTAGCTTCTTGGAAATGAAAATGGAAAATATTCAGAGCACGAAACTTAATTCAATACGAAAATCAGCCATGCGGAGTGGGCATATTTAAGCTCAAAAGGAGATTTAGGCGGCATTCTTGTGGCCTGGAACTCTAGTATGTTTTGGCACAAGGAAATCATTAAAGGAACTTTCTCCATTTCCATTGTATTCCAGAATATCCTCACAAGTTGGGAATGGCTCCTCACGGCTATGTATGGGCCTCACAATGGCCAGGAGAAACCGAATTTTTGGGCTGAACTGTCTCAGTACAGGGATAATACAAGACTTCCATGGTGAGTCTGCTGGATTTCAACGAGAGTAGGTTCCCCAACGAAAGAACATGATGCATTAAAATCTCCCAAACTATGAGTTTATTCTCTATTTTCGTATCCAAATGGAAATTAATCGATTTACCGCTCAGCGAGGCCGAGTTCACATGGTCCAATATCCAAAACAATCCTATCTTGTCCAGACTGGACACAGTCCTACTCACATCAGATTGGCTGCTCAAATTCCCCCAGGTGTGCCAAAGAGCTCTAACCCGCTGCATCTCTAATCACAAACCCATTTTATTAGACTGTGGTGGCATCAAGTGGGGTAAGGCCCCCTTCAATTTCTACAATAGATAGTTTATGATTAAAGGTTTCAAGAGGAAAATAGAGAATTGGTGGAACTCTTATGGATTTCAAAGGATCAGCTTCCTATGTGCTAGCAAAAAAAACTTAAGGCTCTGAAGGAGCACTTCAAAAACTAGAGCAAGGAGTAAATGTCATTATATCTGTAGAATAAAGAATCGTGGTTAAAAGAAGTGGATTTGTAGAATAGAAAAATAGGGAAGGTCCCTTTAAATGAACAAAAATAAAACTTCAAAAGAGGAAGTAAATAGAAAGCTCCTACAATTGGATCGAGAAGAAGCTTTTTGGAGAATTAAGTTCCGTGAATTATGGCTGAAGGCTGGCGACAAGAACACCAGATTCTTTCACATAATGGCCTCAATGCATAGGAAAAAGAATTTCATGTCAAGAATTGTTATCAGAAACAAAGTATGCATGGAGACAGAAGATATAAAAGTCGAGATCACAAAATTCTTTCATGACCTCCTTAAGGAGCCTTTTTCATTGTGGCTCAGATTGAAGGGAGACGCTGTCAACTCTTTTTCTACCAAATGCAAGGAAGACCTTGAGAGTCCTTTGTCCAAGAATGAAATTTGGAGAGCCATCACTTCATTGAATGGGGATAAATCTCCTAGACCCAATGGGTTCACCATTTCTTTGGTGCAGAAGTGTTGGGGTTTCATGAAGGCTGATTTCATCTCAGCTTTTCAGGAATTTTAGTCAAAAGAAAGATTCGAAAGAAGCCTAAACGCCACTTTCATAGTCATCATTCCAAAGAAAGGTGGGGTTGAAAATACTAAAGATTTTAGACCTATCAGCCTCGTCGGTATTTTTTACAAAATTCTGGCAAAGGTCTTTTCTAACAGGCTTAAAGAAGTCCTTCCAATGATCATCTCGAATTAGTAGATGACATTCGTCTCGGGTAGACAGATCCTTGATGCCATCTTGATTGCAAATAAAGGCATGGATTTCTTTCAGAGGAACAAAGTTGAAAGTTTCGGTTGCAAACTTGATCTTGAGAAGGCCTTTGATCATGTTAATTGGAATTGTCTTAGTAACACTGAGTATTATGGGTTTTGGAGAGAAATGGAGGAAATGGTTTAAATGGTGCATCTCAACAGGTTTTTAAAGTTCCAGGGGTCTAAGGCAAGGTGATTCTATGTCCCCTTTCCTCTTCGCCATTGTCATGGAAGCTCTATTGCAAATGATCACAAAAGGCATAGCCATTAACATTCATAACCCATCACATTCCATTAAATTATCTCATCACTTATTTGTAGATGAAACTGACTTTTTGCAGCAATTCTTCTACCAAACTCAAGAACGCGAGGGCAATTTTGGTAGAGAACCGAAGAATTATGGTATTTAAATAATAAAAGAGGGAGAAAAAGGGAATTGTAAAGGGGGTCACAGTAGGTTTGTGTTCGTTGACGAAGTGGCTCATTGAGATCATTGACGGGGACACGTGTCTCGTCAATGAGGAGTTAGCGAGAGGGTTATTTCAGGGTTTGAAATTTGTCGACGAAGGTTATGAGTTTGTCGATGAACTCCCTTCTTGACCTCGTCGACAAAGTGAAGTGTCTCGTTGATGAAGTGTAGGCATATAAGTATGCCAAAATCGGATTTTCAACGCAGAAAACTTCATGCAGCTCTCTCTCTCTCTCTCTCTCTCTCTCTCTAACTTCGTCCTCTCCACCTTCTCTCTAGCTTTCTAGCCTGTTTATTCTCCGGTTCGATAATCTGAAGGCGTCACGTTACTCCTGGGAAGATTCTCTTCAAATCTGCTGGAGTAATCCGTTGGTTAGGCCAACTTGGGAACCATCCCAAAACCAAGGTGAGTGGATTATTTGAACATTTTCAGTATTACCCAGTTCAATTGAAGTCAGATTTTGCATTATGCGTGAAAATACTGGGGTTTTGTGAAGTAAAATTAAGATATTATATTTTTAGGAATAGAGTGTTTTGGGACCATGTGGACAAGGGTTGGGGACCCCAGTGGGTGGTATTTCAGGAACACAGGTAAAATGATATATGGATTATAGTTTATGATTTGTGCATGTGTGGATTCAGGGAGTATGTATATGATAATTATTTAGGTTAATTCAGTTGTTCAATTTGGAAAATATACATGTGTTATCTCAGGTTGTTGAAATTATGAATGCCGCACACGTGAAATTGCAAATAATAGTTAGTGCTCAGATAGTCAGGTAAGAGAAATATGTTATGTTAGGAATTTAGTATGATAGTCAGCAAAAATTATATGTTTTACCAGATTATTATTATTCAAACTATAATATATTTGTATAGCAGAAAATACAGATTTTAGAACAAGTGAATTTATTTATTTAAATTGTGTGGCATGAGTTAATAGCAAACTAGTACAATATTTATACAGTTTACGAATACCATGTTTTTTACAGTGTATTAGGCAGAAAATATCATGGAATAAATATATGTTTTATAAAATGATGATTTTCAGTATACATACAGATAGAAATTTACAGAATATTCAAAATATTATGATTTATCTATTTTCCATGATACCATGATTTATAGTATATGTATAGAAAGATATATTTACAGCATATTCAGACCATGATTTTAATCAAATAATCAGATATATAGACATTAAATGTTCAACCAGTTATTCAGATTAGCATATCAGTTTTATAATGTTTTAGTTATTATAAAATCATGGTAAAACAACAATATAGATATATCAGTTACATATGTATATAATATCATACCTTGATGGACTAGATTCAATCAGTAGAGCACGGTACTGTAGCTATTTTCAGTTCAGAGTGCAACCACGTTACTCAGATAGTATGTGATATTTAGCAGTCGATCGTGCCTATGTTGTGGATAGACTCCCCTTCAGATAAGGGTTGAGGAGGCCGATCTGACTATCGAAGTTCAATTGACTTACTCTAGTCGGTCAGTTAGGATAAGTTCCACCTTCGGTCCGAACAACCCTGTCATAAGGGGTTAAATCATGACTTTCAATTATCCATCCAGGGAAATTTTCTCAGTTATTATATATATGTATATTCAAGTTTACAAAAACCATAGATATACCTATGAATATTAGAAGTATTATGTTTGGAAAATTCTAGAAAAACAGTTTATGTTAAGCATATAAACTATAATGAAATGTTATATGTGTTTGGCAAATTCAATTATTTATGGTATTTCCAAATCAGTTTTATAATATGTGAACTCACCTGCCACACACTAGTTATAAAAAATTTTGTCTTACTGAGCATTGTCTCATCCCAGTGATTTAATATTTTTCAGGTGATCCAGTTAGGTGAGCAGATCAGGCTCATAGGTAGAGGGGACTACAGTACTGCCCTGATTGTAGGGTGCGTATTTTTGGGTAATTATTTTGAGTAGTTCCTAGGTCGAGATGAAGGTATTTTGAGTACTGTTGTGTATGTATATTTTGGGAAATATTCTGACACTCTGGTATTGAATATAGGGTTATGGTTGTATGTATTCTACTTCTTGCTACTTAGGTTGTTTATTGTGTCTCAGATTCCACAGGTCCTATCTGATCTGTGATATTGGGTTGATCTATATTAAAAGATATCAGAGCAGTGAAATCTCATATTATGCATTTTTTTTTAAAATAAAAAAAATAGCAAGAAAAAGCAAGTCGTTACAATTTTGTTGTGCTTTAAGGCAGTGGTGGGATTAAAAGTTAACTTATCTAAGTGTCGAATCTTCCCGATTGGTAACCTTGAAGATGTAGAGTTGAAGGCAGATATCTTGAGCTGTAAACTGGAATCCTTCCCCACTTATTACTTGGGTTCCCATGGGAGTAAATTCGAATTCTCGGAATATTTGGGATTTGAATGTGGAAAAAATGGAGTGGAAATTAGCAACTTGGAAATCAAAATTCCTTTCCATTGGAGGTAGACTAACCTTAATTAATTATGTTCTCTCCAATCTACCCATTTATTATACGTCCATCTTCCCTATATAGAAGAGGGTGGTTTATGTTCTCGAGAGGATGCAAAGAAACTTTCTATGGAAAGGAATAGAGGAGAAATTCAAATATCCCCTGACTAGATGGAGTTCAGTGACCCAATCTAAAAACCAAGGTGGACTAGGAATCAAACGCTTGGATACATCGAACAAATCTCTTTTAGGAAAATGGATTTGGCAGTTTAGTAGGGAGGACTAGAGTCTTTGGAAATTGATGATTTGCATCAAATACAGGAATAGGGTCTTTGACAGGTACTCGTCAATGTTCTCAGGTTACCTTGGGTGGAGCTTATGGAAAAACTTCCAAAATCTCAAGCTAGTTATTTGGGAACACATGAAGATCAATGTGGGATATAGGTGTAACTTCTGGATGGAAAACTAGGCTGCAAAAGCCACTATTCAGGACCTCTACCTGAATTTGTTCAGTTTGTCTAGACAGAAAAATGCTAAAGTGGTAGAAGTCTTAATTAAGCTTTCTGAATAGTAGACCTTTTTGGGATTTGGCTTTCAATAGGCAGGTTAAAGGCAATGAGGGAAATCATGTTGTTGAGTTGTTCAAACTGGTCTACAATGCAACAATCAGAAGGGGGGACTCTGACTCTTGCTCTTGGGATCTCTCTAGCTCACAAGTCTTCACAGTGGCCAACCTGTACAAACTCCTATCTCAAAAGGGCACACATAATAACCCAAGCCTATCTTCCAATAGGTTGTGGAACATTTTCATCCCTTCAAAGGTTAGCATCTTCTACTGGTTGACAATAAATAATAGAATTTTGAAAGTTGATAATTTGCAAAAAAGAGGCTGGATGATGGCTTCAATGTGCATGTGTTCTTTGCAAGGAGGAAAGTGAAGGGGTCAATCATCTTTTCCTCCATTGCCATTTTAAGAGGAAAATTTGGACTTTAGTTTGCCAAAGCCAGCACAATCACTTGGTCATGCCAAACAAGTTGATTTCAATGTTTTATATTTGGAGCTTTACTAATCTTAAGGGGTTTCTTAAAAGAGTAAAAACAGCTATTCCGACGGCTATTTTCTAGGAGATTTGGAGGAAAAATGTATATCTAACCTATTTCATTGGTCCATGTCCTATTTTCTTTTGTCTAACCTTGATCGGGAAGAGTTCCATTGTATTCTCTTTAAGCTGGCAGGGTGACTTCCCCTTTCATTTTTGTAGTATGGAAGGCCTGGAGTCATTTTCAGCATCTGATCTGCAACTCTCTTCATGGCACATTAGGGCTTTGAATCAGTGTAGATGCTGGCAGGCAGAAGTTGGTACGATCGAGGGAAGGTCTTATGAGTCTGGGTTGTTCAGTTGGTTCTCTTGTGGTGTAGAATCAATGCTTAAGGGGCACTGTCTTTTTCGGAAGGCTGAACTTGTGGTTTTTCAGAAGTTTCTAGTGGAGAATGGGGCAGGCTGCTTTTGTATGAGGTAGAAGCAGGCTCTATTGTCTCCCTTTTGGCCTGGAGAAGCTGGTTGCACCTGCCGGAGTAAGTGTCAAGTTTTAGTTGCCGGAGGAAGTAGCAGCTGCAGGCTCAAGCTGACAGCTGCAAATGGTGGAGGAAGTCATGCATCGGCTCATTCTCAAACAACATCAAGTTCTCAGCAATTGTTTTAGTTGCTTTGGTAGTTTCTTGTGTTGGTGTTTTCTTCAGCCCTCTGATGTTATCTTGGCTGCTCTCTATTTCTTTTGCCATGATGGCTTCCCGATCTTGGCTTTCCTGCAGCTTTGTTTCATCGAGTCTCTAGCTTGAGGCCGAATTTGGGGTTTTTCATATCGAGAGCAATTGGAGGTTGATGTTGATATTTTCTGTTGGAGGAAGTGGCATGCAGGCTACTTTTGCAGGTGGGAGAGGCAGGCCCTGATGGTGAGGCTGAAGTTAGCGACACATTTCATTTGCTGGAGAACGAAGCTGTTGCAGGCTGAATCTGTTAGCTGCAGATGGTAAGAAGTCAGACATAAGATCTGGTTTTGATTGGTTTCAAATTCTCAAAGGCTGTCTTACTTGTGTTGGTAGCTGGTGTGCTCTTCAGTTCTTTGATCTAATGTTAGCTAGTCTATGTTGTATTGCCATGAACTTCTTCATCTTCATGCAGTTTTGTGTCCTTAATCTTCTAGCTTGAGGTTTGCTCTTTAATGAGAACCATCAACTTTAATTTTCAAAAAAAAAAAAAAAAAAGAAGAAAATATTCTTGAAATGAGAAATATAATGAATTTAACATTTGACTTGATATCGAATCAAATGGTAAAATCTTTGACATGTGAAGTGTATAGCTATAAACCTATTCTAATCTCATGACAAACACTTATTAATTTAAACAAGTTATGCTTTTGCACATTACCAATTATTTTATTATAGTTATTTTTTGTTCTAAGCTAATGGACGGTGGCGAATTGCCATAGCCCATGGTTACTGTATATTCTAGGAACAAAATCTTTGTCAAGTGGAGAATCACCCAAAGGCCATTGTCAAAATCCTTGCCATTATCATTTGTTCATTAAGGAAAAACCTACACCATATTATACTTATTTTAATTAAAAAAGTACAAGGCCGAATGCAAAAGAATATTCATATAGCTGCTATTTAATTCAAGCCACAAATAAAGTTCACGATAAATGTAATTAATGAAGCCTCCTAAGCCGTGCCATGTGTAATACCAACAATAGTGCCATGGTATCTTGACATGGTGAAAGCAGTTTTTTCAAACTATTTTGGCAATGGTACGAACAATAGTGTGGAATTAAAAACAATTCTGGAAGGAATTTGTTTATGTAAACGACTTCATTATTTTAATGTGATTATTGAAAGTAACTCATGAATTGTTGTTGATTGGTTTCGGAAAGGTAAATGTACATTGTAGTATTTTTGAGATTTTTGGGAGGATCTTATGGCGGAGTTAAAAGGAGTGAACTTCATGAAAATTCATCAATATAGGTAAGGCAATAGTGCGACTGATTTTCTCGCTAGAGAGAGAGAAATGAGAAATAATATCATATACGAAAAACAACATTTTTTACCTCGTTTTCTAAAAGGTATCATTTGGATGGATAGGTTGGGTCTCACTTCCTTTCGTCATTTGTTCAACCTCTCGATTTTTGTTTGGTTGATTTAAATTTTTAGATTTTTTGATTTTAGTTTATTTTATTATTTTTGTTTTTGATAAGTCTATTTAGATTTGTTTCTTATTTATCTTTGTTTGAATTTGTAGTCTTATTTTTGGTTGGTTGTTGGTATTATTTTTTGGAGGCCTTTAATTTTTTATTTTTTATTTATCTGTAATCTCCCAATACTTGTCTTGTAATCATGATATTCCTTCACTAAAAGTGAGGGTATATTAATAAATAAATGGATGTGCCGCCTTCTTTTAGTTAAAAAAAAAAGTGTAATACCAAAATTTTAAAATTAAATAAAGAAGAAAGACAATCAATATTAAAATTTAGGGTTTTTTAAAAAGGCATATATTCTGCTCCAGCTTTTTATAAGTAAAAGCATGTGGATTTCTGCAATGGATTCCCAGATCCAAATCCACTCTCCTTTTAGATATTTGAACTCCAAAAAAAAAAAAAAAAAAAAAAAAAAAAAACTTTGGAGGATCAAACTAAGTCTTACCATACAAAAACTTACCCAGAAAACCTAATTTTAATTATATAATAATCTGCTTATGAGATATTTAAAGCAACAATAATCCTATATATCATGGCTTTCTACGTAAATATAGATTTAGTTCCAAAACATACCTTATCCCCGGACTACCTTATTAGCTACGAATAACTATTACACCTCTTAATAATATTTTGAAATCATTTTATGTTTAGGTACAACAGTGTGGCATAATTAATCAAGATAGATATTTCTTGAGCTTTTACTGTATAGTTAAGAAAACAGCTTGAGTCTAGGCATCAAATGCAAATGGGATATTTGGGGGTGAGTTTGGAGTTATGGACGAGTCCACACCTTGAAACTAGAAAAAACCCTTTTGGGGACGTAGGCCTTGTTTGGAATGCACAATCAACTATTAAAATAACTTACAAACTTGATTTCATTTTCAAAGTGAAAGACAAACAAAGGAAACAAACATACCCGTGGTGACAACAGTTTGCTTTTTCCCAAATGCTTCTAATATTACAGATGCCATGTCTATGGCTGTGAAGCAATGGAGAGAGAGAGAGAGAGAGAGTGAGAGAGCTTTGTAGAGGAATCTAAAAATACCTTGAAAGTTGAAGCATATATAATATACAATATATATGGAGAGAGAGAGAGAGAGAGAGAGAGAGAGAGAGAGAGAGGGAGAGCAGTATGTAGTAGTGTGTTGGGGAAGGAGAGAATATTCTGAGGCCACAATAGCTCAAGAGTAAGACTCCAAAGGTTATATAGTAAACAATGGTTGAAAGCAAAGACATGATTAGATTATGATGAAGGATGGCAGGAGAAGTCAGCCCACAACCAGACGACTGCTCAAACTCCTAAAAATTCACTGCCTTTGTCAGCTCCCTGTCCTTTAATCTTGTTCCCTCACCTCCCAAGCTCAAACTATAACAGCTTTTCTTTAATTCGCTGCACTGAGGCTTGTATGTGCGCTTCCTTCACGTAAAAGAATGTGTATATCTACGATTGCATGGATTATTTGATTTACAAAACAACATAAAAAAAGAAGAAGATGATATTTAAAGTGATGACCATCCATCGCTAGCCGCTACTTGCTAGGTAAATGGCCAGGAAACAGTAGTGCACGTGAATATATTTTTTAATCTAATTTGTATTCAAATGTAGGTGGAATGGGCTAGCCATCACTTTTAAGCCATTTGATTTTCTCATGACCGTTCATAGTTGACTCCCCATGCAATAATAAATTTGTTCCTAGCTAGTTAACTGCTTCCAATTATGATTTTTGGAGCTTCATTGGTAGTTCAAGTAGTGTTGAGCTTAAATTACAAAATTTACAGTTACCATCTCAACTAAGTCCTTTTATACTCAAGATTCGAACTTAGGATGCAGTTTTTATTTTTATTTTTATTTTTAACTTAAAGACACATTTTCTATGAACAAAATATTAGTCTGTCTCTTACAAGTCGTAAAAAAAAAAAAAAAAAAAAAAAAGGGAAAAGAAAAAGAAAAGAGAAGACGAAAGTTAAAAGTGTGCCTACAATTTTATAAAAATATTTTTTATCACTCCATTTAATTAAGCACGTAACATATAGAAAAGAAATCACCTTTTTAAAGAATTAGTATTATTTCATATAATGGATTAAAAATTATAAGTTAATAAAAAGAATCAATTTATCAACTTGGTTAACAATTGAAAAGTTTATTGATTTATTTAGTTGCTTTAGATAGCTAGATCGATCACATAGTTATTAACATGAAATCGGAGTCTGTAAGGACTTCAAGATTTGGAAATCCCATAACTAATTAGCAAAATATTTAGATACAAGAAAAAAAAATTATTTAGCTTTAATTGAATGTGAAAGAAATCAATCTGCTTACTAGGAAATATATCAAGTGCTTTTCCCATCAAATTAATGTAATATTTGAAAGAAGCAGTAAATTGATCAAAGAGTCCTACAAGTTATCTATTACAATATTTTAATTTGAATTTACATGGCTAAATGTCAAACTTATCTTAAATTCTTATGTTTCTTTTTGTTGACCTTATAGGTCATATCCCGTTTTGACAATGACAAATAGTTTTGTATCTTACCAGTGTCTTGATTTTTTTCACAGGACTATTCTTAGCATGCAATGACAAAGATACGGATGATGCCATAAGAGAACTCAATGCTCACACCATATGATGGCGTTTTGGAGAAGCAAAGGAAATGAAGACCACTATTCTCAATTTTATTTTCATTTAAATTTGTTGGTCTGTAATAATATGGTTTGTAATAATTGCATTACATGCATGATAGGATGCATAAGCTCAAAAGACTGTAGAATGACCTTAGGGATCACCTTCGGTCGACCGAAGGTCAATCAACGTCAGATTTTTTGGGTTAGCTCAAGGCCCTAGATTGACCTTAGTTCACTTCATGAAAAATCCCCTCAAGCCTAAATGCAAAAATATACAAATAGGGATAAAATCATAAGGTCAAAAGAAGAAGAAAACTTTTTGAAGTACCTCGATTGACCGAACCATTGGTGTTGTAAACGCCTCGGTAGACTGATCGACTAGAAAGTCAATATGTTGACCTGCTCGGTCAACCAAACCAAATTGAACGCACCGTCCACGGTCGACCGAACTGTGACAGTCCGTTCCTACCTTCCACGGGCGACCGAATGTTCAGTTCAAAATATGCCTCAGTAAACCGAAGCCCATGAACCGCAAATCGAACTGGTGGATAGGCGACCGAGCCTCGAAGGTTTGGGAAATCACCTCTGTTTGGTCAACCAACCGTTTCCCACAGCAAACCCAACCTTGCAATCATTTCAAAAAGGTTGTGTCTGTTCAGTGGACCGTCGCTGAGGGTCGGTCAACCGAACCTCTTAGGTTGAAATTTTTTAACTGCGATAAAACGAGGTTAATTTTAATTAACCTTCATTAAACTTTTCTAAAATGAATCTTGTGTTCCCCAACGGTTATAATTTGTTGAATATCTATAAATACTCATTCATTTGGAGAGATTAAGCATTGATTAGCAAACTTGATTAACAAAACCTCTCTAAAAATCTTTGCAAATTTCTTTTATACTCTTTCTCATACAAGCTTACATTTTTACTCCTACTGATTCTCTCTTGCAAAGTCATTTAAGTAAGATCTAGTGTTTTAAGATCATCCATTTCAATTTACAAAAGCTCACACTCTTATTGCACATTCCCATTTGAAATTGATTTTTATAATAGTGAGCTAGAGTTTTCCCTTGGTATTTAATCCATAATATTTTTTGGAAAACTCTTGAGCTTGTGAGCCTTACATTCTTGTTGCAAGATTCAAGGGCTTGTCTTGTGCTATTGGCTATTTCATTTTTGACAAGCTAGAATCTGAATATCTCTTATACTTTATATTTGAAAAATAATTCTTGAGATATTTGCTTTTGTTGTAAAGATCTTTGAGATTGTTTCTTGTGATTGATATACATATATTGACTCAAAGATTTATTCACAACACTCTCACGTATAAATTGTTATAGTTGCATATAACTGAGAGTTGGGATATAGACTTCACTGAGTTTATACATTCATATCATACTGAAGTGAAATTTGTTATTGTATTGTGCATATTAGTACATATCTGCTTATTGGGGAAGCACATATATTGTACAAGAAAATTATACTAATTTTCTATTTTATTCCAGACGTGGCTTGAGGGGGTGTTAGCTTAACACATAAGGATTGATTGTAAAATTTGAGGTCAGTCTTGGTAATTTGACCTAATGTTATATATGGTGCCACTCCACCTGTTAAATGAGCAATAGTGGAATCCTCGGGCTTGCGATCTAGAGGCGGGGATGTAGGCATTATTGGCTAAATCCCAATAACATATCTTGTGTATGCTCTTAAATTCCTACACTTTAATTTCTTGCACATGTTTGCTTACATTTAATTTATTATGAGTGTGTGCATGATTTAAATATTGTGAATGATTGTGATAAACTTAGCTTGTTGTACTTGCTTTGATTATCTGCTCAGTTAAATTCTTGTTGGGTAATTGGTATTTGTTTAGACATACCTTAGGTTGCAATACACTGCTTATGGACTCGAATTAAACCTAGGAAAGTTTTAAATACCCAATTCACCCCTCTCATGGGAATACACCAAAGTTAACACTTTCGTATTGATTTAGTACCCTTTTTAGGGTGGTCCACTGAGTGAAGCCAGAAAGAGAAAGAGACCAATGTGTTTCACTTATTATGTCGTTATTATGTACCCCCATAGTGTGGAGCCAACACAATTTGACAACCCATTTCTTATTCATAGGTCATGTGTATGTATGTGACGTTTCATTACATTTTCAAATTTTTCATTCTCCATATAAGGTTCAGAGTATTTGGTGCCAGAGTTCAGCATTAATTTGTCTAATTTTGATTCCTTGTATCATATTTTGGTTCATTTTGTGAAATTAATCTCTCCTTACTCACCCATGGGCGATGTAGGTTTCAAAGATAAACCATGTAAATCTTGGTATTTATACTACATTTTTGTATATGTTGACTTTTTGAGTCTGATTCCTGTTTTGATGCTGACAAAGAACGTGCATCTTATGTGTGCATTTAAGTGCATGAACATGTACATATTTCAGATCACACATAAGATCAAGGGAAAATTGATTCCAGAGGAACATAAAAAGCGATATTGTTTGACATATTCCATAAAGACATGAGAGCAAAGAAGAAGAAGAAGAAGACATATGTTTCAATTTGTAAATGCATTTAGTTTCATATCTGATCTGTAATAATGCATACATCCAACATGATATGATTTGAATGATCACATGACCGTAGTTTGACCATAGGGAACCAAATGACCTTAGGGCACTTAACAATTCTAAGAAAAACCTTTTTCTAAAAATTAAAATCATACAAAATGTTTAGAAAAAATTTGGAGTCATATTTGGGGCAAAAACAGACTTCAGTCGATCAAAGTTGGGTTTTTAGGCTTAATTCAAAAGCTTCAGTTGACCGAAGCCTTTTAGTTTAAATAAGCTTGGTTGACCGAGCCAGCCTTGAGTCAAAAGTTTGACTTGCTCGGTTGACCGAACCCTTTTACTTCAAATCAGTTTGGTCGACCGAACTAGTCCTATGTCAAAAGTTTGACTTGCTTGGTCGATCGAATCCTTTTAATTCAAATCAGCTTGGTCGATCGAACCAGCCCTGAGTCAAAAGTTAGAGTTGCTCGGTCGACTGACCCACTTTTGAACTAACCTTCCTCGGTCAACCGTCCCCTGAGAATTTCACCTTTTCATCCAACTTAGTTGACCGAACTCATAGTTCAAAATAGCCTTGGTCGACTGAACCTCAAAAATGGTCAATCGGATTTTTACCTTGGTCGACGAAACCTACGAAGGGTTCAAAATCACCCTAATACAGTTGACCAAACCTGTAGTTCAAAATTGCCACGGTCGATCAAACTTATAAAAGTGGTTGACCGAACCTTGAATATGGTTGACCGAACCTCTCGGGTTGTTAGGTTTTTACCGTGGTAAATAGGGGTTAATTTTTTTATTAAACATGGTTAAACATTTTTCAAAATTCCCTTTGTATCCCCAACGGTCATATTTTGGCCAAAATCTATAAATATCCCTTCATTTGCTTAGATTAGCAACTTTGATTAACTCCAAATTCTCTTTAAACCTTTGTTAATCAAAGTTCCCTCAAATCAATTTTTATTGATCAATTTTTATTGCTAAAATTATTCTTTTGAGGCTAAATATTTTAAACAAAACTCTCCAACTCTCTTTCCATTCACTTATTTCAAAATTACTTTGGAAGTGAGTATATTTATTTTGGCCATTTATTTTTATATTCACATGCATATACTCTCACTTATTATTAATTTTTGAAAATTATTTTTGAGAGTATAACTTTGGTTTCTCGTGACCATTCCTTTTGATAAACATTCTTGGGAGAAATTATTTATTACACAAATATTATCTTGAACTTAAACTCCAGATTCTCCAAACACTTTTATTTGAAAAAAAATTTGTTGGAGAACATATTTCTAATATATATATTATTTGTGCAAAAATTATTGGAAGAGCAAAACTCTATGTTCTCCTATATTTTTATTGAAATATATTTTTTGAAAAAATTTCTTCTTAGAGTTTAAATATATTTAAGTACCCTTTCTCTACTAAGTATATTTCATATCATATTAGAGTGTGTGTATTTAGAGCTTAAACGTTGTACATCTCTGCTTGTATTTAGAAGCACTTTATCATATACAAAAATATTTTTTTTAATGTATCGGTTGGGTTCATCCCGGAATTGAACTGGAGAGTCTCATCCCCATAAGTGAGACCGATTGGGTTCAATCCAATAATTGAATTAGGAAGTCTCCGCCCCGTAAGGGGGACAAATTGGGTTTAGCCTTATAATTGAGCTGGGTTTACCTCACCCCGTAAAGAGAGGTCATAACGGCTTTTTCTCTGCCTGTTTAAGTGAGCAGCGATAGTGAAATACTTGGGGGGGGGGGGTATGCCCAAGGCGGGGACATAGGTTGGTTTGGCGGAATCTCAATAACAAATATCGTCTCTCCCTCTCTCTCTCTCTCTCTCTCTCTCTCTCTCTCTCTCTCTCTCTCTCTCTCTCACATTTAATTTTCACACTTTAATTTCCATATGTATATGTCTGTTTATTTATAGTTATAATTATTTGCATGCACATTTATTTTAAATGAGATACACGTGGATGTTTGCATTGATAGTTTAATTGTTTTACATACACGCTTTCAACATTGAATAGGATATGAACTGTGGTGAATCAAAAAATATTTAAATTAGTCAAAAAATTTTAAAATCCAATTCACCCTCCTCTTGGGATCACACCAATTCCAACAGTATGCTTTACCATTGTATTTATTAATTTAGGCCGAGTTTGTTCTTAACAAATAAGTAGTAGAGCCTAGTTTTTGGCTTTTAAGTTTTATGATAATGATTGTAATCATGATGCTATTGCATTTGTAGCACTAATTTTATTTTGTGGCAAGTCAAGTGTGCAATCGTGACTTCAATGAGATGTTTTCCATAGGGATGGAGAAGATGTCATCGACTTTGAACAAATTATGAGAATGAGAGAATGAATCTTAGAATTATTTGATGTTTTGAACAAGACTTCTACTGTTGCTTTGTGACTCATGTTGTAGTTTTTTTTTGTTGCGATGAAAAGCCTCATGAATAAAATTGTTTGAAGCGACAAATGTTTTCATGTAAGATGTTCAAAGTAAATTTTGTAAATGTTCACTTTAACGAATTCAAGGCAATGGTTACAATTTTGGAATTTCAAATGTGAAATATGGAGGTGATAGTTTAGAGACACTATGCTATATAATATAGAAACCATTGACGCTATACAAATAGAGAAGTCATTTCAATGTTAGAAGATGTTCAAACATCATTGTTTATGCTTTGGGAGTGGTAATGGATACGAATTGTATTAATGAAACTTCACATATGTGTTCAAATTTCATCATCTGTAGTGATTCTATGTAGTGATATTTTGCTAAGATTAAGGAGTTAAATTAAGTTTCTTCACAAAAAAAAAAAAAAAACCATGCATGGGAGATTGTGAAACTATTGATTGGTTAAAAAGTTTTCATTGCAAATAGTTAAGGATACTCGATTGAAGGGTTGAGGATATTAGAAATGGCACATAGCTAGGAAGGTGTTGCAATTGGTGTGATCCCAAGAAAAAAAGAGGGGGGGTGGGGGGGGGGGGGGGGGAGGGGGGAGGGGCATGAATTGGGTATTAAAAAACTTTTTGGCTCAATTAAACATATCGCTGATTCACCACAGATCATATCCCATTCGATGTACATGCGTGTATGTGAAATAATTTAAGCAAAACATACACGTATGCAATATATCTTATTTAAATAAAATGTATGTATGCAAACAATTATGACAATAAATATAAACAGACATACATGTGCAGATTAAAGTGCAGGAATTTAAATAAGATAGATAGAGAGAGAGAGAGAGAGAGAGAGAGAGAGAGAGAGAGAGAGAGAGAGAGAGAGAGAGAGAGAGAGAGAGAGATGATATTTATTATCGAGGTTCGACCAAACCAGCCTATATCTCTGCCTTGGGCATACCCCTTAAGAATTACACTATCCTTGTTCACTTAAAAGGGAAGAACAAAAGCCGTTACAACCTCTTCTTAAGGGCGAGGTAAACCCCAGTTCAATTTACAAGTTCAGTCCAATTGGTCTCCATTACAGGGCGGAAACACCCAAGTTCAATTTCGGGCTGAACCCAACTGATACATTAAAACCATTTTGTACATATAAAATACTTCTGAAAATACAAGCAGAGATGTACACATTAAAACTCAAATACATACACTCTAATATGATATGAGCTATACTCAATAGAGTAAGGGTGTTTATCAAATAATGTTTACACAACTAATACATGTGTGTGTATAAAGATATATTCTCTAACAAAGATTTTTGCAGATAAAAATGTTTAGAGAATTTGGAGTTTAAGCTCAAGAAAAATATTTATGCAATAAATAATATCTCCCGAAAAATATTTATCAAGAAAATAATCGGGAGAAACTTAAGCAATACTCTCAAAAATAATTTTCAAGATAAAAGTTATGTGAAAGTAAAAGTTATGGATTAACGATATGAATGCCCAAAAATAAATGTACTCTCTTCAAAAGAATTTTTGAAATAAAAGAATGGAAGAGAGTTGAAGAGATTTGTTTAAAAGATTTTGCTCAAAAAGAGTAACTTTAGCAATAAAAATTTGTTTGGGGAAACTTTGATTAACAAAGGATTAAAGAGAAATTTGAATTAATCAAAGTTATTGATCTAAGGTTATGAAGGGGTATTTATAGATTTTCAGGAAAATATGACCGTTGGGGACTCGTTCGGTATTATTAGAAAAGTTTAATTAATTTTAATCGTGTTTTTAACATTTAAAAAAAGCTGGAACTCGAGAGGTTCGGTTGACCAAGGTCAAGGGTTGGTCGACCATCCTGTGTAAATTTTAAGTTTTCAATTGAAACTTGGTTGACCAGAGAAGCCGAACGGTCGACCATCGTAGGACAACTTGGAACCCTTTGTGGGTTTGGTTGACCAAGGCTCAAGGATGGTCAGTTGTTCTATGCAGTTCGGCCAACCAGGGGCATTTTGAACTGGATGGCCGATCGACCGAGTATGGTGAAAAAGGTCAAATCCAAGGTTTGGTAGACTGTGGAAGGTGAGTTCAAAATTGGTCAGTGGATCGAGCTACGTCAAATGTTGACTTTTCCAAGGTTCGATCGACTGAGTTGATTAATACTAAAATTGGTTGGTCGACCGAGCTCAGTAACTTCCTAAGTTTAAGCCCTAATTTGACCCTAAAGTTATTCCAAAAAAATTTATATGATTTTAGACTTTTTAGAAAAAGGTTTTTGGTGCAAGTGTTGGGTCCCCTATGGTCAGCCTAAGGTCATTCTGAGCTTTCAAATATATCATGAGATGCATGCATTATTACAGATCAAAAATATAAAAATTAAATGAAATACATCTAAAATCAAAATGTCTTCTTCTTTTGCTCTTCATTTTCCATGGAATTCTCTAGAAGTGTGTGAGCTTTATGTCCCTACTGGCTTCCATTTTTTGGTTTCTTATGTTCGTGCTGAAGTGAAAACCTATACACACACTAAATGCACACATAAGATACTGGTATTTTATCAATATTAAAACAGGGATCAGACTCAAAAAGTCAATAGAAGGTGATATAATCCGATTAGGAGCTAAAAAATTTTGATGTGAAAAGTTGTGCATTCTTGTACAATAGATTGTGAGTACTATCTACATGGCTTAAGAATAACAAATTTCTTGTTGAGGAAATCATTGTATGACTCGAAACAATCTCCAAATATTGGTAAAAACACATGGATAGTTTCATGATTGGTATCAATTTTGTTAAGAGTGACCAAGATGCTTGCATGTATCTTCGTAGAATCTCATATTGTGGTTTCACATTTTTTTTTTTTAAAAATTAATGGCATGTTGATAATTTCAGGAGCTTGTGTGTAATTTCAGTTAGGTGGTGAGTTTGAAGCAAAGGATAGGAGCTGATACGAAGATTTTGGTTATGGAGATTTACAGGGAACACAAAAAGTGAGAAAGCTAAAGTTTCTCTAGAAGTAGAACACTGAAATTAAGAGATAATTCATGGACTCTTCGATATGTAAAAAAAATATAGCACGCATTCAATGCATTTTAGCCTTTGACAAGCAAAAAAGTGAAAGATGCAATCCACTTGCAGTGCACTTCAAATTGTCAACATCATTATCGCAATAGACTGTTGAGGAGGAGCACATCTTGATGGCCCATGTTCTATATGTTTTTAATATTTGGATTATTATGTATCCCATAATTTACACTTGTTCAATTGTTATCCATTTAACTATTGTTGTCTCTAGATGATACATGATTTATTCAAGTAAAAACATAATTACCAAGCTATGAAATGGATCTACTATGCCTTTGACAAAAGAATTGCTTATAATACATGATCAATTATGCTACTCAACTTATGGCGGAGTTGTCAGCAAATATGTTTGCTTTAATTTTGTTTGGGGTTTGATAAGAGGTCAATTCTAATAGGAAATGCTTTGCTTATGAAAGGATTGCCATTACTTGGAAGACTAAGTTTCAGTCTAATGTTGTATTATCGATCCACTACTATCCATTATATAGATAGAGTACATAGAAATTACAGAAGCAACAAATGAAGCTTTGCGACTAAAAGTGTTAATTGACAATATGGCTATATAGTAGTAACGTACTATTGTATTTTGTGGTTACCGAAGAGTCATTAACTTGACTTAGAATTATAAATTTTTCATCAGATCGAGGATCAAGTATGTTCATGTGATGCATCAATTTTTTGCGACCAAGTATGTTCATGTGATGCATCAATTTTTTGCGAGATCATTCTGTGGAACATGGTGAAGCTAATGTTAACAAGGTAGCTTTTAAAGATATCTAGGAGATATGATAATTAATCCATATCCCATTAACAAGTGTTGACATAGGTTGGGTTTCATTGGCATTTATTGTAATTGAGTTGTATCCTTAAGAGGCTTGTGGAGAAGGTGGGGGCCAGGAAGTTCTAGTACTTTGATTGAATTGAAGGCAAGGAGCATGGAGATTTGAGAATGAACTCAATTCTAATGCCGCACCTATTGATATGGGGTTCCTAGCTTCTAAGATTGGGTAGAATGGATTGAAGACATGTGGAAAAGGTTTGCTGTGTTTGCTTATTAATTTCGGTACAGTTATGTGGAGCTCTCATTGTACAAATGGAATTGATTGAACTCGATGACTAACCATTTCATATTCACGAGTCTTATACATATATAACACACAATAGGGTGAGTCACAGGGAGTTGCATATTATATGAATGAATGATGAAATATATACAATTCCAATTTAATTACAATACATCAATTTTTATATGAAGGATCAAATTATTCACAAATTAAATTCAGTGGACTTCATATAATTTTCACTAAGAAATTATCATTATTGTTATTTTGATAGGATAAGCATTTAACGCTTTGTATTAGTGATGTAATACGAAAACTTAACAATTAGCATTGAATTTTATTTTGGTTTTGTTTCAACGGAGAGCTAGAATTCAAAGTTGGTTATTTTTGATTGGATAAGCATTTAACACAAAATCTAATGCCAAACTGCACTGCCTTTGCTTCACTCATCTACTAATGGTGAAACCAAAGTGATGCAGTTCTGTTCCGCGCAGCAGCGTATGAAACATGTCGACGTCATGGAGGATAAAAAAAGCTTCCTCACGAACTTGGGTGGGGATGTTGCAGATAATAAATTATGGGATAATCATTCCAAATAGTAAAGGCGTGAAGGCTAGCTTTATGCCGACCTGATCATGTGTCATCTTGCACCATTGGGTCTAGCCTACCTCCTCTTCAACGCGAACCCTCCTACCCCAAAGGCCAAAACCCCCCATGGGGGGCTTTCTTAGCTTCCCCCCTTCCTCTCTGCAACTTTAACTTTTCACCGCCCCCCAAAACTATTAGTATTCTATTCACACCAAAAGGAGGTTAAAGAGTACTACAGCATCATAAGTGTGCGTATGTCTGCGATCAGAGAAAGGCCACAAGGTTACTCACTCTCTTTGGTTATGTTTTCCTCTTAATTATTCCACATCTAAAAACTCCCCTTCGTGTGTGTTAGAGAGAGAGAGAGAGAGAGAGAGAGAGAGAGAGAGAGAGAGAGAGAGGAGGAGAGAGAGAGATCCAATCCTTTATGCTGTATTCATGATCATCTTCTATAATTAACTAAGACTGGAATATCACAATAAGAGGTAATCATTCTATATAGTTTCTTTGGTTTCCGTTTGATTTTATTCTGGTTGTAGTACTCTCCTTGATGTCCCGTCTTATGTAGATCGACTTAATCGACGCAAATTAAGCACAATATGTTTGAAAAGATGGAAGAAGCAGCAATCTCAAATGGTTTCATCCAAAACCCAGTAGGTGGATCCAATCCACCCATCACAAAGAAGAAAAGAAACCTTCCGGGAACCCCAGGCACACTAGCTTCTCTTCTCCCAAGCTCTAACATAGCTTTATTATTGCTTTCCTTCTTTCTGCCATAACTTTATGATCATGGGTATATTCACCGCAGATACTTGTCATGTTTATTAAATTACACAGATCCTGACGCTGAAGTCATAGCCTTGTCACCGAAGACTCTCATGGCTACCAACAGATTCTTGTGTGAGATATGTGGGAAGGGTTTCCAAAGGGATCAAAATCTCCAACTGCATCGGCGAGGACATAACCTTCCATGGAAGCTCAAGCAGAGGAGCAGCAAGGAGCCGAGGAAGCGCGTTTACGTGTGCCCTGAAAAGACCTGTGTTCACAATCACCCATCGAGGGCTCTCGGAGACCTGACCGGCATAAAGAAGCATTTCTGCCGGAAGCACGGGGAGAAGAAGTGGAAGTGCGAGAAATGCTCAAAACGCTACGCTGTGCAGTCAGACTGGAAAGCACACTCCAAAACTTGTGGCACTAGGGAGTACAAATGTGACTGTGGGACTATATTTTCAAGGTAATTGCTCCTACTTCATTTCTGCTACTTCATTTGTTCAGTGATGGAGAAGACGAGATTTTATTTTAATTAACGAAAAATTAGCTCCCCAAAGAAGAAAATTAAGGGTGGCAAATGAAGCATGATGGTGGTGGTGTTTGTGGTGGCAGATTGTAGTTGAAAACCATATAGCTTTCTGTATGCTAAGTACTGCTTAAACACCCAGCGAAGAAAAAAATGTGAGGACCAAAGTGGATTTCTAATTTAGTGGTTGAGATATCTGGTGTGACAGACATCTTTCGCTCTCTCTCTCTCTCTGGCTTTTGGCAGAAGAGGGGGTCATAGAGTCATAGTGAAGACAAACGGATTCCTAGAAAGACAAATGTTGTTGATTTAAATTCCTCCATATATACTGTTTTTGAAGGGTGATTTTCTCCACACACACACACACACACACACACGCACGCACATATATATATATATATATATATATATATATTAATTACATTATAATCATTTACTTTCCTGCATCTAGCATGTTTGTCAATGTCTTTGGGTTAATATATAGGACACTGTTTGTTGTTTTCCCTGATTAATTAACTGGGTTTGACTGTGGATCACCGTAATTGGAAAATCCATGTCAATGGACCCAAATTAAAGTTCTCTCATCTTTTTTTTTTTTCAATTACGATCTTATCATATCATCCATATATTCTACTTTTTTAAAAGTTCTCTTTGCATCTGCTTTAATTCATTTTTCTCTTCATTCTGAGTCTTAATTTGAACTGAACTAGTGTTTTCAACTTCTCTGCAACCAGGAGAGACAGCTTCATCACTCACAGGGCCTTCTGCGAAGCCTTGGCAGAAGAAACGGCAAGAATCAATGCAGCAAATTACATAAACAATGCAACTTCTGTCAAAAATATCAATCATCATTTCATGATCGGGTCCTCACTGGGGCCTAACATGGCTCAAGACTTGCCTATTTTCAATCCAATCTCAAGCATTACTGATGAAACAATAGAACAATCCAAACGACCAGGATTTTCTTTGCAGATGGGAGAAGAACCACTGCTGGGTCATGAATCAATGGGCAGCAATAATCTCCAAGAAATTCACCAACTCGTGTCTGTGAGTTCAGGAGTGATGTTTACAGATCCCCTCATCATGTGTTCAAATCCCCTGCCGCCTAATTATCAGCTAAACTGGGATTTTGGAAGTAAGCTATCTTCAAATAATGCTGAGGAACTAACAAGCAGCACTTCACTTCCATTAAGCAACAACGTTAAGGAAAATGGCACTGAAGATCAGCTTGTGAGTGTTCCTTCCTTGTACAGCACTCACCATCAGTCCCATCAAACACATTCCGCTAATATCTCGGCAACAGCTTTGCTGCAGAAAGCTGCAGAGATAGGTGCAGCTTCAAGTGACCCATCCTTTCTTGGAAGTTTTGGCATCAAGTGCAATAACATGAACTATGTCCAGGATGGAAACAAGTTTTATGGATTAATGTATGGTTCAAACCCAATGGATCACTGTAGCAGCATTAGAAGTGATGTCGAAAACTCGACAAATGATCTTTCCACCTTGAACCATTTGCAGATGTGCCCTGCGAAACGCCAAAAGACACAGAGTGAAGAGAGTGGAGTGGGGCAAACCAGAGATTTCTTAGGCGTTGGTTCAAGGACAATCTGCCATCCATCATCAATCAATGGATGGATTTAGTCTTATGGGTATTTCTTGCACTGCATAGTACTTTCACAATGGGAAGCAAACTTTGAAAATAAAGTGGAAGTGGATGAGAGAGAGAGAGAGAGAGAGAGAGAGGGAGGGAGGAGATTGATTTTAGTATTGGGAAACTTTGTAAGGGGGAAAAGGTGGCTTTGAGTGGTTGATGAGAGCAAAAAGTTGGGCTTAAGAGAACTATTTCAGCTGAAGAGTGAGATCCATGCATATTCTCTTGAACCCTGAGAGCTTTTCCCTTTACGAATGGAGTCTTTATTTTTGATAAAGGGGTAGGAGTAGTGGGGGCAAAGCAAATGCACCTTTTGAACTCCATTATTGCGCATCGTTCATCTCTACTGTGCTTGCATTATTTTTCAAACTGGACTCAAAAGACAATTAATTTCAGTGGCAAAAAGCTTGATTTTATAAAAAATTATTTTATTAGCTTACATAGCCTACTGCTTAAATTAATAGTCTTATGTTAATGTTGATTGCATGCCTTTTGCAGAATATGGGTACTTATGTGGTAGGATAACATACACATACATATATCTACATACGTATAAACAACACGATACATATACACACGCGTGCGCATGCACACATGCAAAATATATTAAAAAAATTATTGTGCCTCAATCTAGCATTGTAGGAGTGTTTAACATGGTTTTTGAGCTATTGTATGGCTTAATCTTCATTGTTTAAATCCAGAAATTCGTGCAAATCCCTATTATTCAAAATTTTTACATGTTGAATTATAAGGGAGGACATATATAAATAAAGATTATTAAACCAATTTAACTTAGTTAATTTGAAAGCTTAATTAAAATATTTACATCATATTATTATTTAATAGAACAACGATCTGGGAAGCATATATAGTGACAATGACAAATAAACAAAACATTGAAGGGGTGTGGTGGATACTAATGTCATATTGTAATATTTTAAAAGTAAAAAAGCTTAAATAACAAGGTAGTGACCAACAAAAGAAGTGTTGACCAAGATTGAAATTTAACCCTTCATTAATTTCTAAAATAATCAAAACTTATTTTCTGAATGTGTAAGATCAAATAATTGAACCACTTGATCTCAACATAGGAGGTCCTTGCATCACTTCACCAAGTAGAATAAAGGACTTGTCATTTATGACATTACATACATTGGAGGGCCAGTTTGGATTCCATTTGAATCCTTCTAAACCCTAATTTTGATTCAAGCCTTCAATAGTAGCCTTTAGCTCAGCCACATGAGAGTTGCACATTCCCAAATTGACCGCAAACCTACCTCTACAACATGCATGATAGTTGCACTACTAATAAAAAAATAATAAAATTGGCAATGTCAGACAAATGTTGTCAAAAAATGGCACAGTTGTTGTCTATAGTCATGTTGTTGCATTTGTTACGTCACAATTTTCATACCATTTTTTTTCAATAAATAATAAATATTTATCAACATCGGCCACATCAAAACCTTGATACCATTTAAATATAATCCGACCCGAAGTGGGATGTCGGGTAATTGGTCCATCATATAATTACACACCTGACAGCGGAAGTCCATAAATACATACCATCCAGAATACAAATAACCAGAGTACTAAACATCCATACACATATACATATCTAACACATTCCCAAAAATCAATAAAAAATCCTAGGGGAATCATCCATCCCTAACTCAAAACACTCACCCTATCTAATCAGGGTATTAGCTCCCCTTCATCTCGGAGCTCTATCTCCTGGTCTGTTATGGTTCCCTGAAATATTTAAATATATGGGTGAGACACATTTCAATAAGATGGAATACATTATTTACAGTGTGCGGCAGTATGAGTTTCATTATATCATAACATATATTCATTTCAGTGATAATACCTTCTCAGAAAAATATACCAATTTCGTATTTATAATCATATAGATATACAACACAAGCTTTTAAAAGTTTTAATTCCCTTTTTCAATCTCATTCACATGCAACCCATGTTTATCAGCAAAAGTTCCCGAGGATAGGGGAGATTATACGTCCATATATGTAGCTCTCCTCTGTTCTGATATCGTTTGTAACTTTACCCGATTAACATGGGTTCGACTACAATTGATACTTATCAGGGCACTCACCTTACTCAGTAAGCCCTTAAGTGGAGAGTTTTACTTTGCTCTATTTATTTATGTTATTAAACTCACACTCTTTCTTTTCACTTTCAATTTTATTTCATCATCTAGCATATAAGTGTCCTTGGTAACTAGTACATCTACGTCTGTGACTCATGACTTCCTTGAGGATATTCTTCACACCAAGTTTCCCACCATGTTCAAGGTTGTGTGGCCCGAAGGCTTGATCTAACCGCGGTTGGCCTACTCAGTTAGATCAAAATAAACAATCCATAACTCATCTGTAGTAAGAATGGTCTGCCATAAACCCTAGTCCCAGGGGGCAAAACCACCCTTCTCACTAACTCATTCAACAATCATGCCACACGCTCCACAAGTCCATGTGGTTGCACATAATCACCACTAGCAACGGTACCGTGCTCAATATCAACAATCATTCATCAGGGTTCTCATTTCCATATTTCATCATTCACATTCCAGTATTCATAATTGCAATATTCACATTATAATTTTCCACATTTCTACATTCACCATTCCAGTATTCACATTTCACATTCACATTGCAGTATTCACGTTGCAATATTCACATTCTCATATTCGCATTTCAGTATTCACATTTCAACATTTTCATTGCAGTATTCACATTGCAATATTCACATTTCCAGTAATCATATTTCAATTAACATTCACATTGCAGCATTTACATTGCAATTCACATTTTCATACTCACATTTCAGTATTCATATCTCATCACAATAGTATATATCACATTTCACTATTCACATAATTTTCTGTTTCTTTCTCTTCTTTTCAATACCCATTTCATTCTCCTAATAGTATATATTTATATCTCATTCTAGATATTTCCACATTTCTTAATAATACATAACATATTCTCATATTTCCCCATTCATTATAGAAAACATTTCTATAATCATATTTCATATCACAAAACATCACATTTCAATTTACTCATATGCCACACAATATCATCAAATATTCATATCATAATATTCAAAGGTAAAAATATCATATTTTCCTTTTCACATATTCATTCAACCAGTAATTTCATAAAATACTATTATAATTTATTCCCCTTACCTGGCTTACTGAGAGGTTCATTAACACCCTAAATCTTACGCTCCTCGGTGTTTACAGCTTAAAAGCCTGAAATTGCATTAACCCCAGATCAATTAACTCGACCTCCAGAATATTATCATTTAATATTCTCTAGGCCCCAAATACTCCAATTTATCAATTAAAACTAATATTCAACACCCTTACCTCAGTTTTGGAGCGGTATCCCAAAAACCCAAATTGAAAATCTGCTCCGCCTAAGTTGTAGTGAAAATCCTTTCTAGAACCTCATGGTGGTTCCTGATTGTTGATTCGAACTAAAATGAAGCCGAAATCGAAGAGAGAAAGGAGAGAGAGTCGTAGGGTTCCAAGAGAGAGAAAGAGAAAATTTTGTTTTGTTAAAAGAAATGAGCTTGTGGGACTTTCTTAAAACTCTCACTACAGATAAAATCGTCAATGGTTTTTTGTACCTCTCACAAAACTGTCGACGATTTGGGCTTTAACCCGCCCCTTTTTATAGTTTTATCTGTTACCAGCCCGCGGTAAAAAGAAAACCATCAACGGTTTTTTGTGCCCCTCACCAAACCGTCTATGGTTTGGTCTTCACCAAACCGAATTTCTTCCTTTTTCAATTATTTTTATTATTATATTTTCGTGGGTCTCTATATTCTTCTCTCCTTATAAAATTTCATCCTAGAAATTTTCCATCTATCACATTTCCATGCTTAAGGAGAAACACCGCCATTTTATTAATTACCCTCACTTGTGGTTGAGGAATACTATGGTTACAAAGGAGGGTTCTGGGAGATTATAACAACCCAAATAAAATTCTCCCAAAATTATTCGTAAAAAAAATCAAAACACTTCCTATCCTATATTACGTACACTATACAAATCAAAATACATACCTTCAACCTCGAGTCCCACTATACAAGTGTGGGTAACTCTGGTGCATCTGTTCTTCCAATTCTCAGGAAGCTTCCTTAACTGCATGACTACGCCATAACACTTTTACTAGTGGAATCCTTTGTTGGAATTGGTGTGATCCCAAGAGGGGGGCTGAATTGGGTTTTAAAAACTTTTTGACTAAATTAAACATTTATGCCGATCACCACACATCATGTCTCATTCAATGTACATGCGTGTAAGCCACAACCTAATATCCACAACTAGCATGCAAATTATATCATTACATCCGCTATACAATAGGCTTTCAATACAAGCATGCTTTCTAGTAATTCAATTAACTTCTCATTACTATCCATTGTTAGTTACTGGTCATGTCATATGTTGGATAGTTCATTTCTTTTATAAGTTGTTGATTAAATTAGTGGAAAGCATGCTTTTGTTGAAAGCCTCCTGCATGGTAGATGCAGTGATATAATTTGCATGGTAGTTGTGAATATTAGGTTGTGACTTGCTTTATATGATTTATCTGTTGAAAACAACCCACTATCAGGTACAAGTTTTATGGAAAAATGTCCGATTTACAGACGACATGCTGCCGAAATTTCGACTGGAATTTCCCCAACATAAAACCTTGTCCAAAGATGATTATAATAAAATTAAATTTAAAATATTTTTTGAAAGGATAAGTGAAAATCAATTAAATAATTAAACTTCATCCTAGCATAATCATTGGACATCATGAGGGGCTCAGCTCCATCCCTATAGAAAGGCTCAAAGAACTTATACGCATCATTTCACTTTTTGAATATTGAGGCTTTTCTAATATCCTTGAACATGGTATCCTGCACTTAAAGTTCTATGATTTGATATGAAATGTTCTTGGGTCATGAATTGCATAGAATGTCTTAATATCTATTTCCGATGCACTTGTTGTCTATAGGGATGACTATACTGATTAATGATAAATATTGTTAATAAATATCCAGTATAGTTGTTGAAGAATGGTTTGTGTGCTCACTTATACTTTGGCATATTCAATGAAATCAATCCCTTGTAAAGTATAAGTAATTTATTTCATCTAAGCTATGGTTCAAATTGATAGGGGAAGCATCTAAATTTAAATATTTGCCATGTTATACTCTCCACCATTTAACTTAGATATCTTTTAAATATAGTGTGGCATGTGTTTAAATGAAATGATCTTTGTGAAAATCATAAGTTGACATTTATTGCTTTGCCACAAATTATTTGTGTTTGCTATATGATCTTGCATGTGATTGTTAAATCTTTAGGATCATCATGGTTGTGGTTTTTTGGTTATATTTTTGTATGTGTTTAATTGAAAAACTAGAAAATTGGTGCTTGCTTGATCTTTAAAGCTTCTTTTTCAGCAAGCAACCCCCAATATTTATTGAAATTTTAAGGGGATATATCTTTATACATACATACATACATACATACATACATATATATATATACATATATATATATATACATATATATATATATATATATATATTGTAAGCAAGAATTGAACGCATATAGAGTATATCTTTTGTCTTGTTTGTGCGCTGAAACTTCTTCATGAGTGTGCTTGTATTGTCTTGAAATTTTATGTCATGAAATTATATTATTTATAATTTTTTTGGGGTGTTGTATAATTGGTTCATTGATCTAACATGAAATGCATGTGAACTAGTTAGATCATGTTTATGCTCAAACCTATTTTTTTTTATCCCGCATGTCTTCAAATTCCAATTTTCTGCGGGTCTTATGAAAGAATTTATTTGCCATGGTTTGAGGATACTTCTGGTCTGACTATGGTTTTCATGTCATTTAAATTATTTTAATAACCAGTTGCACAGTTTGTGTGCTCAATTGCCATATTTCATACTTTGTCATTCATTGTGCATTGTATGATTATATTATCTTTTTGGATGCTGAAAGTAATACTACTCGATCATACTAGTCTGTTTAAGTTGGTAGGTGTGGATAAGCTGTTAATCTAAAACTCAATCAGGTCTTTTTTATATAGATTTTCTTTTGGAAAATGTTCTATTTTCAAAAGGCATGCTGCCGAAATTTTTAAATATTTCCAAAAACCATATTTGTATTTGAATGATAATTATCTTTTATTTGCCTATATACTTAAATGATTCATCTAGGCCTTTTTTGCTGTTGCCAAAAGAAGGAGAAGTAGGCAAGTATTTGTCATCATCAAAAAAAGGGAAATTGTTACCTTATAGGTTATATCTCGTTTTGATTATGACAAATACTTCGATATTTAATGGTTGATGAGTTTGTATGCAGGACCAATTGGAAGTATTAGATGATGCACACACGTGGGCTTAAAGATGACAATGACCCAAAATGTTTATTCATTGTAATTTAATTAAGTTGTTATTCATGTCTGTAATATTTAAAGCTCAATGGTCTGTAATAATTAATGCATTACATGCATGATAGGGTAGATAAGCTCAAATGAGTAGAGGGAAACCAAATAACCGTAGGGCGGTGGACTAATGCCCAATTTTTTCGGTCGGCTCTCAAAGACCTTAGATTGGCCATAGGACACTATTATACATGAAAATGTTCCCTATTGCCTTAAAATTAATCATTATATGTATAGGGATAACATTATAAGTGGAATAGTACCAAAATGCCCAAGGGTGGCATGTTCAGTAGATCGAACTTAGTTATACTGAGATCCTTAGTCGACCAAACCCCCACTGGGCCAACATGTTGACCTCTCGATCGACTGACCAGATATATATAGGCAGACTTGCTCGATCGAACCTCCCCTGTCAACAAGTTAACCTCTCAGTCAATCAACCAGAATTATATGTGCAATGCTCTGGTTGATCGAACCCCCATGTGGGAAATGCCAACCGTCTGGTCGACTGAACCTCGAAGTTCAAAATGACCTGATCGACCGAATCGCACGTAATTGGAAAATCGCCTTTAAACCCTTCATGTCTGGTTGACCAACCTTCTAATTCAAATTTCTCCCGGTCGACTGAACGCAGCGACTTAGTTAACCGAACCTTAAGTTCAGTCGACCGATGCTCTTGGGTTGGCGAATTTTACCGAGGTTAAAAACGTTTTTATTTTTAGCAACCTGACTTGAACTTTTCCTAAAATAACTAATATGTCCTAAATGGTTATAATTTTGGGGAATTCTATATATACCCCCTCATTTGCAAAAAATTAGTCAAAGATTAGCAATCTTAATTAGAAAAAATCCTCTGAAGTTAAAAAAATCCTACTTCCATTTTTAAGCATCCTACACTCATTCTTACTCAATTTTATTACTTAAATCTCTTTGTAAGTGTGCTTGAGTGTTCATTTCAAAGGCTTCAGCTCTCTTTTGTTATTGATTGATTAAAGTTGTTTTATTAGAGAGCAAAGCTTCAAGTTTCCTTAGGAGACTTTGTTAATAAGTCTTCCTTAAGAATACTTCATTGAGTCTTTGATTTTCGCATTGTCATTCCAGTACTCAAGGAGTTCATATTGGATTTTGATTGCTAAAATATTTTATTCATCATTTTCAAAAATATCTCTTGTGCTTATCTTTGAGAAATTTATTTTGAGATATTTTCTTGAGTACTAAAGATCTTTGTTGGTATACATTTTGATTGAGATTATCATTTTAATACAAAGATCAAATATAGTTTTAAAAATTATTTTTGAATATCCCTTGTGGTTTATTTTGAGAAAAACATTTGTTGAGATATTTGAAGTATACTTGTGACATTTGTTGCTACATTGTGATTGAGAATATTATTTTAACATAATGATCCTATCACTTACACTCTCACGTACTAATTTCATTTGTATTAATCTTTGAGAGTAGACTCTAAGGCTACACTGAGCTTATCTTATCATATCATTCGGTAGTGTATTGATTACATTGGTACATAATTTGTTTAGTTGAGAAGCATATTTGTTGTATGCAAATTTTATTGAGAAATCTATTGTATTCCAGGCGTGGCTTGAGGGGGCGGTAATCTAGCCTGGTAAGGATTGGTTGTTAAAGGTTGAGGTCAGCCCCATGTTAATTTGATCTGGTTGTAAATGTTGAGGTTAGCCATGTTCTAATTGACCTAGTTGTTTAGGTTCCGCTCCACCCGTTAAGTGAGCTTATAGAGGTAATCCTTGTGCTTGTTAGCTAAGGCAAGGACATAGGCAGTTTTCTGAACCTCGATAACATTTCTAGTGTCATCTCTTTTACTACTTTATTGTGCATGCTTAGTTAAATTTTTATTGTAGTTTAAATTCCGCTGTATATTTACATTGATTTATTTTATATGCACTATACTGACCTTAGACTTGTATAATATTGCTGTTAGTGGATTGACCTAGGGGATAAAACTTTTTAAATACCAATTCACCCCCTCTTGGGATTGCACCAAAGCTAACATCCTCTTTATACGTAGCTCTTGTTCTTTCCAGTCTAAAATTTTTACTGGCACCTTTTCATAAGATAAGGTATCATCGAGCTCTTGTGCCTTATAACTAATCACATGGGAGCGATCTCGGACGTATTTCGTCAACATGGAAACGTGAAATACGTCATGGATTTTAATTAAAATCGGCGATAATGCCAACCTACAGGCAACTGGACCCACTCTTTCCATAATCTCAAATGGTCCAATATACCTAGAGTTCAGCTTACCCTTCCTCCCAAACCTCATAACTCCTTTTAGCGGTGCCATCTTCAGAAACACATGATTTGCTACATCAAAATCTAACTCTCGTCGGCAAGTATCTGCATAACTCTTCTGCCGAATCTGTGCTATTCTGATCCTATCACTGATGAGTTTGACTTTATCTTGAGTCTGCTGTATCAACTTTGGCCACAAAATTTGTTATGCCCCAATGTCATCCTAGTATAACGGCGATTGGCACCTCCTGCCATATAATGCCTCAAATGGCGTCATACCAATGCTGGCATGATAACTGTTTTTATAAGAAAACTTAACTAACAGCATAAACCATATCCAACTACCTCCAAAGTCTAGCACACAAGCCTGCAGCATATCCTCCAGTATTTTTATCGTCCTCTCTGTTTGCCCATTTGTCTGAGGATGAAACATTGTACTGAATGATAACTGAGAACCCATGACCTTCTGCAAACTCTTCCAAAATTGAGATGTAAACCATGGGTCTCGGTCCGAAACTATGGACATTGGCACGCTATGCATTCTAAGTATCTCTTGGATATACAAATCTACTAATCTGCTGAAGGACTAGTTAATTCTTATAGGAAAGAAATGGGCAGTCTTCGTAAGTTGATCTACCACTACCCAAGTGGAGTCCTGTCCATGTAAGGCCAATGATACTCTTGTGACAAAATTCATCGCTATATGTTCCCACTTCCACTCGGGAATATAAAGTAGCTGTAGTGATCCCACTGGTCTTTGATGCAAAGCTATCACCTATTAGCATGTCAAACACTACACTACAAACTCGATGATCTCTTTTTTCATACTGCTCCACCAAAAAGGCTTTCGGAGATCCCTATACATTTCAGTGCTACTAAGGTGTACAATATACAGGGATCGGTGTGCTTCCTCTAAATAACTTTCTCAATTTCAAGGTCAGCAGGTACACACAACCTAGTATAGAACCTCAAGGCTCCATCATCTAAGATACTGAAATCTATCTCCTAGCCATCCTATACTTTATCCATAAGTTCTACTAACTTTACATCACTCCTCTGAGCAACTTTAATCCTTTCTTGTAGGGTCAACTATAATACCAGATTGACAATAAATACATGATGATCACCCTCTACGAGTTCTACCCTAAATATTTCCAAATCCATCTGGACTGGTTGTTGAATCATCCCTGCAAATACTGCTGCTCTCACTAATTTCCGGTTCGGAGCATCAGCTATCACATTAGCCTTTCCCGGGTGGTAACTGATGGTGTAGTCATAATCTTTAATCAGCTTCAACCATCTCCTCTGCCTCATGTTTAATTCTCTCTGCGTGAAGAAGTGTTTTAAACTCTTATGATCAGTGAAAATCCCACACCTAACCCCATAAAGATAGTGTTTTCAAATCTTTAGTGCGTAAACCACCACTGCTAACTCCAGATCATAGGTAGTGTAATTCTTCGTGCAGTCCCAAACATGATTGGGGGGGGGGGGGTGGGGTGAATTGAGTTCTTGACTTTTTACAATTCTTTCAAAGACTTCTTATATTCTTGTTGATTAGGAAATCCACACAAACATTTACTTCTTCTATTTAATCCACAACCACAACATACACAACCAAGTGATTAACTGTTCAAACCAAACAAACACAATACAAGTAATCAATATATGCTTTGCAATATTCAGCAGCCCTGTATATGAATGTGCAAGTCCTGTAGTTGACTTTTGAATTAAAAATTAAAATAACATCCAATCACTCTTTTCAATAACTCAGATTTTAAATAAACCCTTAGTTAAAAGAATTTAGGAGTTGATCAACCAACGTATTCCCTTTTGGTTTTTGCAATCTATGATAATCAACCCAATCAATTTTAATCTTAGGTTTATTTAATATCCAAGGTTGTTTGTAAGATTAACACATCCACGCAGTTTATATTGTTACTGGAATTTAAAGAGAATAAGAGAAGAGAGTGAGACGGTGTTTTTACAAGGTTTAGCTTACCCCAGCCAACGTCCTCACCTTAGGTCAACCACCTAAGGATTTCACTGTACCTTGTTCCTTCCGAGTGGAACAAAAACTTTTACAACAACCAACCTCTTTTCCAGGAAGAGAAACCTCTCCAAGCAACAACCTATACTTAGTGCAACGATCCAACTATATCTTGAATCGTTAAAGATCTAGTAGAAAGGAATGGATATCTGCGTACAAAAACACTCTCAAATACAGAGCAAGTTGTACAAGTTAAATCACTAATCGTACTTCAAAACCAAAACTAAATAGAAAAGAAAGTCAAGCTTTAGAAGTCACCAATGGTTCTTTCTTATTGATATAAAGATTTTAGTTACAAATCAGAACCAAAGCTTTTTAATCAATCAGCAATTTTGTAGAGTTTCCCCCAGCAAGAGTGTGAGCAAGTATGGGCTTTTGGAGAACTTTAGCGTAGAAAGCGTGTATTGCTTGAACGTATTTTTTCATTGAGTTAGAGAGGTATTTATAGACTTCTTAAAGAAAAGTTTCCTCATTTAACATGGAGTATTTAGGAAACTTTTCAAAAGATATTAAATCATAGAATCAATTTTGAAAAACTTCTCGTATAGTTCAAAATTTAAAATTTTCGTAGAGTTAGTTGGCTGACTCACTCAATCAGGTCATTTTTGTACTATTCAGTCAGCTAGACAGGCGGCTGACACCATTCTGTCTCTCAAAAAATAATTTTGATAAATTGTCATTCGGCTGGATAGGCGGCTGATACCATTCTATCTCTCAAAAAAATAATTCTGATAAATTGCCGGTCAATTGACTCAATCATGTTAAAAATAGTCAGTTGGCTAGACAGACCAAGGAGTCAGTCGGCTGTCTGATCCTAGTTAAAAAATTGTCAGTCGACTGGACATATGTTTTTCCATTCATTATGCTTGTTAGTCGGCTTGTCAAACATGGTGTGTTCTGATCAGTCGGCCGACCAGTCCTCTTTTTTCTTTTTTGATTTTTAAAATCTAGTTCATTTTGAAAAACTTAAGTACCACTCTTTCAAAATCATTTTCAAGGGTTTTAGAAAAAATGGTTTCTAAGCCATCTTATCCTAAAGAGCTTCACATATCTAAATAGTAATGAAATTGAAGCACTTACAAACATTCTTCTAAGCATGATCTCCTTAATCACTAAGTCTTGCAGCCTCTTGAGGTTCAGTCTTTACTTCAAGTCCTGCTTAGCCTTTAAGCTCTTTATTTGTCATTCATTGCTTTAATATATTGAGAAGCTTTCACTTGATTGACTTTGATTTCTAACTTACTTTCCATGATTAACCATGAGTGTCCTTTTACTTATATCTGAAATAAAGCCACTCAACAACACAAGTCAAAACATCCTTCATTTGTTATTATCAAAACAAGATTGAAAAACCCAGCTAGGCCAATACTTCTCATATTTTTTCAACTGTCGAGAGGCATACTCTACCACTCTCCCTTACTGCATTAGAACACATTCGAGCCTTTTATGTGACGCATCACTATAAATTATGAAACCCTCTTCTCCTGAAGGAATAGTCAACACTGGTGCAGTGATAAGTTGCAGCTTCAACTTCTGGAAACTCCGTTCACATTCATCAGTCCACTCAAACTTTACACCTTTTTTCGTCAATGTAGTCAACAGATCCGAAAATTTAGAAAAGTCCTAAACAAACCTGTGGTAGTACCCAGTCAATCCCAAGAAACTTTTGATTTCCTGCACATTCTTCGATTGTACCCAATCCACTACCGCCTTAATCTTACTTGGATCTACTGAAATACCACCCCTGGATATCACGTGTCTAATGAAGGTAACTTGTTTTAGCCAAAACTCACAGTTCTTGAATTTCGCATACAATCTTCTTTACCTCAGCACCTGCAGTACTATCCTTAGATGTTCCTCGTGCTCCTATGGGCTTTTTGAATACATCGGTATGCCATCAATGAATACCACCACAAACTGATCTACATATTGGTGGAATACTCGGTTCATCAAATCCATAAACACTGCAAGAGCATTGGTCAGCCCAAACAGCATAACCAAGAATTCATAATGGCCATACCGAGTCCTGAATGCAGTCTTTAAAATATCCTCTACTCTAAATTTTACCTGATGATACACAAACCGTAGATCTATCTTCAAGAAAATCTATGTCCCCTGAAGTTGGTCAAATAAATCATCAATGTGGGGAGATGGGTGTTATTCTTGATAGTAACTTTATTAATTTATCGGTAGTCGATGCACGTTCTCATCGACCTATCTTTATTTTTCACAAACAATACCGGCACTCCCCAAGGTGACACGCTAGGCCAAATAAACCCTTTATCTAATAGTTCTTGCAACTTTTCTTTCAAATCTTTTAATTTTGTCGGTGCCATTTTGTATGACACTTTCGAAATCGGCGCTATTCCTGTAACTAAATCAATAGAAACTCTACCTCTCGATCAGGAGGTAGTCCCGGTAAATCCTTTGGAAAAATATCAGGAGAATTCCTCACTATCTAGATGTCCTCTAACTTCAATTCCCATTCTGATATCTCCTTCATACATGCCACATATCCATGGCAACTCTCTAACAACAACCGCCTCGCTTGAATGGCAGATAACAACTGTGGTGGGGTGTGCACACATAACCCCATGAATCCATGCTCCTGTCCTCCTGCAGGTGTGAATACTACCTCTATCTGATAACAATTAATAGTGGCATATCGAGCAGCTAGCCAGTCCATCCACACTATCACCTCAAACCTATGCATATCCAATACCACTAGATTAGCTAATAATAACCTCCCTTGAATACAAACTGGACAGTTTCTAAGTACCTTCTCACATAACCCTACAACCCTTGTCGGCATAGCCACTGACAAACTGATACCCAACTGCTGTGTTTCTAACCCACAAAATTTAACAAACTCTCTTGCGATAAAAGAATGAGTCGCCCCTAAATAAAAAAAAAGCAGTAGCTGTAAATGACAGTATTGAAACAGTACCTGTCACGACATCTCCTGCTACCTTAGCATCCCCCAGTGTCAAACTCATGCCGGAGCGATATTCCTCAGCTATCCACCTTAGGGTGGCTAGCGACCTCCTTTAAATGGTCTAGGAATAGGCGTAATAGCTGGCGGTGCTCGGAAGTGTCTCACCATATGCTCAAGTTAATGGTATTGATAGAAAACAATCTCCTTGTCCCGACACTCTCTTGGGTATCTTTTATAGCATATGGGACAAGGAGGGGGCATCTGTCTGCTCTATACTACCCAATCTCCCACTCCCTGTCTCTGTCCTCCTCTGCTATCCTACCTCTTCCAAGGCCCTTGGCTAGACCCTGCCTGAAAATCTGGAGGCACGGGCCTCTTTCCCTGGCTTCGTGCTACAATGCCTCTCTATAGGCCACCCTCAATCACTACAGCTCTATCCACTACCTTTGCAAAAGTCTGGGTTCGGAAGCCTATAACATATTCAAACAGACTCTGTCTCAAGCCCTCCTTGAACTTCCTTGCCTTCCTTTCCTCATCCGGAACCTAATATGGGGCAAATTGAGACAACTCGATAAATCTAGATGCATACTACTATACCGTCATCTGCCCCTCCGTCAATTGCGAAAACTTCGCTGCCTTCGTACTTCTAATAGTAGTGGGTAATTATCTCTCAAAAAAATCTCCCTGAAGTGGATCCATGTCACAGCTATAGCATCAGATCTCTGCTCCTCTAACAGTCTCGCTAATCTCCACCAATGTTTTGCTTCCCCAATTAATTTAAATGTCGCAAAGAGTACTTTTTGCTTATATGTACACAGGAGGATTGCTAACATATCCTCCATATCTTGGACCCAGTTCTCAGCTACTAATGGGTCAGCCACTTCAGAGAACAACAGGGGTCTCATATGCATGAACTACTTAGTTGTGCAGCTCCGTTCCCTTGACCTCTAGCCATCTCTGTCATCACCTTCTAGGTGAAGCTACATAGTATTGCATCAAGGTCTCCGCCACCCATACTGGAAGGCCCTGCATCATCACCTCCAGCTTGTGCACTGCTACTCCCTGGATCCATCCTAAAAATGGTATAAAATAGTCTTAGAATTTTATCATGTCAACATCACTAACACACTTAACAAACTAAACTCATAAAATATTCCTCTACAATCATCCATTTCCAATATCCTTAACCCAATTTAAGATTCAGTCCTACCACTCTGAAACAAGAACCAGTGATAGTATCCATGGTTTTCCTAAAATTGACACCCTAGGAAAAACACAAAAACAACCACAGAACTCCTGTCTCTAGGTCTCAAGATAGAACCTTAAATTTTAATCTCATCCTCTAACAACTTCTGACTTATACTTCAATCTACACATCCCCTATTTTCTTCAAAATCCGTTTCTATACTCTGGTATTATATTCCGCTGTTTATTGATGTCTGTAGAACCTAACAACCTAGGTTAAAATACCAAACTGTAACGCCCCGATTTTCATACCTTTTTCTTAAATAAATAATAAATATTCATCAACATCGGCCACGTCAAAACCCTGATACCATTTAAATATAACCCGACCCGAAGTGGGATACTGAGTAATTAGTCCATCGTATGATTATAAACCTAACAGTGGAAGTCCATATATACATACCATCCAGAATACAAATAACCTGAGTACTAAACATCCATACATATATACATATCTAACATATTCCCAAAAATCTATCAAAAACTCTAGGGGAATCATCCATCCCTAACTCAAAACACTCACCCTGTCTAATAAGGGTATTAGCTCCCCTCTATCTCAAAGCCCTATCTCCTTGCCTGTCACGATTCCCTGAAATATTTATATATTTGGGTGAGACACGTCTTAGTAAGACAAAATAAATTATTTACAGTGTGTGGCAGTATGAGTTTCATTATATCAAAACATATATTCATTTCAGTGATAATACCTTCTGAAAAAAAATATACCAATTCCACATTTATGATCATATAGATATAAAACACGGCTTTTAAAAGCTTTAATCCCATTTTTCAATCTCATTCTCATGCAACCCATGTTTATCAACGAAAGTTCTCGAGGATAGGGGAGATTACACGCCTATATATGTAGCTCACCTCTGCTCTGATATCGTTTGTAACCTTACCCGATTAACTCAGGTTCGGCTACAACTGATACTTATCAAGGCACTCATGTTACTTAGTAAGCCCTTAGGTAGAGAGTTTTACTTTTTCCTATTTATTTATGTTATTAAACTCATACTCTTTCTTTTCACTTTCTATTTTATTTCATTATCTAGCACATAAGTGTCCTCAGTAACTAGTACATCCGCGTCTGTAACTCATGGCTGCCCTGAGGATATTCTCCACACCATGCTTCCCCCCATGGTCAAGGTTGTGTGACCTGAATGCTGGATCTAACTTTGGTTGGCCTACTTGATTAGATCAAAATAAACAATCCATATACTCATCTGTAGTATGAATGACTTGTTATAAACCCTGGTCTGGACTTAGGGGGCAAAACTACCCTTCTCACAAACTCATTCAACTATCACGCCACATGATCCACAAGTCCGTGTGGTTTTACATAATCACCACTAGCAACGGTACCGTGCTCAATATCAACAATTGTCCATCAGGGTCTCATTTCACCATTTCATCATTCATATTTCTCATTCACATTCCAGTATTCATAATTGTGGTATTCACATTGCAATTTTCCAAATTTCTATATTTACCATTCCAGTATTCACATTTCACATTCATATTGCAGTATTCACATTGCAATATTCACATTCTCATATTCGCATTTCAGTATTCACATTTCAACATTTTCACTGCAATATTCACAATGCAATATTCACATTTTCATATTCACATTTCCAGTAGTCATATTTCAACATTCACATTGCAGCATTTACATTGCAATATTCACATTTTCATACTCACATTTCAGTATTCATATCTCATCACAATAGTATTTATCACATTTCATTATTCACATCATTTTCTATTCCTTTCTCATCTTTTCAATGACCATTCCATTCTAAAAATAGTATGTATCTCATTCCGAAAATTTTGACATTTCTCAATAATACATAACATATTCTCATATATCCCATTCATTATAAAAAACATTTCTATAATCATATTTTATATCACAAAACATCACATTTCAATATTAGTCATAAGCCACACAATTTAGTCTAATATTCATATCATAATATTCGAAGGTAAAAATATCATATTTTCCTTTTCACATATTCATTCAACAAGTAATTTTAGAAAATACTGTTATAAATTATTTCTCTTACCTAGCTTACTGAGAAGTCCACTAACACCCTAAATCTTACGCTCCTCGGTGTTTATAGTTCAAAAGCCTGAAATTGCATTAAACCCAAATAAATCAACTCGACCTCCAAAATATTATCATTTAATATTCCCTAGGCCCCAAATACTCCAATTTAACAATTAAAACTAATATTTAACACCCTTACGTCAATTTTGGAGTGGTGCCTCGGAACCCCAAATTGAAAATCTACTCCGCCTATGTTTTAGATAATCCTTCCCAGATCCTCATGGTGGTCCTGATCATTGATTCGGGCTAAAATGAAGCTGGAATTGAAGAGAGAAAGGAGAGAGAGTTGTAGGGTTTCAAGAGAGAGAGAGAGAAAATTTTGTTTTGTTAAAAGAAATGAGCTTACGTGACTTTCTTATAATTCTCACTGCAGAGAAAACCATTGATAGTTTTATGTACCTCTCACAAAACCATCGATGGTTTGGGCTTTAACCCGCCCCTTTTTTACTATTTTACTTGTTACCAACCCATGGTAAAAAGAAATCCATCGACAGCTTTCTACACCCCTCACCAAACCGTCGATAGTTTGGTCTTCACCAAACCGAATTTCCTCCTTTTTCAATTATTTTTATCATTATATTTTCTCGCATTTCTATAGCATTTCTTAGAAACATTAATGGATGGTTTTAACAACATTAGGTAGATGTTGCCATTAAGTTAGCCATTGGAAACATGATAATATTGACATACTTAATGTATTTCTAGCAAGAACGAAAAATTGTGTATGCAATATGTCAGCTTTGCCAAAGTTTATTTTTTTTTAATTAATGTTAATGCCAATGTTGCTAAAAATTGCCATAAATTTTGAATTTTTTACACTAAGGGTGCATATCAATGTGGACATTGCCAAATGACCTATTTGATGTTGACAAAATTACAATTTTTTAATTTTTTTCTTTTCCAATAAAATTTTTCACAAATAATACACTAGATCTACATAGAATAGCAAAGCATGTTCATGCACAATCAAATGAAGTGATGGACTAGGCTAGAAGTAGTTGTGGCTTTAAAAAAACTAGTCCATGCAAGCACCTATCTCCTAATTTAGTACCCACTAATTACAGTCTTAATAAAAATATTCTAATATTCTTCACCAAAAATCTATCTTCTTTACAACCCTAAGTGTGGTTTTCCATGAAAGGTTCTTAAGCACAAAGACTATAATTTCAACCCACTTACCACAACCCAATTCTCTTATGCTTTGATTCAGAACATTCCAGGTTTTGAAGAACTAGTGGTAGAGTAAGTGGTGATCACTATGTCAAATTTAGAGTGCATGCGTTGAGGCATGAACTCAAATTGTAATGGTCAAGAGGGGTTAGCTTGATATGTTGCCATTAAGGCATAAAAAAAAAGAGTAGTGAGAGAAGAAATTTGTTATAAAATTTATGTAGAAATAATTGGAAGAAGACAAAGCTAGGGTTTCGAAGGCCAATGTCTATCGTTCACCTATTTCTTGTGGTAATTGTAACCCTAGGAAACAAGGCATGTATGTTACAAGGAATGCAGAGACCCGAAGAATTATAGAAATTAAATAATAAAAAAGAAAGAAAAAGGAAATTTTAAAAAGGTTCACAGAAGGATCATTGACGGGGACATGTGTCTCAATCGATGAAGAATTATCATGAGGGCTATTTCAGGGCCTAAAATTCATCGACAAAAGTTATGAGTTCATTGATGAACTCCCTTCTTGACCTCATCGACGAAGTGACGTGTCTCATCGACGAGGGCAGGTGTATAAGTATGCCAAGTTCGGATTTCAGCACAGAAAATTTGCACGCAGCCTCTTCCTCTCTCTAGAATCCATCCCCTCTACCTTCTCTCTAAGTTTCTGGCTTGGGTTTTCACTAGTTTGACAATCCAAAGCTGCCGCGCTACTCTTGGAAAGATTCTCTTTATATCTGTTGGAGTAGATTGTTGGTTAGGCTAACTTGGGAACCATCCCAAAATTTGGGTAAGTTAGTTAATTTCAGTATTATTGGATATTTGGTGTTTTTGTACTGAGGAGAATATGTTAGGAAAGATAATACTGAAGTTTTTTTGGGGAAATGTTAATTTTAGGGTGTTGTGCTGGGAACATTGCAGGTGTAGGATTGAGTGTTTTGTGGGCTTCTTAGTAAGCCAGGTAAGGGTATAAACTAAGTCAGAATCTTCCATGAAATTATTTATTATTTTATAGCATTAAATTTCAGGAAAGTATGTATATTGTATAATTATGTTTAGGAAATACTGTTATGAACAAGCATATGATTTAAACGCTTTTAATTAGAAAACATGAATTTGAAACATATTTTACATTAAAGAGGTTACCCTATTTTTGTGTGGCATGAGTTTAATTTCCATATAATGTGTATATCAAAAGAGAATATTTTTCCCAGATCAAGCATGATATGTTAGTTTTCATGGCAATTATAAAACAATACAGGAATCATGATTTTACATTTTTAAATAGTATAGAAAAATTATGTTCAGTATATTGTGTTATGCCGGTGTAGATGTTGTGATTCATGTTATGTTATGCCAGTGCAGATGCCGTGTTTCATGTTATGTTATACCGGGGTAGATGCCGAGGTTCATGTTGGTGTAGTTGCCATAATCAAGTATGATCAGACAAAATTTATGAAATATGTACATGACAGTTATTATTATGAAATACGAAACAACTATGTTCAGTATATGGAGCTTATGATATGATATCAAAACCCGGATGACATGGTTTAGTACAGTTTCAGGAGCATGGTACTGTAGCTATATATTCAAAATTATGATAGTGCTACCACACGACTAGTAGTGTGGGAGATTGCAGTCAATGTGGCTTCAGTGTAGAGTGGAGTAGTCCCCATGGCAGTCCGGGACCAGGAGGGGCAGGCCCATCGTACTTATAGACTTATGATTGATCTAGCATAGTCGGCTAGCCATTGCTAGGTCCTGCCTTCGGACTGCACAACCTAGTCATGTGGGGGTAAGACATGACATCAGCTAGCTATCCATCCTAGTTGTATTTTAATATTGTATAGTTATATAAGATGATTTTCATATTAGTAATTTAGTACATTATATTATGTTATGAGGAATCATGTTTTATTTAAGTATGATGTCAATAGTTTTAACCAAATATGATGTGCTGATATTATGTATAACACGAAAACACTTATGTTATCACACACTGATATTAGTTTGTTTCCTTTACTGAGAGGTGTCTCACCCTAGTTATATAAACATTTCAGGAAATCTAGGTAGAGGAGCGGATAGAGCTTCGCAATAGTACATACCGGTGGGGCTACCCTGTCTGAAGGGTGAGTTGTTAAACTAGGGTCGGGTTTGTTTTTGGGTTGAGGCCCTAGGGTACTTTTGGCCTTTTGATGGATGATTGTATATATAATAGGTTTAGTAGAACTCTGGTATTTTGATTGGTTGGATGATAGGTATGTGATTACGTTTCATGCTGCTTAGGTATCAGAGTTGTTTTTTTGGGTATATCCCTGGTACCCATGGGTCTAGGTTGATTATGCTATTCAGTTGAACAGGATATTAGGCTTATTATATTAAGTACTTTTATGAAAAAACAATATATGGTAAATTAGGTAGGTTGTTACAATTTGGTATCAAAGCCTAGGGTTCTAGGTTTTGTGGACTCTAGAGTGCCGCGAAAACAATACCAGAGTGTAGAAAAAGGATTTGAGGTTTTGTTTTGCAGTTTAAAAGGAGGAATTCCATGGTGATTTCTGTGTCTTTCCTGGGATGATGATTTCAGGAAAGTCATAGTAAACTATTGCCGGGTTGTGTTTTTAGAGTGTAGGACTGGATCTTGAAATAAGATAAGGATGTCAAGATAGTGGATTTTGGTTAGATGCGTAAGTTATAAGGATAGGGTACCTAAGTTATGTTTACTATATTTTTAGGATGGACCCTGGAGGAAGTAGCGCCCATGCGAGCGGTAGTGATAGTGCAGGGCCCTCGAATGCCGGCATGGCTGACTCTAATGCGGTATTACGCAGTGTGGCTTTGTAGGTTGTGGCTGAGATCGCTAGGAGCTCTAGAGAGTAGAGTGGCCCATCTGCAGGCCATAGGTGCACGAGTCCTCTGGCATTTTCAAGAGGAGTTGATCTTGTAGTCATCAAAAATTGGATACAAGAGATCAATAAAGTTTTGGCAGTATTGCAGTGTATAGAGGAGAAAAGGGTCCTTATTGCCACCTATAAATTGACAAGGGAGGGCGAGAGGTGGTGGACTGCGGTGAAACTTCTAGAGCAGCAGAGGACGATGCTAATAGTTATGACATGGGACTATTTTAAAGAATTATTCTTTAACAGATATTTCCCAACCACTATCAGGGAAGCAGAAGTGGAAGAGTTCTTGAATTTGAAGTAGGGACAGCTGCGATCTAGCAGTACGCGGCGAGGTTTATCGAGTTGTCCCACTTTGCCCTGAATATTGTTCCTAATGAAGTAAAGAAAGCAAAACAGTTTGAAAGGGGATTAAGGCATGAGATCTACATTCAAGTTATGGTGTTGAAAATATAGGATTTTGCTGAGTTAGTTGATAGAGCAGCTTTGGCTTAGGTCGGTGAGCACTTGGGTGTGGAGGAACAGTGATAGAAGAAGAGGTCCACACCTTCAGGCTTTCAGCAGGGTTTTGGTTGAGGCTAGTGGAGGAGAGGAAACTATGGCAGAGGTTAGAGGCAGGAGATTGGGAGCCGTGAGGTTCAGGGTGCTCAAACCTACCTTGTATGTTAGATATGTGGAAAGAGGCAATAGGGGGGTGCCGAGCTAGGAGAGGTGTGTGTTATTGTTATGGAGAATCAGGGCATCTGACACAAGATTATCTTAAACCTATTGGTACTGCTCCTACTCCCAGGCAGTTCAAGGGAGGTTACCAGGTGCCTTATGGAGGTCAGTAGAGGAATTTGGCCCCAGCAAGGGTTTATGCTCTAGAACTAGGAGATGCTAAGATGGATGCAGATGTCATTACAGGTAACCTTACTATTTTGTCATGTCATGCTATTACTTTATTTGATTCAAGTGCTACTCATTCATTTGTGTCTGCAAATTTCATTAAATTGTTTGGAGGAGAGACCCAGTTATTAGATGTAGTAATGCTAATAGCTTCACCTCCTAGTTCAATGGTAAAGTGTCGTAGGGTACTCAGAGGTTATCCCGTAGAAATTCAGGAGAGAGTGCAACCGGCCATTCTAATTGTACTTGAAATGCACGGGTTCGATGTAATACTGGATATAGATTGGCTGGCAACTAACTACGCTAATATTAACTGTCATTTGAAAGAAGTAATTTTTAGACCACCAGGAAAGCAAGAATTCAAGTTTGTGGGGTTGCAGGTGTGTTCCCTACCTCAGTTAGTGTCAGCTATGCAAGTGAGAAGGCTACTCCTAGACGGTTGTCAGGGTTTTATGGCTTTTGTAAAGGAGGTATCAGGAAATGGGTTGAAGCTTAGCAAGACACCAGTGGTTAAGAAGTTTCCAGATGTTTTCCCAGAAGAATTGCTAGGATTGCCTCTTGACCATAAGGTAGATTTCCCTATTGATCTACTTCTCGGGACGACACCGATCTCTAAAGTTCCTTACAAAATGGCTCCAACAGAGTTAAGAGAGGTAAAGGATCAGTTGCAAGACTTGTTGAATAAAGGATTTATTCAGCCTAGTGTATCACCGTGGGGAGCTCCAGTATTATTTGTAAAGAAGAAGGACGAGTCTATGGGAATGTGTATAGATTATAGGGAAATTAATAAGGTGACAATCAAGAACAGGTATCCTCTACCCCGCATAGATGATCTATTTGACCAGTTTTAGGGTACATGGGTCTATTCTAAGATTGATCTCAGATTAGGCAACCACTAGGTAAAAGTAAAAGCAAAAGATGTCTTGAAGACAGCCTTTAGGACCAGGTATAGACATTATGAATTCCTTGTTATGCATTTTGGTTTGATGAGTGCTCTTGTAGTATTCATGGATTTGATGAAAAGAATCTTTCATCAGTATTTAGACTAGTTTGTTGTGGTTCATTGATGACATACTAGTATATTCGAGGAGTTTTGAGGAGTATGACGCACACTTACGACTGGTACTTCAGATGCTTAGAGAAAAGAGATTGTATGCCAAGTTCAGTAAATGTCAATTTTGGTTGGAGAAAGTGGCATTTCTGGGGCATGACATATTAGGGGATGGAATTTGGCCATCCCAACAAGATTGAAGCAGTAATGATGTGGGTTAGGCCGAAGAACGTTCTGAAAATCAGGAGTTTCTTAGGGCTAAAAGGTTATTACCATTGGTTTGTTGAGGGATTCTTAGCATTGTCAAGGCCTTTAATGCATCTGACTAGGAAGAATGTCAAGTTTGAATGGGATGATATCTGTGAATAGAGTTTTCAGGAACTGAAGTAGCACTCGTCACTGCACCAGTGTTGTGTATTGCTGTAGCATGGTAGGATTGTGGCTTATGCCTCTCGATAGTTGAAAAAGTATGAAAAGAACTACCCTACCCATGATCTTGAATTGGCTACAATGGTGCACATGTTAAAGATTTGGAGACATTACTTGTACGATGAGAGATGCGAGATTTTCTCCAATCACAAAAGTTTGAAGTACTTTTTCACTCAAAAGTAGCTGAACATGAGACTGAGAAGGTGGTTGGAACTTATTAAAAATTATGACTGCACCATTAGTTACCACCCAGGAAAGGCAAATGTGGTAGCTAATGCTCTGAGCAAGAAATTAGTGGGACCAATATTGGCAGTTTATGGAGGTTTAGCGTCCAATTCAGATGGATTTGGAGAGACTCGGTGTAGAGTTGGTAGAGAGTGATCCTTAGGCATTTATTGCTAACCTAGTATTGCAGCCTACTCTATAGAAAAGGATTAAGACTGCTCAGAGGGATGACGCAAAATTGGCGGTGCTAATAACTAAGGTGCAGGATGGGCAGGGGGAGGAGTTCAGTATTTCAGATGATGGAACTCTATGGTTCCATGCCTGCAGATGCTGATATTAGAAGGATGATTTTAGAGGAGGCTCAAAGGTTCTTGTATATGATTCATCGAGGTAATACTAAAATGTATAGGGATCTATGAGAGTCTTACTGGTGGAGCGGCATAAAGACGGAAATTGCTGAGTTCGTACAGCAGTGTCTGACGTGCTCGTAGGTAAAAGCTGAGCACCAGAGGCTAGCAGGCTAGTTGCAGCCACTTTACATCCTAGACTAGAAGTGGGCTCATGTATCTATGGACTTCGTGACGGGTTTGCCACCGACACCATATAGTCAAAATCCTATTTGGGTGGTCGTTGATAGATTGATGAAGACCGCTTACTTCATTCCTATTAAAGTCAACTACTCTATGGGCAAACTGACAAAATTATATATTCAGGAGATTGTACGATCACATGGAGTGCCAGTATATATTGTATCAGAATGAGACCCATGATTCACGTCACGATTTTAAAGGAGCATGTAGGAGGCTCTAGGGTCTCAATTATCTTTCAACACGATGTTTCATCCTCAGACGGACAGCCAGACTGAGAGGGTGATTTAGACATTAAAGGATATGCTACGGGCATGTGTGCTAGATTTTTGGGGTAGTTGGACCCAGTATATGCTGCTGGTAGAGTTTGCATATAATAACAACTATTAGGCCATCATTGGCATGACACCTTATGAGGCGCTCTATGGCAGGAGATGTAGTTCTCCTCTTTACTAGGATGAGATTGGTGAAAGGCAAGTTTTGGGACCACAAATTGTGCAGCAGGCGTATGATATAGTTTAGCTCATCAGAGATAGGATCAGTGCAGCTCAGAGTCAGCAAAAAAGCTATGACGATACGCGCCGCAGGGAACCATGTATGTTTGAAAATAGCTCCTCTAAAGGGGGTTATGAGATTTGGGAGGAAAGGTAAGTTGAGCCCTAGGTTTATTGGCCCTTTCGAGATTCTTGAAAGAGTAGGGTCAGTTGCCTACCGACTGGCTTTACCACTAGCTTTATTTAGAATTCATGATGTATTTCATGTTTCCATGTTAAGAAAATATGTCCTAGATTCCTCCCATATCACCAGTTATGCTGAGTTAGAACTCAACGATACTTTGACTTATGAGGAAACTCCCATGCAGATTTTGGACAGGAAGGAACATGAATTGCACAGTAAGAGGATTCCATTAGTAAAAGTCCTGTGGAGGAATCACGCAGTGGAAGAAGCTTTTTGGGAGCTTGAGGAAGAGATACAAAAAAAAAAAAAAATACTTGCATCTGTTTAGCGGGAAATTGTAGTAATCAAGAAGAGATACAAGTAGATATGTAATGTTTCTTTTATGTAGGTTAGTTAGTATATGTAATAATTTTCAATTGTAGGTAGTGTTTTGGTTTTGGTTTTGGGAGAATTTTATTTTATGTATTTGTAATCTCCCAGAACCCTAAATGTAACCACGATATTCCTCCGCCAGAAGTGAGGGTAAGTAATAAAATTAGTCATTTTCTCTAAAAAGATGGTGAATTGCTCAAATAGTAAATTTCAAGGATGAAATATTTATAAGAAAAAGGAGAATGTAGAGACCCGAAGAATTATAGAAATTAAAAATTAAAAGAGGGAGAAAAAGGAAATTTTAAAAGGGTTCACAGCAGGGCGTTCGTCGATGAAGCAGCTTATTGGGATCATTGACAAGGACATGTGTTTCGTCGACGAGGAATTACTGAGAAGGTTATTTCAGGGCCTAAAATTCATCGACGAAGGTTATGAGTTTGTCAATGAACTCCCTTCTTGACCTCATCAACGAAGTGACGTGTCTCATCAACGAGGGCAAGTGTATAAGTATGCCAAATTTGGATTTCAGCGCAGAAAATTTGCATGCAACCTCTTCCTCTCTCTAGAATCCGTCCCCTATGCCTTTCCTCTAAGTTTCTGGCTCGGGTTTACACCAGTTCGACAATTCGAAGCCGCCATGCTACTCTTGGGAAGATTCTCTTCATATCTGTTGGAGTAGGTCATTGGTTAGACAAAATTTGGCTAAGTTAGTTAATTTCAATATTATTAGGTATTTGGTGTTTCTATACTGAGGAGAATATGTTAGGAAAGATAATACTAAAGTTTTGTTGGGGAAATTTTAATTTCAAGGTGTTATGCTGGAAACACTGCAGGTGTAGGATCGAGTGTTTTGTGGGCTTCTCAGTAAACCAGGTAAGGAATAGACTAAGTCAGAATCTTCCATGAAATTATTTATTATTTTATAGCATTAAATTTCAGGAAAGTATGTATATTATATAATTATGTTTGAGAAATACTATTATGAACAAGAATATGATTTAAACGTGTTTAATCAGAAAATATGATTTTGGAACAGATTTTACATTCAGGAGGTTACCCTATTTCAGTGTGGCATGAGTTTAATTTCCATATAATGTGTATATCAGAGTAAAATGTTTTTCCCAGATCAAGCATGATATGATAGATTTCATGGCAATTATAAAACAATATAGGAATCATGATTTTATATATTTAAACAATACAGAAAAATTATGTTCAGTATATTGTGTTATTCCGATGCAGATGCCATGATTCATGTTATGTTATGCCGGTGTAGATGTCATGTTTCATGTTATGTTATGCCGACGTAGATTTCGAAGTTCATGTTGGCGCAGATGCTATAATCAAGTATGATCAGACATAATTTATGAAATATGTACATGACAGTTATTATTATGAAATACTAAACAACTATGTTTAGTATATGGAACTTATTATATGATATTAGAACCTCGATGACATGGTTTAGTACAGTTTTAGGAGCATGGTACTGTAGCTATATATTCAGAATTATGATAGTGCTACAACAGGACTAGTAGTGTAGGAGATGGCAGTCGATGTGGCTTTAGTGTAGAGTGGAGTAGTCCCCTTGGCAGTCCAGGACAAGAAGGGGCAGGCCCATCGTACTTATAGACTTATGATTGATCTAGCATGGTCGGCCAGCCATTGCTAGGTCCCGCCTTCGGGCTGTACAACCTAGTCATGTGGGGGTAAGACATTACCTCAGGTAGCTATTTATCCTGGGTGTATTTCAATACTGTACAGTAATATAAGATGATTTTCATGTTAGTAATTTAGTACATTATATTATGTTATGAGGAATCATGTTTTATTGAGGTATGATGTCAATAGTTTTTACCAAATATGATATATGTACTGATATTATGTATAACACGAAAACACTCATGTTGCCACACACTGATATTAGTTTATTTCCTTTATTGAGAGGTGTCTCACCCTAACTATATAAACATTTTAGGAAATCCAAGTTGAGGAGCGGATAGAGCTCTGCGACACTAGAAACTGATGGGGCTACCCTGTCTGAAGGGTGAGTTGTTGAGCTAGGGTCAGGTTTATTTTTGGGTTGAGATCCTAGGGTACTTTTTACCTTTTGATGGATGATTGTATATATAACAGGTATAGTAGAACTCTGGTATTGTGATTGGTTGGATGATATGTATGTGATTACGCTTCCTGCTGCTTAGGTATCAGAGTTGCATTCTAGGTATATCCCTGGAACCCATGGGTCCAGGTTGATTATGCTATTCAGTGTAACAGGATATCAGGCTTATTATATTAAATGTTATTATGGGGAAAAAAATATATGGTAAATTAGGCAGGTCATTACAAGGAATGTATGTTCTCCCTAAACCATTCATGTTAAAATATATATGATCTTTTAGGATAAAAGGGGTTCAATGATATTGAGGAGCTGTGGTGGAAACATTGTGAGATGGAATGTACCAAGGACTAGCTAGGTTTGTCATGTGGTATCTTGGAGAGTTAGTTGATACTACCCAAATACTCCAGGAGTTTGTCATGTGGTATCTTGGAGAGTTAGTTGATACTACCCAAATACTCCAGGATAATGCCATGCCTAATATTAGGCAACTCAAATACACTTATCCTAAATGTTAGCTTTACTGTAATCCCAAGAAAGGGGGGGGGGGGGGGAATGAATTGGTATTTTAAAAATTTCTCTCCTAGCTCAATTATCTAATAGCAGTATTACACAACCCTAGCGTCAATCTAGTGTAGATATAAAATAAATCAATATATTTAGCAGAAATTAAATCACACAAGTAAACTAATTACTCATGCATAGAAAAGCAAGTAAAGAGAGAAAATACCAGATATGTTATCGAGGTTCGGCAAATGTGCCCATGTCCCTGCCTTAGCTCACAAGCACAAGGATTCCACTAAGGGTCACTTCATGGGTGGAGCGGCACCAAAATAACCCCAAGTCAAATTAACACAGGGCTAACCTCAACCTTTACAACCAATCCTTCCGGGTTGGATTAATGCCCCCTCAGGCCACGCCTGGAATACAATCAAATCATAATACAAGATGTGTACAAAATATATGCTTCTCAAACAAGCAGATTTGTACCATAATCAATCAATGCACATCAATAATATAAGAAATATAAGCTCAATGCTATATGTGTGTAATCAAAACTTTATATGATGTCTATCTTCAATCAAGCACAATAGTGTATTAACAAGCTAATCTTTGAAACAATGTATAGATGTGAATCTCAATAATAGATTAGGGTTTCAAAGATTTTCTCTAAAAGTAATCAAAATATCTCTGAAAATATTTTCTCAATATTCCAAGCACAAAAGATATTCGAAAAATGAGTTTGTGAAAATATTTTTGCACACTCAAAAACACAAGCTAAGATGTCTTGCAGTTCAAATGCCAAGACCCACAAGCTTTAAGTTTTCCCACACAAAAGATTTATTAAATTAAATATGGGGAAAAATTATGCTCAACTCTCAATCCAAAAATCAAACATATAATGAACAAATGAGAGTTTCTAGCAAATGGGAATAACGAATAATCACTCAAGGTACTCTCACAAGGATTGATATAACAAAGGAGTAGTAGTATGAGAGTGTATGAGCTTCTTGTTTGAAAAAGGTCTCTAAAAAATATAGAGAATATTTTTGTTAATCAAAATGCTAATTAACCTTAATCTGAGCAAATGAACTCATATTTATAGACTTGACCAAAATTATAACCATTGGCGATACCAAGGGAATTATTAAAATTGTTTTAATTGAGTTTTTAAAAAATTAACCCTATTTAAATCGTGGTAAAATATGGCCAACCCAATAGTTTTGGTCGACTATATTTTATGTTTGGTCGGTTATATTTGCAAGTTCGGTCGACTGAGTTACTTTTGAACTACAGAATATAGTTGGCTGAATCAGGGTGATTATATTTTAATGTTAGTGAGTTTTACAATGACTGATGAGCATTTAACCTCCCTTAAAGAGTTTTACATGCAATTATAGCATTGACACTAGAAAACATAAAATTGATCAAGGATTCATACTCCATTTTACATAGAGGCATAAACACACTCAATGAATAAACTTTATGTTACTATTTGCATGATGATTACCCATCTATGCACTCAAGGAAAGTAGTCATAGACAAATGCCCTAAGCATGGCTTGTGACATTCTTTCCCACTTATGCCATCAATATCCTCAAATATTTTTATGCTAAGTACTCTATAACTTTATACATGAACTACTACAAGTTTTTCGTTGATTTCATCGTCTCCAAATATAGACCACCTTGACTTGTGGGTACCAGGGGCATACCTGCCAAACAACTTTGACACCTAAGCAGCAGGAAACATAATTTACATACAACCATCCAATAAATCACAATACTAGAGTTATGTTAAATTCGCTAATTATATATATACAATCATCCACCAAAAGACTAAAAGTATCCTAGGGCCAATTCCCAAAATAAATCTGACCCTAGTACAACAACTCACCCTTCTGACAGGGTAGCACAGTCCAACTCTACTGTCACAGAGCTTTATGTACTCCTCTACTCGGATTTCTTGATATGTTTTAAATGCTGGGGTGAAACACCGCTTAGTAAGGGAAATAAACCAGTATCAGTGTGTGACAACATGAGTATTTTCGTGTTGTACATATAAATAATACATAAAACATAATTGGAAAAGTTTAACTGTACTAAATTGAGTAAAACATGGTTTGTCAATTCATAATATAACTTACTACATACTGTACATGGAAAGCATCTTATATAACTACACTATACTGAAATAACACTCAGGATGGATAGCTAGCTGATGTCATGTCTTACCCCCACATGACTGGGTTGTGCAACCCGAAGGCGGGACTTAGCAATGGCTGGCAACCCATGTTAGATCAAACATAAGTCTGTAAGTACGATGGGCCTGCCCCACCTAGTCCTGGACTACCAACGAACATCACTATTTTACACTGAAGCCACATCGACTACCATCTCCCACACTACTGTTCGTGTGGTAGTACTATCATAGTTTTGAACATATAGCTACGGTACCGTGCTTCTGAAAACTGAACTAAACCATACCATTCGGGTTCTGATATCATATAATACGATTCGTATACTAAACATAACTGTTTCATATTTCGTAATAATGTCTAATTTGATAATATTTCATGAATTCTGTCATAACATACATGAATATGGCATCTTCCTCAACATGAATCACGACATCTGTGCCAGTATAACATAGCATGTAATCTCGGCATCTGCGTCGGCAAATCGTAATATACTGAACATGAATTTCTTGCACTGTTTACATAATATTCATGAAATCATAGTTTCTGCACTATTTTATAATTTTCCTAAAAATTGGAAATACATGTTTATTCTAAAATAACATAGTATTTCATAAGCATAATTTTCATGGTAAATAATACTCATGCCACACAAGATGGATAACATTCTAGTGTAAAATTTATTCTAAAATCATATTTCCTAATAAAACATATTTAAATCATATCCCTATTCACAACAGTATTTCGCAAACATAATCTTACAACATACATATTTTCTTGAAATCAAATGCTATAAAATAATGAATAATTTTATAAAAATACTAAATTAGTTTATCCCCTTACCTGGCTTAATGAGATGACCACATAGTTCAATCCTAAGCCCGTGGCATTTCCAGCACAAAACCTACAATTTCCATTTCCCCAAAACATTCAACAGAATTCCAACATAATTCCATAAAACATTTCCTAGGCTCCCAATAATCTAAATGAATTGTTAACCTCCAAAATAATCAAATTACCTTGGTTTTTCGGAACTATGCCCGCAGGGTCTCGAAATTACACCCACGATGCTTACCCGAGCCCTGAATTCAATGATCATAATTCAATCTCAGAATGCTCAATATTAACATTTCCAAATCCATAATAATTAAATAATAATTAGCCCCTTAATAACCCCCTTAGCCTAATTTTGGGGTTCTGCCTACGACTACCTCACGAGAAATTCGCTCCACCAGACTTATAGAGAATCATCCCTAGATTTTTGTGGTGGTGTCCGATCATCAATTAAGCTTAAGATTTTTGATAAATTAAGAAAAAAGTGAGAATTAAGCTTACTCCAGGAGATATGCCTACGTTGCTCCTATGATAAATCTGTTCTAGTATAAATGTCGGTGGCGGAGAATGGAGTCTAGCGGTATTTTCTGATTTTCGATCGGGCAAAAATCAATCGAGAAATTGAAGGAAGTGGGAAAGAGACAGAGGTGAGCCAAAAAGAGCATGAGAGAGAAAGCAGAGGGGGCGTTGTCTTCTGGATTGCAGAATAAAAATGAGATTTCAATTTGAAATCTCAAAGGCTTAGGAAACTTCCTTTTTTTTTTTTTTACTTTATCCATTATTATAAATTTATATACTTATATATATATATATATATATATATATATATTAACTTATTCTTATACGTATTTAAATATATACATATAGACATTACTTATACTTATATATTTATTCATATATATATATATATATATATATAACCATCATGTTATTTAATTTAATTAATTCCAGTTAATAACATTTAATTAATAAATTAATTGCTAATAATTTTATTTTATTTTATATTTTTTTCATTCATTATTTTATTTATTTATTTATTTTATTTTTTATTACATTTCCAAACATATCATTTTCCAGGGCATTACACTCAATGCTTATGACTTTCAGCTTTAAGGTTTGTAAAGTTGCCACAACTCAGCTCAAGGGATCAGCAGCTTTGTTTTCAACACCAGCTCGGTGTTTGAGAACAAAAGTGTATTACTGAATATATTCAACCCACTTTACATGCCTATGATTCAATTTCATCTGGGTGCTCAAGTATCTAAGGGTCTGGTGGTGAGAAAAGAGCACAAACTCCTATGAGAGCAAATAATGTCTCTAGTGCCTCAAAGATTGAACCACAACATAGAACTCTTTGTCATAGGTGGAGTATCGTTGCTTGGCCTCATTTATTTTTTCACTAAAGAAGGCAACAGGATGACCCTATGGACTAAGTACTCCTCCAATGCCTACACTAGAAGCATCACAAGTTACTTTAAACAATTTCTGAAAGTCAAGAAGGTGTAACACAGGTGCTTTTGTCATCATGTCTTTAATGTTTAAGAAGGCTATGGCTGTAGCTTTAGGCCATATGAACTCACCTTTCTTAAGACAATTTGTGATGGGTGCCATGATGGTACTAAAGTTCTTAATGAACCTTCAATAAAATGTGACGAACCTATGGAAGCTTCTTACTTTATGAATATTCCTAGGAATAAGCCAGTTTTTAATGGCTTTGACCTTTTCAGGGTCAACAAAAACTCCCTATTCAGTTGCAACAAATCCTAAGAAGATTACCTGAGAGGTCATGAAAGTACACTTTTTAGTTTTGCATACATTTTCTACTCTCTTAGCACTTCAAACACTCTTCTCAAGTGAACTAGATGCTCCTTTCTTGTTTTGGCTATAAATCAGGATGTCATCAAAATAGACAACAAGGAAATGCCTAATGAAAGGTCTCAAGATTTTAGTCATCACTTTCATGAATATGCTAGGGGCATTAATTAGTAAATCCAAAGGGCATCACCATCCACTCATACAAACCAAAATGCCCAATGAAAGGTCTCAAAATTTGAGTCATCACTCTCATGAATCTGCTAGGGGCATTAGTAAGGCCAAAGGGACTCATACAAACCATCTTTGGTTTTGAGTGTAGTCTTCCATCATCTCCAAGTCCCATTCTTATTTGGTGGTATCCACTCTTAAGATCAAATTTTGAAAAGACCAACCATTTGATCAAGCATATCATCAAGTCTGGGTATAGGAAACCTATACTTGACTGTGATCTTATCAATGGCTCCACTGTCAATGCACATTCTCCACATTCCATCTTTATTAGGGGTGAGAAGCATGAGATGATGTGTTCCTCAATATGCTTATTTTGTAGAGTCCTGAAGAATTATAGAATTGAATAAGAATAGAGGGAGAAAAAGGAAAATTCAAAAAAAAGAGGAGAAAGCAGGGTTCATCGATGAACCCTCTGGTTTCTTCGACGAACACCCTATAGGATTTGTCACACACCTCGTGTCCCGTCGATGAAAGATTACCAAGAGGGGTAACTTCAGGGTCTGAAATTCGTCGAAGAAGGTTATGAGTTTGCCGACGAACACCCTTCTTGGCCTCGTCAATGAAGCGACGTGTCTCGTTGACGAAGGCAAGTGTATAAGTATGCCAAATTCAGATTTCAGTGTAGAAAACTTGCATGCAGACACTTCCTCTCTCTATAATTTGTCCCCTTTACCTTCTTTCTAAGTTTTTGGCTCGGGTTTTTGCTGGTTCGATGATCTAAAGCCGCCACGCTACTCCTGCGAAGATTCTCTTCATATCTGCTGGAGTAGATCATTGATGCAGGACAATTCTAGGAACCCTAGTCCTACCAAAGACCCTTTCATAAATGTGCACACATGAGATACACTTTAAGATGAGAATTTAATTAACCACAATAAACAATATAAATTATATGTGAAAACTACAGGTTGTGGAAAATTTAAAAATTTATAAGATTCATGCAGACTTGTCCTTAAGGACTTAACCAAGTAGGATAAGATAATCACTTGAAAGATGGTAGATTCAAGCCTTAGAATTAAGCCTAAACATGCCAATTATATATCCTTAGAAAAAGACACAATCAAGCATTCAAGTATGAAAATCTTCTTGACTTTGAAGAGTTTGTCTACAGAGATTGTTCAAAGATATGCAATGGATATTTTGAAAGGTTACTGGAAGATGAATATTATATTGACTATCTAGGGTTTATTTTGGAAGTGTTTGAAATGAGCTTACTAAAATTATTCGGAATGATAAACACAACACACTCGAACCTTGCTCGATGTCCCGAATGATGATTCTCGGTGCTACTTGGGGTCGTGGTTGATCTACTTGATTTTTGAAGTAATAATCTCACACAACAACTACTGGAATAGTAAGATGGAGAATGGAGAATGATAATCTCGTGGCCTCTCACCACTCAATCTCCATAGGAGAAGGGATGTGGTCTCTCACCACGCGCTCACAAAGAGGGAACAAGCTTAAAGCTTATGAATAAGACAATAACTCTTGATTCAATTCAAAATACTTGATGTACCTAATAAGTTACATGCCCAGATATATATATAGATGTTGGAACAACCCTCCAACCATAAGTAAATAAAATATAACAAGCTTTGAACGGAAAATGATAAAGTGAAACCAAAAAATCAACAATGTAAAATTTTCAAAACAAATAGTCTCATTCTCGGCCTTCCAGATGTTCAATACATTGAATTAGCTCACCTAACTTATACCAAATTAAATATATCGAATTCTTCTTAACAACAAACTTTGAACCACTCCATTTGAACTTTTTTTGATAAATTTATGGCATATTTGGTAAAGGTGTACAACTGTCCATGTGATGCAGAATTTTTGGACGAATGACTACTGTTATTGGGCTACCAAGTCGTGCACAATTTGAACTTCATCGTTTTACTTATACCCAAAGAAAGGTATGGGAGTCTTCTTTCCAGCCCAATTGGAATCGGGTTATTTGGGCCTCTATAGATGAAGTTATGCATTTTTTTTGTAAAGGTGCACAGTTGCCTTCATCCCAGGGAATGTATCCACATGACACCATCTCAGCGAATGTTATGTTTGGGGATTGTTGATCCCCGTCATCTCTCCTCGGTCGAGAATAATTCTTCCTCAAAGAATTTTGTTGAAGATACTCGGTGTATAGTTCTGGATTGAGGCGCAAAACTTCTTCCTTTAAGATCCAACTTCGTTCTGATAGGGGTTTACATTTCCATTTGACCAAGAATTTTTTATATGATCCAGCCCGTGTGTGTGTGTTGTTTTATCATCCAAAATATTTTCAATTTTCTTAGGTTTCTTGGGTGGAATTAATAGTGGTGGCAAAGGAAATTTTGGCTCTTTCATAGTATCTGTGTCTATAAATGGGGAAAGATCACCTGCAGGGTTAGTATGACTAGGCTCTGAAAAAGAATTGGCTTCAAGAAAAAGGGTTAGATCCTCAACATTAAATACATTGCTTATGCCATAATCAAGAGGAATATCTAACATGTATGCATTAGAGCTTATTTTCTTTAGGACTTTAAATGGTCCCATCGTTTTAACATGAAGCTTTCTTACCCTTCCTTAAGGAATTCGTTTGGGATGAAACCGAACCATAACCATATCTCCTTTTCAAAATTCCTACAACCTGTGATGTTTGTCAGCCATAGATTTATAATGCTCTTTGCTCAAATTAATTTTCATTCTGATCTCATAGTGTAAGTCATGTATGTGTTTTGCAAATGTATTAGCTGACTCGCTAACTCTCGACTCTAGTGGAAATGGAATGAGGTCTATAGGCTTCTTGGGACTATAACCAATGACAATCTGAAAAGGGCTAAGTCCTGTGGTCCTATTCATTGAGCTATTGCATTAAACTCTGCCATAGGAAGACATAAATCCCATATGGTGATATGCTCTCCAACCAAGCAGTGCAATAGGTCACCAAGGCTCTTATTTATTACTTCAGTTTGTCCATCGGTCTGGGGATGGTATGGACTTGAGAACTTGAGCTTGGTACCTAGCATTGCCCACAAATTTTTCCTGAAGTAGCTAACAAATTTAACATCTCTATCAGAAACAATAGTCTTAGGAAGACCATGAAGTCTCACTACCTCTCGAAAAAATATGGTGGCAATTTTAGATGTATCACGTGTTTTGTTGCATGGAATAAAATGTGACATCTTGAAAAATCTATCCACAACAACAAATACTGATTCATTTCCCCTCACAGTTCTAGGGAGTCCTAGCACGAAGTCCATGCTAATGTCTTGCCAAGGTACGTGTGGTACTAGCAATGGAGTGTATAACCCAGTGTTTTGTTTCCTACCCTTAGCTGTCTGACATGTGTGGCAGTGGGAAACAATTCTGGCAACATCGCTCTTGATACTAGGCCAATAAAACCTATCTTCTACCGTAGAAATTGTCTTGGCCTTACCAAAATGACTTATGGCACCACCCGCATGTAACTCTTTAATCAATTGGTCACGTAAAGACGTGGATGGGATCTACAATCTCGTTCCCTTGAAGAGGAATCCATCATGAATGACAAAATTCGGGTTAGCAATAGAAGTATCCTGAAGCAGATTAGAGAATATATCAGAAAAGTCTTGACACTGAGGGTATTCATGCTTGATGCTTTCAAAGCCAATAACCTTAATATGAAGTGTCTGCAATGTGGCTACGACTTGACTCAAAGCATCAGCTGCTTTGTTCTCGACACCAGCTCGGTATTTGAGCACAAAGGTGAACTTTTGTATGTACTCGACCCATTTTATGTGTCTATGCCCCAACTTCCTTTGAGTATGCAAATACCTAAGGGCTTGGTGGTCAAAGTATAAGACAAACTCCTAGGGAAGGAGGTAATGTCTCCAATGTCACAATGACTGCACTACCATATAAAACTCTTTGTCATAAGTGGAATATCTCTATTTTGCCTCATTCAACTTCTCACTGAAGAAGGCAATCAGGTGACCTTCTTGACTAAGCACTCCTCCTATTCCAATTCCCGATGCATCATATGCAGCCTCAAATAGTTTTTGAAAATCGGGGAGACGTAACATTGGTGCTCTAGTCATCATATCCTTAATATCCAAAAAAGCTTTAGTTGCAGATTTTGACCATGAAAAATCACCTTTCTTGAGAGAGTTTGTAATGGGAGCCATGATAGTGCTAAAGTTTCTAATGAACCTTATATAGAATGTCGCTAACCCATGAAAACTCCTTGCCTCATGAATGTTTTTAGGAGTGGGCCAATCCCTGATGGCTTTGACCTTTTTGGGGTCAACAAAAATTCCCTTGTCAGAGACTACAAACCCTAAGAAGATGACTTGTGTGGTCATAAAGACACACTTCTTTAGGTTTGCATACAATTTCTATTCTCTTAGAACCATAAAGACGCTCCTCAAGTGGAGAAGGTGATCCTCCCTAGTCTGACTATAGATTAAGATATCATCGAAGTAGACTACTAGGAAGTGCCCAATGAAAGGTCTTAAAAGTTGGGTCATAACTCTCATAAAAGTGCTTGGTGCGTTAGTTAAGCTGAAGGGTATCACTAACCACTCATATAATCCATCCTTTGTCTTGAAAGTAGTTTTCCACTCATCCCCTGGTCGGATTCTAATTTGATGGTATCCACTTTTAAGATCTATCTTGGAAAATATTTTGGATCCCACCATCTGATCAAGCATGTCGTCAAGTCTAGGTATGGGAAATCGATACTTGATGGTGATCTTGTTGATATCTCTACTATCAATGCATATCCTCCAGGTGCCATCCTTTTTGGGAGTGAGAAGGGTAGGACATGCACATGGACTCATGCTCTCCTCAATAAAACCCTTTTCCCTTCGTTCATCTACTTGCCTCTTTAGCTCGTCATGTTCCTTTGGGTTCATTCTATAATGTGGCAAATTAGGTAAAGATGAACTAGGTACAAGATCAATAACATGTTAAATATTTTTCTTTGGAGGCAATTCACTCGGTGGCTCAGAAATGACATCTTCAAACTCAGAAAGTATGGGGAATACTTCCGGAGGTGTCTCCTGCTTAAGGCTTTTGAGCTCGGCTTCCTTGGCAACAACCACATAAACAACCTGAGTTTTTTGACTCTCAAACTCAAAGTCCTTTTTGTTCCAAATATGTAAGGATCGACCAACTTGTTTTCCTTTCATCTCCTCTTTCTTCTTGCTTTTCTCACTCTTGGGCTCAAGTGGACTGAGAATGATTCTTTTGCCATTACACTTAAAAGAGTAGGTGTTGGCATGCCCATTATGTGAGACATCCATGTCAAATAGCCAAGGTCCCCCAAATAGAATATGAGCAACATTCATGGGGAGCACGTCACACCAAATTTGGTCCTTATACTCTCCAATCTTAATGGGGACTAAACACCTATGGCTTACTGGCACAGTGGTTGCATTGACCCATGCAACATTATATGGGTTGGGACGAGGCTCTATTTTTAATCTCAACTTTTCAGCTGCTGACTTTGAAATCACATTCATGCAGCTCCCACCATTTATGATCATCTTGCATCTTTTACTCCCACACTTGATATAAGTATAGAAAATAGAAGTACGACGTCAATCTTCCTCTCCCCTAGGTATTACGATAAGACATCTCATCACACCTAGTTGCACATTCTCATCATCCTCACTATTTAGCACATCTTCACCTGCTTCATTTGGAGCATCATATGGTGCATCATCTTCTTCCTCTTCCTTTTCTCTCTTAATTGCTAAATTCCTATTAGGGCATTGCCTGGCAAAGTGTCCCTTTTTGTGGTACTTGAAACATACTTCTATGCCTGAATTTTGGTAAGAGGATCCCGTTATCGAGGCTTTCCCTTTGTCCAATGGTTGCTGTACTATGGGGTTGCTCCCATGAGAAGTGACTTGCCCTGAAGATGCTTGTTTAGACTTGTCAGTGCCCTGGATTTTCCTAGGATAGGTTTCATTTGAAGGGTTGCCATACCACCTTCCCATTTGCCCTCTGTTCATCTGCTCAAAGTCATGAGCGAGATTAAATGCTTGTTCAAGAGATGTTATATGATGGGGAAACATCTCTCTCCTTAATTCAGGCTTTAATCTAGTGCGGAACCTTGCAATTTTTTAGCTCTCTTTCTCATCAACTCCACACCTAATAGACAACTCATAGAATTGGGTCATATACTCAAAAATGGTCATATTACCCTGGCTTAAGCTGTAGAGTTGATCCATAAGGCGCTCTTGGTAGCTAATAGGCACATACTTCTCAGTGAGCCTATCTTTCATCAAATCCTATTGCTCAATGGGTCTATGACATAGGTGAGCCTCTTGCCTCTCCACATTCAACCAATGGAGTTTTGCTTCTCCAATCAATCTCATCTTAGCGAATTGGACTTGATGAGGGCCAATCATCCTATACCACTCAAAGTAGGCATCCATCTCAGCTAACCAATCTTGAAAAAGTTTGGGATTCATTTGACCATCAAATGTAGGGGCATTTATCTTCACCTTCCTAGTCATGTCCTCGTAAGGATCATGTTGGTCCCTGTGGTGTGGTTTTCGACCTTGAATTTCATCTAATTTATATTCGTCATCATCCCAGTATGGGTCATAAGTATCACAATGTTGGGGTCTCCTATAATTAGCTCGAGGAGGAGGTCATCTTGGTGGAGGAGGAGGTCGTCCTCTTGGAGAGTGAGGTTGAATCCTTGGGGACAGAGGTCATTCCCTAGATGGAGGTCTCTCTTCGCTTTCATTTTCTTGTTCTAAGGGCTGCTCTATGCTTCCTTGAGGTGGGTCTTGTGGGTTTTGAGTTTCCAACCTCTCAATTCTATTTAAGGCCTCTTCTAGGTCCCTATTTAATCTAAGGACTTGTTCTTGGAGGTCATCAAGGATGTTATCCCATTCATAGTTAGATCTACGACGTTGGTATGCATTTCCAGACCTAGTTGCCATCTAATGGGTATTAGGCCAACACAAGGAACACCCAATGGGGCATTCAGCCAAAGTGAAAAGGAGGGTCAATCCACTAGTCAAGCTATGTAAACTAGCCAACCTAGCCAAACCTAGGCTCTGATACCAATATGATGTAGGACAATTCTAGGAACCCTAGTCCTACTAAAGACCCACTCACAAATGTGCACACACCAGATACACTTTAAGATAAGAATTTAATTAACCACAATGAACAATATAAATTGTTTGTGAAAACTACAGGTTGTGGAAAATTCAAAAAGTTATAAGATTTATGTAGACTTGTCCTTAAGGACCTAACCATGTAAGATAAGATAATCACTTGAAAGATGGTAGATTCAAGCCTTAGAATTAAGCCTAAACATGCAAATTATATATCCTTAGAATAAGACACAATCAAGCATTCAAGTATGAAAATCTTCTTGACTTTGAAGAGTTTATCTACAGAGATTGTTCAAAGACATGCAATGGATATTTTGAAAGGCTACAGGAAGATGAATATTATATTAACTATTTAAGGTTTATTTTGGAATTTTTTGAAATGATCTTACTAAAATTATTTGCAATGATGAACACAACACACTCGAACCTTGCTCGATATCCCAAATGATGATTCTCGGCGCTACTTGGGGTCATGATTGATCTACTTGATTAATGAAGTAATAATATCATACAATAGCTACTGGAATGGTAATATGGAGAATGGAGAATGATATTCTCATGGCCTCTCACCACTTAATCTCCAAAGGAGAAGGGATGTGGTCTCTCACCACTCGCTCACAAAGAGGGAACAAGCTTAAAGCTTAAAAACAAGACAATAACTCTGGATTCAGTTCAAAATACTTGATGCCCCTAATAAATTACATGCCCAGATCTATATAGAGATGTTTAAACAACCCTCCAACCATAAGTAAATAAAATATAATAAGCTTTGAATGGAAAATGATAAAGTGAAATCAAAAAGTCAACAATGTAGAATTTTCAAAAAAAATAGTATCATTCCTTGGCCTTACAGATGTTCAATACTTTGAATTAGCTCACCTACCATATACCAAATTAAATATATGTAAGTCTTCTTTGCAACGCACTTTGAACCACTCCATTTGGACTTTTTTTGAGAAAGTTATGGCATATTTGGTAAAGGTATACAATTGTCCATGTGATGCAGAATTTTTGGACGAATGACTACTGTTATTGGGCTTCCAAGTCGTATACAATTTGAACTTCAGGGTTTTCCCTATACCCAAAGAAAGGTATGGGGGTCTTTTTTCCAGCCCAATTGGAATCGGGTTATTTGGGCCTCTGTAGATGATGTTATGGATTTTTTTGTAAAGGTGCGCAGTTGCCTTCATCCTAGCGAATGTATCCACGTGACACCATCTCAGCGAATGTTATGTTTGGGGATTGTTGATCCCCATCATCTCTCCTTGGCTGAGAATAATTCTGCCCCAAAGAATTTGTTGAAGATACTTGGTGTATAGTTTTAGGTTGAGGCGCAGAACTTCTTCCTCTAAGATCCAACTTCGTTCTGATAGGGACTTGCCTTTCCATTTGACCAAGAATTTTTTATATGATCCAGCCTGTTTGTGTGTTGTTTTATCATCCAAAATCTTTTCAATTTGCTCAGGTTTCTTGGGTGGAATTAATGGTGGTGGCAAAGGAAATTTTGGCTCTTTCATAGTACCTGTGTCTATAAATGGGGAAAGATCACCTGCAGGGTTAGTATGACTAGGCTCTGAAAAAGAATTGGCTTCAAGAAAAGGGGTTAGATCCTCAACATTAAATACATTGCTTATGCCATAATCAAGAGGAATATCTAACATGTATGCATTAGTGCTTATTTTCTTTAGGACTTTGAATGGTCCCATCTTTTTAGAATGAAGCTTTCTTACCCTTCCTGAAGGAATTCGTTCGGGACGAATCCGAACCATAACCATATCTCCTTTTGAAAATTCCTGCAAACTGCGATGTATGTCAGCCATAGATTTATAACGCTCATTGCTCAAATTAATTTTCATTCTAATCTCAGAGTGTAAGTCATGTATGTGTTTTGTTTCCAACATTAAATTTCAGGAAAATATGTATATTATAGAATAATGTTTGGGAAATATTGTTATCAACAGGAATATGATTTAAACATGTTTTGTTAGAAATTTTGATTTTAGAATAGATTTTACATTCAGAATATTACCCATTTCTCTGTGGCATGTGTTTAAATTTCCATGTAAATATGTATATCAGAATAAAATGTTTTCCCAGATCAAGTATGGTATGATAGTTTTCAAGGCAATTATAAAACAACACAGGAACCATGATTTTATGATTATAATATTAAACAGTACAAGAAAATTATGTTCAGTATACTATGATATGTCGGGCAGATGCCGTGATTCATGTTATATTATGCCAGCATAGATGCCATGATTTATGTTATGTTATGCTGGCGCAGATGCCGAGATTCATGTTGGCATAGATGCCATAATCATGTATAATAAGATAGAATTTATGAAATACGAAATAGTTATGTTAAGTATATGAAGCATATTATTTGTTATCAAAACCCAAATGGTATGGTTTAGTTCAGTTTCAGGAGCATGGTACCGTAGCTATATGTTCAGAATTATGATAGTGTTACCACATAACCAATAGTGTGGGAGATGGCAGTCGATGTGGCATTAGTGTAGAGAAGAGTAGTCCCCGTGGCAGTTCGGGACCTGGTAGGGGTGGGCTCATTGTACTTACAGACTTATGATTGATCTAGCATGATCGCCAGCCATTGCTAGGTCTCGCCTTCGAGCTGCACAACCTAGTCATGTGGGGGTAAGACATGACATCAGCTAACTATCCATCCTGGGTGTTATTTCAGTATTGTATAGTTATATAAGATGATTTCCACATATAGTAATCTAGTATTCTTCATTATGATATGACAAATCATGTTTTACTCAGTTCTGCTATAGATAGATTTTACCAAATATGCTTATCATACTATTTATATGTATAACATAACAATGCTCACAACGCCATACACTGATATTAGTTTATTTCCCTTACTAAGAGGTGTCTCACCCCAACTATATAACCATTTTAGGAAATCCAGGTAGAGGAGTAGATAGAGCTCCGTGATAGTAGAGACCGGTGGGACTACCCTGTCTGAAGGGTGAGTTGTTAAGCTATGGTCAAGTTTATTTTTGGGTTGAAGCCTTAGGATACTTTTGGTCTTTTAGTGGATGATTGTATATATGACAAGTTTAGTAAAACTCTGGTATTGTGATTGGTTGGATGCTATGTATGTGATCACGTTTCCCACTATTTAGGTATCAGGGTTATACTTTGGGTATATCCCAGGTACCCATGGGTCCAAGTTGATTATGCTATTCAGTTGAACAGGATATCAGGCTTATTATATTAAATTTTATTATGAAAAAAAACATATGATAAATTAGGCAGGTCATTATAGTTTGGTATCAGAGCCAAGGTTGCTAGGTTTTGTAGACTCTAGAGTGTAGCGGAAACAATACCAGAGTATAGGAAGAGGATTTGAGATTTAGTTTTGCAGTTTAGAGGCAAGACTTCCATGGTGGATTCTGTGTTTTTCTTGGGGTGACGATTTCAGGTAATTCATGGTAAACTATTGTCGGGTTGTGTTTCTAGAGTGTAAGACTAGATTTTGAAATAAGATAAGGATGTCAAGATAAGGGATTTTGGTTAGATGCATAAGTTATAAGGATAGGGTTCCTAAGTCATGTTTATTGTATTTTTAGGATGGACCTTGGAGGAGGTAGCGCCCATGCGAGTGGTAGCACTGGTGCAGGGCCCTCGAGTGCAGGCGGGGCTGACTCTGATGTGGTATTATGTAGTATGGCTCGCCAGGTTATGACTGAGATCACTAGGAGCTCTAAAGTGCAGGGTGGTCCATTTGCAGGCCATGGGTGCACGATAGATAAATTTACCAAGATGAATCCTCCTACATTTTTCAGGAGGATTTGATCCTGCAGGCACCAAGAATTGGATATAGGAGATCGAGAAAGTTTTGGCAGTATTGTAGTGTATAGAGGAGCAAAGAGTCCTCTTCGCCACCTATAAACTGACGGGGGAGGCTGAGAGGTGATGGACTGCAGTGAAACTTCTGGAGCAACAGAGGATGACGCCGATAGTTATGATATGGGCCTGATTTAAAGAATTATTCTTTGGGAGATTTTTCCCAGCCACTATTAGGGAAGCTAAAGTGGAAGAGTTTCTGAATTTGAAGTAGGGACAGCAGTCAGTACAGAAGTACGCGATGAGGTTTATCGAGTTGTCCCACTTCGCCCCGTATATTATTTGTGATGAAGTAAAGAAATAATGACAGTTTGAAAGGGGATTGAGGCATGAGATCTACAGAAAATGGTGTTGAAAATACATGATTTTGTTGAGTTAGTTGATAGAACAGCTTTGGCTGAGGTTGGTGAGCAGTTGGGTGTGGAGGAACAGGGACAGAAGAAGAGGTCAATATCTTAAGGCTTTCAGTGAGAGGAAACTAAGGAATGGGTTAGAGGCAAGAGTCTAGGGGCCGTGAGGTTCAGGGTGCTCAAACCTACCATGTATGTCTAATTTGTGGAAAGAGGCATTTGGGGAAGTGTCGAGCAGGGAGAGGTATATGTTACCGCTGTGGAGGATCGAGGCATCTGGAACGAGATTTTCCTACACCTATTGGTACTGCTCCCATTCCTAAGCTGTTCAGGGGAGGTTACCAGGCACCTCGTGGAGGTCAGCAAAGGAATATGGCCCTAGCAAGGGTTTATACGTTGATGCCAGGAGATGCTGAGAAGGTCGTAGACATTGTGACAGGTACCTTTACTGTTTTGTCATGCCATACTATTGTTTTACTTGATTCGGGTGCTACCCATTATTTTGTGTCTGCGAATTTCATTAAATTGTCTAGAGGTGAGACCCAGTTATTAGATAAAGAAATGTCAATAGCTTCACCGGTTGGTTTAGTGGTAAAGTGTCGTATGGTGCTCAAAGGTTATCCCATAGAAATTTAGAGAATAGTACTACCTGTAGATTTAATTGTACTAGACATGCATGGGTTTGATGTAATATTGGGTATGAATTGGCTGGCAGCTAACTTTGCTAATATTGACTACCATTTGAAAGAGTGATCTTCAAACTACCAGGCAAGCAAAAATTCAAGTTTGTGGGGTTGTAGGTGTGTTCCTCGCCTCAGTTAGTGTCAGCCATGCAAGTGAGAAGGCTACTCATGGATGGTTGTCAGGGGTTTATGGATCTTGTAAAGGAGGTTTCAGGAAATGAGTTGAAGCTTAGCAATACACCAGTGTTAAGGAGTTTTCAAATGTTTTCCTAAAAGAATTGCCAGGATTGCCTCCTGATCGTGAGGTAGATTTCCCTATTGATCTACTTTTCGGGATGACACCGATCTCTAAAGTTTCTTACAGAATGGCTCTAGCAGAGTTGGGAGAGTTAAAGGATCAGTTACAATACTTGCTTGATAAGAGTTTTATTCGGCCCAGTGTATCACCGTGGGGAGCTATAGTGTTATTTGCAAAGAAGAATGACAGGTCTATGAGGATGTGTATAGATTACAAGTAAATTAATAAGGTGACAATCAAGAACAAGTATCCTCTACCCCGTATAGACGATCTATTTAACCAGCTTTAGGGTACACGGGTCTATTCCAAGATTGATCTCAGATCAGGCTACCACAAGGTGAGAGTAAAAGCAGAAGGTGTCTCGAAGACAGCCTTCAGGACCAGGTATGGGCATTATGAATTCCTTGCTATGCCTTTTGGTTTGATGAATGCTCCTGCAATATTCATGGATTTGATGAATAGAATCTTTCATAAGTATTTAGATTAGTTTTTTTGTGGTTTTCATTGATAATATACTTGTCTAGGGAAAAGAGATTGTATGCCAAGTTCGGCAAATGTGAGTTTTGGTTGGAGAAAGTGGCATTTTTGGGGTATGTTATATGAGAGGATGGAGTTTTTGTGGATCCCAATAAGATTGAAGCAGTAATGAACTAGGCCAGGCTGAAGAACATTTACGAAATCATGAGTTTCTTGGGGCTGGCAAGTTATTACCGTCAATTTGTTTAGGGGTTCTCAGCATTATCAGGGTCTTTGGTGTAACTAACCAGAAATAATGACAAGTTTGAATGGGATGACAGCTGTGAGCGGAGCTTCCAAGAACTGAAGCAGAAGCTTGTCACTGCACCAGTGTTGACCATCCCATCAGAGGGTGATGGTTATGTTATCTACAGTGACGCATCCTTGAAAGGGCTTGGTTTTGTATTAATGCAGCGTGGCAGGGTAGTAGTGTATACTTCCAAGCAGCTGAAGAAGTATGAAAAGAACTAGCCTACCTACGATCTGGAATTGGCAGTAGTGGTACACGCGTTAAAGATTTGGAGACATTACTTGTACAGTGAAAAATGTGAAATATTCTCCGATCATAGAAGTTTGAAATACTTTTTCGCTCAAAAGGAGTTGAACATGAGATAGAGAAAGTGGTTAGAACTTATTAAAGATTATGAGTGCACTATCGGTTATCAGCCAGGGAAAGCAAACGTGGTAGTTGATGCTCCGATCAGGAAATCAGTGGTTCCAGCACTAGCAGCTATGGAGGTTCAGCTTCTAATCTAGATGGATCTGGAGAGACTCAGTGTAGAGTTGGTAGAGAGTGATCCCTAGGCATTTACTGCCAAATTGGTAGCGCAACCTACTCTACAGGAAAGGATCAAGACTGCTCAGAGGGATGACATGGAATTAGAGGAGCTAATAATTAAGGTGCTGGACGGACAAGGGGAGGAGTTCAGTATTTCAGATCATGAAACTCTGCGGTTCCGTGCCAGGTTATGTGTGCCTGCAAATGCTGATATCAGAAAGATAATTTTAGAGGAGGCTCATAGGTCCTTGTATATAATTCATATAAGTAGTACTAAAATGTATTGGGATCTGCGAGAGTCTTACTGGTGGAGTAGCATAAAGAGGGAAATTGTCGAGTTCGTATAGCAGTGTCTGACGTGCTAGCAGGTAAAAGCTGAGTACCAGAGGCTAGCGGGCCAATTGCAGCCACTTTACATCCCATAGTGGAAGTGGGATTATGTATCTATGGACTTTGTGACGGGTTTTCCACAGGCATCGCATGGTCAAAATTCTATCTAGGTGGTCGTTGATAGATTGATGAAGACCACTCACTTCATTCCTATTAAAGTCAACTACTCCATGGACAGACTAGCAGAATTATATAATCAGGAGATTGTACGATTACATGGAGTGCCAGCATTTACTGTATCAGACTAAGACCCGTGATTCACGTCACAGTTTTGGAGGAGCATGTAGGAGGCTCTGGGGTCTCAGTTATCTTTCAGCATGGCGTTTCATCCTTAGATGGACGGCCAGACTGAGAGGGTGATTCAGACATTAGAGGATATGCTACGGGCGTGCGTGCTGGATTTTGGGGGTAGTTGGACCCATTATATGCCGCTGGTAGAGTTTTCGTACAATAATAGCTATCATCCCAGTATTGGCATGACACCTTATGAGGAGCTATATGATAGGATATGTCGTTCTGCTCTATACTGGGATAATTTAGGTGAGCAGTGAGTTGTGGGGCCAGAGCTAGTGCAGCAGGTATATGATAAAGTTCGGCACATTAAAGACAGGATCAATGTAGCTCAGAGTTGACAGAAAAGCTACGCCGATACGTGCTGCTAGGAATTAGAATTTGAAGTAGGAGACCATGTGTTTTTGAAGATAGCGTCAATGAAGGGAGTTATGAGGTTTGGGAGGAAGGGTAAGTTGAGCCCTAGGTTCATTGGCCCTTTCAGTATTCTTAAAAGAGTAGGGTCAATTGCCTACCAGCTGGCTTTACCCCCATCTTTATTTAGAATTCATGACGTATTTCATATTTCCATGTTAAGGAAATACGTCCTAGATCCCTCCCATGTCATCAGTTATGTTGAGTTAGAACTCAGTGATACTTTAGCTTATGAGGAAACTCTAGTGCAGATTCTGGACAGGAAGGAACAGGAATTGCGCAGTAAGAGGATTCCATTAGTAAAACTCTTGTGGAGGAATCACGCAATAGAAGAAGTTTCTTGGGAGCTCGAGGAAAAGATACAATATAAATACCCACATTTTTTCAGCGGAGAATAGCAATAATCATGAGGAGATACCGGTAGATATGTAATGTTTCTTTTGCAAGTTAGTCTGTGCATGTAATAGTATTTTTGGTTGTAGATAGTATTTTGGTTATGGGAGAATTTTATTTTATGTATATATGTAATCTCTCAAAACCTTGAATGTAACTATGGTATTCCTCCACCATAAGTGAGGGTAAGTAATAAAATAAGTACCCCATTTTCTTTAAGGGATGGTGAATCGCTCAAATAGTAAATTTTGGGGAAGAAATTTTTATAAGGAAGGGAGAATGTAGAGACTTGAAGAATTATAGAAATAAATAATAATAGAGGGAGAAAAAGGAAAATTCAAAAAAAGAGGAAAAAGCAGGGTTCATCGACGAACACCCTATAGGATTCATCGCACGCCATGTGTTCCATCAATGAAAGATTACTAAGAGGGGTAACTTCAGGGTTTGAAAATTCGTCAACGAACACCCTTCTTGGCCTCGATGATGAAGTGACATGTCTCCTCGACGAAAGCAGGTTATAAGCATGCCAAATTCGGATTTCAGCGCAGAAAACTTGCATGCAGCCTCTTCCTCTCTCTAGAATCCATCCCCTCTACCTTCTCTCTAAGTTTCTGGCTCGGGTTTTCATCGATTCGAAGATTCGAAGCCGCCATACTCCTGGGAAGATTCTCTTCATATCTGCTGGAGTAGATTGTTGGTTAGGTGAACTTGGGAACCATCCCAAAATTTAGGTAAGTTAGTTAATTTCAGTTTTATTGGGTATTTGGAGTTTATGGACTGAGGAGAATATGTTAGGGAAGATAATACTGAAGTTTTTTTGGGGAAAATGTTAATTTCAGGATGTTGTGCTGGAAACACTGCAGGTGTATGATTGAGTGTTTTAGGGGCTTCTCAGTAAGCCAGGTAAGGGGGTAAACTAAGTCAAAAATTTTTATGAAATTATTTATTATTTTACAGCATTAAATTTCAGGAAAATATGTATATTATAGAATTATGCTTGGGAAATACTATTATGAACATGGATATGATTTAAACGTATTTTGTCAGAAATTATAATTTTAAAATAGATTTTATATTCAGAATGTTACCCATTTCTGTGTGGCATGAGTCTAAATTTCCATGTAAATATGTATATCAGAATAATATGTTTTCTCATATCAAGTATGATATGGTAGTACAAGAAAATTATGTTCAGTATATTATGATAAGCCGATGTAGATGCCGTGATTCATGTTATGTTAGGTCGGAGCAAATGTCATGATTCATGTTATGTTATACCGGCGCAGATGCTGAGATTCATGTTGGCGCAGTTGTCATAATCATGTATAATAAGATAGAATTTATGAAATCGGAAACAGTTATGTTCAATATATGAAACATATATGATATCAGAGCTCAGATGGTATGGTTTAGTTTAATTTCAGGAGCACGGTACCGTAACTATATGTTCAGAATTATGATAGTGCTACCACACGATCAGTAGTGTGAGAGATGGTAGTCAATGTGGCATCATTGTAGAGACGAGTAGTCCCCCTGGCATTTTGGGACTAGGTAGGGGCGGGCCCATCGTACTTACAGACTTGTGATTGATCTAGCATGGTCGGCTAGCCATTGCTAGGTCCCGCCTTCGGGTTGCATAACCTAGTCATGTAAGGGTAAGACATGACATCAGCTAACTATCCATCTTGGGTGTTATTTTAGTATTGTGTAGTTATATAAGATGATTTCCATGTATAGAAATCTAGTATGCTTTATTATGGTATGAGAAATCTAGTATGCTTTATTATGGTATGAAAAATCATGTTTTACTCAGTTCTGTTATAGATAGATTTTACCAAATATGTTTATCATACTGTTTTTATGTATAACACAAAAATGCTCATAATGCCACACACTAATATGATTTTATTTCCCTTACTAAGTGGTGTCTCACCCCAGTTATATAAACATTTCTGGAAATCCAGGTAGAGGAGCGAATAGATCTCTGTGACAGTAGAGACTGGTACCCTGTCTGAAGGGTGAGCTGTTAAGCTAAGGTCATGTTTATTTTTAGGTTGAGACCCTAGGATACTTTTGGCTTTTTGGTGGATGATTGTATATATAATGGGTTTAGTGGAACTTTTGTATTGTGATTGGTTGGATGCTATGTATGTGATTACGTTTCCCATTGTTTAGGTATCAGAGTTGTACTTTGGGTATATCCCTAGTACCTATGGCTCCAATATGATTATGCTATTCAATTGAATAGGATATCAGGATTATTATATTAAATGTTATTATGAAAAAAAAACATATGGTAAATTAGGCAGGTCTTTACATATTTAGTCTCCATTTACCTATGCGATGTTCTTATTTACTCCGTAATTATAACTTCTTATTACTGTTCAAAGTTACACATGGTATGTTTGATGTTTCAGGAAATTAGAGCTTAACTTGAAGAGTTAAGCAGTGCAAGGAGTCAATGCAGCAATTTGGAAGAAGAAGGCTCGACCAAGTGCTTGACTAGGTCTTCATGGACTTGATCCAACTATAGAAAAATGTCCTTAATTAACCATGTGGTGCGACCAACAAGTCACATGGGGCGACCGGGTTGAGCTAGAAGACTCTAGAGTGCTAATTAACATCAAGATCATAGAGGCCCTCGACCAGGGCGCAACCAAGAGACCTAGGATGTGCGACCTAGTCGATGATGCCACTAATTGAAATTGAAGATTTTCCAGAATGTGTTGATGAGGGTGTGACAAAGAGACCTTGGCAGTGCAACCAGGTCGACTTCATTTGGCTTTAGAAATTTGCTTCGCGAGATTGTTGCGGATTGTTTCCTGATTTGAATTCGAGCATGAGTAAACCCTAAGGAGTATAAAATTAAACTTCAAAAAGATAATTAGGAGTTCCCTTTTAGTTCCTTTGGGTTCCTTTTGGATAGTTTTAGGCCATCAAGTTGTATTGCTTTGTTTAATTTCGGATTGCAGCAGTTTAATTATAACTTCATTCTTGCTTTCTTTTGATTCTGAATTTCAATAAAAGTTATGTTTATAGTTTCACTTTTCATTTTTTTCTTTGCTCTTGATTTCGTGCATGATGAGTAGCTAATTTATCAAATTCTCTGGTTGTGATGAAACCCTAAGTTAGATTCACATAGCTAGGATTAGTTGGTTGTTTATAATAGGGTTTGGTTGCATGATGCTATTTAGAAAGGAATCTATGTTCGCTAGATAGGGTATGCCCAATTCGCCCGATCGTGCTCCGAATGATTGGTGTGAACCCAGATACGTTATACTACTCAAGTAGATTACTTATCTTGTTTAGGGTTCATCGTTGCATTCGTATTAGGATAAACCATTGATCGAACTTAGTTATTGCAAATTAACTGCTTAGGGTGGATTCATAACTGGGGAATTAATTTTCCATAAGGAATTCAATTTAATTAATTTGCTTTCATAGTTAAATAGAAAACCCAAATTCAATCTATTCTTATTGTTTCAATGTAGTAAATTAGATTAATTTGGTACACTACTGCATTCAGTCCCTGAGGATCGACACTTGACTTATTCACTATTTTACCGAACTTGGGAGTAGTTAGGTTTATAAATTTTATCTTTGGTAGTTAAGGACCCATGCCTTGGCAAAGCTATCATGGGACCTGCACATGGGCTCATACTTTCTTGAATAAAACCCTTATTTCTTAGCTCATCAACTTGCCTATTCAATTTCTCATGTTCTTTGGGATTCATCCTATAATGAGGCAAATTATGTAAAGATGATCCTAAAACAAGGTCTATGGCATGCTAAATGTCTCTTATGGGAGGAAATTCATTTGGAGGTTCAGACATAACATCCTCAAACTCACAAAGTATGGGTGAAACCTTAGGTGGTGTCTCATGTTCTGGAATAGAAGAGTCATTCTCTTTAGTCACAACATACACAACTTGTGTTTCCTTGCTTTCTTGCTTAAATTTATTTTTGCTTAAAATATGCAAGGAATTTCAAACCTTTTCTTTTCCTTTCTTGTCCTTCATTTTTTTTTTTTTTTTGTAGGCTCCAGAGGACTGAAGACAATGCTTTTTCCCTTACACCTAAAGGTATAGGTGTTGGCACTAAAGGGACTTGCGGAATAGTCCAAAGATTCGGCTGTAGTGCATACGGATAAACAAAAAAATTAATCTGATCATGCAAACCCTAATTCCATGATTAGGATTATACCTACGAGATCTTTCTGGTTTGATCCCAAATCTACAAGTACGAAAGCGAGCTCTTGAAGGCGACCAGGAATCTTCCACTGTATTCCTTGAACACACCTTGCTCCAGAGAAAGTGGGCTCATAAGCGACTGCTAGGGTTTTCTTCTCTCACGAAAACGTTTGCCTCTGTGAGAGTTCACTCGTCTTACCCTAACTGCTAAATGGAGCACATGTATATAGGATACAGCAGCGACCTTTGGGCATATATGACTAGGGCCTCCCACGTAATTAAAAATTCCTAATCCGACCCAAATTCATCCTTAATTACGTTAATTATAATTCATACCACTAAAGAATTATGATTGCACTCCCTGTCATACTTGAAATTAAATTTCAAGCTCATATTATTAAATGCTTATTTATCTTGCCACATAAATATTATAGATACCCGTCTATTAAATTAAATTACTAACAATTTAATTAATTGACATATTAATTCCCTAAGACCTTCCACTTAAGTTATTTGATGTGTCGGATTTCAAAATCTAACTGCAAGGTTTGACACAATCAAAACTTTTAAACTTCCTCAAGGTGGTATCATCAATCCCGATACTGGGACATAAATTCCATCAATAATTAATGTTCACCATACACATAACGTCATCACCCAACTCGCTGAGTTTTTTGACTCATAAAGAATCTCACACTTCTATGAATCAAAGTAATGAACATTATATGCATGTGTCCAATAATCATATCAGTATTAAGAGCATAAGCACTCATAATAACCATAAGGTAGTAATTGTTTTATATAGACAGTATAAGAGCAATTACCTCAAGACGATTATGTTCAATACACACAAAGTGTACTAGCACAAGGAGTTGGAACTGTACATTTCCCAATAGTCAAGACAGACCTATTAAAACCTTGTGCTACAGTCCTACAATGGTGTGTCCAATTTCATTTAAGACTATGAACAATACACTTATATTCTATAAGAACTGATGATATAATCTTTTATGTATAAGTCGTACTTTACACACTAGATCGCCTACTATATAGAATAAAAGACACACATGCATCATTAAATAAATAATGTCAGGCAAATATTGCTCACAAAGATTCTCATTAAAATGGAATAACTAATGTTATTAATAAATACTAAAATCGATTACATAAAGCATGTCTTTCAATATAAATTCCTAACAATCTCCCACTTAGACTCAAAGCTATGCTTCCATACATCTCACTTCCATTCCCTCTACATGACTATCAAAAGTTCTAACTGGTAAACTCTTTGTCAATGGGTCTACCAAGTTACTTGCCAATGCAATCTTTGTCACCATCACATCACCTCTCTGCACAATATCTTGTATCTGGTGATACTTACGCTCAATGTGTTTTGCCCTCTTGTGGGTCCTGAGTTCCTTTGAGTTAGTAACCGCCCCGCTATTATTACAGTTGGCTACCTCAGAGGCTACCACATATTCAGCCTCTATAGTAGAATCAGCAACACATGATTGCTTGATACTCCTCCAACTAATGGCTCCACCTCCTAGGGTAAACACATTTCCCGAGGTTGATTTTTTGGAATCCTTATCTAACTAAAAATCTGAGTCTGTGTACCCAATGGGTACTAGACTATCTGCCTGATAAACCAACATATAATCCCTAGTCCTTTTCAAATTCTTAATTATATGTTTACCATAGTCTAGTGTTCCTGCCCTAGGTTAGACTGAAAACAAATGTCTAGTCTAATGTAAAGCATAGCATACATAAGGCTTCCTGCTGCTGATGCATAAGGAACTTCCTTCATGTTCTCTACCTCAATTGGTGTTTTAGGACAATGATCCTTGGATAGAGAGATTCCATGTCTGAAAGGGAGTAACCCTTTCTTGGAATCCTGTATGCTAAAATGGGCAAGAATCATATTGACATAAGTAGCTTGTGATAAGCCTAACATCCTTTACTTGCGATCTCACAAAAGCTTGATTCCAAGGATGTGACCAGCTTCTCCCAAGTCCCTCATGTCAAACTGTCTAGGTAACCATACCTTAACCGAAGATAATACCCCCCACATTGTTTCCAATGAGTAAGATATCATCCACATATAGCACCAAGAGTACCATCTTGTTTCCATCATGCTTTTTGTATACACATGACTTATCAAGGCATTAATCAAAACAATAAGATTTAATGACTTGATAAAAAAGGATGTTCCAAGACCTAGATGCCTTCTTAAGTCCAAAAATGGACTTCTTAAGTTTACACAACATGTAATGTTGACCTACTGTGGCAAAACCATCTAGTTGCACATATAGATGCACTCATCAAGACTTCCATTAAGGAAATTTGTCTTGACATCCATTTGCCAAATTTCATAATTGAAATGAGCTGCAATGGATAAGAGAATCTAGATAGACTTTAGCATGGCGACCGGCAAGAAAGTTTCCTTATAGTTGATTCCCTCTTTTTGAGTAAACCTTTTCGACTTGAAGGTTTCCACCCTCCCATTTGCTTCTATCTTCTTCTTATATATCCAATTGCATCTGATGGGCTTTACCCCTTCGGGTGGCTTTACAAGATCCAAGACTTGATTAGAGTACATGGACTCTATCTCTAATTTCATAGCCTTCTGCCAGAGTTTTGCATCTTTATCTTGAAGTGTTTCACAGTAGTTGCTGGGTTCAGTATCTAGTTCATGAAGGATCTTGTCATAAGACTGTCCTAAGAACATATACCGATCAGGCTAGAGTACAACCCTCCCACTACTATGAGGCACGTTTTGCTGTGTTGATTCTGATCCTTGTGCACCATCATTCTACCCTGGTTGTACAACCGACGTATTGATGGTTACACGTGATAGGTTAGACTCAACTTGAGTTATAACATTCCTCCCACTACGATGAGGCAATGGGATGTCAATAACTCTGTCTTGTGGTGGTTCTTCTTGCACTATTGGTATAGCTTGTACATCTTCTCTCAACTCTTCTAGAACAATCCTACTTCTGGGTTTGTGGTTCATTATATAGTCCTCTTCTAATAATTGAGCATTGGTGCTAATAATGACCTTTTGATCCTTAAGACAATAAAATAAACCACCTTTTGTTCCTCTAGGGTAGCCAACAAATAAACAGGCACCTGTCCTTGATTCCAATGTATCAATTTTCCCTTTTAGCACGTGTGCTAGACTACCCAATATTCGAACATGCCGCAGACTAGGTTTGTGCCCAGTCCACAATTCTGTGGGTGTAGTAGGTACTGAATTAGATGGGACTAGGTTCAAAATATAGGCTGTTATTTCTAGTGCGTGCCCCAAAAACGAATTAGGCCAATCTGAATAGCTCATTATAGATCTGACCATGTCCATAAGAGTCCTATTCCTTCTTTCAGCTACACCATTCTGTTGTGGCATACTAGGTGCAGACAGCTAGGAGTCAATTCCCTCCTCTAATAAGTAATTCACAAATTCTCCTAAGAGGTACTCACCACCACAATTAGATCGTAGTGTCTTGATACATTTACCCTGATACTTCTTCGTTTATGCCTTAAATACCTTGAATTTATCAAAGCATTCAGACTTACGTCACATCAAATAAATATACCCATACCTTGAGTAATCATCAATGAAAGTAACAAAATACTCAAAGTCACCTCTAGCCTGAATATTCATGGGCCCACAAAAATCAGAGTGAACCAGTTCTAATGCCTCTTTTGCTCTATAGCCTTTGGTTGAAATGGCCACTTGGTCATCTTACCTTTTAAGCAGGATTCACAGACTGGTAGTGTCTCCACTTCTAATGAACCTAATGCTCTATTCAGACCAGCCTTGAAATCCATCTTAGATTAATATGACCTAAGCGTAAGTGCTAAAGATAAGTTTGGTTCAATTCATAAGGTTTCTTTCTCTTACATGGTAGTTTATTAGTGTTATTAAATTCACTTAGTTGCACTGTAGGAGAAACATGATTAATAATATAAAGACCATCCACCAATGTACCAGAATAGATTAACGTTTTTTTAACTTAATAACAACTGAGTTATTAAAATAAAAGGAATATTCATGATCAACCAACTAGGAAATTGAGATCAAATTCTTTCTAATGGAAGGTATATGAAAGGAGTCTTTCAATATTAAAAATCTATCTCTACCAAAAGAAATGCAAATATCTCTTACTGCAACTACTGACACTCTCGTGCCATCTCCTAGAAATACATAAATCTCTTCATCACTTAGCTAGCAGGTTTACTGGAACCCCTGAAAAGAATTTCAAATATGATTAGTGGCTCCCGTATCTACACACCAGTACTGGTAGATATCATTGCTAAACATTTTCAACTACTAGTGAATGAGATATACCTTTGTTGTTTTGTTTGGTGATATAAATTGGACATTGTGATTTCTAGTGCCCTAGCTGCTTGTAGCGAAAATACTTGCCTTTAGGATTTTTCAATCTATTCTACGGCCCATGTACTAGTGGAGGAGCTCCTTGTGGTTTCTGAGCCTTTTTCTACTTCTTTTGGCCTTTTGTCCTAGAAGAAGAACCTTTCTTAGTCACAAAAGCAATATTTGGCTTCCTGATGAGGCCCTCAACTGCTTGAAGCTCTTTAAGTAGTTCTACCAATAAGTAAGAGAGCTTAGTCATGTTGTAGTTCAGTAAAAACTGCTTGAAAGAGTCAGGCAGCGATTAGAGAACGATATCGACCTGGGTTTCCCCATCGATTTCAGCTCCAAGGATCTCTAACTCATTAAGAAGACCAATCATCTTTATAATGTGATCCCTTACTGGGGTCCCTGCTACCATAGTAGTATTCATAAGTTCCTTTATAGCAGTCTGCCTAGTAGTACGATTTTAATCCCCAAACATTGCTTTGAAGTTCTGCATTGTATCATACGTGGAAAGCATAGACTGATGCTGATGTTGCAAAACATTCGACATAGATGCCAAAATGTAACACCACGCCATCTCATTAACCCTAATCCACTTCTGGTAAGCCTGAGTTCCTCATAGATTGCCTCTTCACTGGGTTTCTGTGGACATACCTTTGCGAGCACATACTTGTACTCCTCTGCAGTCAGTACAATATCCAAGTTCCTTTTCTAGAATATATAATTAGGCCCAACTAGTTTGTTTTCTTTGAGAATGACAAGCAAGGGATTGACAGTCATTTTAATCCTAAAAATCACATATTATAACAAAATATGATGAGCAATAATAAATTTTTAATTCAATTAAAAGAATATGGTTCCTTCTACCAATATTTTCTTTTAAAGAATTTGTCAACAACCTAGCACACCGTGAGTAGTATTCCTCAATGGGAGGTCGTCTACTATTCAACATTTGTGTAAACAGGTGAGGACCTATTAATTTTACTATCTAGGTAAGTAACTATGCCAAGCAAAATTAAACTACTGACTTAGCTTTGGTCCTATAAACAATAGCAGTGACTCAAATGGTGAGGATACTATTATTCATAGCTAAGTGTATACCCTCACATAATACTTGACATATTGTCCTATAGTGAATCCCCGGATGGAGAGGTGACCCAATACTAACAATTACTCGAGTTTATACTTGGTGAGTCTATAATTAATTCCATCTGATGGGGAGGAAGATACTAATATCATCACATAAAATTAAGTACTTCACCTATAAACTAACGATGGAAACCATGGGATTTATATGTAATAAACTCCCTCACCCACTTAGTTATTTAATTTATGAGGGATACAAATACGTGTTTAATATTTCAATAAATTTAATATTCCAATATTGGTAACTAAAATACACGCAACAAATAAAATTCCAAATTCCCTTAATTAGTTTTTTTTTTAAATTGTATTATAACTTGGGAATTAATTTTATTCTCTAGTTGCATATGCATAAACCAACATTGAAATTTTAAATTTTACATGCTAATGGCATAACACAAGAACAACAAACACACCAAGCAAGCATATATAAACAAGAAATATGATATAATGAATATTACGGCTATTATGATCAAGCAGTTTGCATCATAACACCTTGAATCCATATTTTCCATTGGTAATGTCGGGGTTCGGCGAGGGCCCAGACCATTTGATCATCATTCCATAACTAGGGTTTCACCTAGTTTTTTACCACTATTCACATGCCGCAACTATGCCTCCTTCTCGGATGAAACTGCATCAGATTACAAAATCCTATGCCTCTATAGCCAGAGTTCACATGCTGTGAATCTTGTAATAAACAATCGCAATCACAAAACATACATTCGTGTGACCATAATTACTGGAAAGAATGTTGAAAAACAGAGGTTAGTGCATACACACATTCTACCCTAAGCATGCATTGGTTCGATTTTTGAAGAACATGGTATCATCCGTATACATTATCAACTGAGGCTCTAATGCCAATTGAAGGGGCTTGCAGAATAGCCCTAAGATTCGGCTGTAGTGCATACGGATAACCAAAAAATTAATCTGATCATGCAAACCCTAATTCCATGATTAAGATTATACTTGTGAGATTTTTCTGGTTTTTGATCCCGAATCTATAAGTATGAAAAAGAACCCTTGAAGACGACTAGGAATCTTTTACTGTATTCCTTGAACACACCTTGCTCCTAAGAGAATGGGCTCGTAAGTGGTTGCTAGGGTTTTCTTCTCTCATGAAAACGTTTGCCTCTATGAGAGTTCACTCATCTTACCCTAATTGTTGAATGGAGCGCGTGTATATAGGCTATAGGAGGGACTTCTAGGAAAATATGACTAGGACTTCTCACATAATTAAGAATTCCTAATTCGACCCGAATTCATCCTTAATTACATTAATTACAATTCGTACCACTAAAGAATTATAATTGCACTCCCTGTCATATTCGAAATTAAATTTTGAGCTCCTATTATTAAATGCTTATTTATCTCGCCATATAAAGATTACAGATACCTGTCTATTAAATTAAATTACTGAAAATTTAATTAATTGACATATTAATTCTCTAAGACCTTCCACTTAACTTATTTGATGTTTCGGATTCAAAATCCACCTACAGGGTTTGACACAATCAAAACTTATACGCTTCCTCAAGGGGGGTGTCATCAATCCCGATACCGGGACGTGGATTCTATCAATAATTAATGTTCACCATACATATAATGTCATCACCCAACTCACTAAATTTTTTGACCCATAAAAAAACTCACTTTTCTATGAATCAAAGTAATAAACACTATATGCACGTGTCTAATAATCATATTAGGATTAAGAGCATAAGTACTCATAATAACCATGAGGTAATAATTGTTTTATATATTCAATATAAAAACAATTACCCCAAGACGATCCTATTCAACACACACAAAGTGTACTAGCACATGGATTTGGACCTGTACCATTCCGAATAGTCAAGATAGACCAATTAAAATCTTATGCTACCATCCTACCAAAGGTGTGTCCAATTTCATTTAAGAGTGTGAACAATAAACTTATATTTTATAAGAACTGATGATCAAATCTTTTGTGTATAAGTCATACTCTACACACTAGATCACCTACTATATAAAATAAAAGACACACATGCATAATCATTAAATAAATAATGTCAAGCAAACATTGCTCACAAAGATTCTCATTAAAATGAAATAACTGAAGTTATTAATAAATATTAAAACCGATTACATAAAGCATGTCTTTCAGTATAATTCCCTAACAGGAACAACCATTGTGTGAAACATCAAGGTCATAAAGTCAAGGTCTTCCTAAAAGAATATTGGCAACATTTATGGGAAGGACATCACACAAAATTTCATCTTCATAGTCCACAATTTTTATGGGGACTAAGCATGTATGGCTTACGGGCATTGTTGTTGTATTTGCCCAAGTAACTTTGTAGGGGTGGGGATGAAGTTCAACTTTTCTGAAGCTGATTTTGCAGCATTCATGTAACTCCCTCCATCAATGATCACCTTACAACTTTTACTCCCACACTTAATGTAAGTATGCAAAATAGAAGCGCGACGCCAATCCTCTTACTCTCGAGGGGTCACCATGATGCATCTCACAACATTAAAATTAGCATCTTCATGTTCCTCAATTGAAAACTCATCCTCACTTGCTACTTTCTCAGGGATATAGGGTTGTTCTTCTCCTGAATCTTCCTCTTCATCGTCTCTTTCAATTTCCAAATTTCTAGTTGAGCATTTCTTAGCAAAGTGACCCTCTTTGTGACACTTGTGGCACACATCATTCCCTGAATTTTGTTTTGAGGACCCATTCATGGGTGTTCTAGTCTTCTCATATAATGTGGCCTTTCTTGGGTAAGTGTCATTCAAAGTGTTTCCAAATTTCCTTCCCATTTGAGCTTTTCTCATTTGTTCATAGTCATGGGCCAAATTAAAAGCATGCTCAAGTGAATCAATGTGATGGGGAAACAACTCTTCTCTCAGTTCGGGTTTCAAGCAAATCCTAAAACAAGAAATTTGTTGGCTAATACTTTCTTCCACACCACACCGAATTGAAAGTTCATCAAACTTGCTCATATATTTGGTCAAACTTAAATTTCCTCATCTAAGGCTATAAAGTTGGTCTATGAGATGTTCCCTATAAAAGATTGGGACATACTTTTCTTTCAACATTTCTTTCATCAAATCCCAATGCTCTATGGGCTTATGACCAAGGCGAGCTTCTTGTCTTTCGACATTCACCCAATGAAGCTTTGCTTGCCCAGTCAACATCATCTTTGAAAACCTCAGCCGATATGGGTCATTCATCTTATACCAATCAAAGTATGAATCCATTTCAGCCAACTAATCTTGAAAAATCTTTGAATCCATTTGACCATCTTATGTAGAGGCCTTAATTTTCACTCTTTTCATTACATCCATAGTTAGATTATTATTTTCTCTACAATATGGTCTCCTTGGTTGAAAATCCTCTTCATCATAATCCTTATCATTCTAGTGTGGAACATAAAGGTCATGACGTTGGAACTTTCTAAGAGCCTTTAGTCTTGGTTTTGGAGGAATGGGAGGTTGTTCTAGAGGTGGTGTCCTCTCTCTTGGAGGGTTGTATGGCTTCCTAGAATGATGAGAAGCAAGCACATTGTCAACCTCAAGGGGCTTTCCCATATTCTCTTATGGTGGGTTAGGACCTAAATTAGCTTCCAACCTCTCAATTGTTACAAGTGCATTGGTCAAGTCTTGGGTTAAGACTTGGACTTGGTCTTATAGGTCATCTAAGAGTGTGTCACGGTCCATATCATTCCTACGACCACAATAACGATTCTCGGCTCGGGTTGCCATCAAAACATAACAACACAAGGGTAAGAGATTCACAGCTAAGGAAGGGAATTTTTTCTCGGAGGCCAATTTAGCCAATGGAAAATGGGATTTTGAGGGTTTGCCTAATCTAACCTAGGCTCTGATACCAAGATGATGTAGGATGGGTAAGGGTGGCCTAATCCTACTAATAACCCTTAAGCGAGAACATACACCGTAAACACTTTAAATTAAGAATTTAATCAACCAAATATAAACATTATGAACTAGGCTATGATTCACATGTTTAAAGGATTTTGAAAAGAAGTATGGTTCGTCTAGAAATTAAATCTCAATTTTTCTTTCATAAAGGAATCAAGTTATATGCTGAAAAATGTTATTTCAAATATTGAAGAATGTAAGTTCTAAGTTAGCACAACAATATTCCCACAATTGATATGAACAAGTGAAATGATGTTAGCTTTACCGTGATCCCAAGAGGTGGGGTGAATTGGTATTTTTAAAATTTAAGCCCTAGGTCAATCCCTAACACCAGTATATTCACAACCCTATGGTCAATCTAGTGCAAGAATGTAAATGTATACTAGAAAGTAAATAAAACAATTTAATCAAACACTTATGCACCATAAAGCAGTAAAGTAGAGTCAACACACAAAGATGTTATCGAGGTTCGGCCAATTGCCTATGTCCCCGCCTTGGCTAACAAGCACAAGGATTACCACCATAACTTGCTCACTTAAATGGGTGGAGCAGCACCTAAACAAACTAGGTCAATTACCATAGGGCTAACCTCAACCTTTACAACCAAACCTTACCAGGCTAGATTACCGCTCAGGCCACGCCTAGAAATACTCAGATTTTACAATCAAATAATAATGGTACAGTGATTGTGCCTTCGTGTAAGACAGATATGTACCCAAATGCGTTCAATCAAAAACACCACATAATGATTTAATACATAAGCTCAGTGTGGTCTAATATTTTAACTCTCAAATATATTTACTATCTATGTAATGTGTATGTGAAAGTGTTCACAAGAAATCTTTGTATCTCATGATATTCAATCAGTCGGGTTTACACAAAGACATCACTCAAGTTTCAAATATTCCAAAGATCAGAAAATATCAATCACGTAAATAGTGTATATGCTTGGTTTGAAAAAGATATGTAATCTTTGTATTTAGCAAATGATATGTAAGTGAATAAGTATTGCAACAAAGATTAATATCACAAACAAAAATATCTTTTCACAAATATGTCAATATAAATCACACAAGATATTTGAGTATGTTTTGAAAACGTTTTTGTGATCCAAAAACAAATACAAGCTTCATAAGATATTGCAATACACATGCTATACTCAGAAGCTAGATGGAAGTCTTCTTAGGATGGGCTTATTAGAAAAAACCCCCCCAAGAGTACTTAGGTTTAGCCCTCATTGAAAAACGATTCAATCACACGCAAATGGAAGAGCAAACCTATGAGCACAAACACTCAAGACACTTACAGAGGATTTGGGAACTCGAAGAAGGTAAGTTTGAGTGATTTTAGTGAGAGTATGAGCAGTAAAGAGGTTTTTTCTTGAGAGAGATTTTTCAATTTTTTTTTTCTAATCTTGTTACTAATTTTCCCAAATGAAGGAGTATTTATAGACACCCCATTAATTATGACCGTTGGGGACAAGGCTACAATTATTAAAAAAGATTAATGATGTTTTAATTATTTTAACCCTGTTAAAAATATTTAACCATGGTAAAAAATACAAGGCAACCCGAGAGGACCAGTCGACCAGAAGACTTTCGGTCGACCGAAGTTCATATGACTCAGTCGACCGGGAAAATTTTGAACTTCAAGGTCGGTCGATCAGAAAAGGCGATTTTTTCAAAATAGTGTGGTTCGGTCGACCAGGGTGAAAATGAACTAACTGGTTAGTCGACCAGACTATTGAATTCCCATATATAGGAACTTGGTCGATCAGGTTGGTGTAGTTCAAAAGTCTCTCGGTCGACCAGGAAGTCAAACTGTTGACTTCGAGGTGGTTTGGTCGACTAGGGTCAAATAAGCTTTAAATCCTTGGTCGACCGGACTGTGGCAAACCATTTGACCCAGACCAGATTCGATCGACCGGGGGCAAAATGAATTGCATGTGCCAATCGACCGACCGAAAGTGCATAAAGTGTGCATTTCGGTCCTGTTTTAATTCACAATCACCCTATTAAAGTGCCTAAAACATACAAGTGCAAAGGTGAGTGTCCTAAGGTCTTTTCTAGGTCCAGTTTTAGTTATGATTCAATTTAAGTCTGAGCTTACCTATTAGACCATGCATGTGATGTTTGTGATGATTATTAAAAGTAAAATCCTAATTACTATTACAGGCCCTTTACATGAAAATATATTACAACATAAGAATTGGGTCTTCAAGCTTTAAGCTTTCACATGCCACCGATATATCTGCTAATATAACCCTGCACATAAACTCAAACACCCATTAGATATAATGAGTATTTGTCATAATCAAAACCGGGCGTGACCTATAAGGTCAACAAATAATATTGAAAACTAAAGGTTCTGGGTGACTTCAGTCACCTGGACTTCAGGTTCAGTCGTCTGAAGAATTTAGAAGTAGAATTCCAGATTGGTAGTAGCGGTTTAGTCGACTGAACCAACAACTACAGTTGTCTAAACACCCATTGGTTTTGGATAAAGTCCAGCAATTCAAGCTGTTTCAACAAGGACTATGAGGCCTCAAGCAAGAGTTCACAACCAAATAAAGGCTTAAGTAAAAGAACAATCGTACCAAAAGAAATTGTTGGAACTTGATATTATTCACCACAAACTCAGATCACTCTAGAAAATCCTTCGTATAAGCTTTGAAAACAATAAATGAAGGGGAACTGCTGTTTTGTGTATAAAAGTGGACGTGTGGGGGTGTTTGAGGGATAGATGGGAATGGAGTTGCTGGATAGATAGTGGTCTCTCATTACTTGATCTCTGGTGAGAATGTCATAACCTCACACTACACAATCGATAGATTGGACAATGCTTTAAAACTTTAGCAAAGAAAAATTTTTTCAATTCAATATCAGCTTTCTCTACAGAATTCTTACAATGATACAAGATATAAAGACTTAGCATGGGGGCATAATACATTAACTAGCTAACAATTCCCACACAAGCATGGGAGACAAGAATAATGACTCTTATAATTTACTAACATATTAAATACTTCAACTTACTAGACACACATAAACACTCTTACAAGTTACTAAGCACACACATGCAAGCAAGCTTAATTGTCTTGCAATAGTACAACTTAAATATGAAACATACGCTAAAGGAGTCCCAATCTATGTGTGGCCCATTGAACCACATAGGGCCCACAAGTGGGGTGGGGCCCACATGGGTCTTGAACTCGATCTTGTTTTAATACTTCATTTGGTTCTTTAAGCACCTAATAATATTATAATATAATATCCAAGAAAATACAAATCCAAAATAATAAAGTCTTCAATAAAAAATTCTTCCATCAAAATATATGGTCTTTAGGAAATCCCACATGTACCTGCAAAATAATTACGAACAAAAGTGGACATCGGGATGTTGTCCACGTGTGACCATGTCAGCGAAGGAAACAGGCAAGGCGTGTTGATCCCCATCATTGTGAGAAATAGCGGAATCCACAAGCCACCTTTTTTCGGTGGACGTGTTGGTAGCAACATAATTTACAGACTTCACTTCTGAAGCCGAGTGATAAGTCTTGGCCGAGTGTCCCACTTTGTCACATAGCTAACAAATAATTTGGGGCTTACCATACTACTCTCGACGATTATAGCAACCAGATTTAGGGCGACGCTGACCATAGGAACCAGTGCTGGAACATTAGTTGCGATTGAATGTGGAAGCAGTAAGGCAGTGCTAAGTGGTGTTCGCAGTGGCAACCAAGGCAAAATTGGAAGCGTCAACACGTTGAAAGTAACTTTCGTGGTTAACCAGCATGTCATTAAGCCCCTCAAATGTAAGAGAAGTCTCACATGCTCGAAAAAGTGCCGCAATATCACAGAATTCGGGACCAAGACCATTGAGGAGATGCATAGTAATGTCATCCGCTGAGACGGGAGAGTAAATTCATCAACTAAAACTTTAATGGCATGGATGTTGACTTTGGTGCAATCCCAAGAGGGGGGTGAATTGGAGATTTAAAAAATTCTTCCTAAGTTCAACTAATCCAGTAATAGTATTACACAACTTATGGTCTTTCTATGTAGTATCCAACTCAACAAAAATCAAACTGAGTAAAAATGTAAAGCAATTAAAGCAATCTCAATATTTCTCAACCAAACACTGTAATTAAAATAACAACATTCAAGTGCGTAAATTTAAGTGCGAAAATCAAAAGAAGGCACAAGAAATGTTATCGGGGTTCGGCCAATACTGCCTATGTCCCCGCCTTGGGTCACAAGTACAAGGATTCAACTACGGCTCACTTAACGGGTGGAGCAGCATCGTTTACAACACCTTACCAGGATGATGCACCTAACTTTCCTAACTGGATCAAAGCCAATCTGGGACTTTTTACAAGACAATTCTCCCTCTTCAGGCCCACGCTTGGAATACAATCAATGAATATGAATTTTTGCCTACAAATTTATGTGCTTCTACATAAGCATATATGTATCACAATATAGTTCAAATAAACATGCACTCACAGATGATAGAATTTATGCTCAGGTGAGATCCAATGTGTAAACTCTCTAAAATATGTGAGTGTATGTATATGTGAGAGTTCAACCTTTGATTCAAGATGTGATATTCAATAAACAATTAATCAAAGGAAGTTTAAAGCACAATCCAAATAAAATATCTCAAAATGTTTTTCAAATACTTTAAAGCACAAAAGATATTTGAAAAAATATGCTCGTGAAAAATATTTTGCACAATCAAAAACACAAGCTTGATGAGTCTTGCAATAATGATGCAAAGACTCACTAGCTAAAGAGGTTTTCCCACACAATGATTATTAGTTAAATCGGAGGAAAAACCTTCGCTAAAACTCTCAATCAAAAACAATCAATCAACTAGAACAAAGAGAGTTTAAGCAAGTGGAATCAATGTAGGATCACTCAAGAGCACTCTTTAGAAACTTGATTTATCAAAGGAATAGCAAAGGAAGAGTGTATGGGGTTTGTATTTGAAAAATATTCTCTCAAAAATACAGAGGATTTTTAGGCTAATCCAAAATGCTAATGTTATCTTAATTGAGCAAATGAAGACATATATATAGACAATGCCAAAATTATAATCGTTGGGGACACCAAGGGAAATATTAGAATTATTTTAAATGAGTTTAATAAAATTAACCTTGTTTAACCCCAATTAACCTCGGTAAAAATTAGGCCAACCCGAGAGATTCTGTCGACCGAGCCATAAGTTTGGTCTCCTAAACAGACACATGAGAAAAAGGCAATTTTGAAGTTCGGGTACCTGAAAATGAGTTTGGTTTGCTATCCAAGGCAATTTTCCAAAATGTCCAAGGTTCGGTCGCCTGTCCTCATGTTTGGTTTGCCGAACTTGCATGTTCGGTCGCCTAAGGGTATTTTGAACGTCAACGTTTGGACACCCGAGTTGTTGGAAAAGGATAGGGTATGAGTTCGGTCGACCCTGAACACTCAGTTCATCCCGAAGTCAAGTCAACAATTTGATCAGTCAACAATTCGGTTGACCGAGGCATTTTCAATGTGCTTGGTTCGGTCAGCCGAAGCACTTCTATTTTAAGCCTAAGGTTCATACTAAATTCACCCTTGATGACATGTGAGTTTAGTGGGGTCCTGTGCACTAAATGTGTAAGAACCTAAGGGTCAATCTAAGGCAACCTAAGCATATAGGTCTATCATGCATGATGCAGTTATTACAGATCATAATATTTTACAGTCCAGAATAAAGAATATAAAAATTACAATTAAAAATAAAGACAATAGTCTTCATTCTTCCTTGGGGTCATCATATGCCATTATGAGATAGGATTCTTTTCAATTTTATGCGTAGAGTGAACCTACATGCAAGCTTAAGGCAAACATCAAATACCAATATATTTGTTATTATCAAAACGGGATATGACCCATAAGGTCAACAATGGAGATACTCCGCGACTGAGTGGGACTATCGTTGAATGAGAGTCAACTTCTCCTTATGTTGTATAACACAAGTGTGTGAACGATTGATATACGATCGTTGCAACTTGGACCAAGAATCATGAGAAGTGGTTGAAGCAGTAATGAGCAGCATGACTAGTTTGGAGACAAATGCAAGGATGGCGTGAAGGATCAGCTTATCTTGCGGGAACCAACGCCAGAAAGCTGGATTAGAGACACCTGCATAGGATGAATCGGTAGAAGAGGTGCTGGTAGAAAGGGTTCGTGACAGACATATGATAATACCGTCAAGATAGCCTTGGAGGTCATAGACAATGAGCAATGACGTCAATTGGGCGTGCCAAGAGGGAAGTTGGAAGGGGTCAGCTTCAAAGGAAGCTAGGAGCCGACATTGATGGCAATAAGAGGAGAGTTGTCACTACTAGAAAGCTCGAGAGTGTTGATAATAACGGACTCAAAGGAAACTACCATGAGGAGAAAAAAAAAAAGGAAAGCTCGTTAGAGAAAGAGCTCTGATACCATATAGAAAAAGTAGAACACATTCATTGATGTAGAAATGTCCTATATATACGACTTGTACAATGTATAGTTGTTACAAATTCAAAAATATTTAAATACCAAAATAAGAAGATCCTAAACTATCAAATAGAAACAAATATTCAAGTAATACAACTGAAGAATTTTAGGTTATCATAGACTATCGGATGTCAACCATTCTTCAACTATAAGGACTCTCGGCAATTCAGCAATTAGCCGAACCGTTGACGGTTTTCTTCTATAAAATTTTCTGTCTGAAACCGTCGAAAGGTATATTGAAACCGTCGATGATTGATTAGGAAACTATACAACTTCGATATGAAACATAAAAAGAGCTGAGAAGTCATGAATTAGAGAAACGAGGTAGTGGATAATCTAATCTTTACATGCATGCCCAAACCCCTAAGCAAATAATTGCCTTAATGATTTGGTAATGCAAATTATTGGTTAAATAATGTTGTCATTATGACATTGGAAATTGGTTACGATATTATTATAATAAAAGCTCTCACCTAAATCATATCTTTTGACTGCACGACAAATGGTCAAATTTAGGTGGGATGTCATGGGGAAAGAAAATCATTGTCAGCAAGTGTACCAGCCTCCACATATGTCTTTCCGTCCGTCTTTCTTCATCTTTAAAACGGGTCCATCATAATAATAATATTAATATTAACACATCGAGGAGGATGAAGTGGACGACGTCATCTTCAACCACTGATAAACAAGGCTTCGTATTTTTTTTTTTTTTTAAAAAAAACAATAATAATAATAATAATAGTTTTGATTTTTTTTAATGAAATTCTCAATATTCGTATCAATCGACCCGGACTACACAATAAGTGGGTGTTTGAAAAAGATTTTAAATTTAATTTACGTGTATTTAAATAAATATAATATAAAAATTATATTAAATTTTATTTAAATTTAAGACTTAAAATTTAGATAGAAATTTTTTTTATTTATATCTCAAATTCCTTTCCATTTATTTTAAATATTAGAATGAAGTCTCTAATAATAAAATCTCATATTATGATGAATATAAAAAAGTGTTGATACCTTCAGTAGGAGGTGAAACCCAGTATTTTTTTTATTTTTTTTTCATCATGTTAAAACATTTTTTTTTTTAGGCAAGAGGCACCTATCTTTCATGTGATTTGAAAAAAAGGAAAAAAAAAAATTCTTAAAATTTTAAGAATACCATAAATCTTTCCTAAAGTTTGGCAAAAAGACAAAATAAACATCTGATGAGGTTTCCAAGATGTCACAAACTTTCCCTGAAATTTAAAAATGTTGTAGACCTTTCCTAAGTTATCAAAAAAATATAAAACTTCGTTTTAAAAACTTGTCTTTTGTAAAATATAAAAGTAAAGTCTCCAAAATTCTTAAAATCTTAGAGAAAGTCTCTAGAATTTTTGAAACCTTAAGGAAGGTTATTGTTTTTTCATTGAAATTCTATGAAAATTAATATCTTTTTTTTCTTTGAAAAAAAATTAAAATAAAAATCTAGAATCATACACAAACTCCTTTGGCTTTTTATTACAAGTTTTAAATTTCTTATCCTTTTATGAGCTAGGACTTTAAATTTTATATTTAAATTTGTGTAGATGTATACAAAATATTTTATAAAGGACAAAAACGCTTACCTCCCCTACGATTTGACAAAAAGACTTCAATCTCTCTTTAGGTTTCAAATATTTCAAAGACTTCCTCTAAGGTTTTGAGAATTATAGGGACTTCCCCTAAGATTTGTCAAAAAAATACAAATCTCCAATTGTATTTTATAAAATAAATAAATAAATTTTTTTAAGAAAAAAATTTTAGAATAAAAGACACTCATCTCCCTTGAGATTTGACAAAAAAACAAATATCTCCCTGAGATTTCAAAAATCTCAAAAACCACTTATGAGGTTTGTCAAAAATGACACAAACCTCCCATGGGATTTCAAAAATCCTAAGGACCTCTTATGAGATTTGTCAAAAATAACACAAACCTCCTCTGAGGTTTCAAAAATATCACAATCCTCCTTTGAAGTTTGCCAAAAAGGCATATATCTCCCCTAAAAAGCTTGTCTTTTATTTTTTGAAAAATACAAGAGAAAGTTTGTTTCTTTTTTTACAAATCTTAGAGGAGATTTCTGAAATTTTTAAAATTTTAGGAGAAATATTTGGAATTTTTGAAATCTCAGGGAAAGTTATTGTCTTGTTTTTCAAAACTCAGGAAATACTAGTGCCTTCTACCAAAAATTTATGTCTTTTTGGCAAATGTCAAGGAAGATCTCTACCATTTTGCCAAATACCTTCAATGAGGTTTCATGAGTTTCAAGCATCTCTCTTTAGTTTTGTCAAAAAGATAGAAAATTCTCCTTATATTTTACAAAAAAGGCAAATTATTTTAGAAGAGATTTATGTCTTTTTGCAAAACTTCAAGGGAGATATGTGAAATTATTGTAACCCTAAAAAACGTTTGTAACATTTTTGAAATCTCAAAGCAAGTCTTTGTCTTCTTGTTAAATCTCAGATAAATGTGAATTTCTTTTACTTATTTTTTTTTAAATATATTGGAACAACGTCAGGTAAGTATCCTGTCATTTAACCCCATGCACTAACCCGTCTAATGTCTAAATCTCAAATTTAAGATTTTTAAAATTATCTTTGATCTTACTTTAACCCATAATTTTGCTTGAGAAGTCCTACAGGAAATTTTATAAATTATCTAATGGGCCAATATTAAATCATTTTTCTTTTATGTTTCACCTGTTTTAAAATTTCAATTGGCTAGAAGAAAAATCAGTTCGTCCATTCGTTGCCCAGTTATCTAATGCTTTTTAAAAATTGGATTAAGATCTAGCCTACAAACTTTTCTTCTTTTAGCGTTCAACTCGCAAATTCATTATCAAATAATCACTAAATACCCGAATATATCATGTGATGAATTATAGGAAGAAGAATATAAAAAAAAAAAAACTCTGTTCAAAATTATATTTTTTACAACAATTTACAATCCCTATTTATACTGTAATTGGGTAACAATGGAATAAATACAAAATTAATCCTAAATTAATGAATTAATTTTCACGCTCCTTTCTATAATAAGGAGATTTGCTAACTTTTCTCAAATGAAAATATCACGTAATTGGGGTCTCATGTTTGCTCCTTGATTTGTGGTCTTCCTCAACACTCCCCCCTCAAGTTAGTGTGGACATTTATAAGACCTAACTTGCTGAATAGGTAGTTAAATTGTGCAACTCCAAAAGCTTTGGTAAATAAATCAGTGGGTTGCTGGCTTGTGTGCACATGGATTGTTTGAATGATCACATTTTGGAGTTTTTCTCGAATCACATGACAATCTATCTCGATATGTTTGGTTCGTTCATGAAACACTGGATTTGAGGATATATGTATAGCAATTTTGTTATCACAGTACAGTCTAACTGGTTGAGAATATGTCACTACAAGATCTGAGAGTAAAGATTTTAACCAAATGACTTCACAGCATGTAGAGGTCATAGATCTATACTTTGCTTCAGCTAAGGAGCGAGAGACCGTTGTTTGTTTCTTGGTCTTCCAAGAAATGAGTGATTTTCCGAGCATGATGCAATACGTGGTGACTGATCGTCTAGTGTCCCTGTAGCGTGCCCAATCTACATCACAGTATGCATGAAGTTGAATTTCACTAGAAGCCGACAAGAAAAGCCCCTAGCCTGGAGATTTCTTAATGTATCGCAAGATTTTGTGTGCTGCATCCAAGTATGGTATACGTGGCTTGTCCATAAATTGACTTAGTACATGTACTAAATAGGCTAAGTTTGGTCTTGTGACAGCCAAATAAATCAGTCTTCCAACAAGTCTTCTATATGATGAAGGATTTGTAATGAGTTCACCTTCACTCTCGCTGAGTGCAACGTTTTGTTCCATGGGAAAGTTGCTAGGCTTAGCTCCAAGGAAGCTAGCGACTTCTAGTTTCTTAAGGGCATACTTCCTCTAGGACAAAATTATTCCCTTGGCTGAACGAGCCACTTCAATTCCCAAGAAATAGTTGAAAATTCACAGATCTTTGAGCTTGAAGTAGTCACTTAGAAATTTCTTGACCACATTGATCTACTCCAAACTGTTTCGTGCAATGATAATATCATCCACATATACTAAAATGACAGTGAAATTGTTCTTGTGGGATCGGACGAAAAGTGAGTAATCTGCCTTAGACTGTGAATATGCTGCATCAATAAGGGTGGATGAGAGCTTGGCATATCATTGACTCAAGGCTTGTTTAAGGCCATAGAGAGACTTAATAAGCTTGCATACTCTAGTCTCCCCCTTTTGTCTAAATCCCCATGGAAGTTGCATGTATACTTCTTCTTCAAGATCTCCATAAACGAAAGCGTTGTTGACATCAAGCTGATGAAGATGCCAGTTATGCACGGAAGCAAGTGCCAGAATGGTGTAAATGGTGTCATCTTGGCAACTGGAGCAAATGTCTCGGTGTAGTCAATGTCTTCTTATTGACTGTAACCCTTGGCAACGAGGCGAGCCTTGTATCGTTCAATGGATCCATCTGGATTGTATTTGATCTTATAGACCCATTTACATCCAATAGGCTTCTTACCTAGAGGGAGATGAGTGAGGATCCAGGTATTGTTGAGCTCGAGAGCATCAATCTCAACATGCATAGCAGTACGCAGTTTGGATCGATCATGGCCTGCAAGAAAGATTGTGGTTCTTTGGCAAGAGAGATAGTCATGGTGAAGGCACGGTGAATAGGAGTTAAGCAGGAATAAGAAAGGTAATCAGTGAGAGGATAAGAAGTACCTGATGAACGAACCAGCACAAAGTCAGATGATTGAGTGGGAGGTCGAGATGGTAGAACCTGTTCCACATGAAAATCCTTCAAGTATGTCGGTGGCTTAGTGGGACGACTAGATTGTCGAGGCACTGGAAAAGGAGATGTTGATGATGATGGTGATGGTGATGGTGACGGAATAGGAGACGGGTTATCTAGAATATGGTCAAGGGAAAATACAGGACAATGTAGGATAGGTTCTGTAGGTTCAGGTTTAAAAGAGGCAAAAGGAAAAATATCTTCATGAAAAATGACATCTCGGGATACAAAGACATTGTGTGTGCTAAGATTATAGAGTCGGTACCCCTTTTGACCATACGAGTAACTAAGGAAGACACATTGGATGGCTTGTGGGTCAAATTTGGTTGGGTTCTAAGAGTGAGTAGAAGCAAAAAACAAGCATCCAACTGCTTTCAGGTGACTATATGTGGGTTTGACACCATGCAATTTTTCAGAAGGAGATAAACCACCCAAAACAAGAGAAGGTGTGCGGTTAATGAGATAGGTAGCAGTAAGAATAGCATCCCCCCAGAAGTGTGTAGGCATATGTGCTTGAAAGAGTAAGGAGTGGGTAACATTGAGGAGATGACGATGTTTGCGTTCAACCACTCTGTTTTGTTGAGGAGTGGAGACACAATTGGTTTGGTGGATAATACCCTTGGGTGCATAAAATATGGGCACATGAAACTCTGGCCCATTATCACTTTGTATGATTTTGATGGTGGTAGAGAATTGGTTTTCAATGAGATGAATGAAAGATTGCAAGAGAGAATGGGTGTCATATTTGTGGTGCATTAAATAAACCCAAGTACTATGGGTAAAATCATCGACAATAGTGAGAAAATAACATGCACCAATAATAGAAAGGGTGCGATAAGCCCCCCAAATGTCAACATGTAGTAATTCAAAAGGTTTATGGAAAGAAATATAACTAGTTGGAAATGGATCACGAGTTTGTTTAGCCAATGGGCAAATTAAACACTATTGTAAATCAGAATTACAAATTTCTGGTTCTTTATTGGAAAGAAAAGACAAATTTGTATTAGAAAAATGTCCTAAATGTTGATGCCAAATATGAGAAGTCGAAGTGGAGGTGGCTGCCTGACAACAAGCTTTTTTGGTGTTTGCAAAGTGGTAGAGGTCTTCCCACTCAGTTCCCATCCCAATCATCTTCATCGAGAGCATGTCCTGAATAAAACAAAGATCAAAAGAAAAGTTAATGAGACAATGGTGTATTTTTCCTAACGTACGAATAGAAATTAGGTTGAAATGAAAGGTCGGGACACAAAGAACATTATTTAAAGTGAGAATAGGAGAGAATTGAACTGATTCAATATGAGTAATGGTAGCATAGGAGCCATTCGGTAATTGAACTGTTCGACAATGGACTGGAAAAGATTGGGTTAGAATAGTGGTTATGTAAACCATATGGTCTGTTGCACCACTGTCAAGAATCCATAAATGATCACTATTGGGTGTACCTGCCAATGAAGAGTCGACACTACCTACTTGGTGTGCCAGGGATTGTGGAGGGGTGGAATTGTTGAGAATAGCCAAGAGCTGCTGGCATTGCTCGGGGGTAAAAGGAAAACTGCTAGTAGTGGAGGAAATTTGATTGGCACTATGCTTGGAACTTGTGCCAGGCTTAGAGTTTCGAGATCCCGGAGGGAAGCCATGGATGCGATAACAGCGATCAATAGTGTGCCCGTCTTTCCCACAATGACTGCATTTGAGGGACCTTTTAGGTGGACCTGGTCGGCTGTCTTTCTATAGTGGATAGTTGGAGATGACCAAAGCAATGCCTTCAATGGATGGTGGAGTCGAGATGTTATGGTGGCGTTCTTCTTGCATGACCATGACATAGATACGACTTACAGTTGGAAGTAAATCCATCAATAGTATCTGTCCATGAGTTGCAGCGTAGGATTCATTGAGGCCCATAAGAAAGGTTAACACATTGTCAGATTCTTGTTGGGCTAGATTGTTCTTACAGGCACCACAAGTGCAGGTACCACAAGTGCAAATGTGCAGGGACGTCAATGGCGGAGCTAGTAGTGAGCTCACCGGACAATCGGAGCAAAGGTTCGACGAACCAGCCTTGATACCATGTGAAAAATTACAGGAAGAAGAATATTAAAAAAAAAAAAACTCTGGTCAAAATTATATTTTTTACAACAATTTACAACCCCTATTTATACTTGTAATTGGGGAACAATGGAATAAATACAAAATTAATCCTAAATTAATTTCCATGCTCCTGGAATAAATACAAAATTAATCCTAAATTAATGTCCACACTCCTTTCTATAGTAAGGAGATTTGCTAACTTTTCTCAAATGGAAATATCATGTAATCGGGACCTCATGTTTGCTCCTTGATTTGTGGTCTTCCTCAACATATCAAGCTAACATGTTTAAACACTAAGTCATTTTATTTTCTTTTCTTTTTTTCAAAATTTTAATTATAATAGTAAATTTATATAGTATTATGACAGGCATTTGGTTCACATCATCCTTTAATACTCATGAGAGTGTCATGCACATAATGCATCTCATTCCTAAATCTGTTTGAAAATTGGAATCTAACAAAGAGTTGTTTGATATCATTGTAAAAAAATTATGAAAATAAAATTATTTAAATAAAAAAGAAAAAAAAATAGAATGAGATGTTTTTGTAACGTGAGTATCTCATTCCCATCCATCCCCATGCATAAGTTTTAGGAAAATCCAACTAGCCTCTTATGACCACATTGTACTCCTTACTATGGTCAGTTGGAGATTAATGCCTCACATATAATATTATTACAAATTATTACTATATTTAAAATAATAAACTATTAATAAAAATTAAATTATTTTTTTGGTTATTGTTATTGTTGTGAAAATTTGCACTCTGATACCAATTGTTGGTGCAAGTGCACAGCAGATGCGCTCACACACAAACTCAAAACACTCACGGAACAAGCAATGCAAGTACTCATTGATAAACACTATGAAACAAGAAATCACTCACAAAGAGAATCAACGAAAGCAATAATGTTGGAATTGGTGTATTCACAAGAAGGGGGTGAATTAGTTATTAAAAAATTTTCTCCTTGGCTTAACATCTTGTGGCAATATAACATAACCTAAGGTCTGTCTATGCAATTATAAAGCCAATCATTCATAATAATAAATCATAAGCATTCAAGTGTTGAAATTTAAATTGTAGAAATTAAAAGCAGGCAGAAGAAATGTTATCAGGATTCAACCAATACTGCCTACGTCCTCGCCTCAAGTCGTAAGCCCAAGGATTACTACTATTGCTCACTTAACAAATGGAGCGGTATCGGTTAAACCTAGGTCAAATTACCAGGGTTGACCTAAACCTTTACTCACTCTCCTTACAAGGCAAAGAAGGCCCTAGGTCACATTCACAGGGATGACCCCAACCCTTACAATCAGATCCTTACGTGCTAGATCAACATCCCCTCAGGCCACGCCTGGAATACAATAATGAATATAAATTTGCATACAATTCAAATGCTTCTCAACTCAACAAGAATATTTGTACCAATATCAATCAATGCAATAACTAATGCCACTTCAAAATGATAAGAACTATAAGCTCAATGCAGACAATATCATAGCTCTCAAGATAATGTCAATATACAATCAAAGATTGAGAGTGTATGTGTTAGTGATTTTGAATCAAATAACAGTTTCAATCACAATGTGCAATATCAAAGATCAGAACCACACAATCAAAAATCTTAAAAATGATTTTCAAAAACCAAGCACACGAGATATTTTGAAAACGAATCTTGTTGAATAATTTTCTTCAAAACCACAAGACAAGCTCAAGAGTCTTGTAATGAAGATGCAAAGACTCACAAGTTTAGAAAGTTTTCCCACAAAATGAATTTATTGATTAAATCACGGGGGAAAAACTCTTGAGCTTAACTCTCCAAAAAATCAACAAACAATCACAAACCAAAGAGTATATGCTTGTAAGGCAGTGTAGGATCTTTCAAAGCACTCAAATCAAATATGATTTTTCAAGGGAATGAGAATGGGTGGAGTATTTGGGTTTGAATGGGAGTGAAAAATGCAAAGAAATTTCCAATCAAAACACTAATCCCTCATTAATTTTTGCAAATTAAAACATATATATAGCCTTCAACAAAAATATAATCATTATGACACATAGGAGATTATTAAAAATATTTAATGAATTTTTAATTCAATTTACCCTTAATTAATCCCAATTACCAGTGGTAAAAATTGATCAACCTAAGAGTTTCGGTCACCCGGACCTTAGGTTTGGTTGTCCGAACAAACACATACAGAAAAGGTAAGTTTTGGGTTTGGGTGCTCGGTGGAAGGGTCAGTTGGCCGAACCAAGGCGATTTTCCAAACGCTCGAGGTTTGGTTGTCTCGTCAAAAGTTTGGTTTGCCGAACTTGCACTATAGTCATCCGAGGTCAAAATGACCGCAAAGTTCGGGCACCTGAGTTGTTGGAAAAGTATTAATTTTGAGTTCGGTCGACCGTGAACACTCAGTTCATTTTGATTCGGTCACCCAAAGTTAGGTCAACTATTTGACTTTCGCTATGTTCGGTCGACCGAGGAGTTTTCAACACCAAGGTTCGGTCACTCGAAGCTAGGTCAAATTAAAACCTAAGTCATTTTTTTAGACCAAAAGATACCCCTGACTGCATATATGATAGTGGGGATAATCCTAAGTACTTGTGCAAGGACCTAGGGTTAGTTAATGGTCTAGGCTTTTCAAGTACGCCTAAAAACCTGGCAACGGTCGACCGAAGTCTCGTTTAAGGTCATTTGAGCTTTACAGTCCCTACCATGCATGACATGCATAAGTTATTACAGACCTTTGGAATTATAATTACAAACCTGAAATAATGAAATATAAATTACAATAATTTAAACACTTTGTCTTCAACTTTTTCTTTGAGTCACCATATGCACCATATGATCTTGCCTATTTAAGTAAGACTAATCCTGCACACAAACTCAAGGCAAACATTAAATACCAAGGTATTTGTCATAATCAAAATAGGATATAACCAATAAGGTCAACAATATCTCCATTTTTATGATGACAAATATTTTATGCAAAAGTGGGTACAGTCAAAAAAGGCCACCCCTGAGAATATGTATAAAAAGATTTTTAAAGCTCAAACATGTAATGATTACCCAGTTTTGCCTACTTCTCCCTCCTTTTGGAAACAACAAAAAGGGCATGAAAACAAATATAACTGTTTTTGAAAAATATGACAATTAAGCACACAAACAGTATAACTGGTCATTTAAAGATTTAAATGACATGAAAACAGTCAAACCCGAAATATCCTTAGACCATTGTGAAAACTAAGGTGTAGTCCCAAGAGGGGGGGAGGTGAATTGGGTTTCAAACTTTCTTTTAAAACTTTTTATGAATTCTTTAACTTCTTTTATTTCTTTTAACCAATTCTTGACTTGTTTGTTTAATTTGTCAATCACACAAGAACTTAGTTTCTTTTATACAATAAAAAACACAACTATTTAAACAATCAAGTAACCAATCAATCAACCAAACCAATTATCCAAAACACAATATTCAAACAAAGATATATAAGATACAAGATTCCAGCTCTTGTTTATTCGCAGCCCTGAAAATATGCCTTGAAAATATGAAAGCTTGATTCAAGCCCTGTAGAAAATGTAATTTGTTTCTCAATTTAATATTCAATAAAACATTCACAGTCTTCCCAAAATTTAGAATTCAAATAAACTCTTAGTAAATTTATCTTTGGGTGTTAACCAAGTAACGTACTCCCTTATGGTTTCCGCAAAGTATGCTTTAACCAACGTACTCCCTCTCGGTTTCCACAACCCAAATCAAAATTAGACTTTAATTTTACTTAATTTCCAAACATATGTAGTATATATGATTAAGAAATTAAATCATCCACACAATTTATATGTGCTGAAAATAAAAGTAAGGGAAAGAGAGAGTGAGATCGAAATTTTTACGAGGTTTGGCTTATACCCAGTCTACGTCCTCACCCCACCAAAGGATTCACTAAAATTAGTCCCTTTACCGGGTGACACAACACCAATTACACACTCCTTCAAGAAATTAGAGCCCACCTCTCCAAACGATGTACCCTCGTTCGGTTACTTCTTCAATTAGGCGAGAGCCTACCTCAAAGTGATATCCCCACGCTTAGCCAACGATCCAAATAACCTTGAACTGTTTATATCTACAAGATACAAATCAAATAAATGTACAAAGAATTGCTCCTAAAAGAGCTTATTAGTACTGTTCAAAACTATATACTTTAATGTAATTCACAATACGAAATTTAGATTGAAGCTCTAGAAGTATTTCACCATATGTTTCTTTTAATGGATGAAAGAATTAGTAGTTGTAGCACAATATCAGTGAGTAGAATCAGCAAGAACTCAGTAAGCTTCGTGCAAGTTAAGAACAAGAAAGAGCTTTGAGAATTTAAGAATAACTGAGAGAGATTTTAAATGCTGAATTGAATTCTTGGGTGTTAAATCAATTTAACTTGGGTGTATTTATAGATGTAGAAAAGTATCTAGTTTGTTCCCCAAGTTTACTTGGAGTAGGGACCAAGATTTAAATAAGTTTGAGACTCAAGTAATTGAATATTTCAAAATATATTTGTTATGTATTTTAAATTTTGTCGCATGACAGTTGACTGTGAGGTCTCTGGCAGTCGCCTGTCAATGTATTACAAGTATAAAATGCATAAGTAGTAAGATGGCAGTCACCTATCCATAGGGGATGCAAGCGTCTATCACTAAACAATCAGGTTTTTAAATATGATCAGAAGGGTGACAAACGACTGTCAAAACATAGTCAGTCGTCTCAAGTTGCACTGACAATCGCCTATCAAGTTCTAGATAGTTGACTGTCATGTTTCTGTCTGTCTATTTAAAACCCTTTAATATGGTTGTTGACTTTCCACGTGCAGTCAGTCGCCTATCAAGCAAATTTTTTTTTCTTGTTTTCAAGTATTTTGTTCTCTCTCTCTTCTTTGCTTATATAATCTTGGAATATCAATATGTTTTTCCTTGAAAAATATGTTCCAAGACTTAAAATTAAGGTCTTTAAGTCTTGTTTGCCTAATGAGCTTCAAAATGAAAATTCATACTTGAATCATACTTGAAGTACTTACAAAGCTTGTTCTAAAGACTCATTTGACTCTTCTTTGCTTTGAATTCTCTTTTATTGCCGAGCTTTAATGATCCTGAATTTGATGTGAGCTTTCAAGTTTTATCTCTCTTGATCTTTCAATATTACTTTAGATTTTGAGTTTTGTTGATCTTTGAGCTTTCCATGTTGATCACTTGAGCTTTCATTCTTCAAACTTTTTCTTTAATATCAATGATCTCATAATCTAAAAGTTTTAATCCATGCCTTAAGCTTGATGAAATCATCCTTCTTTGAAGTACGAGCTTTCACGAATTCTTTAACCTTGCATTCATCATTGAGTCTTGAAAAGACATCTCTAAACAAAACATGTTAATTTCTACTTGTTTGTTAGCATCAAAATAGAATGTTAAGCCTTATAAAACCAACAATATCCTCCTTTTTTATGATGACAAATAAGAAGCAAAAATTGGAGTGAGTTTTAAAAAAACTCTCTCTTTCAATAAGCATCATCTTAACAATATTCACAAGATCAATATTAATTTCCAAACTCTTTTACAATCATGCTCATCACTTCATTCAAGTTCAAGTTTATCAATCAATATCAAATACTTCTCCTCCTTTTGATATATATTATGTTCATGCTCAATTTTTTTCAATACCATGCTCAATTTTTGTTTAAAACTTCTCCCCCTTTTGACATCAATCAAAAAAGAGAAAAAAATAATTAAGTTCAAATAAAATTATATTCTAAGCATATCAATAAACATGCATATCAAACATATGTACACACTCAATTTATTATTTTCAATATAGCATGTGTAGTGTGTTTAATAGTCATATATATGAGTTGTAATATCTTTACTAAAAGCTTTTTCCCCTTTTGACATTATTCAAGATACCAATTTAAAATTTAATTCATGATATCAATTTAAAATTTTATTAATTCATGATACCAATTGATTAATAAGGAAACGATCATAATATAAGCAATAAATCATAACACTCCCCCTGAATTCAATACATTCAGTTTTGTTACCAATTATATTTTTATCATCCCATGTTTCAAAACATTGATTTACATCATGTATCAAATATCAATATCATGCTAATATCATCAATGTCATACCATGCTCATAGATATAATCATACTTGTCATGCTAAAAAACCAATTGAACTTTTAGATTGTGATACAAAGTGAGCTTTTAAATTTTGATATCAATTAAAATATTCATGGATACCAAAGTACTTTATAGATACCAAAGCCATTATCACATTATGCATAGCTTATGGATACCAATATAACTATTATATCTTTCATAACTCATAGATATCAATATAAAGAGCAGTAAATTTACCCATATGATTCATCAATAGCATGCATGGTCAAGAATTAATCTCATATCAAAATTCGTGCTTATGCTTAATAATATCATGCTCAAATTTTCAACATAGTGAATCATAAATTTTCAATATAAGTCAAGTCAAGTCATACACATGTAGCATATAGCATATTGAGAACTAAGGTACTTATGTAATAAACTCAATTTGATATTTTCTTAATATTTTCGTTAGTTAAGCCTTGTAAAAATCATCCTATGATTTTGGCTAATAATGCCATTTTGAATTTGTTATAATAAGCTCTTAAACTCATCTTTAAGTTTTTTTATTTCAACTAGTTCGTTTGTTGATCATGAATTAAGTTACTTTCTCAATTTTTAAAAGAGAATGACTTAATTCATAGAGTTTTTCGTTATGAACTAGTCTTTCATCTTGGTACCCATACCTTCTTGGGTCCGGTTGGTTTAATAAAGGATGCTTCCTTAATTCTCACAACTTGTTTAGTCTTCACACCCTTTCTTTTAAATGGACATTCAAACTTTATATGTCCCTTTTTCTTACATTGATAGCATATGGTGTTAGTGTTGGTATTAGAAGATGTGCTAGCATAATCTTTGGATGCTTTTGAAAAACAACTCATGTAAAGATTTTTTTTTTTTTTCATTTTCAACCCCATTAAATCCAATGCCTTTTTTTTTTTTTAAGGTCATCCTTTGTGAGCCTATCATTTTGTCAAAGTTTTTTTTTTCCTTTTGTGAAGTTGTAAACGATTTTTTCTTTATCTTCAATTTGATTTTTGAGATCATTTATCTCAATATCTTTTTTGTTATCAACCTTCTTTAGTGATTTCTCTAATTCTTGAGATAATTTTCTGATTTTATCCTCTAATTCAAACATACATATATATATATATACATATATATATATATATATATATATATATTTCTCATATTCCATAGAGAATAGGGATCGAAGGTCTTCTATCATTTTTTCATTCTTGCTTTCTAATTTCTTAATTTTCAAGTCTTTTTCTTTTTCAACAAGATTTTTAGCTTCTAATTCTTTTATTGCAGCATCATACTTATTTTCTATTTTCTTGAATTTTGAATCTTTATCACTTTCAGCAATCGTACTTGATTCTAGCTCTTTCATTATTTCATCGATCTTGTTTTTCAATGATATGTTTTGTTTAGTTACTTTGATTAGCATCTTATGTACTTTGAATAAATGATTTTGTAATTCATCATAAGATGACATACACTCATCATTGGATTCATTTGATGAATCACTACAAGAATTATTTAAGGATTTGGATTGGAGGTTTCCTCATAGTCCCATGCCATAAAGCAGGTATAAGCAACCTCTTGGTCACTTGATTCATATTCTAAACTACCTGTATTATCCCAGGTAGTAACTTTCATGGCCTTTTTGTTTTTCTTTTTAGACTCTTTCTTTAGTAATGGACATTCCGGTTTTATATGGCCAACTTTGTTGCAATTATAACACATAGGATTTTTATTTTTAGATTTCTTTTTGCTAATATCTGCTTCTTCTGATTCGGAGTCTTGGTTTCTTATTTTGAATTTGTTTTTCCTTCTAAGGATTTTTGCAAGTTTCTTAGATATGAAGGCTAGTTCATCTTCATCCATTTCTTTTTCACTACTAGAGTTTTCTTTTAAGACTTTGAAGGCTATTGATTCTTGGGCTTTGGTTTTTCCACTCCTTTCATTCATTGTCATTTTGTATGTGAGAAGAGAACCTATTAGCTCATCTAAGTAGGTGTTTTTCAAATTTCTTCCTTTCATTATGGCAGTGGCTTTTGGTTCCCATATAGGTGGCATCCCTCTAAGAATTTTTCTTATCATCTCATAGGTAGTGTAGGTTTTTCCTAAGGCATTTAGGGAATTTATTATGTGAGTGAACCTAGTGTACATGCTAGTTGTAGACACCCTATTTTTGCCATAGCCAAATAGAACAAGGGGTTCCCTTTTTATTATTATTATTATTAGTATTTTTATTAGTTTATTTATTCTTACTATTATTATTATTAATTTTCATTAGTCTTATTATTATTACTATTATTATTATTTTATTATTTTTCATTAGTATTATTATTATTATTTTTATTTTTATTTTTACTTCTATTTATATTATTAATTATTATCATTATTATTATTATTTATTTTCATTACTATTAATATTATTTTTAACTTTTATTATTATTAGTATTTTTATCTTTATTAGTACTATTATTATTATTTATTTCTGTTATTATTATTATTACTATTATTATTATTATTATTATTATTATTTTGTTATCATTATTATTTTTAGTATCTTATATTATTATTACTATTATTATTATTGTTATTATTTATTTTTGTTATTATTTTATTTATTTCTATTACCTTATTATTATTATTATTATTATTTCCTTATTACCATAATAGTAGTTATACTCATAATATTATTTCCAAAAGAAAAAATACCATAAAATACAAAAAAAAAAAAAACCAAAAAGGAAAGGAGATGGGTTAGGGTTGCTAAATTTTTTTTATATAAGGGGCCTTTGCTTCTCTTCTAAGGGGGGGGCAGCGCACAGACAGGCCGGAAGCCAAAAAAAAAAATAGAGCCGGGGAGGCCAAGCGCAGAGCACGGCCAAAAGAAAAAAGTTTTCTCTTTTCTTCTCCTTCTTCTTCTTCTTCTTCTTCTTCTTCTGTCTCTTCTTCTTGATTCTTTCTTCTTCTTCTTTCTTCACTCAACCCCACGGCCCCTCCTCCACATCCTCCGGCCACCGCTGCACCACTCCAGACCTCCAGCCAGACGAGCACGAGCCAGCCAGCCGAGCACCGCCACGCCGTTGTTCCCCGAACACAGCAGCACCGCCACGCCAGCCCTTGCAACTGCACATACTCTGCCGCACAGAGCAGCACGACCAGCCCTCCCGACGGCCACTCCATCACAGTTCCTCCCATAGCTCCGACGACCCACCTGCGATCCATGATTTGCTCTCCACGGCAACACAACAGCAGCCACAGCCACCAACCCTCACCAGTCCTCGCTCACACACGGCAACCCACAGCCATCCTCCACGCCTCTTTGCAACGCAACACCAGTCCGACGACTCCAGCGTCTCCACAACCCGGCGGCAGCAGCAGCACAGTAGCCCTGCAATCCCTCCGACCAGCATCCCCGGCGAGCCAACCCCACTCCGACAGCCTCTGCAGATCTCCCCGGCGAGTCCCTCTGTAAGCCCCACTGCATGTAGACACATAACACACACACGCACTCACACTGTCACACACATGCCTGTGTGTGGCGTTTTGACATGTAAAGTTTAAATTTTTTTTTTTTATTTGTACATTTAATTGGAGCTTTATATATATGTATATACCCAACATTATTCTATATTAATTCAGGTTTCATATATGTATATATATATTTGACGTGGATTTATTTTATTTTGTTTTATTTATTTATTATTATTATTATTTTTTTTTTGCAGGGTTTGTTTTTGTCATAGTATTAATTCAGGTTTAAATTATTATTGTTTATATTAATGTATGTTAAATAATGAATATGGTTGTCTTTTATTGTAATATTTTCATTAGTGTTTGACATGTAAAGTTTAATTGTTATTATTATTATTATTTTTTTGTACATTTAAGTGGAGCTTTATATATGTGTATATCTAACATTATTCTATTTTTCGCAGGATTTTTCCACCTTTTGCAATAATATTAATTCAGGTTTCATATAAGTATATATATATATATATTTGACATTGATTTATTTTATTTTATTTATTTATTTATTTTTTTGCAGGGTTTGTTTTTGTCATAGTATTAATTTAGGTTTAAATTTTTATTGTTTATATTAATGTATATTAAATAATGAATATGGTTGTCTTTTATTGTAGTATTTTTATTAGCGTGTGATGTTTTGGTATGTTGTTCATTATCATGTTTATATTGTTCCTATGTTCATCTAATATATATTGTGGTATTTATAGGTATTACTATGTTTATATATTATTATGTTTATCTTTAGGTGTAGTTTATTAGGTTTATCTTTATCATTATGTTTACATTATGCTTATGGTGGTATTTATAATGTAGTTTATAATTTTAGTTTATTATTATGGCATTTTAGTATTATTATTAGTCTATATGGTATTTTTTTTTTAGTATTTAAATTCATATTATATGTTTATTGTCATAATTATGAATTATATGGTATTATTACTATGTTTAGTATCACCTATTAGGGTATTTTTAGTATTTTAACATATAGGGTATTACTTCATATGGTATCTTTAGGATATTTAGTATTACATATTAGGGTGTTTTTAGTACTTTCAATATATATGGTATTTTATTATTATTATTATTATTATTATTATTATTATTATTATTATTATTATTATTATTATTATTATTATTATTTGATATTTTAATAGTTGTTGATTATCCTATTATCACGTATTGAAACCTCCCATGTTAGTATTTTTCTATAAAAAAATCTATAAGATTTCCAAATTTTGGGAGTATATTTTCCTAAGTATTTTCTTGATTTTTAATCCTTATGATTTTATTGCGAGGGTATGAGCCTTCGGGCATTACGTACCCTACGCTCTGAGGGAATATATGTATATATTTATTTATTTATTTATTTTTCATAGGTATTTATAAATTCACAAAAAGGAGTAATTTAAAGATTTATTAGATTAACGTAGGGATAGTTTCAAATTAATTAGGTACCGTTCGTAAGAACGGGCGCGTAGGGGGTGCTTGTACCTTCCCCTCGCGTAACCGAACTCCCGAGCCTAACTCTGGTAACATAGACCGATTCTACCCCTAACGGGGTAGTAATCACGTGTTCTAACCACACTAAAGGTTAGTGGCGACTCCGACCTTTTCCATGATTTTTCCATGAAAATATTAAAAATTGATTTTAATTTCGCCGCTCGGGGCACACGCGCTCCCGGGACGTCGCGACACTAGTTATAGATTCATCTGGGTTCTTCTTAAAAGCTTCATATTCTCTTGTAAGCATATCAATCCTATTATCCCTAATATCTATAGTGCCTTCATAAGTGACTTCTAGCTTGTCCCATATTTCCTTAGCCGATTTGCAAGTCATTACTCTATTAAATTCATTAGCATTTAAGCCTAATACAAGGCATTTATGGCACTTGAGTTTATTTGAAGCATTTTGTAATCTATATCGGTCAAGTCCTTTTTCTCTTTAGGAATTTGTTTTCCATCTACTATTTTTGTAGGAATTTTATCTCCATCCATAACAACTTTCCATGCTTTCCAATCCATATGTTGAAGAGAGATTTGCATTCGTTTTTTCCAAAAAGTGTAGTTATGTCCACAAAAGATAGGCGGCCTAATTAAAGATTGTCCCTCTCCAAAGGGAGCTATGCCTATATGAGCCATTAAGATCTTTTTATAGCTACTAATTAAGATTTGCTATAACCCCGCTCTGATACCAATTGAAAACTAAGGTGTAGTCCCAAAAGGGGGGTGAATTGGGTTTTAAACTTTCTTTTAAAACTTTTTATGAATTCTTTAACTTCTTTTATTTCTTTTAACCAATTCTTGACTTGTTTGTTTAATTTGTCAATCACACAAGAACTTAGTTTCTTTTATATAGTCAACAACACGACTATTTAAACAATCAGGTAATCAATCAATCAACCAAACCAATTATCCAAAACACAATATTCAAACCAAGATATATAAGATACAAGATTCCAGCTCTTGTTTATTCGCAACCCTGAAAATATGAAAGTTTAATTCAAGCCCTGTAGAGAGTTTGATTTGTTTCTCAATTTAATATTCAACAAAACATTCAAAGTCTTCGCAAAATTCAGAATTGAAATAAACTCTTAGTAAATTTATCTTTGGGTGTTAACCAAGTAACGTACTCCCTTATGGTTTCCGCAAAGTATGGTTTAACCAACGTACTCCCTTTTAGTTTTCGCAACCCTAATCAAAATTAGACTTTAAGTTTACTAGATTTCCAAATATACATAGTATATATGATTAAGAAATTAAATCATCCACGCAATTTATATGTGCTGAAAATAAAGAGTAAGGGAAAGAGAGAGTGAGACCGAGATTTTTACGAGGTTTGGCTTATTCCCAACCTATGTCTTCACCTTTGGAAAACCACCAAAGGATTCACTAAAATCAGTTCCTTTATTGGGCAAAATAACACCGATTACACACTCCTTTAGTAGGTTAGAGCCTGCCTCTCCAAACGATGTACCCTCGTTCAGTTACTCCTTCAATTAGACTAGAGCTCGCCTCTCTAAGCGATATCCCCACACTTAGCCAACAATCCAAATAACCTTGAACCGTCCATATATACAAGATACAACTCAAATAGATGTACAAAGAATTACTCCTAAAAGAGCTAATTAGTACAGTTCAAAACTATATACTTCAATGTAATTCACAATATGAAATTCGGATTGAAGCTCTAGAAGTATTTCACCGTATGTTTCTTTCAATGGATGAAAGAATTAGTAGTTGTAGCACAATATTAGTGCGTAGAATCAAAAAGAACTCAGTAAGCTTCGTGCAAGTTGAGAGCAAGAAAGAGTTTTGACAATTTAAGAACAATTGAGAGAGATTTTGAATGTTGAATTGAATTCTTGGGTGTTAAATCAATTTAACTTGGGTGTATTTATAGATGTAGAAAAGTATCTAACTTGTTCCCCAAGTTTACTTGGAGTAGGGTCCAAGATTTAAATAAGTTTGAACCTTATGTAATTGAATATTTTAAAATATATCCGTTATATATTTTAAATTTTGCTGCGTGACAGTTGACTGTGAGGTATCTGGCAGTCGCCTGTCAGTGTATTACACATAAAATGCACAAGCAGTAAGATGACAGTCGTCTGTCCACAGGAGAGGCAGGTGCCTGTCACTGAACAACTGGGTTTTTAAATATGACCAGAAGGGTGACAGACCACTGTAAAAACATAGTCAGTCGTCTCAAGTTGCACTGACAGTTGCCTGTCAAGTCCTAGACAGTTGACTGTCATGTTTCTTTCTGTTTATTTAAAACCCTTTAATATGGCAGTTGACTGTCCACATGCAGTCAGTCACTTGTCAAGCAATTTTTTTTCTTATTTTAAAGTATTTTGTTCTCTCTCTTCTTTGCTTATATAATCTTGGAATATCAATATGTTTTTCCTTGAAAAATTTGTTCCAAGTCTTAAAACTAAGGTCTCTAAGTCTTGTTTGCCTAATGAGCTTCAAAATGAAAATTCATACTTGAATCATACTTGAAGTACTTACAAAACTTGTTCTAAAGACTCATTTGACTCTTCTTTGCTTTCAGTTCTCTTTTATTGCCGAGCTTTAATGATCCTGAATTTGATGTGAGCTTTCAAGTTTTATCTCTCTTGATCTTTCAATATTACTTTAGATTTTGAGCTTCATTTATCTTTGAGCTTTCCATGTTGATCATTTGAGCTTTCATTCTTGAAGCTTTTTCTTTAATATCAATGCTCTCGTGATCTTCAAGTTTTAATCCATGCCTCAAGCTTAATAAAATCATCCTTCTTTGAAGTACAATTTTTCACGAATTCTTTAACCTTGCATTCACCATTGAGTCCTAAAAAGACATCTCTAAACAAAACATGTTAAGTTCTACTTGTTTGTTAGCATCAAAATAGGATGTTAAGCCTTGTAAAACCAACACATTGCAATTTAAGCATTTCATAAGACCTGTAGAAAATTGGAATTTGAAGACATGTGACATATATAAAAAATAGGTTTGAGCATAAACATGATCTAAGTTTGCATGCATTTTCATGTGAAGTTACCGAACCAGTTATACAATTTAAAAATATATATGTATATAATAATAAATATGTATCCCCCTTATGATGTTTGCTTAAAGTACTGGGGGTTGTTTGCCAAAAAATATTTAATTTAAAGCAAGCAAGCAACTGTCATTCTGGTTTGGCATTTGAGCACAATTTTATAATATAACTAGAATAGGAAAACCATATAGGTAAAAATAAATAAATAAATTTAACAATTACATGCAAGATCATATGGCAAAAGAAACACAAACCTTGTGGCAAAGTAGTATATTTTCATTTAAACATATTTAATAAAACATTACAATTAAGCACATGCCATAATGAGTTCAAAACAAATCTAAGCTAAACAAATTGGTGAGCATAATAAGATAGAAATTTAATTTTGGATGCTCCCCCTATCGATTTAAATTGTAGCTTAGATACAATAAACTGCTTATACAGTTAAAGACTAATTTCATTATGCTTAGTAGTATAAGCCATCATTTTGAATCTTTTAAACCAACCATACTGATTATCTACCAACTAGATTTATCCTTATCAGTATAGTTGTCCCTATAGACCATACATGCATTAGAGAATAGATATTAAGGCATTCTATAATGCTTATTACCAAGAGAAATCCATATCTCAATCATAAAACCATGAAAGTTGGATATTATGCTCAGGGTTTCTAGAAGAGCGTTAATATTTCAATGAACGAAAGTGATGCATCTAGGTCCTTTATGTTCTTTTTATAGGGATGGTGCTTAACTTCTCTAGATACATGATGATTATGTAAGGATGAAACTTAATATTCATTTAGTTTTCACTCATCCTTTCAAAAATATTTTAACATTCATTTTATCATAATCATCTTTGTACAAAATTTTATTTTGGGAAAAATCTACCAAAATTTCGGTAGCATGCCATCTATAAATTGAACGTTTTTTCCATAAAACATGTACCTAATAAATTCAAGCAAGCAATATATAATCCACTTTAAGCATGCAAGAACCTATATCCACTACCAGCATGTAATACACATCACTGCATCCACCATGTAGGAGGCATTCTGGATTCAGCATGCAATTCAGTAGTACAATCAACAGTCCATATAAAATGTAAACCATCCAACTAGATACCATGAACAATAAATAACTATAGGTAGTTAGGAATTTAGTGCAGTACTCATATGGACATTTAGGCATAAAATAAAAAAAAATATGAGAGCATTTTAATTTATATAACCATGAAAGAATATATGCTCCCCCTGAGTTGTGCACTTAATCATTCTATGCCTTTTTCAATTTTTCAATTTTTTAAGCCATACGGAAATATTTTTCGGTGATTTAAACTTGACGTTGAATGCTTTGGGCTTATCGAACCAAAAAGTCACAATGAATATTTGTTGAGGAGATAAGCCAATGTCTGCCTCTTTTCTTATGAATCTTAGTACGTGTGAGAGGAACAAGTTAGAATGACTTTCATATTTAACAGTTTGTGCATAGGTTTCTTTGAACTATGTATCTTTATTTTTGATAGAAACCTAAAGCAATCATTTTAGCCATTTAACTTATTTTGATAAGGTGAAGCTATAAATGATTTGATGTAAACAGTACAAAAAAACTGGTTTTTAATGATGAAAATATTAGTGACGAATTCAATTTCATCACTAAAAGTTGGTATTAGTGATGGTTCTTAGAAATGTCAGAATTAGTGATGGTTTTAGCAGTCGCTACTAATACAACACTATTAGTGACGGTTTTGAAATCGTCACTAATACTTTCGTCACTAAAAACTGTGCAGTAAACAATTTTCGTGCGAAAGTTTTTTCGGGAAAATATTAGCGACGATTCTAGGGTATTAGTGACGGATTAAATTCGTCACTAAAAGTCACTTATTAGTGACGATTAACTAACCGTCACTACTAAAATTTATATAAGGGTATTAGTGACGGTTTGGAAAATTTGTCACTACTAAGGGGGTATTAGTGACGATTTGGCCACTATCACTACTGGTCGTATTATTAAAAAAATAAAAATATATATTATTTCATACTATTAGTGACGGTTTTTATTTTCATCACTATAGGTTCCTTATTAGTGACGGTTTTCAGAACCGTCACTAGTAGTCTTTTATATTAAGAAAAAAATAATTTCCAAGTACTAGTGACGGTTTTGTATTTTCGTCACTAATGGGTCCTTATTAGTGACGGTTTTCAGAGCCGTCACAAATAGTTTTTTTTATTCTAAAAAAATAAAAAAAAATTCAGAGTAGTAGTGACGGTTTTGTATTTTCGTCACTAATGGGTATTATTAGTGACGGTTTTTAGAACCGTCACCAATAGTCTTTTTTATTTTAAAAAAAAAAAAAAAAAGTCAGAGTAGTAATGACGGTTTTTTATTTTCGTCACTAATGGGTCCTTATTAGTGAGGATTTTCAGAGCCGTCACCAATAGTCTTTTTATTTAAAAAAATAAATAAAAAAAATCAGAGTAGTAGTGACGGTTTTTTATTTTCGTCACTACTAGCCCTTTATTAGTGATGGTTTTAAAACCGTCACTAATTGTCCTTTTATTTAGCTCAAAACCTAAAATCCCTTCTCTGCCCGCTCGTCCCTCAAAATCTAAAATCCCCAAATTTCATAATCCCTCCTCCTTCCTGCCCCTCCCTCCTCCTCGCTCCTCACTCCTGCCATTCCTTCCTCGCTCCTCAAGCCGTCACCCACAGCGGAGAGCGTCTCCGCCTTTCGTTGCCGCCCACAGCATCTCCGCCCGCTACCGCCGCCCACAGTGTCTCCGCCCACAGCGTATCTGCCCGCTACCGCTGCCCACAGCGTCTCCACCCACAGCGTATCCGCCCGCCGCTGCCGCCCACAGCGTCTACGCACAGCCGCCTCTCCTCTCTTTTCTTCCACGATAAGCCGCTGCTGCTTCTTCTTCTTCTTCTTTTAGGTGGTTTGTGTTCAATCTTATTTTTCAGAGACGATCAGTTATTAAAAAAAAAAAAATCACTCCTCTTTGATCCCATCAAGTGGTGAAAGGTCAAGACTTTAAACTATCTACTTTTGTTTGCTGTGATGCTACTTATTCTTAGGACACTGGTCTTATAGTAGCAAGAATTGGCATTAGATCTGGTGATCTCTCTCATATTTTCATCATGGGAATGATGGGTTTTTATGGAATTTGGCACTTAGTGAAAATGTTAATAATGCAGATTTTATCTTAAATTTCATGAGTTATGTTGATAAATTAGATAAATTTTGATTTTTGTCTATGTACCCAAGACTAAGGATCAAAATTTAAGAAATATTTGCTAATCTATTTTTAAGTCCTATGTATTTCAATTTCAATTTTGATTCCATGAACCAAACACTGCCTTAAATGCATTTGCATATTTGTGAGTCAAAAGAAGGTGGAGAAAAATTAGTATTACTTTTTAAGGAAAAAATTATTTATATCTATTTATTTGAAGGCCTGTTATAAGACTAGTAAAGGATGGATTATGTTGTTCATTGTTGTTACATTGTCCTATTACAGTACATTAGATAATCGATTACATTCTATAATTGTGGGTGATTTTCCAGCAATAGTTATGTCGTGACCACTTCAAATATAAAAATATAATCAATTATCTAATATTTAGCATGTCTAATCTAATAATTTCCTATCAATAAAAGAACAATGTGGCACTCCTAACCAGTTATGAATTGCCTCATCACCCACAATGAATCTATTTATATAGGACAAAAAGTAGGTTAATTCTTGCATACAATGAGAAAAAATTTGTTGAAAAACATCGACAAATTTAGTTACGGGAGTTCATAGTGATTTTAAATCTTCATGATAGAGTGTCTCTATTGAGATCTTTGGTGAAGTCGGAGTAATTTTTCAATTAGCTGCTATTAAAAGCATAAAGCATAAATTTCATAACTTTAGATTTAGATTTGCATGAAATTTAGTGATATGATTTTAAATAAGCTTAGCCCAAATTCATACAAATCCAAGCTAAAAGCTTAAACCTCAAATGCAATACCTAGATCAAGCTTGATTTGCTTAGTTTTTGTTATTAAGAATATTAAGATAAAAATTTTATAAAAATCATACAAGAATGTAATCATTAAAAAAATCCTCATGCAAAAATTTGTACAATTTGTCATCTAACATAAAAAAAATCTAACATGGAATATGACATAAACAAACACTCTCATCATAAAATTTTAAAAATAAGCACTCCTCTATCATAAATGATGCACCATTATTTAAAGAGACGTGCTAAAATTTAATAGATGATTTAACTTCTAGACCACATGTTTGGATTGATATATCTTGTGAACTGCATGCTGATAGAGGACATTAGCACGACATGCTTGATTGGAATGCCACCTACAGGTTGATGCAGTGATGTGTATTGTCTGCTGGTAGATGCTTATAGATTGTTGCATGTCTTAATCTAAATGGCATCTATATGATGCAAAAATATTGTGAATTGCATGCTTTTGTGACTTGTAGGTTTGGGAAATGTTCTATTTATAGACGGCATGTTGTCGAAAATTTGTTGAAAATTTTGGGGAAAGGAAAGAAAAATTCAAAAGAGACCAATTTTGGACTCTGTGATATAATTTTTCTTTGATTTCTTGCTTGCTTGGTAGTTATGCCAATTTTGGTTGGAGTCTGTTATTTATGTTTGAAGGTTTAAGTTTAATGTCAAATACATGCATTCAATTAGACATGTTGCTGGATATGTAAACCTAACTTTGATCCATTATGCAAGTAACCCGGAATATGTTCTACGACTTGAAATTGAAGTAGATATTTGACACTTGATCATATGACTTGCTCTTAAAATTTTGATGATTGTATAAGCTTATGTGTGCATTCTGTATTGTGATTTTTTAGAATGCTAGAATTTTGATTGATATAATTAGCTCTAAATTCTAGCAATGTAGGTTTAACTCCAAAAAGTCAATGACTCACAAAAATCTTTTATGTTAAAACAAGCTTAAATTTGAAAACATAATGATTTCTATAGCAATGGGATTTATTTGCTAGATTTTGTTTATATTGAGTTCTATTTCATAAGCCTATAAAGAATAACTATATTCTTAATTTGAAGTTCTGCAAGTTCAGAATTGTTTTCATGTTATTGCATTAAGAATAAAAGAATTAAATTTTATAAGTTCCTTCTCTTTATTTGTACTTAAATTTATGATCTTTCCAAATTCAACCAAAAGAATATGGAAGTAGTATGCACCTTGAAGTATTTCATATATTTATTCTATTTACTTAGGTTTAACTCTTTTGAAAATTTGTGATAAACATGTAAGTGAAAATTCTATCAATCATGGACTCATTTGCATTATTTGATTATTATAATTATTTTAGAGTCCTATGGAAGCCATGTAAACCATAAACATTACATTCTATTTTTTCATAACTATATTCTGATATATGTTGTTTATGGGATGTATGAACACATTACATTATTTAATGTTTATTATACGAAGCTCTTGTGCACTCGTAAATTTCATTACTAGTTGGATTATTGTGAACTGTTTATTATAAACACCTAGGTTTGAAGCATATCTCAATGGAAAATGTCATATTTACAGGAGAAATGCTGCAAATTTTTTCAAAAAGCGTACACTAATTTTTTTTAACTTTCTTAATTTGTAGGGTTTGCAATTGTGACAACGTTAGCATGATGTCATGCACTACGGATGCAACTTTTGACTTTTTTTGTTATCTGAACAGATGAAATGTATTTGAATTTGAATTTATATAATATATTTGTATTTGTATTTAAATTTGAATTAGGATTTTGAATAATTTATGATTTTTTTTTGCAATTATGGTTTAATGTTATGCATAAGAAAATGTAATTTAATTACAGATTTTTATACGAATTAATAATTGGGAAAAAAATTAACTTCACTACTAATTGTCCAATTTAAGTATTAGTGACGATTTCAAAACCGTCACTAATATTGCCTTTTTAAAAAGTTTTAGTGAAGATTTTCAAATCGTCACTCATACTATGGCTTTAGTGACGGGTTCTAGAGAGCAATAGTGATGGTTTTAAAATTGTCACTAATAATAAAGCATTAGTGACAAATTTAAAGTCGTCACTAATACTATGATTTTAGTGACAATTTTTGGTCGAACCATTATAGAATCTATAGTGACGGGCTTTGGTTTTTAGTGATGGTTTTAATCCTTCACTAATACTCTTTTATTAGTGACAGTTTGAAAAATTCGTCACTAATAAGTATTAGTAACGATAGATATAGCGACTAATTGAAAATCGTCACTAATACTCACAAAACCGTCACTAATACTAGTAGTGACGGTAGTATTAGTGACAGTTTTTTGAGTATGAGTGACGGTTTAAAACCATCACTAATAAACTTATTTTTTGTAGTGAAAGTTTGAGAGCTTGTGAAGATAATTTAAATACTCTTAAGAATTATTTTTTTTTATTTGGTTTAGAAGAGTATTTAGGAGACGCTGGACATCTTCCAAAATATTTTCGTGCTTATAATTATGTCTAGGCTTGGGCAAAGAGCAATAGGAGTATATGGACATTATGAACAATGCTCTTTGGAGAATGGAAAGTATCCTTTAGATATGATCACAACTTAAAGTATGAATACAAACTAAGGAATGGGCGAAACCTTACCGAATATGATCGTGGTTTGATAAGGAGTTCCTATGGAGGAGATGGTGAATCAAAATCGAGGATTTTTACATTTTAATCACAAGGAAAATATTTAGATTTAGCTAAATGAGAAACCTTATTCCCCTAGCAGATATCCCTTAACTCGATTCTGATGGATGTCTTTTAATAAGCACTTAGTGAGATAGGCATTTATTATCATTAGTGCTTTAGGCCAAGGTGATGACTCAATTTTGATTAAAGAGTTTAGGATTAAATGATATATGACAAGACAAATTCCCTAAAACTCAATTCTGTGAAATGGACAAAGTATGCTTAACTTAAGGTGTTTATATTTAAGTATGAATTAAGCATTTGGTATCATTTATCGGGCACAAGAAGTGGATTTTGATCCTTAGTATAGCAAGACAGCGAATGCATATACTAAGGTTTGATATTTTAAGCACCAACCGCTTCCCAAGCTTGTAGTCATCACTCCCCCTAAACCTAGGAACTAAAGAGGACTTAAATGATTAAGTAATATTACTTTAAATCCATTTTTTCTTAGGTCCTATGGGGTTTGCTTTGCTGATTATCCATTTCATTTTTTTTTTCTAAGCTTCTTGAACTTCTGAGTAAACAATTAAATCATACGTGCCATATAGTTTTGCAAAATAAGCAGGTATTGAATATACATAAAAGATTATGCTTATTTATTCTATTTTTTTTTTTCACAATGAGGCATGACAATAAGATTTGTAAGATAAACCCTTTCGAAAAGATTTATTTCTTTTAACTCCTAAGGGTTTATTTGAACTATACTTCTTATTTTTGGATTTAAAAATCATTTCAGAATAATTTTCAATTTTTCTTTCTAAGCATATGATTTTCAACACTTTCATAACCTTGTTCTTCTTTAAGGTGGCATGATATTTTCTTAGATCTTTTAATTGTTTTGCTGACCTTCTATTTTCATTTTCAAAAAAATTTTCTGTTTAGACACCCTAGCTAGAAGCTTATTCATTTTCAATAAAGTACATTCTAATTCCTTGTTAGAGGGCATGCCATTATCATTAGATTTATTGCATGATTCAGCAACCGATATATCATAATAACACTCAAATAAATCAATGCATGCATCATAAATGGTATTATTATAAAAAAACAATAGATGATTCATCATATATTTTATCATATATTTTGGCAAAAGAATCATCACAGTAAACATCACATGAATTAATACGTGCATTATCGTCAAAGTAGTCATTAAAGGCAACAGATGATTCAACATATGATATATCATAGGATTTAGCATAAGAATCATCACATGCTTCATTACACGGAGCAGTAAATGAGGTAGGGTAAGATTCATATATCTCATCATCTACTAATGCAACTTGCTCATGATTAGCCACTACCTGATCATTCAGGCTTGGAGCATTTGGAGTGGCATTCTCCTTTTCCTGGGTTCTCCATGTCTCTTTTTCAGCTCAACCTAGATATCCTTTGCACTTTTACATGCCATAATCTCATGAAAAATATTAGTCTTTAAAGCACAGTATGATAAATCCATGGCATATGAATTCATATGCATTAACCTAATATCGTTTTCATCCTGAGGCATACAAATTCCATTAACAATCACCCGCTAGGCTATCCAATCCATTTATTTTATAAATATGCTTATTATAATTTTCCAGGTGATGTAATCGACACCACAAAAATACAAGAGGCCTAGAAGGTGATTGTCCCTCTCTGAATAGAGATACACCAACGTGAGCCATCTCGATCTTTAGCAAAAAGGTTTAAGTCAATGCCACGAGACTCTGATACCAATTGTTGGAATTAATGTATTCCCATGAGGGGGGTGAATTGGGTATTAAAAAAATTTTCTCCTAGGTTTAACGTCTAGCAACAGTATAACACAACCTAGGGTCTGTCTATGCAATTATAAATTCAATCATTCACAATAATTAATCATAAGCATTCAAGTGCTGAAATTTAAATTGCGAAAATTAAAAGTAGGCACAAGAAATGTTATCAAGGTTTGGCTAATATTGTCTATGTCGTTGCCTCAGCTTGCAAGTTTGAGGATTACTACTATTGCTCACTTAACAGGTGGAGCAGCACCAGTTACAACCAAGTCAAATTACCAGGGTTGACCTCAACCTTTACACACTCTCCTTACAAGGCGGAGAAGGCCCTAGGTCACATTCACAGGGTTGACCCCAACCTTTACAACCAGATCCTTATGAGTTAGATCAACACTCCCTCAGGCCACGCTTGAAATACAACAATGAATATAAATTTTCATGCAATTCAAATGCTTCTCAACAAGCAGATTTGTACCAATATCAATCAATACAATAACTAATGCACTTCAAAATGATAAGAGCTATAAGCTCAGTGTAGACAATATCATAATTCTCAAGATAATGTCAATATACAATCAAAGTGTGAGAGTGTATGTGTTAGTGATTTTTGAATCAAATAACAATTTCAATCACAATGTGCAATATCAAAGATCAGAACCACACAATCAAAATCTCAAAAATGATTTTCAAAAACCATGCACATGAGATATTTTAAAAACAAAGTTTGTCGAAAATATTTTCTTCAAAACCACAAGACAAGTTCAAGAGTCTTGTAATGAAGATGCAAAGACTCACAACTTTAGAAAGTTTTCCCCCACAAAATGAATTTATTGATTAAATCACGGGGGAAAACTCTTGGGCTTAATGTTAACTTTGGTGCAATCCCAAAAGGGGGGTGAATTGGAGATTTAAAAGTTTCCTCCTAGGTTAAACTAATCTAGCAACAGTACAATGCAACCTATGAGCATTCCAAGTATAAATGAAATTGTAGATACGATATATAAAACAATTTTCAATACATGCTTGACAAATTTAGTATTTCTCAACCATATACAATGTAGTGTCAATCAAATATGCAGTATATTCAGTAGGAAAATTATATCAAACACAAAGCAAAATATAATGCAAGAAAAGTAAAAGTGACACTTAATATAATATTGGGATTCGGCCAATTCTACCTATGTCCTCGCCTTGCCTCACCAGCACAAGGATTACACTATGAGCTCACTTAACGGGTGAAGTGAACCTAATACAATCAGGTCAATTAGCACATGGCTGACCTTAACCTTTACAAACAATCCTTCCGGGCGAGACTACCGCCCCCTCAAGCCATGCTTGGAATATAATCAATGAATATGAAATTTTGCCTACAATTTTAAGCGCTTCTACACAAGTATATACGTACTATAGTACAGTCCAGATAAATATGTACTCACAGATGATATGGATTTAATGCTTAGGTGAGATCCAATATGTAAACTCTCTAAGATGTGTGAGTGTATGTATATGTGAGAGTTCAAGATAAGATATTCAACACACAAATAATCAAAGGAAGTTTAACACAATCCAAATCAAATATCTCAAGGATATTCTAAATGTAAAGCACAATAGATATTTTGGATTGAAGCTTGCAAAAACAATATCAAAGATTATATGCAAGCTTTCGAGTCTTGCAATATGAATGTCAAGACTAGAAAGCAAAAATCAAGATCTTCTTAATGGAATATTTATGAAATAAAATACTATGGGAAATATCAAATAAGTAAGAACTCCCAAAATGGATTTTCAAAACTGTATGCTTATGAGAGAGTATTTGCTAAGGAAATGATATGTAAGAGTGTATGCACTAACCACAACAACTTCCCTTCAATCTTGCAATTGATTTGCAAGAGATGGGAACAACTAACACTTTCTCTCACTTTCAAAAAGATGTTTATAAGAAAGTATGAATGAGAGATTTCAAAATATGAGCTTGGAATGAAAAGAATATAGCAAAAGAGTATGGGAAATTTGAGAGAAAAAATCTTAATCACTTTTGCTAATCTTGTTTCTAATTAAGCCAAATGAAGTGCTATATGTAGGTGGGACGTAAAAAGTAACCATTGGGACACAATAGGGAATATTAAAAATGTTTTAAATAAGTTTAACCCAAATAACCCCATTTTAACCTCGGTAAAAACTGAGCAACCTGAGAGGGTTGGTCGTTCATCTTGATGGTTCGGTTGACCGTGGAGCTCAATTCGGTTGACCGAGAAAAATTTGAACTGAGTGTTCGGTCGACCATGTGTAAGGCGATTCTAAACCTCCGCGGTTTAGTCGACCGTATTGGGTTCGGTTGACCGAACTGTATGAACTTTGGTCAACCAAGTCTTTTTGAACTTGGTGGTTCGGTCGACCAGGCCGTTGGGACTTCTCCTGAGGTGGTTTGGTTGACCAAAGGGTTGCAACTCATTTCTAGTTGATCAACCGAAAAGTCAACTTGTTGACCCCAGGAAGGTTTGGTCGACTAGGGCATTGGAGTACATTACTAGTTGGTCAACCGAAGGGTTAAAATGTTGACCTGGTGGAGGTTCCGTCGACCGAATGGTTTTGCGTGTAAAAGTTTGGTCGACCGAACATGCCCTTTTTGTGCATTTCAGTCTTTTTCTTCTTATAAAGTTACCTCAAATCACATATTTGTTATTTCTAATTTATAGGATCATTTTTCATGCAAAACGTTGGGTCCTAAGGTCGGTATAGGGTCTTTGAGGTCTACCGAAAAAATTTGACATTGGTTGAGGTCATTCAGTTCCCTATGGTCAACCTACGGTCTTGTTGAGCATTATACCCATCATGCATGTTATGCAATTATTACAGACCATATTATGTTATAAACTCAAATGAATTGAATGCTATTACAGCAATAAAAGAGTCTTCATTCCCTTTGCTTCTTCAAGAGCCATATAAAGCTTGAACTTTATGGTCCGTATGGCTTCCTTGAGTTCCTACTAACAGTTCATCCTTAGGATGAACTTGTTCAAGAGACTCGGTGCACAGGTGAGAAACATTGGTTTTGTCATAATCAAAATGGGATTAGACTCATAGAGTCAACACTTAACTCTCAACAAAATCAACAAACAATCATAAACCAAAGAGTATAAGCTTGTAAGACAATATAGGATCTTTCAAAGCGCTCACACCAAATATGATTTTTCAAGGGAATGAGAATGGATGGAGTATTTGGATTTGAATGGGAGTGAAAAATTCAGAGAGAAAATTTTCTAATCAAAACTCTAATCTCTCATTAATTTTTGGAAATGAAGACATATATATATATATATATATATATATATATATAGCCTTCAACAAAAATATAATCATTAGGACACATAGGGGATTATTAAAATTATTCAATGAATTTTTAATTCAATTTACCCTTAATTAATCCCAATTACCCGTGGTAAAAATTGAGCAACCAGAGATTTCGGTTGCTCGGACCTTAGGTTCGGTCGCCCGAACAGACACATACAAAAAAGGTAAGTTTTGGGTTTTGGTGCCTAGTGGAAGGGTTGGTTGGTTGAACCAAGGCGATTTTCCAAACGCTCGAGATTCAATCGCCTAGTCAAAAGTTCGGTCTACCTAACTTGCTACTTCAGTCACCCGAGGTCAAAATGACCATGAAGTTCAGGTGCCTAGGTTGTTGGAAAAGTCTTTATTTTGAGGTAGGTCGACCATGAACACTCAGTTTATTTCGGTTCGGTCACCCAAAATTAGGTAAACTATTTGACTTTCCATACGTTCGATGGACCGAGGCGTTTTCAACACCAAGATTCGGTAACCCGAAGCTAGGTCAAATTAAAGCCTAAGTCATATTTTTTAGACCATAAGATACCCCTGATTACATATATGATAGTGGGGATAATCCTAAGTGCTTATGCAAGGACCTAGGGGTCAGTCAATGGTCTAGGCTTTTCAAGTATGCCTAAAAACCTTGCATCGGTCGACCAAAGTCTTGTCTAAGGTCATTTAAGCTTTATAGTCCCTACCATGCATGACATGCATAAGTTATTACAAACATTTGGAATTATAATTACAGACCCGAAAGAATGAAATATAAATTACAACAATTTAAACACTTTGTCTTCATCATTTTCTTTGAGTCACCATACACACCATATGATCTTGCCAATTTAAGTAAGACTGATCCTGCACACAAACTCTAGGCAAACGTTAAATACTAAGGTATTCTTCATAATCAAAACGGGATATGACTAATAAGGTCAACAAATAATCAAAGACACAAGATTTATGTGCTTTCGCAATGCACCCACGTCAACAGGAGCAGCAACTCAATTTTCACTATCACAATATCAAGCTTAATTACAACTAGAGTTACAAAATATGATTATATACGAACCCTAGGCGTATGGGAACCATAGAACCTATCTAAATCTCTCTTTTAGTATTCCTTGAATTAAAATCCTCCAATCCCCCCAATCTACTGATCTCCAAATTAAAAAATCGTAACTTGCACCGAACGAAACCGTCGATGATTTCAACCAAATTGTCAACGGTTTTAAGCCGAAAGCAATTCCCTACAGACTGTCTAAAACCATTGACGATTATCCCAAACCATCGAGCAAACCATCACCGGTTCTTCCTACAAATCTCTCTCTTGTTCATTGTTTCACGATGCTTTCTTGGTGTATGCATTCCACTCAAATATGAGTCATGTTTCGAACAATCTCCACATTGGCGAATATTCACCACTTTGGAGAAACACGAAAGCATAAGCGCTGCTCCACCTAGGATGGTAGATTAGGACCGTCTCCCGTCTAGCACCAAGAGACGTTGATCAAGTCCAAGCAATGCTCAAAATTGTCCGTTGTGTCCGACTTTGTCAGCAAATCAACTGCATTGTCACATGTGTGAACCTTCTTAAGTAGAAGTTCACTTAAAGTAATCAGTTCTCTAACCTTATGAAACCACCTATCGATGTGCCTTGTCCTCGCATGGTATACCTAATTCTTTGCCAAGCATACAACACTCTGAATATCACACTACAGACAAACTCCATCTTGTTGTACACCTAGCTCCCTAACCAATCTTGTGAGCCACAATGCTTCCTTGGTAGCCTCAGCGACTACTATGTACTTTGACTCAGTAATAGATAAGGCTACGATCAATTGCACCATATAATTCCAACAAATAGGTCCTCCCACAAGGGTAAATACGTACCCTATGGTAGACCTCCTGTCATCCAAGTCTCCTACATAGTCAGCATCCACGTACCCTACCACTAATGGATCACTTTGTTGTCTACAAAACATGATGTCATATCCAGTTATACCCCTCAAGTACCTAAGAATCCACTTGACCGCATCCCAATGTTGTTGACGTAGATTCAAAAAGAACTTCTCACCACTGTTGGATTTTTGAGTTTGATCTCAGTTTTGATGTTGACAAACACAAGTGTCTCATGTGTGTGCCTAGTGTTTTGAACAAGTTAACAATTATGAATGCACACGCAAAAGAGGAAGATGGAAGCTAGAAAGGACTTAAAGCTCACATCATACTGGTGTATTCCATGAAGAGAAAAGCAAAAAGAAGAAGACATGTTTTGAATTGTATTGTATTTTATTTTGTATTTGGTCTGTAATAATGCATGCATCTACATGATATGAATTGAATGCTTAGATGACTGTAGACTAGCCTTAGGGCACCTACACTTCATACAAAACCTTTTTTATAAAAAGATAAAATCTTACAAAGGCTTTAATATAGCTTTAGGGTCAAATTAGGGCTTACAAAGACTTGGGTTTTTTAGTCTTAATTAAAAGCCTCGGGCGACCGACTGATTTATGTGTTATAGCGCTCGGTCGATCGGGTCGACCAAACACACTGTTGGCCAAAAAGTCAAATAGTTGACTGAAGACTCGAGCAACCAAACCAAAAATGAACATAGCCTTCACGATCGACCGAACCCTAGTAATTCACTTTTCGACTGTCCCCAGGCGACCGAACTTATAGTTCAAAATCACCCCAGGTGACTGAATTATGAGGCACGTCAAACCAACCTAATGAATCGGGCGCCCAAACCTACAAAGGTTGGGAAATCGCCTTGACATCAGCCAACCAGACTCACTCACAGTCACCTGAACCCAATACAGGATTTGTGTTTGTTCAGGCAACCAGATCTAAGGACCGAGCGATCAAACCTCTTAGGTTACGGTATTTTTAAATGCTAAAACAGGTCTAAAGTTTTCTAATAATACCTAGTGTGTCCCCAACTGTCAAAAATCTCCCAGGCTTTATATATATTCCCCTTCATTTACTTAGATTAGTAACTTTGATGAGCTATTATTTTCTCTTTAATCCTTTGTTAATCAAAGTTCCTCCAAATCATTTTTATTGCAAAAATCTCTTCTTTAGGACAAATGTTTTAAACAAATCTTTCTCAAACTCTCTTTCACTTATTTATCTCAAAATCATTTTTGAAGAGAGTATTTTATTTTGGGCATTTTATTTGTATTCACATGCATATATTCTCTCTTGTTATTTATCTTTTGAAAATCATTTTTGAGAGTATTGCTTGGGTTTCTCCCAATTATTTTCATGATAAATATTATTGGAAAAAATTATTTATAGCACAAATATTTTCTTGAACTTAAACTCCAGATTCTCCAAGTACTTTTATTTTCTAAAATCTTTGTTCAAGAACATAATAATCATTTTATTTCCATATATATTATTTGTGCCAAATTTATTTGAACACAAAAACCCTAGGTTCTCCTATTATTCCTAGAAAATTATTTTTAGGAGAATATTTTATTAAGGGTTCAAATCTTTGAAGCATTTTATCATATATATCTTTCTTGGATTGGAAGATATCCCAGTGATAAGGGAGTTCTCTTATGTTTTTCCAGAGGATTTACCGAGGTTGCCTCCTGATCGTGAGGTGAAATTTGCAATTGATCTGATCCTAGGGACAACACCAATCTCCAAAGCCCCATACAAAATGGCTCCAGCTGAATTAACGGAATTAAAGGAGTAACTACAATAGCTTCTAGACAGGGGGTTTATCAGACTGAGTGTATCGCACTGGGGTGCACCAGTGTCGTTTGTGAAGAAGAAGGACAGGTCGATGAGGATGTGCATCGACTACCGGGAAATTAATAAAGTAACGGTGAAGAACAAGTATCCATTACCCCGAATTGACAACTTGTTTGATCAGCTTCAAGGTACGCAGATTTTCTCTAAAATCGATCTGCAATTTGGATATCATCAGGTGAAGGTTAGACTATATGAGGTATCAAAGACTGCTTTTCAAACTCGATACGGCCATTACGAGTTCTTAGTTATGTCATTTGGGTTGATGAATGCTCCAGCAGTATTTATGGATCTGATGAACAGGGTATTCCACGAGTACTTAGACCAGTTTGTTATTGTGTTCATAGATGATATTTTGGTCTATTCCAGGAGCCCTGAGAAGCATGAAGCTTATCTGAGACTAGTACTTCAGGTGCTCAAGGAAAATAAGTTATTTGCTAAACTTAAGAAATGTGAATTTTGGTTAGAGTGGGTTACATTTCTGGGTCATGTGGTATCCAAGGAAGGGATTTCAGTGGATTCGAGCAAAGTAGAGGTTATAGTTGACTGGGCAAGGCCAAAGAACGTGCAGGAAGTCAGAAGCTTTCTAGGTTTTGTCGGATACTACTGTCGATTTGTCGAGGGGTTCTCTAGATTATTAGGGTCTTTAACACGACTTACAAGGAAGAATGTGAAGTTTGAATGGATCAACGAATGTGAGCAGAGCTTCCAAAAGTTGAAGCAACGTCTAGTGACTGGCCCAGTGTTGACCCTTCCATCAGGTGAGGGTGGATTTGTAATTTACAGTGATGCATCATAGAAGGGACTTGGTTGTGTACTAATGCAGCAGGGGAAAGTCATTGCGTATGCGTCTCTCCAGTTGAAAGAGTATGAAAAGAACTATCCTACACACGACTTAGAGCTAGCAGCAGTTGTGTTTGCGTTGAAGATCTTGTGACACTACCTTTATGGTGTAAGGTGTGAGATCTTTACTAACCACAAGAGTCTCAAGTACTTCTTCACCCAGAACGAGTTGAATATGAGGCAGCGTAGATGGCTCGAGATGATAAAGGATTATGACTGCACCATTAGCTATCACCCAAGAAAGGAAAATGTGGTAGCCGATGCATTGAGCTGAAAATCTAGGGGTACGTCTGCCTCAATAGTTATGGCTTCGCACCAAATCATGATGGACTTGGAGAGGTTGGGTGTAGAATTGATAGAAGGGAATCATCAAGCGTTCATTTCTAGTCTAGTGATTTAACCGACTTTACGGGAAAGAATCGAAACGGCTCAGTTAAAAGATGCAGAGTTGATGGAGATAGTAAAGAAGATACAAGATGAGTAGCACACAAACTTTAAGGTTTCCGAGGATGGAGTTCTCAGATTTTGCACTTGATTGTGTGTGTCAGATGACGCAGAGATAAAGAGGACGATTCTAGGTGAAACTCACCGTTCTCTCTATATTGTTCACCCAGCTAGCACGAAGATGTATAGAGACTTGCGAGAATCGTTTTGGTGGAGTAACGTGAAGAGGGAAATTGCTAAATATGTGGGTCAGTACTTGACATGTCAACAGGTGAAGGCAAAACACCAGAGGCTAGTGGGACCACTTCAACCACTAGACATCCTTACGTGGAAGTGGGAGCCTATCTCGATGGATTTTGTATTGGGATTACCTTCAGTGTTGCATGGGTAGAATGCCATATGGGTAGTGGTTGAGAGATTGATGAAGACTGCCCATTTCATTCCGGTTAGAACCAGTTATTCCATGGATAAGCTAGAAGAACTCTATGTTCAGGAGATAGTTAGAATACATGGCGTGCCCGTGTCCATTGTTTCAGATCGGGATCCGCAGTTCACTTCCCGTTTCTGGAAGAGTTTGTAGGGAGCATTGGGTTCTTAACTCACTTTCAGTACTGCATTTCACCCTTAAATGGATAGATAGTCCGAACAAACCATTCAAATTCTTGAGGATATGTTACGAGTATGTGTGTTAGATTTTGGGGGCAATTGGATCCGATATCTGTCGTTGGTTGAGTTTGCATACAATAACAGTCACCAGGCCAGCACTGGAATGACACCATATAAAGCTTTGTATGGTCGTTGGTGTAGATCTCCGTTGTACTGGGATGAAATAGGTGAGCGGCAGATTTTGGGACCAGAACTTGATCAGCAGGCCTCTACAAAGGTCGAACTTATTAGGGAAAGGATCAAGGCAGCCCAGAGTCGGTAGAAGAGTTTTACGGATACTCGCCGAAGGGAGCTAGAATTCAAAGTAGGTGATATGATATTCTTGAAGATTGCTCCGATGAAGGAGGTGATAAAGTATGGAAAGAAGGGCACGTTGAGCCCTAGATACATTGGGCCGTTTGAGATTTTGGAGAGGATTGGTTCAATGGCGTACAGGATAGCACTACCCCCAGCGCTGTCCAGGATACACGACATGTTTCACGTGTCCATGTTGAGGAGGTACGTTCCTGACTGCTCACATGTGATTAGTTATGAACCGTTGAAGATCGGGGATACTCTAGTATATGAGGAGGTACTAGTTCAGATTTTGGATCGAAAAATATAGGAACTGCATACTAAAGATATACCGTTAGTTAAAGTGTTGTGGCGGAATCATGCAATTGAGGAGGTTTCTTGGGAGTTAGAAACGGAAATACGCCAAAAGTACCCATAGCTGTTCAGCGAGGGCTAGTGCCAGACGGGTGAGGTTATGGTTGTATATAGAGGGATTAGAGTAGGCTATGTGGTTAGTTGTGTATAGTTTTAATTATGGATAGTCTTTGGGAAAATTGGTTATGATATTGTAATTTTCCAAAGGCAGTATTGTAACCATAATATTCCTCTGCCATAAGTGAGGTTAGTTAATAAACTTATGACGGGGTCGCTATGTGAGTGGCTACCGACTCTTCTATAGACAGGGATAGTGAGTTAAGGAGATAATTGGTAATAGTTAACAAATTTCGAGAACGAAATTTTTGTAAGGAATGGAAAATGTAGTGATCCTAAAAAAAAAAATTAAAATTTTTAAAAAATTTAAAAAAATTAAAAAATTAAAAAATTAAAAAATTAAAAATAATATTAAAAAAATTAATTTTTTTTTAAAAAATAAAAATATTTAATTAAATAATATAATATAATAATATAATATTTTATATATATATATATATAACATATCCTGAAGGATCTCATGATCCTTCACGCAGAAGTAAAGGAGCAGAGGCGTAGGTTCCGTCTCCTCATCTCCTCTCTCCCACTCTCCTCCACCTCGTCTCCAATATTCGGCCGATCAGAAATCTGAAAATACTGTTGGGCTCTGCTCGCCGCCACCGGCATTTCTACTGGAGCGGATCTGTCGTGGGAGCGACGTAGGCATATCTCCCGGGGTAAGGTCAAATCTCAAACTTACCTCAATTTCTCTTAAACTATAAGCCCCATTAACAAACATAAATTGTCAAGAGACTCCTGGGGAGATTCTATACGATCTAACTAGAGCGGGTTTTTCGAATTGGAGCTCCAGGATACCAATCCTAAATAGGGGGTAGGTTTAATAATTTAGACTTTTATTGGGTTATTTAGGGTGTCCAGAAGTTAGGAAAATTTTAGGAAAATTTATTCTAGGAATTGTGACGAATAATATAGTGAAATTTGAATTTAGGGTTTCAGGGATTTTGAACACCTGGGGCATAGGTTGGGGTGTTATCGGGCTTTTTCAGGAATCAGGTAAGGAGAATAAGTTAAGTCCGAAATTTTATTTAATTTGAATTGATTAAATTAATATATTTATTTATTTATTTATTCATTTGAGAATTTAAATGCTATTTTGGAAACCATCCGTTCAAAATGAGTTTTACAAACCTAGGATATATGGTATGGTATTTTTGAATAAAATGAATGTGGAAAGTTTGTTTATTTATATGGATATATTAAAATGGGAAAAATAGTGTGGCATATGATTTAATTTGTATGGATTATTGTATAAATAGATTTGGGATTTTGAAATACTGAATTGTTTGAGAAATACTAAAAATGCTTGTGAAAATACTAGAATTGTTTATGAAATATAGGTGTTTGAGTTAACGGCCAATAGCCGGGTATTGTTTGATTGGCCAAGGGCCAAGATTATTATTTGATGGCCAAGGGTTGAGTTTTAATTGTTGGCAATATGCCGAATTGTATTTTGTGGTCGTGGGCCAGATTTTTGTAATAACAGGAAATATATGTGAATTAACATTTTAAATGGTGATTTTTATTATCTAAATTGTATGATATGCTTTAGGAACCCTGGGGACCAGTGTATTGTGAGCATGATACCATTGCTAGACATTTGTTATGTGGCCATGTGCGTCCACACTTGTGCTGAGAGGTGTAGGGTGGCCTTGTCCGATTTGCCTATGTGAGGTAAATGCACCCTCCTGGGTGAGCGCAATTGGACCAGTAGTTGGAGCTGCGTGTAGACACGGAGTATGTCCGCGGAGAGTATGGATGACTACTGTCTAGGTGGATCCCCAAAGACATTAGTCCAGCCTTCAGGCCGCACAACCCGTGCCATGGGGATGTAAATGGCGTGTTTGTCACATTGAGTGTCTTATATGCATATATGTTAATTTATGTAAATACGGTTAATTAATAAGATGACTTCGATGGCTTACTGAGAAAGGTGAGTGCCCTGGTAGCAATAATGGTACTAGAGCAGAGGGAGGCTACTTGTATGAGCGGGTAGTCTTCCCTATCCTCTGCTAATTGTGTGTGTGAGTGTAAATTAAGAATGTTTTCATAAATGTGTTTATCTATTTAGTGAGCTGGTTATTTTCTGTACACTAAATGCATGTTGGCCACACACTGACATTAACTTAGTCTTTTTCTTACTGAGCTGTGCCTCGCCCCTACTTTGCAAACTATCTTTTCAGGGAATCCTAGAGATAGGGTTTAGCAAGCTAGAGGAGTCGGGCTAGCGGTGTAAATTTTATGTAGGTAGTGTGTAGATCGGGATTTTATTTTTGTTTAGTTTTTGGGATGTAATTATGTGAGGATGGATATATTTGTGTATAAAGATAGTTACAACTCTAGTAATGTAATTTGGGGATTTTATATTTTATTTCCGCTGCGTATGTGTGTTTTATATTTGATGAATAATGTATCAGGTACACTCACGTCACTAAAGTAGCACTTCGGGCCCACGTGGCGGGTCGGGGTCGTTACATGAGCTCATCCCCATATTAGAAAATATAAGTAAGACCAAATATTATTAATTGAATATAAAATTCTTTGGCTGCATAATTGAGCGGAAGCATAAAATTTAAAATCTCATCCAATAAATACTTTATTTTATTATGCATACCTTTTTTACTGGATGAATTGTGAACTAAACACCAACTATCCATTCTTAGCTTTTAAAGTTACATAAATTGATGGATGGTTAATATAATCATTTGAACTGAATTCTATATGTCCATTTTTGTTTAATGCTTATATTTTCTGATGAATGGGTAATTTTTATTTGACTGCTTTGAGCTGAATGCAACTATCCATTGCTTGTAAAGTGAATATATTATTTAATGGATAGTCTATAGATATTGTCTAATGATATGCATGCCTGTTCTGAATGTCTCCTGCATGATTGATGCAATGATGTGAATAGCATGCTGGTAGAGATTATAGGTTCTCGCATGCTCAAACTGAATTATTATATATTGCCTGCTTGAATCTATCAGGTTTAGTTCATGAATTTTTGGGAAATGTCCTATTTACAAACGACATACTGCAGAAATTTTGATAGACTTTCCCAAGTTAATTAAAGATTGTAAAACATTCATTAAGATGGTAATAAGTTAATGCATGCAAAAATATTTTTAAAAGGATAAGTGAATTACAAAATAATATTAACTTTTTATCCTTAGTTGAAAATGCATGCACAAGAACATATAGGGAAGACTGCAGTGGTCATATGATAAAATGCCTTAATAGATAACTAGTGTAGTTATGTTAAAATAAGTGCTTATACTGTCTGGTTTATTTAGTGGAATTAATTTTTGATTAGTATAAGCTGCTCGTTTCCCCTTCATAGGATGCCAAATAGTTGAATAGACAAGTACATGTAAAATCCAAACCACTATATAAATTAAAAACATGTACACATCTTGTCGTCCTAGGAGGAACTAATTCATGAACACTATTTGGTTCAGTTTTTTGGTTTATGTACTTTCACTTAGTGTTAGCTTTGGTGTATTCCCAAGAGGGGGGGTGAATTGGGTATTAAAACTTTTTCTCCTAGGTTAACTAGTTTTATCAATAGTACATTCACAACCTAGGTCTATCTACCTAAATGCGCAGATAAGTATAATATGCAGAATTTAAATCATGTGCGTCATTCACACAATAACATACACGTGCGGTAAATATTAAGTGCAGAAATATAAACAAACACACGATATGTTATCGGGTTTGGCCAACTATGCCTACATCCCCGCCTTTAGGCAAGCCTAAGGATTCCACTAATGGCACACTTAACGGGTGGAGTGGTACCTAATACAACCAGGTCAATTCAAGGGGCTGACCTCAACCAACATGCCTTAATAGGATGGTGCACTTAGCTTTCCTAATTAGGTCTAAGCCAATTTGGGACTATTTCATAGGGCTAGTCTCCCTCTTCAGGCCTGTGCTTGGAAATACAACAGTATTTTTCTCAATCAAGTTGGTACAGTGATTGTGCTTTCATGTAAAGCAGATATGTACCCAAATACGTGCACTATACTTAATCAATCACATACACATAATCAATGTAGGTAAATGTAAGCTCAGTGATGTGTATCTATGTGCAAGCAATGCTCAACAAGATATGATAACAAGTATGCTCAAGAGTGTTCTAAGACAAGCTATATCTTTGAAACGATTTATATTAAATCTCAATAACAAACTAGGGTTTCAAAGATGCTAATCAGATAATCAAACTATCTTTAAAAGATTTCCTTCAATGAAGTGAGCACAAGAATAGTTTGAAAAAGTATTATAGCTTGTAGAAAATATTTTGCACAACAAAATCAAAGCTATAGGACACTTGCAATAACAATGCAAATATCCTAAGCTTGCTTGTTTATCCCAATACAGGATTTATTATATTCAAATCTGTGGGATAAACTTTGCTAACTCCTCAAAAATATTTTCATACTCAAACAATCAAATGGGAGTATCTGGCAAAGTGTAGCAATCACAAACACTTAAAATGCACTCTCACAAACTCAGAATGTATCAAGGGAGTAAAGATTTGAGAGTGTTTGGACAAAATGGGATTTTGAGATAGAGAGGATTTTTGCTAATTTTGTTTTGCTAATTTCTCTTTAATCCTCACAAATGAAACCATATATATAGGCCAAGACAAAAATATAACAGTTTAGGGCATATAGGTTATTTTTAAAAAAAGTTCTAAAATGCTTAGGGAGAATTAACCCAAATTAACTCAATTTACCGCAGTTAAATTCTTTTTAACACGCCGATGTTCGGTCGCCCGAACAGACATAATTATAAAAGCCATTTAAATCAATTCGACAGCCCGAGTCTCAGTTCAGTGGCCCGAACAAAAATCAGAAACGTTTCTTCATAACTTCGGGTGCCTGATCATAGGTTCGGTAGCCCGAACTCGTGTGTTCGGTCGCTCGGGGTCTAATTTGAACGCGAAGGTTCAGCAGCCCGGTTGGTGAAAGTAACCTTATAAGGGTTCGGGCATCTAAGGGCAATATGGTCATTTTGGGTTCGGTCGCCTGAAGCATGGTTAAACTGTTAACTTCTCAACAGTTCAGGCGCCCGAGAAGTTTTGAACTCCTGGGGTTCGGTCGCCCGACCTCTCACATATTTGCCTATTATGTTCAATTTAATTTCAATTTGATCCCCTGATTGAACAAGTGATTATAGGGACTTTCTTACGTGCAAGTGCTGGGATCTAGGGTCTTTTCAAGTACGCCCAAAAACCTGGCGTCGGTCAACCGAAGGGTGCCCTAAGGTCATTCGGTCTTTATGGTCAATCTATGGCATTTCTGAACTTACAAATCCTACATGCATAATATACAGAGATTATTACAGACTGATATAACCTAATTACAATTATAGACCCAATAACATTACAACAATTAATAAACATTCCGGGTCTTCATTTTCTTCAAGTTGCTATGTGCCATCAATATGGTTTTCCTACTATGGTCCTGCACACAAACTTAGAAAACGTTAAATACTGGAATATTTGTCATAATCAAAACAAGGTATGACCCATGGGGTCAACACTTAGGACCCAAATGGTAGAGCATCATCCTTTTAAATTGAAAGTCTCATATCTTGATGATGGTCCATGTAACTAGGAAATTGCATGGCTTAGGGGGAGTTTTCATATCGCACACACTCATTGTAGATTTTGAGTTGTGTCATTCTTTCTTTGAACCCTTATTGCATTATCTTTAGTATAGTCTTGATGGGCTATCGTATTTCAAATTGAAATGCAATACGTCATGCTATGTGCTAAATGTTTAATATTTTCTACATACTGAAATCCGTAGAAAGGATGAAATGTGAGGAATGTTCTTAAATGACCATCATCCTTGAGCTATAATGCAAGTATGTGTACACGTAAATATACAGGGGGAGTTTAAGCCCCGCTTTTAAGAAAAATGAATAAGAGTTTAACGTTTAAAATCTCTTGCATGCTAAGTTTTGTTATGAAAGATGAACATGTGATGGATGTACTTAAATGAAATTTATCCTTGAATGTAAATGCACTTATGTGTTCCTGAGAACATACCAGGGAGCATAAGCCCCAAATTTAAGAAGAATAATTTTTCCTGCCCCATGGACTCACATTATTATTGTTCCTACTTTTTGAGTCCGAAACTTTTTTGGTACCCTGGACATCATATTCTATCTACATTGAATTATCTTTGATATGGATTGTTCTCGATACGCATGAACACTGCACATGACTTAAATTGTAGACTTCTGGTACATGTGTGTTTTAGGAAAGATTTTAGTGGTAAAATACAAAATTACTTAACATATATCCAGTAAAATTTGTTTAAGAATGCGTACAGTACTTATACGGTTTTAAACTCTAAATGGAATTTCACAATTAATATCAACATAAGTAATTAACAGTTTCTAAGCACATATTCAAATTGATAGGGGGAGCATCTTAAACTAAAACTCTATCTTGTTATGCTTACCAAAATTTTTGGCTTAGATCTGTGTTAAGCCATTGTGGCATGTGCTTAATCAAGATAAGCTTATTGAAAATTTTGATTTAAAATATATTACTTAGCCACAGTGTCTTAGATTTGGCCATATGATCCTTATCTAAAATTTCCTAATATTTTAAGATCTATATGGTAGTTTTTCTGGATATATCTTTTTGGAATATGCTTAAATGTTAAACCTAAAAAAACATTGCTTGCATGAACTTTAAAGTCTCTTTTTCAGCAAGCGTTGCTCCCTAGCATTTATTGAAAATCATAAGGGAGATATATATTTATCTATTTATTTTATATATACATTTTTAAAAGCAAGAATTGAACTTATATTGAATATATTTTATGTCTTGCTTGTGTGCTGAAATGTCTTCATGACTTGTGCTATTTTATGTTAAAATTTTGCGTCATGAATTTTCAAATTTTTAAAGGGTGTTGCATAACTAGTTCATAGATCATATATGGCATGCGAACTAGTTAGATCATTTTTATGCTCAAACCAATTTTTTATGTGTCGCATGCTTTTAAATTCCAATCTTTTACCGGGTCTTATGTTGTACTTAAATTAAAATGGTTTGTGCATATTTCTAATCTGGACTTGTTCATCGTGTCATTTTTATCTTTTAGATGATCAACTAAATTGTTTTGTGTGCTTAATTGCTAATTTTTAAAAATAGTTCAAAATTTTCTATGCCCAAATCCTATACCAAAAAGAGGGGAGTCTTTTAAGTAAAATCAAATTATTTTAAAATAGGGGGGGAGTTCTCTTTGCTAAGTCTGTTTTTAAATACTCAAAATGTTTTCTCTTAACTTAGTCTTTTTTGCTGATGCCAAAAGGAGGAGAAAAGTTAATGAGCAAAATTTTTATGACCAAATAAGGGAAGTTTTTTTAAGAGCAAAAACGTAGGGGCAAATATTTGAGCGTGTGCTTTAACGCAAAAATTTAAATGCATGATTTTTTGTAATGTCTTCTTTCTTGATATGCATGTGTTGTATTGTCTATTTATTTAAGTTATGCATATTCTTTGGGAGAGCCTTTTCAAATTGTGCCCATTTTACTCTTATGTGTTTGTCATCATAAAAAAGGGGGAGATTGTTAGCTTTTGGAGTCCGATCTCGGTTTTGATATTGACAAACACAAGTGTCTCGTGTATGTGCCTAATGTTTTGAACAGATTTACAATTTAGAATGCACACATAAAAGAGGAAGGTGGAAGCCAGAATGGACTTAAAGCTCACATCATACTAGTTAGGGGAGAGCAAACGGTCGGTTCGGCCAAATTCAGGTAATTAACCGAATTAACCAAAAAATTCGGTTAAATAAAAGCATTAACCGAACCGACCGAATTGGTCGTAGAAACCGAACCGGACCCGACCGAATTACCCGAACGGGTAATTCGGTTAACCATTTTAACCAATTTATTTAAAATTGATTATTATACAAAAAAATTAAAAACCCAAATCCAGCTTAATTTAATACCTTATTTATTAATTTTACAATAGAACAAAGAACCCAAAACAAAAAAAAAATGACGACAAAATGTAGACACCCTATTTTTGCCCTAGCCAAATAGAACAAGGGGTCCCCTCTTATTTTATTATTATTATTATTATTATTATTATTATTATTATTATTATTATTATTATTATTTTGTTATTATTATTTTCCTATATTATTAGTACTTTACTTGTATTTTTATTATCATTATTATTATTAGTATTTTTCATTTTTATTTATTATTACTAGTACGTTTATTTTATTTTTACTTTACTATAATTACTTTTATTTTTCATTTATTTTATTATTTTTGATATATTATTTATTTATTTATTACTATTATTATTATTATTAGTATTATTATTATTATTATTTATTATTATTACTACTATTGTTTTTATTATTTTTGGTAATGTTATCATTATTATTATTATTATTATTATTATTTATTACTTTTAATAATAGTATTTTATTTTTATTAATATTATTGTTATTATTATTATTTTATCATCATTTTTATTTTTATTTTTTTTATTTTTTTTTACTATAATTATTTATTATTTACTAGTAGTATTATTATTATTATTATTATTTATTACTATTATTACCTTATTGATGTTATTACTATAATTATTATTATTATTATTATTATTATTATTATTATTATTATTATTTCTATATGTATTATTACCATAAGAATAAGAGCAAAAAAAAAAGAGAAAAAGAAAAATAAAATCCAAAAAGGAAATATTTTTAGGGTTTTTCAAATTTTTTTTATAAGAAGAGGGGGCAGCGCTGAGCACAAGGGCGGAGGCCAAAACAGGAAAAAACCTCACACAGGCACACCCAGCCTCCACAACCAGCATCCCTTCCATTCTCTCCTTCCTTACGCAACCCCCCCTTCTCCATCTTCATCTTCTTTCCTCCATCACAACCACCAGTCCCTACTCTCTCTAATAGTCGGCCGCAACCCTCACAGCAGATCTGAAAGCGGCCGCTGCTTCTCCGGTAGCCAACATACCTCCGGCCACCCTCCCGCGCCCACTCTCCTTGCAGCAGCCTCATCTCCCTCTTCAACTCTCGGCCGCCTTCAGGCTTCAATAACTGAAGCCCCAGACCTCCTCTGCTACTGTCGTCGCCGGCCAAGCCTACTGCAGCAACCACCACGCAAGACCACCTTTGCTGCTGCCGTGCGCCACCGCCTTTGCTGTAACTCTCCTCTGCTGCCAGAAACCGAGCCCCCCTCAAGGCCACTTACTCCGGCTCCTCCCCTGCGGACCTCTGCTCCGACGACTGGCGGCTCCCCTTTGTAAATCCCCTGCCCCCCTTGCCTGCACACATGCACAGAAAACACACACACACAGGCATGCAATTTTATTTTATTTTTGTTATTTTATTTTATTTTTATCTATTTCTCTCCTGGGTTTCGTCATCATTAATATCTAATATTCAGTTTTTTTTTTTATATTTATGCAGATATGTGTAATGTTTATTTTATTTTTTAATGTATATTGTAATATATAGTTTTCATGTTTAGGCTTTTATTATATATCTATATATATTTAACATTATTGTTATAGATGTTGGATGATTATTTAATACTTTATTACATCTCCATATTTATTGTTATATATGTGTTTAAAGTGCTTATATTATCGTTGTATTTTTTTTTTGTAATCATTATTTTTATTGTTACATATTATTTAGGATGTTTTATTGTGTAGACATTATTTAGGCTTTTTGATGTATTTAGGATATTGGTCATATTTATTGTTCATACGATATTTAGGGATTTGTTTATCATTTAGGATTGTAATATTTATGCACATCTAGGATTCTTGATTATTTGCATTTATTTTCATAATACGACCATTTAGGGTTTTGGGTTGTTGTTTTATTTTAGGGTTTTGGCTTTTTCACGTTATTAGGGTTTTGAGTAGTGTTTTATTTAATTTACTTTATATTGTTATTGCGTATATATTGATGTTCATTATTGTTTATTATTTATTTGTTTCTTGTATACAATTGTATTATTATTTTGTCGTGTTCATAACATTGTTGTGGAATTTTTAATGCTATAATATTTATTTGAATAAGTGATATTTATATTTAGCAACTTAGAATTTTAAGTAACACTATACATTTAATTTATTATTTTAGGTGACCGTGTACATTTAGTAATATAGCATTTTAGGTAATATTATATATTATTATTATTATGATATTTTTAGTATGTTAATATACAAGGTATTATTTATCATGGTAAGTTTGGTATTTTAGTTAATAATGTATATTTGGTGATTTGGTATCATGCTATTATATGGTATGTTTAGTATATATAGTATTATAGTAATTTATTACGTATTATATTATTTGTGGATATTTATTATTATCGTGATTATGTGTATTATGGTATGTTTAAGTATTTTTGTTTATAACGTACATGTAGTATTTTAATATTATGATATGCTCATTATCTTAGTCTATATTATATGTTTATATTCTACTATTATTGGTATGTTAGATATTTTAGCTTCTATTATATATGTTGATTAGTACGTATCGTGGTATCCTAATATTCTAGTTTATTACTATTTTATTTATTTATTTATTTATCTATTATGTTTAAATTATTATATCTATTATCCAAAACCTCCAAAACTAGTATTTTCATACTTAGGAAAACCCATAAAATTTCTAAAATTTGAGAGCGTATTTTATAAAGTATTTTTGATTTTTAATCCCTATGATTTTATTGTGGGGGTATGAGCCTTTGGGCATCACGTACCCTAAGCTCTGAGGGAATATATGTATATATTTATTTATTTATTTATTTTCATGTATAATTATAAATTCATAAAAAAGGAGTAATGTAAAGACTTATTAAATTAACTTAGGGATAATTTCAAATTAATTAGGTACCGTTCGTAAGAACGGGCGCGTAGGGGGTGCTTGTACCTTCCCCTCGCGTAACCGAACTCCCGAGCCTAACTCTGGTAATGTAGACCGATTCTACCCCTAACGGGGTAGTAATCATGTGTTCTAACCGCACTAAAGGTTAGCGGCGACTCCTACACTATATTTTTCCTGAAAATATTAAATTGATTTTAATTTCGCCGCCCGAGGCACACGCGCTCCCGGGACGTCGCGACACAAAATATTATAATAATAATAATAATAATAATAATAATAATAATAATAATAATAATAATAATGACGAGTATAAGCTAACTTAATTAAACTCCTTAATGCACTTACATAAGAAAAATAGGGTTGTTCACAAGAAGCATAACCATTAATCAGTGTTCATAAAATTGCCAAACCAAATGATGAGTATAAGCACAAGTTTAGTTTCTACTAAAGGCATATTAAGCAAGACAATCCCAGAATTCAATAGAGAAAAGAAAAAAAAAAAAAGGTGGGGTGGAGTGAATTGGGGGTTGGGTTACCCACTGTCAACTGAATTAAGAACTCTTAATTTTGAAGAAAAAAAAATCTATAATGACACCATCAGAGGCTCACAACTAGTCAGCTAGGTGTCTTATCCCTGTTTAGATAAAATCTAATCAATGTAAAAATAGAAGTATAGAACCCTGTTTACATAAAATCTAATAAATGTAAAAATAAAATCATATGCATACCAAAACAATCTAGAAAATCTTCCTAAAAAAATATAATCACAGACCAAACATGAAATTTAAAGGTCTGCAGTGTCTAACTGTCTACTTGGATTTGAGTTCAAGAGTCCAAAGTTCATAATATTATATTACAGACCAATGTAAACAGTTTGTGCAAAACAAAAATAAAAAACAAGCATAAAATATAAATTGTTTCTAAAAAATTAAAATAAAAAACTAGGACTTCAATGCTTCATACATCAGCTGACAAGTGATAGCTACAATTTCATGGCTTCTTGTATTAGAAACTCCCACTTTTTCAGCTTCTTACATTGCAAAATACAAAGAAAAATTTCTCTGCTTATTTCACCTGTAAGTCTGCAACAAACCAAAATAATGATAATTGATAGCATGTAATTTATATGAAAAAACACTAAAGCATAATCTCAATATGAAAGTATGAAACCAACCCTTTGTCTTTCTTTGTTTGTCTTCTTCACCAATTGTGGACTCCAATGCAACCTTTGACAACTCTAAAAAATTATATAGAAGCACTCGTAAGTTTTAATAATTAATCATTCAATGAACAAATCAAAATTTTTGACAATATATAAATATAATATTACCTTTTTCTAGATTTTCAAGGTCATCTATGTCTTCTTCAACCTTAATTGGAGTATGTGAACCCTGCATCCAATATTGTGTACAGATAAGAGCTTGAACAATTTTAGGAGTCAAAGAACTCCTAAAGGCATCGAGAACATGCCCCCCTATGCTAAAAGTAGACTCTAAAGCAACTATAGAGATGGGTACTGCTAAAACATCACGAACCATATGTGAAAGGACGGGAAACCTTTGACTATTTAACCTCCACCACTCCAAAATATCAAAGCCCTCCATGTCCTTTTCACAATCCTCCCCCAAATACCTATCCAACTCTGATTTATTATCTCCACCTCCAATTTGAGTCTTGTACTTTTGATACAAAACTTTGAACTTTCGTTATGTTGCTTCACCTTGACCAGTGGAGCAAGTCGAGCTTGAAGTTTCACTTCTGTTGATTCTTCATTTTTAGATTGTGACAACTTTTTATACTCAGCAAACAATTCCATTGTTGTATCCTAAACCTTTTTCCCCACCAATAAACCTTTGTCACCTTCATACATAGTAGAAAGAGCATATTGCACAAATCCTAACTTACGTCTAAGGTCAAGAACAGATGCAACAAAAATCAACATATTCATTTTGTCAATGTTTCCCCAGTTCTTGTTGTATTTATCCTTCATTTTCATGCTCATTAAACTCAACTCTAGGTCATCACTATTTTCCCACTCTTTTAGAAGACAGTCAATCCCACTAATTTCATCAAAAAAGGTATTACTTGTAACATACAAAGAACCTGAAACTCGTATAGTGAATTGATAGAAGTGTTCCAAAAACATCACAAATTTTCTAACTTGTTCCCAATCAAAACTACTTGGTATGCCATCCCTACTCTCAAGCTCAATTCTAAATGAAGGATCTTCATCCCTAAACCTTTCAAAAACCATTTCATATCTTTGAGCTGTGTCTAGCATCAGATAAGTAGAATTCCATCGAATGTTAACATCTAGGCATAACATCTTTTTGCATTCTACTTTTTCTACTTCTGCGCAACGCTTGAAATTTTTCAACCTAGCAGGTGAATGCCTAACATATCTGACTGCGTCTCTAACATGAGCAACTGAATCCCCTATTTCTTTCAAACCATCTTGCACAACTAGGTTAATTATATGTGCAATGCACCTCATGTGCAAGAATTTGCCTCCACAAATGTCTTTTCTCCAATTTGAAACTTTTCTTTTTATGTAGACAATTGCAACGTCATTTGAACTTGCATTATCTACAGTCATTGTAAACACATTATCAACTTCCCATTCAAGCAAACACCTCTCAATGGTCATACCTATCTCTTCACCTTTATGACTATAAATTGGACAAAAGTTAAGGATCTTTTTATTCAATTTCCAATCATTATCTATAAAGTGTGCATTCAAACACATATAATTGACCTTTTGCAAAGAAGTCCATGTATCAGTTGTGAAACTAACCCTTTGAGAGGAGGTTTTCAAAAACTTTTTCAACTTTAACCTCTCTTCCATGTAAAGGTCATAACAATCCCTAGAAATTGTCCATCTTGATGGAATTCGAAAACGAGGGCATGCAACTTTCATAAGATGTTTGAATCCCATATTCTCTACAAATTTAAAAGGCAATTCATCAACAGTAAGCATGTAAGATAATGCCTTTCGAATTGCCTCTTGGTCAAATTTCCAATTTGTAAGAGTTGCCTCTGAGCCCTCTGCATTTTTTAAGGCTGGTTGATAATTTAATTGTGTCTGTTTTGTTTCTTCAACATGTGGATTTTGTGCACATCTAACCATATGATATCTAAGTGTGCCCGTACCATTCTTTTTAGGATCAGCACAGTAACTAATATGACAATAATGACACTTACCCTTAATTTCACCAGACTCCGTCACAAATTTAGTGAAGTGATCCCACACTTCAGATCTTGGTCTCATTCTCTTCCTAACTTTTTCATTAGATTGAGTAGGAGGATTAGTAGCACTCTCACTTGTCATACTGGGATTTGAAGGCTGATGTTGGGAATTAGCTTGTGTCATTATTGCATCTTCCAAGTTTGGCACCTCCACCTTTATAGGCAAGTCATTGCTCATTTTCCCTTTAATATCTGAAAAAAATAAAAAGAAGGGTAAAGTCCATCATAGAAGAGTACTAATCCAAATTTTTTTAAAAAATACTCTGATCACAACATAAAGCTTTCTTACCTTAAAAACTTTTACATAAAAAAATATGCTTACCTATTGCATTCATATTCATAACTTAGCAAGTGGCAATCATATACAGAAAGCTCAAAAAATGTGGTTCTGGGTTTCAATTATTAAAAATGCATGCAATGAGCACGCGTTGATCATCCCACTAAAATTTAATCGATGCATTTGTTGTGAATAACATTTTAAAGAATAAATTTGCATAACTTATTTCTGGCTAAAAGAAAATAAAATTACAATACAACGTTTTTCCACAAAATAAAATGGAAGCAGACACTTGATAATGTTTCAATGGAATAAGTTCTCATTGAACTTTCAAGATTTAAAATTTTCAAGCACTAAATAATGCATTCCAATAAAACTAACCAAGAACTAGGATAAATTTTCTCCAGATTTCACCTAATTTTCATGGCTCTAAGGAGGTGTTTGGGAGCATCCATTAAATATTTTGAAGCTGAATTCGTTAATAAACACAAAACCAAATTTGTTGAATAATCTGAAGGTCCTAACTATTTTCACTAAAACTGAAATACTCATCCTAAATGCAAAGTCAACTTCAAAGACAAATCATATTTTCCATTCTAAACCTTCTAATAATTTCTACCAGAAATTAAAAATGAAGCAGCAAAAATGTTGATAAATGCAAACCCAAAAAATGCATATAAATATAATAACAAAAGAAGAAGAAGAAGAAGAAGAAGAAGAGGAGGAGGAGGAGGAGGAGGAGAAGAGGAAGAGTTACTGCCACTGGGGTCCAGCTTTGCACGGCGAGGTGGTGGCTGAGACTGAGAGTCCGAGATGCTGAGGACTGAGATGAGAGGCTCCAGAGGTGGTTCGATGACTCCGATGGAGAGGCAGGAGAGTTGCGGCCTGCGGGCGGGCGCCGTGCGGGGCAGATCGGCACTCGGCAAAGCGTAGAGAAACTGAGGAACAGAGGAAGCGAGAATAAGCCCTAACTCTAATCCCCAATGACCCAATCCGGAAATCCCCGATTCCCCACTGTGAGAGTGTGAGTCTGTGTCTATGAGTGTGGAGTGAATTGAGCGAAGGCACACCGCACGGAGCCTTTTTTTCCCCCTAGGCCCAGGCCCCAAGCCCTAAGCGGCCAAGTGGGCCAAGCCCGAGTTGCCCGCCGGCCCCGCCCTATTATTAATATATTATAAAGTATATTAAAAATTCGGTTAATGGGTTAACCGATATTTTTTAACCGTTAATCGAACCGAACCCGATTAACCGAGAGTTTATAGAATTTTAACCGAATCAACTGAACCGGATTTTTTACCCGAATCGAACCGGCCAATTTCAGCCGGTTAATCCAGTTAATTCGATTTTCACCGAATTATGCTCACCCCTAATACTAGTGTATTCCACGAAGAGGAGTAAAAAAAAGAATACATGTTTTGAATTGTATTACATTTAATTTTATCTTTGGTTTGTAATAATACATGCCTTTGCATGATATGAATTGAATTCTCAGATGACCGTAGACTAACCTTAGGTCACATACACTTCATACAAAACTTTTTTCATAAAAAAAATAAAATCTTACAAAGGTTTTAATATAGCTTTAGGGTTAAATTAAGGCTTACAAAGACTTGGGTTTTCTAGGCTTAATTAAAAGTCTCGGGCGACTGACCGATTTATGTGTTATAGCCCTCAAATAGTTGACTGAAGCCTCGGGTGACCGAACCAAAAATGAACGTAGCTGTCACAGTCAACCAAACTCGAGTCATTGACTTTTTCACTGTCCTCAGGTGACTGAACTTATAGATCAAAATCACCCCGGGTGATCGAATTGTGAGGCATGGCAAACCGAATCAATGAACTAGGCGCCTGAACCTACAAAAGTTGAGAAATCGCATTGGCTTCAGCCAACCGGACTCACCCACAATCACCCGAACCCAATACAGGCTTTGTGTCTATTCTGGAAACTAGCTCTGACGACTGGGCAATCGAACCTCTTGGGTTGTGGTACTTTTGAATGCTAAAATAGGTTTAAAAATTAATTAAACTTTTCTAATAATACTCAACATATCCCCAACGGTCAAAAATCTCTCAAACTCTATATATACCCCTTCATTAGCTTAGATTAATAACTTTGATTAGCTATTATTTTCTCTCTAATCCTTTGTCAATCAAAGTTCCCCAAATCATTTTTATTACAAAAATCTCTTCTTTGGGGCAAATGTTTTAAACAAATCTCTCTCAAACTCTCTTTCACTTATTTCTCTCAAAATCATTTTTCAAGAGAGTATTTTATTTTGAGCATTTTATTTGTATTCACATGTAAATACTCTCTCTTGTTATTTATCTTTTGAAAATCATTTTTGAGAGTATTGCTTGGGTTTCTCCTGATTATTTTCATGATAAATATTCTTGAGAGAAATTATTTATAGCACAAATATTTTCTTGAACTTAAACTTCATATTCTCCAAATACTTTTATTTTCCAAAATCTTTGTTGGAGAACATAATAATCATTTTATTTCCATATATATTATTTGTGCTAAATTTATTTGAACACAAAAACCCTAGGTTCTCCTATTATTCCTAGAAAATTATTTTTAGGAGAATATTTTATTAAGGGTTCAAATCTTTGAAGCATTTTATCATATATATCTTTCTTCAAAGATTGGAATATTTGTTTTGAAAAATAAAACGCCATTTCTCTACTGAGCATAACTTATATCATTAGAGATGTATTGTGCTTGAATGTGTACATTTCTGCTTGTATTTAGAAGCATGTTATATGTACAAAAAATATTTTTATTATATCAGTTGGGTTCCGCCCAGAATTAAATTGGAGAGTCTTAGTACCGTAAGTGAGACCGGTTGGGTTTAGCCCAAAAATTAAACTGAGAAGTCTCCGCCCCGTAAGGAAGACAAGTTGGGCTCAACCTTGTAATTAAGTTGGGGTTTTTCTCACCCCATAAGGAGAGGATGTAAACAGCTTCTGCTCTTCCTATTTAAGTAACCAGGGATAGTGTAATCTATGGAGGGTATGCCCAAGGCGAGGACGTAGGCAGTATTGGTCGAACGTCGTTAACAAATTTGTGTGTCATTCTCTCTCAATCTTATTTAAATTCATGTACTTTAATTTCAGCATGTGTATGAATGTGTAATTAATGTCATAATTATTTGCATAGACACATTTGATTTAAATGAGGTATACTGCACCCGTGTAAGTTTACTTTCATTGTTAAAATTATTTTACATACATGCGAGTACATTGAATGGGATATAATATGTGGTAAATCGACATAAATGTTTAATTTAGTCAAAATGTTTTAAAACCCAATTCACCCCCCACTTGGGATCACACCATTTCCAATAACCACACCGGCAACATGTACTAGGTCCGGCCTTGTACACACCATGACATACATCAGACACCCCACCACACTAGCATAGGGGACCTTCGATGTGTCACAAACCATCGTCTATCTTTGGCCACTAAGTTGTAGACGACTTGAAATGACTCGCCAACGTTGTACTCATTGGTTTAGCATTAGTCATGCTAAACCACTCCAACACCTTCTCCACATAGCTGCCCTAAGATAACCATAGTCTCCTTACAACTCTGTCACTATGAATCTTTATGCCAAGTGTACTCTTAGTTGCACCCAAGTCTTTCATGTTGAACTCTTTTCCCAACAGAGTCTTCAGTTGATTCACATCAATCATGTCTTTAGCAGCAATCAACATGTTGTCAACATACAACAATAGAAATATGAGAGACCCATCCTCAAGACTTCTTACATAGACGCAACAATCGTATTCACACCTCCTGTAGCCAATACAGATCATATAGGAGTAAAACCTTTTGTATCACTGCCTTAGATATTGCTTCAGCCCGTAAAGTGACTTCTTCAGTTTGTAGACTAAGTGCTCTAATACAGGTTGGCCAAACCCTTATAGTTGTGTCATGTAAATCATCTCCTCTAGATCACTATGGAGGAATGCCATCTTTACGTCCATTTGCTTCAGATGCATGTCATGTTGCGCCACTAGTCCCAACACTACCCTCATGGAAGTCCGCCTGGCCACATAGGGGAGAAGATTTCATCATAATCTACCCCTTTCCTCTACGAGTATCCTTTTGCTACCAAGCGAGTCTTGTACTTCTTTCTTTGCCTTTCTAAAAATGCTTCTTTCTTACTGTACACCCACTTACATCCAATCACCCACTTCCCAGCTATAAGCTCCATCAAGTCCCATGTTTGGTTCTTATGCAATGATTCCATATCCTCCACCATTGTGCCTATCCAACTACCTTTCTCCTGGTTGTGCACAGCCTCTTGAAAGCTAGTAGGATCCCCGCTGCGAGTGATAAACGCATAAGACACCAGATCATCAAGACCATACATAGGTGGTGGCCTGACGATGCATCTAGCTAGGTCTGTCTACAGCTATGTTGTTGACCTTATATGTCATATCCCATTTGAATTATGACAAATACTTTGATATTTAATGTTTGATGAGTTTGTGTGCGGGATTAATTGGAAGTGTTATATGGTGCATGCACATGGACTTGAAAGAAACTGAAGACCTAGAAGATTTATTTATTATAATTTATATTCTGTTTAATTCAGGTCTGTAATAGTAATATAGGAATGGTCTGTAATAATTAATGCATTGCATGTATGATAGGACAGATAAGCTCAAAGACCTTAGACTAACCATAGGTCCCAATACATTGCATGAAAAAAAACCCTATATATCTTAGAAGTAATCATTATGACAATAGGAGGTGATTTCAAATGACAATTGGACCAAAATTAAAAGTTTCATATGGTCGGTCGACCAAACATATACGTGGGAAATCCCAATGTCATGGTCAACTGAACTTATAATACAAAAAATGGTTTGGTTGACCGAACACCCATATTCGGTCATTCAAACCCAATCCGGTCGATTAAACCTCGGAGGTTCTAAAAATCACTTTAAGCTTGGTCAACCATCTTCCCAGTTCAAATTCATCTTGGTTCTTCAAACTAAACACCCCGGTCAACCGAACCATAAAAATGGTCGACTGACCCTCTCGGGTTGCTCGGATTTTACTAAGGTTAAAACACTGTTAATTTTTATTAACCCTATTTAAATTTTTCCATAAATACCAGATAGGTGTCAAACGGTTATAATTTTTGGGGTGTCTATATGTAGCCCCTCATTTGGTTCAATTAGCATCTAATTAGCAAATATCATTAGCAAATTTTCTCTAAAATTCAAAAACCTTAGTTCTCACATTCAAGCTCTCCACTTCCATTCTTACTCATTCTTATTGCAAAAATTATTTAGTAAGAGTGCTCTTGTGATTATTCTATAAGGCTTACATTCTCATTTGCTCTGTTTGATTGAGATTTATTTTTACTTGAGAGTAAGCTTAGGGTTTTTCTTGGAGACTTTGTCAATAAGTCTTCCTTGGGAAAAAATCTTCACAACTTGTGAGTTTTACATCATCATTGCAATGCTCAAGAGTTTCTATTGTATTTTGTTTGTGAAATAATTTTTACAAACCAACTTTAAATATCTATTGTTCTTATTTTTGAGAAAAAATATTTTTGAGATATTTGCTTGTGTTTGTGAAAGATCTTTATTGTTGAATATTGTGATTGATATTATTGTCTTGGCACAAAGATCCTAACATTCACACTCTCACATACTGATTGCTATACTTGCATTATTTTTAAGAGTAGACATCAAAACTACATTGAACTTATCATATCTTATCATTCAGTAGTGTGTTGATTATATTGATGCAAATCTGCTTGATTGAGAAGCATATAGTTTGTATGCAAATTTTATTGTAAATCTGTATTCTAGGCGTGGACTGAGGAGACGGTAATCCAACCCGAAAGGATTGGTTGTCAAGGTTGAGGTCAGCCCTATGCTAATTGACCTGGTTGTAATTAGGTATCGCTCTACCCTGTTAAGTGAGTCTTAATGTAATCCTTGTGCTTGTGAGCCAAGGCGGGGACATAGGTACTGTTGCCGAACCTCGATAACATATCTGGTGTTATCTTTCTTTTATTGCTTTATTGTGCATGCTTAATTAGTTTACTTGTGAAGTTTAATTTTTTCTGAATATATACATTGATTTATTTTATTCGCACTAGATTGACCTTAGGTTTCTGTAATACTGCTGTTGATTGATTGACCTAGATGATTAAATTTTAAAATACCAATTCACCCCTTTTGGGATTACAGTAAAGCTAACATATGTTGCAATGCGGGCTACTGTTCAATTAAGCTAGAACTCCCTGTGTTATGAACACCGTCATCTCCACCCTGAGTTTCCAACTCTACCTATACCACCAATTGATCTCTAGAGCTAGAACTCCCTGCATTTCTATCCTCAGTCTCAAACTCCACCTGAATCACATATGCATTTCTGCTATGATTTTCTGGCACCTATTTCTCTATTTTCTCCCGAGTATGTTGTTGACCCTATGGGTCATTCCCTGTCTTGATTATGACAAATAATCTAATATTTAATGTTTATCTAGTTTGTGTGTAGGTTTATATTAGCAAACCAATTGATGACACATGAAGACTTGAAGACTAAAGACCTTGAAGACTTATTGTAACTTATATTTTGTGTAATTTGGGTCTGTAAAAGTAACTAGGTATATCAGTCTGTAATAATCTCTGCATGTCATGCATGTAGGTTTTGTAAGCTCAAAATAACCGTAGAATGACCATAGAGTATTGAATGTCATTAGGGCACCCTTTAGTCGACCGACACCGGATTTTTCGGTGCACTTAAAAAGACCTAGAAATGACTCTAGGACACTCGCTCATGCACGTATATGAATGATCATTTGAAATGGGTGATTGAATGCTTAAAATAGAACCAAAAGGCACCAAATGTTCACATTCGATCGACCAAATACCTAAGTACAAAATTTCCTTGGTCGACCGAACTCATGTAGTTCATTTGACCCTGGTCGACTGGAACTCCCTAGGAGTCAACTTTATTGACCTCCTGGTCGACCGAGTATAATTTGTATTGCAACACCCTGGTCGACCGAGTTCCCAAGTGTGGGAACTCAACTGTCTGGTCGACCAACCAAGGCAGTTCAAAATGGTCATAGTCGACCAAACCTTGCAAAAAGGGAAAATCGCCCTTGGACTTACAAGTCTGGTCGACCGAACTCACAGTTCATTTCATGCCCGATCGACTGAACCTCAAGAACTTCAGTCAACGGAACTTGGCTCGGTCACTGATGCTCTCAGGTTGGATATTATTTTTTACTATGGTTTAATTTTTAAAATAGGGTTAATGGGGTTAAAATGTTTTAAAACAAATATAATAATACCCTACATGTCCTAACGACTATAATTTTTCCTATTTTATATATATGGCTTCATTTTCAATAATTAGTATGAGATTAGCAATACAATTAGTGAAAAATCCTCTCAAACTCAAAATCCTATTTTTTCCTATTCCACTCCACATACTCTCAAACCTTCATTCCCTTGATACATCCTATCCTTGTGAGAGTATTATATTGTCTTATTAATTAATATAGTTTGCTCATACTCCCATTGGCTTGGTTGTTTATTTGATATTGATTTTAGGGAGTTAAGCAAAGAGTTATCCCACAGATTTTATTTGATAAATCATATGCTAGGAAAAACTCATTAGCTTGAGGATCTTAGCATTATCATTGCAAGATTTCATATAGCTTTATTTGCTTTGTGTGTGCAAAATATTTCACAAAGTTAGATTTCAAACAACTCTTATGCTAAATACAATTTGAGATAATATTTTTGAGTTCGTTTGAATAAATATTGTTAACATCTTTGAAACACTAAGCTGATATTAAGATTTCATATACTTTGCTTTCAAAGATTAGTTTGCTTGAACACTCTTGTGCTTGATTAGATAAAATCATTATATTGAGTGTAAATTGCACACATATACCACTGAGATTACAACTCCTACATGTTTGGTGTGAATTGATTATTACTTGCATGTATGGGGTACATATCTGCTTTACATGAAAGCACAATCACTGTACCATTTGATTGAGTGAATATTGTTGTATTTCTAGGCGTGGCCTGAGGGGGCGATAATCCAGCTTGGTAAGAATTGTGTAGGTTGAGGTCAGCCCTGTGTTAATTGACCTAGTTGTAAAGGTTGAGGTCAGCCCTGTGTTAATTAACCTAGTTGTAAAGGTTGAGGTTAGCTCTGTGCTAATTGACCTGATTGTTTAGGTGTTGTTCCACCATTAAATGAGCCTATAGAGGTCATCCTTGTGCTTGTTAACCAAAACGGAGACGTAGGCAATTTGGCCGAACCTCGATAACATTTTTGGGTGTCGTCTCCTTTACTGCTTTATTGTGTATGCTTGATTAAATTTCTATTGCAGTTTAAATTCCGTTGTATATTTGCATTGATTTATTTTACATGCACTAGATTGACCTTAGGCTTGTGTAATACTATTGATTAGTGGATTGACCTAGGGGATAAAATTTTTAAATACTAATTCACCCCCCCTCTTAGGATTACACCAAAGTTAACATACGTCGTAACATGGCTTTATCATTGAAAACTAAGTTTCTACTGATCACTACCTTATTTGCCACTAGATCCCATAACTTGAACCCTTTCACACCTTTCTGATATCTCAAAAAGGTGCACTGCCTAGACGTCGCCTCAAGCTTTGATCTCTCCTTACCAAGAATGTGCACATAGGTTGGATACTCAAATACTCTCAATTCGGAGTAGTCTACCTTGTTACCTATCCACACCTCCTCAACAACATTCCCATCTTGTGATGCCCTTGGTGATCTGTTTACCAAGAAACAAGGCATACTAACCGCCTAGACCCAGAAATCATAGCGAGCCCAGCATGCAACCTGAGACACCAAGCTCTTTCAGTTAGAAATTCAGTTCATCCTTTCCACCACACTATTTTGTTGTGGTGTCCAGTGTACTATAAAATGCCTCCTTACGCCACGCTGCTCGCAGAGCTCTCTAAAACTTGAGTTACTCAATTCCATTGTCTATCCTAAGGAACTTAACTTTTCTTTTGGTCTAGTTTCCACCTCAGCTTTTCACAGTTTAAAGTTGGAGTAATCATCGACGAAACTCACAAAGTACACATATGCCCCTCGTGATTCCACTTTCATTGGTTCCCAAATGTCTGAATAAATGTAGTCTAGTATTCACTCCATCTTGTGCATGGTTGTCATGAACTGGACCCTATTCTATTTCCCAAGCACATAGTACTTACAGAACTCTAGCTTACATGATTTGACCCCTTAAAAATCTTTCTTTTATGAAGTTCCTTTATTCCACGCTCACCCATATGACCTAAATGCATATGTCTCAAAACGGTATTATCAGACTTAGATTCTATAGCTGTAGCTCTACCTAGAACCGTGCAATTTTTACTATCAAATGAAAAACTATCTTAGGATTTCAACCCTCTGCTATAGTATACATATATAGCCCCATATTAAAATCCTAAAATACTTCATATGATAATGAAATTACATTGCATCCTAACTCAAACATATTATACTATACCATGTAAGAGGAGAGCAACACCCCCGCTTAACTTAATTTAAATAGATAGGGAGGTCTCACACATGGAGGGGTCAAGTGCCTTGTCATTTGTAATAACTCTCTGAATACAAGTCATAACTCAACACTTACCCTCTCTCTCTCTCTCTCTCTCTCTCTCTCTCTCTCTATATATATATATATATATATATATATATATAGGATATCCAAAGTTTTTGGGAAAGCCAAAAAGGATTACTTTTTTTTTTTTTTAAATTCTCATTCATTTTAAAATAATAATTTTCTAAATCTCTATGCAAATGCAAATATACACATCAAATAAAGACAAACATGAATTTTACATATATAAAAAAATACATGCAATTCATAGACATTTTGGAAGGAGAAAAAGTGAAGGGAGTTGACCACATTTGGGGTATGGTCAACCTTGGCACCCTCCTACCAAGATTGGTTGACCGACCTTATAAGGCCACTTAACCAATTGACCCTATTGACCATGAGAACATATTTTCTACTTTCTTAGCATATTTTCACATAAAATGTTGTTCAAACATGCATGGAATCAATTATTAACACATCTACACATTATATGTATATATAGCTTTGTATTTTAATGTTAAATAAAATGTGTAGAAATGATATCTAGGATAATTTTATGTATAGATGTGTTAATAATTGATTCTATGCATGTTTGGACAACATTTTATGTAAAAATATACTAAAAAAGTAGAAAATATGTTCTCATGGTCAATAGGGTCAATTGGTTAAGTGGCCTTATAAGGTCGGTCAACAAATCTTGGTAGGAGGGTGCCAAGGTTGACCAGACCCCAAATGTGGTCAACTCCCTTCACTTTTTCTCCTTCCAAAATGTCTATGAATTGCATGTATTTTTTTTATATGTAAAATTCATGTTTGTCTTTATTTGATGTGTATATATGCATTTACGCATAGAGATTTAGAAAATTATTATTTTAAAATGAATGATAATTTAAAAAAAAAAAAAAAAAGTAATCCTTTTTGGCTTTCCCAAAAACTTTGGATTTCCTACTTTAAAAGGATTTATTTTTAAAAAAAAATTTAGAAATTAATTTCTAAACAAGGTGTTGTAAATCTCGCCATTTGGTTATGCGCACGCACACGCGCACACACACACACACACACACAAAATATGAAAAATAAACAAAATCAAAAGATAGAAGAAGAAAATAAATTTAGATGGTTTGGGAATGTGTCTATATCCACAAAGCTCGTATACAATTTTCACTATCATCAAATGAAAAGTACCTTAGGATTTCAATTATTGGCTACAATATGTATGCATAGCTCCATATTAAAATATCAAAATACTCTCTTATGATAATTCAATTACATTGTGCCTTGACTCAAACATTCTGTACCATAATGTATCATCACACCCCTATTGGGTTTGGTTTAAATAGACAAGAGAAGATTTTACGTATGGTTGTAGCAAACTTCAAGTGAATAATCCATCTTAATATGAGTTGTAACTCGACACAAATAATAATAATAATAATAATAATAATAATTATTATTATTATTATTATTATTATTATTATTATTATTATTATTATTATTATTATTATTATACGGTTTTTCTATAAATTTTTGGATTTCCCATTTTAAAAGGATTTATTTTTTAAAGTCAAAAATTTTAAAAATTACTTTTCAAAAAAACCTTTTGAATTATGTAGATTTGATCTTGTTTGTTGGGTATGTAGGCAGCTTACCCCAAAAAAGTAAGTCCAGTCTAAACGAAAAAATATTTTCCAAAATAAAAAATAATTTTCAAAATAATTTAAAAATAAAAATAAAACTAAAAGCTTTTTTTTGATTTGGCAACATTCTTTAAATGGGTGCTATTAGGGGTGCTAACTAGATAATCTTTGATAAGATGGCTAACCACTTACCTTCCCTATACACAAACACACTCTTGAACTCATGATCTCAAATTTATTTTATCATATATATATATAAAAAAATAAGGTGATGTTTTTGAAAATTTTAATTTAAGAAATTTAGGTAAAATACCCAAGTGATTGGCCACCCCCTTGGAGGCTGGTTGACCAACCTAGGTAGAAGGGTGGCCTGATTGACCAAACCCCACAAAGTGGTCAATCACCTCCCTCCGCTTTTACATTCTTCTTGGAATTTTCACCCCCTATCAACACCTTGACCCAAGAAACCAATGTTGATATATACAAAGAGAGTATAATGACATACAATACATAAGGCTATCTCTTAGGCCCTTTTCTTAATCCTCCAAAATAAGTTCAAAAGAACTTGGCGATTGAAGAAAACAAAATGAGCTTTCAACCTATATGAGAAAGAATTCTAGATAGGCAATAAGAACACAATCTTCTTCTCAAGAACATACAATCATAACGCACAATACATATATAAGCTGTCAAGTTATCTTGAATTTCAACCTAATTTCCTCTCTTTTAAACTTTATCATGTATATATCCAATGTATGCACAAGCTATGTATAATGATGGTTCATGTATAATTATCATTCTCTCGATATCTAACTCTTGAGTACAACCAATGTATATCGATGATTCAAAGAAATAATCCAAATGGACAACAAAATGAATCCAATATTAATACACAATAAATTTAAATTTAAAGTTCAAATTTAAGAATGACTGAGAGGTCAATATATTGTCTAAGAATCAAAATTGGGAGACAGAGAGATTGACAGTTTAAAAACCTTTCTGATTGTAAAGATAATCAATTAATACAATATTCTTAAAGTGAATTTTTTTTTAAAATAATTTCCAAATCTTAAGAGGAAACTTTAGAAAAGTAATTTTAACTCAAAATATTTGGAGTTTTGAATTTGACAAATCTTCAACCATCTATAACAAGAAAAAAGCAATAGCTCAAAAAACTCTCATAATTAATACGAACTTAAATCAAAGATCCATATGTTCACATATATGGAGTAAGAAATAAAAATTTTAGAAAATAAAAAAATTTTAACTTTTCCATACAAATCTAGAAAAATAAAAAAAATTGGCATTTCATAATTATTTTTAAAATTGGGAATAAAAAAATAAATTATTGACACAAGTAATAGCGTAAAAACTTTTTATTATTTTTTATTTTTCATATAAATGTCGTAAAGTTGAAACACAACTGGCTTTTTTAAAATTCTTTGTAAAATTAAAATGGAAAATTAAATTTTTTTTTTTTTTTTTTGCACAACCAAAGGGGCTCATAATTTTTACAAAATAGAAGAAAATTTATAAAAATTTTTGAAAAAAAAAAAAGAATTTAGAGAGCAAAAATGTAGAGATTAACAATGAAATTCCAAAAAAGAAAAAAAAGAAAGAAATTAGAGATTTAAGTACATCTTTGGGGATGGCTTATATTTCTTTTATTTTTTTTAATGTTTTTAAAAGATTATACTAAACGCAAATATGATAATGGTGTGCATTCCTATTAACGTAGGTCAATAGTTTAGGATTGACAAATCTCTACTAGGAATCAAAATGTTAAAGGGAATTGATATGAAGTGTTTTTATTGGGCCAGCCGAACCAGTACAAAAAGCCTTGTGCATGAAAAAAGCCCACTCTCAGATTTCAAGCTCCTCTCCTGTTAACCATTCCATACAACAAATACTCCAACTCATCATCAACAAACACTTATTTTAAAGGGTAGGGGATCATAGATAAGTGAGCAAGTGGGTTCATATAATTTGTCAAAAATTTCCTCAACAAAGCAGCATTACCCATCTCTCTCTCTCTCTCCTTGTTGATTTTCATATGTTCTCAAATTTACAATTAGAAATTTTCATTTTAGATAAAACTAGAATTTATGTAGCTAAAGAAATAAAGCATAGGATTATCTTCAAATAGAACCGTTTCTCATAGATTTGATATATTATAGAACTATTTCTATGTTCTCTAAAAAGGGTTGAAGATATGGTTGCAAATGAATCAAACTGTTTGTGAGCTGCTCGGTATTTTTGGTTCGATAATACCTCGTTCAAGCTCGTTCTTTAAGACAAATGAGTCAATCTTGAGCTTAGATTTTGAGCTTGAGAACTAAATGCATACAATTTGAACTAGACAATAGTCAAGTCACTAAGCTTACAAGCTAGCTTGTTTAACTAGCTTGCAACTGAAATTATTTAAAAAACTTAAATAATATAATTGTTTAATGGGCTTATGAATTAACTAATGATGTAAATTTATTAACTTTTTTGTATGTAGGAAAAAAAAAATAGACATGTCTAGTGGATTACTTTCATTAAAAAAATAAGTAGATGAAGATTGTTAGGATGTGTGGCTCGTATGGGTGTCGGCAGCCGCACTACCCAGCCGCAATTTTTGAAGCTGGAGATGGACAACCACCAACAATTTGCCTACCATGTTGAAGAGCAGCTGCCTTGTTTGACTTCCTCCCCCTCCCATGTGTATATATATGTTCGTAATTGTGTGTGGTAAGTGTTGTGAGTTGCAGCAGATTGTGGTGAGTTGTGGCGTTGTGTGAGTGCAGCAGAGTTGTAGTGTGTGTGTGCATGTAGAGAGCTACATTGCGAGAGAGCAGAGAGGTATGTGCTATGTGTGAGGCAGAGTGAATCCTTGTAGTGAGAGTGAGAGAGGAGTTGAGTGCAGTAGCCTCCTCCTTTTCTTTGTATAATTCTCCTAGCGATTATAGTGGACTTTGTGCTCTCCCGTGGACGTAGGACACAGTGGACCGAACCACGTAAATTTGGTCTCATATTTGTGTTACGTAATTTTTTGCTTGTGCGATTTTTGCTCGTGGATCACTTCCCAACAAATGGTATCAGAGAGAGGTTGGAGCAAAATCGCTGGATCGAAACAAAATTCCCAGATTTGAGCCTCTGTCCAGTAGCTCAAAACTCGATTTTGAGACAACCAAAAGATTCCTCTCGTTGAGACGAAGCCAACGGCGGTAACTGGAGCTCGAACGAAGCTGCACGTGCTCACATGCGCCACCGGTGGAAAGACTGCGATGCCACGCGCTCACATGTGCCACCGAAGGAAAGACCGCATTGCCACCCGCTCACATGTGCCACCGGCAAAAATACAGCGTTGCCACATGCTCACACGTGCCACCGGCGAAAATACCGCGTTGCCACACGCTCCTATATGCCCTCACGCGCCGGCAGCTGAACAAGAAAGAGCATCACACGAGCCCACGCGTCGGCCAAAGTTTGGCGCACATTCGGAGGTTGAAGACACTGACATCAATAGCCACGTAAGCGCTGAGTTAGCGCCGCGTTAGGCCATGTCATCACACCACGTCAGTGGGGACAACGACACATCAGCCGTCCCATTAAGTGCCATGTCAGCAGCCGGGACCCATAGCCACGTCAGTAAGTGGGCCCAGTGCCTCGTCAACAAGTGGGTCCCAGAGGAGGTGGGCCCGAGGACACGTCAGCAGGTGGGGACCGCGGTGCCACGTCAACATAGAGCGTTAGTAACGGTGTTAGAGGCCGTTAACACCGTCAGGAATATTTTGTTAACTGAGGGAATATTCCGTTAAAGTTAATGGATAATTGACTTTTGTTGACCAATTTGACCAAAAGTTTGACCAAACTTTTCGGAGCCATTTTGAGTCGATTTTTCGAGCGGTTTGAACCATTTCTAAGGTTTTCGGCCGTTCCGGAGCCATTTTCGGTGTCCCTTTACTGAGATTAGGAGCATAATGGTAGGAATTGACACTTAAAAGTTTAAGGTGGAGAAGTTTGATGGGCAAAACAACTTCAGTTTATAGCAAAGCACGGTAAAAGATATTTTGGCTCATCAAGGCTTGATCAAGCTATTGATCAGGAAGAAGCCATATGATTTCAAAGATGATGATTGGACCGAATTGGAGATGAAGATAGTCGGCACAATCCGATTGTGTCTGGCAAATGAAGTTAAATATTCGGTGTTAGACGAAACCTCACCGATGGAGCTCCGGAAGAAACTGGAGCAAAGGAATATGTCGAAGTCCCTTACCAATAAATTATTTCTGAAGAAGAAACTTTATTAACTTCAAATGAATGAGTGAAGCAGTCTTTTTGATCACATAAATGATTACAACAAGATTTTTGACCCAGTTGTTGAGCCTCGGCGTAAAGATTGATGAAGAAGATAAGGCACTTCTACTATTGTCATCTCTACTAGCTTCATTTGATGGTCTGGTAACTGCATTGCTCGTGGAGAAGGATACCTTGAAGTTGGATGATGTGATGACATCACTTCAAGATTCTGAGACGTTAAGAAAGCCGATTATGGCGTCTCGTGAGTAAGATTTGGTAGCTAATAGTGAGAGACAAGGAAGAAGCAAAGATTGAAAGCTCAGAGGTAAGCAATGGAATTGAAACCAAGAGCATAGATAAGAGCGAGGTCGTATGTTACTAGTGTGATAAAAAGGGACATTTCAAGAGGGACTGTGGAGATCGAAAAAGATACGAAGAAGAAAAGAAGACACGGGACAATGTCAATGTATTGGACCATGCCACATGTAATGATAATGATGAGGCCCTTGTAACGGTGAGCAGCTCACATCAACAAATCAGTCGAAGAAATGTGTAGTATTGATACTGCAAGAAGCACGACTATATGAAGAGAGATTGCCGAAAATTGATGAGAAAGAACATGAATGCTCATGACAGTCCAAACAATGATGGATGTGTTTTGGACTTTGGGAGTTCAGTTCATGTTTGCTTTAAGAAAGAATTTTTTCATTCTTTCAAAGAAGTTTGCGGTATGGTATCACTCGGTGATGGGTTTTCATGCGATGTTAGAGGGATTGGATCTGTGGAGCTGGAGACACCTGTTGGAGCGGTCCGTATTTTGGATGACGTTAACTTTGTTCCAAGGATGCGAAGAAATTTGATCTCCCTTAGTTGGTTGCATTCTAAGGGTTGTCAAATCTCTGTCGCATATGGAGCTATAAAGGTGACCCAACGTGACTCAATGATATTTACTGTGAAGGAGTCTCGTGGGCTATATCAGTTGATGGGAACCACAATGGTTAGTGGTTTGACCTCAGAAAATGATAGCGGTACATCGTCAGAAACGAGCATACAAGTTCAGTTTCCCGATAAAGAAGACGGTACTCTTTGCATGGTTCAAACGTTTGAACGAAGTTACGAAGCCTTGCCTTAATCGAGTTCGTATCAAGGTGGAGCTATGGACTTGGGAGTTGATACTCATCAAGGTGGAGATTGTTAGGATGTGTGGCTCGTATGGGTGTCGGCAGCCGCACCACCCAGCCGCATTTGTTGAAGCTGGAGATGGACGACCACCAACAATTTGCCTACCATGTTGAAGAGTAACTGCCTTGTTTGACTTCCTCCCCCTTCCATGTGTATATATATATGTTTGTAATTGTGTGTGGTAAGTGTTGTGAGTTGCGGCAGATTGTGGTGAGTTGTGGTGTTGTGTGAGTGCAGCAGAGTTGCAGTGTGTGTGTGTGTGCATGCAGAGAGCTGCATTGTGAGAGAGCATAAAGGTGTGATGTGCTGTGTATGAGGCAGAGTGAATTGTTGTGTGTGAGGCAGAGTGAATCCTTGTAGTGAGAGTGAGAGAGGAGTTGAGGGCAGTAGCCTCCTCCTTCTCCTTGTATAATTCTCCTGGCGATTATAGTGGACTTTGTGCTTTCCCATGGACGTAGGTCACAGTGGACTGAACCATGTAAATCTCATCTCGTATTTGTGTTGCGTAATTTTTTGCTTGTGCGATTGTTGCTCATTGATCACTTCCCAACAAATGGTATCAGAGAGATGTTGGAGCAAAATCGCTGGATCGATGCAAAATTCCCAGATTTGAGCCTCTGCCTAGTAACTCGAAACTCGATTTTAAGACAGGAGCTCAAATGGAGCTCGTATGAAGCTGCACGTGCTCACACGCGCCATCGGCGGAAAGACCGTGTTGCCATGCGCACCCACGTGCCCTTACGTGTCGGTAGCTGTTCGGGAAAGAGCGTCACGCATGCCCACGTGCCGGTGAAAGTCCGGCTCACGTTCGTAGGTTGAAGACGTGGACGTCAGCGGCCATGTAAGCGTTGAGTGAGCGCCACGTCAGGCCACATCATCACGCCGCGTCAGCGCTGAGTCAGCTGCACAGTCAGCAGCCACGTTAGCGGGGGACAGCGACACATCAGCAGTCCTGTACAGTGCCACGTCAGCAACCGAGACCCACAGCCACGGCAATAAGTGGGTCCCAGTGCTGCGTTAGTAAGTGGGCCCCATAAGAGGTGGGCAGGAGGACACGTTAATAGGTGGGGATTGCGGTGCCACGTCTGTAACAGCATCAGAGGCCGTTAACGCCATCAGGAATATTCCATTAACAGAGGGAATATTCCGTTAAAGTTAACAGATAATTGACTTTTGTTGACCAATTTGACCAAAAGTTTGACCGGGCTTTTCGAAGCCATTTTGGGCCGATTTTTCAAGCGGTTTAAACCATTTCTAAGGTTTTCGGTCATTTTGGAGCCTTTGGTGGTGTCCGTTTTTTGAGATTAGGAGTAGAATGACAAGAATTTGCACTTAAAAGTTTGAGGTGGAGAAGTTTGATGGGCGGAACAATTTCAGTTTATAGCAAAGCACGGTGAAAGATATTTTGGTTCATTAAGGCTTGATCAAGCCATTGATCGGGAAGCAGCCATATGTTTTCAAATATGATAATTGGGCCGAATTGGAGATGAAGATAGTCAGCACAATCCGATTATGTCTGGAAAATGAAGTTAAATATTCGGTGTTAGACGAAACCTCACCGATGGAGCTCCGGAAGAAACTGGAGCAAAGGTATATGTCGAAGTCCCTTACCAATAAACTGTTTCTGAAGAAGAAACTTTATCAACTTCGAATGAACGAGGGAAGCAGTCTTTTTGATCACATAAATGATTACAACAAGATTTTTGACCCAGTTGTTGAGCCTTGGCGTAAAGATTGATGAAGAAGATAAGGCGCTTCTACTATTGTCATCTCTACTAGCTTCATTTGATGGTCTGGTAACTGCATTGCTCGTGGAGAAGGATACCTTGAAGTTGGATGATGTGATGACATCACTTCAAGATTCTGAGACGTTAAGAAAGCCGATTGTGGCGTCTCATGAGCAAACTTTGGTAGCTAATAGTAAGAGACAAGGAAGAAGCAAAGATCGAAAGCTCGGAGGTAAGCAATGGAATTGAAATCAAGAGGACAGAAACGAGTGAGGTCGTATGTTACTGGTGTGATAAAAAAGGGCATTTCAAGAGGGACTGTGGAGATCGAAAAAGATACAAAGAAGAAAAGAAGACACGGGATGGTGTCAATGTATCAGAGCATGCCACATGGCATGGTAATGATGAGGCCCTTGTAACGGTGAGCCACTCACATCAACAAATCAGTCGAAGAAATGTGTAGTGTCAATACTGCAAGAAGCACGGCCATATGAAGAGAGAGTGTCGGAAATTGATGAGAAAGAACATGAATGCTCATGACAGTAAAAACGATGATGGATGTGTTTTGGACTTTGGGAGTTTAGTTCATGTCTGCTTTAAGAAAGAATTTTTTCATTCTTTTAAAGAAGTTTGCGGTACGGTATCACTCGTGATGGGTCTTCATGTGATGTCAAAGGAATTGGATTTGTAAAGCTGAAGATGTCTGTTGGAGCGGTCCGTATTTTGGATGATGTTAACTTCGTTCCAAGGATGAGAAGAAATTTAATCTCCCTTAGTCGGATGGATTCTAAGGGTTGTCAAATCTCTGTCGCAGGTGGAGCTATGGAGGTGACCCGATGTGACTCAATGCTATTTACTAGGAAGGAGTCTTGTGGGCTATATTAGTTGATGGGAATCACAATGGTTAGTGGTTTGACCTCAGATAATGATACCGGTACGTCGTCAAAAACGAACAGACAAGTTCCGTTTCCCAATGAAGTAGACGGTACTCTTTGCATGGTTAAGACGTTTGAACCATGTTACGAAGACCTGCCTTAATTGAGTTCGTATCAAGATGGAGCTGTGGATTTGGGATTTGATACTCGCCAAGGTGGAGATTGTTTGGATGTGTGGCTCGTATGGGTGTCGGCAGCCGCACCACCCAGCCGCAATTGTTGAAGCTGGAGATGGACGACCATCAACAATTTGCCTACCATGTTGAAGTGCAGCTACCTTATTTGACTTCCTCCCCCATCCCATGTGTATATATATATATATATATATGTTTGTAATTGTGTGTGGTAAGTGTTGTGAGTTGCAGCAGATTGTGGTGAGTTGTGGTGTTGTGTGAGTGCAACAGAGTTGCAGTGTGTGTGTGTGTGTGTGTGCATGCAGACAGCTGCATTGTGAGAGAGCATAGAGGTGTGATGTGCTGTGTATGAGGCAGAGTGAATCCTTGTAGTGCGAGTGAGAGTGGAGTTGAGAGCAGTAGCCTCCTCCTTCTTCTTGTATAATTTTCTCGGTGGTTATAGTGGATTTTGTGCTCTCCTATGGACGTAGGTCACAGTGGCCCGAACCACGTCAATCTGGTCTCGTATTTGTGTTGCGTAATTTTTTGCTTGTGCGATTGTTACTCGTGAATTACTTCCCAACAAAAAAATGCACGTAAATGCATACAGTTTGAACTAGACAATAGGCTCACAAGCTAGCTTGTTTAACTAGCTTGCAGCTTAAATTGTTTTAAAAACTCAAATAATATAATTGTTTAATAGGCTTACAAATTAACCAATGATGTAAATTTATTATTGTAGGAAAATTACTTTCATTAAAAAATAAGTAGATGAAGAAATGGAGGTGACTTGATATAGCTGCTCGTGTTTGTAGAATGTATGAAGTGATCAATTTATTAATTTATTTAATAAATAAAAATATCTATTACGACTTTAAAATTGTGAAAGAAGTTTTTTAATTAATAAAAAATATATATATAATTTTCTCTGAGATCAGGCCCAATTCCCGTTCCATTCATGTGTTGGACCCCATAAAAGCCCATTTTAATTGTAGGCCCATAAAAAGGAACAAGCAAGCAAGCAGCAAAACCTGAACTTGAAGCGAAGAGAGCAGAGAAAGGGCAAGGGAGCTATGAAGTTCACTGACTCTCCCGTAATAGACCTGCCGGTGCGCAATGCGCGCCTGTCACTCCACCAAGACAACGCCTCAATGCACGTGGGCACCAGTGTCTGGCCTACCTCTCTCGTCCTCGTCAAGTTCGTCGAACGGTGGCTCCCGCTACCGTGCGCCGCCCCCACCCTCCACCCCAACCCCAACCCCAACCCCTACGCATCCCTCCTCTCTTTCGCCCAGAAGCGCGCCATCGAGATCGGCGCCGGTTGCGGCGCCGCCGGTATGGGCCTTTTCCTCCTCGGCCTCAACGACGTAGCGCTAACCGACATCGCCCCCGTTATGCCAGCCCTCAAACACAACCTCAAGCGCAACAAACAAGTCCTCGGCAAAACCCTAAAAACTCACGTCTTGTACTGGAACAACCTCGACCAGATCAGGGCCCTCAAACCGCCGTTTGACCTTGTCATCGCCACCGACGTTGTATACATCGAGGAGGCGGTGCCGCCGCTCGTGGCGGCGATGGAGTCGCTTGTGGCGGACTCTGGCGCTGTGCTGCTTGGGTATCAGTTACGGTCTCCGGAGGCGCACCGGCTGTTTTGGGAATTGTGCGGAACTGCTTTTGCCATCGAGAAAGTGCCGCACGAGCATTTGCATCCAGAGTATGCGTACGAGGAAACTGACGTGTATATACTGAGGAAGAAGAAGGAAGAAGGAGTAATTGGGTAATTGGGCCTGTAATTTTTAGGTTTATTTGTTCGAATAGATTTCTAAGTTTAATGCCTACGATGTTTTCCTTATTACTAGTTTACACAAAGATCACAGCGCTTTGTAATTTTCTGGGCTTGAATTGAAAATTTTGGTTTTTGAAGCTTTGTTTTTTAGAATATGACCATTGTTCTGATTAGATTACTAATATTTGCCTTTCCCCTGTTTATGTGTTTGTCTGTATTACTTGCCAATCTATTTTATTGTCTCTAATTTCTGTTAAATCAGATTGATTAAAGCTTAATCTTTATTTCTGATTTTCTATACTAGAATGTTTTGCACGAAGGTTACGACGACAACATGATTGGAATTGCACAGTGGAAAATGTAAGCCCAGGACACTGAGGTGACTAAACTGAAATGGCATTAAAAAATAAATAATTAACAAAATAAGAAATTGACCAGGAAACTGGTTGCCTCTCTTCTTTGAATACATGACAGAAACATGAGTAAGATAAAAGCAATTGTAATAACTAATATGTCTTATTCTGAGTATGAAATGCCTTCTACCCACCTAGGGATATTTTTTCTATTCCTTGGTAAGCATCAAACATAGCATTCAACTTTAAACAATGCTTGAAGTCTACTCTACTTTGTCTTGCTCAGACTTTTGAATCGTTGACTAGGCTATGGTTGGAATGTCCACCAATATCAACTGAGTCACAGCTTGTTTCTGAAATTTCCATTAACTTGAATCTGTGCCATATGCTTTTCATGCTGCCCCTTCTCTGCCCTTTGGCATTTGTCTTTTGTCATCATCAGTTCAACTGAAGGTAATATGATTTAAGTATAAGAATAATGATTTTATAAAATTATAAGGCTTCATTCACTGTTACAACTATCTTATTTCTTATTGTTCTTGTATGTTATATTGCCCTTTCACTTTCTAGGTAAGATTATTGTCTCCTTGGGTATTTGGTTACACTTTATTTTCCTGCCTTCTGGATTAACATAAATTGTGTATCCTAGTGATGTATGATTTGAAATGCACAAACCAAATTTCAAATACTTTTGGATCTAAAACTTTGTACATAGTTATTCAAAAATGTATATATTTTTTTGTTAATGCTTATGCACACACACACACACAAACATATATATATATATATATATATATATATATGGTTATTTAAACTCCAGTTGATGCGCTCTCTCTCTCTCTCTCTCTCTCGTTGAACTGTAGTTAAGACTTCTAAGTTTCTACATTTGTTTACTAATTACTCTAGGTTTTGAATGCTATGAGGAGAATGCCATAGTTTCATTCAGCTAGCTTTGTTACCATATCGAAAATCTTGGAATCTTGAGTTTAGGATTCCTTTACGTAGGAAAGGTTCTACTGATGAAAAAAAATTTGTTGTAGAAAGACAGTTAATATAAAGAACACGTGCAATATCAAAACAGGCACTTAATTGCAAGGATGTCATTCATGTGCTAGGTCAAGTTTAGCTGCAATATTCTGCCTATTCATGCACATTTTAGACCCATTGGTCTCTCTCCATAAAAATCTATGTTTGTTCAAGTTTTTTTCCTTGTAATTATCAGTTTCATTTTTGTGTCTATCAGCAGGATCGATTATGAAATGTCCTTTTTTCATCCTTATTATTTTTTTCCTCCCACTCGTGCTCCTAAGCTGTATGTGTTCAAACTTTGATGCAAGCTTCTAATATATTCCAAGCAGGATTTCCAAACAAGATGATTATTGAAAACTTCATTCTTTACGTTTTTATTTTATATTTGACATTAACTCTCCTGCTTTGGGATAAATGACTTCGTAAAATTTTCCATCCTTTGAACTCTGTTTTTGGACTAGGTGAACTTTTGACTAGGTGTATTTTGAGTCCACATTCCTGCTTTCAAATACCCTATGAATTATTAACATGAAGAATTTTTGTTTCATGATTTTACTAATTTTCTTACAATTACATGAGCTTTAAATATTATTAAAGTAAAAAAAAAAACAGAAGTTCTAATGATAATCTGAAAAGTCTGTCTCTGAGGCCATTATTCATGATTAGGAAAACACTCTTCTGGGCCATCCATATGTCAATCATCTCTAAGAAATGTGCCATAATCTCATTGTTAATATTGCAATTGTTATTTTCAAGTTGTTGAATAAATGGATAAAGTTCTTAGTTCATAGTTAAAACCATTGGTCTGTCTGGCACCATGAATTTGGGAAGTTTAAATATGAATACTCTGTTTGAGATAGCACTTGGAAAGATGTATTTGAATTTGGCTGAAATTGAGAGTGAATTTCCACCCCCCCCCCAAAAAAAAAAAAAAAAATTTGTCTTTCAAATTCATTCTTTGCCCAGGGATTTGAGCATCCAATTCCATCTCAAGTCCCTCTCCATTCTCCATTGAAGCTCCCTTGACACAGATCTACTCTCCCCTCCTCCTTTAAAGATCCAAATGCAGAGCTGCTCTCTCCTCTCCTTCGAAGCTCCATACCAGAGATTTTCTCCCTCCCCTGAAGCTCCAACATTGAGCTGCTCTCCCCATCCTTGAATCTCTAACCCAAAATTTGTCCTCCCTCATTCTATCCAAATGTTGCATTGATCGTATGTGGGAAGCAACTCTACAAACCTTAGAATACTCCCAAATCTTCCACTTCAGGTACCTCTGATTTCTCTCTCTTTCTCTCTCAAACAAATCTGATTTGTGGACTGATATGGTCGTGTGTGTGTGTGTGTGTGTATTGTGTTTTTCGCTTTTAATTTCTGCATTGTCTCTTCTATTTATGCAATTTCTGTAGTGTCAAGAATCATTCATGTAAAAGCACTTTAATGAAAATGGATAAATAAAAAAAGATTGGAAAAAGAATTAGCTGGGACCGAGTCCAGGTCATCTCTTTAAAAGCAGAACGAAAGTGAAGGTTAGGTTGAATGAAGAATGATATTAGAATAGAAGGAAGCAATGTTGGATAAAGAGTGAAGTTATTAATTTTTTTTCCCCCTCCAAAAAACGACAAGGGGGGTGGGGGGGAAGAGGGGGAATGAGTGAATGGACAAAATGTTGAAGCTAGAAATGCCAACATCTCCATCTCATAATCCCTAATTGAAGTTGAAGTCCCTAAGATGAGAGAGTAACAGATTTTGGGGGAGGCTGTGTCTTTGATGGAGAATGAAGAAGCTCCAGAAATCTTTGGGAAGAGGTTGATTTTTTGCAGGTATTGTGGTAAGGAAAGCAAAAAAAAAAAAAAAAGGGGAACACATTGATATTAACTACTTACACTCTCTCCCTTTCTCTTTCTAATTGAAGTATTGATTTCTTCTTGGGCTAAGTCTCTTCATGAAATATTTGATTAAATTCGTTAATGGGCTTCTCTAATTTTGTTTTTCAGTTTTTAAGAAAATTTTCATGAATCTTCTGTGATGAGGAATTAGGCTAAGCCCTGTATTTCATACACGTTGCCTTATAGCTTTTATATATATTTCAATTTCTCCATGCTTATGAGGTAACGTACCCTTTTCTTTTTGTTTTGGTGATTGTTTTGCCATCTTCTAGTTTGGCTTCAAAATTCTTAATTGGATATGACGCTTCTATGTGTTTGTAGAGAATGTGAAAATGTTCACTTGACCAGATTGGGGTTTAAGAAGCTTCTGTATGTTTGTAGAGAATTTGGTAATATGCTTCTTTGAACAAATTGGGTATTTTGTATATGAATAGAGTAGTTAAGTTGGATATCATTTTGGTTATCTTTTCAGCAGAATGTCAATATACCCTTTCCTATAGTAGAGTGGTGGATTCCACAGGCCAATCAATGGCTTTTCAACTCTGCCTGGCAGCATTCAAGGAGCAGCAAACTGCTGTTACCTAGTCTAGCTCCATCTTGTTTAACCTTCATATCCCCAGACACGCCGTAATCATAATAATATTGCTTCTAATAATTACATTTTGATTTTTGGCTGTTGGATAGAATGAATATGAATGGTGGGTTTTATAAGATAATTGGATGATATAATTTTCTTTTTGCATATCAATTGTTTGATTAAAGTTTTTTTCACATTAAGTTTTTAAAGATACTGAAAATTGCACCTGCCATTCTTTTCTTTTCTTTTTTAAATTTCAGATTCCTATCAAAGATTAAATTTATGCTTTGGCCAAGTATGAGGCATTCTTTCTCTCTCACGGTGGATTGTCTTTTAAATGTATATTTGTGCTTAACTACGAGACACACTAATTTTTTTGGAGCTGTTTAATGTGTTCTACTTCTATTTGATGCTGTTTTTTGTTATTATTTGTTGTGCTGCTGTCTGGTGCTATTTGCTGGCGTTTTTGCTGCTACTTGGTAGCATTTTTGCAACTGTTTGCTGCTGTTTTCTGCTTGTACAGTTCATAAAATATTCGGAATTGGCTGCAACTAATGAAAATGTTATGCTGAAAGGGAGCGAAGTGTCCCTTTATTTGGCATCCTTTCTTGAGAAAGATCAAAGTTCCTGTTGAACCTCACCTTTTAATGGCATCAGAGCTTCAATAGAGGAAATTTGCCATATCATTGTCATATATAAGTAAGAGCAGCTTCCATTTCATTTTCATTAGGTTGAATAGAAGTAGTGTTGAATGTCCTTTTACCTTAAACCCGTGTCAGTTTCCTTTTCTGTGGCCAAAGTAAATTTATTGTGGATAGTAAATTTAGAAGTTGGAGTTTTTTTTTTTCTCTTTTTGATTTTTTTTATATTGAAATATTAAATAACAGTTTAATGTGAATTTTATTTTTCAGATTGATGCGTCGTAAAACTCACTGGATGGTCCAGCGAGTCTTGCATGGTGGACTAGAGAGAGAGAGAGAGAGATGTTGGGGAAAATATTATATATGAACTAATTCCCACAAGTAAATCAATGGAGTAATGCAAATAATAAAAAAATTGAGACACAAGAAATTTAACGTGGTTCCCTCAAATGTTGAGGTACGTCCACGGGGCACGGTGGTCTAAATCTACTATCATCAAATATGTTGTACAAAGTGGATACAAAAGACATATGCCTTACAAATACACAAGAGTGTATATTGTAGCAAAATGGAAATGTCTCACCAAATATTCTGAACAAAGCTCTAAAGAACCAACCAAAAGATCACAATAAAAGAAATCCCAATATGCTATGAATAATATGCAGCCGGAGACACACGAAGAAGAAGCAGCAGTAGCTTGCTGCAATGAAGAAGATGATCGGCGTTGGTCCGTGGGCATGCTGCAGGTGTTGGCTGCAGGCGTTGGGAGCTGGTGAGGTATCGTGTGTGTAGAAAACAGAATGGAGAGACCACATTGTTGTGTTGCACCAAAAAAACTTAGGCGGGCAAAAAAAAGAAGATGAAGAGGCTGTAGTAACTACGCGTGAGGCTTGGGCTGGAAGCTTAAGAACAGCTCCACTTTTTTGCTTTTATAGGAAATCCAATAAACATTAAAAAGTGGTGCAGTTTTCAAGCCAAGGGCCCCACAAGGAGGGACACCCAACAAATCTCCCCCTCCCGACTTATGGGGACGACTCCACCAAACTAGCCAAAACTCGACACTTCACATGCTTGTCTCTAGACAATGCTTTAGTCATCATATCCGAATCATTATCATCAGTGTGAATTTTGTCAAGCTGCAATAATTTCTTATCCAACACATCCCGAATCCAATGATATCTAAGATTAATATGTTTTGACTTTGAATGGAAGAAAGAATTCTTACTCAAATGAATTGCACTTTGGCTATCACAATAAAGAACATACCTTTCTTGTTCCATGCCCAACTCTTTTAAGAATTTCTTCAACCAAAGTAATTCTTTGCAAGCTTCTGTAATAGCAATAAACTCGACTTCTGTAGTAGATAGAGCAACACATTTCTGTAATTTTGATTGCCATGCCACAGTTCCCCTTGCAAAAGTCATTAAATAACCCGAAGTGGATTTTCTAGAATCAACATCACCGGCCATGTTGGCATCCGTGAATCCATGGAGCGTAGATTTACCATTTCTAAAGAACAAGCACACCTTTGAAGTGCCTCTAAGGTATCGGAGAATTCATTTTACCGCTAATCAATACTCCTTTCCTGGATTAGAGAGAAACCGACTAACAACTCCAACAGCATAAGTTAAATCCGGTCTTGTGCAAACCATTGCATACATTAAGGAACCAACAGTCGAAGCATAAAGAATTTGCTTCATCTTTTCCTTATCTTTCTCACTTGTAGGACTTTGTTTTGAACTAAGCTTGAAGTGACTAGCAAGTGGGCAACCAACGAGTTTTGCTTTATCCATATTGAACTTTTCAAGCACTTTTTCAATGTAACTTTCTTGAGACAACCAAATTTGCCCTTTTTCACGATCACGAACAATTCTCATGCCAATAATTTATTTTTCTGGTCCCAAATCTTTCATGGCAAAAGACTTGCTCAACTCCAACTTCAATTTGTCAATCTTGGAGAAGTCCTGTCCTATAATGAGCATATCGTCAACATAAAGTAAGGAGATAATATAAGTACCATCCGAAATTTTTTTCACAAACACACAATCATCTGAAGAGGTTTTTGAGTAACCATGATCAATCATGAAAGAATCAAATTTCTTATACCATCTCCGTGGTGCTTGCTTCAACCCATACAAACTTTTCTTTAATTTGCACACTAAATTCTCTTTCCCTTTTTGTTTGAAGCCTTCCGGTTGTTCCGTGTAAATTTCATTTTCCAAGTCACCATGTAAGAAAACGGTTTTCACATCTAGTTGCTCAACTTCTAAATTCAAGTATGCTGCCATGCCAAGAACAACCCGAATAGATGACATCTTTACAACCGGTGAGAATATTTCATCAAAGTCAATTCCCTTTTTCTGACCAAAGCCTTTTACCACAAGCCTAGCCTTGTACCGAAAATTCTTTCCATCATTTTTCAACCTAAACACCCATTTATTTTTTAAAGCTTTCTTTCCAGGAGGAAGATTAACCAAATTATAAGTGTGATTGTCAACTATGGAATTCATCTCCTCTTGCATAGCCTCCATCAATTCAACTTTATTTTCATGGTTCATGACTTCTTGATAGCTTTTGAGTTCCCCTTGATCCGTTAGAGTAACATAGTCACCTCATGGATATTTAGATGAAAGTCTTGGCTCTCTTGAAGACCTTCTCAATTGAGCTTGCTCTTGAACTTGTTGCTCCCCCTTATTTTCATATTCAACATCATTAGGAATTTCATCATTTCCAACATCTTCAAGAGGTGGAAGAACATCTTCCATATTTTCATCCTGTGCCAAAGGTGGAGAAGCTAAGTCTAAGTCAACAAAATCATTCCCATTAGATTGTGGTTGCTCAACCGTGCCAAAATCTTCAATTGTTTGATCTTCAAAAAATGCAACATCTCGGCTTCTAACAATTTTCTTGTCAATCGGATCCCACAATTTGTATCCAAATTTATCATGCCCATAGTCAAGAAAAATACATTGCATTGTCTTGTCATCAAATTTGGATCTTTCATCTTTTGGAATGTGAACAAATGTACAACAATCAAACACTTTCAAGTGATCATAAATGATATCCTTACCTTTCCAAATTTTTTCAGGAACTTCACCAAGCAAAGGAGTTGAAGGAGACAAATTAATCAAGTCCACCGCCGTCATCATTGCTTCACCCCAAAATGATTTTGGCAACTTCGCATGAGAGAGCATACATCTCATTCTCTCCAGTATAGTGCGGTTCATCCTTTCAACAATACCATTTTGTTGAGGGGTTTTCTTGACGGTCTTTTGATGTCTAATTCCTTGACTGTAACAATATGCATCAAATGGGCCAATGTACTCTCCACCATTATCCGAGCGCACACATTTCACCTTATTTCCAGTCTCCCTTACAACTTTAACCTGAAAATGTTTAAACACATCTAAGACTTGATCTTTAGTTTTCAAAGTGTAAGCCCAAACTTTTCTTGAACAATCATCAATGAAGGTAACAAAATAAAGTGCACCACCATGAGATTTAACTTTCAAGGAACCACATACATCTGAATGTATCAAATCTAAAACATTAGATTTTTTAGTAACAAACTTTGTATGAAAAGGAGCTCTATGTTGCTTACCGGCCAATTAATGAACACAAGCTTTAAGAGAGGTACTCTTCATCCCGGGTAGGAGCTTCTTTTTGAACAAAAATTGTATTCCTTTTTCACTCATGTGCCCAAGCCGCTTATGTCATAAATCGGCGGAAGAGTGACTTTCAATTGCATTCACAACACCATTACCAATTTTACCTTGCATCATATAAAGTGTACCCGTTTTCTTGCCTTTAGCCACCACCAAAATTACCCTTTGTGAGCTTCCATTTTCCATCATCAAAATGGTTGTCAAACCCTTCATCATCAAGCTTTCCTGTAGATATCAAATTTAATCGAATATTGGGTACATGTCTCATATCTTTGAGCACCAACTTGCATCCCAAATTTGTTTCCAAACAAACATTTCTCATGCCAACAATTTTTGACAAACCTTCATTTCCCATCCAAACAACTCCATAATTTCCTTTGGAATAAGAAGTGAAGAAATCTCTCCAAGAAGTGACATGGAATGATGCACCGGAATCAATAACCCAATCAGTCTCTTGACTTGTCAAATTAATGCAACTTTCATCACAAACAACCATGAGATCACCATCAGATACAACTGAAGTTGTGTCTTCATGTTTTTTCTCAAAAATTTTCTCTTTGTTTTGCTCCTTAAATTTCAATTTTCTACACTTTCGCTTCATATGCCCCTTTTTATGACAATAGTGGCACTCAATATCTTTTTTCAAAACTGAGCTGGACCGACCTCTTGATTTATCATTGCGGTGAGAATATATGCTTTTACTTTTGCCTCTCCCCCGATTTTCTGTCACAAGTGCCTCTGAATGATAAGAGACAACTAATTTTATTCTAATTTCTTCATTCAACAAGCTGCTAATTACTTGGTTCATAGTAACAATTCCATTGGGAGCCGAATTACTAACAGTCACAACCAAAGTCTCCGAACTTTCTGGCAAAGAGTTAAGAAGCATTAAGGCCTGCAATTCATCATCAAAAACTATTTTCATAGTAGCAAGTTGATTGATAATATTTTTCATCTCATCAAATGCTCAGTAATAAGACCACCATCTTTATATTTCAAATTCACCAATTTTCAGAAAAGAAAAGCTGTTTGTAGCCGACTTTCTATCATAAAGACCCTCTAATTTTTTCTACAATTCATATGCTGAAGTTTCGGTAGAAACATGATGAAAAACACTATCATCAATCCATTGTCGGATAACACCAACGGTTTTCCTATTAAGCCTATTCCACTCATCATCACTCATGTCTTTAGGCTTTCGACTATCACCCTCAATAGGCCCATCCAAATCTTTGCAAAATAAAAGATCTTGCACTTTTTTTTTTTTCTTAGTTACCCAATTGCTTCCATTGAAGCTAATCATACGGCCAACATTACCATCAATGATTTACACAAATTTAATGCGTACAAATAACACGACTCTGATACCACTTGTTGGGGAAAATATTATATATGAACTAATTCCTACAAGTAAATCAATGGAGTAATGCAAACAATAAAAAAATTAAGACACAAGAAATTTAACGTGGTTCCCTCAAATGTTGAGGTACGTCCACGAAGCACGGCGGTTCAAATCCATTATCACCAAATATGTTGTGCAAAGTGGATATAAAAGACATATACCTTACAAATACACAAGAGTGTATAAACAAATGTAGTAAGATGGAAATGCCTCATCAAATATTTTGAACAAAGTTCCAAAGAACCAACCAAAAGATCACAATAAAAGAAATCCCAATATGCTGTGAATAATATGCAGCCGGAGGCACACGAAGAAGAAACAGCAGTAGCTTGCTGCAATGAAGAAGATGACCGGCGCTAGTGCGTGGGCGTCCTGCAGGTGTCGGCTGCAGGCGTTGGGAGCTGGTGAGGTATCGTGTGTGTAGAAAATAGAATGGAGAGGCCACACTGTTGTGCTGCACCAAAAAAACTTAGGCGGGCAAAAAAAGAAGATGAAGAGGGTATAGTAACTATGCGTGAGGCTTGGGCTGGAAGCTCAAGAACAACTCCACTTTTTTGCTTTTTCAGGGAATCCAACAAACATTAAAGAGTGGTGCAGCTTTCAAGTCAAGGGCCCCACAAGGAGGGACACCCAATAAGAGAGACCGTCTTTTACATGCTTGCCAGACCGTCTTTGGTTATTATGGAATTAGATGGATTTTAATTTGCATAGGGAAGTTTAAGCTTAGGGTAGACTTTTATTATTTAGGTAGCCTGCAATTAATGCTATGTATATTTTCTTTGGCAAAGTAAATTTATTGTGGATAGTAAATTTAGAAATTGGAGTTTTTTATTTATTTATATTAAAATATTAAATAACTGTTTAGTGGGAACTTTAGTTTTTAGATTGATGCGTCGCAAAACTCGCTGGATGGTCCAGCGAGTCTTGCATGGTGGACGAGAGAGAGAGAGAGAGAGAGAGAGAGAGAGAGAGAGAGAGAAACTGTCTTAGATTATTGTGGAATCAGATGGATTTTAATTTGCATAAGTCTAGGCTTAGGATAGACTTTTATTATTTAGGTAGTCTGCAATTAATGCTATATATATTTATATATGTATATATACTGTGTGTGTGTGTGTGAGAGAGAGAGAGAGAGAGAGAAGATTGGTCTACACACGTCCAATAATTTTTTTGTCATTATATTATTATTAAATAATTTAATAAAAAATAATAATATTAATCGTTGGAGCAAATGTTTTGGGATAATTTTACAATTTTGTGCTTAGTAATTATCATTTAATCATTTATAGACCAAACTTGTTTTGCAATTAAAATTTTTTATTAACACACATATGCACTCCTATGCTTGTCACCTTATAATTTTGAATTATTTTCAATCCAAACCTTAGAAGACATGTATCCTATGAAATTTTTAAATAAAATGGAAATATTTTTTATTCTTTTCAATCCAAGTAAAAGAATTTTTTTCCTTTTTCTTTTTGTTCTTACATACAATGGTTCATTCTATAATTCATTCGATTTACTTTTACTTGATAATATCAGGCTTATGTTTTTACTTTTACTATTGGTAATCCAATTTTACTTTTAAATTTATTTTCTAATACATTTTGGTACCAGTAATATATTTAATTAATTGAAATTTATGCTTACATATATTTGAAAATTTTGGTGTATAACTGAGAAATGGTTGATGAACCATATCCATATCCATGCATGGATATCTTGACTACCTTAATTCTAGTTTGAAGAAGGCATTCAACTGTCTAGTCAGGGAAAAACACAAAAAATAATCAATTGAAATTTTTTTATTTTTTTGGGAAGAAGAATCAAACCAACCTATTAATCAGTACTCATCTAATAAAAAATTGCATATAACACAGGAAAAACAATATAAGTAAAATCAAAATATGAACATTTAAAAAAAAAACATGATGGTTAAAAAATGTGGTGCGTTAAAAATAAAAACATAGTAAAGAAGTAAACCATCCAAAATTTTGGATAGTTCCAAGCAAGCATACATGTACGGTGCTGGGGACGGGAACGTGACTTTTTAAAAGTAAAAATAGTTCAGTATGATGGAAGGGTGAAGTGAAATGAAAGCTTACATTATTTTTATAAGTACTCCATGCCTAGATTTCTCCTTCTCCACTTGAAATTCCAGAAGAAAAAATGAAAAAGAAAAGGGATGCAATCCCAACCCTCCAAGCCATGCATCAATGTTTACCTATGGTCAATTTATAATTATAATTTTTTAATTTTATAAATTAAAATTTCCCTACAAAAAAATTTAAATATGATTAATGTCTTTTTGTTAAATATGATTATTATTAATTGCTTGAAGAAACAAAATAATGTTTTTGTGTCAAAAAGATTTATAAAAAGTATTATGCACAATAAATTTAGTTATAAATAATTCAGTGAAATAAGTTCTAAAAAATTCTCAAAACTGATCTTAAAATCTTTTATGTGGATTGAAAAAACTCAAAAGTATTTTCATTTTATTTAAAACTTTCATGGGATACATGTCATCGAACCTATGGATTGAAAATGATTCAAAATTATAACGTGACAAGCACAAGAGCGCATACCTATGGTAATAAAAAAATTTAATTGCAAAACATGTTTGGCCTATAAATGATTAAATGATAATTACTAAGCACAAAATCATAAATTATCCCAAAATATTTGCTCCAACAATTAATATTATTTTTTTATAAAATTATTTAATAATAATATAATGACAAAAAAATTATTGGGCGGGCATACACCAATCCTCTCTCTCTCTCTCTCTCTCTCACACACACACACACACACACATGGAGTATATATACATATATAAATATAGATAGCATTAATTGCAGACTACTTAAATAATAAAAGCCTACCCTAAGCCTAGATTTTCCTACGCAAATTAAAATTCATCTGGTTTCAATGTAATCAAATACGACCTGGCAAGCATGGACTGTCTCTCTCTCTCTTCCACCATGCAAAACTCGCTGGATCATCTAACAATTTTTGTAACACATCAATATGAGAAACAAAGTTTCCGCCGAACCATTATTTAATATTTTAATATAAAAAAATATAAAAAAAGAAAAACTCTTAGAAGTTGGATATAATAAGTTTTTATGGTAATGCATCTACGCCAGGTTTGCCTCTATTTATTTATTTACTTTAATTACTGCATTGTGTTTAAATTATTGCTCAAGAAAAGGTCTTGCATTTCAATATGTGTTTGGAAATTTTTTTTTGAGCTTCTAGTTATTTTTCCCTGTTTTTTTATTTTATTTTTTATTTCATTTTTATACTTGAAACATTAATACATTAGTTGATAAAAGTGGTTCCAATCTCATTTGCAGCAGGATCTTGAGAGACAAGGCCCTCGGCCTTCTAAGTTTTGCTACAATTGTAGTGGGTTTATATGGGTATTGAAGTGCCAAAGTATCTTTGATCTTTGTTTAATTTAGTTTTTGTTTAGGTAAACACAAAAGCAACTTAATATATTGACAATAAATAGATCAACGAATAACCCTTAGGGTGTAGCTCAGTTGGCAGGGCGGATGCTGGGAGTGCCTTTCACGAGGTCAGGGATACATCCCCTCCCAAGTTCGATTCCTGTGGCTAGCTCCTGAATTTACCATCTCTGTGGAGTTGTGGGGTCGGCTGCCATGGGGCATGGGATTAGTCACGCGGAACGTAAAACGGACGTGTGGACACCCGGCGATATTCTAAAAAAATAAAAATAAATAGATCAATGAATCCCCCATGGCATGGTGTGGTGACAAGACATTAGTAAGTAAGAAGAAACATCGGGAGTTTAATTTCAAGTAGATACACTCACGAAATCAACGGTACCTGTGGATGGTAAGAGTTTACTCTGTAAGCCAGCAGAGATCATGGATAGTGAGATTTTGGGCGAATAACCTTAATATTATATTATGTAACCCTATTTTTGCATTTTTCCAATGCATTGTGCTCATTGAAAAAAGCTCCTACCAAATACTTTGAATTATGTGGGACTAATTCTGTATCCACACAGAATTCTAAATTTTTTCGTGATTCAATAAATGTTAGAAGTATAATAATTTTTATTTTTATTTTTATTTTTTACGACAATACACCACATATTTATGTAAGCATAGGATTTATCTTCCATTTAATTTGTAAAGTCAAGATAAATATGGAATCACATATTTGCATTTAATTTGCAAAAATTCTAAATATTAATTTTCACTACGTGAAGTCAACCCAAGTCAAATTATTTATATTGAAGATCATGAAAAGGGTTTCACAAAAAGCGTTTCCGCACTTTGCATGTTGCAACATATATATAACTGTTATGTGTCATTTTTTACATTTGACAGTATTTAATTCTTTGGAGTAAAGGTCGAATCCTTCACTGTTTAGTTAAATAAAAGTTATTTTATTCATCTCAATTTAATTTGAAAAAGATATATGAATAAACTTCAAGAGTATAAAGTGTGCACAAGACACATGACTATACAAATGAAATGAAAATAATTAAATGTTATAAAAGTAAAATGAAAATAATCAATGATATATACAAAAGAAATAAAAATAATCAATACTATACAAATGAAATTAAAATAATCAATGATATACATACAAATGAAATGCAATGAAAATAATGCTAAACTACTCCGTGTCACAACGAGGTTGTCTCCGGGGTCGTGGTTGCTGCCATCTGTGTCTGACCTCTCCCTACTGGTCATCTACATCAGGTGTCCTATCCCGTTGTCCTAGATGTAGATCATCTCCACCAAAAGGTACTGCATAATCATCATCCATGCGAAGTACACGCGGTGAGAACTAATATGATGTCTCGGGACGAGAACGAGGCGGCATAGCGGGTGCATCGACCTCCTCCCCATCGAAAAGGTCGTCCAATAAAAATGACATCGATGGGGTAGCAGCAGAGTCAGATGGGGCATCAACCGGTCTACTCGATGGTCCGGTAATATCAGCTGCAGTGGAAGGCGCATACGGTGCTGACGGACTGAACACGTACTTCGCCTGTACAACCAGTGGCGAGGAGATGAGACTCATTGGACGACTAGAGGAGGCATGTCATCCTCCTCGTACTAGAGCTGGTCAACCTCCTCGTGTTGGTACATCAGGTCGACCTCCTCGTATTGGGATCCGTCGACCGTCCTCATGGACAAGGTCCAGTGCAGCACTCATCAATCGGTGGATCGTAGGATCGGATGAGATCTGGTCTGCCTCAATGACTATGTCAGCCTGCAGGATATGAAAATATTTGGATAATACATGCAAATCGTAACGTATACATAACAAAATGAATTGTGGGTTAAAGTGTAAGAACCCGAATCGTGATATATGGGTTTATTATGTAAAAGAGGGGTAAAAATGGAATTTGCACAAATTTCGTCGATGAGGCCATAATTCGTTGACAAAGGTAGAAGGATTTTCGTCGACGAAATTCAGAGGTTCGTCGACGAGGAAAATCCGAGAGGTTTGGAAAATTTAAATATCAGGGTTCGTCGACGAAATCGCTGTCTCATCGACGAAATCCCTGAAGACTTCGTCGATGAAGACACCAATTCGTCGACGAAGCCCCTCAGGTCAAAGGTCTTTATAAGGATATTTTAGTTTTCTTCTTCGCTAAGTTATGGAAATCCTCTCTCTCTCTCTCTCTCTCTCTCTCTCTCTCTCTCTCTCTCTAAGATTCGAAGCTTTCTCTTTCTCTCCTCAATTTCTTCATTGTTTGTCGCCTGAATCACAAATCCAACGTTACTATGAGGATCAGTGAAGGATTCTCTACATTTCTAGTGGATTGGAATCTCGTTTCGGAGGATTTTGGGTTTCGGGCTAAAATCGAGGTAAGGCTCGATTTCATTTCTGATTCAGTATATGTGTAGTAGTATGGATTGTAAGTATGTTATGTATTGTGGTTTGTAGGTTTTGGAGTCTCGGTTTGTAGTTTTGAGGACCGTAGAGTTCGTAGTTGGAATTCGGGTTAAGGTAAAGGGATTCTGTTTATATCAGTCCATTTTCGAAATCAGAATCGGTAAGCTTGTAGGCTACAATCATATGTATGTTTTGACTACTTATTTGGGGAAATCTATCGGGTAAAAATGCGGGATTTTTGGGTTACAGTTTTTCGGGAAAATTGAGGATTTCAGGTATCATCTCTACTTTCTTTGGAAAACCGCTTGTCATGTTTAAACTGTATTATTGAGATGACCATAATCCATACTTGCCTAAACTGTATACTTGAATTTGTAAATGATATGATTTGCCATAAACCAAATAAGTGTGGTAAGTTTGTACGTATGTATTTTGTTCCAGATATTTGTGAAACAACTATGTGGCATCTTATTACCATACGCTGAAATGTATAGGAACGTGAGTTCCAAAATGATTTCAGGTTTTGTGAAATCGGCTAGTGGCGGCTAATTACTATACACCAAAATAGCTATATGGCGGCTAATTACCGTATGCTACACCATGTACAGATTAACTACTGTGGGCAAGAGTGGCCGGCTCTATATCCGGGATGTGAAATATCACTAGTATGTTCTGGCTGGTCACCGGTGGGTGTGATCTACACCGTATGTAGCAATGGATTCACAGTGGGCCTAGGTCGTCGCAGCGCAGTTGTACATGTGGCAATGTAATCGGGGTGAGACTAGGTAACCTTGTATAGTTGCATATGTAGCAATGGATTCACTATTGGGCCTGAGTCGTAGATATTCGTAGTTGCATGTGTAGTAATGTAATCGCTGTGAGACTAGGTGACCTTGTGTAGTTGCATATGAAATAATGGATTCACTATTGGGCCTTGATCGTCGCAGCGTAGTTGCGTATGTAGCAATGTAATCGCTATGAGATGAGGTGATCTTGTGTAGTTGCGAACTAGTGTGAGGACACTGACCGTATGTATGTATGTATGTATTTGGGTATCGTATGAACTGGAATGGTTTTTGTGAAAATACTGGGACTGTTTTGAAACTGTACGAATTGTTTCAAATGTATCGTATGCATAGTGTTATGAAGTATGTAAAATGACACTGGTATGCCGCACACTAATATAACCTGTTTTCTCCCTTACCGAGAGGTGTCTCACCCCGAATATATACAAATATTTTTGAAGTCCTTCGGGTAGCCAAAACTAGCATCCTAACATCCGGAAGCAAGGGGTGTTGTTTAGCTACTACTAGTGCCTGATAGGTACGAGTTTTTGTAACCGGATTATTGTGATGGATTTTGTAGACGCCCGTAGTATCTATGGTATCCTTCGGGATGTATATCCTTGTATGGTATAGACTCTGGTATGGTACATTTTATGTATATAAGGACCGTATTCTGCTACATATTTTGGTGAGTATGGACATATGTATGTATGTATATAGGGCATCCATTCGCCCCACGGGGTCGGACCCTCTTTGTATGTGGTATCATGTATGTTTTAATTGATACAAAGACAGATTAGGTTACTAAATTCACCCTCGGTTCCTATTTTCGGGTTCGGGCTGTGACAGCTTGGTAACAGAGCTAACCACGTTGTTAGGTCTTGTAGACTTGGTTAGGAGTATTGATGTGTACATACCAGAGTATAGGATGCGGGAAATGGGTAGTGATGGTTGAGGGTTGTTCTGTTGCTAGATCGGGATGTGTCGGCGGTATTTCGTGTTTTTCCTGGAATGACGATTCCAGTAAAGGTAGGGCAGACCATTGATGGATTCGTGTCGGTGTGACGGGACGGGCTTAGACCTGTAAGAGTAATAGTTGACATGATTAGGTCTATGATTGTGTTAACTACGTACGATATAGGAATTCTAACTGATTCCTATTTTGTTTTTAGAATGGGGCCCAAGGATAATAACTTGGAGAGTGGCTCTGAGGAGACGGCAAGCGATGAGTCTCCTTCTGTATTTGGTGGTTTAGTGAGACAGGTGATCCGAGAGATTGGGCGGAGTGTTAGGAAACATGAGAGCTCTCCTATAGATGCAGGGTGTACCATCGAGAGGTTCACACGCATGCACCCTCCGACATTCACTGGAGGACCTGATCCGATAGTGGCGGAGGACTAGGTCAAGAAGACTGAGAGGATTCTAGATGTCCTCCACTACACTGATGGGTAGAAGGTCTTGTACGCTACCTTCTAGCTGACTGGGGAGGCAAAGCGATGGTGGACGACAGTGAGGCTAATGGAGAGGTAGAGAGCTGATCCATCTAGTATGACGTGGGCCCGCTTCAAGGAGGTATTTTTCCAGAGATACTTTTTGGTCTCCACTCGGGATTCGAAGGCGGATGAGTTTTCGGGCCTGACATAGGGAACTTTGATGGTACAAAGGTATGCTTCCAGATATATCGAGTTATCTCGATTTGTTCCGTACGTGGTTCTGAATAAGCACGAGTAGTCTCGGAGGTTCGAGAGGGGCCTGAGGAAAGACATCCACCGTCTTGTGGGGATGCTACAGATCCATAAGTTCTCTGTCCTGGTGGATAAAGCCACCATAGTTGAGACCGACCTTCGGGGAGATGAGGTAGTGCAGGTTCAGGGGAAGAGGCCAGTATCTTCTGGTCCTCATAGTGGTCTTGGGGAGATTCAATGGAAGAAGAAGAAGAATTACAGTTCTGGGTATCGACAGAACACCGAGCGGTTGAGTTCTCAGGGGGATCCATCCTCTGCACTTTGCGCCAAGTGTCGTAAATGGCATGATGGTGAATGTTGGCCATTCTGGGGTGTCTACTACAACTGTGACGAGACAGGCCACATGGCGAAGAGCTGTCAAGAACAGAGGAGAATTATGCCTGCACAGAGGCAGAACTGTGGGAGTAATCAGATGCCTCGAGGGAACTACCAGGCAACCACGACTCCAGTGAGAGTATATTCACTTACTCCAGCAGATAGGGAACATGCTGGGAACGTGGTGACAGGTACCATATTATTGCTTTCGAATAGAGCTGTTGTTTTATTTGATTCGGGGGCAACCCATTCGTTCACATCTACTAGATTTGTGAAATTGTGTGGGGTTGAAACCCAACTTTTGGATGAATGTTTGGCTGTTGCTACATCGGCTGGGAGTATAATGATCTGTAGTAAGGTGTTAGGAAATTGCTCGATTGTGATTCAGGAGAGACTGCTACCAGCGAATCTTGTAGTATACGACATGTCGGGTTTCGACGTCATACTGGGAATGGATTGGTTGTTCTCCAGTTATGCGGTGATTGACTGTCGGAAGAAGGTAGTAGTGTTCAGACCTCTTGGGAAGCAGGAGTATGAGTTTGTAGGATCGTGTGTGCGTACGATGCCACAGATTTTATTAGCATTACAGGCGAGGAGGTTACTCTTGGATGGTTGTCAGGGGTACCTAGCTTCTGTGTAGGAATCGTCTCGGAATGAGTTGAGGCTCGAGGACATTTGGGTAGTCAGCGAGTTTCTGGACGTGTTTCCAGATGATTTACTCGGTTTACCTCCAGATCGTGAGGTGGAGTTTGCGATTGAGTTGTTGCCTAGCAAGACACCGATCTCTAAAGCTCCGTACTAGATGGCTCTAGAAGAACTTCGGGAGTTGAATGAGCAGTTACAGGAACTATTGGACCAAGGTTTTATTTGACCGAGTGTTTCGCCTTGGGGAGCTCCAGAATTATTTGTGAAGAAGAAGGATGGGTCGATGCATATGTGCATTGACTATCGTGAGATCAACAAAGTGACGGTGAAGAACAGTTACCCTTTGCCTCATATAGATGATCTTTTTGACTAGTTGCAGGGAATGCGGGTATTTTCAAAGATCAACTTACGGTCAAGATATCATCAGGTGAGGGTTAGAGCGGAGGATGTAGCGAAGACTACTTTCCAAACCAGATACAACCACTATGAATTCTTCGTTATGCCGTTCGGGTTGACCAATGCACTGGTGGTGTTCATGGATCTGATGAACAGGGTTTTCCATGAGTGCCTGGATCGATTCATGGTGGTATTCATTGATGACATTCTGGTATACTCGAGGAGTATGGAAGAGCATGTGGAACATTTGAGGTTAGTGTTGCAAATTCTGCGAAAGAAGAAGCTGTATGCTAAGTTGAAGAAGTGTGAGTTCTGGTTGAATCAGGTCGTGTTCTTAGGCCAGTGGTGTTTGAGGGCGGTATCTCCGTTGATCCTAACAAGATTGAAGTTGTGGTCGACTGGGTTAGACCAAAGGGTATGCAAGAGGTTCGGAGTTTTCTAGGACTGGCGGGTTACTATCATCGGTTCGTGGAGGGTTTCTCTAAATTTTCTAAACCTCTGACACAATTGACTAGGAAAGGAGTGCAGTGTGAGTGGACTAGTGATTGCGAGCAGTGTTTTCAGGAGTTGAAGCATCGGCTGGTTACTACTCTAGTTTTGACCATTCTTTCAAGGGATGGGAGTTTTGTGATTTATAGCGACGCGTCCCTGAAGGGTTTGGGATGTGTGCTTATGCAACAGGGTAAGGTGGTAGCTTATACTTCTCAGTAACTTAAAGAGTGTGAGAAGAATTACCCTACGCAAGATTTAGAGTTAGCTGCTGTTATTTATGCCTTGAAGATTTGGCGACACTACCTGTACCATGTTCAGTGTGAGATTTTCACTAACCACAAAAGCCTCAGGTACTTTTTCACACGGAAGGAGCTGAATATGAGGCAGAGGCGGTGGTTAGAGTTGATTAAGGACTACGATTGCACGAATAGTTATCACCCAGGAAAGGCTAATGTGGTAGTAGATGTGCTGAGTCAGAAGTCAGAGCATGTAGCAGTAACTGCAGCTGTAGCTCAGCATCATGTTAGAGGAGATCTGGAAAGCCTTAGTGTAGAGTTGGTGTCTGGTGATCGTCAGACTTTCATTGCTAGCTTGGTGATCCAACCGACCTTGTTTGAGCATATTAAAGCTGCGCATGCTAGTGATGCGGAGTTAACTGAGATTATGGAGAAAGTGCAGTAAGGTTTGGTTGCGGATTTTAACATCTCGGATAGAGGTGTGTTGAGGTTTGGGACCAGACTGTATGTTCCAAATGACGATGAGATCAGATGGATGATTCTGGAAGAAGCGCATCGTTCTTTATATACAGTACATCCGGGTAGTACAAAGATGTATCGGGATTTGCGCGAGTCCTTCTGGTGGAGTGGTATGAAGAGGGATATTGCCCGGTTCGTGGAGCAGTTTCTGACGTGTCAGAAAGTAAAGGCAGAACATTAGAGACCAGCAGGGTCGTTGCAGCCTTTGCCTATTCTAGTGTGGAAGTGGGAGCACATTTCCATGGACTTTGTTACCGGATTGCCATCAGCACTTTACGGGCAGAATGCGATTTGAGTAATTGTGGACAGGTTGACGAAATTTACTCACTTTGTACCTATGAAGGTCAGCTACCCTTTGAGTAGGCTAGCTGATATGTACGTGCATGAGATTGTGAGAATGCATGGGGTACTGGTGTCCATTGTTTCAGATCGGGATCCGAGGTTTATTTCTCAATTTTGGAAGAGCTTGCAGGAAGCACTGGGGATGAAACTTACTTTTAGTATAACGTTCCACCCCCAGACTGATGGGCAGTAAGAGAGGACGATACAGATCTTGGAAGATATGTTACGGGCTTGTGTATTGGACTTCAGTGGTAGTTGGATTCAGTTTCTGCCACTAGTGGAGTTTGCCTATAACAACAGCTTCCAGGCTAGTATAGGGATGGCACCATTTGAGGCTTTGTATGGTCGGAGGTGTCGATCTCCTTTGTATTGGGATGAGGTCGGTGAACGTCAGGTTTTAGGACCTGAACTTGTACAGTAGGCGTCTGAGAAGGTAGGTTTGATCCAGGAGAGGATTAGATCGGCTCAGAGTCGGCAGAAGAGTTATGCGGATGTTTCCGCCGTGAGTTGGAGTTCGAGGTAGGGGGTAAAATATTCCTTAGAATCACTCCGATGAAGGGAGTGATGAGATTCAGAAGGAAGGGCAAGTTGAGCCCAAGGTATATCAGACCATTCGAGGTATTTGAGCGAGTAGGTTCGGTAGCCTACAGAGTTGCACTACCCCCAACATTCTCGAGGGTCCACGATGTGTTTCACGTATCCATGTTGAGGAGGTATGTGTTGGATCCTTCACATGTTATTAGTTATGATGAGTTGGAAATTGGGGATACTTTAGCATATGAGGAGATACTTGTTCAGGTTCTGGATCGTAAAATTTAGAAGCTTCGTACCAAAGAGATACTATTAGTGAAGGTATTGTGGCGGAACCACGAGGTTGAGGAAGCTTCTTGGGAACTAGAGACGGAAATACGCTGGAAGTATCCGCAATTGTTCTGAGTAGTATGTGAATAGCAGGGTGGTATGAGTGTGTATGTATGTATGTAATCCTTTGCTATCGTATTGTATTTGGTGGTTAGTCTCTAGGAGAGTCCTGTTGTATTGTAAGCTCCTGAGACCACGTATGTATGTAACCACGGTATTCCTCTGCCATAAGTGAGGTTATGTATGTGTATGTATTGTAACTGGGCTGCGAATAAATGACCGCTGTATTCTCTAGAGTTTGTATGTATGTATGTATTGTAATGGGGCTGTGTATAAATGGCCACCGTATTCTCTAGAGTATGTATGTATGTATCGTAACACGGCCGCGTATAAATGGCCGCCATATTCTCTAGGGTGTGTATGTATGTATCGTAAAGGGACTGCGTATAGATAGTCACCGTGTCACCTTAGAGTATGTGTGTGTGTAGTAGTATGAATGTGATTGTAAAGAGAGGTTGTAAGAACTAAATGGCGATATATGGGTTTATTATGTAAAAGAGGGGTAAAAATGGAATTTGCACAGACTTCGTCGACGAGGCCATAATTCGTCGACGAAGGTAGAAGGATTTTCGTAGACGAAATTCAGAGGTTCATCGACGAGGAAAAGCCGAGAGGTTTGGAAAAATTTAAATATCAGGGTTCGTTGACGAAATCCCTGAAGACTTCGTCGATGAAGACACCAATTTGTCAATGAAGCCCCGCGGGTCAAAGGTCTTTATAAGGATATTTTAGTTTTCTTCTTGGCTAAGTTATGGAAATCCTCTCTCTCTCTCTAAGATTCGAAGCTCTCTCTCTCTCTCTCTCTCTCTCTCTCTCCTCGATTTCTTCGCTGTTTGTCGCCTGAATCGCAAATCCAACATTACTACGAGGATCAGTGAAGGATTCTCTACGTTTCTAGCGGATCGGAATCTCGTTTCAGAGGATTTCGGGTTTCAGGCTAAAATCGAGGTAAGGCTCGATTTTCATTTCTGATTCAGTATATGTGTAGTAGTACGGATTGTAAGTATGTTATGTATTGTGGTTTGTAGGTTTTGGAGTCTCGGTTCGTAGTTTTGAGGACCGTAAAGTTCGTAGTTGGAATTCGGGTTAAGGTAAGGGGATTCTGTTTATATCAGTCCATTTTTGAAATCAGGATCGGTAAGCTTGTAGGCTACGATCATATGTATGTTTTGACTACTTATTTGGGGAAATCTATCGGGTAAAAATGTGGGATTTTTGGGTTACAGTTTTTCGAAAAAATTGGGGATTTCGGGTATCATCTCTACTTTGTTTGGAAAACCGCTTGTTATGTTTAAACTGTATTATTGAGGTGACCGTAATCCATACTTGCTTAAACTGTATACTTGAATTTGTAAACGATATGATTTTTCGTAAACCAAATAAGTGTGGTAAGTTTGTATGTATGTATTTTGTTCCAGATATTTGTGAAATAGCTATGTGGCGGCTTATTACCGTACGCTGAAATGTATAGGAACGTGAGTTCCAAAATGATTCTAGGTTTTTTGAAATCGGCTAGTGGAGGCTAATAACTGTATGCTAAAATAGCTATGTGGCAGCTAATTACCGTATGCTGTGCTGTGTATCAGTTAACTACCGTGGGCGAGAGTGGCCAGCTCTATATCTGGGGTGTGAAATATCACTAGTATGTTTCGGATGGTCACCGGTGGGTGTGATCTATACCGTATGTAGCAATGGATTCACAGTGGGCCTAGGTCGTCGTTGCGTAGTTGTACATGTGGCAATGTAATTGGGGTGAGACTAGGTGACCTTGTGTAGTTGCGTATGTAGCAATGGATTCACTATTAGGCCTAAGTTGTAGATCTTCGTAGTTGCATGTGTAGTAATGTAATCGCTGTGAGACTAGGTGACCTTGTGTAGTTGCGTATGAAGCAATGGATTCACTATTGGGCCTTGATCGTCACAGCATAGTTGCGTATGTAGCAATGTAATCGCTGTGAGACGAGGTGACCTTGTGTAGTTGCGAACTAGTATGACGACACTGACCGTATCTATGTATATATGTATGTATGTATGTATTTGGGTATCGTATGAACTGGAATGGTTTTTGTGAAAATACTGGAACTGTATGGAATTGTTTTGAAACTGTACGAATTGTTTCAACTGTATCGTATGCATAGTGTTATGAAGTATGTAAAATAACACTGGTATGCCACACACTGATATAACCTATTTTCTCTCTTACTGAGAGGTGTCTCACCCCGAATATATACAAATGTTTTTCAGGTCCTTCGGGTAGCCGAAACTAGCATCCTAGCATCCGGAAGCGAGGGGTGTTGTTTAGCTACTATTAGTGACTGATAGGTACGAGTTTTTGTAACCGGGTTATTGTGATGGATTTTGTAGACGCCCGTAGTATGTATGGTATCCTTCGGGATGTATATCCTTGTATGGTATAGACTCTGGTATGGTACAGTTTATGTATAGAAAGACCGTATTTCGCTGTGTATTTTGATGAGTATGGACGTATGTATGTATGTATATATGGCATCCTTTCACCCCACGGGGTCGGACCCTCTTTGTATGTGGTATCATGTATGTTTTAATTGATACAGAGACAGGTTAGGTTACTAAATTCACCCTCGGTTCCCATTTTTGGGTTCGGGGCGTGACATAAAGTCTTCTTACGAGGCTCAAATATACAGCAGCAGTCCTGTCAACGAAGCGGCGTGTGATGGACCTATACCAAGTGAAGTATGGGTCATCTGGACGCATCGAACTTTCCTCCGCCACTCCTGGTACTATGTAGTCTCGTCGATGCTCCCACGCAGTGACAAATATCGCGTGCGTAGTTGACCAGTCTGTGACCCCTCAACCGCGCCCATCCATGCCATGGAGGTCATCCCCAACTATATCTACCCCCGATGTAAGAAATCGGTCGGGAATGCCCTGTTGATACCCGAACTGTCGCATGGCTCGATCGAGGAGATATCACTCGATAATATGAAAGCATATGAGTGGCACTTGGGCTACTTACAGGTCACTCCCGTCTGCATAGTCAGGAGGCAGGTCAGCTAGAATCTCAGCCGTGTAGGGCGTCTATAGGAACTGCACTTAGACATAAACAGAAGTTAAGCGAACTATAAATAACTGAAAGAAAGAAAAAGAATAGTGCTATACTTTAATTTGTTTATACCTCATGCTCCCGGTGCATGTCCAACTCGAACCTATACCAGGGCAATGTGTGAAGCGCAACCATTGGTGCCCTCAAGTCATCCCTCTATCTGTATAAGATTAGTTCATTTTAAGCACTTAGTTTACAATTCGGGCATACGAGGTCCGAATCAAGTGGGGTGAATTCCAATTGATCAACTTAGTTACACAAGTGTGTCCTTTTTTTACACTATGTCCAAATGTTAGATCATTTTGCTATAAAATCATTTTTAATCATAGTATATGCATATATGTTCAAACATTGTAATGTACTAGCTAAATTCTTGTATAATTATTATTTTGTAGGGTTTGCAGCAGTCAGAACACTACGACAATGCCACGCACTATAGTCAAGTAAGATGCGCGTGCAGCTTTTGACTTTTCCTATATTTCTTTTTATATGAACATAATTAGTTTGTATATTTGAATTTGAAATTGTATTTGGATGTATTTAAATTCTGAACAATTGTATTTGAAATTTTAATAATTTATGAATGTTTTAGTAATTCTGGTTTAGTTTTATGTATGCTGAAATGTGATTACAGGTTCTTACAAGAATTTACAAAAAATAAAAATAAAAATTAATTTTTTCAAAGTATTAGTGACAGTTTGAATAACCGTCTCTAATAATAGCTGGGTGCAGTATTAGTGACGATTTCTAAACCGTCCTTAAAGGATAAAATCGTCACTACAGATTTAGCTTGTTCTGGGTTCAAATTGGTCACTAAAAGCACAACATTAGTAACGAATTTTATAATCGTTACTAATATTATATTATTAGTGACAATTTTAATAACCGTCACTAATAGTGTCATATTAGTGATGGTTATTAAAACCGTCACTAATACTTTGGCTTTAGTGACAAATTTGAGTAGAGAATATGTATGATTTATAGTGACGGTCTTACAATATTAGTGACGGTTGTATTCCGTCACTAATACTATAATATTAGTGACGATATGAATTGTTCGTCTCTAATAATTATTAGTAGCCGTAGATATAGAGGCAAAGTTAGACTCGTCACTAATACTGATCGAACCGTGACTAATACTATTAGTGGTGATTTTTTGATTATTAGTGATAGTTTAAAATCCTCACTAATAACCTTATTTTTTGTAGTGCCTTATACACCCACACGACCATTTTTCTACACGCAGCATATCCACTTCCATCATTGTGTTCAAAGCTTGATTGAAGGACTTACGACGTGATCTAAGCTCATGGTGAACAAGTTCAAGTCATCTGACGATTTTCTTGGGTAAGCTTGTTACTTTTCTTAAAACCCTTGTTGATTGTGAAGCCTTGCTTGAAGCCTGGCAACCCTTCTTAAAATAGCCCCTTGAATCCCTAAATTTTCTTAAAATCCCGTGTGTGTTCAAGTGACCAAAGGCCTAGGTTCAATCAACTGAACTGCTTCCAGTTCAGAAATTCTGTTTCTAAAATCTTCAGGCGATTGAGCCCTGAGTTCAAGTGATTGAAGACCAGTGAACCTTTAGTTTTCAATATTTATATCACTTGCTAACGTCAATAGTGAGAATATTGACTTGTTAATGTACAACTTATATTCTTGAATTTTGAAATAGCATCTTTTCCGCATAAAACTTGATTCTTTTATAAATGACATTTGGGACTTAATTTTTGGATAATGCATACACCTTTTAAAAAACCTTGCAATATGTGAATCGTAACATAATTTACGATGTTTATGTTTGGGTTGATTGAATTCTAAAATTACAATGTTTACGTGTATGTGCTTGCTTGAGGGTTGATTGTAGGACTAAACCGGCCATATCCATACTACATCAAATATGATGAATAGATGACTGATAGAACTAGAAGCGCAGTGGATCAATTAGGAAAGTTACTAGACAAAATAATCTACTTTTTAGAGAATCTACTTTTAATTTTTCTAGTTTAAGAGATCAAAATTCTAGATGACACCCATGTGATAAGATCCACTTTAGTAGATGGTAGTCATACACTTGTCCAAGAATCTTATCATCTTATTCCCTAAAATCTTATCTTGTTCTTTCTTTAATATGTTTATTTAAAGGAGACTAGTTCCTTGAGGAAAGACAAGGAAGACTATATCCACCTCTTTCTCGTGTGTGTATGTGTGTGTGTGTGTTTTTTAAGTGTTAGAGTGTTTCCCTTATTATTCATTTTGTTTTATGTTGTTTTAAAATGTGGCTTGTTGTAGAGTGCCTTATAATATATATTTTTTCTAAGTATTCCATGCGATCAATGTTGTTTTGATTTTCCATTATTCTTGTGATTTCATTGGTTCGTATCAAAGCCAACAAGAATCAAGGAAGACTCAATCTACTGTGATGAAAGTAATTAATGTTTGTGCTCATTTATAGTTATATGTTTTTTTAGAATGATCTTTAAATTTTATATTTGCAAATAGGCCCTAGATTACCACATATGTCATTTACTTCAGCCCTTTCAATATTTTTCCTATGTTGAGGTGTCACATTCACCAATTCATAGGCAATGTGACGTCATGTAAATGCTTATGTGGACATGTAAACACTGAAGCATATTTGTCTTTAGAATCTTAGAATGCTTTGTAAGAGTTATATTTCAAAATGTTCTAAGTGATCAAATGTTGTCTTAATTTCATGTTATTCTTATGATTTGTTCTATTGTTATTAAAGGTACTAAGAATCAGGAAAGACCCAATCTACTGTAATAAAGGTAATTAACTATAAAATAAGTCTTTTTAATTTTTTTTTTTTTAATGTTTATACATGTTTATAATTTTGTTTTTTAAAGAGCGTTCTTCAAATATTATACTTACAAAGAGTCTTGGTTTACCACTTGTCATTTGTTCCAACTATCCAACATTTGCCTCGAGGCCCATGACAGATAACCGTTGACCCTACAATATAAACTATTCATAAGAGCACAAAACCCTATAAAAAAATAAGCCCTTCCATGGAACAATGTGATCCTTTCACATCAAATTCTCTTATTCAATGAAAATATTCAAAATAGTGAATTTCACCAAGACACATAATAAATTTACTATTTAAAGTCTTATGGAAAGATTTGATGAGAGGGCCATGTGGGTGGATGGAATTTTTCCAAGGACCCCATAATGCTGGTCGCTGTGCAGCCTGGACCGCTCATCTGTGTATGGGCCCATGTCTATGGATGTCTCAGATTAGTTGACTGAGCTACCAATACCTGGAGCCACGGGCAATTCCTGAACAGAAGCTGTCGCTGCTGGCGTGAATTGTATTGTATGAATGGTCCACGTTCCAGGCCCCATAAGAACAGTATAAACGTTTCACTGAGATGCTCCGGAGCAGGGAATGGAAACAACGAAAAAGAGCAAAGACCAAAACAGTAATCTTTTTCAGCCTTTGATTTCGAATCCGACCAGGTTTTGAGGGAGCCAATTAATTCCTGGAAGTTGAAATTCCATTTGTCGGTGCTCTTTTTCAGAGTTGAGATTTGGATTTGGTGGGTAGTCTCTTATAATCCTCTTCTGTTGCCAAGCCTAAACTAGTGAACAGAAAATTCATGATCTATCAGACCCTGAATTCTTTTTTTTTTTGGGACAAACCAAAGTAAAACATCTGAAGTGCTTTTTAGATGTTTTATTTATGCACTAATATGGTGAAACCGAACACATGCATAATAATCTTTTTAGATGTTTTATTCATGCTCTAATATGGTGAAACCCATCACATGCATAATATTGTTGATGTTGTGAACAAGCTAGCAACATGAAGGAAGGTTTAGAGGGACTTTTGAGCACATTTTGCGATCAAATGATTCAAGTGGTCTCATCAAAATTTCTGCTTCAGCTAAAGACACTGCCACGAGTTTTTTTTTTTTTTTTTTTTTTTGGGGGGGGGGGGGGGGGGTGGGGTTGTGGGAGTTTATTGTTGAAGGTAAAGTTCAATTGAACAAATTATATAATTATTAAAAAAGAAAAAGGTGAAGTTGTCTAATAAGAGTATTTAAGGTGAGAATCATCTTTATACAATTCACGTTGTAAGAATCATCTTTGTACATCTCAGGTTATAAGAATGATCTCTATACGATTCTCAAGTCAACATATGTACCACTTTCTCATGTTAAAGGGTAGTCATGGTTCATGTGAAATTCATTGTTATCTTCACCTTGAAAGAAAATGATTTATACCTAATAACCTACCGAAAAAGAGCGAATAGTGGAAATGTTATAGCCAAATCTTCAATTTCCAAACCAGAAGGATCTAGCACTTGGTTCTTCAACCAAACAAACCCTTCATCCTTATTCTTCCCTTAGCTTCTTGTTAATTAATCACTGAGGTACGTGCCTATTAGTACATGTCACCAGTATCATGCAAGATCTAAACCTTCATTTAGCAATGGTTTTCACACCAACAACTAGTTCATTCTTATTGTCCTCAAGGAAGAAAAGAAGACCCATCGTGGACGGAAAAATTAGACAATAGCTGTGGAGGGCTTGCTTGACTATGGCTGCGCTGATGATCGAAGGAGATGATCAAAGAGGGGTTATAGTACTCAACATGGGCAATGTCCTTAAGACTAGGATTGCCCTGTCCTCGAGTAGTTTGACCATTCGAATTTTCAAGAGACAACGAGTCCTTAGTGATGGAATTGCATTGTCGTGGCTGCGTTTGGTAGAAAACCTTGGAAACTACTAGTTCTCCCTCCTTTTCTTCTTCATTATCGCCAAGGTGGTATTGATGCATTACCCAATTTGTTTTCTCAGGCTTTCTTTGTTTTCCGTAATTGGTGTATAGCACAAGAATTTTCTTATATCCTTTCGCCTTGCCGCCAATAATTACTGACCTTGTCTTCCCTGTTTTGTGCCACCGAGTTTCGCTACCTTCCGCTATGTCTGTGTGAACCTTTCTTCGTTTCCTAGTTCCTGTTGTGTACGCCTTGGAAGGCCGATGGAAGAAATGGCGGATTAGGCCATCCTTACTTACTCCTACATGAAAAAATGAAATAATGAAAATGTTTTTTTTTTAATATTTGATTACTCAAAAAAGAGTGTAAAGAAAATAAAATTATAGAGTAATTCAATTAAAAAAAATTTGATTTTATCTACATATTATTAAAGTATTTTTCTTAATTTTTAGTCATATAAGAACAAATTATTAATTTTACTCATATTTGATTTGATATAAAATACAGTAAAAATATTTTTTTTCCTTTTCTTTTCTTTCAAAACAAAATCCTAAATTCATACGTATGGTGAATGTTAACCCGTGCTTACAAATTAAAGTAACATTGGCAATGTCTATGGAGGGTTTCTTCAAAAACAAGCGGTGCATTACATCCAATCAAGTGATAGATAAATGAGCGTGACATTGATTGTGTTTCCCATGAATTCTTCTCTTAAAAGATTAAAATAAAAACTGCACTTTGTTATAAATTGCAATCACCTGGCAACTTCTGAGGATGCGTGTAGCAGATACCATCCTCACCTTCCAGTGTAGGGATGAACTCATCAATGAGAGGATGAAGCTTATGACCATCAAATTGGATCTTAGCCTCCAAATGCTCAAGAAGCTCTTGATCAGTAGGATCAAACTTCACGCCCGCTGGTAGCCCCGGCAGATCCTGAATTCCATGCTATTTTAATTCAAACCCAGAGGCCAAAAACACAATCAAAATCCAGTAAAGTATGCGTGTGAGTGCGTTTGTGTGTATATATATATAATAAGAAAATATCTGTCTCATTAATTGGAAACGCACAAGAACTTGAAAAGAAAAAATGAATTAATTCGAAGGAATGGTAATGGAAATTAACCTGTTGGGATTTGATGTGGTGACCACATGAGGGGCAACTTGTGGTTTGAGTACATGTGTTGGGACGTTGCTTATCGCGAGCAATAACAGTATTAATATTGCTATTATTATTTGAAGATGGCACCTGCAGGCTTCTGTCGGTGGCTTGATCCTCGCTGCAGCCATTGCACCAAGTCATTCTCTCTTTATTTTCCTCTTGCACGTATTAAATGCTCATTCAATTCTTCCGCTGGCTATTCTTTGTTGGCGGTTATACTATTATATGTATCTTACCCTCATAATATTTATATAATGTAGGCAATTCTAACCGAAAGAGAACACACAGAAGAAAATAACAAGTTGTCTACCTAGATCTCTTTTGAAGAATGTTTGGGCTCAGGCCCCAGTTCATCTTCCTGAGCATACAGGGAAGCAGCAGGTTTCTTTCTTCACTTTTTGGTATTCCCACAATGAGAGAGAGAGAGAGAGAGAGAGAGAGAGAGAGAGAGAGAGAGAGAGAGAGAGAGAGAGAGAGACGGTACCTAAAAAATAAAAGATGGGATATTGAAAATCCAGGAAACATAATAGGTTCCAAAGAAGCAGAGAGAAGCTGCTTGCTTGGATCTCAAGTTTGGCTGGGCTTATATTGATTAATTAATACTTTTTATTGGGTACGTCATTAGGTAACACATGTAGGGCAGTAAATGTAATTTTGTGCGCTTTTACACTCTTTCTTAAATTTAATGAGAACATTATAGATTAGAAAGTATTGAGTAGAGATGGGGCAAGCCTGCTGCTGCTTCACCACCACCTCACAGAGAGAGAGAAGAGAGAGAGAGAGAGAGAGAGAGAGAGAGAGAGAGCAGTTCCAATGTCATCCTAGAGTGTACATAAAGCTAACATTTGGAGACCGTGTTCAGGTATCTATGTAAATACAGAGAGAGAGAGAGAGAGAGAGTAACCCAACCATACTCAAATCTGATTTTTCATGTAGACTTCTCATAGAAAGCAAGAAACTTCACACTAATAAATGGAAAGTATAATAAATGGAAAATAAATGACCTATATTGCTCAGAAACATATTCCTTTCTCAGCTTGTACTTATAATACTTTTTCTTTAGTTTCCCACATTTTCCCAAAACCCACACAAAAACTCTAGTGATGCATGTTCGGTCCATGTACATATATATATATACAAGAGACTGTTTCTGCATGCATTTCCTTTTTTTTTTCTTAGTTTTTTGTTTTAAGCTGGTAAGAACTCATTGATCTGGTCAAATGTTTTTTTTTTTTTAAATTTAATTTACTTGGTAAAGGTTTTGTACATTAATTAATAGTTGTAAATAAAAATATTATCTAATATATATACACACATGCGCACGGCGACAAGCTATACGTTTTCTTTGTTTTGATAAGAATCAAAATTATATAAAAAATAAAAATATTAATTGTGCATATAAATATATATATATATAATTAAAAGTTTTAAAAGATTTTATTAAATTATTTATATACATCCATAATTTGTAAATTTTGAGAATAAATATAATTTATAAGGCTGAGAATATTTTGAAAACAAAGAAAAGTAAAAATGTTGATTGAAAATAATCACCTCTCGCTTTTATCTTTTTTGTGATGATAGTAGTGATAATTCCATTAATAAAAATGAGAATTTTATAACCTTTCATTCAAACGAATTAACGAAATGCGGCTTGCGTGTTGTTCTTACAATTGCTTCTCCCAATGATCACGAGCAATGCATTACAAGAGCAGGGTCCTGGGGCATGAAATGAAATTATTTCCCCTTAATCGAAATGATACGTCATTTTCACCATAAAATAAAAAATAAAAATAAAAACAATAAAAAAAAAAAAAACATAGGAAAAAAGCGTCAAAGCAAAACAAGCTACCTCTACAGTCAAGATACTCTTCGTGAAATGTACACTATGCATGCCATATCTCAATGCTTAAACATCTCTGCTTTTTCTACGGCAATGCCCCAAATAAAAATTTTTTTAAAAAATTAGAAAACCAAAACGGAAATCGGGATCCACCTCCTTCAATTCTTCTACTTTAAGCTACTGAAGTCCCTCCACTTAATGTTAGGTCCAAATTTTTTATTTTTTTAAAAGGCCCAATTTTTATTTTGGTTAATAACTCATTTCTAGAAGCCTATTAGGGCTTACCATTTATAAGACTGATGTACTGTTAGAGAGACTTAAGAGGAGATACAAAATAGTGAGGCTGTTTTAAAACAAAGAGGAGTTGCAGAACTTCAATGAGAATAGTTTTGGTCAAGCAGTTGATTAGTGAGTCTTTTGCGATCTAATTTGGCTGATATTTTTACCGTATGTTCAAGACTCGTCGACTTTCAATCTAAATGGTGAAGATCTATTTTGGAATTTTGGAGACCTAGATTTTGTAGTCATAGCTGCTCTTTTGGGTGGTATCTTGCAAACTCACAATTTATTTGTGATTCTTATATATATATATATATATATATATATATATATATATATATATATATATATATTTATTTAGGAATTTTTTTTTAGCAATTATGAAGGGGATTTGGAGAGAGGAAGTCAAGAACCTTTGAAGACTTATAAAAGGAAGCTCATTTGGTTTTACACAAGATATTGCAAGATATTTTTCTATGGTCTAGGACTTATTTAATTCTGCATAATCTCACCTAGAATGACTTTGTTTCTTTATATGTGGAAATTGACATGTAATGTTGATATGTTTCTTGTTACTTGCTTGCTATCATAGTTGTCTTTATTGAATGAAATGCATTTTACCTATCAAAAAAAAAAAAATGTAGGGTTAATGGACGTATCAAAGGAGTAGTGTACTATATAGCAGATGGACATAAACTTAAACTACAATGGTTACTTTTTATATGAAAAGCTTTTAGTTGCCCTGCAAACGAAAGCAAACAAATAATGCACCAAACTCCTTGGTATAGCACATAGGGTAGGTTTTATGCATTTGGAAAGAAACAAGGCAACTTACGAAACCAATGTAATGGATAAATATTTCCCTGCTAATAAATTAGTGAAGAGAAAAATATCCAACAATGACAACCAATAATCTCAACAAAAGAAAAAATTAGCTGAGAATCTACCAAAAGCAAGCGAAAAAATCACAACCAATAGAGACACACGATTTTAACGTAGAAACCCCCTCTAATGTGAAAGGTAAAAACCACGGAACCTATGAGATCCAATAAAAAATCCATTATAATTTGAAGGCAAGTTTATAGCAATTCAAATACCACAAAATGCTTACAAACTTAGAGCAAAAATAGATTCCCAAATGTGTGTGTGTGTGTGTGTGTGTGTATATATATAAATCACAAATAAATAGCAAGGAGTTTGCAAGAGATTATCTAAAAGCACATCTACTATTCCGACCACAAGACCTAGGTCTCCAGAGCTCCAAAGCAGATCTCCACGATTTAGATTGAAAGTCAATGAATCTTGAATGTGCTGTCAAAATTTTAACGAAATCAGATCACAAATGACTCTCTGATCGACTACTTAATCAAAATTGCTCTAACTGAAGTTCTACAACTCCTTTTTGTTTTGAACATGCCACACTATTCTACCTCTCCTCTTAATTCTCTCTGGCCATACATCATTATTGTAAATGGTCAGCCCTACTGGGCTTTAAAAACAACTTGGGTGCTTTTTTAAAAGGAAATTTGGGTTGGACCTAACAAATTTCCCATCTAGCCCACGAGGAAGGAGACACTTCAACAAGTTTATCACTGAAAAATGATGCTAGCTGTCTTGGCATATAGCTTAAGTTTCTCACGAGGCACCATCTCATGAACCCAAGTTCATGCACAAACTTCTTCATGCACATTAACTTTTTGCATGCCTCGGTAGCTGTAATGAGCTCAACTTGTGTGGTAGACAAAGAAACACATTTCTGAAACCTAGATTGCCAAGCCATAGCTCCCCCTGCAAAGGTAATCAAATAGCCTGAAGTAGATTTCCTTGTGTTCAAAACCCCAACCATGTCTGACTTACATAGCCAACAAGAATAGGTTTTCCCTACCCAAAACAAAGCTTCAAATTAGTAATGCCACAGAGATATCTCATAATCCGTTTTACAACATTCTAATGCTCTCTACCTGGATTAGAGAGAAAACAACTAACTATACCAACTGCATGAGCAAAATATGGCCTCATGCAAACCATAACGTACATTAAGCTTCTAACTGCAGATGCGTAAGGAACACTTTGCATGTCTCCCTTCTCTTCATTACTAGAAGGTGACTATTTACTGTTGAACTCAAAGTGTGTAGCAAGAAGTGTGCTTACCAATTTAGTTTTTTCCATGCAAAACTATTCAAGTACCTTCTCAATATACTTCTCCCGAGATAGGCATAATTTCTCATTTCTATCATGATTTATCCCAATTTCAAGGCTTTGATTTTATGATCCTAAATCTTTTATTGCAAAACATTTAGAAAGATCCTTCTTGAATGTGTCAATCTTGGAAGAACTGCGGCCAACAATAAGCATATCATCAACATAAAGTAGCAAAATAATAAAGTCATCATCAGAGAATTTTTGAACAAATACACAATGATCAGAAGTAGTCTTCTTGTATCCCTTTTGAATCATAATGGACTTAAACTTCTTATACCATTGTCTAGGAGCTTGTTTCAAGCCATACAAGCTCTTCTTCATTCCACAAACATAATTCTCTTTGCTTTTCACCTTAAAACCCTCAGGCTACCCCATATAAATTTCCTCCTCCAAATCACCATAGGGGAAAACAGTCTTCACATCCATTAGCTCAACCTCTAAATCAAGACTAGTTGTGAAGCCCGAAACAACATGGATTGAAGAAAATTTCACTAGTGGTGAGAAGATCTACTCAAAATAAATCCCCTTTTTATAATTGAAGCCTTTCACCATTAATCTAGCTTTGTATCATGGTTTTGAAGTATTCTTTTCATGTTTTATCTTATAAACCTATCAATTCTCCAATGATTTTCTATCTTTTGGCAACTTGACAAGATCAAATGTATGATTGTCATGTAGAAACTTCATTTCATCTTTCATTGCTTCAAGCCATTCTTCTTTCTATTCCCTTTCCATAGCCTCTTCATAGCAGTCAGGTTCTCCCCATCAATTAAAAGTACATACTCGCTAGATGTGTACATTGTAGATTGTATTCTTTCTTTGGTAGACCTTCGAAGTGGAGCAGTAGGCTATTCAATTATTTGTTTTGATTGATTATCAGTAGTCTCGTGCATAAGAGTATCTTCCCTACTTACATCTTCATAATCTTCCTCAACATGATCATTCTAAACATTTACCTTCACATCATTCTACTTACAAATCTTATTTGCATTAGATAAATCTATAGTAGAAGGTGAATCCAAGTCAATTAGGTCATCACTACCAAGAGACGCTAAATTATGTGACTTGCCAATATCTTCAAGGGTTTGATCCTCTATGAATACAACGTCACAAATTCTAACAAGTTTCTTCTTTACCAGATCATAAAACTTGTAGCCAAGTTCAACTTGACCATACTCCATGAAGATACATTGCCTTGTCTTAACATCTAACTTAGACATCTCATCCTTAGGCATAGGTACAAAATCTTTGCAGCCAAATACACGCAAGTGGTCATGGGAAACATCCTTCCCATACTAGAATCTGCCAAGAAAATCAACCCGCAAGGCAACGGTAAGAGAGATAGATTAATCAAATGTGCAGCAATATATAATGCCTCACCACAGAATGATCTATGTAGTTATGCTTTTGAAAGCAAGCATCTAATTGTCTCAACTAGTGTTTTTTTTCATCCCTTATGCCAAACCTTTCAACTGTGGAGTTTTAGGAGGTGTCTTATGATTTCTAATGCCCTGTTGTCTACAATACACATCAAATGGACCACAATATTCACCACCATTATCAGTGCGAATACATTTTAGCTTCTTTCCTATTTCTTTCTCAACTGAACCCTGAAAAAATTTAAATGCATCAAGCACTTGATCCTTGGATTTTAAAGCATAAACCCAAAGTTTCCTTGAATGGTCATCACTAAAAGTAACAAATTAAAGTACACCACCATATGACCTTACCTTCATTGTACAACAAAAATCTAAGTGCAACAATTCAAGTAACTTTGTTTTTCTAGAAGGAATATGGTTCTTGAAAGAAACGCTTTTCTACTTTCGAACCAAGCAATGAACACATCTTTTCAGCTTTACACATTTCAACCTTGATAGCAACTTCTTCTTGGCCAAACGGTCAAGTCCTTTCTCACTGATGAGTCCCTAAAATGCATTATTTTAGGCCCTCAATTACCTTTGTTTATCCTCATTTCTTTTGTATGTAACCCTTTGTTAATATAGTTTGAAGTTATGCAATGTTTGTTCGTGTTTTAGGAAATGCAGGTTAAAACTGAGGAGATAGGCATTACGAGAAGCCAAGGGAGTATTTGGGGTACTTAAAGTTCAAACCAACTGTTCAAACAAGCTGCTGAAGCCTCGACACACATAAAAAGAGAAGAAGACTCTATTCGAGCTAGCTAACACAGGCACAACCAGATCATCAACTACAAACTCCAAGGTTCAAAACTAAAGAAGAATTTCTGTAAGGTTCGTCTAAATGTTCGATTATGTGACCATTAAGGGCAACTAAGTCGAGATATTGAAAATTACTGTGCCCATAAATACCAAGAGTCTCGACGAAGTGTTCGACCAAGAGACCTTGATAGGCGACTAAGTTGAGTTCTTGAAATTTCTTTTAGATTGAGATCTTGCAAGTCTCGACCATCAACTCGATCAGCAAGACCCTATGGTGCAACAAATTCGAAGATGTTGAAAATTCAAATCCCTGATTTCCCACGAGTCTCATTTAAGTGAGACCAAGGGAAAGCATGGGTGCGACTTCGTCGACAATGACAATCTTCTGCGCGAGATTTGCTGCAAGCTTTCCTATTTCGAAATTCAAACCTTGTAAACCCTAATGGGTATAAATAATAGCTACGAACATGTTCTTTGGGTTCCTCTTTGGCCGATTTTGGGTTAGTGATAGACCTAAAATGCCACTGAGAGCCAAACTAGATTAGATTTACTACTTTCAAGTTACATTCCTATTATGGTTCTTTATTATATGAATGATCATTAGTGACAGACGATTTGTTTGCAATATGAAGCCATCCTTACTGCTTTCATCTTTACATGCTTTGATTTAATTGCTTTCCTTTACTACTTTCCTTTATCACTTTCCTTTACTGCTTTGGTTGTGAAGAAGTCTCAAAGTAGGGGAAGTAGGGTATACTCTGGTTCCTGATCGTGCTCCGGACGATTGATAGACCCTTACTAACCTATGCCTTTGAAGAGTTTCTTTTGCCATTTAGCCTAATATATATAGCTGACCGAACAAAGTTTGCGCACACAATATCCAAAGTCTGATTTATTAATTGAGCACTACTTTGTAGGAGTAGAGATAATATAGATTTTACATGCTTTTATTAGATTGTTAGAAAAACCCCACCTTTACACTCTCTTTTTACACAAATCTATAATAAATTAGATTGGAAACAATTGATAACTATACTTGAGTCCCTGTGGATCGATACCCGACTTCCCCTACTATCTATATTACTTGGGATTTGTTATGTTCTATAAATATTACTTTTGTTAGTTAAGGACCCAAGCCTTGGTGAACCTACAAAATTTTGGCGCCATTGTTGGAGACTAAGTTACGGTTATTAGCCAATTTCTAGTTTAGTGTATTACTGCTTTGTTTTTCTTTCTTTTCTTTTTCTTTTTTCTTTTTGTTTTTGTTTCATATACTAAAGTCTTGATTTTGTGTGCTTCAATTTGTGTATGTTTGGTTTGCACTCTTTGGATCCTAAGATAGTTCCTATAGATCCTGAGATTGAGGGATCATGTAGGTCCCTTAGGAAACCCACTTTGAATCCTGAGTTTGCTAAGTCGTCCAAACTTAAAGCTATGGTCGAACGTAATCAGGTTCCTACTGCTCAAAATCAGGAACCCCAAGCTTCTTACCAACCGCTGGTGGCAAAGCAACCACTTTGGCCTCTTAGGGACTACTTTGTGCTCGACATATACACCTCATACTCATGCATCTGGTTCCCAGATGTCCAGGTGATGCACTTCAAGATCAAGACTTCCATCATCTCGATTCTACCACCTTCTATGGGAATTCTTCTAAAAATCCATATCAGCATCTAGATGAATTTATTGAGATTTCTTCCACCATTCGCATCCATAATTTTGATTACTATGTTCTTCGCCTAAGGCTTTTCTTGTTCTCTTTGAAGGATAAGGCCAAATATTGGTCGATGTCCTTATAGCCAAACTTAATGACCACCTAGGCCACCATGCAGCATAAGTTCTTAAAAAGTATTTCCCGATTAGGAAGACTATTTAGCTGCAAAGCGCAATTACTTGTTTCTCCAATTTGTAAAGGGAACTATTCTTCGAAACTTGGGAGTGCTTTAGGGACCTACTATGTAAATGCCAACACCATTAGGTCTCTAAGTGGAAATTGGTTCAGACCTTCTATGAAGGTTTGGTTGAATGAGATAGGTCGATGGTAGATGCATTATGTGGAGGTATGTTCCTCACTAAACATGAGAATGAGGCCTGGTTTCTCTTCGAGAACCTCACTGAAAATTCTCAGTAGCATAGAGTTTTTGCTCACAAACCATTGTTGGCCTAACAAGGCTTATGAATTTTATTTTGATGAGAACAAATCAAGGGAATTTAACATGTTTTAATTAAAGTGATGATGTTTCAAGAATTAAACATTAGAGTTCAAGATCAAGAGTGCATTGATAGCCTACATTCCAAACAAGTGATCAAAGGAAAGCTCAACAGATCAAGTTTGTCAAATCTTATGAAATCTTAAAGACTTCTAAAGCTCAAAGTCAAGATGGACTTAAAGCAAGATATACATGAAGACTTCACACTTAGAGAGTTTAAGTCTTAAGGAAAGTCTTCTGTAAGTCCTTCAATTTAAAATCAATATGGATGCTTTTAAGCTCTCTAGGAATGATTACATACTTAGATATCTATTTTTAAAAACTTGGGAAACATATTTTTCAAATTTCAAATTAGAGATTCCAAGATTAAAAGCTAAAAGATTTTTCGGAAAGAAAATATTAAAAATAGTTAAAATGCATGCTCAGACGGCTAACTAGGTTTCATCAGGTAAATGACAAATTATATGTCTTTTAAGAACGGAAAACAAAACTGTGACAGACGCCTCACAAAACATCCTCAAGCGACTGACAGTAGTCAGGTGAGTGATAGAGCATGACTTTTGAAATATGTTGAGTTTTTAACGTGACAGGTGACTGACGTTCGTATTTTTTTTTTATAATTAAAACAGCATTGAAAAGTCTTCAAAAATGTTTGCTTGGGCTTCAAGTTTTGTAAATACTTGGGAAATACTCCAAGTAAACTTGGGTAACAAGGAATTACTTTTAGAACACTATAGATACATGGGAGACCAAAGGATTTTTACAACAACTACAAGTAATTAAGCAATCAAAGTATCCAATTCTCAAAGATTTCTTGCTCACTCACTCGTGCTAAAGTTATACTAAATTCCTTCTAATACAACCACCTGGGTCTTGTGTTCTTACCAAGCTTCTTTCAATCTAAAAGAAGAACCCGGTGATTAATTTCTTGAGCTTCAAATTCATTCTTTATTGATATTTAAATTTGAAGTATATTAGTACTCTAACTTGTTCTAATCAGCTCTATTGTGAGAGTGTCTTTGTACACAGGAATTTGTTCTTATTTCTTGTTGTTTCTTTTACGGTTTAGGTTTTTGAAATGTTGTACCAAGCGTGGGCTACCGCTTGGAGAGGAGGGCTCTATCCTATTAAAGGAGTGTTGCAAAGGTTTGCTCCACCCGTAAAGGAGTGGTATAGTGGAATCCTTAGGTGTGTTGCCTAAGGTGAGGACATAGGTAGGTATAACCAAACCTCGTAAAAACTCATTGTCATTCTATTCCCTACTCTCTTTAAATTTGAGCACTTATTTTAAATTTGAGCACTTATAAACTATGTGGTTGTGTACTTAATTTGCTGGATATTAATTTGTCTTTTGAAATTGTGGAAACCATAAGGGAGTACGTTGATTGATCAATATATTATGGAAACCACAAGGGAGTTTGTTGATTGATTAATACCAGAGCTTATTAATATATTGGTTGGTTACATACTTAATTTAAGATACTTAATTGATACCAATATTTGAACTTTGGAAGCCTGGTTGAATTTTCTATTTTATTTCATATTATAATATCAAGCTTACTTTATTGATTGGTTTGAGTGTTGGGTTTTACAGATCAATTGTACTTATGAAGTTGATTGTTGTGATTATAAAATAACTCAAATTTAAAAAGAGGTTAATACTCAACTAAAAGAACTTGTAAAACAAGAATTCAAAAAGAAAGTTTTAAAAACCCAATTCACTCCCCCTCTTAGGAGTACACTTTAACTTTTCAATTGGTATTAGAGTAGGGTTATATAAAATCTTAATTTAGAAGCTATATAAAGATCTATGGCACACCTAGGCATATCTCGCTTATCTGAGGGTCCATCCTCAACTAGACCTCTTGTCTTTTGTGGGATTAACTACACCTTTTGGAAACAAAGAATGAGAATCTATCTACAAACTATGGATTGGAAGGCATGGAAAGTTTTCACACATGGTGACCTTATCCCAACTAAAATTGTAGATGGTAAAGAAATACCTAAAGAAGAAAAGGAGATGACCGACAATGTGCAAGTAAACTCAAGTTCAATAAATGCATTATATTATGCCCTTGATATAAATGAATTCAATAGGGCCATGACATGCAAAACAGCCAAAGAAATATGGGATAAATTAGAGGGAACCTATGAAGGAATGGTTGACGTGAAAGACAATAGAATTGACATGCTCACTAGTGAATATGAAGCCTTTAGGATGAACCTAGATGAAACTATCACTAGCATGTATACTAGGTTCACTATATAATAAACTCCCTTAATGCCTTAGGGGAAAACTACTCTGCATATGAGATAATTCAAAAAATCCTTATAGGACTTCCACCAATTTGGGAGCCTAAAGCCACAACAATTACAGAAGGAATAAATCTCAAAAATACCTCCCTAGATGAATTAATTGGATCGATTCTCACCTATGAGATGGCTATGAATGAAAGGAATTCTGAAAACAACAATCAAAAGAAATCAATAGCCCTTAAAGCTACAAAAGAAAGCTCTAGTGAAGAAGAAGATGATAATGAACTAGAAGATGATGAAATAATATGGCTCACTAGAAGACTCACATTTACCTTTGCTTATTCTCACTTTATTATTTATTTACCCATTGTTATCATTGTTCGAAACTATGCAAGGTTTGCTCGTCTTTTCAAGAAATACAGGTTAAAACCAATGAGTTAGACATGTGAGACGCTAAAGGAGCGTATGGCGTACACAAAGCTTAAAGTCAGAACTTTAGCCAAGCTCGCAAAGCCTTAGATTGTCAAAGAAAAGGAAGTCTTTGTCCGACCAAATGGCCTGACCAACAACACACACGAGTGACTTAGTCTTCCACTACAAACTCCAAAGTTTTGACTGAGATTGAAATGCTACAAGGATTGACCAAGTGATCGACCATGTGAGCCTCCAGGGTGACTACGTGAAGATACTGAGACAAAATTGAGAGCAGAATTACTGAGAGCCTCGACAAAATGGTCGACCAAGAGACCTTAAGCAACGACTATATCGAGTTCCTAAGACTTCCTAAAGATTGAGATCCTACAAGTCTCGACCATCAACTCGACTAGCAACGCTCTAAGGCACAACAGAGTCGAAAACATCAAAGATCCGAATTCTTGATTTCCTGCGAATCTTGGCAAGGGCACACAAGGGAATTATAGAGTGACTTGGTCCACTACGACGATCTTCTGCGTGAGATTTGCTACAAAATTTCCAAAATTATAAAACAAACTTTGTAAACCCTTGAGCCTATAAATAATCACTTCAATGATGAGCTTTAGTTCCTTTTTGGCCTCTCTGAGGTTAGTGACAGACTTAAGATGTCATTAAGAGCCAAGTTTGATTAGGAGTAAAGTTGATTTCAAGATTGTGCAAGGTGTATTCGACGGCCTGTGACAACTGATGGAGCTCTTATGTTTTCCAGTGTATATTACATAATCGTTCAGCTATATTTTCTAATGTTAGTGACAGACATTCTGATTGCAAAGGGATGATCCTTTTACATGCTTTCTCTTTACTGCTTTGATTTACTACTTTCCTTTATCGCTTTCATTTATTATTTAGATGGTGATGATGTTTAGTGAAAAGATTAGCACCTCTATTGCTTCATTCAGGTACACATATTAGGCTATAGTCTCCCATAGAGTATACCTCGTTCCCTGACCGTGCTCCGGACAGATGGTGCATCCTTGCTACTTAATGCCATCTAACGACTCTTTAGATTGTTTAGTCGGGTTTCGGTTAGTTTAGTACGGTAAACTCACTGAACATAGATTACGTAAAACAACATCATAAACTATACTCATGTCTAAACACTAGTTTGTAGGAGTAGGGTTAACTTAGATTTACTTGCTTTCTTTAATTTCTTTCCTATAGTTGGTTAGATTTCACTCCTTGAAAAATACCACCTTTTTCTTCTCTTTTATACAAGGCTATAGTAAACTAATTTGGAAGTAGCTTAATAACTGCACTCTAAGTCCTTGAGGATTGACACTTGACTTCCCCACTTTCTACTGAACTTAGCATTGTTAGGTAGTATAAATTTTATCTATGGTAGTTAAGGACCCAAGCCTTGGCGAGCCTACCAAAATTTAGGCAGTGTGTTCTCGAAAGTGGGCATCACAGTATTTTGAAGTTCTGTCATACTTTGGAATGTGGTGGCCACTTTGGCAAAAAGAGAACTGCAGCCAAAGTACTTCAACTACTAGCCTACACTTTTCAAGGACGCTCGCGATTTTTGTCAATTATTTTCACGATGCTAGCAAGCTAGTAACATCTCCCAATGTGATATGATGCCTTTGAGTCCCATTCTGGTGGTGGAGCTTTTTGAAGTATGGGGGATTGACTTTATGGGCCCTTTCATTTCTTCTCAAGGATGTGTGTACATCCTTGTCACAATAGATTACGTTTCCAAGTGGGTTGAGGCAACTGCAACCAAAACCAATGACCACCGCATGGTTGTTCATTTTTTTAAAAACCTTTTTAATTGGTTTGGTTGCCCTCGAGCCATCATTAGTGACGGAGGTAAACATTTTATTAATCATTATTTCGCAACACTCCTCCAAAGGTACTCCATCACCCAAAAGGTCGATACACCATACCACTCCCAGATTAGTGGCCAAGCAAATGTGTCTAACTGTTAGATCAAGACCATCTTGGAGAAAACTAGGAGACCATATAGAAATGATTGGTCATCTTGGTTAAAATATTTTCTATGGGTATATAGGACAGCTTACAAGACTCCTATCAGTATGTCCCCATATCACTTGGTTTATAGCGGAGCCTGTCACCTTCCAGTCGAGTTAGAGCATAGAGCATATTGGGCCATTAGGAAGTTAAATTTTTATATGTGTTGACTCTATGAGTCTAATCCCATTTAGATAATGGCAAATCACATTGTGTCTTACTTGTGCATTGAGATTGTGAATAGGATCATTACTTGGCATGCACGGAAGGCAAGCAAGTTATGGAAGCCATGAGGATTAAAGCATATACAACCTGACACACTCCATGGAACTTAATGAGAAAAAGGATGAAGAAGAAATTTTCAAGTTTTTAAAGTATAATGGGTATTTAGGTTTCATTGTATTTACATATCTCACATGATATTGTTGGAAGCTCAAAGTAGCATATAGCTTGACCTTAGGATGCATGTTGTTCTTGACATATTCATATGCATTAACCTAGGTTGAATCAGGCTAGATAACAGGCAACTCGTTGACGAATCCTTGGCCTCGTCAATGAATGCATGAAGGCCACTCATCACCAAACGCTATGTTCTCACCAACGAGAAAATATCGAGGCCTTAATTTTAGTCAGAGCTTCGCCGATGAATGCCCTGGTTTCATCGCCGAATGAGTGTTGAACACTCATTGACGAACGTCTGCACTCATTGACAAGTACATCGCACTGAACGACACTCCAACGTGGACACAGGTAGAAATTTTTTATTTTAAATGATCCAACAAGCAAGTATCTTTCATATGATGAGAACACTTATAAACATAACGTCTAAACCCCAGGGCATCACTTTTTGCATACTTCTTAAGAGCTTTGAACTTATTAAAAAAATTTTGCCTGCACTCCAAAGCAGTCACATCAAGTTTGGGCATTTCATGCACTGAGTTTCAAGATTAATGGGTGTTCACTCTTATCTTTTGCAAACAACTTAGTTATTGAGGTTTGGTAATCAAAGTGTTATTTTAGATATATAGATCTTTAGTCACAAAGTTTTATACTCTCACAATCCTATTGTTAAATATTTATTGAGAGGAGCAAGAACTTGAGTTCTTCATATATATTTTTACATGAAGATATTTTTAAAGAGTTTATTAAAGTTTAAATATTTGAAAGTACTTGAAACCAAAGGTGTAGTCCCAAGAGGGGGGTGAATTGGGTTATTTAAAAATTCCTTAAGAGTCGTTTTAAAAGTTCTTGACTTTTTACAATCATTTAAAGACTTCTTTTGTTCCTATTAATTAGGCAATCCACACAAGCACTAGCTTCTCTTATTCAATCCACAATCACAACATTCACAGCCAAGTGATCAACTATTCAAGCCAAACAAAGACCATGCAAGTAATTAATTGTTTGCAATATTCAGCGACCCTATTTATGAATATGCAAGTCCTGTAGATGGCTTTTGAACTGAAAATTAAAATAACATTCAAACTCTTTTTCAAGATCAGAAGTTAAATAGACCTTCAACTAATAGGTTTTGGGTTGTTAACTAATTAACGTACTCCCTTACGGTTTCCGTAAAATATTGATTAACCAACGTACTCCCTTTCAGTTTCCGCAAGCCCAATAATAAATTAGACATTGGTTTATTTAATTTCCAATATGCGTTATTTTTATAATCAAAAAAATTACAACATCCACGAAGTTTATATCTTTGCTAAAATTTAAAACTAAACAGAAAATATGAAGCTTAAGGTTTAAAAGTCACCAATGTTTCTTTCTTATTAATATAAGAATTTTAGACGCAACTCAGAATCTGAACCCCTTTTTAATCCAGAAATTTTGTGGAGTTTTCCCCTAGCAAATGTGTGATCAAGAATGAGCTTTAGGAGAGTTTGAGCAAGAAATCATGTATTGCTTGAATGTATTCTTCATTTAGTAAGGAAGGTATTTATAGACCTTTTTAAGGAAACGTTTTCTCATTTAACATGAAACATTTAGGTAACTTTTCAAAAAATATTAAATTATAGAATTAATTTTTGAAAATCTTCCATTTAGGTAACTTTTTAAAAAATATTAAATTATTAAATTAATTTTGAAAATCTTCCATTTGGATAACTTTTCAAAAAATATAAAAATATATAATTAGTTTTTGAAAATTTTCTCGCAAATTTGAAAATAAAAAATTCTCCGCAGAGTCAGTTGGTTGACTCATTCGACTAGGTCACTAGTTAGTCAGCTAGGCAGTCCTTTCTTTTAAAATATTTTCTATTTCTTATTTCTTTAAAATCTACTTTACTTGAAAAACTTAATTATGACTTTTCAAAAACATGTTCAAGGGTTTTTCAAGTGCTAGTCTTTTAGTCTTTGTATCTTAAGGAGCTTCACATATCTAAATAGTGATGATTTGAAGTACTTAAAAATATCATTCTAAGTATGATCTCTTTAATCACTAAGTCTTGCAGCCTCTTGTGGTTCAGTCTTTACTTCAAGGTCAGCTTGGCCTTTAAACTCTTCATGTATCTTTTATTTCTTCAATGTTCTGAGAACCTTTCATTTGATTGATTTTGATCTCCATCTTAATTCCATGATTAGTCTTGTGTGTCCTTTTACTTAGACCTGAATTAAAACCACTCAACAACACATGTTAAAGCATCATTCATTTTGTTATCATCAAAACAAGATTGAAAAGTCCAGTTAGGTCAACAATCTCCCCCTTTTTGATGATGATAAATGAGGAGCAAAAAAATATGAGTAAGCCTTAAAAAGACTCCCCTTTACAACAAGCATCATTTTACTCCCTCTTACAATAAGCATCATTTTAACAATATTTGTAGTTTCAAGACCAATTTCAATATCATACAATATCATACTCATCATACAATATAATGCTTATTACATCAATCAAGTTCAAGTTCATTCAATACCAAATTCTTCTCCCTCTTTCTTTTAATACATATCTCATGTTCAAATTTTCAATCTCATGCTCAATTTTTGCTCAATACTACTCCCCCTTTTGACATCAATCAAAAAGAGTAAGATATATATAAAAAAAGATTAAGTTCAACTAAACACACACTTCTCAATATATTACAATATAGTATATATAGTGTGCTTCGATAGTCATATTTCATATTTGGCATTCTTATTGCATATGTGTTGTGACATGTTTGAATTTTCAACCATGCATATGGTGTCCAACATTTATATTTGTGAAAAAAAATGCTTCAAAGATCACATTTGTCATGCATAATGCATCATTCAAATACCAAGATCATGACAATTTTACCAATTTTGTTACATGCTCATAATTATGCTGTATTGCTCAAAAATCAAGTGATATATTCATGGATACCAATATACTTTTTGCATACTAATGTTGATGTCATATCATGCACTGCTCATAGATGCCAATTTCATTTATTCATGTGATCCATCATAAGCGTACATGGTCAAGTCATTTCAAAAATCATGTTTCTAAATCATGCTTTATAACTTTATACTCAATTTTTCAAAAATATAGTGAGCCACAAATCATCAATATTTTGTGCATTGTCTTTAAATATTTCAAGATACCACTTTCAAGACATACACATGTAGCATATTGCATATCATATAAGCATACATGGTCAAGACAATTCAAAAATCATGTTTCTAAATCATACTTAATAACTTTAAGCTCAGATTTTCAAACAAGTATAGTGAGTCATACATCATTAATATTTTCATTATCTTTAAAGATTTTAAGATATCAATTTTAAAACATACATATGTAGCATATTGCTTATCACATAAGCATGAGTCCATTTTTCAAGAAACAAAGGAAGCAATCAAGCTAAGTGTTGTATCATACACAACATCAAAGTGCACGCCAAAACAAACTTAAAGCACACAAAGAGACAAACCCTAGGTCAGTTGACTGACAACTTTAAGTTTTACAAACAAGTCTAGGATTGCTCTATCAGTTAGTCGGCTGACCTTAGGGTCAGTTGGCTGACTGCTCTCTGAACTAGGGAAAAATTACCTCAGTCATTTGGCCGACCTCAGAGTCAGTTGGTTAACTGTAGATTTTTCTTTAAGCATGTCCTTTCAGTTAATTTCTCTACTATGTAGTAGACCAAGTTCTCTCATAATGGTTATGAATCTATCTTCTGAGAGTGGTTTAATGAAGATATATGCCCAATGATTATTTGTATTGATGAATTCTAAAATGATATCTTCTTTTTGAACATGATCTCTTAGGAAGTGATGTCTTATGTCAACGTGCTTGGTTCTTGAGTTTGAGATAGGATTTTTAGATATGTTTATCGCACTCGTATTATCACACTTAATTGGTATAGTTGTGTATTTCAAATTGAAATCTCTTAATTGTTGTTTCATGTATAGTGTTTGTGCACAACAACTCCCGGCTGCTACATATTTAGCCTCAGCAATTGACAAAGCCACAAAGTTTTGTTTCTTAGAGAACCAAGAAACTAAATATCTTCTTAATAAGTGGCATGTGTCATTTGTACTTTTTCTATCTATTTTACACCCTGCATAGTCTGCATTTGAATAACTTATCATTTCAAAACCGGTGTCCTTAAGGTACCATAGTCCTAAGTCCATAGTATCTATTAAGTATCTTAGGATTCTCTTAATCGCTATTAGGTGTGATTCCTTAGGTGCTAATTGAAAACGTGCACACATACACACACTAAACATTATGTCGGGTCTACTGGTAGTTAGATATAGTAGACTTCCAATCATACCTCTATAATACTTTGAGTCTACGAGTTTTCCCTTTTCTTCTTTGTCTAGGCTCATAGAGGTACTCATAGGTGTCCCTACGGGTTTACTATTTTCCATACCAAATTTTTGTATACTTTCTTTTTTTGTATTTGAATTGACTTATAAAAGTCCCATTCTTTGCTTGTTTAATTTGAAGTCCAAGAAAATAGTTTAGTTCTACCATCATGCTCATTTCAAATTCTTCTTGCATGCATTTTGCAAATTCTCTACATAGATGTTCATTAGTGGCACCAAATATTATATCGTCTACGTATAATTGAATTAAAAGAATGACATCTTTCTTAGTTTTAATGAATAAGGTACTATCAATTTTTCCTCTTGAAACCCCCTTCTCAATTAGAAATCCACTAAATCTTTTATACCAAGCCCTAGGGACCTGTTTTAATGTATACAAAGCCTTAGTTAGTCTAAATACATTATTAGGATTTTCTATATTTTTAAAACCAGCGAGTTGTTCAACACATACCTCTTCATTAATATACCCCATTAAGAATGCACTTTTGACATCTATTTGGTATAACTTAAATTCTTTGTATGAAGCGTAAGCTAACAATATTCTTATAGCCTCCATTCTAGCTATGGGGGCAAAGGTTTCATCATAGTTTATCCCTTCTTCTTGGTTATACCCTTTAACTATAAGTCTAGTTTTGTTTCTAATGATTATACCATTCTCATCCTTTTTATTTCTAAATACCCATTTAGTTCCTATGATCGAATGATTTTCAGGTTTGGGTACTAATTGCCATACTTTACTTCTTTCAAATTGGTTTAATTATTCTTGCATGGCAATTAACCAAGCGTCATCTCTAAGAGCTTTTCAACATATTTAGGTTCATTTTGAGATAAGAATGCATAGTGATTACATGGATTCTTTAAAGAAGATCTAGCAGTTACACCTCTAGATGGTTCATCTATAATTTGATCTTGAGGGTGTACTTCCATTCTCTTGGTAATTCCAGATTTTCTATAGGTTCATCTTTTGAGTTTTCTTCATTTACTTCCTTTTCTTCCTTGATTTCTATCTCATCCTTCTTTTTGAAAATATCATCCTTTTCTTCAATTTTGAATTCTCTTGGAAAAAAGATTTGATTCATCAAAGTTTACGTGAATTGATTCAATTATGGTGAGTGTTCTTTTGTTATAGATCCTATAGGCCTTACTATGTGTAGAGTATCCTAGGAAAATTCCTTCATCCGATTTAACATCAAATTTTCCTAAGTTATCTTTGTTATTGAGTACAAAACACTTACACCCAAAGACATGAAAGTAAGTTATATTAGGTCTTCTTCCTTTCCATAATTCATAAGGTGTCTTGTTTAGGTCTGATCTAATAGAAACCCTATTAATCACATAGCAAGTTGTATTTACAGCTTTAACCCAAAAATATTTGGGTAAGTTATTTTCATTTAGCATAGTTCTTGCTGTTTCTTGAAGGGTTCTATTTTTGCTTTCCACAACTCCATTTTGTTGTGGGGTTTTTGGTGCTAGAAAGTTATGGCTTATGCCATAATCATTGCAAAATTTTTCAACGTCTTAATTCTTAAATTCTCTACCTTGGTCACTTCTTAGTTTTGAGACATTGTACCCTTTCTCATTTTGAAGCTTCTTGCATAGAGTGATTAACAAATTACAAGCTTCCTCTTTGTTAGCTAAAAACAATACCCATGTATATCTAGAGTAATCATCAACAATTATAAAGGCATATTGTTTTCCTCCTAAGCTTTAAGTTCTAGTAATACCAAACAAGTCTAAGTGTATGAGTTTTACGGTTCTACTAGTTGACATTTGTTTCTTTTTTTTTTTAAGCTTTTCTTAATTTGTTTTCCTAGATGATAGGCATCACACACTTTATCTTTGATAAACTTGGTGTTAGGCAAGCCTTTAACTAAATTCTTTTTGGAGAGTTTAGATATGAGATCCATGCTAGCATGTCCTAATCTTCTATGCCAAAGCCAGCTATTCTCACTCATGGCAGCTAAGCAAGTTATATCCTAAGAGATCAAGTCATCAAGGTTTATGCAATATACATTGTTCATTCTATGTGCAGTGAATAGTGTCTTATGATCCTTAAAATTTTGAACTATGCATTTGTCTTTCTTAAACATTACTTCAAATCCTTTATCTCTAAGTTGACAAATGCTTAATAAATTATGCTTTAGACCATCAACTAACAAGACATCATCTACAGTGAGCGAAGAGTTTTTACCTATTTTACCAATTCCGATGATCTTGCCTTTTGCATTGTCACCGAAGGTTACAAATTCTCCATCCTTTTGAGTGAGAGAAGTGAACTTAGATTTATCTCCCGTCATATGTCTTGAACATTCGTTGTCCAAGTACCATTTATCTTTAGATGGAGTGGACCTAAAGCAAACCTACAAGAAAGGATTTTCGTTGTTACTTTAGGAACCCAAACATTCTTAACGTTCTTTAAATCTTGTCTAGTTTTAGAATTTATTTTCCATTCATTTTTTACTTTAATGTAATTTTTCTTGAGTGGACAATTAAACATTATGTGTCCTTTATTTTTACACATGTAGCAAGTAGTATGCTCATAAATATTTGTTGATGAAGTACTTACATAATGTTTGGATTGATTTACAAAATATCCCATAAACAAGTTTTTCTTTCTTTTGTTTGGTGTTCCATTGTAACCAATTCCTTCTTTGTTGTTTGCCATCCTCTGTAGTCCTACCATTTTTTTGAAGTTATCTTTACCTTTGGTAAAGTTGTAAATGACCTTTTCCTTTTCTTGAATTTGGTTTTTAAGATCATTTATTTATTGCACTCTCTTGCTATCTTCATTCACTTGAGACTTAGCTAATTTTTTAGACAAGTTATCTACTTTCTTCTCAAACTCTTCAATCTTTAAGTCTTTTTGTTCTTCAACAAGTTTTGAGGATTCAAGTTGATTTCTAAGTGTTTCGTTTTATTATTTCAAGCTTATGTACTTTGGGATCTTAATAAACTTATTATGCAGAGAGAATAATTCAGCTTGAAGTTCTTTATAAGAAGGCATGCTTTCACACGAGTTGCTACATGATTCATCACACGAGTCCTCAAAGAGAGAGTAGTAAGTGTTTACCTCTTCGTTGTGTGCCATGAAGCACATGTTTGTTACTTCTTGATCGCTTGACTCACTCTCTGATTGACACGAACTTGTGTCATCCCAAGTTGCCTTCATTGCAACCTTCTTTTTCCTCTTTTGTTTTTTGAGTTGTGTGTAGTCCAGCTTGATGTATCCAGTCTTTTTACAGTGATAGCAAGTGGGAGGTTCATTATTTCTTTTGTATTCCCTTTTAGTACTTTCACATTTTTTAGCTTTTGATCTGTTGTATTTTCTAGTGAATTTCTTGTTTCTTTTGAAGAATTTTCCAAGTCTTTTAATTATGAAGGCTAAGTCTTCATCTTCTAATTCACTAGATTCATTATCTTCTTCACTTGAATGTTCTTTCAAGGCTTTTATAGCTATAAACTTCCTATTCTTATTTTCAGTGCTTCTTTCTTTCAAAATCATTTCATAGGTTAGAAGTGATCCTATGAGTTCATCTAATGAAGTTGTTTTAAGATTTCTCCCTTCAGTTATGGTTGTGGCTTTCAGTTCTCAAATAGGTAGAAATGCTCTTAGAATTTTGCGGATCATCTCATGGGTTGAATATGTTTTTCTTAAGGCATTTGGTGAGTTTATGATATGTATGAACCTAGTGTACACGTTTGTTATAGTTTCATCGGAGTTCATCCTAAAAGCTTCGTATTCACTAGTTAACATATCAATTCTATTGTCCCTAACATCTACTGTGCCTTCATAGGTTACTTCTAATTTCTCTCAAATTTCTTTAGCTATTTTACATGCCATTACTCTATTGAAGTCATTTGCATCAAATGTACAATATAGAGCGTTAATTGCACTTGAGTTAATTTGCAGCATTTTGTAATCTGATTCGATTAGTTCTTTATCTTCTTTAGGTACTTATTTTCCATCTACTAGTTTAGTAGGGATTATATTTCCATTTGTGACAACATTCCATGCCTTTCAATCCATTGTTTGAAGGTAGATTCTCATTTGTTGTTTCCAAAAGGTGTAATTGATTCCACAAAAAATGGGTGGTCTAGTTGAGGGTTGACCCTCACCAATGGGAGCTACTCCTATTTGTTCCATCTAGATATTTATATAGCTACTTATTAGGATTTGTTATAACCGTACTCTGATACCAATCGAAACCTAAGGTGTAGTCCCAAGAGTGGGGTGAATTGGGTTGTTTAAAAATTCTTTAGTCTTTTTAAAAGTTCTTGACTTTTTACAATCCTTTAAAGACTTCTTTTGTTCTTATTAATTAGGCAATCCACACAAGCACTAACTTCTTCTATTCAATCAACAGTCACAACATTCATAGCCAAGTGATCAACTATTCAAACCAAACAAACACCATGCAAGTAATTAATAGTTTGCAATGTTCAGCAACCCTATTTATGAATGTGCAAGTCATGTAGTTGGTTTTTAAACTGAAAATTAAAATAACATCCAAACTCTTTGTCAAAATTAAAATTTAAATAGACCTTCAGCAAATAGGTTTTGGGTTGTTAACCAATCAATGTACTCCCTTACGGTTTTTGCAAAATATTGATTAACCAACATACTTCCTTTCGGTTTCCGCAAGCCCAAGAACAAATTAGACGTTAGTTTATTTAATTTCCAATATGCGTTATTTTTATAATTAAAAGAATTATAACATCTACGCAGTTTATATCTTTGCTAAAATTGAAAGGGTGTAAGGGAAAGAGAGTGACACCGCAGCTTTGATGAGGTTCAGTTTACCCCAGCTTACGTCCTCGCCTTAGATCAATCACCTAAGGATTTCACTATACCTTGTTCCTTCCGGGTGGAACAAAAACCTTTACAATAACCAACCTCTTTTTCAGGAATAGAAACCTCTCCAAGCAACAACCTATGCTTGGTCCAACGATCAAACAATACCTTGAACTGTCAAAGATCTAGTAGAAAGGAAAGGATATCTGCATACAAAAACACTCTCAAATACAGAGCAAGTTGTACAAGTTAAATCTCAAATCGTACTTCAAAACCAAAACTAAATAGAAAATGTGAGACTCAAGGTTTAGAAGTCACCAAAGTTTATTTCTTATTGATATAAGAATTTGGGATGCAACTCAGATTCAGAACCCCTTTTTAATCCAGCGAAGGTGTGATCAAGAATGAATTTTAGGAGAGTTTGAGCATAGAAATCATGTATTGCTTGAATGTATTTTTCATTTAGCAAGGAAGGTATTTATAGACCTTTTTAAGGAAAAGTTACTTGAAAAACTTAATTATGACGTTTCAAAATCATGTTCAAGGGTTTTTCAAGTGTTGGTTTCTTAGTATTTGTATCTTAAGGAGTTTCACATATCTAAATAGTGATGACTTGAAGTACTTACAAATATCCTTCTAGGCATGATCTCCTTAATCACTAAGTCTTGCAGCCTCTTGAGGTTCAGTCTTTACTTCAAGGTCTATTTGGCCTTTAAGCTCTTCATGTATCTTTTTTTTCTTCAATGTTCATAGAAGCTTTCATTTGATTGACTTTGATCTCCATCTTATTTCCATGATTAATCGTGAGTGTCCTTTTACTTAGATCTAAATTAAAACCACTCAACAACGCATGTTAAAGCATCCTTCATTTTGTTATCATCAAAACAAGATTGAAAAGCTCAATTAGGCCAACAGTATTCACTTTTATTCAAAGTTTTCATCTCAGTTCAAGTATTACAAAACATATATGATTTGATCTTTGAAGCAAACTTGTCCTTCAAATATTTTTATAAAGATCATATAGTGGATTAGATCTTTGGAGCTAAACAATGTTACATATATTTTTACAAATATCATTTAGTTGAATTTAATATTTAAATAAAATAGTCATATATATATATATATATATATATATAAAGATTATTTAAAGAATCTCATTGAAAACATCACATACACTCATTGAGCTTCATGTTATATCAATTGAGTATGTATTAGGATTTCAATTGTACTCATTAACTTGTTAAGGAGTGTTTGAGTTTTGCAGAAAATTGTAACCATTTTTATTGTATTGATGGTTCGGGTTATGAACCAAGGTGAGGAGGAAGCTATGCCTCTAGTAAGCAGCGGATTGTAACAGGAAACTCCGTCCTAGTTAAAGGAACGAGATTAGTGGCATCCTAAAGTGGGTTGCTTAAGACGAGGACATTGGTCGGGGTTGCTGAACCTCATAAAAATTGTGTTTGCATCTCTTTTTCCCTTAACTCTCTTAATTTCTGCTTGTATTTAATTTTTTGGTTGCTCTCTATGTGTTAACTGGTTAGTACGTCAGTATAGTAATTGGGTAAGATTAATTGATTAATAAAATTACACTTTAAAATTGATATGATGAGAAATACTGAACTACTTGACATTTAAATTAGAACTTGAGTGACACAAATTTCAAAATACCCAATTCATCCCCCCTCTCTTGGGATTAAACCTAAATTAAAATTTGGTATCAAAGTAAGGTTACATAGACTTAATTGTTTTTTTGTACAAGATAACAATGGAACACATTGGTGCAACCCCATTTGGTGAGGGACACTCATTCCCACGACCATCCATCTTTTGTGGTGTAAATTATACTTTTTGGAAATAAAGAATGTGCATCTTCCTTAAAAATGTTGATTGGAAAGTATGGAAGATTGTCTCCAGAGGAGACCATGTCCCTATGAAAACTATTGATAAAGAAAGTGTAACTAAGACTGAAGAGGAATACATAGATGATGATTGGAAATTAGTTCAAGTTAATGCCAATGCTATAAATATTTTGTACGGTGTATTAGATTTAAATGAGTTTAACAGAGTCATGGCCTATAAGACTGCTAAAGAAATCTGGGAAAAATTAGAAGTTACTTATAAAGGTGCCAAAGATGTAAAGGATAGTAAGATAGAGAGGCTCACTAGTGAATACGAAACTTTTGAAATGATTGCTGATGAATCTATTCAATCTATATACACGAGATTCACCCACATAACAAATTTTTTACATGCTCTTGGTAAAACTTACCCCACCTAGAAGATGATCAAGAAAATTCTTAGGGGACTACCACAAGTCTAGGAAGAAAAAGCCCCTACTATAACTAGAGGAAGGAACCTAAAGGCGATGACAGTAGATGAGCTGAAAGGGTCACTTATAGCATACGAGCCAACAATAAATGAAAGACAGGGTGAGCAGAATAAAACTAAGAAAGTGACAACCCTCAAAGCATCATCCAACAATTCCAGTGAAGAAAGTGGTTCAAAATCAGAAGATAATATGGCACTTCTAACTAAGAATTTTGGAATGTTTCTGAAAATGAACAGGAAGTACACCAGAAAATTCCAGAACTCAAAAATAGAAAAGGGAGAATCAAGCAGAAGGAAGCAAAAAGATGATCCTTCTCAATGCTATAACTGCAGAGAAGTTGGGCACATCAAGCCAGTTTGTCCCCAGCTAAAGAAAGTGTCCAAAAAGAAGAAGGCACTAAAAATTGACTGGGACACTCATAGTACCAGCAGTTCAGACTCAGAATCTAGCAAAGGCCAGAGTGCGAATCTGTGTTCAATGGCTCATGAAGACCACGAGGTACAATCGTTTTGCTCTGCCTCATCTTATTATTCCGGTGATTCAGAAAATGAAAATAGCATGTTTTCTTATGATGAACTGCAATATAACATTTGTATACTCTTAAAATGCTTGAGAAAATGAATTAAAAAAATTCTAATTTGAAATTAAAATTAAAGGAAATTTCAAAGTTGTTGGAAAGACAAAATGAATCTCATGCTACTATAATAAAAGAAAAGAATTTGAAAATTATGGAGTTAGAAGATAAGTCAAAAGTTCTTCATAAATTTATAGAAGGCCAAAATGTTCTTGATAAAATTCTTAATGCTCAAAGAAACTCACTTGTTAAAGAAGGAGTTGGTTTTAATGGAAAGGAAAACCTAAAACAAAAGCATCTTCACATGGTCTATTTTGTAAGAGAATCAAAATCCTATGCTCTACCAAAAGACAATTATAGATATACTACATGCTTCAAATGTAAGAAGTTAGGACATATACAAACTAATTGTCCATTTAAAAATAGGGATGTAAGAATTAAGAAAATTCAGAAAGTAAAAGGAGAATCTAACACTAACCCCAAAGGACCTAAGAAAATTTGGGTACCAAAAGTAGTTATCTAAGTATGTTTTGCAGATGTGTTTGAGATCGTCCTCTTTAAAGGTTAAATGGTATATGGATAGTAGATGCTCGCGACATATGACAAAAGATAAAGCTAAATTCACATCTATTACATTCAAGGATGGAGGATTCGTTACATTTGGGAATAATTCAAAAGGTAGAATCATTGGAGTTGGTAAGGTTAGTAAGGAACCTTCCCTTTTTATTGATAACATGTTATTAGTTGATGGTTTGAAACACAACCTATTGAGTATAAGTCAGTTATGTGATAAATGATATAGAGTTTTATTTGAAAATGACAAATGCATTGTATAAAATAAAACTAAAAATAGAATATTGTTTACTGATGATCGTCATTAAAATGTCTACATCACTAGCTTTGATAATCTTGCTTCTCAAAATGTAACTTACTTTTCAGTTATAAATGAAGCTAGTTGGCTTTGGCATAGGAGATTAGGACATGAAAACATGGATTTATTATCCAAACTAGTTAAATAAGAATTAGTTAAGGGATTTCCTAAGACAAAATTTGTGAAAGATAAAATATGTTATGCATGTCAACAGGGAAAACAAATAAAACTTAGCTTTAAAAAGAAGAAAGTTATCTCCACCACTAGGCCACTTCAAATGTTGAACTTCCTAATCCAACTCAAAGTCTAGGTGGTAAATTATATGCTTTCGTCATTGTTGATGACTATTTTAGATTCACATGGGTACTATTTCTTGTACATAAAGATGAAACACGTGAAAATTTTATTAAACTATGTAGAAGAATTTAGAACGAAAAAGGTTATACGATCACACACATACGAAGTGATAGGGGTTGAGAATTTCAAAAAAAAAAGTATGGAAGAATACTGTGACTCACTAGGAATATCTTATAACTTCTCAGCACCTAGGACTCCACAACAAAATGGGGTAGTTGAGCGAAAGAATAGATATTTACATGAAATTTCTAGCATCATGCTTAACGAATATAAGCTACCTAAGTACTTTTGGGCTGAGGCAGTGAACACCGTCTGCTATGTATTGAATAGAGTTCTGATTGGATCCACTCTAGTTAAAACTCCTTATAAATTATAGAATGGTTATAGAAAAAATATTTCCTATTTCCATGTCTTTGGCTACAAATGTTTTATTCTCAGAGATAATGAACACCTATGAAAAATTGATGCCAAATCAGATGAAGGTATCTTTCTAGGATATGCCTTAAATAGTAAAGCTTACAGGGTGTATAATAAAAGAACATTGACTGTAATTGAATCCATCCATGTAGTGTTTGATGAGTTAAATCCCTTCTCCAAAAAGCCTGATGATGATGAAATTGAGATAAGTAAGGGATTAAAAAAACTATTTATTGAAAATCATTCAAATAAGAGCAAAGAAGTTAAGGAAACATCTTCTGAAGATAATCAAGTAGAAAGAGAGGTTAATGAGCTACCTAGAGAATGGGAATATGTGAGGAATCACCCCATTGATCAAATCATAGGTGAACCATCACGTGGAGTAGTCACATAGTCCTCACTTAGAATTATGGTTAGTCACTTTGCATTCTTATCACAGGAAGAACCTAAGAATGTGAGTGAAGCAATTGAGGATGAATCATCGGTTATATCATTGCAAGAATAATTGAATCAATTTGAGAGAAATAAAGTCTGGACATTAGTTCCTAGACCTAATGATCATATAGTTATTGGAACAAAATGGATATATAAGAACAAGAAAGATGAAAATGGAATAGTAGTTATAAGCAAAGTTAGACTAGTAGCACAAGGATACAACCAAGAGGAAGGCATAGATTTTGAGGAAACATGTGCTCATATAGCTAGGATGGAAGCCATTAGGGTGTTATTGGCATATGTTGTTTTCAAGAATTTTAAAATTATTTCAATTGGATGTGAAAAGTGCATTTCTAAATGGCTATATTAATGAGGAAATTTATGTTAAACAACCCCCAGAGTTTGAAAACCAAAAATTTCCAAATCATGTCTACAAATTGACTAAAGCCATGTATGGATTGAAGCAAGCTCCTAGAGCTTGGTATGAAAGGCTTAGTGGTTTTCTTCTAGATAATGGGTTTACTAAAGGAAAGATTGACACAACACTCTTCATAAAGGCTAAAAATGATAATTTGCTCCTAGTACAAATATACATAGATAATATCATTTCTAGAGCAACCAACGAAGAGTTGTGTAATGAGATTGCTAGCTGCATGCAAAGTGAATTTCAAATGAGCATGATGGGTGAACTTAAATTTTTTTTTTAACCTTTAGTCCACTCAAAAATTTTAACATGGAAGATGGTTAGATTTTAGGAACACCTATGAGTTCTTCCACAAATTTAGATGAGGATGAGAAGGGTATACTGGTGGATGTTAAGCTCTATCGTGGAATGATAAATAGCCTATTATATCTGACTACAAGTAGGCCTGATATCATGTTTAGCATATGTTTGTATGCAAGATTTCAGACTGCACCTAAAGAGTCACATCTATTAGCTGTTAAAAGGATACTTAGATACCTTATTGGAACTATTGAACTTGGAATGCGGTATCCTAAGTACACTTCACTTAAGATTGTCAGTTATTTTGATGCTGACTTTGTTGGTAGCAAAGTAGATAGAAAAAGCATTATCACTTTTTAGGACAATTCTTAGTTTCTTAGTTTTCCAAGAAACATAATTTAGTTGCATTGTCCACAGCCAAGGTAGAATACAAAGCAGCTGGAAGTTGTTGTGCTCAAACGCTATATATCAAGCAACAACTAATGGACTATGGATTCACTATGAAATTGTTCCTATAATATGTGATGGTACTAGTGCAATAAACATCTCAAAGAATCCTATATCACATTCACGAACTAAGCACATAGAAATTAGACATCATTCTCCTCGTGACCATGTGCAAAATGGGGTTGTGGAACTTGAGTTTGTGTACACAGATGAACAATGGGCAGACATATTCACGAAACCAATTACGAAGGATAGTTTTATCCAAAATAGACGGGAATTAGGCCTGATGCATAGTTAAGAAGTTGCCTAAAGATATATTAGAATACATACATGGGTAAATTGAAATTAAGTAATGGCTACCGCATGTTCAATTTTTTATGGATATATAACACATGTTGATGCGCGCATAAATTTTTTAACATTAATGAAATGAATTGCTTATCTATATCAATGTTGATTGAAATGTTGTGTATGTTTAACATGAAATTTGATTTAACAAAACAACTATATCTTTAGAAAAGGGGGAGAAAAAAATTATTTAACACATAGGGAGAGCTATTTTTTTTTTTTTTTTATAAAGGGAAGAAATATTAAACGTTGTATTTTTTTTTTTGTATACCTTTTTGTTGATGTCAAAACGGGGGGGGGGGGGGGGAAAAACGAAAAGAAAAATTTTAAAACAAAGGGGGAGAAATTAAAAATTATTTCAGAACAAAAATATCCCGCAGTTCAATTAGTTTTGAAACCATGGGGGATAAATATTTCACAGTAATATTTGGACAATGGGGGAGAATTTAATTCAGGAAAAAAGGAGAGTAAATGGTTCAAACTACTATCTTGAAAGGTTTATCATCTTTATTATACATATTGTTTGGATTGGATTACTTTACAACATTGTTTATCATGCATATTCTTTTTTTTTTTTTTTTGGGGGGGGGGGGGGGGGGGGGGCGCTGTTTAGGCTAAACCCAAAAGTTTTGCTCATGTATTTGTCATCATCAAAAGGGGGATATTGTTTACTCTATGAGTCTAATCTCGTTTTGATAATGACAAATCACATAGTATCTTACCTATGCATTGAGATTGTGCATAGGATCATTGCTTAGCATGCACAGAAGGTAAGAAATTCATGGAAGTCGTGAGGATTAAAGCATATTCAACCTAGCACACTCCATGGAACATAAAGAGCAAAAGGATGAAGAAGCAAGTTTCAAGTTTTTCTGGTTTAATGGGTATTTAAGTTTGATTGTATTTACATATCTCATATGATATAGTTGGAAGCTCAAAATGGCATGTAGTTTGACCTTAAGATGCATGTTGTTCTTGACATATTCATATACATTAACCTAGGTTGAATTGGGCTAGATAACAGGCAGCTCGTCAATGAATCCTTGGCCTCGTTGACAAATGCATAAAGGTCACTCGTCGCCGAATGCTCTGTTCTAGTCGACGAGAAAATACCGAGGCCTCAATAATTTTAGTTAGTGCCTCATTGATGAATACCCCAGTTTCCTCGCTGAATGAGTGTTGAACACTCGTTGACGAACGTGTGCACTCGTCGACGAGTACGTCGCGCCGAATGACACTCTAGCACGGACATGGATAGAAATCTTTTATTTTAAATGATCCAATGGCCAAAAATCTTTTAGATGTCAAGAACTTTTATAAACATAACCTATAAACCCTAGGACATCACTTTTTGCATACTTCTTGAGAGCTTTGAACGTACTACAAAATTTTTGCCTCCACTCCAAATCATTCATATCAAGTTTGGGCATTTCATGTGTTGACTTTCAAGATCAAAGGGTGTTCACTCATATCTTTTGCAAACAACTTGAGTATTGAGGTTTGGTAATCAAAGTATGATTTTAGATATATAGATCTTTATTCGTAAAGTTTTACACTCTCACAATCCTATTGTTAAATATTTATTGAGAGCAAGAACATGAGTTCTTCATATATATATATATATTTTTACGTGAAGAGATTTTTAAAGAGTTTATTAAGGTTTAAATATTTGAAAGTATTCTCTGTTATTCAAAGTTTTCATCTCAACTCAAGTACTAAAAAACACATTTGATTAAATCTTTGAAGCAAACTTGTCCATTAAAATTTTTTATAAAGATCATATAGTAGCTTAGATCTTTGAAGCTAAATTGTGTTACATATATTTTTACAAAGATCATTTAGTTGAATCTAATCTTTAAAGCAAAATAGTCATATCTATATTTATACAAAGACTATTAAAACAATTTCATTAACAACATCATATACACTCATTGAGCTTCATGTTATATCATCTTATTATGTATTAAGATTTCAATTGTACCCATTAGCTTGTTAAGGAGCATTTGAGTTTTGCAGAAAATTGTAATCATTTTCATTGTATTGATGCTTCTGGTTGTGAACTAGGGTAAGTAGGAAGCTATGCCTCTTGTAAGCAGCAAACTATAACGAGAAGTTTCGTCCCAGTTAAAAGAGATGGATTAGTGAAATCCTTGAGTGGGTTGCTCAAGGCAAGGACATAGGTCCGGTTGGCTAAATCTCGTAAATATTTGTGTTTGCATCTTTCTTTCTCTAAACTTTTTTAATTTCCTCTTGCATTAAATTTTGTGGTTGTTGTGTACATGTTAACTAGTTAGTACGTTAGTATAGTAATTGGCTAAGACTGATTGATTAATAAACTTACATATTAAGTCTATGAGTCCAATCATATTTTGATGATGACAAATCACTTGGTATTTGATCTGTACATTGAGAATGTGAGCAGGAACATTACTCAGTATGCACGGAAGGTGATGAAGTTATGGAAGCCACGAGAATTAAAGCATATATATATATATATGTATGTATGTATGTATATAAAACCTGTCACAATCAATGGAACTAAAAGAGTAGAAGAATGAAGATGCAAGTGTCCAACTCGAGATCGTCATGGGAATGGGTACTTAGAATTGATGTATGTGCATATTTTATATGATATAGCTAGAAGCTCAAAATATACCCTACACATGCATCTCATGAAAACCTTCTAGGGTTAAACATGGACTTAGAGAACTTATTTTGCATCTGTAGATAGAATGGAAGCCATTCGTATGTTGTTAGCTTACGCTGCTTTTAAGGACTTCAAACTATATCAAATGGATGTCAAAAGCGCGTTTTTAAATGGCTACATAAGTGAAGAGGTATATGTGGAACAACCCCTGGGTTTTGAGAACCATAAGTATCTAAAACATATTGATAGACTAACTAAAGCCTTGTACGGTTTAAAGCAAGCTCCTAGAGTTTCGTATGAAAGGCTAAGCAGTTTTCTACTAGATAATGGATTTATTAGAGGAAAGATAGACACAACACTATTCATAAAATTGAAAAATGAAAACATGCTCCTAGTTCAATTATATGTAGATGATATCATTTTTGGAGCAACAAATAAAGATTTGTGCAATGAATTTGCAAATACTATGCAAAATGAATTTGAGATGAGCATGATGGGTGAAGTAAATTTCTTCCTAGGATTTCAAATCAAAAAAGCAAAACATGGAATTTTTATAAATCAATCAAAGTAGATTAGATACTTACTCAAAAAGTTTAATATGGAAGATGGAAAAATACTTGGAACACTTCTGAGCTCTTCTTTGAAATTAGACAAAGACGAACAAGGTATACTAGTGGATGTTAAGCTCTATTGTGGGATGATTGGTAGCTTACTATATCTGACTACCAACAGGCGTGATATAAGTTTTAGTGTATGTTTGTGCACAAGATTTCAGGCTGCACCTAAAGAGTCACATTTATTAGCTGTCAAACGAATACTTAGATACCTGATAGGAACCGTGGAACTTGGATTATGGTATCCTAAGTATACATGCTTTGAGATTGTTAGCTATTCTGATGCTGGTTTTACTGAAAGTAAAGTGGATAGAAAAAGTATTAACAACACATGTCATTTCCTACGACATTCGTTAGTATCTTGATTTTCAAAGAAGCAAAATTTAGTTGCTCTTATCCACAGCTGAGGCTGAATACATAGTGGCTGGAAGTCGTTGTGCTCAAACATTATACATGAATCAACTTATGGATTTTGGATTAAGTTATGACACAGTTCCTATAAGTTGCAACAATACAAGTGCAATAAAAATCTTAAAGAACCTTATATCACATTCACAAACTAAACATATAGAAATTAGACACATTGTCTTCGTGATCATGTGCAAAAAGGAGATGTGACACTTGAGTTTGTATGCACAGATGAACAATGAGTAGACATATTCATGAAACCACTTGCGGAGGGTAGGTTTATCCAAATTAGACATGATTTAGGCCTGGAGCATAGTCGAGAAATTGCCTAGAATTATATAAGATTACATAATTCAGAGGGAACAACATCAATTAATATTCACAATTGGTTAGAAATGTCAACTTTGGCTAATTTTTTCACACTTGGGATTCAACTCATAGTATGATGATTGCGTGTTAAATGACACATGTTAATCCTTACATACACCTTTGAATTTTAGTGACTATTTTGATTATCCATGTCTATTTAATTTGACACATTGTGTACGTTGGCATTGAAATTTAATTCAACAACGCAGTTTTGCATTAGAAAGGGGGAGAAGTACATTGAGTAACACAAGGAGACATATTTCATAATAAAATTTTGAAATATAAAGGTTACACATTTAAAAAAAAAAATGAGATATAATTATATCAGAACATTTTTGTTACATACCTTTTTATTTATGTCAAAAGAAGGAGAAGAATATAAGATTATAGCAAAAATAGTTAGCAAAATTAGAAAATTAGCTTACAAAAGTTTTTTTAATGCAAAGGGAGAAAAGAATATAAGTACATGAGTTATATGTGCAAAACTATTGCCTATTTTACTTGTGCTGAATTTTATATTGTGTATTATTTGAGGGAGAGTCTTGTTAGGCGTAACCTACTTTATATTTTTGCTCATGTATTTGTCATCATCAAAAAGGGGGAGATTGTTGACTCTATGAGTCCAATCCTATTTTGATGATGACAAATTACTTGGCATTTGATCTGTGCGTTGAGAATGTGAGCAAGAACATTACTTAGTATGCACGGAAGGTGATGAAGTCATGGAAGCCACAAGGATTAAAGCATATATATATATAACCTGTCACAATCAATGGAACTAAAAGAGTAGAAGAATGAATATGTAAGTGTCAAACTCAAGATCATCATAGGAATGGGTACTTAGAATTGATGTATGTGCATATTTTATATGATATAGCTAGAAGCTCAAAATATACCCTACACATGCATCTCATGAAAACCTTCCAGGGTTAAACATGGACTTAGAGAATTTATTTTGCACTTGTAGCTAGAATCGAAGTCATTCGTATGTTGTTAGCTTATGATGCTTTTAAAGACTTCAAACTATATCAAATAGAAGTCAAAAACGCGTTTTTAAATGGCTACATAAGTGAAGAGGTATATGTAGAACAACCCTTGGGTTTCAAGAACCATAAGTATCCAAAACACGTTTATAGACTAACTAAAGCCTTGTATGGTTTAAAGCAAACTCCTAGAGTTTGGTATGAAAGGCTAAACTGTTAGAATTGGTGTATTCTCAAGAGGGGGGGTGAATTGGAAATTTTAAACTTTTCTCCTAAGTTAAGTTAGAAGTTAATATGATTTGGTAACCTAGGGTCTTTCTACACAATTTCAAATGTGCAAATAAATAAAATACGTGGAATTTAAATCATACACATCATTCATACAATAACATATACGTGCAGTAAATATAAAGTGCTGAAATGTAAATAGACACACGATATGTTATAGGGGTTCGGCCAACTGTGCCTACGTCCCCGCCTCTAACTCGCAAGCTAGAGGATTCCACTAGAAGCTCACTTAAGGGCGGAGTGGCACCATTTACAACCAGGTCAAATTAACACAAGGCTGACCTCAACCTTAACCAGGTCAATTAGCGGGGCTGACCTCAACCTACACGCCTTAACAGGACGATGCACCTAGCTTTCCTAACCGGGTCTAAGCCAATCCAGGACTATTCCAAGGCAAGTCTCCCTCTTCAGGCCCGTGCCTGGATATACAAAAAATGTGTATATAATCAGATGGTATAGTGATTGTGCTTTCGTGTAAAGCAGATATGTACCCAAATGCGCGCAATAACATACACCACAATATGATTCAATATGTAAGCTTAATGTGGTCTAGATGGTTCAACTCTCAAAGTATTTTCTATCATTGTAATGGATACGTGAGAGTGTCAAACAAACAATCTTTGTATCACAAGATATTCAACAAATAAGTTCACACAAAGATGTCATGTCTCCAGTATTTCAATCAGCAAGATATCTCAAGCATGTTGGTATTAAATGATGTATATGCTTGGTTTGCAAAATATGTGTAATCTTTGTATTCAGCAAATAATATATGAGTGAAAGAATATTGTAACAAAGATCACTATCACACAAACAAATATCTCTTTAAATATTTTGCAAGATAAAAGCGCAATAGATATTTGGAAGTGTTTGAAAAGTTTTTGCAACCAAAAACATATACACTCTTCTCAAGATCTTGCAATGAAGGTGCAAGCTTTAGAAGCTCTAACAAAGTCTTCTTAGGATACACTTATCAACAAAGTCCCCAAAGAATCCTTAGGTTTTGCTCTCAAATAAAATCGTGCCAAGCAAAATGGAACAAGGAGAGCAAACCTTTCCAAACACACTCAAACCACTTACAAATGATGTAGGCAATGATAGAAGGCAAGTGTGAGTGATTTAAGTAAGAAAATGAGTAGTATAGGGTTTTTATTTTTCAAAGAATTCTTCTCTAATCAAGGTGGCTAATCCCCCTTAATTTTCTCAAATGAACTCATATATATAGACATGGAAGAAAATATGACCGTTGGGGACCTATTGGGTATTCTTAGGAAAGTTTAATGATGTTTAAAGCATTTTAACCCTGTTTAAAAAATATTAACTGTGGTAAAAAATCAGGGCAACCTGAGAGGTCTGGTCTACCAGAACAAGTTCGGTCGACCAGGGGACTTTTGAACTAAGGGCTCGGTCGACCAGGAGAGGGCGATTTTCCAATTTTTTGAGGTTCGATCGACCAGGCCATTTTGAATTGCCTGGTTTGGTCAATCAGACCACTGGAAATTCTTCTGAGGACCCTCCGGTCGACTAGGTTGTTGGAGAACAAAAGTTCTCGGTCAACCGGGAGGTCAAAATGTTGACTCCCAGGTGGTTCGGTCGACCGACGTCAAATAAACTGTAAGGGCTTGGTCGACCGGACCGTGGTCAACATGTTGACTCGGATCGGTTATGGTCGACCAGGAGAAAATGACCTGTTTGAGTTGGTCGACCGAAAGTACAATACTTGTACATTTTTGTCCTTTTTCAAGCATGCAATTACCTAAGTCAAATATTCAAGCATATGTATGCATGAGTGAGTGTCCTAGGGTCACTTGGGGTCTAATTTGAAGACACCGAAAAAGTCCGATGTTGGTTGACCGAAGGGAAAACCCTAAGGTCACACTAAGGTCATTTTGCATTCATGGTTTGTTTGAACTTACGTATTATCATACATGTGATGTGTGTGAGCTTATTACAAACTAGATAGCCCTAATTAATATTACAGACCAATTACTCAAATGAATTACATATTACAACACAACATAATTGGGTCTTCAATCTTTGCTTGCTTAGTGCACATCTTGATCTTAACAATCTTAGTTCCTCCACAAAAACTCAAACACTCATTAGATACAATGAGTATTTGTCATAATCAAAACCGGGCATGACCAATAAGGTCAACATAAGTTGTTTTTTACTGAATAATGGATTTATTAAAGGAAAGATAGACGCAACACTATTCATAAAATCGAAGAATAATAACATGCTCCTAGTTCAAGTATATGTAGATGATATCATTTTTGGAGCAACAAATGAAGAATTATGTAATGAGTTTGCAAGTACTATGCAAAATGAATTTGAGATGAGCATAATGGGTGAACTTAATTTCTTTCTAAGACTTCAAATCAAACAAGAAAAACATGGAATTTTTATAAATCAATCGAAGTACATTAGAAACTTACTCAAAAATTTTAATATGGAAGATGGAAAAATACTACGAACACCTATAAGCTCTTATTTGAATTTAGACAAAGACGAACAAGGTATACCAGTAGATTTTAAGCTCTATCGTGAGATGATTGGTAGCTTACTATATTTGACTGCCAGCAGGCCTGATAAAATATTTTGTGTATGTTTGTGCGCAAGATTTCATGCTGCACATAAAGAGTCACATTTATTAGCTATCAAATGAATACTTAGATACCTGATTAGAACCGTAAAACTTGGATTATGGTATCCTAGGTATACATCCTTTGAGATTATTAGTTATTCAGATGGTGATTTTTCCAAAAGTAAAGTAGATAAAAACTTGGATTATGGTATCCTAGGTATACATTCGTTAGTATCTTGGTTTTCAAAGAAGCCGAGGCTTAGTACATAGTAGCTGGAAGTTGTTGTGCTAAAACGTTATGCATGAAGCAACAACTTATGGATTTTGAATTAAATTATGATACAGATCCTATAAGGTGCAACAATACTAGTGCAATAAAAATCTCAAAGAACCCTATATCACATTCATGAACTAAACACATTAAAATTAGACATCATTTTCTTTGTGATCATGTGCAAAAAGGAGATGTGACACTTGAGTTTGTATGCACAAATGAACAATGGGCAGACATATTCACAAAACCCTTTGCGGACAATAGGTTTATTCAAATTAGACCTGAATTAAGCCTGATGCATAACCGAGAAGTTGCCTAGAATTATATTAGATTACATAATTTAGGGGGAGCAACATCAATTAATATTCACAATTGGTTAGAAATTTCAAATTTGACTCATTTGTTCACATTTGGTATTAAACTCATAGCATGATGATTGCATGTTAAATGACACATGTTGACCTCACATAAACCTTTGAACTTTAATGACTACTTTGCTTATCCACGTCTATGTAAATTGACACACTATGTATGTTCACATTGAAATTTAATTCCACAACACAGTTTTGCATTAGCAAGGGGGGGGGGGGGGAAGTAAATTGAATAACACAGGGAGACATATTTCACAGTACAATTTTGAAATCTAAAGGTTCCATACTTTTTAAAGATGAAATATAATTATGCCAGAACATTTTTGCTATATACCTTTCTATTGATGTCGAAAGGGGGAGAAGAATATAAGGTTATAGAAAAAATAGTTATCAAAATTACTAAATTAGCTTGCAAAAGTTTTTTTTTTTCTAAATGAAAGGGGAGAAAAGAACATAAGTACATGAGTTATACGTGCAAAGCTATTGCCTATTTTACATTGTGTATAAGCATACTTCATATTGTTGAATTTTATATTATGCATTATTTAAGGGAGAGCCTTGTTAGGCATAACCCATTTTATATTTTAGCTCGTGTATCTGTTATCATAAAAAATGGAGAGATTATTGAATCTTTGAGTCCAATCCTATTTTGATAATGACAAATCACTTGGTATTTGATTTGTGCATTAAGAATGTGAGCAGGAAGATTACTTAACATGCACGGAAGGTGATGTAGTCATGGAAGCCATGAGGATTAAAGCATACATAACTTGACACAATCCATGGAACTAAAGGAGTAGAAGAACGAAGATGCAAGCGTCAAGTTCAAGATCTTCATGGGAATGGGTATTTAGAATTGATGTATGTGCATATTTTATATGATATAGCTAGAAGCTCAAAATATACCCTACACATGCCTCTCATGAAAACCTTCTAAAGTCAAACATGGACTTAGAGAACTTATTTTTAACTTGGGAAAATGTTTTATAAGAGGTTAAAGCAAGAGAGATTAAATGATTTTGAAAACTAAATTGAAAATTCTGAAGTTGGTCTGCACAGATGACTAAGGAGTACCCTCTGAAGTCTAAAGATAAAACCTCAGACGACTGAAGTTTTTTGTCAGACGTCTGAAGAATTTCCTTAGAAGACTAAAGAATTAGTTCAGTCATCTGAAGATTTAATTACTAAAACACAGAATAGGCAAAACACCTTCACACGTTTGAAATGGGACTTCAGAAGACTAAACCCACAGTTCAGTCACTTGACCCTATGTCCATACTATATTTTTCAGTACTTTAAGGAACATCAAACATCTGAACGCGAATGCTCAGTCATCTAAACCTATGGGAACTTTAAAATTTGAACTTTAGCTGGAAAAGACGCAAGTTATTCACTTGATCAAATTGATCCAACGGTCAGGACTTATCCTAAGGCCGAAATTAATTATATAAACAACCTCTAAACACTGGTGTCTCACATTTGGCATATGATTGGGAGCCTTGAACATATACACAACTCGGGGAAGCGTTCAACACATTGGTTAGCTCTTGCCTGTGATTTCGAAGTATTTGTATCTTATCTAAGCTTGGGCTACGTTGATTTTCAAAAGGAGTTCCAGCGAATATTGTGCAAAAAACTTGGGTATTTAGGTTTGGTGATCAAACTAATTGTTTTCTTATTCTCAAAGATTTTTTCATCTCACAAACGTATTCTTAAACATTCATTTTGAGAGATTGATCTTGAGTTATTATTTATATATACTTTTGTGAAAGATCACTACTTTAGCAGGTTTTTGTTTAAAACTAAAATTTTGAAGAAAGTTTTTAAATATATCTTCATTCAAAGATTTGCTATTTGATTAGCATGAGAATTATTTGATTGCAAATCCTAAGAGCTTCCAAATACATATTCTTGAGGGATATTATTTTTAAAACATAGTGTTTAAATCAATGCAGTATTCAAAGTCATATATTTATTCAAAGATTCAACTTTACAGATTATTAATAGCAAGAATATAGATCTGCGCAATAGTCAAGATTATTTTTGAAAGGATCTTATTTTCTAATCTTGCATAAAGTATTCTAAAATTGAACCTTATGTTTCTCCAAAGCATTTATTTATAAAATCATTTTTGAGAGATATCAATTTAAAGGATCAATTTGCGAAGCATGTCATTCATATAACAATAACATTGTCACATACATACTGAGCTTCAAGTTTTATCATATGAATATGTGTTAGGAATTTCAATTGTACTCATTAGCTTGTGTAGAAGCAATATGGAGTTTTTGCAGAATTCTAATTCTATATTGTGATCACGGTTCGGGTTGTGAACCGGGTGAGGAGGAAGTTGTGCCTCTTGTACGCAATGGAGCAGGAGGAAGTTGTGCCTCTCCTAAGCAGCGGATTGTAAGGGAAGCTCTGTCTCGGTTAAAGGAGCAGGGATTTAGTGGAATCCTTGAGTGGGTTGCTCAAGGTGAGGATGTAGGCCGAGTTGGCTAAACCTTGAAAAATCGTGTTTGCCTTCTCTTTTCCCTTAATTTTTAAATTTTCGCTCACATTTTATTATCAGTTTTTGCATGTTTGTATATTGGTCAATTTTACATGCACTTGATAATTAATTGGGTATAATTGAATTTATTGAGATAATAATTTGAATTAATTTCAAACCCCTACAATTATTTTGTTAAATATTGAAATAGGGATTATGTGGTAAAATAAACTTAAATATTTTTTAAATACCCCAGTCACCCCCCTCTTGGGATAACTCTATATAACTCACACTTTTCATGCAATATATTTGGACCTATGGCTAGTCTAAGGTCTTTGACTATTTTAATTAGTCCTAAAAATCCGGCGTCGGTCGACCAAAGGGTGATCCCTAAGGTCTATCTATGGTCTTGAACTTATAATCCCTACACGCATGATATGCATTAATTATTATAGACCTTTCATTATAATTACATACCTAAATGATAAATATAAAATACAACCTAAAACAGACAAAGGCTTCATGCTCTACTACTCGAGAATTCCATTGATTGGGCCGAAAGATGTGCTCGTTTGAGTGCTTCTTGGCTTCAATTTCTCATATGTCATCTATGCTTTAGAAAGTTAGACATATTCATACACTAAGCACACAGATGAGATACTATGGTTTGTCATAATCAAAACAGAATGTTGATTTAGGTGTAATCCCAATAGGGGGGTGAATTGGCTATTTTAAAATTCTTTAAAACCTATTTACGTCTTAGTCCCTCATTCTAAATTTAACAAATTACTTACCAAGTTCGTGTGAGGTTATTCAACATACATACATGCAATATAAGCAATGAAGTGCATTGCGGAAAATAAAAAGATAAAGGAAGAGAGAATGCAAACGCGATTTTATGAGGTTCAGCCAACCTGGCCTACGTCCTCGCCATGAGCAACCCACTCAAAGATTCAACTATAATCCCTGCTCCTCAAACTGGGACGGAGCGTCCCTTACATCCGCTACTTATAAGAGGTACAACTTCATCCTACTCCACTACTTACAAGAGATACACCTCTCTCCTCAAACCCGGTTCACAACCCGAACCATGATTAGAATATAATATCAAATCTACAAAACACTCAATGTTGCTTCTAACAAAGCTAGTGAGTACAATTGAAATTCCTAACATATAATCATATGATGAAACTTGAAGCTCAGTATATATGTAACGATATAATCGTTATATGCAAGAATATGATTCAATAAATTTCCTTTCTATCAAATCTCCCAAAAATATTTATATAAGTCAATGCTTTGGAGAACTTAGGTTAAATCTTTGAATACATAAAAAGTTTTGAAGATTGCAAAGATTTGAAACATACTTTGTCACAACAATATTTCTCTCAAGTTTTCAACCACAATATGATCTTTGTAATATTCAAATATATATATATATATAATGCGATTGCCAAAGATCAAAACCTAATATAAAATTTTCAGAAAATATCCTTAATAATATATATAGTTATGAACTTCTAAGGATATTTAATCAAATGATTTTGAAGTTTAAAAAAATATCAATTCTTTAAGTAGATACACTCTTGAATCAAAAAACTATTCAACTAATGGCATAATCTTTCACAAGTAATGATCTTGTCAAAACACTCTCTATATGTATATGAAAAACTCAAGATTGATCTCTCTCTAATAATATTCAATAATAAATGATGAGATGAGAAACTCTTGAAAATAATAAATTGATTTACCAAACCTCAATACCAAGTTGAAATCAAGATGTGTAAATGAAATCCCTTTGGTTTTTCTGAGTTGATTTGCCCAAGCTTGATAAGTATAGGTTGGAATGCAGAAAATTGTATAGCAATATGTTCAAGTCTCTCATTTCTATGTCAAAAAGATGTTCTCTTCTCTTCTCGTTGATCTTGGCTAAAGCACTAGGGTTTAGATGTTCAATATATAGGTATCTTGCCCTTAGAATAGATCTCAATCATTGGATCAAAAATTAGCTCGCATGTTCTTTCATTAAAAATTAGATTTTTAAACTTTCCTGTAGGTTCACGCAACTGAGGTTAAAGGCCTAGATGATTGAAGTTCCTTAGAGCTTAAAAAAATTAACTTAGACACAAGGTCAGACGACTGAAGTTGAGGTTCAATCTTTTGAAGTGTCGGGTTCAGACGACTGAAGTCTTAGTTCAATCTTTTGAGGTGCTTCTACCAGGTCCTATGTTTCATAGTAAATTCTTCAGGTGACTGAACTTAATCTTTGGTATTCTGAAGAAATTCTTCAGACGACTGAGCTTAACTTCGGTCTTCTGAAGTTGCAACTTCAGGCGACTGAACGTTGAGTTCAGTCTATTGAAGTTACCATTTCCTGAATTTTTTCTTTCTAGTTTAAAAATCTGCTTTACTCTTTTTCTTGACTCTTTTATAAAAATATTTTCTTGGGTTTTTAAAATATATCTAAGTTCATGAATATCCCCTAATGATGTTCATGAAATGCCTGAGTTCTATGTACCCATTCCCATGACATTCTTGAACTTGTCGCTTGCATCTTCATTCTTCAACTCTTTTAGTTCCATTGATTTTTCCAAGATGTGTAGATTTTGCCAAGATGTGTATGCTTTAATCTTCATGGGTTTCATGACTTGTTACCTTTCCATGCATGCTAAATATTGTTCATGTTCACAATCTCAAGGCATAGATCAAATACCAAGTGATTTGTCATTATCAAAACTAGATTGGACTCATAGAGTCAACAATCTCCCCCTTTTTGATGATGACAGATACACGAGAAAAAATATAGAATAAAATGGGTTATGCCTACCAAGGCTCCCCCTCAAATAATGCATCAAATATTCAGTAAGTGAAATATACTCATGCCAAATGAAATATGCTTATGTTCATACATACGTTGTTTAGGTTGATTCCAAAAATGAAATATGCTCATGTTCATACACAAGTTGCTTAGCCTAATTCTTCTTCTATAGCCAGATTTTTATCCTTGTTTACACAATTAGTTTTTCCAACAAGTTTTGCTCTTGATTTTTCCAACAATTTTTGCAATTATCCTTCTCCCCCTTTGCACAATTAGTTTTGCCAACAATTTTTGCTCCTAGTTTTCTCCCCCTTTTGACATCAACAAAAAAGTGTATAATAATACATGAGTGAACATAGTCTTATATTATTTTCTCCTTTGAAATCTTAAATTTTTTAAACTTGTTCAACCATCAGATTTGAAAATTTTACTTCTCCCCTTTGCTAATACATAAAGTTGTGTTGTTGAATGTAAATTACATTGTGAACATACACAATGTGGAAAATTTAAAATTTTATGTGAGGATTAACATGTGGTACCAAATGTTGACAAATGTGATATCAAATGAGAACAAATGAGTTGAAAATGAAATTTTTTTAACAAATTATGAATATCAAGTGACGTTGCTCCCCATAAATTATGTCATCTAATATAATTTTAGGCAACCTCTTGACTATGCATCAAGCCTAATTCTCACCTAATTTGGATAACCCTATCCTCCACAAGTGGTTTCATGAATATGTTTGCCATTGTTCATTTGTGCATACAAACTCAAGTGATACATATCTCCTTTTTGCACATAATCACGAAGAAAGTGATGTCGTATTTCTATATGCTTACTTCGTGAATGTAATATGAGATTCTTTGATATTTTTATTGCGCTCATATCGTTGCATCTTATAGAAATTGTATAATAGTTTAATCCATAATCCATCAGTTGTTACTTCATGTATAGAGTTTGAGCACAACAACTTTCTGCCGCTACGTATTCAGCTTCAATTATGGAAGGAGCTACTGAATTTTGCTTCTTAGAAAACCAAGAAACTAACGAATGTCCTAAGAAATGACAAGTACCACTCGTTCTCTTCTTATCCACTTTGCTACCAGAAAAATCAGCATCTAAATAGCTGATAATCTCAAAAGATGTATACTTAGGATACCATAACCCAAGTTCCACTATTCCTATCAGGTATCTAAGTATTTGTTTGACAACTAACAAATGTGACTCTTTTGGGGCAGCCTGAAATCTTGCACACAAACATACACTAAACATTATATCAGGTCTACTCGCAGTCAGATATAGTAAGTTGCCAATCATTCCATGATTTAGCTTGACATCTACTATCATACCTTGTTCATCTTTGTCTAAATTCAATGAAGCGCTCATAGGTGTACCTAGTATTTTTCCATCTTCCATATTAAACGTTTTGAGCAGATCTCTAATATACTTCGATTGATTTATAAATATTTCATGTTTTTCTTGTTTGATCAGAAATCCTAGGAAGAAATTTAGTTCACCCATCATGCTCATGTCAAATTTATTTTGCATAGTATTTGTAAACTCATTACACAAGTCTTTATCTGTAGCTCCAGATGTCATCTACGTATACGTGAACTAGGAGAATGTCATCTTTCTTAGACTTTATGAATAGAGCTGTATCTATCCTTCCTCTGATAAACCTATTATCTAGTAGAAAGCCACTTAGTCTCTCATACCAAGCTCTAGGAGCTTGCTTCAAACCGTACAAGGTTTTTGTTAGTTTATAAACATGATTTGGATTCTTATGGTTTTCAAAGCCTGGGGGTTGTTCTACATATACCTCTTCACTTATGTAGCCATTTAAAAATGCGCTCTTGACATCCATTTGATATACCTTGAAATCCTTATAAGTATCATAGGCTAAAAGTATTTGAATGGCTCTCTTATAAGTATCATAGGCTAAAAGCATTCGAATGGCTTTCATTCTTGCTACAGGTGCAAAGGTTTCTTCAAAATCTATTCCTTCTTCCTGGTTATATCCCTGAGCTACTAGTCTAACCTTATTTCTAAAACTATCCCATGTTCATCTTTCTTGTTCTTATACATCCATTTTGTACCAATGATTGTCTTATTCTCATGTCTAGGAACTAATGTCCATACTTTGTTTCTCTCAAACTGGTTTAACTCTTCTTGCATGAACGACCCACTATTCAACCTCAATTGTTTCACTTACATTCCTAGGTTCTTCATAAGATAGAAAGGCAAAATTACTAATCATGTTCCTAAGTGAGGATCGTGTGGCTACTCTATGTAATGGTTCACCTATTATTTGGTCAATGGGATGATTCTTTATGTACTTCCATTCTCTAGGTGGTTCATTAACCTCATTTTCAATTTGATTAGTTTCAGTGGATGGTTTCTTAATTTCATTTTTCTTTTCTGAATCATTCTCAACGAATAGTTTCTTAAATTCCTTGTTTATCTCAATTTCATCTTCATCAATTCTTTTGGAGAAGGGATTTTACTCATCAAACACTACATGAATAGATTGTATAACCATTAATGTTTGTTTGTTATATACTCTATAGGCTTTACTATCTAAGGCATACCCTAGGAAGATAACTTCATTTGATTTCACATCAAACTTTCCTAAATGTTCATTGTCTCTAAGCACAAAACATTTATAGCCAAAGACATGAAAATATGATATGTTTCATCTATTGCCATTCCATAATTCGTACAGAGTTTTATTAAGAGATAGTCTAATCAAAATTCTATTTAGAACATAGCAGGCGGTATTCACTGCCTCAGCCCAGAAATACTTAGGTAATTTATGTTTGTTAATTAAACATAGTTCTGGTCATTTCTTGTATAGATATATTCTTCCTTTCAACTACACCATTTTGTTGTGGTGTTCTAGAAGCTGAAAAATTAAAAACAATTCCTAATGAATTATAGTAGTCTTCCTTGCCTTGATTTTTAAATTTTCTACCCCTATCACTTCGAATTTTAGTGATAGTATATCCCTTTTTATTTTATATTTTCTTGCACAAGTTTATGAATTATTCACACGCTTCATCTTTGTGACCTAAGAATAGTACCCATGTTTATCTTAAAAAATCATCAACTATGACAAATGCGTATGATTTTCCTCCTAAACTCTGAATTGGGTTTGAACCAAATAAATCTAAGTGTAGCATTTGAAGTAGCCTAGTAGTGGAGATTTCTTTCTTCTTCTTAAAGCTCGTTCTTGCTTGTTTTCCTAGTTGACAAGCCTCAAAAATTTTATCTTTGATGAATTTTGTCATAGGCAATCCCTTAACTAAGTCTCTCTTAACTAGTTTAGATATTAAGTCCATGTTTGCATGTCCTTGTCTCCTATGCCAAATCTAACTAATTTCATTCATAGCAGAGAATCATGTCACACTCTGTGAGGTTAAGTTATCAGAATTGGTGGTATAAATGTTTTTATGATACTCAGTACTGAATAATAACTTATTATCAGTTTTGTGTTCAACAATGCACTTATCATGTTCAAAAGACACTTTGTAACCTTTATCACACAATTGTCTTATACTCAATAAGTTGTGCTTTAAACCATCAACCAGTAAAACATCATCGATAATTAGTGATGCATCATTACCAATTTTCCCTACACCTCTGAACCTTCCCTTAGCTTTATCCCCAAACGTGACAAATCCTTCATCCTTGGGTGTGATGGATGTGAACTTTGCTTTATCCCCGGTCATGTGACGTGAACATCCGTTATCCATATACCATCTGTCTTTTGAGGATGATGATCTTAAGCATATCTGCAAGACACAATCAGATTACTACTTTGGGTACCAAATTTTCTTGGGTCCATGGGGGTTAGTATTAGATTCTCCTTTGACCTTTCATACTTACTTAATTTTGACATCTTTATTTTTGAAAGGACAGTCAAATTTTATGTGACCCAACCTCTTACATTTAAAGGATGTAATATTTCTATGATAGTCTTTAGTTGGAACATATTATTTTGACTCTCTTACAAAATATCCTATGTAAAGATGACTCTGCTTTAGATTTTCCTTTCCATTAAAACCAAGACCTTCCTTTTCTAGGGAATTTCTTTGAGCTCCTAGGAGTTTTTCAAAATTATTTTGTCCTTTAGTAAATTTACAAATAATCTCATATTTATCTTTCAAATTCTTTTCTAACTCCTCAATTTTCAAATCTTTGTCTTTCATAAGAGATGCATGAGATTCATTTTGGCGTTCAACTAAACTTAAAAGTTCTTTGACTTTATTTGTCAAATTAGAAATTTTCTTAGTTTTCTTATCAAGCATTTTAATAGAGTACAAATATTCTTGTTTCAGTTCATCATATGAAAGCCTGTCATTCTCATTTTCAGAATCACTAAAATAATATGAAGATGATGAGAATGATGATTGTACCTCAAGGTCATCATGAGCCATTAGACACAGATTGGCAATCTCATCATTACTGAATTTAGATTCTAAAAAGCTTGTGTCGTGTGTATCCCAACCAAATTTTAGCACCTTCTTCTTTTTCTTGTAGGCTTTCATTAGTTTGGGACACTCAGGCTTGATGTGTCCAACCTCTCTGCATTTGTGGCATATTGATGGATCTTCCTTCTTTTTCTTCATGCTTGGCTCTCCTCTTTCTGATTTTAAGTTCTAAAATTTTTTGTTGAACTTCTTATTCTTCTTCAAAAACTTCCTAAACTTCTTTGTTAACAAGGCCATGTCATCGTTTGTTTCAGAATCACTTCCTTGACTAGAGTTGTTTGATGATGCCTTAAGTGTTGTGGCTCTCTTTACTTTACTTTACTCATTCTTCCTCTCATTTATTTCCAGCTCATAAGTGATAAGCAATCCAATGAGTTCATCAACCGAAATCTCCTTGAGATTTCTCCCTTCTACTATTACTATAGCTTTTGCTTTCCAAACTGGAGGTAGTCCCCTGAGTATTTTCCTGATCAACTCATAAGTAGGGTAAGTTTTTCCAAGTGCATTTAAAGAATTAGTGATGTGTGTGAATCTAGTGCACATGGATTGAATAGATTCTTTGACAGTCATTTTAAATGCTTCATATTCACTGGTGAGCATGTCTATCCTACTATCTTTTACTTCCTTAGTGCCTTCATATATAACTTTTAATTTTTCCCAAATTTCTATAGCAGAGTTACATGCCATTATCCTATTAAATTCATTTACATCTAATGCATAGAAAAGCAAGTTCATCACAATAGCATTTATTTGTACCGATTTCCAGTCCTCTTCAGTATACTCATCCTCAGTTTTAGGTACATTTACCTTATCAATTACTGTCATGGGAACATGATTTCCCTTAGTAACTATTTTCCATACCTTCCAATCTACATTTAACAGGTATATGCTCATCCTACGTTTCCAATAGGTGTAATTTACACCACAGAAAATCGGTGGTCAAGTGGACGAGTGTCTCTCACCGAAGGGAGTTACACCAATGTGTGTCATGTGATCTTTTTAGAAATGAAGTATTAAGTCTATGTAAACCCTCTCTAATACCAAATGTTGATTTAGGTGTAATCCCAAGAGGGGGATGAATTGGGTATTTTAAAATTCTTTAAAACCTATTTACCTCCTAGTCCCTCATTCTAAATTTAACAAATTAATTATCACGTTCGTGTGAGGTTATTCAACATACATACATGCAATATAAGCAAAGAAGTGCATTGTGGAAAATAAAAAGATAAGGGAAGAGAGAATGCAAATGCAATTTTACGAGGTTTAGCCAACCCGGCCTACGTCCTTGCCTTGAGCAACCCACTCAACAATTCCACTATAATCCCTGCTCCTTAAATTGGGACAAGGCTTCCCTTACATCCGCTACTTAAAAAAGGTATAGCTTCCTCCTACTCTGCTACTTACAAGAGATACCACTCTTTCCTCAAACTCGGTTCACAACCCGAACCGTGATTAGAATATAATATCAAATCTGCAAAACACTCAATGTTGCTTCTAACAAAGCTAGTGAGTACAATTGAAATTCCTAACTCATAATCATATGATGAAACTTGAAGTTCAGTATGTATGTAACGATATAATCGTTATATGCAAGAATATGATTCACTAAATTTTCCTTTTATCAAATCTCCCAAAAATATTTATATAAGTCAATGCTTTGGAGAACTTAGGTTAAATCTTTGAATACATAAAAAGTTTTAAAGATTGCAAAGATTTGAAACACACTTTGTCACAACAATATTTCTCTCAAGTTTTCAACCACAATATGATCTTTGTAATATGCAAATATATATATATATATATATATATATTTATGATGTCATTACCAAAGATCAAAACCTAATATAAAATTTTCAAAAAATATCCCTTAATAATATATATAGTTATGAACTTCTAAAGACATTTAATCAAATGATTTTGAAGTATCAAAAATATCAAGTCTTTAACTAGATACACTCTTGAATCAAAAAACTATTCAACCAATGGCATAATCTTTCACAAGTAATGATCTTGTCAAAACACTCTATATATATATATATATATATATGATGTGATTACCAAAGTTCAAAACCTAATATAAATTTTTTTCAAAAAATATCCCTTAATAATATATATATATATATATATATATATATATATATAGTTATGAACTTTTAAGGATATTTAATCAAATGATTTTGAAGTTTAAAAAATAGCAAGTCTTTAAGTGGATACACTCTTGAATCAAAAAACTATTCAACCAATGGCATAATCTTTCACGAGTAATGATCTTGTCAAAACACTCTCTATATGTATGTGAAAAACTCAAGATCGATCTCTCTCTAATAATATTCAATAATAAATGATGAGATGAGAAACTCTTAAAAATAATAAATCGATTTACCAAACCTCAATACCAAGTTGAAATCAAGATGTGTAAATGAAATCCCTTTGGTTTTTCTGAGTTGATTTGCCCAAGCTTGATGAGTATAGGTTGGAGTGCAGGCAATTGTATAGCAATTTGTTCAAGTCTCTCAATTCTATGTCAAAAAATGTTCTCTTCTCTTCTCGTTGATCTTGGATGAAACACTAGGATTTAGATGTTCAATGTATAGGTATCTTGCCCTTAGACTAAATCTCAACCATTAGATCAAAAATTAGCTCGCATTTTCTTTCATTAAAAATTAGATTTTTAAACTTTCCCACAACTTCATATGACTAAGGTCAAAGGACCAGACGATTGAAGTTCCTTAGAGCTTCAAAAAATTAACCTGAACACGGGGTTAGACAACTGAAGTTGGGGTTTAGTCTTCTGAAGTGTCGGGTTCAGATGACTAAAGTATGAGTTCAGTCTTGTGAGGTGCTTCTCCCAGGTTCTATGTTTCACCATAAATTCTTCAGGCGATTAAACTTAATCTTCAATCTTCTGAAGAAATTCTTCAGACGACTGAGCTTAACTTCGGTCTTCTGAAGTTGCAACTTCAAGCGACTGAACGTTGAGTTCGGTCTACTAAAGTTACTATTTCCCGAATTTTTTCTTTCTAGTTTAAAAATTTGTTTTGCACTGTTTCTTAGCTCTTTTATAAGAATATTTTCCTGGGTTTTGAAAATATATCTAAGTTCATGAATATTCCCTAATGATGTTCATGAAATGCATGAGTCCTAAGGTCATTCTAGGGTATATGTTGAGCCTCAAATTAAATTAAATGAAACATGTGAATACATTAGTTCTAAGTACCCATTCCCATGACGTTCTTGAACTTGTCACTTGCATCTTCATTTTTCAACTCTTTTAGCTCCATGGATTTTGCCAAGATGTGTAGATTTTGCCAAAATGTGTATGCTTTAATCTTAATGGCTTCCATGACTTGTTATCTTTCCATGCATGCTAAATATTGTTCCTATTCACAATCTTAATGCACAGATCAATTACCAAGTGATTTGTCATTATCAAACCGGATTGGACTCATAGAGTCAACACAGGAGACAAACTCAAAAAATCAACATAATATGTTAATCGGCAATTTTTATAATGCAGACATAGGCATGACATACCAGGATGAACCATTGTCAATCGATACTTGTGCCACCATGTGATCTTTGCATTGAGTGGAGACATGGAGGGAATTAATATGCTCTCATCCTTCGGATGGAATCTCTTCGTCAACAAATGTTATATAATTGGTGGTTGTGAGACTTCCAATTATATGATTGAAATTTTCCACACTGATGTTTTATGGAATGTAGGCCTGATTGAGGACTTTTAGAAGGGCTTCCCTATGTGCTTTTGAGCTTAAAAGTGGAGAGAATATCGATATGCGAGGTGAAAGTTTATTGGGCTGATCTACCATACTGTATTCGCTCTATTAAATGATTCTTGGGAATTCTATAGCATTTTTATGGGAAATGGGCTCCTTGATTGCCTTGCCTATTTCTGCCTGCTTCATTTCCTTATGCTTTTTTCTCCGCTGACACCAACAACATTATTGGTGTTATCCTCATTTGTAAACACCCTCATCCTTTTTTTTGTACCTATAACTCCAAGGTACAACTTTGTTATTACGATACGAAAAATGGATATGGGACCGATATGGTGAGTTTGGTGGGTCCTCTGCTTACTTCTTTAGAAATTGAGGAATACTTATTGATACTTGTAGGGATGAAAGGCTTGTTCGTGTACTTTGGATGTGGCCTTGCAACCTTCCCTTCTTATGGTACGTACTATTTTGCCTTCTCCTTCAGTATAAATTTATATCCACCCAAAACCCATGTGCACCTAAATAAACTATTGAAATGTATTGCAACCTTGCATCAACAGAATGGTTTTATTCTAACAACTGCACCTCGTCCCCTTAGGACAGACTGTTGTATCTTCAATTTATCCTGTTTGACATAGCTTCAGATAGATCTCATCAAGTGATGACTACACCTTTTCCACTGTTTCGTTATTTATCATGTTGTTTTCCTTCCCTATGGCATTCACTGCATAGCCTCCATGACTAGGCGATAGATTGACATGCACATTAGGTTCCTTGGTATCAAACACTAGCCATCCTACGTCTTTTAATGCCTGAACCCTGTGCTTAAAAACCCAGCATCTTTCAATTGTGTGCCTAGGAGCATTGGCATAGTATTTGCACCGTGTGTTTTGGTCATATAATTTAGGAAAAGGCAGATGCACACTTACCCTTGGGATAGGGGCAACTAGCTACCTTTCGACCAACTGTGGGAATAGTTCTGCATAAGTCATTGGAATGAGCTCAATCTTCCTAGTTTCTCTAGTAAACCTTTTCTCGAGCACCTACGGATTTTGTATCCTTTAGGCTAAGGAAGGCCCGATGGGAATCATGTGTGGTCATGCACTTGGTTGTGCTATGTTGTTGACAACTAGCTCAAAAGTCGTACTTTTACTTGTCCATCTGGTACAATTCTCTTGATAAGGGCAACCCTAAATCATTTGGGTTGCCCCTTTCCTTTACTTGTCGGTCCATTTCTTAAAAGTTTTTTCTTCACTTCTTACACTCTTCATTGTCCCTGTTCTAAAGGCGCTCTCAATCCTTTCACCTATGGTTACCAAAATCCATGGAATTCTAAGGGGTGCTTCCGATTAGATGGCCAAAGTATAGGTCCCTAAGAGTGTTGACAAACAACAAGATAGCTTCTCTATCTTCTACTAAGGGGTGCACCTGAGTTGTGGTATCCCTTTATTGGTAAGTGTATTCTTTGAATGTCATACTAGTGTTCTTATCCATATGTTGCAAGGTCAGCTTTTCGGGGGCCATCTCAACAACATATCTGTACTGGGCTATAAAAGTGTGAGCCAAGTCTTTCCATGTATGGATCTTGGTCTTGCCTAGCTGAATGTACCATCTTACGACTGCCCCAATTAAGCTGTCTTGTAAATAGTGAATCATAAATTTGCCATTATTAGAATATGGTGCCATTTTAGGACAATACATTCTCAGGTAAGTCAACGGGCATCTAAATTCATTAAACTTCTTAAAGTTTGGGACCTTAAATTTCAGCGGTAGGACCACATTGGGGACCAAACACAAATTAAAAGCATCGACTAACCCAAACAAATTGGTTCCTTCCATAGCTCGTAGGCGCTCCTCTAGTACCTCATATTTGCATTCAACTTTCGATATAAGAGTCACCTCCTTGGTCATTCCAGAATCTTAGAACACAATTGGGGGTGTCCTGATAAATAGAAACCCCAGAACTGGCAAGGCAGACATAAATGGCTGGGCATTTGCACTTGGGCCAGTTGCCATATTAGCGGGCTGGGATGATAATTGCTCTCGAACGGGAGTGAACCCTAGTGGGTATAAAGGTTCTTCTTTTGTTATGGCTTTGGGAAGCTCTGCAGCCTTCCCTTTACTTGCAACGATCATTGTGTTTGTTTAGGTGTAATCCAAAGAGGGGGGGTGAATTGAGTATTTTAAAATCTAGGTCACTCAAATCCTAATTTTGAAAACTTACAACCATAGACATACAACCTAGATTACAATAAATTTAGTATTTCTCAACTTATCAATTTAATGTGTGACTCTTAACATACACAACAAATAGATAAATAAGTGCAAGTAGAAATTGAAAGAGTTAAAGGAAAGAGGGATGCAAACTCAGAATTTTACGAGATTCAGCCAACCCCGGCCTACGTCCTCGCCTTAAGCAACCCACTCAAGGATTCCACAAATTTTGATCCTTTAACTAGGATGGAGCTTCCCATTATAGTCTGCTGCTAACAAGAGACGTAACTTCCTCCTCACCCCAATTCAGAGCCCGAACTGTCAATACAATAAGGTGATTACAATTTTCTGCAACCTCAAATGCTTCTTAACAAGCTAATGAGTACAATTGAAATCCTAGTACATACTCAGATGATATAACTTGAAGCTCAATATAGTGTATGTAATATGATCAATAAGGTCTTTTGCAATGACAACTATATGATCTTTGTATAAAGAATATATATGATAAATATACTTCAAAGATCTAAGTCAAATTTATGATATTTATAAAAATATTTATATGATGAGTTTTCTACAAAGATCTAAATCAAATGTATGATCTTTATAAAAATATTTATACGATGAGTTTTCTACAAAGATCAAATATATTTAACAATAATAAAGTTGAGATGAAATCTTTGAATAAAGAATAAGCGTGATAGTTTTCGATGATTCATAACTTTAGCAAATCCTTTTCAAAAAAAAAAAAATCTTCACATAACATATATATATATATATATATATATATATATATATATATATATATATATGAACTCAAGATCTAACTCTTAAATAATTTTTAACAATCCATTTGTGAGAGAATAAAAGCTTTGAGAATAAGATTGAATATCAAAATACAATACTTCATTTACCAAACTTTCAAGGACATTATATTGATTGCAACAATATGAATGATGCCCTTTGATCTTTAAAATCAACGTAGAGACTGCCCCAAAAGAGTTTGAATCTGATAGAGTGTAGGCTAGAGTGTTCAAGAGTTGTTCTTTAGGGTTTAGGGTTTGGTATATATAAGTATTTTTGGCCTTTGATTAGATTTCAATTGTTAGATCATTCAATTAAGAAATTCCCATGTGTTTCTGTGCTAAAACGCTGTTCTCTGCCACGGATTTGTCGACAAGTTGGACACCTTTGTCGATGAGTGTTCAACACTCGTTCATCGACAAGAACATGGGTTTGCTAACAAGTTGACTGTCTGAGATTTTTCAACGCTTGACATTTTCTCATCAACGAGAACAAATCATTTAACAACTAGTGGCCTTCTGTCATTCATCGACGAGACTAGCACGTTCATCGACGAAGCCTTTAATTTTATCATTTTGGCCCTAAAGTGTCCATCCAACTTAGAATTGATGTAAATAGATTTTTCATGAAATGCATGAGTCCTAAGGCCAAACTAAAGTCGTTTTGAGCTTCCAACTAGATCATATAAGATATGTAGATACAAGTAATACTAAATACCCATTACAATTGAAAATTTGAAGCTTCTTCATCCTTTTTCTCTTCTCATTCAATGGTGTGTGCCAGGTTGTATACGCTTTAAGTTTCTCAAGGCTTTCATGACATCCTTAACTTCCATGCATGCTAAGTAATGATCATGTTCACAATCTCAATGCACGGGTAAGATACCAAGTGATTTGTTATTATCAAAACAAGATTGGACTCATAGAGTCAACAATCTCCCCCTTTTTTATGATGACAAATACATGAGCAAAAATAGGTTTAAAGTCTAATAATATGGCAATGTAATGTAGCAATGTAATAAAAAAAATTTGCTCTAATAAATATTCTCTTCCCCATTTGACATCAATCAAAAAGTATACAAAAATATACAAAGTTAAATATTTCTCCCCTTTGATTGAAAAAATATATCTCTTCCTTTGTGTTAAACAATTTACCTCTCCTTCTTTCTAAAGATATAGCTATTTTGTGAAATCAAAATTTCATGTTTAACATACAACAACATTTCAATCGACATTGATATAGGTAAGCAATTCAATTCATTAAAGTCCAAATATCATGCACGTATCAACACGTATTATATATCCATAAAATATTTAACATGCAATAGTCATTAGCAAATTTTAATTTAAGTTGCTCCCCCTCAGTTATGTATTCTAATATATCTCTAGATAACTTCTCTACTGTGCATTAGGCCTGATTCACGTCTAATTTGGATAAACCTATCATCCAAAAGTGGTTTCGTGAATATGTCTACCCATTGTTCATCTGTGCACATAAATTCAAGTGCTACATCCCCCTTTTGCACATGGTCATGTAGAAAATGATGTCTAATTTCAATGCGCTTAGTTCGTGAATGTGATATGGGATTCTGTGAGATATTTATTACACTCGTATTGTCACACTTTATAGCAATAGATTCATAGTGCAATCCATAGTCCATTAGTTGTTGCTTCATATATAGCGTTTGAGCACAATAACTTCTAGTAGCTATGTATTTTACCTTGGCTATGGACAATGCAATTGAGTTCTATTTCTTAGAAAAATTAAGAAACTAAGGATTGTCCTAAAAGGTGACAAGTGCCGCTTGTGCTTTTTCTATCTACTTTACTACCAACAAAGTCAGCATCAGAATAGTTAACAATCTCAAGAGAAGTGTACTTAGATACCATAATCCAAGTTCAATAGTTCCAATTAGGTATCTATGTGACGCCCTGATTTTTCAACCATTTTTTTATATATACAACCATACATCTCTAATACCATAATATCATCAACAAAGTCAATGAAGCAGAAAAACATAATACTTCTAATCCTTATGTACAATACCAGAGTTCTAGAGTCTCCACAGAAATACATATTACTCCAAAAAATCAAATTGATATCCCAAGGATTATACAACATATCCCCACTCCCAAAAGTAAAAACACATACCTTGAACTATAAGAACTATGTCTCCTCTATCTCAAAACTCGCTTCGCCTGGCTGCTTGAATTTTCTGAAACGTTTAAGATCTTTGAGGTGAGACACCTCTCAGTAAGGGGGTGTTAGAATTGGTGTATTCCCAAGAGGGGAGTGAATTGGAATTTTAAAAATTATCTCCTAGGTTAAATGAAATACCCATACAATACAACCTACAATCTATACAACTCCAAATGCACCAATAATACAATGTGCGGAAATTTAACTCAAGCGCATCATTCACACCATAACATACATGTCCAGTAAATATAAAGTGCAGAAATATAAGCAAGGTACACGATATGTTATTGGGGTTCGGCCAACTGTGCCTATGTCCCCGCCTCTAGCTTGCAAGCCTGAGGATTCCACTAAAGCCTCACTTAATGGGTGGAGCAGTACCGATTACAACCAGGTCAATTAGCACAGGGTTAACCTCAGCCTTTACAACCAGGTCAATTAGCAGGACTGACCTCAACCTACACCTTAATAGGATAGTGCACCTAGCTTTCATAACCGGGTCTAAGCCAATCCGGAACTATTTCAAAGGGCTAGTCTCCCTCTTCAGGCCCATGCTTGGAAATACAACAGTTTGTTCACAATCAATGAAATGGTATAGTGATTATGCTTTCAAGTAAAGCAGATATGTACCCAGTTGTGCTCAATCACATACACCACCAATAAGATATAATAAGTAAGCTCAATGTGGTCTTAGATGTCTACTCTCAAATAGATTTACAATCGTTGTAATTAGTGCATGAGAGTGCAAATTAGTATAATCTTTATATCACAAAATGTATTCAATCTAAGTACTCAACCAAAGATATCAGTCAAATAATATAGATATTTCAATCACCAGATTTTCTCAATCGTATGATGCTTAAGTAATGTATAGGTTTGGTTTGCAAAAAGAGTTTAATCTTTGTATTCAACAAATGATATAAATCAATGAATATTGCAACAAAGATTTTCACCTCATAAACAAACATCTCTTCAAATAGTTTTTCAAGACGAGACACAATAGATATTTGCAAATGATTTTGAAAATATTTTGCAACCAAAAATAAATACGAGCTTCTCAAGGTGTTGCAATGAATATGCAATCTGAGAAGATCAAACGAAGTCTTCTTAGAAGAGACTTATTAACAAAGTGCCCTAAGAATATGTAAGGTTTTGCTCTAAAAAAAAATCGAATCAATCAAGCACAACAAATAGAAGAGCAAACCTTTGGAGCAAACAACACTCAAATCAAACTCACGAATGATTTTGGCAATGAGAGAAGGTCAGTATAAATGTATGGAGCTTAGAAATGAGTAGTATAAATTTTGGGAATTTCAGAGAATTTCTCCTAATCAAGATTGTTAATCCTACACTAATTATTCCAAATGAGGGGGTCTTTATAGACTTCCCTAGAAATATAACCATTAAGGATATGTTTAGAATAATTAGAAAAGTTTTAATGATATTTAATTATTTTAACCCTGTTTAACCGAGTTAACTATGGTAAAAAAATAGGTCTAACCCTAGAGCACCGATCGACTAGGACAAGTTCGGTAGACCCAAGTTCTTGGGGTTCGATCGATCGGGCTAAAAATGAACTACGGTCTCAGTCAACTGGACATGTAAGTCCGATGGCAATTTTTCAATATTTGCGAGTTTCGGTTGACCAGGGCCAATTTGAACTAAACTTATCAGTCGACCAGACAGTTGAGTTCCCACATGTGGGAACTCGATCGACCAGGTTAGTCGTGTACATTTCATTCACGGTCCACAAGTAAGTCAATAAAGTTGACCTCAGGGGTGTTCGGTCGACCGGGGCCAATTGAACTACAAAAGTTTGGTCGACTGAGCTGTGGTCAACCAATTGACCCAATCCAGGTTTAGTCAATCGGGGGAAAAATGAACATAAATGTTCGGTCGATAGAGAGTGCACATTTTGTGCATTTCGGTCCTATTTTATCCAACAAACACCATATTCAAAAGTATAACACATGTAAATGTGTGAGTGAGTGGGTCTTTAAAAAGTCCTGTTTTACAACCCCAAAAACCCTAATTACTATTACAGACCCTTTGCATAAATGAAATACATTACAACACATAAAAAATTGGGTCTTTTATAGAAATTTGGTCTTCAAATTTCACTCTCTCTATGTGCATTATGATCTATCAAATTTAGTTCCTGAACATAACCTCAAACACCCATTAGATATAATGAGTATTTCTCATTATCAAAACTAGGTGCGACCTATAAGTTCAACAAGGGGGATAAATTATTATCAATGTGTGACTAATGAGATTTAGTGTATCATAACATGTTCATATAAATATTAATTTTACTGAGAAATCATAGTAACTTCACTCATATCCACATTCATATATATATATATATATATATATATATTTGCAACCATATACTTTTCTTGAAAATGTGATCATGCCCAGTAAATATTTTTGTGTACAAAACAACGTATCTTTCAAAATACAATCATATGAGTGTATCATATCTGTAATGAGGAACCCATTCATATCATCATCATGTAATAACCCCACATGACTAGTTTTTGCAGTCGGAAGGCAGGACTTAACCATGGCTAGCCCACCAGGCTAAGTCAAAATACCTCGTCTGTAGTACGATAGGCCCACAGCAGCCTGGTCCAAACCCACAAGCAGTCAACATCTCTTCACATGCTCAATCGACTTCCATTACCAACACACTCCCCGAGTTGTGTGGTTGCACTAACTCAATCTCTTGCTACGGTACCGTGCTCTCACATCATTAACCAACTGGATTCTCATTTCCCCCACTCAATATACATAATAATATATTTCTAAAAGCTTTAACTTCTCACAAACATGTTCAAGTTCATGAGTTTCCACGTGTATGTAACACATCTCGTCTATAACTCATGGTTGTTCATCATATCTATTAGCATAAAACAATCACGTCTGTATATATCACATATCATCATATTTGATAAAAACATGTCTGTATAAATGTCATTTTAACATATCTGCATAAAACAAATCTATATATACTCATATCATCATATTCGTATAAAACATGTTCGTATATATATATATATATATATATATATATATATCATCATTTTTGTATAAATCATATCTCAATATAAATCACATTTCATCATATAATATTTTCATATATTTATTTTCAGTAATCAAAACCATTCCTCATGCCATAAGAATTTTCAAAAATATTTCATAACAAAATACTTGTCTTGAAAAACAAATAATAGTTCAAAGCCATTATTTTCATATGCCTCATAAGTCAAAAAATTATATATTATATATAATCATATCCTACTTTAAATTAATCAATTAATTTCTAAAAAATACTGACGTAATTTATTTCCCTTACCTAATCCCTAGGAAAATAGCTGCAAGGATCCTAAAGCAGTGTCTACAACGCTTGCACAAATCCATGTATTCATATATTTTAACTTAATCAGCTAAACCTTGGAATAAATTACTATCCTAACATCCCTAGGCTCCCACACTCCCATTTAACAGATTAAATTCTAAATAAAACGTGGGTATGATCCACTTTCCATATTTAAATTTAATTCCTAACATATTTAAAACACTGATTTGATCAAATCCCCACAATTTAACTTAATTCTATAATATTCCCTAAAAATTCTATTTAATCAAACCCCTGCAATTTAACTTAATCCCAGGAATATTTCCAAAAATCTAATATAACTCAATCCTGCAGTTTAATTTAGTCTCAGGAATATTTCCAAAAATCTAATATATTCCAATCTTGCAGTTCAATTTAGTCCGAGGAATATTTCCAAAAATCTAATATAAGCAAATCTTACAATTTAATTTAATCCCACGAATATTTCCAAAAATCTAGTATAATCCAATCCTATAGTTTAATTTAATCTCAAGAATATCTCCAAAAATCTAATACAATCAAATACTACAATTTAATAATTAAACACTACAATTTAGTCAGTTAAATTTTTAAAACAACAAACATAATTTGTACTCCCTACCTTAGCTTTGGAGTGGTGCTTAGGATCCCCAAATAAAAAATCTTCTCTGATTAACTTGTTCAAAATCGAAGTCGGGATCTCGTGGTGGTGTCTGATCATCGATTTGGCTTAGTTTCAAAGAAAAAATTGAAGAGAGAGAGAGAGAGAGAGAGAGAGAGAGAGAGAGAGAGCGTGAATGGGGGGTGTGTTCTCTATGAGTGAAATTGGAATTTAATCTTTAGGAAGATTCAATTCCTCTGTATATATATATAATATAACATTAGATTATTATATTATTTTATTATATTATATTATATTAAGATAAAATTATATCATATTATTTAATTAATTTAATTATTTATTTAATTTAATTATTTATTTAATTTAATTATTTAATTATTTTATTTTATTACACTTCCATGCATATAATTTTTTGGGACGTTACATTCTCCCCTCCTTATAAAAATTTCATCCTCGAAATTCGCTAACCTACTCTTATCACAAGCTCCTCTTCTAATTCCCATAAGGCTTCCTCAATTGCTTGATTTCTCCAAAGTACCTTTACCAACGGAATTTTCTTAGTATGAAATTCTTGCTCCTTTCGATCTAGGATCTGAACTGACAATTCACAAAGTCTAACTATCTCTTGAATATACAACTCTGCCAACCGATTTATGGAGTAGCTAGCCCTAACTGAAGAAAATTGGCAATATTCGTCAAGCGGTTCACGACCACCCATATGGCGTTTTGCCCATGTAGTGCCCATGGCAATCTTATAACAAAATCCATTGAGATATGCTCCTATTTCCATTCTAGAATAAGAAGTGGTTGCAATGACCATGCTGACCTTTGGTGCTCAGCCTTTACTGTTCTACATAACGGGAAATCTCTCTTTTCATACTACCCCACCAGAAAGATTCCTTCAAATCCCTATACATCTTAGTGCTTCCTGGGTGCATTGTGTAAGGGAACGATGCACCTCTTCAAATATGGTCTTTTTAATTTCTGTGTCATCAGGTGCACATAATCTGGAATGAAATCTCAAAGCTCCATCATCTGAGATATTAGAATAGGTTCCCTATTCACACAGCACTTTATCCCTAATCTTTACCAATTATATATCTTGTATTTGTGTATTCTTAATCATTTCCAATAAAGTGGGCTGAAGTGCCAAATTGGCGATGAATGCCTGGTGATTTCCTTCTACCAACTCCACCCCAAGTCTTTCCAAATCCATTTTGGTTCGATGTTGCACCACTACAAGTGATACTAAGTCACCTCCTGACTTCTGGCTTAAGGCATCAGCTACCACGTTTGCTTTCCTTAGGTGGTAATTGATGGTACAATTGTAATCTTTAATCAATTCCAGCCACCTCCTCTACCTCATAATCAACTCTTTCTGTGTGAAAAAATATTTCAAACTTTTATGATCTGTGAATATTTCACACTTCCCTCCATACAGATAATGCCTCCAAATTTTCAATTCATACACCAGTACAACAAACTCCAAATCATATGTGGGGTAGTTCTTCTCTAATTCTTTAAATTGCCGAGAAGCTTATGCCACAACTTTTCATTGCTGCATCAATACATACCTGAGTCCTCTTAGAGACGTGTCACTATAGATCACAAAATCCCCATCTCCTAATGGGATGGTAAAAACTGGTGCAGTGACAAGTCACTGCTTCAATTCCTGAAATCTTTGCTCACAATCGTCATTCCACTCAAACTTTACATTCCTTCTCGTCAATCATGTCAGAGGACCTAATAATTTAGAAAAACCCTCCTAAAATCGCTGATAGTATCCTGCTAGACCAAAGAAACTTTGGATCTCCTAAACATTTCTCAGTCTCGCCTAATTTACTACAACTTCTATCTTGTTTGGATCCATAGAAATTCCACCTCTTGATATCACATACCTGAGGAATGTGACCTATTCCAACTAGAACTCAAACTTCTTGAATTTGGCATACAACCTCTTTTCTCTTAACACCTTGAGAACTATTCTCAAATGTCCCTTGTGCTCCTCGAGGATCTTTGAATATACCAAGATGTCATCAATAAAAACCACAACAAACTGATCCAGGTACTGATGGAAAACCCTATTCATCGGATCCATGAATATAGCAGGAGCATTCGTCAGTCCGAAGAGCATAACCAAAAGTTCATAATGGTCATACCAAGTCTGGAACACTGTCTTTGAGACATCTTCTTCCTTAACCTTTACTTGATGGTACCCGGATTGAAGATGTATTTTAGAGAATACCCGCATTTCCTGGAGCTGATCAAATAGATCATCAATACGGGAAAGAGGATACTTATTCTTGATTGTTACTTTATTTATCTCTCTGTAGTCAATACACAAACTCATCGTTCCGTCTTTCTTTTTCACAAATAATACAGGCTCTCCCTGGGGTGACACGATGGGCCTGATAAACTTTTTATCTAACAATTCCCATAACTATTCTTTCAATTTTTTTATAACTCTGCTGGCGTTATTTGGTATGGCACTTTAAAAATCGGCACTTTTCCCAAAGGCAAGTCAATAGCAAACTCTACCTCACGATCAGGCGGCAGTCACAACAAATCCTCCAGAAATCCATCAAAGAGATCCCTCAGTATCAAGACATCTTACAACTTTAGTTTCCCCTTAGGGCTTTTTCTTTACACAGGCTAGGTATCCCTGTTATTCCTCCAATAACAACCTCCTCTCCGGAATGGGTGATAATATCTGTGGTGGGGTACGCACACATGTCCCCAAAAATCTGTACTCCTACTCACCTGGAGGTCTAAATACTACCTCTTTCTGATATCAATCACTACTGTCATAGTTGGCAGCTAACCAGTCCATTTCTAGAATTACCTCAAAACCATGCATGTCTAGGGCAACCAAGTTAGCCGACAATGACCTCCCCTGAATGATGATTAAACAATCTTTGAGTACCTTCCTACACAACATTATAGTCACGTCGGTGTAGCAACTGATAAACTAACATCCAAGGGCTGAGTTTCTATCCCACATAATCTACCGAACTCCTAAGCCACGAAGGAATGTGTCTGTTGGAATTGGTGTAATCCCAAGAGGGGGGGTGAATTGGGTATTTAAAATTTTACTCCTAGGTTAAATTTAACCAGTAGTCAATAATACACAACCTAGGGTCTTTCTAAGCAAATACCAATTACTCAACAAGAATTTAACTAAGCAAATAAGCAAAGCATGTATAGCAAGCTCAGTTACCCAATCATTCACAATAATAAAACACAAATATTCAAGCTCTAAAATTTAAATTGCAAAAATTAAAAACAGACACAAGAAATGTAATCGGGGTTTGGCCAATACTTCCTACGTCCCCGCCTCAAGCTAACGGGCAAGAGGATTCCACTAGTTGCTCACTTGCGGGTAGAGCGACACTGTTTATAACCTCCCTCTCTTTACTGGGCAAGGAAATACCCCAGGTCAGATTAATAGGGTTGATCGCAACCTTTACAACACCCTAATAGGATGGTGCTCCTCATTATCCTAACCGGGTTTGAACTAGTCTGGTGCTCTCCTAACTGAGTTTGAGCAATTTAGGACTATTCACAGGGCTAGTTTCCCTCTTTCGACAACCCACCGGGAATACAACAAATAATCAATAATTTTTTTGTACAAGGAAATGTTTCTACTACAAGCAGATGTGTACAACAATAAGTACAAATACACTCAAGTATGATATGCAAATAAACTCAATGTGAGAATGTGATTTTAACTAAAATAATGTTTGAATAAAAATGTGTATGATGAATGCTCAAAGATTTTATGCCCAAATAAGAGATTTCTTTAAAATATTTTTCTAAATAAGGTGCTGGAGAATTGAGGGTATATGTCTCAAAAATGTTTTTGAAGATAAACACAAAGGAGCCCTTGAATCTTATAATGGACGTGCAAGATTCACAAGCAAAGAAAATATTTCTCCACAAAAATGTTTATCAAAAAATAATGTGCGAGAAACTTGAATAATACTCTCAAAATGTGATATGGAAAATGAATTATATATGAGAGTGAAAGATATTTGATTTGTAAAACCAATGCCCAAAGAATGTTTAAACCAATGCTCTCTTGTAAGATATATCAAAGGAATAATAAAATATAGTGAAAAATTAAAAATAAAATTTGAGAGAGTTTTTGGGCTGATCAACTTGCTAATTATGAGTAATGAGGGGGTATATAAAGATTTGGACAAAAATATAACCGTTGGCGACTCACTTGGTATTTTTGAAAATGTTTAATTATGTTTAATGAAAAAATAACCGTGTTTAACTGCGATAAAAATTTCGCCAACCTAAGAGGTTCAGTCGACCATAAATAAGGTATGGTCGACCATATTAACAAGTTCAGTTGACCATGGCAATTTTGATTTATGGATTTGGTCGACCATCTCAAGGCGATTCCAAACCCTTCATAGGTTCGATCGACCATGGCTTAGGTTCGGTTGACTGCTCATATGGTTTGGTTGACCAAGACCAATTTGAACTACAAGGTTTGGTTGACCAAGTAGTTGGGGAGTCAAACACTTTACAATTCAGTCGACAGAGGAAGATACGTTCAAAATAGAATAGTCGACCGAGACATGGTCAAGGATTTGACACCATGGGCAAACAGTGGTTCGATCGACCGTTGGATTATAACGCAATAGTGGTCGGTCAACCGAGAGTATTGGAAAGTCAAAACTTCATGTGGCAATCGATTAAGGAAACTCAATTCAAACTCAGTCGGTCGACTAAGCCTGTCAAAAAGTTTGACTTTGGGCACAGTGCTTCGATTTACTGAACTGATTAAAGCACGAAATTGTCAGTCGACCGAGGGCATTAGAAAATTAATATTTTGCCTAAAAAATCAAAAATCGGTCGACCAAAGTTTTTACCCCAAATTTGACCCTAATTTATTTCTAAACATTTTGTATGATTTTAGTCTTCTAGGAAAAGGTTTTCGAAGAAGTGTGTTTGTCCCTAGGATCTATCTATGGCCATTGATTGGTTGTCTATGGTCAATCTATGGTTGTCTAAGCTTATCGTCCACATCATGCATGCCATGCATTATTACATACCAAAACATAAATACTAAATGCATTTACAGTAAAAATAAATGTCTTCTTCTTCTTTTGCTCTTCCCTTCTCCATGGAATGTGCCAATTGATGTGAGCTTTAAGATCCTGCTAGCTTCCATTTTACCTCATGTGCATGTTAAGATATAGATCTATTCACACACTAAATGCACACATGAGATACAGACGCTTTGTCAGCATCAAAACGGTGATCAAACTCAAAAATTCAACAGTGCCACCCTTGAATTAAACAACACAATAGCTTTATATGACAAAATATAAATGATACTGGTCACCACATCACTGGCCACCTTTGTGTTTCCCGGGGTCAAAGCATAAACCCGCACTGGGACCCTATTCCCCTACTGGTCACCTTGGGGTGTTGGATAGTTTCCTCGATACGGTCTAGGAGCAGGTACATTGCTTGGTGGTGCACGACAATCTCACGCTATAGTGCCGAGCCAACCACATCGGTAGCACGTGACGACCCAGCTCGGCACTCTCTTGAATGTCTCCTATAGCATCAAGGGCAAGTAGGGGGTGTTGGATGGTCTTGAGGAACTCGGTGTCCCCCTACCTATTGCTGGCCTACATCATGTTTCCTCCACTAGACTTAACTAGTTCCTTCCTGAAAACTAGGAGGCACATGCCTCTTCCTCTGACTCTTTCCTCCCATACCCCTCCATCGACTTGCTTTGGCTACAATGACTTTATCCACCAGCTCAAAAAAATCTCACATCTACAACACCACCACCTTCTTATATACATCCTGTCTCAGCCCTCTCTCGACTCTTTAAGCCTTTCAAAACTCATCTAGTATCATGAATGGGGTGAAATGAGACTACTCCACAAATTTAGCATCATACTACGGCACTGTCAGATGACCCTAAGTTAGAATCAAAAACTCCTTGATCTTTGCATCTCTAATAAAGGTGGGGAAATAATAGTCAAAAAAGATCTCCTTAAACCTTCCCTAAGTTAGGGCTACTGGTACAAGTCTCGGATCCTCCAGGATCCTCATTGTAGACCACCAACACTCAGCCTCCCCTGTCATTCTGAACATGGCAAATAGAACTCTCTGCTCGTCGGTGCAGCAAAGTACTGTTAGGATCTTTTCAATCTCTTGTTTCTAGTTCTCTACCACAATCGGGTCTGCCTTTCCTAAAAAGTTGGAGGATTCATCTGAGTGAACTACTCTATAATGTAGCCCTGATCCACTAGCAGACGACCCTGCTCCCTTGAACTCCGTGCTATCTCAGTCATCTCTTGCCGAGCAACACTACACAAGACTGCGTCAAAATCGTTGCAGCCCATACTAGAAGGCCCCGCATCATCACCACTTCCATTATATGCATTGCTATTTCAAGGGTCCATCCTAAAAATAGAACAAAAATAATTTTAGAATTTTAATTTCTTAGCGTGAGGAGCACTATCATCAATCTAAGGAAGCAATTGAACATCCACAAAATTTTCGACCTTTTTTCACCCACTAACATCCCATGTCTCCATCTCTCTGTTCAAAAGCAAAACTGTCAATGGTTTGGCAAAATTTTCCTGAAACCGCTGGCACAAGAAAATCATAGAAGATCGTCAATGGATTTCCGATTCCATGCTTCAAAACCAAAAGCCAAGATTCTATTTTGCTTCCAATAATGTCTTGCTAGATTCTTACTCTACCTATTTTCTACCCTTATCAAGATCCATTCCTATACTCTGGTATTGTATCCGCTTAAGTCGGGTGAACCTAGCAACCTAGGATATGATATCAAACTCTAACGCCTTGATTTTTCAACCATTTATATATATAACCATACATCTCTAATACCATAATATCATCAACAAAGTCAATGCAGCGGAAAAACAAAATACTTCTAATCCTTATGTACAATACCAGAGTTCTAGAGTCTCAACAGAAATACATATAACTCCAAAAAATCTAACTGATATCCCAAGGATTATACAACATATCCCCACTCCCAAAAATAAAAACACATACCCTGAACTATAGAAACTATGTCTCCTTTATCTCAGAGCTCGCTCCACTTGACTGCCTGAATTTCCTGAAATGTTTAAGATCTTTAGAGTGGGACACCTCTCAGTAAAGGGGGATAAATTATTATCATTGTGTGGCTAATGAGATTTAGTGTAACATAACATGTTCATATAAATATTAATTTAACTGAGAAATTGTTGTAACTATACTCATTTCCACATTCATATATATATGTGCAACCATATACTTTTCTCGAAATTATGATCATGCCTAGTAAATATTTTTGTGTACAAAACAGCATATTTGTCAAAATAAAATCATACGAGTGTATCGCTTATGTAATGAGGAACCCATTCATATCATTGTCATGTAATAACCCCACATGACCGGGTTGTGCAGCCCAAAGGTGGAACATAACCATGGCTGACCTACCAGGCTAAGTTGAAATACCTTGTCTGTAGTACGATTGACCCACCGTAGCTTGGTCTGGACCCAGAGGCGGTCAACATCACTCCGCAGGCTTAATCGACTTCCATTACCAACACGCTCCTCGAGCTATATGGTTACACTAACTCAATCTCAAGCTATGGTACCGTGCTCTCATAACATTAACCAACCGGATTCTCATTTCCACTACTCAATATACTTAATAATATATTTCCAAAAGCTTTCATTTCTTATAAACATGTTCAAGCTCAAAAGTATCCATGTGTATGTAACACATCTCGTCTGTAACTCATGGTTGCCTATCATATCTGTTAGCATAAATCCATCGCATCTGTATATATCACATATCATCATATTTGATAAAAACATGTCTGTATAAATCTCGTTTCATTATATCTATATAAAACATATTTGTATATACTCATATCATCATGTCCGTGTAAAACATGTCCGTATATATATCATATCATCATTTTTGTATAAATCATATCTCAATATAAATTACATTTCATCATATAAAATTTTCACATATTTATTTTCAATAATCAAAATCATTCCTCATGCCACACAGATTTTCAGAAATATTTCATAACATAATACATGTCTTGAAAAACATATAATAGTTCAAAGTCATTATTTTCATATGCCTGATAAGTCATAAAATTACATATATTATATATCCATATCCTAATTTAAATTAATCAATTAATTTCTAAAAGGACCTGACATAATTTATTCCCCTTACCTGATTTTTGAAGAAATACCTGCAGGGATCCTAAAGCAGTGCCTGCAGCATTTGCACAAACCCCTGTATTCATATATTTTAACTTAATCAGCTAAACCTCAGAATAAATTACTATCCTAACATCCCTAGACTCACACGCTCCTGTTAACCGATTAAATTCTAAAGAAAATGTGGGTATGATCCACTTTCCATATTTAAATCTAATTCCTAACATATTTAAAACATTGATTTGATCAAATCCCCACAATTTAACTAAGTTCCAAAATATTCCCCAAAAATTTTGTTTAATCAAATCCCTACAATTTAACTTAATCCTAGAAATAATTCCAAAAATCTAATATAACCCAATCTTGTAGTTTAATTTAATCCTATGAATATTTCTAAAAATATAATATAATCCAATCCTGTAGTTTAATTTAATTCTATGAATATCTCCAAAAATATAATATAATCAAATACTGCAATTTAATAATTAAATACTACAATTTAATTAGTTAAAATTTTAAAACAACTAACGTAATTTGGACTCCTCACCTTAGCCTTGGAGTGGTGCCTAGGATTCCCAAATCAAAAATATGCTCCAATTAACTTGCTCAGAATCAAAGTTGGGACCTCACGGTGGTGTCTGATTGTCGATTCGACTTAGTTTCGGAGTAGAAATTGAAGAGAGAGAGAGAGAGAGAGAGAGAGAGAGAGAGAGAGAGAGAGAGAGAGAGAGAGCGTGAATGGGGGTGTGGTCTCTGTGAGTGAAATTGGAACTGAATCTTCATGAAGATTCAATTCCTTTGTATATATATAGTGAAGAGAGAGAGTTGGGGTGTGAGGAGAGAGATAGCGTGAATGGGGGTATGGTCTCTATGAGTGAAATTGGAATTGAATCTTTATGAAGATTCAATTCCTTTGTATATATATATATATATATATATATATATATATATATATATAATATAACCATAGATTGTTTTATTATCATATTATAATATATTATTTAAATTATTATTATTATTATTATTCAATTAATTTAATTATTTAATTATTCAATAAAATTTAATTTATTTTTAATTTTAATTTCTTCTTTTTTTTACACTTCCATGCATATAATTTTCTGGGGCGTTACAATTTGAGTACTCTTTTAACTACTAATAAATGTGACTCTTTAGGTGCAGCCTGAAATCTAACGCACAAGCATACGCTAAACATAATATCAGGCCTGCTAGCAATCAGGCATAACAAGCTATCTATCATTCCACGGTAGAGCTTAACATCCATGGGTATACCTTACTCATCCTTATCTAATTTTGTGGAAGCACTCATAGGTGTTCCTAAAATTTTGCCATGTTAAACTTTTTAAGTAGGTCTCTAATGTATTTCGATTGCTTTATAAAAATTCCATGTTTTGCCTGTTTGATCTGAAGTCCTAGAAAGAAGTTCACCCATCATGCTCATTTCAAATTTACTTTGCATGTAGATGGAAAACTTGTTACACTACTCTTCATTTGTTGCTCCAAAAATGATATCATCTACGTATACTTGTACTAGGAGCAAATTATCATTTTTAGTTTTTTATGAAAAGTGTTGTGTCAATCTTCCCTCTAATAAACCCATTATCTAGAAGAAAACTACTAAGCCTTTCATACCAAGCTTTAGGAGCTTGCTTCAATCCATACAAGACTTTAGTTAATTTATAGATATGATTTGGAACTTTGTGGTTTTCAAATCCTAGGGGTTGTTCAACATAAATTTCCTACAAGACTTTAGTTAATTTATAGATATGATTTGGAACTTTGTGGTTTTCAAATCCTAGGGGTTGTTCAACATAAATTTCCTCATTAATATAGCTATTTAAAAAATTCCCTTTTGACATCCATTTGATATAATTTAAAATTCCTAAAAGTTGCATATGCTAGCAACATTCTTATGGCTTCCATTCCAACTACAAGAGAAAATGTTTTCTCAAAATCTATGCCTTCCTCTTGGTTGTATCCTTGAGCTACTAGTCTACCTTTTTTTCTGTCAACTATTCCATTTTCATCTTTCTTGTTCTTATATATCCATTTTGCTCTAATGACTGTATGATTATCAAGTCTAGGAACTAATGTCCAAACTTTATTTCTCTTAAATTGATTTAATTCCTTTTGCATAGATATCAGCCATGATTTATCCTCAATTGTTTCACACACATTTTTAAGTTCTTCTCGTGCTAAGAATGCAAAGTAACTAACCAAATTTCTAAGTGAAGATCGTGTAGCTACTCCACGTGATGGTTCACCTATGATTTGATCAATAGGGTGATCCTTTACATATATTCATTCCCTAGGTAGCTTATTAACCTCTTTTTCTACTTGAATAGCCTCATAAGATATTTCATCAACTTCAATGTTCTTATCAGAGTTATTTTCAATAGATAGTGTTGACACTATAAGTCCAATCCTGTTTCGATAATGAAAAATCACTTAGTATTTGATCTGTGCATTGATATTGTCAACAAGAATATTATTTAGCATGCATGAAAGGTAAATGAGTCATGGAAGCCACAAGGAGTAAAGCATATGCACTTGGTACAACCCATGGAACTAAAAGCGAAGAAGGATGAAGGAACAAGCTTCTAGTTGAAGACTTTAATGGGAATTGGTATCTAGATTTGATGTATTTACATGTCATATGATATATTTTGAAGCTCAATTACATCTTAGACTAACCTTAGGACTTATGCATCTCATAAAAAGTTTATTTGAAATAGTTTTAAGTTGAAAAGAAATTTTTGAGGCAAATTATTAGAGGCCTCGTCGATGAACCCCTTGGTCTCATCGAAAAACATATGAGGGCCACTCGGCGATGAACACATTTTCTCGTCAACAAGAAAATACCGAGAGCACTAAAGTTTCAAACAAGGCTCTCATCGACGAACTCATAGCCTTGTCAATGAACATACCCGTTCACTGACAAATGTCGAGCGCTGACTTACGTTCTAGCGCAGACACGCATGGAAAATCAAGTTTTTAATAGATCCAACAGTCAGGATTCATCCTAGGGTGGAGAACACATATAAATGTACTTTCTAAACCCTAGAGCACCACTTTTTGCATAGCATTGGGAGCATTGAGCGTATTTTAGCAATCTTGTGAGAGCTGTGAATTCTATTGCAAACCTCATTGCCTGCACTCCAAAGGATTGATACATGTCTGGGCATTTGCATCTTCAAGATCCAAGCACACTTTTGATAAATCTAAGGTTGATCTTGAGGTTTGGGTAACTTTTCATTGAACTTTCAATATTTGATTAAAAAGTTGCCTTTTTCATTATTTGTGCATAAAGAAAAATCATTTTTGGGAACAAGCAACTATTTTGTTTATTTGAAAAATCTATTGAGAATTATTTTCTAAGGTTTGAACTCTTGCTACATTCAAAGTTATAGTTTTATTCCAAGAGATCTATCGTATTAGCGCAAAAAGTTATTTTGAGAAAAACAATATTTTTGGTGAAATTTTTTATACACTCAAAGTTACACTTTTATTCAAAGATTTAATCTTATAAGTGTTTTAATAGCTAGAACTTAGATCTATGTAATATTCAAGGCTATATTTCTTTAAAGATCCTATCTGATATCTTTGTATAAAGTTTTTTTTTTAAATAAACCCTAAGTTCTCAAAAGCTTTGATTTATTAATGTTATTTTGGGGAGATATTGATAAAAGGATAGTTCTGTGAACTGTTTCATTCGTATCATGAAGATCATATTTTCACATACATACTGAGCTTCAAGTTGTTATCATATAATTATGTATTAGGACTCACTATACTCACTAGCTTTGTTAGAAACAATATTTGAGTGTTTTTGCATAAATTGCATTCGTTATTTTTGTTTACACGGTTCAGGTTGTGAACCGGGATTAAGGAGGAAGCTACACCTCTAGTAAGTAGCAGGTTGTAAGGGAAGCTTCATCCCAATTAAAGGAGTAGATTATTTTTTTAGTGGAATCCTTGGGTGGGTTAATCAAGGCAAGGACGTAGGCTAGGGTGGGCCAAACCTCGTAAAACTCGAGTGTGTTTCTCTCTTTGAAATTTAGAATAGCTACCAAGAGGGGGGTGAATTGGAAGTTTTTAGATTTCAATCTATACTTGTTTTAATTCAAACACTAAAAAAAACAAGAACAACCAATCATATTACACCACAAAATTTAAGAATACAATTCAATCATATAAAACTTAACCAATCATTCAACTAATCATTCAAGAATGCTATTTCCCTTTAATAGAAGTCCCGCAACTGTTTTACAAAACCTGTTTTGAATGAATTTTTATTGTTTTATCTCTTAACCAAGATTTCCGCAAATTAACCAACGTACTTTCTTGAAGGTTTCCACGAACGGTTAACTAAAACGTACTTTCTTAAATCAAGAGATTTTCTTGAATAAGATGTATAAGCCCTGCAACCTACACTTGATTCACACAATATATAATATGAAAAGTAAAAAGAGTGAGGAAAAAGATAAACACCGAGATTTACGAGGTTTGGCTTATCTCCAGCCTACGTCCTCGCTTTTGGTTAATTCCACCAAAGGATTCCACTAAGTATGCTCTTTTACCGGGCAGAGCAAGCCTTTACAAAATTCCCTCCTTTAAAGTAGAGACACCTCTCCAAGTGAACAATCCTCACTTGGTACAACGATCCAAACAATCCTTGAATCGTCAACAATACAAAGAAGTTTCTATAATGATTTGTGCACAAAAGAAACTCTCAAAACAAAGTAAGGTTGTACAAGTTAGAGCACAATCAATACTTCAATCAAATAATCAATAAAGAAACTATGAAGCTCATGTGTTTATAGATCACCAAGAGATTGTTTTGAATTAACAAACTTAGAGTATGAATCTTGACTTTGGTATTTCAGTAGAGTTTCAAAACTTCTCTCCCAGATGGAGTGTGAGCAATAGAAAGCTTTGAGAGATTGAATGCTTTAATTTCAAGAGAGCTGAGTAATTGCTTGGATGATTGAATTCTTGAGTATAAAGGAGTATTTATAGGCATTCTTGGCTTAGTTTCCTTGTTCCCCAAGTATCTTTAAGTGGTCTCCAAGTTTTTACAACATTCATATTTTGAAAAACCAATTTTTTGAAATTTTCCCGTTGGAGTTTTAAAAAATAAAACCCATGGAGTCAGTCGGCTAGACAGGCAACTGGGTAGTTTAAAAAACACAAGGTCAGTCAGCTGGGCAAGCGACTGACACCATTCTGTCTCCTAAAAATTATTTCAAGAAATTGTTAGTCGACTGGCGGAACACAATTCATTTTGTGTCAGTCGGCTGGGTAAGTTTTCCTTGGTTAAGTCAGTAAACTGGATAGACAAAAACTGGTTTTTCTTTTTGATTTTTTTTCATTTCAGCTTTACACTTATGATTTGATTTTTCATAAGATATTTCAAGGAGTTAAAAATGAGTTCCATAAGTTCATATTGGTCTCTTAAAGAGCTTTATATTTTCTGAATTATTATTTGATATGAAGTACTTACATCAAGCATTTCTTAAACTTGATACTTCAAGTCTTTGATAAGCCTCTTGACTTCAAGTCCCTTTTTATCTTTAAGCTTCTAAGTACTGAGGCTTCAGGCTTTCTTCTTTATTTCTTAAAAAGATTTGTTAAAGCTTTTCTCTTGATATTCATAACTTGCTCTTTTGACATAATAAAAATGCACAGCTTGTTCTCTCGACGATACTTTCATTCATAGCTTCTTTCTCTAGTGTTGAGATATATATTCTTGAAACAAAATCACTCAACAAGAAAGTTATACCAGCATCATTTTTTATCATCAAAATAAGATTGAAAAGCCTCATTTGGCCAACACTCTTCCCTTACTCTTTTTAATTTTTGCGTCGTATCTCATTACTTATCTTGTATGTGTGTATGTTGAATAGCCCTACAAGTACCTGGTAATTAATTGTACACAATTGAATATATTGTATGACTAAATTGAATTAATTCCAAGTCCTTGTGATATAGTTGGGTCAATCTGAATATAGGGACTATTTGATAAAGGAAAATCAAAAACTTTTAAAATACCCAATTCACCCCCCCCTCTTAGGATTACACTATAAATTAAAAATAGTTTTTCTAATCCCTTAATTTTCTCAATTTCATCCCCATCAAGCTTTTTGAAGAAGGGATTAGACTCATCAAACACTACATGGATGGATTCAATTATAGTCAATGTTCTTTTGCCATACACCCTGTAGGCAAGGCATAACCCAGAAAGATACCCTCATCTAGGTGCACACACCTATGCTATTATTGAATCGGCCTCTAACCTAGAACAAAGGCCCTAGAAGGCTAGGTTCTAAAATCTTTCGACTCTTTATAGCATTCCAACATGTCATTCTATTGAGATCCCACCATCACTTGAGTTGAAGCCTTTGCCAGCTTCTCTCAAGTATGTTTTCTTACGCCCCCAAGAGGCCCCGCCTGTTATCACATCATCTAGCTTGGACAGTTCGCAGGAGTCTAGGCTCATTCATGTTTTGAAAAAAACGTATGAAAGCCATAGGGTGGTCAGTGGCAGACCTCAAGGGTATAGACCCATTTGTCTGCATGCATCGGATTCACCTGGAGCTGAATGCTAAGCCTATTTGTGAGATACAATGAAGGCTTAATCCCAATATGAAGGAAATGGTTTTGAAGGAAGTGGTCAAACTATTAGATGTAGGGATCATATTTACTATTTCAGATAGTGAACTTGTGAACCCTACACAAGTGGTTCTTAAAAAATCTGGGATCACGATTGTTGAAAATGAAAAGGGTGAAGGAATACCCATGCATGTCACTAGTCGGTGGCGGGTGTGTATTTATTATCCAAAACTTAACAACCTCACCCGAAAAGACCACTTCCCATTGCCATTCATCGATCAAATATCATAGAGATTAGTTGGGCAAAATTTTTATTGCTTCTTGGATGGGGTATTCAAGGTATAATCAGGTCGTTGTCCATCCAAAACTTAACAACCTCACCCGAAAAGACCACCTGCACCTACCTATTCAGAACCTTTGAATATAGGAGGATGCCCTTTGGGCTATACAATGCACCAGCGACATTTCAAAGGTGCATGCTAGCCTTATTTTCCAACAAGGTTGAAAAATTCCTTGAGGTATTTATGGATGGTTTCTCTGCATTCAAACCCTCATTTGATGCATGCTTCGAAACTTGTCCAAGGTTCTTAAGCAATGTGTTTAGACGAATTTAGTGTTGAGCAAAGAAAATAGCCATTTTATGGTTCAAGAGGTCATTGTGTTGGGGCACATCGTCTCTGCCAGGGGGATTGAAGTAGATAAGGCCAAGATAGAGTTGATATTCAAGCTTCCTATTGGAATTGGTGTATTCCTATGAGGGGGTGAATTGAGTATTTAAAACTTTTCTCCTAGGTCAATTCAAATTCCACAAACAGTATTACACAAGCCTGGGGTCTTTCTATATAATCATAAATTCAATCAAATAATCACCTAATCAAACACATGTAACGCATATAATAAATCAAACATAAAACATACATCTGCTGAAATTGAAAGTGCGGAAAAATAAAAGTTGCACCAAATATGTTATTGGGGCTAGGTCAATACTGCCTATGTCCTCACCTCAGGCTCACAAGCAAGAGTCTTCCACTATGGCTCGCTTAACGAGTGGAGCGGTACCTAATACAACACCTTGCCAGGATGGTTCACCTAGTTCTCCTAACCAGGTCTGAACCAATCCAATGCTCTCCTAACGGGGCTGAGCAAGTCTGGGACTATTTACAAGGCTAGTCTCTCTCTTCTGACCACGCGTCGGGAATACGAAAAATATTCAATTTATCGTACAAACAAATATGCTTCTTACACTAAGCAAATATGTATCACTATACGCACAATGTAATTAAAGCTCTCAGTAATGATACGATATTAAGCTCAAGTGAGATTTTGTTAACCAATGTGTTAACTCTCAAGAATATGTGTGTCCATATGTATATCTAAGAGTGAGACCTTTGATTTCAAGATAATGTATTTGCAATATGAATATTCAAAGCATCTCTAGAACCCTAAGCAAATATCTCAAAAATATTTTTCAAATATCAAGCACAATGGATATTAGGGTTTAAACTTGCTAAAAATGATTTTGTCAAAACACAAAGCAAGTTTATGAAACTTGCAATAAGTATGCAAGTAACTAAGCCAATGAAGAGTTTTTTCCAATCTAATATTTATAAGAAAAATACAATGGGTAAAAATTTAAGCTACTCTCCAAAAATCAATCCACAAAAAATGCAAGTGTGGGAGAGAGAGTTTAGCTTGCAAAGATGAATGTGAAGAACAAAATGATCTCTCTATAAAATATGTGATTAAATGAGTATGAGAAGAGATTTTAGCAATCTTCTTCGTAAAAAAAGGGAGTATGAAAGATTTAGCACAATAAATTTTCTGAGAAAAATTTTCCTAATCTATATGCCCACTCATGCTAATTATGACAAATGAGAGAGTATATATAGAGTTGGACAAAAATATAAGCGTTGGGGAAATATAGGGTATTTTGGAAATTATTTAGTAATGTTTAATGAAAATTAACCCTCATTTATTGCTGTAAAAATTTTACCAACCCAAGAGGTTTGGTCGACCATATTATTTTGTTCGGTCAACCATGGCCATTTTGAACTGGAGATATGATCGACCGTCTCAAGGCGATTTTGAACCCTTCGTAGGTTCAATCGACCAAGGCAAGTTCGGCTAACCATTTTCTAAGGTTCAGTCGACCAAGATAGTTTTGAACTAATGGTTCGGTCGACCAAGTTGTTGGGGGTCAAACAAGTGTCAGTTTGGTCGATCGTGTAAGGTACGTTCATTTCGGAATGATCGGCCGAGTGAAGTCAATATATTGACTTCTAGTAAGTTCAGTCAATAGAGGCTCGTGTGCTGCTTAGGGTTCGATCGACCGAGACTGCTTACAATGTGCATTTAAGTCATGTTTTGGTGTCTGTGCTTCATAAACCCAGTGTAAATAAGCATAAGGCATTTTAGGCTATATGGGCAATGATTCCTACGGTCATTTTAAGGCCTCTTGAGTATACATATCCTATCATGCTTGATATACAAATATTAAAGACCATTATTATAGACCCGAAAACCAAATGAAATTACAATAAAAACCAGTGCCTTCAATCTTCTCGCTCTTTAGTTTATGGAGCATACCAGGTGTATATATGTGTATTATCCGTTTTGGCCTCTATTCTCCCTGTCCCTTATGTATGATCTCAATTATAGGTCTATTCACATGTTAAATACAGACATAAGTTCATTGTGTTTTGTCAGCATCAAAAAAGAGTTTGGACTCAAAAAGTCAACAATCTCCACATTTTTTATCATGACAAACATGTATAAGAAAAATGGGTTAAGCCTGAAAAGGCTCCCCCTAAGAATATGCATATCGTAAAATATAGATAATGATTCATTATTTAGTTCTGCAATATTCAGAAAAGAAGACATAAGACATTTCAAAATCATTTGCATTTAGCCTTGGCAGTAGAATACAAGCACTCATGCATTTTGCTCAATAAAATCTCTCCCCCCTTTGGCATCAGCAAAAGGGTTAAGTTAAGAAGGATATGTGATGGCTTTAAAAGAAGTCTTAGCTTGAGAATGGCAATCCCCTATTCTAAAAATATTCATTTTGCTTAAATGAGTTCTCCGCCTTTAAAACACACCCCCTTTTTATTTAATATTTTGAATATATAACTCCCCCTTTGATTTTAAAAAATTGTGTATAACAATTTGGCACACAAGTAAGAAACAAAGAATATATTTAACGTTCAGCAATTTCTTGCAAAATAAAATATATGTATATAAATATATAAGTATAGATAAATATATATCCCCCGGATGATATTTTCTAGAAGAACTAGGGGGGTGTGCTCGTTGAAAAAGAAATTTTACAATAAAGCACATGCAAGCAACATCATTCTGGTTTAACATTTGTGCACAATTTCATAATATAACAAGAATCACAACTATATGGATCCAAGGAGAATAAAAAAAAATTTAAACATGGATCATACAAATGGATAGATTATATATTGTGAATTGTTGATTGCTACCTAATTGCATGCTAGTCTAGAATACCTCTTGCATAGCGGATGCAGTTGATGTGTATTGCATGCTAGTAGTGGATATAGGTTCTCGTGTGCCTTGAACTGAATTATAAATGACTTATTTGAACCTATTAGGTACAGGTTTTATGGGAAAATGTCCAATTTATAGACGGCATGCTACCATAATTTCGTTAAAATTTTCCCAAAAAAAAAATCGTGTACAATAATAATTATGATAAATTGAATGTTAAAATATTTTTGAAACGACGAGTGAAAGTTAGAAATCATAAGAAATAAGGCAATGTAGCCTTAATTCATTTAAAGAAGCATTCATGACTAAACATGCCTAAAAGACTTTAAACACTATCACCAAAAAAAAAAAAAAAAAATAGTGACATTTTATAATAATAATAATAATCTAGAAACTAAGATTTCTATTTATCTTCGAATAAAAGCAATGGTGGATTATTACTAATTTTTTTTTTATTATTATCTTTCGTCGCCAAGAAAATTAATTGAAATCAAGCAAGCTATGCAGCAAAGAATGATTCATTGAAAACATAAATCAAATTTCATAACTGCTGGAAGTGCTTTCAAGAATCAACATTATTAAGACCAACCATTCCATATAATTTTTTCAAGTTGTATACAAATTCACAAGATGCAAAACACACTGCAAGTAACTTATCACACTTGTACACCAAGCCAAAGGAACATGTTTAAGCCAAGTGTTAAAGGCTAATTTATTGTTTAGTTCCTACAATGACTATACAAAATAATACTCACAGGAGATATAAAACTCCCATTGAAACTGAATGGCTACAAGGCATTTTACAATAAGGACATTTATGGTTTGGAGAATGTGATTTCTCCCCTATACTGTTTGTGTTTTCTGAAATTGAAGGCAATGAAAAATCTAAAGAACGGTCATTATGTGATTTCATTAAATAGTCTCCTTTCTAAACATCTTTAGTCAAAGTAATCTCAGCAGCTGTATTGAAACTATAGATGGTATGAAAAATTTAAGGTAGTGCACTAATCAAGGGGCAATGTGCAAACACCCATGGTTACAATCTTTGAATCCCATATTTACAAGTGAAAAGCCAAGCAGTAGGTATAATGCATAAAAAGGTAGGAAACCAAGTCAGTAGCAAATAATAAAATGAAAAAGAAAAAAAAAATTGAGAAACAACTGATAATAAATTGCAACTCACGTTACTTCTCCCACAAAATCATCTTGAGTAGCACTATCGTTGTCCATGATCTTCATTCTGAGTTCGGAGACCTCACCAATTATGGTGAATACAAAACTCTCATTCCATTCTGGCTGAGACCCTTGCCCTTTATCAACCATTTATACATAACAGTGACCAAACTTGTATATTATACATTACAATGATCACTTTTACCATTAAGCACATAGCTTAAATGCCCATTGTAGGTACACTAATCCAGCTATCAACATAAATTGTTTTCACTTTCCTTCTATAATTTCTTAGGCATAAATTCAAACTGATTGAAAACTCACCTGATGCAACTTTTGATTATTTCTTTGTAATTTTTATTATTATTTGAACAAATAGAATATTTGTATTTTAATTTGAATTTGTACTAGTATTTGTATTTTGAATATTTTGAAATTTTTTTTGTCATCTAAACAGATGTTATTTCTTTTTTTTAATTAAATTTGTATTTGAATTCAAAATTTTGAATAATTTACGAATTTTTTAGTAATTATGGTTTCAGGTTATGTATGCAAAAATGTAATTACAAATTTTTATATAGGAATTGATGATTAAAAAATTAGTATTAAAGGTTTTTTACTTTTTCTAATTATTAGTGAAAGATTCAAATTTGTCACTAATAGTAGGGTATTAGTAACGAATTATAAATTCGTCACTAATACTAAACTATTAGTGAAGGATTCAAATTCGTCACTAATAGTAGGTATTAGTGATAATTTCTAGATTCATCACTATTAATAAAGTATTAGTAAATGATTCAAATCTTTCACTAATACTGCACTATTAGTGACGAATTTGAATCCTTCACTAATACCCTACTATTAGTGGTGAATTTGTAATTTCGTCACTAATACCCTACTATTAGTGTCGAATTTGAATCCTTTACTAATACTCTACTATTAGTGATGAATTTGAGCTAAGCCGATCTAGAATTTATAATGATGGTATTAGGGTTTTAGTGACGGTTATAATTCATCACTAATACTCCATTATTAGTGATGAAATTTTGAATTCGTCACTAAAAGTTAGTAGTAATGGTAGATATAACAACTATTTTAAAACCGTTACTAATACTCCTAAATTCGTTACTAATACCCTGATTTTTTGTAGTGTTTAAAGGATTTTCATGCGTAAATTTTACCTTAAATAGCTTGAGCTAAATTGTAACGTGCTTCTTTTTTTCCTTTCTTTTTTTTTTTTTTTTTATGAAGTTAGAAGATGAAAATGGCAATCTATCAACATAATTTGAAAGGTTCAAAGGAGAGAATAGTTGAGTATTGAAAAAGGCTACATTAAACAAAGGTACTTAACCAGCAAATGGAAAGTTATGTACGAACTATTAATGAAATTTTAGTGGAACTAGCATTAGTCAAGGAATGAGCTAAATCCCTTCAATCAATTATTGACCAACTTCAAAAGAAGGTAAGTATAACTAAAACATGACACTAAAGACATTCTTCAAACCTACCATATAGATGATTACGAGTATCAAACCCAAAAGATCAAACTATTCAAAGAACAAAATGCTTAATCATTTGAGCAAATGAATTAAGGAATTGGAGGAAGAAATTAATTATTAAATCAAAAGTTAACTAAATCTACAAGAAAAAGTTTAAGAAGATAGTTTGAAAGGTTTTACAAATTATGACCATGGTGAGCAACGGGAAACATTTATGCTTTTAGACACGTCAAGCGTCTATATCGAATCATTGTACACAATTATTTATTTGACAAAATGTTGCTAGTTATCCCAAATGTACACATACAAAACTTATGTATCAAGTCATGAATCCATCTAGCAAAATGATTTCCTTTAAATTGGATAGCATAAATTCCCCTTGAAATGCACAAACACAACATAGTTGAAATTTATACAAACCTTAGGACAATAGTATAAGGCAAGTAGTAATATCCTAGAGAGTAAAGGTGTGCAATCAGACAGTTTAAATGGTTAAAGTAAGAAATTGACATTTTTTTTTCATATGAATTTGACTTGAATTAATTAAACTATGCCTTTCAATCAAAATTGATTAAACAAAAATTGTTGATTTTTGGGCCAATCAAAGTAAACTAATCAGCCTCTATTGTTACCAATTACGCACCCCAAAACCAAACATATTCACAAAACAATCAATCATTAATAGTCAAAAATGTATGTGTGCTTTTTTAGAGAAAGAAAGAAATATATATATATATATATATATATATATATATAGAGAGAGAGAGAGAGAGAGAGAGAGAGAGAGAGAGAGAGAGAGCAGAGCAGAGCAGAGATTGTAACAAAAGCAGTATAGATTTACAAGGGAAGGGAAATGAAAACAACAAATCAAGAAATAACAACTTCGTATCAACATAGTTCCGCCCCACAACCTCCTTTATTTGGCATTTTTAGGGTTTATTTCAGATTTAAAGGACAAACTTTTATATAAATTCAATAAATATGAATAGACTAATACTTCCCAATCCAAAAAATATAACAAACATGTAGCTAATTACACAATAGACGCATAAATTAATAGACCTATTATAGCACCAAAAAATTAAGCAAAAAGTTCAAACAACAAACCCACACACATGATAATACCATAAAAATATTTTGATCGAAAAAAAAGAAAACAACTTTAACATTAATGGAAGTATGGAACTGCTTATTATAGACTTCAAGGTTGAAACTTCATAATGGGAGGAATGCAACTAACAAAAATAAAGGAACTAAAGAAGAAAATAAACAAAAATCTAGGATAACACGAATCATGTCACGAACAAATACTATTCCAGCCGCACACAAAATTTTATGCACAAATTTATGGATATCAAATTTCACAACCATGAATAAGAACCAATTTTATGGAAAAAAAAAAAATTCACAAGAAAGTGAAGAAGAATCAGTGTACGACTTACCTTTGTGGAAAAAAAGCCTATGATCAGAACACCTGCACCCGATCAACACCCCCAGTTGAAGGCGCTCCACCCACTAGCCTAGTAGCCTACACCCCCACTAACTCTGACTGAAGCCCTGAACCTTTCGCCCGCACCACCCTCCTCACATACCAAAATTACACCGCCGGCCTCCAGCGGTTGATCTCCTTGGTGAAGGTGACAGGGACGGATCCGGAGCGTCAGCGGTGGCGACGAAGAGAGATCGAGAGACTAAGAGAGAGAGACCAGGGAGATTGAGAGATGGAGGGAAATGAGGAGGATTGGAAGGAAAGGCGGATTGGGGGAACCCGCGTGCAGCTTTTCAATGTCAAACTATTAGTGACGAATTTTTAAAACCATCACTAATAGTGTTTAATTAATTTTTTTTTTATTTTTTTAAATAAAAGAAGTATTAGTGACAATTCTCAAATCCGTCACTAAAAATGGGCTAATAGTGACGAATCTTCAAATTCATCACTAATATAAAAATTTTCTATTTTTTTTAAATAAAAGAAGTATTAGTGATGGCTCCCAAATCCATCACTAATAATGGGCTAATAGCGACGTATCTCCAAATTCGTTACTAATACTATGAAATAAATTTTTTCCATTTTTTTAAATATAAGAAGTATTAGTGACGGTTCCCAAATCCGTCACTAATAATGGGCTAATAGTGACGAATGTTCAAATTCGTCATTAATACTATGAAATAAATTTTTTTTTTTTTTAAAGTATTAGTGACGGTTTCCAAATCCGTCACTAATCATGGGCTAATAGTGACCAATCTCCAATTTGTCACTAATATTATGAAATAATTTTTTTCTATTTTTTTAAATAAAATAAGTATTAGTGACGGTTTTCAAATCCATCACTAATAATGGGCTAATAGTGACGAATCTCCAAATTCGTCGCTAATACTATGAAATAAATGTTTTACTTTTTTTAAAAATAAAAAAAGTATTAGTAACGGTTTCCAAGTCCGTCACTGATAATTGGCTAATAGTGACAAATCTCCAAATTCATCACTAATACTATGAAATAAATTTTTTTTAAATAAAATTAGTATTAGTGATGGTCCCCAAATCCATCACTAATCATGGGCTAATAGTGACAAATCTCTAAATTCGTCACTAATACACGAAATAATTTTTTTCCTTTTTTTTTTAAATAAAAGAAGTATTAGTGACAGTTCTCAAATTCATCACTAATAAGGGGTTAATAGTGATTAATCTTTAAATTCGTCACTAGTATTATGAAATAAATTTTTTTTATTTTTTATTTTAAAAAAAAGAAGTATTAGTGACGGTTTCTAAATCCATCATTAATCATGGGCTAATAGTGACGAATCTCCAAATTCATCACTAATACTATGAAAAAAAAATTTATTTTTTTTAAATAATAGTAGTGACGATTATTTAATCGTCACTAATAAGAGTCTTTTAGTGACGAATTAAATCCGTCACTAATACAGTAGAAATCATCGCTAATATTTTTCTGGGATCATTTTTGTTTGAAAAATGTTTTCCCACGATTTTTTTCTGATTTTTAGTGACGAAATTGGATCCGTCACTTATACTTTCGCCACTAAAAATCAGTTTTTTTGTAGTGTCTAAAACATGGGCCGATTTTAATATAATGCATCCGTGGTTTGCTAGTGATCCTCGCAACATCAGACTTGGCCTTACTTCAGATGTGTTCAATCTCTTCAGTAATATAAACAACCCCTATTGCATATGGCTAGTTATGATAATGCCATACAATATACCGCCATGGTGATGTATGAAAGAACCCTTCATTTATATATCTCTACTTATTTCTGCACCGAGGGCACCTGGTAATGATATTAATGTTTACCCGTGTCCATTAATTGACAAGTTGAAAGAACTATGGGAAAAAGGAGTGGAGACATTCGATGTGGAAGCTGTGACAACGTTTTGGATGCATACTGCAGTGTTATGGACAATTAATGATTTCCCTACTTACGACAACCTGTTGGGTTAGAGCACAAAAGGTTACTTAGCATGCCCAGTTTGTAATAAGGATGCTGGGTCCTTATTCTTGAAGCATGGATGCAAGTTATGTTTTATGTGTCACCGTTGTTTCTACGTCCTGGACATCTTTGGAGGACTCGTGGCGTTAAAATCTATAATGGAAAACCTGAATGAAGGCTGCAACCAAAGTGACTAAGTGGGGAAGAGATATTAAACCAGTTTAGGTTGATCGGAGATGTGAAATTTGGGAAACCACTAACTAGTAGAAAAAGAAAATGTGCTGAGTGGGAGTTGATATGGACAAAGAGAAGCATCTTCTTTGAATTGTTATATTGGAAGTCATGCACATCGAAAAGAACATTTGTGAGAATGTCATTTATACATTACTGGATATAAATGGGAAGACAAAGGACACCACAAATGCTCATCGGGATATGGAAGATATGGGAATACAACATGAGTTGCACCTATTTCGTGATGGGGACAAACTTATCGTGCCATTAGCTTGTTACACATTTTTGAAGGATGAGAAGAATAAGTTCTTCGAATGGTTGAAATTAGTGAAGTTCCCTAATGGATATGCATCGAACATAGCTCGAGGCATATTTACGAAGGAAGGGAAGATGTTAGGAATGAAAATTCATGACTATCACGTCCTTGTACAACGGGTTCTACCCGTTTTTCTTCATGGACACTTGAGTGAAGATGTTCGTTCGATGCTTATTGAGTTAAGGATCTTTTTTCAACAGTTTTGCTCCAAAAATTGAGCGTAAACGAACTTGAACAATTAGAGGAGGACATCGTGATCATACTATGCAAACTGGAAAAAATATTTCTACTAGCATTCTTTAATGTGATGGTCCACCTAACTGTCCATTTACGAAGGGAGGCCATAATCAGAGGACGGGTTCAATATCGTTGGATGTATCCTATTGAGAGGTAAATTATAAAATCCTTCTATAATGGTCACATGATTTCCTCATTTTTTTTTTTTTTTTCTCCTTTATGTGTCTACAAGTCAATAATGCTATGTAAAATGCATAGGTTCTTGTCCACTTTGAAGGGGTATATGCACAATAAAGGATGGCCAGAAGGTTCAATAATTGAGGCATACATTAACAGTGAATGTCTTGCAGTTTTCTTAATATATCTACATGCTATTGACACAAGGGTCACTCGTGAGAAGTGAAATGCAGATGTTCATGCTATTAATGCTGAAGATGAAGAACCAAGGAGCTCTATATTTCGAGAAAATGTTCGACCGTTTAGTGTACGGGTTTACGATTCCATTGATATGGATAACCTACAAAAGGCCTATTTTTACATCCTCAATAATTGTGATGAAATTGTTCCATATATCGAGTACGTGATTCCAAACTCCTTACTTTGCATTGTATTAATATATACATATTTATATACTTAGTTGACATTAACATATACTATTGTTGCATATAACAAACACAAAGATAAACTTCTAGCCAAAAATGAAAGGAATGTTGACGAAAAACATAAGAAGGAATTTGTCAATTGGTTTGGGAGCCGTGTAACTAACAAATACTACCTGAGTACGAAGCAATGTACATTTTCAATATTGACGGTTTACTCATCTAACCTCCTATTTATTTAATAGATGAAAGTTATGTATTACAATAAAGAACCAAAGGTAAGTAAAGATTTGTACGCGTTGGCATGTGGCCCCGATCAATGAGTTAACTGCTACAACAGTTGCATTGTCAATGGGTTATGATTTCATACAAAGTCCCTCAAATTGAATAGAAGAACCCAAAATTGTGGGGTTGCAGTGCTAGACACAGAACGAGATGAAAAAATTGACTACTTTGGTGTCTTGGATAACATTATAGAGCTTAACTATGGAGCCAACAGACTCGTCCACCTGTTCAAGTGTACCTGGTGGGACATTGAAAATAAAAAGACTAGGATAAACATGAATGTCTACTTTACCAGTGTCAATTTTAGCAAGACATGGTATCAAAATGACCCTTTTGTGCTAGCGACGTAGGCAGAACAAGTGTTTTACCTTAAAGACACAAAATTGAAGGGTGAATGGCATGTGGCTCAAAATATTCCTCCCCAAAGTTTGTATGCTATTACAGAAGTTGCAGATGGGGAGAAGAGTGCCAGTGAGGCTGTATTCCAAGAAGATGAGCCATCTGTCAATGCAGTAGTACAATATGCTTTCAATGTTGTCAAAGAAGGAGTCAATCCTATACCATTGAATAAGGTTGGTGCCACGGCAGAACACGTAGGGACTGCTAACATTACAATTGAACCTTTTGTAGACAATCACTTCATCGAGGATGAGGAAACTGATGGGGAAGATGAAACAAGGGTCGAAAACTGTAGTGAAGAGGAAGACACTTTAGAAAGTGAGAATGATACCAATATTGAGGATGTTTGGGGGTAAGCATGTTATGTTGTCACCGTGATTCTGCGATGTGTAAATAACTAAAAATATATTTGTTATGCATCCAACTATTATTCGTACTTCTTATATTTACTTTTCTAATATTTTGCAGACATGGTACTAGGAGGTCGTCCTTGTCGACTTCCTTCCAAGCTCTCAACTACATCTTCGCATGAGGATGATTCGACATCCTCGAGGCTGGCGGAGCACGTTGGTCCTGATGTGGCACCATTATTGTTTGAGCCATCAGGACCTCAGCCAGGCATGGATACCACATATGGGAATGAAACGCAAGGTGAGTTGCCCACCATGATGAGCAAGGTTGGTAAGGTTAAAATTAATTTATTTAGATTTAAACTATTGATGGTTAGTCACATGTATGATTAAAATATTATTCTTAATTTAACTCTTCTTTCAGCATCGACATCCATAGTGAGGTTAGGTCGTGGTGTAGCGAAGAACACGGTGCTTAAAAAGAACTTGGAGAGGATGGGGCAATGGATTCGGATCGACATTCCTCCAGGCTTCACGGCCCCGCTTGACAATTGGTGCCCAACATGGAAACGGGAGCTTGGCATTATATGCCGATGGTATGCTCCAATCACCGCCTTCAGTTGGCCATAGGTGATTGAGGCGCAGCACATGGTTCTTTACATGCGCATCTTGGTAAGTAATCCCAAACCATTTTTATTTTTTATTTTTACTTTTAATATACTAACCAAACAACTGTCTAACATTCTAATTGTATTACCTATGCAAGAGGAGTTCGATATGGACATTCTCCATGCAAACCATGTGAAGAGGGTGATGGACGTGCAACTATGCAATAAATTTAAGACCTATCGTGCCAAAATGCGCAAACATTTTCGGCTGATGGGAGATCAAGCAGAAGCACACTCATACGATAAGATATCCCAAGAGGATTAAGAGGTGGTGTGTCGCCATTTCCGCGACCCACACTATTAGGTGATGTGTTTGTATTATAATAACTACTTTTTCACATTGATGTGGCTAATAAAAAGTCATTACATCTTTTTTGTAGGATATATGTGAAAAGAATGCTATGAACCGCAGCAAACTCCCTATGACACATTGCGGTGGGTCGAGGTTGTTCATAAATCATCAAAGGGTAATTGCTCTATATAAAACTATCAAACCATTACCTGAATTAATATTGATGATGTTTAAATGATAATGTAGCATGATCCCAAGACTGGCACAGAGGAGCCGCTTCCGGATCTTTATTAGAGAACACATCAAAGGCAATCGAGGGAGTGGTGCAAGGGTGCGCATGGCAAACATATAAGTCAAAGAAAATATTTAGTTTATAATTTGATTCAAAACATAGAAGTTGTATTCTTATTTCTTCCTTTTTATCATTTTCATGAATGAAAATAGGCGAACAAAGGCGATCTGAGGGATGCATCTGTTTCAAAGGGGAGTCATAAAATGATGGATTACCAAATAACCGCTCAAGTGCCTAGAGAATGAGTGGGGTGTTGGGTGAAAGGTCTTGGAAGTGGATACATTTCCCCAACAGCATCATCTTTTATGGGTGTGGCGTCTCGTGCTGAGACAGAATAAGTGCGTCGAGACGCTGAGTCTTGGGTCGAGGAGATGGTTCAATGGATGCATACGATGGAAATGGAGAACTAGAAATTGAAAGACATGGTGTCTAACTTCACAATGGAGAACCAAAGTTTAAAAGACAAGGTGTCCAACGTTGAATCCACGCTTACAGAAATTCTGAACAGGCAAGCAAAGTTCGAACAAATGATGTGCCAATCTTGACCAGATGATGTAGGTGACTCCTCTCATTAGAAGGTATGTAAAATGTAGTCTGAATTGCATGTTGGTAGTTCTATTGCTTGTTTAATTATATTCATATGATGAATTGTGAATTGTTGGGAGATACTAGAATGGTATTGCTTGTGCTGTTAGGACTTGATTTATCTTTTCTACAATTTCATATATGCATAGATAGACCCTAGATTGTGTAGTACTGCTGACCGGTGCAAACTGCAAGTGCACAGTATCGTAGTTTTATAATATAATGATGTGTAGAGTATCGTCCTCAGGGATTAATGTCTTAATTTTACCAAGTGCCGAAATTTTACTAACCTTGATTTTATTTAGAAAAATTAATAATTTTAAACTGCAAAATTTAAACAAGGCTACTTTAAATAAACTATTCAGGAGAATTTAAAACTGGATACCGCGTGTCAAATTGATGATGGTGAAAACTTCTAAGAAACTGATTTCACCTAGTTTCTCACTATGCTTTACTCATTTAGCAATTTTAACTTCGTTTTCTCTATTTGTTAGCAAATCACCAATTTTTCCAAAAGCCTCTTTCGATAGTCAATCAGAACCTATTCTTGTTTATTATTTAACATAAGAGTATGCAAATTAATAACGCAAGAATACAGTAAGACCCTCGATTTTTAATGCTACGTTGGTTCATACATGTCTTTCGATCTCTATATTTACCTACGCTGAATTATCCAAGATCTATCCTATAATCTCTCCTTTCGGTAGCAAATCACAAGACTAAAATCATTTAATTAATGGCTAGTTAATTAAAAGCATTAGGCACAGAATAACTCAAACAAATATTAATGAAAACTACTTCAAATTAGCATCAAAGAGCAAGCATAGTTCGAAACTGGCTACATCGTTTTCCTAGAATTCAAAATTTTAGTTCATTCCGAAAATTAAATCCAATATAACAGATTTCACCATATTTTCTTCAATTTGGAGCATACGGAAAAGATCAACACTCGCCGCACCGCCGTCGCGCGTCACGAACACCCCGAACACCGCCGTTGTTCGCCGCCTTCCGATTCTAAAAAGATAGTATTTTTTTTGCGTGCTTCCAACTCTCCTTTGCTGGCTGTGTGTGTATCTTCGCAGCACCCCCAAAAGAAAACCACAAGAAAGCTCCTCAAAAAATAATTTTTCTAAGAAACTTTATGTGTTTTTTTGGCCTCCCTTGTGTTTCTCCCCCAAGAAAAATCTTTTTTTTTTTCCTATAGTGCGGCCTCTCTCCCCTCAGCCCCAGCGCACACTGCTCTCTCCAAATCTCCTCTTGCACACGGCACTCCCCCCACAAGGAAACCTCCTTTGACTTTTCCTTTTTCAATCCTTTCCTTTTGCTTTTCTTTCCTTTCTTTTTTTTTTCTTTCCATTCTTTTGTCTTTCCATTCTATGTACCCAGCACACACTGCCCTTATGAGATGACCCGGCTGCATGGCTGGGTCACATCTCATTTTTTGATTTTTTTATTTTCTTTTTTTTTTCAAAGGTACATGAACTGCCCTCCTCTTTCAAGCCCACTTTCGATCCTCTTACAGCTTGTAACTCTCAAATCTTAAAACACAAAAGATGTAGAGCTCTTTTTCATATTTTCCCATAATTTTGAATCATCTCGATCGGAGCTCGTATGAGAAAGTTACGCCAAGATTACGAAGAATTTTCAAAAAAATCTATAAAACGGCGTATGCTAACTGCACGTCTGATTTCGGCCTTGATGCTGCCATTATTTTGCAAAATACAAAACACGAAAATTGTAGATTGTTTTCTTATCTTTCTAGGGCATCTTGAATCATCTAAATCAGAGGTTGGATGAGAGAGTTATACACAGATTGCAAAGTATAGTTGGTTTTTTTTTAGCTTCCAATAGTTGCTCTGCAATAAAAAACACCAAAATTTCATACATTACTCAATAAAACCCAAATTTTATAAATAGAACACAATGTTAGAATATTGAGAGTAGTTAAGCATTTAAATACAAAATATCATTTGCAATGCATGAATTAAAGCACCTAATTACGCATTTTAAGCGCGTAATCAACTGCTGCTGGCTTAGCTAAACCTAGGAAAAACTTTTGTGACTTGCAGGTTTGGGAAATGTTCTACTTACAGATGACATGCTGCCAAAAATTTGTTAAATTCCAATGCTTTTTTAACCTTCTCCCAAATAAATCTTTCAAACACTATAGCCTACAAGTAATACAAGAGTCTCCCAACTCCTTAACTGAAGATCTAACAACATTAAACTCCCAACTTAAGACCCAATTAGGGAAATGAAGATCAAAGGCATGCATAAAATCTAGTCAAAATAAAGATCTTTATGTATGTATGTGAAAGTTAAGGTGTAGTTCCAAGAGGGGGGGGTGAATTGGGTTATTAAAATTTTCTCTTAATTCTTTTTATGAATTATTAACCTCTTATTAATTTAACAATCACACAACCAAACCTTAGTTTGTCCAATCAATCCACAAACACACTTAGACACAACACAAGTAATCAAAACTCAAACAATCAACTAATAAATCAATAACTAAAGTAATCATCCACTCAATCAAAATATAATATTCAGCTCTTTGGAAAATCTCAGTTTTTGCAAGAACTCAAGGTAGAGTTCATTTGTAGCCCTGTGAATATACATTTGTTTCAAGCCCTGTAGTGAATGAAATTTGTTTGCACTCTCATAACTAAGATTTTCACAAACGATTAAACAACGTACTCCTTTTTGGGTTTTGGCAAAAGTTTAGTCAAAACGTACTTTTTTAACTTTAGAGTTCTTCTTAATCTCGGTTTGTAATTTCAACAACCTACACTTTGCATACACCACGCAAATTATATGTTTGCTGAAAATAAAGAGAAAGGGTAGAGAATGACACCAATATTTTTACGAGGTTCGGCTTATCCCTAGCCTACGTCCTCGCCTTAGGCCAATACCACCTAAGGATTCCTCTAGAACACTCCTTTCCGGGCAGAGCAAACCTTTACAAATCCCTCCTTAAGGGTAGAGCCCCCTCTCCAAGTGATACCCCACGCTCGATCACTCCTTCAATAAGCTTTTTCTTATAATTTTTCACAACTACTTTACATTAGGAAAAAAAAAAAGTTCAGGCCTTTAAATAAGAATAAAATTAAAGTTTTGTATCTATTTATGTAATAATTTCTTTCAACTATTTCATATACATCAAATATAAACTTCCATGTTTGTATCCTTGATATACCTTTCATAATTTGTATTGTCCTTCCTCACATGATCATTTAAATCCATTCCTTAAAAACTTTCTTGCCCTCTTGTAACCCTTGTCCAATTTTATTGTTCCCCCCCCCCCCCCCCTTTGAAACCTAAGGTGTAGTCCCAAGAGGGGGGGGAGGGTTATTGGGTTATTTAAATTTCTTTGATCTTTTGAGAGCTCTTGTCCCTTTTCACAATCTCTTAAGGATTACTTGTATATTTGTTAATGAAGCAATCATCACAAACTCCTACTTCCTCTAATCAGTCCACAATCAACAAATACAACCAATTAATTTGCTATTCAAACACAACAACCACATAACAAAAATCAATTGGAATGTTTAGAGGCCCTGTATATGAATGTACAACTCCTGTTGATGGCTTTTGAATTTGAATATTACAATGACATCCAAACACTTTTTCAATATTAGAACTTAATTAAACCTTCAGATAATAAGTTTTGGATGTTAACCAATCAATGTACTTCCTTTCGATTTCCGCAAAAGATTGATTAAATAACGTACTCCCTTTCGATTTTTGCAAGCCTAAGAACAAATTAGGCTTTGGATTTACTTAATTTCCAATACGCATTTGCTTTATGATTAAAAGTATTGAAACATTCATGCAGGTTATATCATTTCTGAAATTAAAAGAGAGCAAAGAAAAGTGAGTGACACCACCACTTTTACGAGGTTCGGCTTATACCCAGCCTACGTCATTGCCTTAGGTCAACCACCTAAGGAATTTACTATATCTTGTTCCTTACGGGTGGAACAAAAACCTTAGACAATTTACCCTCTTTTTCAGGAAGACAAACCTCTCCAAACACCGACCTGTGCTTGGTCCAACGATTCAACAACCTTTGAATCATTCAAAGTACAAGAAGATAGAAGTAGATCTGCATACAAAAAATACTCACAAAATTCAGAGTAGGTTGTACAAATTAAGTTCTAAATTGTACTTCAAAAACCAAAGCTAAATAGACATGTGTATAAGTCACCGATGGTTCTTAAAAAGAATTGAATTCAACTCGAAACCAAGCTTTTAATTTTTCAATCCACCAAAAAACGTAGAGTTTTTCTCCAGCAAAATGATATGAGCAAAAGAACTTAAGGAGAATTTCAGCGCAGGAAGAATTTCAGTGTATTGACTGTTTGATCTCTTAGGCTTGTCTTGTTTGTGTATTCTCTCTCTTTTTTTCATTACCCAAAGCGGTATTTATAGACACAACGTCCTCTTTTAATTAGGTAACATTCGAAAAATCATTAAATTGTTGAGTTAATTTTGAAATTCAAAATTTTGAAAAACTACCCGTTGAGATCTGAAATCTATTTTGAATGGCAATCGCCTGCCAGAGTGAGAATTTGAAAACCCAGAAGGTTGGCAATCGCCTGGCTTGACCACCCAGGCGCCTGTCAGTGTTCAGACAGTCGCCTAGAACCCTACTACCTCCTAATTTTTTTTTCTTTTAAATAGTGGCAGTCGCCTGGCTCTCAATATTTGCCTCTTTTTTCTTTTTTCTTTTTTTGTAAACTTTCTTCCTTTGAGGCATTTTAATCAAAGACATATTTTAAGGTCTTTCAAAATTGCATTTCTTAGTTTATTTTGATTTATAAGAGCTTCACATATATCTAGATAGTATTTGGCTTTAAAGTACTTACAACAGCCCTTCTAATCATGGTTTTCCTTAAACACTAAGTTCTTCTGCCTCCTTCAGCCTCTCGAGATTCACTTTTGACTTTAAGAATTGTTTGGCCTTTAACCTCATCATTTGTCCTTCATTGACCTCAATATTCTGAGGAGCTTCCACTGGATTGACATTGAAGCTTTAGCATATCGACCACGAGTGTCCTTTTACCTAAATCAAGTCACTCAACACCACACGTTAAAGCATCCTTAATTTTGTTATTATCTAAACAAGATTGAAAAGCCCAGTTAGGCCAACATCCCTCTAGAGTTGCCTTTTAGCATTTTTATCTAAGTTTACTTGAGGAGTATAAGCTTTAATAACATTTATCATCTCTTGTCCTAAAGTCACCTTAAATATTCATTTTTTTTTATTTATATTTTAAATATCCACGATCTTACCTTTAGGATTTTGTCGAAAATGACGTTTACTTCATTTTATATATATATATTTTTTCCTCATGTATGGAATTCAAATCTTGTTATGTACTTTTATAAATTTTTGCCCTCGCATAGTTAATTTTTTATGGCAACTTTTGTTATTTTTTTTTCATATTATTCTCTTAACTATCTCGACATAAACTTTTACCAAGAAGGGTTCCTATGCTTCAAGTGACTAATCTAGCCTAGTGTGCTTTCAGTTTTGAAACAGATTTTGAATTTCTTGGTAAGTTTTATTTGCTAAACCATGTATTTATAGGCTCTTAAAAGTATTTTCGTGTTGCCCAAAATTACTTGGAGTGTTTCCCAAGTTTTCATAAAATTTGGAGCACAAGAAACCTTAATTTCAATTTAAAAACTTTTTTAAAAAATTAGCAGTTAATAGTATTCAGTAGACTAAAATGTCAGGTTCAGTCTTCTGAAGTACTTTAAAACATTGAAAAATTTAGTATGGATACAGGGTCAGACGACTGGACTGAAGGGTTTAGCCTTCTTAGGGTGTACTACCTCTTCTGTATTCCAACAGGAAATTCTTCAATAGACTGAACTTATTCTTCAGTCTTCTAAAGAAATTCTTCAGCAGACTGAAGTTAAACTTCAGTCTTCTAAGGCAATTCTTCAGTCTGCTGGAATGCACCTCAGTCGTCTAGGCAATCAATTTTCTGATTTTTTCAGTTTAGTTTTCAAAAGTTCTTTGCTCTCTTTCTTTAAGTTCTCATAAAACATTTTTTGGGTTTTGAAATAAAGTCTCTAAGTACATAAATACCCCTAAAGAGATTCAAAATATTTCATGAGACATTTTGATATGAAGTACTTACATCTTGATCTTAAAAGCCTAAAACTCTAACGTTCAAGCCTTCCATGGTATTTTGCTTTAAGTCCCTTTTGACTTGATCTTGAGTCAACTTTAAGTTTCCACATACACTTTACTCATGTTGGTGTTACTTGAGCTTCCTTTGGATCACTCTGCATATGAATGTGGCTTTTGAGTCCTTAGTGATCTTGAGCTTTCCATTGCTTTTCTTTTGAAATTTGTCTTTCTTGAAACATCATCACTCTAATAAACACATGTTAAATCATCCTTCATTTGTTATCATCAAAACAAGATTTGAAAGTCATCTTAGGCCAATAGTATGTATGTATGTATGTATGTATGTGTATATAAATTTAAATAGATCATAGTGTTTCAAAGCTTTCTTTTTTTTCTTTTTTTTCTTTTTTTGTACCACTTAAAAGATGCAGTCATTACTAGTTGGATTATTCTGAACTGTTTAATGTAAACACTTAGGTTTAGAACATATCTCTATGGAAAATGTCCTATTTACAGGGGAAATGCTGCCAAAATTTTTCAAAACTTCTACACTTTTGGAAAACATAATCCTATGGACTTTCATGCATATCATTGTCTTTATTTTTGAGTCCTAAGGTTGTCTTGAGCACATTGAACATCTGTATGATGCAAAAAAATTTTGAACTGCATACTTTTGTGACTTGCAAGTTTGGGAAATATTCTATTTATAGACGGCATGCTGCCGAAAATTTGTTAAATTCCTCCCAAAATAATCAAAGTCATATACCATATTTGTGAGAATGATTACAGTGTGCTGAATGTTAACACATTTTTGAAAGGATGAGTGAAGTTCAAATGAATTTTGAACTTCATCTCTTAATTTACTTTTGCATATGTTAAGTGAAAATTCTATCAATAATGGACTCATTTGCACTATTTGATTATTATAGTTATTTTTGATTTCTAAAGAAGCCATGTAAACCATTATCAACATTACATTTTATTTTTTCATAGAACTATAGTCTGATATAGATTATTTGTGGGGTGCATAAACACATTACATTGTTTAATACTGACTATATGAAGATCTTGTGCACTCATAAAATTCATTAATTACTAGTTAGATTATTGTGAACTTTTTAGTGTAAACACCAAAGTTTCGAACATATCTCCATGAAAAATGTCCTATTTATAGGAGAAATGTTGCCAAAATTTCTCAAAACTGATAAAACTTAGCTATTAAAAATAGTATCATTTTTTTTTTAACTTTGTCCGAATGTCCGATTATTTTTCTATCAAATAATTGATACTTATAGTATGTATATGGTCAAAAATCATATATTAATTTTTTTTTATAATTCTTAATTTGTAGGGTTTGCGGCTATCATAGCATCAACACGATGCCCTACACTACAGAAGGATGCAGTTTTTGATTTTTTTTTGTATACTTTTTTTTGGTTATCTAAACATATGGAATTCATATATAAAACATTCAAAAATTGTATAATGTATTTGCATTTGATTTTGAATTAGAATTTTTAATAATTTTTGAATCTTTTTAATAATTATGGTTTAATGTTATCTATGCAAAAATGTAATTACAGATTTTCACAGGAATTAATGGTTTAAAAAAATATTAATTTTAAATTATTAGTAACGGTTTCTATAGATATTAGTGAAGGATCAAAATCGTCACTAATACTATACTATTAGTGACGAATATTGATCCTTCACTAAAGGATAAGTATTAGTGACAGTTTTGATCCTTCACTAAAGCCTCCACTAAAGCCCAACTATTAGTGACAAATTTAAAACCGTCACTAATACTACACTATTAGTGACGAATTATGATCTTTCACTAAAGGCTCATAAGTATAAGTGACGACTTTAGGATTCGTCACTAATAGTAGAGTATTAGTGATAGTTTTGATCCTTCACTAATATTACACTATTAGTGACGGTTTTGAAATTCATCACTAGTACCCTACTATTAGTGACGAATTTATACCAAGCCAATATAGAATTTATAGTAATGGTATTGGGGTTTTACTGACTACTATAATCCGTCACTAATACTACATTATTAGTGATGGTTTCAAAATTCGTCACTAATAATTAGTAGTAAAGGCAGATATAGCAATTAATTTAAAATCGTCACTAATACTTATAAATTCGTCACTAATACTATTAGTGACAATTTTATAAATATTAGTGACGGTTTTGATCCTTGACCAATAACCTTATTTTTTGTAGTGTTGGAAGCCAAAAGAAACTCCAAGATCATATGTATTTGGCGCATTCAATGAAGACACGTGAGCAAGAAGATTGAAGACATTAGTTCTTATTATAAAATGCACTTTGCTTTATATTTTGCGTCTATAATATTTGCATATCATGCATGATAATAATTAAATGCTTAAAGACTATAGATTGACCGTAGGAAACCCAACCAGACTTCGGTCGACCGATGTTGGACTTTTTGGTCAATTTTAGGGCAAAATAGTAAATTTGAAATGCCCTCAATCAACCAACCACTTGTGTATAATATTACCATGGTCGACCAAAACACTGTTCACACACGGAGTCAAACTTTGACCTTCCCTCAGTCGACTGAACCCTAGGAAGTGTAAATGCCTCGGTCGACAGAACCGGCCAAGAAGTCAACATATTGACTTCGTTCGGTCAACCGTTCTAAAATAAATATATCTTCCACAGTCGACCGAACTCACACGTGTCTAAACCCCAAAAACTTAGTCGACTAAACCATTAGTTTGAAATTGCCTTGGTCAACCGAACCTACGAAGGGTTCGAAATCGCCTTGAGACGGTCAACCATATCTCCTGTTCAAAATGGCCACGATCGACCGAACTATGTAATTAGGTCAACCGAACCTTGAATATGGTCGACCGAACCTCTCAGGTTGGCGAGGTTTAATTTTAATTAAACATTTTAAAAAATACCCATTGAGTCTCCAACGGTTATATTTTTTTTGGAAAAACTATATATACTCCCTCATTTGTCATAATTAGCATCAGATTAGAAAAGTGATTAGCTAAAAATCTTTTGAAAATTTTATTGTGTAAAAATATTTCATACTCTCACATTTTCATAAGCTCATTGTTAAAACTCTTTCTCATACTCTATTGATTACATATTTTAGAAAGAGTGCATTGTATTCTTCATATTCATTTGCAAAGTTATTGCAACTTGAGGATTGAGTGAACACTCATATCTTGTGAGCATTTATACATTATGATTAAGCTAACTACTCTCACATACTTGCATTGTTTGATCTTGATTTTTGAGAGTAAGCTTAAGTTTTTCCCATTATATTTTATCAATAAATATTGTTCGGGAAGAACTCCTCCTTACTTGTGAATCTTGGCATCCTTATTGCAAGGTTCAAAAGCTTGCTTTGTGTTCTTGATAAAAATATTTAACAATCTTAAACCCTAATATCTATTGTGTTTGATATTTGATAAGATATTTTGAGATATTTGCTTAGGGTTTTATAAAGCACCTTTGATTATTCATTTATTGAATATACTATATTGAATCAAAGGTCTGACTCTCATACACACACACACACACACACACATTCTTGAGAGTTGACATATAACTTCACATTAGTATCTCTCACATTATCATATAATTTATTTGATTGAGAGATATATTTGATACACTCACTTGAGTATTAACTCTTATCATATTTGAGTGCATTGGTTGTATTGTGCTTATTGTGGTACATATCTGTTTAGTGTAAGAAGCATATTGATTGTACATAAATATTTTATTATCTGATTGTATTCTAGGCGTGACCTAAGGGAGTATTGATCTAGCCCATAAGGATCGGTTGTAAAGGTTGAGGTCACCCCTAGTAATTTGACCTGATATTATATTTGATGTCGCTCCACCCAGTAAGCAAGCATTAGTGAAATCCTCTTACATGTGAGCTTGCGACGAGAATGTAGGCAGTATTGGCCGAACCCCGATAACATATCTGGTGTTAGTTTTATTTTTCGTAATTTACTTTCTGCACCTGTATATTAATATTTATTACTCTGAATGTTTGATATACTAAGATTGCTTTAAATTGATTAAATATATGCTCAATAGAATATTTGTGATATTAGGAAATACTTAGACAGACCCTAGGTTGTACATTACTGCTTCTGGTTAATTAAACCTAGGAAGAAATTTTTTAAATATCCAATTCACCCCACTCTTCTTGGAAATACACCAATTCCAATTATTTCTTTATAAGTTATAGAGTTATTGCCTCACGAGAGGGTGTTCTTGCTAGAGAGGGGTCTCCACCTTCCAATATAGAAAGGAAACTCCACCTATTGAATGGCGAGAGTAAGGAAAATTTTCACAGCAAGTTTCTTGAGGCAAGGACGTAGGCAGGAAGCCAAACCTTGTAATAAATCCTTGTGTTCATCTTCTTTTCCTAACTCTCTTTAATTTATGCACTAATTAACTGTTGTGTATGTTTTAAATTTATTGAAAAAATCTGTTAAATGCTGAAATTTGATTAGGATAACTTTGAATAATTAAATCGGTTTGTTAATGTTTTGTATGGTTTAAACTTTCAGTTGAAATTCTGATGATTTCTAAAACTCTCAATTGAATTTGATTGGTTGAGGTAAAGTTATTTTTGTGGTTTGATTGTTTAAGCATAAGAAGCCTACTTATTAAGTATTTGAATATTCTTAAGTTTTGATTTGGTGAAAAGTATTTAAAGAAAACAATTCTTTTTTTCACCCAATTCACCCCCCTCCCCTCCAGCCTCTTGGGTGCCATTAATGAAGGACCAACGACTGCCCTTTTCTTTTCTTTTTTTTTCAAAATAAGTTCAAGTCTTTAATGCTAATAAATTTTTAAAAATTTCAAATTTTCCTTAGGCATTCCAATTGTGCTTTCTAGACAATATTCAACACTTTGAAATGGAAAAAGTAGTTGTAATCTTTCTTAATGTTCATGATTTAAGTTCAAGAGTTTATTCAAACAAAGTAAAAGTACCTCATCTTATAGTGATAAAATTAAAAAAGGATTGATTTTTTTTTTTTCCTTCCAAGCACAAATTAATTAAATACATTCAAAATATTTGAGAATTAAGGCTATAATTTTTTTTTTTCATTCAGAATAAGTTTCATCTCTTTTTCTTCACCCCAAAAAATTGAAAATCATGCTTTTAAAAGTATATAATAGTAATTATAGTCCTTTTCATACTTCAAAAGTAAAGATTGATAGTGTTGTTTCATAGTTGTTTCTCCCTTAACTGCAACAGCTTTCATAATTGAAGTATTTTTCTTAAACACATTTCTTTAGTGAGAAATCATTGAGCCTATTTTAAACAATTTAGGACAACGAAAGAATTCTTTCATTCAATTTTCCCTATGTAGATAATTTCTTTTCCCGGATCAAACTTTTATAGTACAATATAAGAACTATTTTAAATTTAGAAGTTCTAGGTTTTCTTAACATTGGAAGGTAACATTTATTAGTCCTTTTAATCAAAGTCCAAGTATAACCTCCTAATCGATTTGCAAGTGAAAAAGAAAAAGAGATTGTATTCTCTAAGCACAATTTATACTAGAGTATAAGGAAAAAGAAAATTAAAATAGTTAAATCTATTATGAATCATCAAGAAGCAAGACAAACTCTTTTTCTTCCATGTTAGTTCGAGCTCTATTTTAACAACATAGCTTGCCCCAAAAAATTATAAAAATTTCTTCAAGGTAATTTTTTTTTTTTTTTTGAATTACGCACCGGATCCACGCGTCTATTTTACGGTTCACACGTGACTAATCCTGCGCCCCTTAAAATTGACCCCACAATTTCAAAGGATGGATAAATTTATGAATCAGGGACGGAAACGAGCACGAGAGACCTCACCGTAATTATTGTTACTGTTTGAAGATGTAATTTTCATATTTATTATAAATATTTATTTGCATATGACTTGACACAATTATCAAAGGATTTTATTATTATTTTTATTTAGCATTTTGTAACCCTGGGGCGTCCCAAAGCACATACACCGGAACCAGGTAGTTAAAAGTTATGACCTCTTTTCTTTATTGGCGGGTCAACTTTGGAGGCCATCTCGTCATTTTCCATGAAAATACACTATCTCCGAGACCATTCACTCTATTATTATTTATAAAATGCTGCTGCAAACAACGGAAAAGGACAAAGCCATGGGCCACCAGGTCCATCTCAAAACTAGCTAAACGAGAGACTGCCATGCCTGCGGGGGAAGCCACCCCATTCAGACACACCAACCCCCGACCCACGTTGATATAATACAAAATACAAGCAAGCTACATCACTTCCCCGTCGATCACACACCAACCCTTGCATACCCATGACATAAATAAACTACATTCAATGTGGTCATTGACAAAGCTGCCCTGCTAGAGCGTGGCAGTGGTAGGCCCCCTCCTTCAGAAATTTAACCAAACAGGGGAAACCAAGGGAAGTGCACCGTTCAAACTTGGGGATCTTCAATTTAAAATTTTACTAATATAGGCACTTCTCTTTTCATGTTGACAATGCCCTGATACTACTCGCCCCTTAATTAATGTTTTAGTCAAGTACACCACTCTCTCTCTCTCTCTCTCTCTCTCTCTCTCTGTTGATGAGGAGACCCTTCACAGACAGTTTTTTGGTCTTAAACTACGCTCCCTTGGTAAGACGTGTCTTCATAGTAGGGCGAAAGCTTACCATCCTTGTTTGGGGCATTCTTGGGCTTATTGTCTGCAGAAGCCTCCTGCAGCATCTTCACCACCTTGCGCATGGAAGGCCTGTTAATGGGCAGGGAGCTAGTGCAGCAGAGACCCACATTGAGAACCCAGCAAATTTCTTCCTTGTAAGTCGGATCCAGTTTTGGGTCAAGCGCATGGTCCACCCCTTTCTGGTCCAAAGTGGTGCACACCCATTTCACCAAACCCTTCTCCCCGAACTCTGGATCGTTGGGGCGTCTCCCTGTCACCACCTCCAGAATCACTACCCCGAAGCTGTAAATGTCGCTCTTCTCATTCACTCGAAGAGTGTATGCGTATTCTGCGTTGCACGAAACACCAAGCACAACAAAATCGGATGGATTAATTAAGATTATTATATCATTGAAATACAAGTCTAACAGGGGAAAAGTAATCAAACTGTTGTGAATGCGCCACAAGATTATGCACGAGTGCACAAAGCAAATGAAAAAAGAACACACGAAACAACAATTTATGTGATTCAATTAACATTATGTCTACGTCGAAATAATTAGAACAAAGATTTAACCTCACTACATACACATATATATAATGATATAATGACACTTGACTGTCAAGAGCTAAAAGATTACATGTCGGTCAATTGTATTTATCCTCAACATGGAAATACAATCAAAGTCCACTTGCCAAAGAAAGACTCAAAAAACTACATGGATACCAACAGGTCATGACTATAAGCAGCCAATTAACACGTTAATGAAATGGGATTTGGTTTCGTTCTATGAATCCATAATAACAAAAGGAGAGAGTTTGGATCAACGAAATTAGTAACGAACCTGGTGCAATATAACCACATGATCCAGCGATTATAGACATGGATTCTGCCCCCTTGCCAACCTCACGAACAGCTTTTGCTACTCCAAAATCTGCAATTTTAGCTCCAAACTCTCCATCCAGCAATATGTTGTTTGATTTGACATCACGATGAACAATCGGAGGAACAGAATCATGATGCAGATAAGAAAGCCCCTCCGCTGCATCCAAAACAATCTTATACCTAGTTGGCCAATCCAACAGGCCTCCCTTGCTGCTATGCAGCAAATCTCCCAAGCTCCCATTCGGCATATACTCATAAACCAGAAGCTTACAGTCCACAGCGTTGCAACAACACCATAATCTCACAATGTTCTTGTGCCTGATCTTCCCTAAAGTCTCAACTTCAGCTTCGAACCCATCTTTCTCCAATTCGGCACTGAAATTGTCCCTCTTTGAAGCGTTCCCCCCTAGCTTCTTCACAGCAACTGCCTCGCCGCTACTGAGAACTGCTTTATACACTTTCCCTGAAGCTCCGCTTCCAATCACATTATCTTCGCTAAGGGAATCTAGGACTTCAAATTCGCTAAAACCTAGTTTGTGAAACGATCTCCACTTGGACATCATTAGTCCTTTCTTAGTCTCCTTGATTTTCTGGTACTTGCGATAGAACCAAACAATCCCAACAACAAAGACTACCCCAGCAAGCGCAAACATCAATCTAAGTACCCATAGATAACCCTCATTCCTAGCCTCACTACTGCGAGGACATAGACCATCCATTGCCCCGCACAATCCAGGATTGCCCAAGAAGCTGTTCCTGTAATTTTCTTTGGCATACAGAGGAGGAATTTCTCCAGAGAGACGATTGTTAGACAGATTCAACAAATTGAGCTTTAAGTTCTGCAATTCGAGTGGGATCTTCCCAGAAAAGTAATTCCCGGAAAGATCTAGATAGTTGAGCACTAGTAAGCTCCCAATTTCATCTGGTATTTCACCGGAGAGCCTGTTGTTCGCCAGATTAATCTCATTGAGCTTCTTCCAAGATTTAATTCCTGCCGGAATCCCGCCTGAAAACTCATTGTTACTAAGATCAAGCTCTCCTAATTGTGTCAAATTAGCCAAAGTACTCAGAATTTCACCGGTAAACTTATTATCACGGCCGTAAAATTCAACAAGACTGCTCAACAACCCAATTTCGCGGGGTATCGAGCCGCTAAATCGATTTTTCGAAATAAAAAGAAGCGAGAGGTTCGCTGCACTAGTGATATCGTTAGAGACCTGACCAGATAATGAGTTTTCAGAGAGATCGAGCAAATAAACATGGGGAAGACCCCATAGCTTTGCGGGAACCTCGCCGGAAAGCTGGTTATTCCGTAACCGCAGCCGCCTCAGGCTCCGGCATTCCCCGATACTTGCCGGAATAGTACCAGAAAAGGAATTGTGTATCAATAGAAGCTCTTCTAATGTCCCATTTGAGCACAAGCTCGCCGGAATTTCGCCAGAGAACTTATTTTCGGAAAGGTCAAGTACCTGTAACGGACAGTTCTTGCCCAGTTCGCTCGGCAACGACCCACTGAGCCGATTGTCGAATAGTCTGAGTTCGTTCAAATTTGGTGACCGAGTTATGCTGGACGGTAAAGACCCTTCGAAATGGTTGTTATACAAATTCAATGACTCAAGGGGTAACCCGCACAACTCATCCGGAATCGCCCCTTCGAGAAGGTTCTGGGACGCGTCGAATCTACGCAAAGCTGTCATATTCGACGTTCCGGTGGGTAACTCGCCGGAAAGCGAGTTGTTATATAGCTCAACCTGAATAACACCTGTTAACTCAGTGAGCGAACTCGGAATCGACCCGGTCAGTCCGTTCGTCGACAGGTCGAGGTTTTTGAGCTTTTTCAGCCGGCCCAGACTTGGCGGGATTTCGCCCACAAGGTTACAGCCACTGAGCCAAAGATCCTGGAGATTAGTTAGTCTATCGAGTCCCGGACTGAGCCGGCTCGGCGCGAACGGATTGTAAGCGAGATGAAGCTGCTTGAGACTCGTCATTTCACCGAGAAATGAAGGTATAGTTCCGTTCAGAAGGTTACCGCTGAGGACCAGCGTCTCGAGTCGCCGGAAAAGGCCGAAACTCGCCGGAATGTCGCCGGAAAAGTTGTTTCCGGATAGGTTAAGATACCGGAGATTTGGGATTAGAGAGAGGGCCTCCGGAATCGGACCCACCAGGAGGTTTTGCGAGAGGTCCAGGTACTGTAGAGTCCGACAGGCGGCGATGTCGGCGGTGAGGGAGGAATTAATGTAGTTGTTCGAGAGAGAGATGGAGGAGAGAAAAGGGAGGCGGCAGAGGAAGGAGGGGAAAGGACCGGAGACAAAGGTGTTGGAGAGGTTAACAGAGTCGACCCGGAGAGTGAGCGGGTCGCAAGCGACGCCAGTCCAATTGCAGGGATTATCGTCGCGAGAGTTCCAAGTGGCGAGGGAGTCATCTGGGTCGTCGAGTCCGTCCTTCACACGGAGAAGGTACAGACCTTCTTGGTTGAGAGAGAGAGTGAGAAGAGGAAGAGGAGAGAGGAGGAAGAGGTAGAGGAGAAGCATGGTGGCGGGCTAGCTAGGGGCGACAGAGCGTGAGAAATGCAGGCATTTTGGTTCGTTGTAGCGTTGCAGCCTTGCAGGTTTTTCACACCAAAAAGTCACAAATCAGAGAGAGAGAGAGAGAGAGAGAGAGAGAGTGCTGGTGCTGCAGAATCATGGACAGTGGCTCACACTACTCACAGCTCGAGCATATTTCATAGATCCTATGTAAATGATGGCATGCGCGTGGATAATTTTTTAAGTCAAGGAGAGTCACTAAGTAGTAGAAAGAGGATAGCGTTTGGAATTACAATTATAGAGTTTAGGCTTCTGTTATGACAAAAATTCTGAAAATAAAATCTAAAAACTAAAGGACAAGTAAAAATTAAAATTAATAATTTATTTAGCCAATATTTTTAAAATTATAAATAAAAATTTTGTTTAAACACATTCAGTTTCATACTTAAATCAAACAATAACTAAAATAATATAAATTTAAAATATATATAATAAAAATAAAATTATTATAATTATTTACTTAATTATCATATTTTAAAATTCACTTTACAAGAATAATTTTTTTCATCTTATTTTGTTCCCAAATCACATTAGGGGCAAATTTGAAAATCATTGAATCTTACCATAACCACCCCAAGATGCTTATTTAATTCCCTTACATTTTGCAAGGACAATTCTCTCTCTTTCGATGAAATCGCACTAACATATTATTTATCTAAGTGCGATTAGTTCACCTAATTACTACTTATTGATTAGTCTCTAAACTAATCTTATCAAGGAACCAATAGTTTTGGCCTGTTTTTACCAGAGTTAAGATTGAAAGTTTAATTATACGAAAAAAAAAGGTATTAGCTCCCCTTATACACGTGTTCTACGAACGGTATCTGATTAACTATAAATTATCTCTAAATTGAATCTAATAATATTTAATTAACTATTTTAAAAAATAAAAATAAAAATTAAATTTTAAAAATAAAATATAAAATAAAGTACAATTTAAGAATATCAAATAAGACTTTTAAATGAGTGGATCTTGTTAGATAAACCCTCATCGGAATTAATATAGGTGAGGTCCAAAATACCTTTTTACCCTTTATTTAATCATTGAGATGTACACACACAAAAATAAAATATATACATAATAAATTCATCAAATTTGATCAAAAAGAGTTTTAAAACATTCCACAATTTTTTTCCAACTTTTTTTAGAATTTTCTAAAAATTTTCCAATTTTTTATGTAGTTTTCTAGGATTTTTAAAGACTTTTTCCTTCATTTTTATATTTTTATTTTCTCATTTTTTTTATCTGATTCAAAATAACTCAAATAATTTTTATTTATTTTTCTGATTTTTTAATATTTTTTCTAATTTATTTCAGACTTTTTTACTATTTTTTCCAATTTTAAAAAATAAAAAATTAATTTTAAAATTAAATAAATGAATAGGTGATTTGGGGCAGATCTAATCGATTCAATCGGTTTGAACTAAGTCAATGGGTCAAATCAAGTTGATCCGGGTCATACCAAGTTGACCCAATCAGGAAAAGACAACTGACCACATGTCAGCTGATAATGGTGACATGTGGCACTGTTTTTTTTTTTGAATTTTCTACAGCAGCTAACATCACCCACCATATGGCAAGTTCCAATTAGCTCTAGGAATTTGGCACATATCGTTGACATGGTAGCAATCCGACCGTCTAGACAAAACACAAATTGGACGGTCGGGATTGCGTCACTCACTCCCCAAATGCACAGTCCTAGGCGCGTCATATGTAACCGTTCGTACAGTGACATGTGCTCATTGATATTTTTATATTCTTATTTTAAAAAAAAATATAAAAAGCTTTTTTTCTTTTTCCTCTCTCTTCTTTTCTTTTCTTTTCTCTCTGCTCTCTCTTTTTCTTTTTTTATTTTCTCTCTCGCATAACTCTCTCTTTGTCTCTCTCTACTCCTCTCTCTCTCTTTCTCTCTCTGTTTTTCTTTTTCTGCTCCTCAATCTCTCATTCCCTCTCTCTCGCATAGCTCTCTGTCTCTCTATCTTTCTTTTCTCTCTACAACTTTCGATTTTCTATTCTCTTTATCTTGTTCCCTCTCTTCACTTTTTGATCTATTATTTTTCACTTCTCACAATTCTTTATTCTTCGATCTCACTCCTCTCTCTCTCTCTCTCTCTCTCTCTCTCTCTCTCTCTCTCTCTCTCTTTGATCCCTCTCTTTTTGTATTTTCTTTTATCTTTCTCTTTTCTGATTTTGCTTTTCTTTTTTTTTTTGCAAGTTGAACTACGAAGACCAGCCTACGAACTTCTATAGATAAGTTTTTATTTTATTTTATTTTGTTTTGCATTTTTCTTATGTTTGTTTTGAGAATTGGTTGGTTGTTTTTGTCGATTTTTTTGGAGTCCAAACAAGGGAGATTAGGGTTGTGGTTAACCTAAGTTAGAATTGACTTCATGCTTGAGTTAAGTTTAGGTTGGGTTCAATTGGGCTCAAACGAGGGTAGGTTGGTTCAGGACTTAGGTCAGTTAAGTCTTTGGGTTGAGGTTAGTTTTAGTTGATCCAAGTCCACATTGACTTGGGTCCAAGTGTTTGGGTCAGACTCGAGTCATTGGATCTGAGTTGGGTATTTGTATTAGTTAACTTAGACTCGATTCAAGTTGACCTAGATTCGGGTCAAATCTGCGGCACTCGATTTTGTTGAGAATTTAACTTGTAAGTTTATCTCACATTAAAAAATTTGAGTAGATGATGGGTGCTTATATACATGTTTGGACCTAAGACCCAATATGCTTAAGTTTTTTTGGGTCAAGTTGGTGTTCACTCATGTGTGTTAAGTCCACCCATACGCTCCTCCAGTGCTAACAAGTGGCATCAGAGTTAACAATTCGTAACTATGGGTGAATGACATTGTAAAAAGTCTAAACGTGAAGCTAATTCTCTTGACATGCTAATAGTTGGAGGACCAAGTGTGTGGTCGAGGCCTATAAGGATTATCTAGGCTGGGGATGGATCCGAATAGGGTCATGACATGAGAGATAGATTGGTTTGGAGGCATGTGGAATGCAATCCAACGCACGTAAGGCACTAGTGGCAAGGCCCACTTGAGCAACTGTTAGGGAATATGACTTACTTTTAGAAGGGAGATGGTTCCCGTTCAAGGGGGAGCAGTTGGAACTCACAAGTGATGGGGGAGATTGTTGAGCATGTCACTTGTGAGTTTGTCCCACATTGAAAAATTTGAGTGGATGATGGGTGCGTATATATATGGTTGAGCCCAAGACCCAATAGGCTTAAGCTTTTGGGTCAAGTTGGTATTCACCCATGTGTATTAAGCCCACCCATGAGTTCCTCCGGTGCTAACATGTTATTGGATCCAGATGTGAGTATGGGAATATGGATTTGAATCTGGATATGGGTATTCAATTCTAGCTTTCAGATCCAAGTAAATATCTAAATATGTCTTATATTTTTCCTTTTAGATCAATTTGAATTAAGATTTCTACTTACATTTAAATAAAAAAAAATTGAATTTAAAATTTTGCAATTTTAATTATCTAATAAGAAAACAAAACTAAAAAAAATTAAAGGAACCAACCTCTGTCTTCTAACTCCTCCAATCTTTAAGCCTACTACTTTGAACCTCCACTGCCAAGGCCTCTTAGTGCTTCTACCTTTTAGCCTATCATCAGCTTTCTCTTCGAACCTTAAGTTCCTACAATACTCTCAAATTTTTTCTCTTATTCTTCCAGTGAGCAATTCCTTTTTTCCTATCCCTCACAATTCTTTCTCAAAAACTTTCAATAAACAATTTACTCTTTGTTTCTCAATCATTGTGTGTGGAGTCTCTCCTTGTGCCTATTTGTATTTTTCTATATCTATTTTGTCCTCTGACTCACTTGAAAAATGAGCAGCTCGGAAGCTATCCCAAGTATAGGAGTTCTGTCGTGTAATATTTAACCCAAAGGTCAAATCATCTCTTAAAGAATGCAATTTAATCTCAAATTTTACATAATTTCAATCAGAAAATGAGAAACAAAAGTCACTAAACACATTTCAGATTTGGGTTATTCAGAATTTTTGAGATTTCTTTTGATAAATTAAAAGAACATGCAATTTAAATTCTAAATCCTAACAGGCCTGAATTTAACAGCGAGAAATGGAAAACCTACGTCTAACAACTAAACAAGAATTGAAACACGCGTTGAACTTTGGGATTTTTGAGATTTTGCAATGAAACTTAGACTTTAAATAAAAATTAAACGCGCATAAAATAACAAAATAAAAGCCAGAATTAGTACCAAAATAACGAAACAAACAACCCTGCAATCATTCAACCAACTAAAGACTGACTAAGCTAAACAATAAATAAAATTCACTAAATAAAAATACCAAATTTATGACTGAGATCAAACGAGATAAATCAAATAAATAAATAAAAACCAACTTTATTAATAAAACACTCAAGGAAATTGTCCAAATCCTAAAATAATATATAAATAAGAAAAATCCAAAATAACTTAAACAATCCCCAACAAAACTTAAAAGCATCAATTATCTTAAAGCATGAAATAAAAAAAAACAATATGGAAGTTAATAATGTTCTTAGAAAAATTAAACTTTTAAGACTACTTAAAGAAAGAAAAAAGGGAAGAAGAAGTGAGATGCAAGACATGGATGAGGAAAACAGTAGCAAGTCGTGGCTTCAGTAACTTTGGGTTGCAGGCAGTGACTTGGGTAGTAGGAAGAAGAAGACAAAGCAGTGGTAGTGTAGGGATGGCTCTGGTTCAACAGTAGCAGGTACACGACTTGGGGTCTTCTTGGGTCTTGGCAGCCACAACAACAACTACGCAGCAGGGAAGGATTTTCTCGGGTGTTAGGGCACCAGTAGGGCTATGTAGCAATAAAATAGGGGGTTCGGCTGGGAGCATTTGCAACAGTAGCAAGGAGATAGACAAGGAGAGAAGATAGAGAAGAGAAAGGAAGAAAGAATTGGGAGAGTGAGAGAGGGAGAGATAAGGGAGAAGAAAGGAAGGGAAAAGAGAAGAGAAGAGAGGGAAAGGAAGAGAGAATAAGATAAAAGAGGGAGAGTAAGGGGAAGAGAGAGTTGAAGAGAATGAGAGAGTGCAGCGGGGAAGGAGAAGGGAAAAAAGGGGAGGTTGTGTGGTCGAGAGAAGGGAAGAAAAAAGAGAAGAAGAGGAGGAGGGAGATGGGGCTGCCTTTCTTACAGAAGAAAAAAAAGAGAATATATAAGGGATTTTTTGGGGGGGGGGGGGGGGGGGGGGCTAGCCCTACCCAGCGCCATGGAGGACGGACTCGGCTGCATGGTCGAGTCAAATAAGGTAATATTTTATTTTATTGTATATATATATATATATATATATATATATATATTCTTTTTTCTTCTTTTCTTCTTTATTTTATTTCCCAATGAACGAGCACGATTTCGAACCCCTTAGAGCCTGTATCTCTCAAAGATTAAAACACGAAAGTTGTAGATAATTTTCTCAGCTTCTCACAAAATTTTGAATTGTCTCGATTGGAGCTCGAACAAGAACATTACGCACAAATTACGAAGTAGCATCGGTTTTAGCTTCTAATATTTGCCTTGCGATGAAAAATACCAAAAAATTATAATTTACTTAATAAAATCCAAATATTATAAATAAGACACGATGTTGAAATATTGAGAATAATTAGGTATTTAATTAAAAATGTAAGCCTCAATGCATGAATTAAACCATTTAATTACACAATTTAAGTGTGTAATTACACCCCCCAACTAACATTTTGTTAGTCTCAAGCAAATAACGTGAATGAATTTCAGGGCGGTACCCACAAATACTAACTCTAACAAATATGAAACAACTACACATGTGACACAATCATACCATTTCACATATAAACTCTTCATGGAGTCATATACAGAGAGACTACACATAAATGACTCAAGTGTGTAATTCTTAGGTTATATGCAAGCATGTGAAAGGTATATGTCAATGTTAATCATGGCATGATCATCTATCCTCAATACTCTTTCTTTCTTTCTTTCTTTCTTTTTATTTATACATTTATCTATTTTTATTTTTTATTTTTTTTAATACAAAACTTAGCAAGTAGACGTGCACAGTGTCACATGCAAATTATCACCCCCTAACTAAAGTGGAACATTGTCCTCAATGTGAAAGCATAAAGGAGATAAAAAAGATGTGCATGAGAGGAGTAGAGCGTACCTGGGTGGAGAAGTAATGGAAAAGAAAAATTAAAACTACAAAAAAATGTACCTGAAAATTAACTAAAAATAAAATAAGGTAAAACAAAACGAAAAAAAGGGAAAGAAAAACATCACAGTCTGTCTAGCGAAGGCTCTAGAGGAATTTCATCTGGTGGGTATAGGTCTATAAATTAAACCGACGGGTCTCCAAATTTGAGCTGCCGAAATGAATCTGTCTTGTTACCTTCACAAAAGTTAGCTACAAATAAATCAATATGTTTTAATGTACTAGACAAAACATTTGCAGACTGCCTTCCTTGTTTTAACAAGAAATGATCTTTATTCAGTATATTTTCTAGGAAAGTCACTTCTTTAAGAACCAGTATTTGAGGCAAAGTTGTCAGAGTAGTTACCTTTGGTTCTTTAAAAGCATCAACATTCAAAATTTTACCTGGTTCCTTAAAAGTTAAATTCTCACCAGTTTGCTCACCTTCTTTATCGGGTGTACCCATCACCTTACCACTACGAGGATTTGCTTTAGTATTGCACTCCTTGATATTTAATCTAGTAAGGAATGATGGTTCCACAGCTGTCAATCTCTGAGGGTAAGGTACCACAAGTTGGTACTCCTTACTGGTTTCGATCTCCACGTTAACTAGCTTCTTCAATTCTGGGCTTGCTTCCTTTGATTTTTCTTTGACCTTATCTATCTCAGTTGTAACTTCAGGTGTCGGGATAACTGTTGGTTTGTCAGTGAGTATCTCAAGTTGGGGAACTTATTTTCCACTTCTCGAAGTAATAATAGACCTTACTGTCTCAAGAGAAACATTATGTATTTGTTGTTGTTGGTGCTGGTATTCTTGAGGATTAGGCTGAGGTTCTATCAGAAATTCCCTTTTTTCTAAGATATTCAACTACGTGCTCATCTCATTAATGGTGTCCCACAATTCATTTATGGTCTGAGTGTACTGATTGTTAGTTGTGACTTGAATCTACATGAACTGTTGAAAGGCATCCTCAAGAGACTTCTCCGGTGTAGTAAGTGTTGCATTAGATTGAAATCCTAAAGGTGCATAGCTCTGAGAGATCTGTTATGGCTGATACTAATGCTGAAAGGCAGCCTGATGATATGACGACTGATAAGGGGGTGCATAGGACTAGGACGGTTGATTCCAAAGTTGCCCTGTAATATTCACCTTTTCCATTTACATAGCCTCCACTTTTCTGGTGAGTTCAGCCATACGTGCCTCAACATAAAAATCATCTTTCAGTTCATACCACTTTCCACCATGTACTGCTCTCAACGGTCAAGCTACAATTAGTCTTTTGTCAATCCTAGTGTTCCACTGCTAAACATAATCAGCTAAATGATCCAAAAAATCCAATGCCTCATCAGGCTCCTTGTCGAAGAAATATCTTGAACACATAGTACGAATAAATTTTTTCGATTCAAAAGTCAGCGTAGTGTAGAAATAGTTGACCAGGCACCATGATTCAAATCCATGACGAGGACACATGTTAACCAGATCTTTAAATCTCTCCCAACTTTCATGCAATATCTCATCAACTCCTTGCATAAATCGACTGATCTATTCATGTAAAAATTGAGTTCTCTGTAAGGGAAAAATTTTATGCAGAAATTCGTTTTACATACCAGTCCAACTAGAAATAGAATTAGGCCAAAGAGAATTAAACCACGTCTTAGCCTTGTCTTTCAATGAAAAAGGAAATATACGTAATCTAATTGCCTAATTAGTGGCAGCCCCATATATGAATGTAACACATGCAAGCTCAAAATCAGTTAAATGTTAATACGAATTTTCACACTCCATCCCATAAAATTGAGATATCACAAATATCATTCTAGGCTTAATGTTAAAGTTTTGTGCATTCTCAAGCAATATGATGTAAGATGGTTGTGTGGTTCGTATGGGCTACAAAAAATCTATAAGCATGCGTGGTGCAAGTGCAACCATATTATTTTTCAAAACTCAAATTTTTTCTCTTTTTTTTTTTTTTTATCTTTTTCATAAGAAAAATTAAAATGACAGGAAAAACACTAATTTGAAACTAAAACTGACATTCCCTGGCAAAGGCGCCAAAAACTTGACTCATTCGAAAAATGAGCAGCTCGGAAGCTATCCCAAGTATAGGAGTTTTGTCATGTAATATTTAGACCAAAGGTCAGATCGTCTCCTCAGGGAATGAAGTTTAATCTCAAATTTTACGTAATTCTAATCAGAAAATAAGAAACAAAAGTCACTGAACACAGTTCAGATTTAGGTTTTTTTGGGATTTTTGAGATTTCTTTTTATAAATTAAACGAACATGCAATTTCAATTTTAAATTGTAACACGTACTAGATTTAACAATGAGAAATAGAAGACCTATGTCTAACAACTAAACAAGATTTGAAACACACATTGAACTTCGGGATTTTTGAGATTTTGCAATGAAACTTAAACTTTAGCAAAAAATTAAACACGCATAAAATAACTGAATAAAAGCCAGAATTAGTACTAGAATAAAGAAACAAACAACCCTGCAATCATTCAACCAACTAAAGACTGACTAAGCTAAACAATAAATAAAATTCACTAAATAAAAATACCAAATTTAAGACTGAGATCAAACGAGATAAACTAAATAAATAAATACATAAATAACCAACTTTATTAATAAAACACTCAAGGAAATTGTTCAAATCCTAAAATAGTATTTAAAAAAGAAAAAGCCAAAATAACTTAAACAATCCCCAACAAAACTTAAAAGGATCAATTATCTTAAAGCAGGAAATAAAAACAACAATCTAGAAATTAATAATGTTCTAAGAAAAATTAAACTTTTAAGACTACTTAACGAAAGAAAAGAGGGAAGAAGAAGTGAGATGCAAGCCATGGCTTCAGTAGCTTTGGGTTGCAGGCAGTGACTCGGGTAGCAGGAAGAAGAAGAAGCAGCAGCAGCAGTGCAGGGATGGCTCTGGTTCAGCAGCAGCAAGTACACAGCTTGGGGTCTTCTCGGATCCTTGGAAGCCACAACAACAGCAACGCAACAGGGAAGGATCTTCTCGGCTATTTGGGCAGTAGCAGGGCTATGCTGCAAGAAAATGGGAGGTTTGACTTGGAGCACTTATAGCAACAGCAAGGAGATAGACAGGGAGAGAAGACAGAGGAGAGAAAGAAAGAAAGAAGGGGGAGAGTGAAGGAGGGAGAGATAAGGGAGAAGAAAGGAAGGGAAAAGAGAAGAGAAGAGAAGAGAAGAGAGGGAAAATAAGAGAGAGTTAGAGAATAAGAGAGAAGAGGGAGAGTAAGGGGAAAAGAGAGTTGAAGAGAGTGAGAGAGTGCCACAGAGAAGGAGAAGGGAAAAAATGGGAGGCTGTGTGGCCGAGAGAAGGGGGGGGGGGGGGAAGAGAAGAAGAAGAGGAGGGAGTTTCTGAAGGAAGAAAAAAAGAGAATATATAAGAGAGAGGGTGGGGGGGGGGGGGGGTAGCCCTACCCAGGGCCATGGAGGATGAACCCGGCTACATGGCTGGGTCAAATTAGGTAATATTTTATTTTATTATATTTTTTTTTTCTTTTGCTTCTTTTTTTATTCTTTATTCTATTTCCCAGTGAACGAGCACAATTTTGACCTTCCTGGAGCCCGTATCTCTCGAAATTTAAAACACAAAAGTTGTAGATAATTTTCTCGAATTTCCACAAAATTTTAAATCATCTCGATCAAAGCTCGAATGAGAAAATTATCCACAGATTACGAAGTAGCGTCGGTTTTATCTTCCAATAATTGCCCTGTGATAAAAAATACCAAAAATTCATAATTTACTCAATAAAATCCAAATATTATAAATAATACATGATATTGAAATATTTAGAATAATTAGGCATTTAATTAAAAATGTAAGCCTCAATGCATGAATTAAACCACCTAATTATGAAATTTAAGCGCATAATCATTCTCCTTCCCTAAAAAAGCCACTATTTATAGGTCTAAGGGATTACTCAATTTAACACCGATTTGATCAATCAACACCTAATTTTATCAAACAAATTTATTTAAATAAACTCACATGTTTTAATTCACAATTCCCATATGCCTAATTGCATAATTTCCTTTAATGCTCGCACGTTTGAAACCGAAGAAGATAACCCGCCATTTTTATTTCATTTTTTCCTTTTTTTTTTCAATGTAAGAGTTTCATTTCCCTTGTTTCCCCCCCCCTTCTATTTCCCTCATTTTATTGTATTAATAAATTTAGCCTAATTTTATGTTATATAAGCCCCGGACAAAATGGGATGCCTACATATGTACTCTTACAACCTCCCTTCTCAATCCCAAAACCATCTACTCCTTCACTACATGCATGTCATATGCTTCATTTTTCATGTTGTTCATGTGATTTTCTCTTATTGCACCCCTTATAAGGAGACATTCAATAATCAACATTATATAATTTTCATCATTAGTCTAAGGAGTAATTAGTCTAGTATAATTACTTTGAATTCACTTAGTGATTCTATTTGACTTTTTCTAATTTATGTACATGTATTCTATTAGTTATTCTTAATTATGTCATATGTTTCCTTGTGGATTGTTCTTGTTACTTAACATGTATCTTCCTGTTTTACATGCATGCTCGAATATTTAATTCACTCTCTCTTTTTGCAAATGATTTGGTAGTTTAGCATGTTGTTGGCATGTTCCTTTGTTTTTGTATGTATGTGAGTGTGTTTATCCCTTATTTTGGAAAGCAAACTTATATCAGGATATATAACTCATATATTATTTTGAGTGGCAGATAGTCTAACAAAATTACTTTAAGTTCGCTCGGTCATTTTATTTGGCCATCCGACTTTGCACAAGTGTTATTATACATAGTTTCTTATATTATTTCTCTATAAATCGCTTATATCCAAAATGAATTCCTCTTATAGGCCCTACGAGCAATATTTGCGCAAGTCTTTGAGTATCTAGAGGTGAAATATTTTTTATCTTATGCGAAGCCTCTCAATATTAAAATGTAAGGTAAATAATAAAGAAAAATATAGAAAAACATACAATAAAATCAATCCTCTTATGGACTTTGGAGGCTATGCCCACGCATGCCTTTGGGGATCCTAAGGTGAGAGTAGTTTTTGTCCTATGTAGGACTAACCAATATTTAATAATCAAGCAAATAAATAAAATGGAAGAATTTGAGTTTTTGATCAATTAATTTTAAAGATAGTTTGAAGCTAATTAGGTACTATTTATTGAAAATGTGGGTAGGAAGCCCTAGTACTTTCCTTGTATTTATACTCCAAAATCCTACCTTGTTGCATAGACCATGACTACCTATACTTTGGACATATGTGTAACTAGAAGATCAAATAACTATTTTGACTAAATTGGGTAATCTAACCATACTCAGAGTAAATAACAGGTTAGTGGCAGCCCCATTAGATTATATACTTGATCAATTTCTCACCCCATATATTTTTCATTTGATTGGAGCTCACCATTAGAGTCAATCCATTCTGAAAAGGCACCTCTTGTCAAGCAATGGCTCCCTCTAGGACATTCTGACATTAACCTTTATTTGTTGTCATTGATTTCTTATTCTCTTTTATATTGAACATTTCTATTCCAACAAATATTTCTTAATTTCTATATCACTTTCATATTTTAAAGTTTAATGTATCTCTTCATTTATCTAATATGTATAGTTTACATAATGTCAGGATTTTCTTATAACTATGACATATGTCTAATGGCTTGTCGGAAACCTTAGATAGTTACTATGTCCTCATTGATTGGGTTATGGAATGGACTTTGGTTAATTTAGATTCAATTATTGTTGGCCTTATAGGTCATACCCGGTTTTGATAATGACAAATACTTGATGAGTTTGATGGATGTTTGAGGATATGTGCAGGTATACAATTGGCAAATCAAAATGATGGCACAAGAAGTAGAAGTTGAAGGCCCTGAAGACTTTATTTGTGATGTATTTAAATTCATTATTCATTATGGCTCTGTAATAGTAAATAGGATTTGGGTTGTAATAATCATATGCATCACTTGTATGATATGATAGGTAAGCTTAAATGAAAAAGGCCTAGAACGACCCTAGGACACTTACACATGCACAAACATATATGCTTATATGAATAGAGTGATTGCATAAGGAAATAGAACCGAAATGCATTAAAAATACATGTTCGGTCGACCATACTTCACAAGTGTAAATCTGTTGGTTGACCGAATCGGTCATCGGGTCAATAACTTGACCACTACATGGTCGACCGAACTCCCTCCAGGTCAAACATTTGACCAAATGGTCAACCGCACCTAAAAGCTTAAGCCAACCACCTGGTCAACCAAGTTCCCACATATGTTTGGCTAACCACCTAGTCGACCGAACCACTTAGTTTAAATCCACACGGTCAATCGAACTGCGTGAAAATTGAAAAATCGCCTTGGAACCCTATTTTTTGGTCGACCGAACTTCCAGTTCAAATTTTACTCGGTCGACTGAACTTGGACACTTGGTCAACAGAACCTCACCTTCGATCTATCGGTGCTCTCAGGTTGCCTTATTATTTTTACCGCGGTTAAAATATCTAAACAGGATTAATTAAGTTAAAATGTTATTAAAAAAATTAATAATCCCCTATGTGTCCTGGACGGTTATAATCAAGGGGTAGTCTATATATACTCCCTCATTTGAAAGGATTAGCATTAGATTAGCAAACTTGATTAGTGAAAATTCTTTGAATTCAAAAATCTCACTTCCAAGAATCCTACACTAATACTTACCTTACCGTATTGCCAAAAATTCGTTTGTAAGTGTGAATTGAGTGTTCTTGTCTTATAGGTTTGCTCTCTCCAATTTGTGATTGATTAAGATTATTTTGTTTAAGAGCAAGACCTCAAGTTATCTTAGGAGACTTCATCAATAAGTCTTTCTTAAGAGGACTTTACTTGAGCTTCTGAGTATTGCACTACTATTGCAATATCTTAAGGAGTTCTCATTCGATTTTCGTTGCTAAAAATATCTCATGTTTTTCATTTTGACAAAAATTCTTGGAGAGATATTTGCTTATGTTCTAAAGATCTTTGTTGCAATATTTTTTATTAGCATTATCTTTTGAACACAAAGATCAAATCATTTTTGCAAATAATATATATATATATATATATATATATATATATATCTCTCTCTTGAGGCATATATTTTGAAAAAAAAAAATTATTTGTTGAGATATCTGAAGTGTGAAAAATATCTTTGTTTGAGCATTGTGATTGAATATATTGTGTGATACAAAGATCATATTATTTGCACTCTCATGCAATGATTGCAACACTTGCATAAATATTTGAGAGTAGACATCTTAGACCATATTAAGCTTACTTCATTAAATCATTTGGTGGTGTTTGTGATTGGCTATATTGGGTACATAACTGCTTTACATGAAAGCATAATCACTATACCATTTGATTGATATATTACTTTTGTATTTCTAGGCGTGGCCTGAGGGGGCGGTAATCTAGCCCGGTAAGGATTGGGTGTAAAGGTTGAGATCAGCCTTGTGCTAATTGACCTGGTTGTTTAGGTGTCGCTCCACCCGTTTAAGTGAGCAATGTAGTGGTAATCCTTATGCTTGTTAGCCAAGGCGGGGACGTAGGCAATTTTTCGAACCTCGATAACACTTTTGCGTGTCACTTCTCTTTACCGCTTTCTGGTGCATGCTTAGTTGATGCTCACTTACAAGGCTTAAAATCTTGTTATCTTCTTTTGATCCTAACAATCAAGTAAAATTTAATATATTTGTGTGAGTAATGATATTTCAGGGCTCATATATGAGAAAGCAAGTTCAAAGTGCTCACAAGGATCAAATGAAGTTTAAAAGAGTCAAAGCATGGATTTAAAGACCAAAGCATGGTTTTAAAGATGATATATTAAACCTTGAAGAATATGAGGATGTTAATGAGTTGTTGAAAGCCAAGGAATATTAAAGTCAAAAGAGTCAAAGAAAAGCAAAGTGAGAAAGCTCAAAGAATATGGAAGCTTGAAGAAAAGATGGGCTCAATCCAAGGACAAAGCATGAAAACTCAAGAACCTAGAATGTTAATGTCTTAGAAGTCTTTATGTAAGTACTTTAATGTTTAAAATGTCGTTTGAAATATTTTGAAGCTCTCAAGATATTCAGAAATATATTTTTTGTACTCTAAAGAATACTTTTATAATCAATGAAAAGAAAGGGTTTTTGAAAAAAAAAATCTTTGAAAAAACAGAAGGGCCAGGTGACTGTCCTACTGTGGCAGGCGACTGCCAAATTAAGTAAAGGAATTTTCAAAGGGACAGTAGCAAGACAGGCGACTACCTAAACTTGCTAGGCGCCTGAGTGGACATGTCAGGCGACTGCCTTGGTTCTGGCAGGCGACTACTAGTGTTTTGTGTTGTGAGTTTGTTCTTTGACAGGGGACTGCCAAGTCGTGGCAGGCGACTGCCACTCGAACGTTGGCTTAAAAACTCTCAAGGGGAAGATTTTTTAAATGAAGTTTTTGGACACTATTATTTTGAAAAACTTGAAAACTATTTCAAGGAAACTTTGGGGATAAGGAATTACTTTTAAACATCTATAAATAGCCCCAAACTTCAAAGATTTTTATACCGAGAATTGAAAAATCTGTTTTGAGAAGCTGAAAGCACTCTTGCTGTTACAAGTTCTCTTGCTCACTCATTGCAAATTTTTTTTGCTGAAATATTCTGAAGTGCTAATCTTTCCTCCTCTGAATTCCTATTGCTAATCCTCATCTAAGAAGGATATTGGTGAATTCTACACTTGAGCTTCATTCTATTTCATATTGATATTTTACAATGAAGTATATAGTGCTAAAATTGTACTAACTTGCTCTTTGAAGAGAGTATACTTGTACGCAGATTTTATCTTGTGTTTCTTGTAGCTCTTTGACGTTCCAAGGATTGTTTGGATCGTTGGTTAAGCAAGGGGACATTATTTAGAGAGGCGGGCTCTAGCCTAATTAAGGAGTGACCGAACGAGGGGACATCGTTTGGAGAGGCGGGCTCTAGCCTAGTGAAGGAGTGTTTGAGCATGGGGTATCGCTTGTAAAGGTTTTGTTCCACCCATCAATGGAACAGGTTTAGTGAATCCTTTGGTGGTTTGCCAAAGGCGAGGATGTAGGCTGGGTATAAGCCGAACCTCATAAAAATCTCTATCTCACTCTCTCTTTCCCTTACTCTTTATTTTTAGCATATTTAAATTGCATGGATGGTTTATTTGATAATCATATATACTACGTAATATAGAAATCAAGTAAACTTAAAGTTTAATTTTGATTTGGGTTGCGGAAACCAAAAGGGAGTATGTTGGTTATACCATATCTTGCGGAAACCATACGAGAGTACGTTACATAGTTAACAGCCCAAGCATAAATTAACTGAGAGTTTAGTTGAGTTCTGAATATTGAGAAGAATGTGAATGTGTTGTTGAAAAAAATATTGAAGAAGCAAATCTATATCAACAAAATATAAATTATAATTCAACTACAAGGCTTACAATTTCATACCCAGGGCTGACAACAAAAGATATATTGTGATTAAATGGTATATAGCTTGAGATTGATTGGATAGTGTTTGTATTCCAAAAGTGCTAAATCTTGAATTTTACATCAATCTTATTGTGCTGAAGTGAATTTATATTTGGCAATCAAATTGGGTGTATTGGTTTGGAAATTGTGATTAATTGTTTGATTGTTTCCACTTTCAAAGCGTGGTTGAAGATTGAATGTTTGATTGTGTTTAATTAATTGGTTGTTTAATTGTGTTATTGATTGGATAAAAGAACTAAGTTCTTGATTGATTAAAGAATTAAACAAACAAGTCAAGAATTGGTTAAAAGAAATAAAAGAAGTTTAAAGTAACTTAAAAAGAAATTAAAAGAAATATTTAGAATCCAATTCACCCCCCCTTTTGGGAAGCTATTCCTAATTTCGGAGCGGTCATCTAGCCCGGTAAGGATTGGGTGTAAAGGTTGAGATCAACCTTGTGCTAATTGACCTGGTTATTTAGGTACCGCTTCACCCATTTAAGTGAGCATTGTAGTGATAATCCTTGTGCTTGTTAGCCAAGGTGGGGACGTAGGAAATTTTCCGAACCTCGATAACACTTTTGCGTGTCACTTCTCTTTACTGCTTTCTAGTGCATGCTTAGTTGATTAAAGTGCGTTATTTAATTTCTACTACATATTACAATTGATTTATTATACTTGCACTAGATTGACTTTATGGTTGTGAATATACTACAGTTAGGATACTGACCCAGGACATTAAATTTAAAAATACCAATTCACCCCCCTCTTGGGATTACGGTAAAGCTAACACTTATGGAGATGTTATAGGATAGAATTCTTAATGTTATTGCGAAATTGTCGTGGTGACATTCTCAAGTTAAGATGTATAATCATTAGACCCATGGTTCCTTATATATGAATGAGAATGCTTAGAGAGATTATTCTTGGGAGAATACTAAACGAGTGTCTGACTTACTCTAAAAACGTTTGGAGAATGAATCCTAAGTATAAGAGTTTCACCAAGTAATACTAGGGGAGAACGGTTCACTCAAATCCCAAATTTAACTACTATTAAAAATAAAAGAAAATTATGTTCCACTACTAATTACAATATTATTCACAATGAAAATAGGTTCTTGGGCATAATTGAAAATGGTCTGTGTAACGCCTTAGAAAATGATATGCTTGGGAGTGTAAAATAAATAAATAAATAAAATTAATTAATATTATATTAAATTAAGTAAATAAATAAAAAATAAAATGAATAGTATTATAATAATTAAAAAAAGAAGAAAAGAGAAACTAATTGGAATTAAGATATATATCTATATATATATATGTATACACATATAAGATTAATATAATATGATTATAATATTGGAGTGCATTAAATGCAATCCAAGGACAGATTGCAATTGGAAATCCAATTCAAGCATTCTTCTTCTGGAATTCGCCCCCCTCCTTTTCTCTTCTTTGGCCATGAGTTACTTTCTCTCTCTCTCCTCTCTCTCTCTCTCTCTCTCTCTCTCTCTCTCTCTCTCTCTCTCTCTCTCTCTCTCTCTCTCTCCTTCTCCTCACGCCCTCTCTTTCTTCAATTTCTTCCCAATCTTTAGCCGAGTTGACGATCAGACACCACTATGAGGTCCCGACTTCGATCATCGTCATTTTAATCAGAGCAGACTTTTGATTTGGGGATCCTATGCACCACTCCAAGGCTAAGGTGAGGAGTACAAATTATGTCTGTTGTTTTAAAAATTAACCGATTAAATTGGAAAATATGGGCATATAGATATCAGGTTGGTTGTTATTTCATAATCTAATCGGTTAATTGGAGTATATGGGCTTAGGAAATGTTAAAATAATTATTATTCTGGGGTTGAGCTGATTAAATTAGGGTTTATGAATACAGGGTTTTGTGCGAACACAGCAAGAATTGTTATAGGATCCTTACACACATTTCTTCAAGAAACGGGTAAGGATTACAGTTTGTGATTTTAGAAATGATATATGAGTTTTCCTTGGTACACATACATTTGAGATGAGAGTTTTGAAATGATATACACTTTGTGTAAGTTGGGTTTGGTTGAGTAAAACCCTAGAGATAATAATAGCAATATTTTCAATAGTATATTAAAGTACAGATTATCAGAGAAAATGTTTGGCATGAGTTGAATATTATGCATAAATAATTTTAACAGTTTATGGAAAAGTATATATATAGACAGAGATATGATTTTTAAACAGTACCATAGTATGACAATGTTTATATATATAAAGCTACAGTGTAACCGAGATTATACGAGTTTTATACAGATTTTATACAAAGATATAGTGTTCTATATAGAATTACAGTATAGAGTTTTATAAAGATATTTTATACGGCAATATAGTGTTCTATATAGAACTATACGTTCCTTAGGGAATTACAGTACAGATATTTATATAAAGATACATCGTTCCCTAAGTGGAACTATAACGTTCCTTATGGAACTATAGCATTCCCTAAGTGGAAGTATAGCACATATATTTTATATTGAGATACAGCGTTCCTTATGGAACTACATTATAGTATTTTATACAGAGTTACATTATTACAGTGATTTGAAATACAGTTTTATAGTATAACAGTTTTATGCAGAAATACTTATATGAAATCATGTTATGTTATTGTTTTGGAAATCACATTATATGGTTTAAGAACCTTGATGGACCATAGCTAGGCACAGTACCATAGCCCCATAGTTTCTAGTACATCCACACTTCTTTGATAGGGTGTTGGTGGCATAGTCGATTTTGCCATTGAAGTGTAGAGTTACCCCAGGAGTCCGGACCAATTGGGTAGATGAATCATACTTTTAGTTACAGATACAGTTACAGATACAGTCATAGTTGATCTAGTCTGGTTAGGCCAACCATGGCTAGGTCTAGCCTTCGGGCCACATAACCTGGATCATGCGAGGTTAATTCATAATGTTACAATATTATCCATCTAAATCTATTCGTCTATACATATATGCACATTTACTTGTAGAGAGATGCTTATTTTATACAGAGTATGAATTGAGACACTTGTTATGTAATGACCCGAAGAATAATGGTATTTAAATAATAAGAGGGAGGAAAATAGAAAAATATATAAAAGCGGCAGCAGGCTTTGCGTTCGTCGACGACGTTGCACTGTGAGCTCGTTGACGAGGGTACGCTTCGTCGATGAGAAGATACCGAGAGGATATTTTGGTGACTCTGAATTTCATCAATAAGGGGAAGAGTTCATCGATGAGTAACCTTCTTGACCTCGTCGACGAGGTGAGGTGGCTTATCGACGAAGGCCATGGTATAAATAATGCAAACCTCAGATTTTTTTATGTAGAAAAATCGGAAAAACACATTATCTCTCCTCTCTCTTCAATTTCGGCATCGACAATTGTCGGATCAAAGGTCTGAGGCCACCACGACGCTCCTAGGGAAGTTCTCTCCAATTCTGCCGAAGCAGATCGTTGGTGGGGCAGAGTTGAAGTTCATCCCTAATTTAAGGTAAGACCTTTTATGCAAAATTTGGTCTTTTCGTAGTTATAGGAAAGGTTATTCATAGAGAAAATATTGAAGTTTAATTCTAGGAGTTGTCATTTTCAAGGTGTTGAATAGGGAACCTTGCGAGTATAGGATCGGTATTTTAGGGGGTTTCTTTTTAGTATCAGTAAGGGAATAAATTAAAACAGTTATTTTTCCATGAAAATTATTATTAATTAGAAGAATTATGTTCAGGAAAGCATGTATTATTTTTGTATATTATTGAGAAAAGACATATTTGGGAAAATATTGCTATTATGTTGAAATGTATATATATATAAGTAAGAGATGCCAGAAAATATGATTTTGGAATAGAATGTATGATTTTATACAGTATTGTGTGGCATGAATGTTATTTTATGTGGAAAATATTATGATATGACAATTTTATGAATAAAGCATGTTTTTAAGAGATTATGAAATAATGCAGTACATTATGATTTTAAAATACATGATAAATGAATTATATATTCAAAATGATATGTATGAAATATTCGGTACAAGGCTGCGTTTTACGTATGATTTTAGCACAAGGCCGTATTTATGAATGTTCGGCGCAAGGCCGCAAATATGAAAGAAACTGGCGTAAGGCCATATATATGTATGTTATTTCAGAAAATGCTATCAATCTATTTATGTTAGAAAAATATATTAACATGTATTATATATTATCAAAACCCGAATGATAGTTCAGTTCAGTTACAGGAGCACGGTACCGTAGCTATATATATATATATATATATATATATATATATATATATATCATATTATTATGTTCAGACTTGTGCTAACCACCCCACAAGGGGGTGGGAGATGGATAGTCGATGTGGCTTCCAGTGTAGAGTTGTAGACGTCTACTTGTTAGTCCGGACTAGCATGTGGCAAGCCCATCGTACTTATGGACATTTTTTACTCGGCAGTGGTCAGCCAGCCATTATCAGGTCCCACCTTTGGGTTGCACAACCCGTCATGAGGGGCATGACATCAACTAGCTATACATCCTGTGTAAATTTCAATATTATCAGATATATAAGATATTTCACGATAAGTATGAATTATTAGAAATTATGAAAGTTTATGTTTATTCATATATGTTATCATGAATGTTTTCTAGGATATGAAATGTATTATATATGTATCATAGCATCAAATATTCATGTTGCCATACAATTGTATTTAGTTTTTTTTTCCCTTACTGAAAAGTGTCTCACCCCTGAACTTAAATAATTTCACGAAACCCATAAAGACCGGCGGATCAAGGCCGCTGTTAAGTTAGTTGGGCTACCTCACTGGGAGGGTAAGTTTGAACTAGTATCAGGAAATTTTGATGTAAGATCCTAGAGATATTTTTTTTTTTTTGTATTTTTTGGGGATTGTATATAAACACCATGTTTTTTTTTTTTTTGGATTATAGTTAACTCTTGTATTATGTACTTTGTGGTTATGAGAATGATGATTTACATTTACTGCTGCCTAGGTTCCGCTGTGTATGATAGGTATCCCCGTTACCCCTGGGTTCAGGTTGACTTTATTATTAAATATGCTTTTATTATATGATAATAAAAGTAGGTCATTACATTTTGGTATCAGAGCCTAAGATACTAGGTTCTGTAGACTTTAGAATGCAGTAGTAATAATACCAGAGTATAGGATAAGGGAATTTGAGGTCTAGTTTTGTAGTCTAGATGCAAGACTTCCGTGGTGGTTTGTGTGATTTTCCTGGGGTGGCGATTTCAAGAAAGTCATGATAAACTATTGTCAGGTTAGGTATCTAGGTTGCAGGATTGAACCTTGAATTAAGATCAGGGGAGATGAATTAATTAGGAATATGTTATATTGGTTGGATGATATGTATAGTGAAAGGGTTCTAAGTGAAGTTATTTGTTTTTCAGGATGGACCCTGGTGGCAGTAGTTCCCATGCCAGTGGGAATGAGGGTGCTAGACCCTCAGGCACTGCGAGTGGAGATTTAGATGCAGTTTTGCGCAGCATGGCAGAACAAGTCATGGTCGAAATTGCCAGGAACTCAAGGGAACAGGGTGGTCCGTTGGCAAGCCACGGAAGCTCGATTGAGAAATTCAGTAAGATGAATCCTCTGGCTTCTTTAGAAAAAACTGATCCTGTAAGAGATGAAAACTGGGTGCAGGAGATTGAGAAAGTATTTATAGTGCTGCAGTGTTCAGAGGAACAGAGGGTATTATTTGCTACATATAAATTAACTAGAGAGGCTGAGAGATGGTGGATGGCGGTGAAACTCTTTTAACAGCAGAGGAAAGTACTTGTGGAGATGACGTGGGAGCAGTTTAAGGAGACATTCTTCAACAAGTATGTTACAGCCTCGTCCAAGGAAACTAAGATAGAGAAGTTTCTGAATCTGAAGCAAGGACAGCGGACCGTACAACAGTACGCAGCAATGTTTATCGAACCATCTTGCTTCGCCCCGTACATTATTCCAGATGAGGTGAAAAAAGTACGACAATTTGAAAGAGGCCTGAGGAGGGAAATATATAAGTAGGGGTCGATATTGAAGTTATAGGATTTTGCTGAGGTGGTTGATAGGGCCTTTATAGTAGAGATTGGGGAGCGATTAGAGGCTATGGAATAGAGACACAATAAGAGATCCACGCCTTCTAGTTCCCAGCAGAGAGTCGGCTATGATTCGTGGAAGAGAGGTGACTACTGTAGAGACCGGAGGCAGGAGGAAGGGAATCATGGAGTTTAGGGTATGCAACCACTTCAAGCTTGCCCAACTTGTGGGAAGAGGCACCCAGGGGAGTGTTGTGCCGAGCGAGGTGTTTGCAACCGGTGTGGGGATCCAAGGCATGTGATGAGAGATTTTTAGGCTCATATTGGTGCTGGTCCTGCTCCTAGACCTACTTGAGGAGGCTATCAGGTGCCACGTGGAGGCCAGTAGAGGAATATGGCTGCAGTTAGGGTTTTCACTCTGATGCTGGGTGATGCTGAGACAGCCAGTGACGTGGTGAGAGGTACGGTTAATTTGTTTTTATTTAAAGTTATTGCACTTTTTGAATCAGGTGCCACACACTCATTTGTATCTGTGGGGTGTGTTAAATTGTGTGGGGCTAAAACACAATCACTAGATGTTGAATTATTAGTAGCTACACCGACTGGGTCATCGGTGAGGTGTAGTAGGGTACTCCGTGGCTGTGCAGTTGATGTTTAAGGGAGAATTTTATGTGTTGACTTAGTGGTGCTGGATATGCATGGGTTTGATATCATTTTCGGCATGGATTGGCTAGCAGCTAACTCTGCCATTATAGACTGCTGTGTGAGGGAAGTGATATTCAGACCTCCAGGAAGACCAGAATTCAGATTTACAGGGTCACGAGTGAAATCTCTCCCTCATATGGTTTCAACTGTTTAGGCAAGGAGATTGCTCTTGAATGACTATCAAGGGTTTGTGGCTTTTGTGAAGGAAATGTTAGAGAATGAAATGAAGCTTATCAATACGCCAGTTGTGAAAGTTTTTACAGATGTGTTTCCCAATGAATTACCAAGTCTGTCACGTAATCGTGAGGTGGATTTTCCTATCGATCTACTTCCAGGTACAATGTCGATTTCTAAAGCACCGTATCGAATGGCACTGGTAGAGTTAGCAGAATTAAAAGATCAGTTGCAATATTTACTTGATAAGGGCTTTATACGACCTAGTGTATCTCCGTAGGGAGCTCCAGTATTATTTGTGAATAAGAAGGATGGGTCTATGAGGATGTGCATAGATTACAGGGAGATTAATAAAGTGACAATTAAGAACAAGTATCATCTACCCCATATAGATGATTTGTTTGACCAGCTCTAGGGTACACGGGTGTATTCTAAGATTGACCTCAGATCAGGCTACCATCAAGTAAAGGTAAGAGCAGAGGATGTATCGAAGACGGCTTTCAGGACCATATACAGGCATTACGAGTTTCTTGTTATGCCGTTTGGTCTAAAGAATGCTCTTGCGATATTTATGGATTTGATGAATAGGATTTTTCATCCATATTTAGACCAGTTTGTTGTTGTTTTTATTGATGATGTGCTGGTCTATTCGAGGAGCTATAAGGAGCATGATGTACATTTGAGGCAGGTTTTGCAGATGCTCAGGGAGAAGAAGTTGCATGCCAAATTCAGTAAATGCGACTTCTAACTTAAGAAAGTTGTGTTTTTGGGGCATGTTATTTTAGGGGACAGAATTTCTGTGGATCCTAGTAAAATTGATGTAGTAGTAAATTGGGCTAGAATGAGGAATGTTCAGGAGATAAGGAGTTTCTTGGGGTTAGCTGGTTATTATCGTCATTTTGTTGAAAGGTTTTTAGCTTTATCAAGGCCTCTGACATGACTGACTAAAAAAAATGCTAGATTTGAATAGGACGACAACTGTGAGTAGAGTTTTCAGGAACTGAAGTAGATGCTAGTCACAACACCAGTACTAATCATCCCGTCATGGGGTGAGGGTTATGTCATTTACAGTGATGTGTCATTAAAAGGACTTGGCTGTGTATTGATGTAACATGGCAGGGTGGTGGCGTATGCATCCATACAGTTGAAAGAATATGAGAAGAACTACCCCACCCATGATCTTGAATTGGCTGTAGTGGTACACGCATTGAAGATTTAGAGGTATTAGCTGTACGGCGAGCGGTGTGAGATTTTCTTTGACCACAAGAGTTTAAAGTATTTCTTTACTTAGAAGGTATTGAATATGAGATAGTGAAGGTGGTTAGAGTTAATTAAGGATTTTGATTGTACTATCAGTTACCACCTAGGGAAAGCAAATGTTGTAGTTGATGCACTGAGCAAAAAGTCTGGGGAATCAGCATTGGCGGCTATGGGGATCTAGCATCCGATCATGATGGATCTAGAGAGACTCGGTGTCAAATTGATCGAGAGTAATCCTTCAGTATGTATCGCTAGTTTAATGGTACAACCTACTCTGCAAGAGAGGATTAAAGCCTCTCAGAAGGAAGACCCTGAATTAGTATAGGTGATGGTTAGGGTATAGACTGGTCAAGGAGAGGAATTCTACATTTCAGATGACGGACCCTTGTAGTTTCGTTCCTGGTTATGTGTTCCTACCGATGTTGACATCAGGAAGACTATTTTGGAGAAGACTCATAGATCTTTGTTTACAGTTCACCCCGGAAGTACGAACATATATAGGGATCTGCTAGAGTTTTACTAGTGGAGTGGTATGAAGAAAGAAATTGCTGAGTATGTAGCGTAGTTTCTGACGTGCTAGCAGGTAAAAGCTGAACACCAGAAGCCGGTAGGTCAGTTACAACCGCTATTTATCTCAGAGTGGAAGTGGGACCATATATCTATGGATTTTGTTTCAAAGCTATTGTCGACATCACATGGCCAGAATGTGATTTGGGTGATATTAGATCGATTGACTAAGACCGCCTATTTTCTCCCTATCAAGATCAGCTAATCCCTCAACCGTTTGGTGAAGATTTACATTCAGGAGATAGTTCATTCTCACGGGGTACCAGTATCTATTGTGTCAGATTGAGACCCACGTTTCACATCACGTTTCTGAAGAAGCTTGTAGGAAGCTTTAGGGTCTCAATTATCGTTTAGCACGACCTTCCATCCTTAGTCAGATGAGCAAACTGAGAGGACGATACAGATACTAGAAGTTATGCTCCAAGCATGCGTATTAGATTTTGGCAATAGTTGGACTCAATTCATGTCACTGGTAGAGTTTGCGTATAATAACAACTAACAGGCCAGCATTGGGATGGCACCGTTCGAGGCTTTATAGGATAGGAGATGTCATTCTCCTTTGTATTGGGATGAGATGGGTGAGCGGCGAGTTGTGGGACCAGAGCTTGTGTAGTAGGTATATAATAAGGTTTGACTCATCAGAGATAAAATTAATGTAGCTCAGAGACGACAGAAGAGTTATGCTGATAATCGCCATAGGAAATTAGAATTTGATACTGGTGATTATGTATTTTTGAAGATAGCTCCGTTAAAAGGAGTTATGAGGTTTGGAAGGAAGGGTAAACTTAGCCCTAGGTTCATCGGTCCATTTGAGATTTTAGAGAAGGTGAGACTGGTTGCCTACAGGTTAGCTTTACCACCTATGCTATCCAGGATGCGCAACATATTCCATGTTTCTATGTTGAGGAAATACGACTTAGACCCTTCTCATATTATCAGTTAAGGTGAGTTAGAGCTCAGCAATTCACTGGTTTGTGAGGAGATACCAATATAGATATTGGATAGAAGAGAACATGAATTGCGTAATAAGAAGTTTCCTTTGGTAAAAGTTCTATGGAGGAATCATACAATAGAAGAGGCTTCTTGGGAGTTAGAGGAACAGATAAGAAAAAAGTACCCACAATTGTTTTAATAAGTTTAGGTGTGATTAGGAAATGTAAGTAAATATGTAGTATTTCTTTTGAAGATACATGTAATGCTTTAGTTAGTAAGTGGTATTTTAGTTTTGGGGGAAAATTTTCTTTTGTATATGTAATCTCTCAGAACTTGAAATGTAACCACAGTATTCCTCTGCCATAAGTGAGGGTAAGTAATAAATAAGTAAACCATTTTGCCTTTAAGGGATGATGAGTTATATGAATAGCAAATTTCGAGGACGAAATTTTGTAAGGAGGGGAGAATGTAATGACCTAAAGAATAATGATATTTAAATAATAAGAGGGAGGAAAATAGAAAAATATATAAAAGCGGCAGTAGGCTTCGCGTTCATCGACGACGTTGCACTGCGAGCTCGTTAACGAGGGTATGCTTCATCGACGAGAAGATATCGAGACGATATTTGGGCGACTCTGAATTTCATTGACGAGGGGGAGAGTTCGTCGATGAGTAACCTTCTTGACCTCGTCGATGAGGTGACGTGGCTCGTCGACGAAGGCCATGGTATAAATAGTGCAAACCTCAAATTTTTTAAGAAGAAAAATTGGCAGAAACACTCTCTTTCTCTCTTTCTCTCTCTCTCTCTCTCTCTCTCTCTCTCTCTCTCTCTCTCTATGGTTTCTTTCTTCTCCCTTTTCGATTTCGGCTCCGACGTTCACTGGATTGACGATCCAAGGCCACCACGAAGCTCCTGGGGAAGTTCTCTTCAAGTCTGTTGGAGCAGATCGTTGGTGGGGCATAGTTGAAATTCATCCCTGATTTAAGGTAAGGTTTTTTATGCAAAATTTGGTCTTTTCGTAGTTATAGGAAAGGTTATTCATGGAAAAATACTAAAGTTTAATTCTGAGAGTTGTCATTTTTAGGTTGTCGAACAGGGAACCCTGCGAGTGCAGGACTAGTATTTTAGGGGGTTTCTTTTCAGTATTAGGTAAGGGAATAAACTGAAGCAGTTATTTTTCTATGAAAATTATTGTTAATTAGAAGAATTATGTTCAGGAAAGCATGTATTATTTTTATATATTATTGAGAAAAGACATATTTGGGAAAATACTTCTTTTATGTTGAAATGTATATATATATATATATATATATATATATATATATATATATATGAGATGCCAAAAAATATGATTTTAGAATAGAATGTATGATTTTATACAGTATTGTGTGGCATGAATATTATTTTATGTGGAAAATATTATGATATGATAATTTTATGAATAAAACATGTTTTTAAGAGATTATGAAATAATGCAGTACATTGTGATTTTAAAATGCATGATAAATGAATTATTTATTTAGAATGATATGTATGAAATATTCGACGCAAGGCCATGATTGATAGTTGGCGCAAGGCCGTGTTTTACATATGATTTCGGTGCAAGGCCGTCTTTATGAATGTTTGGCGCAACGCCGCATATATGAAAGAAACTGGCGCAAGGCCATATGTATGTATGTTATTTCAAAAAATGCTATCAATCTATTGATGTTAGACAAATATATTAACATGTATTATATATTATCAGAACCTAGATGATAGTTCAATTCAGTTACAGGAGTACGGTACCGTAGCTATACAGATCAAATTATTATGTTCAAACTTATGCTAACCGCACCACAAGGGGGGGGGAGATGGATAGTCGATGTGATTTTCAGTGTAGAGTTGTTGTCGTCCACTTGACAGACCGGACTAGGGTGTGGCGGGTCCATCGTACTTATAAACATTTTTTACTCGGCACTGGTCGACTGCACAACCCGTCATGGAGGGTGATACATGACATCAGTTAGCTGTAGATCCTGGGTAAATTTTAGTATTATTAGATATATCAGATATTTCATGATTAGTATGAATTATTAGAAATTATGAAAGTTTATGTTTATTCAGATATGTTATCATTAATGTTTTCTAGAATATGAAATGTACTGTATGTGTATTATAGCATCAAATATTCATGTTGCCACACAACTGTATTTAGTTTATTTTCCCTTACTAAGAAGTGTCTCACCCCTGAACTTAAATAATTTTAGGAAACCTAGAAAGACCAACGGATTGAGGCCGCCGTTGAGTCAGTTGGGCTACCCCATTGGGAGGGTAAGTTTGAACTAGAATCAGGAAATTTTGATGTGAGATCCTAAAGATATTTTTTTTTTTTTGTATTTTTGGGGGATTGTATATAAACAGCATGTTTTTTTTTTTGGATTATAGTTGACTTTGGTATTATGTACTTTGTGGTTTTGAGAATGATGATTTACATTTATTGCTGCCTAGGTTTCGCTGTGTATGATAGGTGTCCCCGTTACCCCTGGGTTCGGGTTGACTTTATTATTAAATATGCTTTTATTATATGATAATAAAAGTAGGTCGTGACATGTTATATATATAAAGTATAAATTAAGATACATATTTTTATATAGAATATTATTTGAGATACTAGTTTATATAAAGTATGATTTGAGATTCAATTTTATTCATAACACGATTTGAAAGAAAGGTATATACTATAAAAACTATTTTTATAGGCATGTATGTAGTTCTATATGAGTTCATAGATTAAAAAAAATATAGACTACGAAAGTGTATTAGAAACATTAAAACTCATGTTGTCACACAAATATAATAATCTATTATGTCTTACGGAAAGATGTCTCACTCTTATAATTTCATCATTTCAGGAAACCCAGGTAGACATGCCTAGAGTTCTTTAGAGTAGAGATTAAGAATACTGATTAAAGTAAGTAATGGTGAGACACCGTGTTGTATAGGAAAGTATTGTGTATTTTTGAAATGGTTATGGATGGATAGACTTTGGGCAATTATGTATAGTTATGGTGATGAATAGAACTCTGGTATTGCTATTGGATGTGCATGTATATTGATGCTTCTACTGAGTTTTATGACTATTTGAGGACTATTGTACTTGGTGCTACTTTAGGCAACACAGGTTTCTATAGTGTATTTGCTACAGGAATTATGTATAGAATTTTACACAAGTTATTACAGTCTGGTATAAGAGTTGTCATGATGACAATATTATTCTTGTAACCGAGTAGGTTTATTTTATAGATATATATATAGGTGGGAAAAAATGGTATAAAATCGGGGCATTACAGTTTGGTATCAAAGCCTAGGTTGTTAGGTTCTGTAGACTTTAGTAAACAGTGGATAGCAATACCAAAGTACAAGAATGAATTTTGATGAGGATAAGAGATGGGTAGATTGTGAATATAGCAAGTCATTATTGGAGGTTAAGATTGGCATTTAGGATTCTGTCTCATAGCCTGGAGGCAGGAAATTCCGTGGTCGTTTCTATGATTTTCCTAGAGTGATGATTTCAGGAAAGTCATAGTAAACTATCACTGATTCTTATTTCTGAGTCATAAGACTGAATCTTAAATTGGGAGTAAGGACGTTAAGTTGGTAGGTCGTGTAAGAATATAGTATATTTTATATAGTTCAATGATTGCATTGACTGTGTTGACTCTATGAGTCCAATCATGTTTTGATAATGACAAATCACTTGGTATTTGATCTATGTATTGAGATTGTGAACAGGAACAACATTTAACATGCACGGAAGGATAACAAGTCATGGAAGCCATGAAGATTAAAGCATACACAACTTGGCAAAATCCATAGAACTAAAAGAGTAGAACAATGAAGATGCAAGCGACAAGTTCAAGAACGACATGGGAATGGGTACTTAGAACTGAATGTATTTACATATTTCATATGATTTAATTCGAAGCTCAAAATATGCCCTAGACTAATCTTAGGACTCATGCATCTCATGAACATCACTAGGGGATATTTATGGACTTAGAGATATCTTTGAAACCCCGGAAAATATTTTATAAAAGAGCGAAGAAAGAGAGCAAAGCAGATTTTTGAAACTAAAAATGAAAAATCCACGAAATGAATAGTTCAGAAGACCGAACTCCCCGTTTAGTTGTCTGGAGATTTAACTTTAGAAGACCGAAGTTAAGCTTAGTCGTCTGAAGAATTTCATCAGAAGACCAAAGATTAAGTTCAGTCGTTTGAAGAATTAATGGTGAAACATAGAACTTGGCAGAAGCACATCAGAAGACTGAACTCAGACTTCAGTCATCTGAACCTGACACTTCAGCAGACCGAACCCCAACTTCAGTCCTCTAACCCTGTGTCCAAGTTAATTTTTGGAAACTCTAAGGAACTTTAGTCATCTGAGCCTTAACCCTAAGTCATCTGAACTTACGGGAAGATTAAAAATTTTTATTTTTAATGAGAGAACACGTGAGTTATTTTTTGATCAGATGGTTAAGATTTATTCTAAGGGTAAGGCTACCTATATAATCAACATCTAAACCCTAGTGTCCCACAAGAAAAAGAAGAGAAAGAACCTTTGGCAAACGATTGAGCATAATGTACGATTAGCACAGCTTGAAAGAACACATTGCTGAAACTTTTGATTGGGATTTCAAAGTTTACACTTCAACTCTGAGCTAAGGCTACATTGACCTTCAAAAGACATTCTTGTGATTGTTGTGCATTCAACTTGGTATTGACGTTCGGTAAATCGGTTTGTTTGTTAATACATTTTCTCAAACTGTTTTTCATCTGAAAATATATTATTGCATATTATTTAAGAGATTGATCTTGAGTGTATTCATATACGTATAGTTTGTTTTGACAAGATCACTACTTGAGAAAGTTTAGGCATTGGTTAAATATCTATGATTCAAGTGTGTATTCATTTAAAGATTCAATATTTTTGATATTACAAACCACTTAATTAAATATCCATAGGGTTCATAATTATATATACTACTATGGGATATTTTCTGAAAAATAGTATATTAGGTTTTTGATCTTTGGAAATCATATAATATATATATATATATATATATATATTTGCATATTAAAAAGATCATATTGTGGTTGAATATTTGGAAGAAAGCTTATTGATTTTGATCGTTATAATATTCAAGAAAAATCTTTTGATAAGTTCACATTTGATATTCGTGCATTTAGCAAGTTGAACTGGAACCCTAATTTCTCCAAAGCTTTTACTTATATCATTATTTTGGGAGATTTGATAAAAAGGGAACTTGTGTGTTGAAGCATATCATTCATCTAACGATTGTATGGTTACATACATACTGAGCTTCAAGTTTCATCATATGGATATGTGTTAGGTTTCAATTGTACTCACTAGCTTTGTTAGAATTGAATCTTGAGTTGTCTTGCAGATTTGACATTGTATATTGTAATCACGGTTCGGGTTGTGAACCAGGTGAGGAGGAAGCTGTGCCTCTTGTAAGCAGCGGATGTAAGGGAAGCTCTGTCCTGGTTAAAGGAGCAAGGATTTAGTGGAATCCTTGAGTGGGTTGCTCAAGGCGAGGACGTTGGTCGGGTTGGTTAAATCTAATAAGAATTGTGTTTGCCTTCTTTCTTCCTTTACTCCGTTTATTTTCCGCAACGCATTTCAATATCTATCTTGCATGTGTATATTGAATAACCCCACACACACTTAACAATTAATTGGGTGAAAAGGATTCATTGATATAATAATTTAAATCAGTTTTAAATCCCTGCAATTGATTTGTTAAATATAAACATAGAGATTAAGTGGTAAATAATCTGAAAGGTTTTTGAAAATACCCAATTCACCCCTCTCTTGGGATTAAACCTGAATTAACATTTGGTATCAAAGAGGGTTTACATAGACTTAATTGTTCATTTGTAAAAAGATCACATGACACACATCGGTGTAACTCCATTTGGTGAGGGACACTCGTCCACTAAACCACCAATTTTTTGTGGTTTAAATTACACTTATTGGAAACGTAGGATGAACATATACCTGTAAAATGTAGATTGGAAGGTATGGAAAATAGTTACTAAGAGAAATCGTGTTCCCATGAAAGTAATTGATAAGGTAAATGTACCTAAAACTGAAGATGAGTATATAGAAGAAGACTAGAAATCAGTACAAATAAATGCTACTGCAATGAACTTGCTTTTCTATGCACTAGATGTAAATGAATTTAATAGGGTAATGACATGTTACTCCACTAAAGGGATTTGGGAAAAATTAGAAGTTACATATGAAGGAACTAAGGAAGTAAAAAATAGTAGGATAGACATGCTCACCAGTGAGTATGAAGCATTTAGAATAACTGCTGATGAATCTATCCAATCCATGTACACTAGATTCACACACATCACAAATTCTTTAAATGCTCTTGGTAAATCTTACCCTACTTATGAGTTGATTAGGAAAATACTCAAGGGACTACCTCCAGTTTGGGAAGCTAAAGCTACTGCAATAGCAGAAGGGAGAAATCTCAAGGACATGTCGGTTGACGAACTAATTGGATTGCTCATCACATATGAGCTTGCAATAAATGAGAGGAAGAATGAGCAAAGTAAAGCAAAGAAAGCCACAACACTTAAGGCATTATCTCACTGCTCCAATGAGGGAAGTGACTCGGAATCGGATGATAGCATGGCACTCATCACCAAGAGATTTGGAGAGTTCATGAGAAAGAACAAGAAATACATCAGAAAATTCAAGGGCATAAAAGTGAAAAAGGGAGAGTCAAACAGAAGTAGGCAAAAATACGATCCCCCCATGTGCTATAATTGCAGAGAATTTGGACACATCAAGTTGGATTATACCCAGCTAAAGAAAGTGTCTAAGAAGAAGAAGAAGAAGACTCTAAAAGTGGGCTGGGACTTACACAGTATTAGTAGTTGGGAATCTAAATCCAATGATGACAAGATGGCGAATCTATGTCTGATGACACATGATGACCACGAGGTACAATCTTTTTGCTTTGCTTCACCTTACTATTCAAGTGATTTAGAAAATGAAAATAGCATGCTTTCGTATGATGAATTGTATCAGGAATATTTGTACCCCCCTTAAAATACTTAAGAAAATGAATAAGAAAAATAACGGTTTAAAATTAAAATTGAAAGATTTTTCAAAGTTAGTTGAACGTCAAAATGAATCTCATGCATCTCTCATGAAAGACAAGGATTTGAAAATTGAGGAGTTAGAAAAGAATTTGAAAGATAAAACTAATATTATTTGTAAATTTACTAAAGGTCAAAATAGTTTTGAAAAACTCCTAGGAGCTCAAAGAAATTCCCTAGAGAAGGAAGGTCTTGGTTTTAATGGGAAGGAGAATCTAAAACAGAAACATCTCTACATGGGATATTTTGTAAGAGAGTCAAAATCATATGCTTGAACTAAAGACTATCATAGAAATATTACTTGTTTTAAATGTAAAAGATTGGGTCACATAAAATTTGACTATCCTTTAAAAAATAAAGGTGCCAAAATTAAGAAAGTCTAGAAAGTCAAAGGAGGATTTAGTACTAACCCCCATGGACCCAAGAAAATCTTGGTACCAAAAGTAGTTATCTGATTATGTCTTGCAGATGTGCTTGAGATTGTCCTCCTCGAAGGACAAGTGGTATATGGATAGCGGATGCTCGCGACACATGATAGGATATAAAGCTAAATTCGCATCTATCATATCTAAAGATGAAGGATTTGTTACATTTGGGGATAACTCTGAAGGTAAAATCATTGGAGTTGGTAAAGTAGGTAAGGAACCTTCACTTGTCATTGATAATGTGTTGTTAGTTGATGGACTAAAACATAACCTATTGAGTATAAGTCAACTGTGTGATAAAGGTTATAAAGTTTCATTTGAACATGATAAATGCATTATAGAGAACCAATTTGAAAACAAAATATTGTTTACTACTGATTGTCATGAAAATATATACATCACTAGCCTTGATAACCTTGCTTCTCAACATGTTACTTGTTTTTCTGCTATAAATGAGATTAGTTGGATTTGGCATAGGAGACTAGGACACGCAAACATGGACTTAATATCTAAACTTGTTAAGAAAGAATTAGTTAAGGGATTGCCTAAGACTAAATTCGTGAAAGATAAAATCTGTGATGCATGCCAACTAGGAAAACAAGCAAGAATGAGCTTTAAGAAAAAGAAAGAAATCTCTACTACTAGGCCACTTCAAATGCTACACTTAGATTTATTTGGTCCAAACCCAATTCAAAGTTTAGGAGGAAAATCATATGCATTCGTCATAGTTGATGATTATTCAAGATATACATGAGCACTATTTCTAGGTCACAAAGATGAAGCGTGTGAACAATTCATAAATCTGTGTAAGAAAATTCAAAAATGAAAAGGGTTATACTGTCACTAAAATTCGAAGTGATAAGGGTAAAGAATTTAAAAATCAAAGCATGGAAGATTACTGCAATTCATTAGGAATTGCTCATAATTTTTCGGCTCCTAGAACACCACAGAAAAATGGTGTAATTGAAAAGAAGAATAGGTCTATACAAGAAATGACCAGAACTATGCTTAATGAACATAAACTACCTAAGTACTTGAGCTAAGGCAGTAAATACTACCTGCTATGTTCTAAATAGAGTTTTGATTAGACCATCTCTAAATAAAACTTCGTAAGAATTACGGAATGGTCATAGATCAAACATATCATATTTTCATGTCTTTGGTTGTAAATGTTTTGTACTTAGAGACAATGAACATTTAGGAAAGTTTGATGTGAAATTAGATGAAGGTGTCTTCCTAGGATATGCCTTAGATAGTAAAGTCTATAGAGTATACAACAAACGAACATTAACCGTTATAGAATCCATTCATATAGTATTCGATGAGTCAAATCCCTTCTCTAAGAGGATCGATGAAGATGAAATTGAGATAAATAAGGAATTTGAAAAACTATCCATTAAAGATGATTCAGGAAAGAAAAATGAAATTAAGGAACCATCTGCTTAAACTAATCAAATTGAACCACCTAGAGAGTGGAAGTACATAAAGAATCATCACATTGATCAAATAATAGATGAACCATTATGTGGAGTAGCCATGTGATCCTCACTTAGAAATATGATTAGTCATTTTTCCTTTCTATTTTAACCTAGGAATAAGAGTGAAGCAATTGAGGATGAATCATGGGTGATGTCCATGCAAGAAGAGTTAAACCAATTTGAGAGAAACAAAGTATGGACATTAGTTCCTAGACCTGAGGATAAGACAATCATTGGAACAAAATGGATATATAAGAACATGAAAGATGAACATGGGATAGTTGTTAAAAATAAGGCAAGACTAGTAGCTCAGGGATATAACCATGAAGAAAGAATAGATTTTGAAGAAACCTTTGCACTTGTAGCTAGAATGGAAGCCATTCGAATGCTTTTAGCCTATGCCACTTTTAAGGATTTCAAGTTATATCAAATGGATGTCAAAAGCGCGTTTTTAAATGGCTACATAAGTGAAGAGGTATATGTAGAACAACCCCCAAGTTTTGAAAATCATAAGAATCCAGATCACGTTTACAGAATAACAAAAGCCTTGTACAGTTTAAAGCAAGCTCCTAGAGCTTGCTATGAGAGATTAAGCGGCTTTCTACTGGATGATGGATTTATTAGAGGAAGGATAGACACAACACTCTTTATAAAGTCTAAGAAAGATGACATACTCCTAGTTCAAGTATACGTAGATGATATCATATTTGGAGCTACAAATAAAGACTTGTGTAATAAGTTTGCTAGTACTATGCAAAATGAATTTGAGATGAGCATGATGGGTGAACTAAATTTCTTCCTAGGATTTCAGATCAAATAAGAGAAACATGGTATCTTTATAAATCAATCGAAGTACATTAGAGATCTGCTCAAAAATTTTAATATGGAAGATAGAAAAATACTAGGAAGACCTATGAGCACTTCTTTGAATTTAGACAAAGATGAACAAGGTATACCAGTAGATGTCATGCTCTATCATGGAATGATCAGTAGCTTACTTCATCTGACTGCCAGTAGACATGACATAATGTTTAGCGTATGTTTGTGCACAAGATTTCAAGTTACACCAAAAGAGTCACATTTGTTAGCTGTTAAATGAATACTTAGATACTTGATAGGAATCGTGGAACTTGGGTTATGATATCCTAAGTATACATCTTTTGAGATTATCAGCTATTCAGATGCTGATTTTGCTGGTAGCAAAGTGGATAGGAAGAGCACGAATGGTACGTGTAATTTATTAGGATATTCGTTAGTCTCTTGGTTTTCCAAGAAATAGAATTCAGTAGCTCTTTCCATAGCTGAGGCTGAAGATGTAGCGGCAGAAAGTTGTTGTGCTCAAACTCCATACATGAAGCAACAATTGACGGATTTTGGATTAAGCTATGACACAATTCCTATAAGATGCGACAATACGAGTGCAATAAACATCTCGAAGAATCCCATATTACATTCACGAACTAAATATATAGAAATGAGACATCATTTTCTTCGTGGTCATGTGCAAAAAGGAGATGTGGCCTTTGAGTTTGTATGCATAGATGAACAATGGGCAGACATATTCACGAAACTACTTGCGGAGGATAGGTTTATCCAAATTAGGCGTGAATTAGGACTGATGCATAGTCGAGAGGTTGCCTAAAATTGTATTAAATGACATAATTCAGGGGGAGCAACGCCACTTAATATTCACAATTGGTTAAAAATTTCAAATTCGGCTCATTTGTTCCCTGTTGGTATCACATTAGTTCATTCTCACATAATCATTGAACTTTAGTGACTGTGTTTACTTCTTTATGTTTATGAAATTTGCCACACTGTGTATGTTCACATTGCAATTTACACTCAACAACACATCATTCTGCATTAGCAAGGGGAAGAAGTAAATTGAAGTAACACAGGAAGACACATTTCACAATACAATGTTAAAATCTGATGGTTGAACAAGTTTAAACCTTTAAGATTTTAAAGGGGAGAAGAACACAAGGTTATGTCCACTTATGTATTATTATACACATTTTTGTTGATGTCAAAAGAGGGAGAAGAATTAGGCTAGCAAAAGGGGGCAAAAATGGTTGGCAAAACTAAATGTGTATAAGCATGAGCATATTTCATTTGGCATGAGCATATTTCATTTGCTATATGTGTGCATTATTTGAGGGGAGCCTTGTTAGGCGTAACCCACTCTATATTTTTGCTCGTTTATTTGTCATAATAAAAAAGGGGGAGATTGTTGACTCTATGAGTCCAATCCTATTTTGATAATGAAAAATCACTTGGTATTTGATCTATGCATTGAGATTGTGAACATGAACAATATTTAGCATGCACGGAAGGATAACAAGTCATGTAAGCCATGAAGATTAAAGCATACATAACTTGGAACAATCCATGGAACTAAACGAGTAGAAGAATGAAGATGCAAGCAGAAAGTTCAAGAACGACATGGGAATGTGTACTTAGAACTGAATATATTTATATATTTCATATGATTTAATTCGAAGCTCAAAATATACCCTAGATTGATCTTAGGACTCATGCATGTCATGAACATCATTAGGGGATATTTATGGACTTAGAGCTTTGAAACCCCAGAAAATATTTTATAAAAAAGCGAAGAAAGAGAGCAAAACCAGATTTTTGAAACTAAAAAGGAAAAATCTAGGAAATGAATATTTTAGAAGACCAAACTCGACATTCAGTCGTCTAGAGATTTAACCTCAGAAGACCGAAGTTAAGCTCATTCGTTTGAAGAATTTCTTCAGAAGACCGAAGATTAAGTTCAGTCGTCTGAAGAATTAATGGTGAAACATAGAACTTGGCATAAGCACATCAGAAGACTGAACTCAGACTTCAGTCATCTGAACCCGACACTGCAGCAGACTGAATCCCAACTTTAGTCGTCTGACCCTGTGTCTAGGTTAATTTTTTGAAGCTCTAAGGAACTTTAGTCGTCTGAGCCCTAACCCTCAGTCCTATGAACTTACGGGAAGATTAGAAAATTTGATTTCTAATGAGAGAACATGCTAGTTATTTTTTTATCCAATGATTAAGATTCATTCTAAGGGCAAGGCTACCTATATAATCAACATCTAAACCCTAGTGCCCCACAAGAAAAAAAAGAGAAAGAACCTTCGGCAAACGATTGAGCATATTATACGATTAGCACAACTTGGGAGAACACACTGCTAAAACTTTTGATTGTGATTTCAAAGTTTACATTTCAAATCTAAGCTAAGGCTACATTGACCTTCGAAAGACATTCTTGTGATTGTTGTGCATTCAACTTGGTATTGAGGTTTGGTAAATCAGTTTGTTTGCTAATACGTTTTCTCAAAGTGTTTTTCATCTCAAAATATATTATTGCATATTATTATAGAGATTGATCTTGAGTGTATTCATATACGTTTAGTTTGTTTTGACAAGATCACTACTTGAGAAAAGTTTAGGCATTGGTTAAATATCTTTGATTCAAGTGTGTATTCATTTAAAGATTCAATATTTTTTATAATACAAAACCACTTGATTAAATATCCATAAGGTTCATAATTATATATACTATTGTGGGATATTTTCTGAAAAATAGTATATTAGGTTTTTGATCTTTGGAAATCACATAATATATATATTTGCATATTATAGAGATCATATTATGGTTGAATATTTGGAAGAAAGCTTATTGATTTTGATCGTTATAATATTCAAGACAAATCTTTTGATAAGTTCACATTTGATATTCGTGCATTTAGCAAGTTGAACTAGAACCCTAATTTCTCCAAAGATTTTACTCATATCATTATTTTGGGAGATTTGATAAAAAGGGAAATTGTGTGTTGAAGCATATCATTCATCTAATGATTGTATCGCTATATACGTACTGAGCTTCAAGTTTCATCATATGGATATGTGTTAGGTTTCAATTGAACTCACTAGCTTTGTTAGAAGCGAATCTTAAGTTGTTTGCAATTTGATATTATATATTGTAATCACGGTTCGGGTTGTGAATTGGGTGAGGAGGAAGCTATGCCTCTTGTAAGCAGCGGATATAAGGGAAGCTTCGTCTCGGTTAAAGGAGCAGGGATTTAGTGGAATCCTTGAGTGGGCTGCTCAAGGCAAGGACGTAGGCGGAGTTGTCTAAACCTCGTAAAAGTTGTGTTTGCCTTTTCTCTTCTTTTGCTCCGTTTATTTTACACAACGCATTTCAATATCTATCTTGCATGTGTATGTTGAATAACCCCACATGAATTTAACAATTAATTGGGTGAAAAGGATTCATTGATATAATTATTTAAATCAGTTTTAAATCCCTGCAATTGATTTTTTAAATATAGAAATAGGGATTAAGTGGTAATTGTTGGCGTGACTAGGCTTTTCAATCAGTTTTGGTGATAACAAACAAAGGACATTTTAACTTGGAATGTTTAAGTTTTGATGTTTCAGGAAATCAAGGATCAAGTGTGGACCATCAAGATAGATAAACTAACAGGTGATCCAAGGAGAAGTTTAAAATAGCTCATTACTGATCAAAGCATTGGACGATAAAGCTAGCTCAAGCAAACATCCAAGGGACTTCAAAAGCAAAATGAATGTAGATGATCTCAAGCTTAGCCTATAAGGTTTTAGGAAATCCAATGTGAGTACTTCAAAGTTTAAATATCTATTGAAATATATTTTGAAGCTCTTTAGGGGATCATATGGACTTAGAGACCTATTTAAGAAAACCCTAGAATAAGTTTTATAAAGAATAAAAGAAAGAGAGCAAACGATTTTTTATTATTGAAATAGAAAAGTCAGAAAGCAATCTGTTTAGATGACTGAAGTTCTAATCAGATGCCTGAAGTAACAACTTCAGATGAGTGAACTTCATGTTCAGATGACTGAAGAATTACTTCAGACATCTGAAGAATAAGCTCAGACGTTTGAAGATTTTCTGGTGAGAAACAGAAACTGGCAGAAGCAGTTCAGATGACTGAACTTGGACCTCAGTCGTCTGAACCCGACTCTTCGGTCATCTGAACCCCATTTCAGTCGTCTGCCCCTGTCTCTAGTTCATATTTTTAGCTAGCTTAGGAACTTCAGATGATTGAACTCGAGTGTTCAGCCATCTGAACACTGTTAATGGGCAAAAATTTTCAAAATTTTAATTTTTAATATTCGTTGCTTGGGCTCCAAACTTTTTAAAATCTTGGGAAACACTCCGAGGAAACTTTAGCAACAAGGAAACAAGTTTGATTGCCTATAAATAAAGGCTTTTCTAATGCAAAATGACACCAAGTTTTGAAAATTTTTCATAAGCTCTCTTGCTCTCAAAGTCTCATCTTGTTCATCTCTTGCAAACTGAAAGTGCTGCGATTCTGAGATTGTTGTTCATCAATACCTGAAGTTATACTGGTGATTTCTTATCTAGAGAAAAGGGAGTTTGGTGAAATCCATTCCTAAGCTTCAAAAGTGCATTTCATTCTTGATATTTATCTTTTGAAGTACATAGTTTTGAATTTTACTAACTTGCTCTTTGTGTGAGCATTCTTTGTACACAATCTTCTTATTGTTTTTCTTGTAGATTTTAGACGATTCCAGGTTGTTGGATCATTGACCAAACAAGGGTATATTGTTTGGAGAAGGCGGGCTCTAGCCTTTACAAAGGAGTGATTGTAATCATTATTGTTTCGCCCGGTAAAGGAACTGCTATAGTGGAACCCTTTGGCATTTTGCCAAGGGCAAGGATGTAGGCTGTGTTGAAGCCGAACCTCGTAAAATCTTTGTGTCTTTCTTTCGTTTTTACTTATTACTTTTTGTACAATCTATTTTTGTGTGTACTAAAGTGCAGATAGTAGGGCTTGAAATTAAAATCAAAGGAAGACTCTTGATATTTAGAAAGTACGTTTTGATTAACCGTTTGCGGAAACCCAAAAGGGAATACGTTATTTAATCTGCAGAAATCTTGATCAAGAGAGGTGCAAACAAAGATTTCATTCAAAGAAGGTTGCAAACTTCTACAGGGCAGCTGATAAAAGTTCTAAAACTCTTGCATGTTTGTTTAAATTGTTTACTTTAATTGGTTGGATTGTTTATTTAAATATCAGTATCTTGTAGAGTGCTTATTAGTTGATTACTTTATTTTCTTGTTGTCATACTAATACAAGTAAGTGTTAAAAAGGGAATAAATTTTTTAAAGAGCCCAATTCACCACCCTCTTGGGAAGTTATTCCTAATTTCAATTGGTATCAGAGCCTAGTTATAGAAATTCCTGACAAGAAACTATAAAAAGATCATATGGCAAATATAGGAGCACCCTTTGGTTAAGGCCATTCCTCAACCCATCCACCAATCTTTTGTGGACACAATTATACCTCTTGGAAAAAGAGAATGCAAATATATCTCCAACAAATGGATTGGAAAGCATGAGAAGCAGTTATGGATGGAAACCTTATTCCCACAAAGATAGTTGATGGAAAATAGATTCCAAAAGAAAAAGACATGACTGATTCATATTATAAAATGCTTCAAATCAATTTAAGGGCTATAAATGTGTTATATTGTGCATTAGATGCTAATGAATTTAATAAGGTCATGACCTGCAAAACGGAAAAGGAAATTTGGGACAAATTAGAAGTAGCATATGAAGGAACAATTGATGTTAGAGACAATAGGATAGACATGTTAACAAGCGAATATGAAGCATTCAAGATGAATTTTGATGAAACAATATCAAGTATGTATACCAGATTTACCCACATAATAAATTCCTTAAGTTCCTTAGGGAAAACTTATACTACCAACGAAATGGTCAGAAAAATTCTAAGAGACCTTCCCTCCATATGGGAACCAAAGGCTACAACTATCATTGAAGGTAGAAACCTTAAGACCACCTCTTTAGATGAGCTCATAGGTTCACTTCTTACCTATGAAATGGCCTTAAAAGAAGAGAATCCTGAACCAAAGTATAAAAGATCCATTGCACTAAAAGTGTCTAACCATAGCTCAAGTGAAGATGAAAGTGAAACAAGTGACTTAGATCAAGATGAATTAGCATTCATCACTAAGAGACTAGGTAAGTTCTATAGAAGGAATAAAAGATTTCCTAGAAAGTTCAATAAAAGGAAACCTGTAAAAGGAGAGACAAGTAGAAAAGAAAATAAAAGTATGAATGAACCTCCAATATGCTATCACTGCAAGAAACCAGGGCATATCAAACCAGACTACCCATTGCTCAAGAAAGGCAAGAAAAAAGAGAAGGAAGCTATGAAAGCCACTTGGGATTATTCAAACTCCAGCGAGATGGAAAATGAATCAAGTGGACAAGAGAGGGCAAATATATGCTTCATGGCGAATGACGAAGAGGTAAATTCCTACTACTATTCAACTGAATCGTACAATAAGTATTGTGATGAGTCATGTGATAGTATGCTTTCTTACAAGGAATTACAAGCTGAGTTGTTTTCTCTACATAAAAGATTCATAAAAATTTCCAAGAGAAATATAACCTTGAAAGATCAAAATAAAGAACTATTGAAGCAACTTGAATCATTCAAAACCATTGAAATAGAAAAAGACTCTTGTATTGAGAAGTTAGAAGAGGAAGTAAATAAAGTAAGTTAAGAATTAGAAAAAAATCATAAAGATAATTTGAATAAAAAGGATTTAGAAGTAAATGAACTTAAGAAATTAGTAGAGGATAAAGAAAAAATTATATATAACTTTACCAAAGGTAAAGAAAATTTTGAAAAGATGATTGGATAGCAAAGGCTACATGGAAATAAAGAAGGGATAGGTTATAATAGTAAAACAAATAAAATGAATAAGAAATTATACATGGGATACTTCATCAAGGAAGCAAAGCACTATGCTAGCACTTCCTCAAACAACAAACATGAACACGCCACTTGCTATATGTGCAAAAATAAAGGTTATGTAATGTTCAACTGCCCATTAAAAAGAAAATATGTTAAAATACAAGGAGAATGGAGAGTCAATAATGGAACTAAAAACAATTCAAAGAAAATTAAAAGAATTTGGGTTCCAAAGACTAACACAATGAATCCTTCATTGTAGGTTTGCTTTAGGACAACACCTTCAACGAATAAGTGGTACTTGGACAGCAGGTGTTCAAGGCACATGACAGGTGATAAGACCAAGTTTACCATACTAAGACAAAAGGATGGGGGAATACGTCACCTTCGGCAACAATGCTAAAGGTAAAATCATTGGCATTGGAAAAATAGGTAAAGAACCTTCTCTCACTATTGACAATGTGCTATTAGTAGAAGGATTGAAACAAAACCTTTTAAGCATTAGCCAATTAAGAGACAAAGGGTTTGAAATAAATTTTAAGAAATAAAAATGCGTTATCCAAAATCCTAAAAATAATGAAACCTTGTTTATAGCTCATACGATAAATAATGTTTATTGTATAAATCTTGAGAACTTAGTAAATCAAAATGTAACTTGTTTGGCAGCAATGAATGAAATAAGTTGGCTATGACGTAGGAAACTAGGACATGCTAGCATGGACCTATTATCCAAATTATCAAAGAAAAATATTGTAAAAGGATTAAAAAATACCAAATTCATAAAAGACAAGATGTGTGATGCATGCCAAAAGGGAAAGCAAGTCAAAACAAGCTTCAAAAGGAAAAAGTACATATCTACTAAAAGACCCCCAGAACTATTACACTTAGACTTATTTGGTCAAACTAGAACCTTAAGTCAAGGAGGTAAACAATATGCTTTTGTAATAGTAGATGACTACTCAAGATTTACTTGGGTATTATTCTTAGCAAACAAAGATGAAGCATGCGACATGCTAATCACCTTATACAAGAAATTACAAAATGAAAAGGACTATAATGTAAAAAGCATGAGAAGTGATCAAGGTAGGGAGTTTAGAAACAAAGAGGTTGATAAATTTTGTAATGATTATGGAATAAATCATAATTTTTCAACACCTAGGACTCCATAACAAAATGGAGTAGTAGAAATAAAAAATAGAACTCTACAAGAAATGGCAAGAACAATGATAAACGAAAATATCCTACCTAAATGCTTTTAGGCAGAAGCTGTGAATACAACTTGTTATATTGTAAATAGGGTATCCATAAGATCAAGTATAGACAAAAGACCGTATGAACTATGGAAAGGTAGAAAACCTAATATCTCATACTTTCATGTATTTGGATGCAAATGTTTTATCATTAACACTAAAGATGATTTAGGAAAGTTTGACGCAAAATCTGATGAAGGTATCTTCTTAGGCTACTCTACAAATAGCAAATCCTATACGGTTTATAATAGAAGAACTCTTACTATTATTAAATCAATACACATAACATTTGATGAGTCAAATAATTATGACAATAAAGTTAAGATTGATGAAAAAGAAGATATTCCAAAAAAGGAAGATAATATTGAAATAAAAGAAGAAAACAATAATAAAACTTCGAATGAGAACATCATAGAAAATCTAGAACTGCCTAAAGAATGGAGATATGCTAAGAGTCACCCAAAAGAACAAATTCTTGGTGAAACATCAAAAGGAGATATGCTAAGAGTCACCCAAAAGAACAAATTCTTGGTGAAACATCAAAAGGAATAACCACTAGAGCCTTATTGAAAAATATTTGCAACCATTATGTTTTTTTTTCTCAAGATGAACTCAAGAACATTGAAGAAGCCTTAAAAGATGATTCTTGGATTATAGCTATGCAAGAGGAACTAAATCAATTTGAAAGAAGCCAAGTGTGGGAACTTATACCTAAACCTAAAGATAAATCAATCATAGGAACTAAATGGGTGTTTAGAAATAAAAAGGATGAAAATGGAGTAGTTATAAGAAAAAAAGTTAGGCTAGTAGCATAAGGATATAATCAAGAAGAAGGAATTGATTACGATGAAACCTTTGCTCCCGTGGCAAGAATGGAAGCAATTAGGATGCTTTTAGCTTATGTAGCCCATAAGGATTTTAATTTATACCAAATGGATGTAAAGAGTGCATTCTTAAATGGATATACAAATGAAGAAGTGTATGTTAAGCAACCTCTAGGTTTTGAAAATTCAAAAAATCCAGAATATGTATTTAAGTTAACAAAAGTCTTGTATGGTTTGAAACAAGCTCTTAGAGCTCGGTATGAGAGGCTAAGTAAATTTTTGCTCAATAATGAATTTTCAAGAGGAAATGGTAAATAGCATCTTATTTATCAAAACCAAAAACAAAGAAATGCTGATTGTTCAAACATATGTGGATGATATTATATTCGGAGTTACAAATGAAGAACTATGTAAAGACTTCGCCATATGTGTGCAAAAAGAATTTGAAATGAGTATGATGGGGGAATTAAATTACTTTCTAGGATTACAAATTAAACAAGCTAAAAATGGGTATAAATCAAAATAAATACATTAAAGATATGCTTAAAAATTTTGATATGGAACAAAGCAAACCCATAGGAACCCCTAGGAATACATCAACAAGCCTTGATAGAGATGAAAAAAGAAAACAAGTGGACATGAAACACTATAGAGGAATAATTGGGAGTTTATTATATCTAACTACTAGTAGACCCGATATTATATTTAGTGTATGTATGTGTACAAGGTTTCAGTCAGCACCTAATGAATCACATCTAACATCCATTAAGAGGATACTTAGGTACCTACTAGGAACACTTGATCTAGGTTTATGGTATCCAAAGGATACTGATTTTGACATGATAAGCTATTTCGATGCTGATTATGCCGGATGTAAGGTTGATAGAAAGAGTACAAGTGACACATGTCACTTCCTAGGACAATCCTTAGTATCATGGTTCTCAATGAAACAAAACTCTGTAGCCTTATCAACCGTTGAAACTGAGTATGTAGTAGCCAGAAGTTGTTGCACACAAATTCTATACATGAAACAACAATTAAAAAACTTGAATCTAGATTATAAAATAATTCCAATAGAGTGTGATAACACAAGTGCTATAAATATATCCAAACATTCAATTTCACACTCAAGAACTAAACATATAGGTATAAGGCATCATTTCTTGAGAGATCATGTTCAAAAAGAGGATATAATTCTTGAATTCATTAATACAAGTGATCAATGGGTAGACATTTTTACAAAACCCCTAAGTGAAGAAAGATTTATATATATTAGAAGAGAACTTGGGTTAATACAAAGTAGAGAAGTGTGTTAGAAAAGTAATTTCAAAAATTTTTCTAATCTCCGGTCGTCTGAACTAAGAACTTTAGACAACTTAACACTGTAGCAAACGGGTACAGATGACTGAACGTAGAACTTTAGATGTCTGGGAGGCTACTGACTCTTCAAATTCTGGATCTAAAAATCTTCAGACGACTAAAGATAATCCTCAATCATCTGAAGTCGCGGGATTCAAATATAACTATCAGCTTAAAACCCTGGTTTTAGCCTTCTGAAGCTCGTTGCTCAACTCGTTCGAATCTCTTCCTCTCCATTTCTTCTCACCCTCACCCAGAAATCACTCAATCCGAAGCTTGCTCCTCTCTTCTAAGGATCATTCCATGAAATCTAGGGCTTCTACAATTAGGTATCTTCATCAAACATGCCTCAGATCAAGCACACTGCCAACCGAGGTTCTTCATCTGGGAGAGACGCACAAAATATTGACAAATGGCTTGTTGCTCCCCAAGCTAAGCTTCGATACTGTGTGTCTCTTGGCACCATAGACCCCATTTTTAGTAAAGTTTTGGATGTCTCATTCTTAAATACTGAATTCCCAGATATCCTTCCTTTATTCCAAAATATAGGATGGTTTGATTTTGTTACCCAACAACCAAAAGGCATTTTCCCTCATCTTATCAAAATATTTTATGCCAATATGACTAATGAAAATGGGTTTATCTCCTCTGAGGTGAAAGGAAAGAAAATTTTGCTAAATTCCAAAATTTTGTCTCCCATTTTCAAAATTACTCCAGGCGTTTTTAACTGTCCACTATTTGCTCAATCCTAGATTCTAGAACAAGGGTTTACCCCTAAAACTTTCCTCCCATTGATCATGGAAAATGAACTTATTTATTTTGGGCATCCTCCTTTGTACAAGCAACTAAGTCTAAAAGCCCAAATTTTACACAAAATAGTTGCAAATAACATCCTACCCAAGCAAGGCACTTTTGATCATCTTTCCTACATTGAGTGCTTTGTTCCTTGGTGTCCTCTCAAAGGGAAGAAACTAGACTTGGCCACCTTAATTATCAGATGGATGTGGGCCAAACTACAATCCTCCCGAGTTGTCCTTCCCTATGGAGGTGTCCTTACTCTCATTTTCTCTCATCTCCATGTCTAAAATAGCTCTTGTTGGCCTTACAAGGCTTAAAATCTTGTTATCTTATTTTGATGCTAACAAACAAGTGAAATTTAATGTATTTGTGTGAGTAATGATTTCAGGGCTCATATATGAGAAAGCAAGGTCAAAGTGCTCACAATGATCAAATGAAGCTTAAAAGAGTCAAAGCATGGATTTAAAGATGATATATGAAACCTTGAAGAATATGAGGACATGAATGAGTTGTTGAAAGCCAAGGCATATTAAAGTCAAAAGAGCCAAATAAAGGCAAAGTGCGAAAGCTGAAAGAATATGAAAGCTTGAAGAAAAGATGGACTCAATCCAAGGACAAAACATGAAGACTCAAGAACCTAGAATGAGAAAAGTATTAGAAGTTTTCATGTAAGTACTTTAATGTTTAAAATATCGTTTGAAATATTTTGAAACTCTTAGGTTAACTTAGACCTAGATACTTTTTAAAATACTTGAAAAATATTTTTATAAGGTCAAAAATTATTTTAAAAAGGTTAGAGTCATTTTTGGAATGAAAAGTATCAAAAAGAGTTTTTCCATTTGCTGTTAGTTTTTATATAGCCGCATTAAGGTGAATTTTTCTCTATAAAAAACTCATTTTTTTAAATAGTGGTCAACATAAAAGTTGTAGTATTTTCTCTTAGCTTTCATTTTACACCAAGAACATCTAATTTGAAAATATACAGAAGAAGTTATGGCCAAAAAATAAAGCGGGGTCACTGCTGTCAGAGAACAAAACAGAAAGTGGCAGTAGCAGTTCAGACGTCTGAACTTGCGACTTCAGACATCTGAACCTGCGACCTCAAACATCTGAACCCTGACATCAGACATCTGACCCTATATCGAGTTCAATTTTTCAAGGGTTTCAGGAACTTCAAACGTCTGACCTCGACTCTTCAGACGTCTGAACACTATTCAACGAGAAATTTTTTAAAATTCTAATATTTTAAAATATAGCCGTTTGAACTCTAAACTTTCTAAAATTTTGGGAAACACTTAAAGGAAACTTTTACAATATGGAAACAAGTTTGAAAGCCTATAAATACATGGTTTTGCAAATCAAAACTCATCTAAGAATTGAAAAATCTGCTTGTAAAGCTAAAAGCACTCTTGTTCTTCCAAAGCTCTCTTGTTCACTCATTGAAAAATTCTTTTGCTGAGAATTCTGAAGTTCTGATCCTTCTTTCTCTGAGTTCCTACTGCTAATACTCTTCTAAGAAGCATATTGGCGAATTCTACACTTAAGCTTTATTGTATTTCATGTTGATATTTTACATTCAAAGTATATAGTGCTGAAATTGTACTAACTTGCTGTTTGAGAGAGTATACTTGTACGAAAATTATATCTTATTTCTTGCAGTTCCTTGACGATTCCAAGGGTTGTTTGGATCGTTGGCTAAGCAAGGAAATATTTCTTAGAGAGGTAGGCTCTAGCCTATGTAAGGAGTGACCGAACGAGGGGATATCGTTTGGAGAAGGAGGGCTCTAGCCTTAATCAAGGAGTGTTGTAATTAGTATTGTTCCACCTGTCAATGGAACTGAACTAGTGAATCCTTTGGTGGTTTGCCAAAGGCAAGGACGTAGGCTGGGTATAAGCCAAACCTCATAAAAATCTCCGTCTCATTCTCTCTTTCCCTTACTCTTTATTTTTAGCATATTTAAATTGCGTGGATGGTTTAAATTTGAAAATCATATAAACTAGATATATTTGGAAATCAAACAAACTTAAGGTTCAATTTTGATTTGGGTTTCGAAAATCGAGAGGGAGTACGTTGGTTACACCATATCTTGCAGAAACCTTACGGGAGTACGTTACTTGGTTAACATCTCAAAGATAAATTTACCAAGAGTTTATTTGAGTACTAAATATTTGGAAAGAGTGATTTGATTCATCTATACAGGGCTTTACATCAGCAAGCATAAATTCTCATTCACTAATGGGCTTGGTTCAAATTTGGCAAATATAAACAAACAACCATCTTGAGTTGTTATATTACCAAAGTGCTGAATACTTTGTATCTTGGTTTGGTTGTTTGTTGTTTAACTTGTACTTGGAAAATAAATTAATTGTTTGGCTTGAAGATATTTTTTAATTGATTGCTTGTTTAATTGTGTTATTGATTGGATAAAGGAACTAAGTTCTTGATTGATTAAAGAATTAAACAAACAAGTCAAGAATTGGTTAAAAGAAATAAAGGAAGTTTAAGGTATCTCAAAAGGAATTAAAAGAAAATTTTGAAAGCCAATTCACTCCCCTCTTGGGAAGCTATTCTTAATTTCAACTCTGAATTCTTCATAAAAAGAACCCGCTATATCTTTTTAATGAGACCTCTCTAAAGCAAATGGGGTATGAAAAAGGTAGCTCGGGTTGGAATTTGAAATCAAGTAGGATTTAGTGCGCCCCTACAGCCTCAGCCTCAGCCTCAGCCTCAGCAGCAGCTTACTCCTCTCCTACACAAGATCTAGGGTCCTCTCATGATGCACTTCATGGTTCTTATCATTCTAAAGGGACTTCTTAAGTTTCTCATCTAAAGTGCACATTGGGATTCAAAATATTAAAGAAAAAGTTACATCCCTTGATCAGCGCGTCACTCACATAGAGAAGTATCAGGATAGATCTTCTAGTGGAGGTGATCCCATGGATATTAGCTCTACTCCTCATAGTGAAGATGATAGTTCTAATGAAGAAATTGAGGAAAATGAAGAAGGTTCTGCTAGAGAAGGCAAATAGGAAGAAGAAGAAGGTTCTGAAGAAGAAGGCTTTGAAGAAGAAGGAAGCCAAGAAGAAAAAGAAGAAAAAGAAGACTAGGATGTTTAGGAAATACCTAGTATAGATTACTAGTTACTATGTAACTTTTTGAATGTATCTCAGATGTTTGAGTATTAGTACTTTGCCTCTTTTTGTTGTAATATCTCTTGATGAAATGTTTGGTTGCAATATTCTCGTTATGCAAACACTTCATTGTTAATTATAAAAATACCTTTCCTATTACTTATTTGTTCTTTTTGAATAATGACAAAGGGGGAGATAGTGTTGTGTTATTAGAAAAGATAAAAAGAATACATAGACATGTCAAATGTAAAATGAAATATGAGAAATGAAAATTAACAAAGAATATATGGACTACAAACTTGCTTGGATAAAATGCCATGGTTCCTGTTTAGTTAATCTATATTGGATGCTTATAGTAAGGGGAGTATTTTTTCCGGGAAACCTTTATCTTTGCCCCTTGTTTGTCATCATCAAAAAAGGGAAGATTGTTGGCATGACTAGGCTTTTCAATCAATTTTAGTGATAACAAACAAAGGACATTTTAACTTGGAATGTTTAAGTTTTGATGTTTCAGGAAATCAAGGATCAAGTGTGGACCATCAAGATAGATAAACTAACAAGTGATCCAAAAAGAAGCTTAAAATAGCTCATTACAGATCAAAGCATTGGAAGATAAAGCTAGCTCAAGCAAACATCCAAGGGACATCAAAAGCAAAATGAATGTAGATGATCTCAATCTTAGCATATAAGGTTTTAGGAAATCTAATGTGAGTATTTCAAAGTTTAAATATCTATTGAAATATATTTTGAAGCTCTTTAGGGGATCATATGGACTTAGAGACCTATTTAAGAAAACCCCGGAATAAATTTTATAAAGAATAAAACAAAAGAGAGCAAACCATTTTTTATCATTGAAATAGAAAATTCAGAAAGCAGTCTATTCAGATGACTGAAGTTCTGATCAGATGCCTGAAGTAACAACTTCAGATGACTGAAGTTCATGTTTATATGACTGAAGAATTACTTTAGACATCTAAAGAATAAGCTCAGACGTCTGAAGATTTTCTGGTGGGAAACAAAAACTAGCAGAAGCAGTTCAAATGACTACTTGTACCTTGGTCCTTTGAACCCGACTCTTTAGTCATCTGAAACCCATCTTCGGTCGTCTAACCCTGTGTTTAGTTCATATTTTTAAGTAGCTAAGGAACTTCATATGACTGAATTTGAGTGTTTAGCTATCTAAACACTGTTAACGGGTAAAAATTTTCAAAATTTTAATTTTTAAATATCCGTTGCTTGGTTTACACACTTTTTAAAATCTTGGAAAACACTCCAAGGAAACTATAGCAACAAGGAAACAAGTCTGATTGCCTATAAATACATGGTTTTCTAATGCAAATGACACCAAGTTTTTAAAATTCTTCATAAGCTCTCTTGCTCTCAAAGTCTCATCTTATTCATCTCTTGCAAACTGAAAGTGCTGTGATTCTGAGATTGTTGTTCATCAATCCCTGAAGTTATACTGCTGATTTCTCATCTGGAGAAAAGGGAGTTTTGTGAAATCCATTCCTAAGCTTCAAAAGTGTATTTCATTCTTGATATTTATCTTTTGAAGTACATAGTTTTGAATTATGCTAACTTGCTTTTTGTGTGAGCGTTCTTTGTACACAATCTTCTTATTGTTTTTCTTGTAGATTTTGGACAATTCCAGGTTGTTGGATCATTGACCAAACGGGGGTATATTGTTTGGAGAAGGCGGACTCTAGCCTTAACAAAGGAGTGATCGTAATCGGTGTTTTTTCGCCTGGTAAAGGAACTACTATAGTGGAACGCTTCGATATTTTGCCAAGGGTGAGGACGTAGGCTGTGTTGAAGCCAAACCTCATAAAATCTATGTGTCTTTCTTTCTTCTTTACTTATTACTTTATGTACAATCTATTTTTGTGTGTACTAAAGTGCAGATAGTAGGGCTTGAAATTAAAATCAAAGGAAGACTTGATATTTAGAAAGTACGTTTTGATTAACCATTTGTGAAAACCCAAAAGGGTGTACATTGGTTAATCTGCAGAAATCTTGATCAAGAGAAGTGCAAACAAAGATTTCATTCAAAGAAGGTTGCAAACTTCTACATGGCAGCTGATAAAAGTTCTAAAACTCTTGCATGTTTGTTTAAATTGTTTACTTTAATTGGTTGGATTGTTTATTTAAATATCAGTATCTTGTAGAGAGTTTATTAGTTGATTACTTTATTTTCTTGTTGTCATACTAATACAAGTAAGTATTAAAAAGGGAACAAATTTTTTAAAGAGCCCAATTCACCCCCTTTTGGGAAGCTATTCCTAATTTTAGTAATTAATCTGAAAGGTTATTAAAATTACCCAATTCATGCCCCTCTTGGGATTACACCCAAATTAACAGACTGTATTAAGATAGTGGAATTCTAAGACTGTTTATTCCATTTTCAAGATGGACCCTAGAAGTAGCAATACACATACTTGAGATGATGATGCAAGGCCTTCTAATTTGGGTGGTGGAGATTTAGATGTGGTGCTATGTAGTGTCACCCAACAAGTGATGGCAGAAATGGCCATAAATTCAGGGGAATAGGGCTGCACGATCGAGTAGTTTACACATATGAATTCCCTGTCATACTCCAAAAAGGTCGACCCATTCATGGCTGAGGACTAGATCTAGGAGATTAAGGTGACGTTGGCAGTTCTCCCTTGTACAGATGAGCAAAATGTCCTACTTGCTATGTTTAAGTTGACAATAGAGGCTAAACAATGGCGGAGATCAGAAAAATTGGTGGAGGAGCAGAGGCTTGTACCTATAGCCATAACCTGGAGTTTCTTTAGGGAATTATTCTTCCAGCGGTATTTCCCCGCTACCCCTAGAAATGTAAATTCAGTGGAATTCTTGAATTTGACCTAGGGACACCGTCGTACAACAATATGTGTGAAATTCATCAAGCTGTTCTATTTTGCCCCATACATGGTGATAGACGAGGAAAAGAATATGCGATAAATTTTGAGAGCGGCCTGAGCCAGGGTATTTATGAACAGGTGGTTGCATTCTAGGTCCAAACTTTTTTAGAATTTATGGACAAAGCTACAGTGATAGAGATCAGCTTGCAGAGAGGTATTGGGATATAGATTCAAAGGAAGAGGCCTATGCCTCTTGGGTTCCAGGCAAGCACCAGTCAGAGTCAGTGGAGGAGGCATAATGTGGGTCCACGATAGGCCGTAGGAGCCTCTCAGGGTAATCCAACACCCCCTGTTTTTACTAGGTATGATCAAAGGAATTTAGGGGAGTTCCGAGTTTGAATGAATGCCTACTATCGGTGTGGTCAGCCTGGACATATTGCAAAAGACTACTGAGCACAACCAGCTAATCCACCCACTCCTAGACCATTTCGGGGGAACCATCAAGCACCCTAAGAAAGTCAGTAAAGGAACACCGCCCTGGCGCGGGTCTATGCACAGACACTAGGAGACGCAGAGGTGGTCGGCGATGTAGTGACAGGTATGATTTTAATTTCTTCATATAGAGCAATTGTTTTATTTGATTTAGGGGTGACTCATTCCTTCATAGCCTGGGAATTCATAAAGTTATGTGATATAGAAGCTCAACCACTATATATCAGTTTATTAGTGGCTACACCAACTAGGACCATAGTATTGCGTAGAAAGGTACTCAAAGATTGTCCGATTAGTATTTAGAGGAGGTCTTTTCCAGCTAACTTGATAGTTATAGACATGCATGGTTTTGAGATAATTCTGGGAATGGACTGGCTAGCTGCCCACTACGCTAGTATTGATTGCTATCAGAAAAAGGTAATATTCAGACCTCCAGGAGAGCATGAGTATAGATTTGTCGGGTCATGTGTGCGCACTCCACCACAGATATTATCAGTCATGCAGGCGAGGAGGTTGGTTGGGGAGGGATGTCAGGGGTAGCTGGTCTGCGTAAAAGAAGTGGCTGAAAGAGAATTAAAGTTGGAGGATATCCCAATAGTGAGATATTTTCCTGATGTGTTTTCGGAGGATTTACTAGGACTGTGTAAAGACCTGGAAAATAAAATAATAAAAGAAATGAAAAAGAAGGAAAAAAGGAATTTTAAAAAAGGAGAAAAATAGGGCTTTGTCGATGAACCCAGGGTCTTCATAGATGAATGTCCCTTAAATTTCGACGACAAGGACCTCGTGTCTCGTCGATGAGACATTACCAAGAGAGTTTGGGGAATTTTAGGAATTCAAGGTTCATCGATGAAATAGACCCCTCGTTGACGAAGTGTCTTCATGGGTTCGTCGATGAACCACTTGAATTCATCGTTGAACGTCAGGTTATAAAGGTTGGAAACCCTCATTTCAGCACACGATTTCTCTCTCTCTCTCTCTCTCTCTCTCTCTCTCTCTCTCTCTCTCTCTCTTTCTCTCACTTTCTCTCTCAAGAAGCACGGTTCCCTCTCCTTCTCTCTTCATTTTCGGCTTTATTAAAGCTCAGATTAACAATCGAGAACCGCCACGAGGTTCTTGGGAAGATTCTCTGCAACATAGGCAGAGTGAATTTTTAGTTTGGAATTTCGGGCATCATCCCAAAATCAAGGCAAGTAAGAGATTTTAGGGTATTATGGTTTGTTTGTAGTATTTGAAATCTAGAAGATGTTACACTAAAATTGTTGTGGGAAATTAGTTGACTATTTTGGTAAAAATGTGATTTTTAGGCTTTTGAGTTGGGAACATTGGGGAGCGGCAAATTTTGGGTGTTAGTGGACCTCTCATTAAGTCAGGTAAGGGAAATAAATTATAATAGTTGATTTTGTGAAATACTGGTTGTGTTATTATATGAAAATGAGAATATAATATTTTACTTGAAATTTATTATGATATAAATATTAGATGAAATTTGTGTGGCATATGATTTACGTTGAGAAATGTTTATATTGGGTTAAATGATTTACCCTGAAAATATGAATTGAAATTATGTGAATATGAGAAATGTGAATATTGCATCATTAATTCTGCAATATGAAAATGAGAAATGTGGATATGAGAAATATGATTTTGAGAAATGTGAAATGTAAATATTGCAATGTAAAATTTTGTAATATGAATACTGAATTATAACTATTGTAATGTGAAATTCCGAAATAGGAATACAGACATGTGATTGATGAGATGCCAACACCACATAATGATTGTTGGTATGTGGCAATGATAACCCTGATGGATGGATATGGAAAACCTAATGATGGGTTGTGTTATTGAGAGCACGATACCGTTGCTAGTGGTGTTAGTGCAACCACACGGACTCGAGGAGCATGTGGCGTGACAGTCGATTGAGTTATATAATAGAGTTGTTGTGCCCCCTAAATTCAGATTAGGGCTATTGACCGTCTAGTCGTACTACAGATACGAGATATATGATGTTATTTGACCTAATTAGGTCGACCAACTGCGGTTAGGTCGAGCCTTCGTGCCGCACAACCTCGGCCATGGGGGGAAGCATGGCGTAGCAGATATCCTCAGGGTAGCCATGAGTATAGACATGGATGTATTGGTTGTGGTGACACTTATAAGCTAGATATGGAAATGGAAATGGAAATGAAATGAAAATGGAGATGAAATAAGAATGGAAATGAGAATGAAAATGAGAAATGAAATAGTTTGAGTTAATAAATAATTAAAGTGAAGTAAAACGCACCGTCTGAGGGCTTACTGAGTAAAACGAATGCTTTGATAAGTATCAGTTGTAACTAAACACGAGTTAATCGGGTTAGGATGCAAACGATATCAGGACTGAGGAAAGCTACTTGTATAGCATGTCATATAAAAACCATGGCCCTTATGCTGGCATATCATATAAAACCACGACACTTATGCTGATATATCATATAAAACCATGGCCCTTACGCCGACATATCATATAAAACCATGACCCTTACGCCGACATATCATATAAAACCACAGCCCTTATGCCAACATATCATATAAAACTCATAGTTTGTAATCCCAGAACAATTTTAATATTTTCCTACAAAAAATTAATAGCATGCTTATTCCGAAAACATAATGTTCTTATATTACATAAAATCATAGAATTTCATACTCATGCCACACAAAAGTAAATTTTGTTCCATTCATAAAATTTACACAAAATTATAATCCCTACTGAACTGTGTTAAAATTATTTTCCTATTAACAGTAGCTGAATATTAAAAAATAATTTCATGAAAATTCTGACTTAGTTTATCCCTTTACCAAACTTAAGGAAAAGCCTACAAATTACTCCAAAATTACACCGTGTGGTCCCCAGCTTAACACCCTAAAATCGATATTTTACCAACAAAAGTTCAGTATTATCTTCCCTAACATACTCTCCTCGGTCCAGAAACACCAAAAACCTAACAAAACTGAAATTAACGAACTTACCCAAATTTTGGGGTGGTTCCCAAGTTGGCTTGACCTACGAATCACTCCAACATATGTGAAGGGAATCTTCCCAGGAGTGACCTGGCAGCTTCGAAACGTTAAATCGATGAAGAACCAGCCCAAAATTCTAAAGAGAAGGGGTGGAGCATGAAATATGGAGAGAGAGAGAGAGAGAAAGAGAGAGAGAGAGAGAGAGAGAGAGGAGGGTTGCATGCAAGATTTCACACTGAAAATCTGAGTTTGAACAATGTATACACCTGCCTTCGTCGACTAGACACATCACTTCATCGACGAAGTCAAGAGAGAGTTCGTCAATGAATACTTATTTTTCGTTGACGAATTTCAAATCCTACAATAGCTCTCTCGGTAATTTCTCGTCAACGAGACACGTGGTGTGCGACAAATTTAATAGTGAGTTTGTTGACGAAACTAGAGGGTTCGTCAATGAATCATGCAATTTCTTTTTCCTCCCATCTTGTATTATTTTAAATACTATAATTCTTTGGGTCTCTACACCCTGGGTAGACAGGGTGAGTATTTTGTTCTAGGGAGGTTTGTTTCCCCTAGAGGTTTACGTAATAGACCTTTATATGTGGTTGGTTGATACTCTAGTCTGTGTATTCGTTGTGGTATGTATGTATATATATATATGAAATGACTTCCACTGTTAGGATTGTGTATGAGTATGATTGTATGCCCAGTACCCACTTTCGGGTCGGGTTATGTACTATGGTATCAGTGGTTGATGTGGCCGATGTGTGGTGATACGTGTTGATTACAAAAAAAAATGGTATAAAAATCGGGGCGTCAAAATTTGGTATCAGAGCCTAGGTTTGCTAGGTTCTACAGACTTTAGTAAATAGTAGAATACAATACTAGAGTATTTAAATAGATATTGATGAGATATGAGTCAGTTATTGTTAGAGGATGAGATTAGAAATTAGGGTTCTGTCTTGCGACCTAGAAGCAAGAGTTTTGTGGTTGTTTCTGTATTTTTCCTAGGGCGACGACTTCTGGAAAACTATAGATACTATCGTTGGATCGTGTTTCTGTGTGGTAGGATTGAATCTAAAATGGGGATTAAGAGTGGTAAGGGGGAAATGTCTGTAGTCGAATCTTTTGTGGATTTGAGTATGCTGGGTATGTTAGCGAGTTATGATAATAGAGTTCTAAAATGGTTTTATATCCTTTGTGGGATGGATCCAAGGAGTAGTAGTGCACAGGCTGGATGGGATGATGTAAGGCCTTCCTGTACGGGTGGAGGACACCCTGATGTTGTACTACGTAGCGTTACCCAGTAGTTGATGTCAGAGATGGTTAGGATTTCAGAAGGGTGGAGCTGCACAATTGAGTAGTTCACATGGATGAGACGTCCATCATTTTTTGGAGGAGTTGACCCATTTATAGCTGAGAACTGCATCCAGAACATAGAGGACATGTTGGTAGTTTTACCATGTACATATAAGCAGAAAGTTTTATTTGCAACATTTTAACTGACTAGGGAGGCAAAGCGCTAGTGAAGATCAGCGAAATTGTTTGAGGAATAGAGACCAGACCTTGTAACAGGAGCCACTTCACGGAGATTTTCTTTGAGAGGTACTTTCCCACTACTGTCAGGAGTCCGAAGGTGGCGGAGTTTCTGCATTTGATGTAGGGACCGTTGATAGTACAACAGTATGAGGTGAGATTTATTGAGCTATCTTGGTTTGCTCTGTATTTGGTACCTGATGAGGAGAGGAAGGCGAGGAAGTTTAAGGAGGTTCTGATATAAAGTCTATTCAAGTAGGTCATAGGCTTTCGGGCTCAGACATTTGCAAAGGTAGTAGACAGAGCTGCAGTGATTAAGGGTGGTCTTCATAGAGGCACCGCAGCACAGAGTCAGAGAAAGAGGCCCGCACCTTCAGATGTTCAGGTAGGGTCGAGTCGAGGGCCTTGGAGGAGGCAAGACAATAGGGGTGGACAAAGAGAGGTTGTGAGAGATCGGGCTATACAGGGTGGTCAGATGCCCACTCCTTGTCTTATATGCTACAATAGACACTCAGGAGAGTGTCGGGTTAGGGAGGTGATATGTTATTGGTGTTATCAGCCTGGGCATATGCCGTGGGACTGCCATGCACCGCCAATTTCTGCACCAGCTTATAGACCATTCCGAGGAGGTCATCAAGGACCTTGAGGTGGACAACAGAGGAATATTGCCCCAACACAAGTCTACCCATTGACACCGGAGGATGCACAGGCAGTGGGAGAGGTGGTGATAGGTATAGTTTAAATTCTGTCATTTACAACTACTGCTTTATTCTATTCAGGGGCGACTCATTCTTTTATCGCCCGAAAGTTTGTTAAATTTTATGGGTTAGAAACACAGAAGTTGGGTGTCAGTTTGTTAGTGGATATGTTAACAGGGGCTGTGGGGATAGGTGATAGAGTACTTAGTAGCTATTCGATATGCATGTAGGGGAGGATTTTACTAGAGGATCTGGTGGTGTTGGACATACACAGATTTGAGGTGATATTGGGTATGGACTGGCTATCTTCTTACTAAGCTAGTAGAGATTGTCATTAGAGGGAGGTAGTAATCAAACCTCCGGGGGACAAGAGTACAGGTTTGTGGGGTCTTGTGTGCGTACCCCACCACAGTTATTATCCGCCATTCAGGCGAGGAAGTTGCTGCTTGATGGTTGTCATGGTTTTGTGGCTCATGTAAAGCAGATATCAGAAAGAAAGTTGAGATTAGAGGACATCCTAGTACTGTGGGATTTTCCTGATGTTTTTTGTGAGGATTTGCTGGGGCTACCTCCTGATTGTGAGGTAGAGTTTTCTATTGATCTAGTACCATGGACAATGCTTATTTTGAAAGCGCCGTACAGAATGGCACCAGTAGAATTAAAGGATTTGAAGGACCAGTTGTAGGAATTGTTATAAAGTGGATTTATTCAGCCTAGCGTGTCGCCCTTGGGAGCGCTGGTATTATTTGGAAAAAATAAAGATAGGTCGATGAGAATGTGCATCGATTACTAAGAAATTAACAAAGTACCATCAAGAAAAAATATCCGCTTCCTCACATCGATGATTTGTTTGATCAGCTATAGGGGACACAAGTTTTCTTGAAGATAGATTTACGGTCTGGGTATCATTTGGTAAAGGTCAAAGCAGAGGATGTTTCAAAGATAGCATTCAAGACTCGGTATAGTCATTACAAATTCTTGGTTATGCCGTTTGGATTGACAAATGCTCCAACAATGTTTATGGATTTGATGAACTAGGTATTCCACTAGTATTTAGATTAGTTTGTGGTAGTGTTTATCGATGATATACTGGCGTATTCAAAGAGCCCAGAGGAGCATAAAGAACATCTGAGGTTAGTACTTCAGGTACTGAGGGAAAGAAAACTAATTGCAAAATTCAAGAAGTGCGAGTTCTAGCTAGAGCAGGTTACCTTCCTTGAACATGTGATATGCACAGATGGTGTATCAGTGGAGCCAAGTAAGATTGAGGCGGTAGTAAATTGGGTGCAACTAAAGAATGTGCAGGAAATTAGAAGTTTCCTAGGACTGGCTGGATACTATCGCAGGTTTGTTGATGGTATTTTTGAATTGTCGGGTCTATTGACTAGATTGACCAGGAAAGGGGTGAAATTTGAGTGGTCTAATGAATGTGAGCAGAGCTTGCAGGAGTTGAAGTAGCGGCTCATCACTACACCGGTGTTGATGATTCCTTCAAGTGAAGAGGGCTTCATGATTTACAGTGATACATAGCATAAAGGGCTCGGTTGTATTCTTATGCAGTACGAGAGAGTGATAGCATATGCCTCATGATAGTTGAAAGAAATGAGAAGAACTACCCTACCCATGATCTGGAGCTAGCAGCGGTGGTATATGCACTAAAGATTTGGAGGAATTATCTCTATGGGGGTAGGTGTGAAATTTTTACTAATCATAAAAGCTTGAAATACTTTTTCACACAGAAAGAATTGAATATGAGGCAAAGGAGGTGGTTGGAGCTCATAAAAGATTACGACTGTACCATCAGTTTTCACCCGAGAAAGGCTAATGTCGTGGTTGATGCCTTGAGCCAAAAATCAGTGGGTGCATTAGTGTCTTTAGTGGTGATATAGCATCCAGTTTAGATGGATCTAGAGATACTGGGGATATAACTCATAGAGGGTGATCATAAGATATTTATAACCAATCTGGTGTTGCAAACGACTCTATAGAAAAGAATTAAAGTAGCACAGAAGGGTGATGCAAAACTTGTAGAGCTTATAGGAAAAGTACAAGATGCTCTGGATGAGGATTTCAATATCTCAGATGATGGGGCCTTAAGGTTCTGTACCAGGTTAGGTGTACCTGCCGATTCTAAGATTAAGAAAGCGATTCTAGAAGAAGTGAACCGATCCTTGTATATGGTATGTCCTGGTAGCACTAAAATGCATAGGGGTCTTCAGGAATCTTTTTGGTGGAGCGGAATGAAAAGAGAGATTGCTGAGTTTGTAGCACAATGTTTGAGATGCCAGCAGGTGAAAGCTGAGCATCAAAGACCAGCGGGGTCATTCCATCCACAATATATTCCTGAGTGAAAGTGGGAGCATATAGCGATGGATTTTGTCATAGGATTGCCACTAGCGTTACATGGACAGGAAACCATCTGAGTAGTTGTGGATCGACTTATGACTACCCATTTTCTCCCTAATAGAGTGAACTACTCCTAAAACAGATTGGCAGAATTATATATTCAGGAGATACTAAGAATGCATGGCTTGCCACTGTCCATGGTTTCAAACTGAGACCCACAGTTTACATCCCGTTTTTGGAGGAGTTTACAAGAGGCCATGTGTTCTTAGTTGTTGTTTAGCATAACATTTCATCCTCAGTCAGATGGGCTGATAGAGAGAATGATATAGATATTGGAGGATATGCTATGTGCATGTGTGCTGGACTTTGGAGGCAGTTGGTTATGGTTTATACCACAAGTTGAGTTTGCGTATAATAACAGCTATCAAGCTAGCATTGGGATGATACCATTTGAGGCATTGTATGATAGAAAATGTTGATCCCCATTGTACTGGGATGAGATTGGGGGAGAGATAGATATTGGGGCCAGAGCTGATATAGTAGACTCGAGATAAAGTCCGACTCATCAGAGATAGGATCAAAGCAGCACAAAGTTGGTAGAAGAGTTATACAGATACTTGTTGACGAGGGTTAGATTTTGACATTGGAGATCACGTATTTTTTAGGGTGGCATCATTTAAAAGAGTTAATATATTTGGCAAAACGGGCAAATTGAGCTCTAGGTATATTGGACCATTCTAGATTCTTAAAAGAGTGGGTCCAGTTGCCTAAAGGTTGGCTTTACCGCCAGTTTTGACTAAAATTCATGACGTATTTCACGTTTCTATGTTAAGGAAATATATCCCAGATCCCTCCCATATGATTAGATACGAGGCATTGGAGCTTAGTAATTCTTGGTTATGCCATTTGGATTAACAAATGTTCCTACAATGTTTATGGATTTAATGAACCAGGTATTGCACTAGTATTTAAATCAGTTTGTGGTTGTATTTATCAATGACATACTGGTGTATTCAAAGAGCCTAGAGGAGCACAATGAACATTTGAGATTAGTACTTTAGGTACTGAGGGGAAGGAAACTGCTTGCGAAATTCAAGAAGTGCGAGTTCTGCATAGAGTAGGTTACCTTCCTCGGAGATGTGATATCCAGGAATGGTATATCAGTGGATCCAAGTAAGATGGAGGTGGTAGTAGATTGGGTGCAACCGAAGAATGTGTAGGAAATCAGAAGTTTTTTGGGATTAACTAGATACTACAGCAGGTTTATTGATGGTTTTTCTAAATTGCGGGATCCATTGACTAGGTTGACCAAGAAAGGGGTGAAGTTTAAGTGGTCTGATGAGTGTGAGTAGAGCTTCCAAGAGTTGAAGTAGTGGCTCATCACTGCACTGATGTTGATGATTCCTTCAGGTGAAGAGAGTTTCGTAATTTACAGTGATGCATTGTATAAAGGGCTCAGTTGTGTTCTGATGCAGTAGGGGAGAGTGAGCATATGCCTCACGATAGTTGAAAGAATATGAGAAGAATTACCCTAGAGCTAGCAACTGTGGTATACGCACTAAAGATTTGGAGGCATTATCTCTATTAGGGTAAGTGTGAAATTTTTACTAATCATAAAAGCTTGAAATACATTTTCACACGGAAAGAATTGAATATGAGGTAGAGGAGGTGGTTGGAGCTGATAAAAGATTACAACTACACCATTAGTTACCACTCGGGAAAGGCTAATATGGTAGCTAATGCCTTGAGCTAGAAATCATTAGGTGCGTTAGTGTCTTTAGTGACAATACAACATCTAGTTCAGATGGATTTGGAGAGACTAGGGATATAACTTGTAGAGGGTGATCATTAGGTATTTATAGCCAATATGGTGTTGCAATCGACTCTATAGGAAAGAATTAAAGCGACACAGAGGGGTGATGCAGAACTAGTAGAGCTTATAGGAAAAGTAGAGGATGATCTGGATGAGGAATTCAAAATCTCAAATGATGGGAACTTGAGGTTTCGTACCAAGTTATATGTACCTGCCGATCCTGAGATTAAGAAAGTGATTCTGGAATAAGCGCACTGATCCTTGTATGCGGTACATCCTAGTAGCACTAACATGTACACGGATCTTCGGGAATCTTATTGGTGGAGTGGAATGAAAAGAGAGATTGTTGAGTTCGTAGTATAGTGTTTCACATGCCAACAAGTGAAAGCTGAGTATCAGAGACCGGTGGGGTCATTGCAGCCTGCGTATATTTTGAGTGGAAGTGGGAGCATATAGCGTTGGATTTTGTCACAAGATTGCCACTAGTGTTACATGGACAGGACGCCATCTAGGTAGTTGTGCATCGACTTACGAAGATTGCCCATTTTCTATCTATCAAAGTGAACTACTCCTTAAACAGATTAACAGAATTATACATTTAGGAGATAGTGAGAATGCATGGTGTTAGCTTTACCGTGATCACAAGGGGGGGTTGAATTGGTATTTTTAAAATTTAAGCCCTAGGTTAATCTCCTAACACCAATATATTCACAACCCTATGGACGATCTAGTGCAAGTAATGTAAATGTTTACCAAAAAGTAAATAAATCAATTTAATCAATCACACATGCACTAGAAAGCAGTAAAGTAAGAGTGACACGCAAGAATATTATCGAGGTTCAGCCAATTGCCTATGTCCCTGCCTTGGCTAACAAGCACAAGGATTACCACTATAACTTGCTCACTTAAACGGGTGAAGCGGCACCTATACAAACCAGGTCAATTAGCATAGGGCTGACCTCAACCTTTACAACAATCCTTATCAGGCCAGATTACCGCCCCCTCAAGCCACGCCTGGAATCACTCAGATTTTACAATCAAATGGTACGGATAAAAGTGCTTTCAAGTAAAGCAGATATGTACCCAAATGCGTTCAATCACATACACAACAATTGATTTAATATGTAAGCTCAGTGTGGTCCAATAGTTTAACTCTCAAATGTATTTTCTATCAATGTAATAAGTGCAAGATAATATCAACAAACAATCTTTGTATCTCAAGATTTTCAATCAACAGATTCATATAAAGATGTCAAGCAAGTTTCAAATGTGTTACTCAACAGGATTTCTCAATCACAAATATAGCGTATAGCGTATATGCTTGGTTTGCAAAAGATATATATTCTTTGTATTTAGCAAATAATATGTACTTGAATAAATATTGTAACAAAGATTAATATCACAAACAAAAATATCTTTTCACAAATATATCAATGTAAACCTCACAAGATATTTGAGTAAGTTTGAAAGCGATTTTGCAACCCAAAACAAAATACAAGCTTCCTAAGATATTGCAATACGAGTACAACACTCATAAACTTAGACAGTCATCTTAAGATAGGCTTATGAGCAAAGCCCCCTAAGAACACTTAGGTTTAGCTCTCAATGAAAATCAATTCAATCACAAGCAATGAGAGAGCGAGCAAACCTAATTACAAAAACACTCAAGACATTTACAGAGGACTTAGGAGCTTGAGAAGGTAAGTTTGAGTGATTTTGAGAAAGAGTATGAGTAGTAGAAAGTAGTTTGCTTAAGAGAAAATTTTGGATTTTGTTTTCTAATCAGATTACTAATTTTCACAAATGAATGGGTATTTATAGACACCCCATGAAATATAACTGTTGGGGATATAGCCGGGATTGTTAGAAAAGATTAATGATGCTTTAAATACTTTAACCCTGATAAAAATAAGTTAACCACGGTAAAAATGCAAGGCAACCCGAGAAACTCGGTTGACCAGAACCATTTCAGTCTATCGAAGTTCTTGAGGCTCGATCGACCGGGCCAAAAATGAACTTCAGGTTCGGTCGACAAGACAAGTATGTCCGAAGGGCGATTTTCCATTTTTCGAGGTTCAGTCGACCGGGAAGATTTGAACTAGATGGTTCAGTCAACCATACTGTTGGGACAACTCCCGACGACCCTAGGTCAATCAGAGCATTGGAGTACATTTTTCTCTCGGTCGACCAAGAAGTCCAAATGTTGACTTCACAAGGGTTTGATCGACCAGGGCCATTTGAACTACAAAAGTTCGATCGACCGAGCTGTGGTCAACTGGTTGACCTAGACTGGGTTCGATCGACCGGAGCAGAATGAACTGCCAAGGTCAGTCGACCGAAAGTGCACAAAGTGGGCATTTCGATCCTGATTCAATACACTTTCACCCTATTCAAGTTCCTAATACATGCAAGTGGAATGGTGAGTGTCTTAGGATCATTTTTAGGTCTTTTTGAAGACACCGAAAAAATCCAATGTCGGTAGATCGAAAGGTAACCCCTAAGGTCTTTCTAAGGTCATTTTTAGTTATTCTTGGTTTGAGCTTACGTATTAGACTAGGCATGTGATGTGTGTGTACTTATTACAAACCAAAGACCCTAATTTACTATTATAGACCAATTATGCAGGAGAAACATATATTACAATCATAAATATAAATTGGTCTTCAAGCTTCATTTTCTTTACGTGCATCTTGATCTTGACGATTGAGGTTCCTGCACATAATCTCATATACCCGTTATAGATATTATGAGTATTTGTCATAATCAAAATCTGGCGTGACCTATAAGGTCAACATTCTCCCCCTTTTTGATGATGACAAATACGATCAACAAAAATATGGGTTTAAGCCTAAGAAGGCTCCCCCTATCAATATGCATCCACTATATTTTAGTCAACTTACTTTACCCAATATTTTTGCCCCTTTTCATTTCCCCCTTTTGGCAACAGAAAAAAGGACCATTTAAGTTAAGACTCTAGGCAATGGGTAAGAACTACATTCATACATGATGAATTTTGGAAAGATTTTTAAAAAATTTTGGCAGAGTGCCGTTTATAAATTGGACTTTCCAAAGTAAATCCTGTATAAGTGTAACCTGTTTGAGTTTAAATATTTCCTAACAGTTTATCTACAACTACTCAAACAGTTCGGTATGGTCCAACAAGCAAATAAAATTTCAACATGATCATGAAGTGGACAAGAGTGTTGTCCATTACAAGTAATGATCAATATTCAATGCATTCAATATTATCATGCTGTAGATATAAAACATGTGCACACTATCAATAATCAACTTTCCCAAAGTCTAAAGCAAGAAGACAAGTCAACAATAATATTAGTTGCTAAGACTTAGAAAATTCTCATTTTGGAGCTCCCCCTAAATTTATGCAAGTTATGAAACATTTAAGTCTAAGAAGCTTCTCTACTATGCATTAAGCATAATTCATGTCTAATTTGTATGAACCTATCCTCGGGTAGTGGTTTAGTGAATATGTCGGCCCATTGTTCATTGGTGTATACAAACTTAAGTGCAACATCTCCTTTTTGTACATGATCATGAAGAAAATGATGTCTAATCTCAATGTGTTTAGTTCGTCAATGTGAAATAAGATTTTTTTTGAGATGTTGATTCACTAGTGTTATCAAATTTAATTGGTATTGTATCATAGTGCAATCCATAATCCATAAGTTGTTGTTTCATATAAAGATTTTGGGCACAACAACTTCCAACTGCAATATATTCAGCTTCGGCTGTGGATAAGGCAACTGAGTTTTGTTTTTTGGAGAACCAAGAAACAAGAGATTGTCCTAAGTAATGACAAGTGCCGCTAGTGCTTTTTCTATCAACCTTACTACTGGCAAATTCAGCATCAATGTAACTCACAATCTCAAAGGTAGTATGCTTAGGGTACCACAAGCCTAACTTTATAGTCCCAACTAGATACCTAAGGATTCGTTTGACAACTTTTAAGTGAGATTTCTTAGGGGCTGCCTGAAACCTAGCACACATACACACACTAAACATAATATCAGGCCTACGAGTAGTGAGATATTGGAGACTCCCAATCATGCCACGATACAATTTTACGTCAACAGGGATTCCTTGCTCACCTTTATTAAGCTTAATGGAAGAGTTCATAGGTGTACCAAGAATTTTGCAATCTTTCATATGAAATTTCTTTGGCAAGTCCCTGATATATTTAGATTAGCATATTAAAGTTCCATAATTAGCTTGTTTGATTTGCAGCCCTAAGAAGAAACTAATCTCACTCATCATACTCATTTCAAATTCACTTTACATGCATTTGACAAACTCATTACACAACTCATCATTAGTTGCTCCAAAAATGATATCGTCCACATAAATTTGATCAAGGAGCGTATCATCATTTTTGGATTTGATGAAGAGTGTAGTATCAATCTTGCCACGGGTAAACCATTTTCTAGTAGAAAACCACCAAGTCTCTAATACCAAGCTCTAGGAGCTTGTTTCAATCCAAATAAGGCTTTACACAACCAGTAAACATGATCGGGATATTTATGATTTTCAAAACCGAGTGGTTGTTCTACGTATACCTCTTCATTAATGAAACCATTTAGAAAATTGCTTTTAACATCCATTTGAAACAATTTAAAATTTCTAAAAGTGGCGAAGGCAAGTAGCATACAAATGGATTCTAACCTAGTAACAGGAGCATATGTTTCATCAAACTCAATCCCTTCCTGTTGGTTATACCCTTGGGCAACTAGTCTAACTTTATTTCTAGATACTAACCCATTCTCATCTTTCTTATTTCTATATACCCATTTAGTTCCAATAATGGTGTGCTCATTAGGCCTAGGAACTAAAGTCCACACTTTTCTTCTTTCAAATTGGTTAAGTTCTTCTTGCATGGGCATCACCCAAGACTCATCCTCTATGGCTTCTTTAATATTTTTATGTTCTTCTTGGGATAAGAAAGTGGAGTGATTCACTATATTTCTTAAGAAGGATCTTGTGGCTACTCCACGGGATGATTCACCTATGATTTGATCTATAGGATGACTTCTAATGAATTTCCAATCTCTAAGCAACTCCGGATGTTCATTATCTTCAAATGATTTTTCATTTTCTTCTGGGTTTTCACCTGCATTATTTTCAATAGATAGTTTGTCTAAACATTTTCTAATATCAATATCATCTTCATCATCTTTCTTAGAAAATAGATTTGCTTCATCAAACACAACATGAATAGATTCAATCACAGACAATGTTCTTTTGTTGAAAACCCTATATGCTTTGCTATATTATGCATATCCTAGGAAAATACCTTCATTAGATTTAGAGTCAAATTTTCCTGGATGCTCATTATCTCTAAGCACAAAGCATTACAACCAAACACATGAAAGTAGGAAATATTAGGCTTATGGTTGGTCCACAATTCATAAGGGGTTTTATTAATCGAAGGTCTAATCAACACCCTATTCGTAACATAGCATGCAGTATTAATAATCAAATAATGCAAATGAGTCTATTATTGATAGAATTTTCACTTAGCATATGCAAAAGTAAATTTTGAGATGAAGTTCACAATTCATTTGAACTTCACTCATCCTTTCAAAAATGTTTTTAACATTCAACACACTATAATCATTTTCACAAATATGGTATATGGCTTTGATTATTTTGCATTGGAATTTAACAAATTTTTGGCAGTATGCCGTCTATAAATAGAACATTTCCCAAACCTACAAGTCACAAACTTTACTAGCTAACAATATTTAAGCATATTTCTTACGTGATCAATTTCCCCAAGTATACCCATTCATGAATCTCTTTATCAAGCTCATGTGTATTAGACTTATAACTATGAGGTATAGATGCTGAATTTACTATGCACAAGAATAAAACAATTATATACTAGGATTGGATAGATTACATAAAAAAAAAATCATTTTCATGATGAAAATAACTTTAAAATTGTAACCTACCATCCTCTTAACCACTTGGCGTTGCACCATTAACTACCAGGCCACTAACCCCAACATTAATACAAGGTTTTAAGTTGGAAAAAAATCAACTGAAATTTCGACAGCATGCCTTCTGTAAATTGGATGTTTTCCCATTAAAATTGTACCTAATAGGGTCAAATAAGCAATTTATGATTCAGTTCAAGGCACACGAGAACCTATATCCACTACTAGCATGCAATTCACATCCACTACATATGCCATGTAGGAGGCATTCTAGACTACGCATGCAATCAAGTAACACAATTAAACAAGAAATAGAACATATAAATTTTATGGAAATTGAATCAATTTAATTGTCATGTTTTAATTCTAAATCCAACTCACTCGATGTTTGACTTTAAGTTTTTGGAATTCAAACTATATTCTTAGAAATGTAGTTCTTGGAAATCAGGTGTCTTCTAGAATTTCGATTATCAATAGAATGTGTTTGTTGGACAATTACTCAGGGTAGCTATTGTTTGAATAATGAGCTTGGTGATAGATATGGTTGTCATTGATCAATTTGAAGTGGAATCGAGATACGTACATACATTATCAAACCATATACTGTTCTCTCACTCAAGAGATTTACTTTTTATTGTATTTATTATTCAATTATTCTCATTGTAACATCTTGCAAATAGGTTGACACTAAATCACATATCTATAGTTTCAGTAATTTTGAATAAGAATAACTTTGAGTGAGTTAGAAAAGATCCTCTGGACTAAAATTTTTTATACTTCCGTAAATGGGGAGTTTTCTTGCGAGGCTAGGGATCTTGAGTGCAGTTGCACTATTTTTGGGTTGCGAGCCAAGAGAAAGATATGTTGAAAAGAATGGTAATCCTAGTTGAGGGGTCTCAGTGTAATAGTTGATTGATTATAGTGAAAATTCTCAAGTTGAGTTTCTTGGAAAGTGGATGTATTTACCTAAAAAAAATCATTATCATGATGTAAATGGCTCTAAAATTGTAACCTACATCCTCTTAACCACTTGGTAGTGAAACTACCAGGTCACTAACCCCAATAATTATACAAGGTTTTAAGTGGGAAAAAAATCTACCGAAATTACGACAGCATGCCTTCTGTAAATTGGACATTTTCCCATTAAAATTGCATCTGATAGGGTCAAATAAGTAGTTTATGATTCAGTTCAAGGCACACGAAAACTTATATCCACTACTAGCATGCAATTCACATCCACTGCATCTGCCATGCAGGAGGCATTTTAGACTACGCATGCAATCAGGTAGCACAATTAAACAAGCAACAAAACATATAACTTTTATGGAAATTGAATTAATTTAATTGTTATGTTTAAATTCTAAATCCAACTCACTCGATGTTAGATTTTAAGTTTTTGGAATTTAAACTAAATTCTTAGAAATGCAGTTCTTGGAAATCAGGTGTCTTCTGGCATTTTGATTATCAATAGAATGTTTTTGTTAGACAATTACTCAGGGCAGCTATTGTTTGAATAATGAGCTAGTTGATACTATATATGGTTGTCATTGATCAATTTGAAGTGGAATCAAGATACGTACATACATTATCAAAGCATATACTATGCTCTTACTTAAGAGATTTACTTTCTATTGTATTTCTTATTCAATTATTCTTATTGTAACATCTTGCAAATAGGTTAAGACTAAATCACATATCTCTAGTTTCAGTAATTTTGAATAAGATAAACTTTGAGTGAGTTAGAAAAGATCTTTTGGACTAAAATTTTCTATACTTCTGTAAACGGGTAGTTTTCTTGCAAGGCTAGGGATCTTGAGTGCAATTGCACTATTTTTGGCTTGCGAGCCAAGAGAAAGTTGTGTTAAAGAGGATGGTAGTCCTAGTTGAGGAGTATCAGTGTAATAGTTGATTGATTATAGTAAAAATTCTCAAGTTGAGTTGCTTGGAAAGTGGATGTATTTACCTTAAAAAAAACATTATCATAATGTAAATGACTCTAAAATTAAAACATGCCATCCTTGTAAACACTTGGCAGTGAACCATTAACTACCAGGCCACTAACCCCAACAATGATACAAGGTTTTACGTGGGAAAAAAATTTACCAAAATTTCGGCAGCATGCTGTCTGTAAATTGGATGTTTTCCCATTACAATTATACCTATTAGTGTCAAATAAGCAATTTATGATTCAATTCAAGGCACACAAGAACTTATATCTACTACCAGCATGCAATTTACATCCACTGCATCCGCCAAGCAAGAGGCATTCTAGACTACACATGCAATCAGGTAGCACAATTAAATAAGCAACAGAACATATAAATTTTATGAAAATTGAATCAATTTAATTGTTATGTTTAAATTCTAAATCCAACTCACTCGATGTTTGAATTTTAGTTTTTGGAATTCAAACTAGATTCTTAGAAATGCAGTTCTTGGAAATTAGGTGCCTTTTGGCATTTCAATTATCAATAGAATGTGTCTGTTAGACAATTACTTAGGGCAACTATTGTTTGAATAATGAACTTGGTGATACTATATATGGTTTTCATTGATAAATTTGAAGTGGAATCGGGATATGTACATACATTATCAAAGCATATACTATCCTCTTACTCAAGAGATTAACTTTCTATTGTATTTCTTATTCAATTATTCTTATTGTAACATCTTGCAAATAGGTTGAGACTAAATCACATATTTCTAGTTTCAGTAATTCTTTACAAGAACAACTTTGAGTGAGTTAGAAAAAATCCTTTGGACTAAAATTTTCTATACTTCTATAAATGGGGAGTTTTCTTGCAAGGCTAGGGATCTTGAGTGCAGTTACACTATTTTTGGCTTGCGAACCAAGAGAAAGTTGTGTTGAAAAGGATTGTAGTCCTAGTTGAGGAGTCTCAATGTAATAATTGATTGATTATAGTGAAAATTCTCAAGTTGAGTTGCTTGGAAAGTGGATGTATGGTAGGTTTGGTCATCAAACTATTATAAATTTGGCATCTCTCTAGCTTATGGCATTTATTTAACTTAATTTGCATGCACTTTGTGATTATTTTTAAATTGCATCACTATTATTTACTACAGTCAAACTAATTATCAATTTGGCTTGAAAAAAGATATAGGAGTCAAGTTTAAAACCACTTAATTCACCTTCCTTTTTTGGGTGCCTATTGGGACCAACATTTGATATCAAAGCATGATTATTGTACTTATTTTATTGTACACTAGAGTATATCAAAGGTATCCATGGCAAGCCACGATTGTGCTAAACTGTAGTCCACCAGCTCGCCTTACTCATTTGAAGGAACAAATTACACTTACTAGAAAGCTAGAAAAAAAAACTTGTATTCAATCTCTTAATGTTAGTATATGAAACAATATTTTGATAGGTCTAACAATTCTAAGAAAGATGATACATGGTAAGTCAGTTCCAAAAACTGAAGAAGAATATACTAATGGTGATGATAGACATATTTAATTAACCAATTTTGTAAATGTTTTATTTTGTGTTTTAACTTCTATTGAATATAATAAAGTCTCATGTTGTTATCTAGTTAAGAAAATATGAGATAACTTGAAGTAATGCACTAAGGAACCAATCAAGTCAAAGAATCTAAAGTAAATTTACTAACAAGTGAATATGAGATGTTTTAATTGAACAAAAATGATTCAATTACCAAAATGTACAATCAATTCGAAGGAGTATCACTAATTGTATGAAAGGACTCGACAAGATCTTTCCTATTAGTGAGATGGTAAAGAAAATTTTAAGATCTCTACCAAAGAAATGTGGAGCCAAGATTGTTGCAATTATAGAAGCAAAAATATAAAATATTTTATCAATTAATCAGCTTATCGGATCACTTATTACACATGAGATGGTAATAAATGTCACTGACTCTTCAACTATGCATGTTAAGAAGATAAACGCAACACTTAAAGCATAAGAATTAACTAAAAAAAGATAGCCCAAAGGAAGAAAAGGATGATGAACTTATTGCAAATGTAGCTCTTTTTTTTTTTATTATTATTGAAGAAAAATGATTTTAAAGTAAAAATAATTTGGAAAAAACTTTATAAAAATATTATTTGAAAAAGAAAGAATAAATTACTTGTTCTAAGTGTAAGAAATAAAGATACTACCAAAATAATTGTCCTCTTTAAAATAAAAGAAAAGGATTTTGAAAATCAAGAATTAAAATGAAATTGAAAACTTCGGAATTTGAGAAAATTAAGCTTGAAATTGAAAATAAATGATTTTGAAAAAGAAGGATATGTAAGAAAAGAATTTGATTCTCAAATGTCTGAGCTTGAAAATGAAAAAGAAACATTGAAGAAAACAAAAATTTTGGATCATGGAATAATGACTTATATAATCATATAATTGATGTAAATGAGGCTTTTGAAAAGTTTTCAATCAAATAAGATAGATTAAAAAAAATTTTGGTAAATCAGAAACCTTGTTTTAATGAAAAAGGACTTGGTTATGAATCTTCTTTGAGTAGAAATAAAAGTTTGGAGTAAAATCTATCAAAATTACTCCAATTGTTATTCACTGTACTATTGATAATGAATTTGGACATCTTGAAAAGGACAATTAGAAAAAAACAAATAAGAATAATTTCAAAAATGAAAACAAAAATGTTAGCTTTACCATGATCCAAAAATGGGCTGAATTGGTTTTTTAAAATTTAAGCCCTAGGTCAATCTCCTAACACCAGTATATTCACAACCCTATGGTCAATCTAGTGCAAGTAATGCAAATGTATACCGGAAAGTAAATAAAGCAATTTAATCAAACGCACATGCACCAGAAAGAAGTAAAGTAAGGGTGACACACAGAAATATTATCAAGGTTCGGCCAAGTGCCTAGGTACCCGCCTTAGCTAACAAGAACAAGGATTATCACTATAACTTGCTCACTTAAATGAGTGGAGTGGCACCTAAACAAATTAGGTAAATTTTCACAGGGCTGACCTTAACCTTTACAACCAATCCTTACCGGGCTGGATTACCACCCCTTTAGTCCACGCCTAGAAACACTCAGATTTTACAATCCGATGGTACTGAAAAAGTGCTTTCACGTAAAGCAAAAATGTACCCAAATACGCACATTCACATACACATCAATAGCATGGATATAGTGTAAGCTCAGTGATGCAAGTTTTGTTCAATCAATACTCAACACAGTATAATCAGTATGATGCTCAAGAGTATGCAAAACAAGCAATATCTTGGAATAAAAACAAAGTATTTCAATAGCCCATCAATATTCCAAGTATATGAATCAGATAATCAAACTAGTTAAAAAATAGTTTTCCTCAATGAAAGATGCACAACACTAGTTTGAAAATAGTTGCTTGTTTGAGAAATCTTTGCACACTAAAAATCAAACAATTGGATACTTGCAACAAATATGCAAATATCCTAAACTTACTTGGTTTATCCCCACACAAGATTTATAATGAGCAAATCTGTGGGATAAACCTAAGCTAAAACTCCCAAAAAGAAATATAGCTATCAATCACTCAAATGGGAGTTTCTATCAAGCTATAGTAATCTTAAGTACTCTAAAAATGTTCACACAATCTCAGAGGATATCAAACGAACATGGATTTGACAGTATTCGGCCAAAAGATGTATTTTTAAAAGAGAGGATACTTTGGCTAACCTGTTTGCTAATCTTCCCCTTATCTTGCAAATGAACTCATATTTATAGCCAGGGGTAAAAATATAACTGTTTGGGATAAAATGGGAATAATTTAAGAAGTCTCAAATGATTAAAATCCAATTAGCCCGAGTTAACCTTGTTTTACCGCGGTTAAAATAATTTTAACCAACTAGGGTTCGAGTGGCTGAACCTAAGTTTGGTTGCCCGACAAGACACATACTAAAAAGGTCTTTAAGATAGTTCGGTCGCCTTTGTAGAGCTTTGGCAGCCCAAATCAAAGTCAGTAGCATGTGTTCGTGACTTCAGGTGCCCAGTACAATGTTCGGTGGCCTGAACTCCTGTGTTTGTTCACCCGGGGTTCTTTTTTAACTAAAAACATCAATCGCCCAAGTTGGTGAACAGTCCCTTTCAATGGGTTTGGGCACTCGTAGACGATATGTGTATTTAAGGGTCAGTCACCCGAGAGCCTGGTCAACATTTTAACTTGCCAAAATTCAGGCGCCCAAGGAGTTTTGCACCCCAAGGGTTCAGTCACCTAAGCTTTCTCAAGTTGCTTAGATTTGTTCAATTAAAGCACAGTTTCAACACACCTATATATATTATATGCTATGTGTGTGAAAGTTGGAGTCTAGGGTCTTGCTATGGTCTAACTGAGCGTACGATATATTGTGTATGCATTATGTGCAGGTAAGAAACATATAAATCACAGCCTAGGTTACTATTACAGACCCATATTACAGACATTAAATTTACAATTACAAGTTACAAGTCTTCAGTGTCTTCTTGTTTCTTCAAGTTTCCTTCCTTGAGATATTTATTTAAGCTTGCACAAATACTTGACAATCATCAAATATAAGTATTTTTTATTATCAAAACCAGGTGTGACCTATAAGGTCAACATTCTCCCCGTTTTTGATGATGACAAATACAACCAACAAAAATATGGGTATAAGCCTAAGAAGGCTCCCCGTATCAATATGCATCCAATTATTTTAAATAATATATTTCACCAATATAATTTATCCAATTATTTTTGCCTCCATCTCCCCCTTTTAGCAACAGCAAAAAGGGTCATAGGAGTTAACACTCTAGGCAATGGGTAAGTGTTGCATTTATGCATTAGAAATTTTGGAAAGATTTTGAAAAATTTTGGCAAAGAGCCATTTGTAAGTTGGACTTTCCAAAAAAAATCTTGTATAAATAGTAACCCGTTTGAGTTTATATAGCCTAGCAGTTTATCCACAACTACTCAAACAGTTCAGTATGGTCCAATAATCAAATATAAATTTTAATATCACCATGAAGTGGACAGAGTTGTGCATCACAAGTAATAAGCAATATGCATTACATCCAATATGATCATGCTATAAATATAAGACATGTGCACACAAGCAATAATTAGCATTCACAAAGTCTAAGGCAAGAAAACAAATCAACAATGATATTGGTTGCTAAGACTTGTTAACTTTCACTTGAGAGCTCCCCCTGAATTTATACAAACTATGAAACATCTAAGAAGCCTCTCTACTGTGCATTAGACCTAACTCACATCTAATGTGTGTGAACCTATCCTTGGGAAGTGGTTTAGTGAATATATCCACCCACTGTTCATTGGTGCATACAAACTCAAGAACCGCATCTCGTTTTTTCAATGATCACGAAGAAAATGATGTCTAATCTCAATGTGTTTAGTTCGTGAATGTGAGCTAGGATTTTTAAAGATGTTGATTTCTCTAGTATTATCACATTTAATCAGTATTGTATCATAGTGCAATCCAAAATCCATAAGTTGTTGTTTCATATAAAGAGTTTGGGCACAACAACTTCCAACCGCAATATATTCAGCTTCGGCTGTGGATATAGCAACTGAGTTTTGTATCTTGGAGAACCAAGAAACAAGAGATTGTCCTAGATAATGAAAAGTGTCGCTGGTACTTTTTCTATCAACTTTTCTATCGGCAAAGTCAGCATCATTATAACTAACAATCTCAAAAGTAGTATGCTTAGGGTACCACAAGCCTAACGCTATAGTCCTGACTAGATACCTAAGGATTCGTTTAACAGCTTTTAGGTGAGATTCCTTAGGGGCAGCCTGAAACCTAGCACACATACACACACTAAACATAATATTAGGCCGACTAGCAGTGAGATATAGGAGACTCCCAATCATGCCACGATACAATTTTATGTCAATAGGGATTCCTTACTCATCTTTATCAAGCTTAATGGAAGAGTTCATAGGTGTTCCAAGAATTTTGCAATCTTCCATATTAAATTTCTTTAGCAAGTCCCTAATATATTTAGATTGACATATGAAAGTTTCATGATTAGTTTGCTTAATTTATAGCCCTAAGAAGAAACTAAGTTCACCCATTATGATCATTTCAAATTCACTTTGCATGCACTTGGCAAACTCATTACACAACTCATCATTAGTTGCACCAAAAATTATATCATCCACATAAATTTGAACAAGGAGCATATCATCATTTTTGGATTTGATGAAAAGTGTAGTGTCAATCTTGCCATGGGTAAACCCATTTTTTAGTAGGAAACCATTGAGCCTCTCATATTAAACTCAAGGAGCCTGTTTCAATCCATACAAGGCCTTAGACAACCGGTAAACATGATTTGGATATTTATGAATTTCAAAACCATGTGGTTGCTCTACATATACTTCTTCATTAATAAAGCCATTTAGAAAAGAACTTTTAACATCCATTTGAAATAATTTAAAGTTTTTAAAAGTGGCAAAAGCAAGTAGCATACAAATGACTTCTAACCTAACAACAGGAGCATATGTTTCATCAAAGTCAATCCCTTCCTACTGGTTATACCCTTGGGCAACTAGTCTAGCATTATTACTGGTTACTATCTCATTCTCATCTTTCTTATTTCTATATACCTATTTAGTTCCAATAATTATGTGATCATTAGGCCTAGGAACTAGAGTCCACACTTTGCTTCTTCAAATTGATTAAGTTCTTCTTGCATAGACATTATCCAAGACTCATCCTCTATGGCTTCTTTAATATTTTTAGGTTCTTCTTGAGATAAGAAAGCAGAATGATTTACTAGATTTCTTAAGGAGGATCTTGTAGCTACACCATAGGATGGTTCACCTAAGATTTGATCAATGTGATGATTTCTAATGAATTTCCAATCTCTAGGCAACTCCCGATTTTCATTATCTCCGAATGATTTTTCCTTTTCTTCTGGGTTTTCACTTGCATTGTTTTCAATAGATAGTTTATCTAAGCATTTTCTAATATCAATATCATCCTCATCATCTTTCTTAGAAAATGGATTAGTTTCATCAAACACAACATGAATAGATTCAATGACAGTCAATGTTCTTTTGTTGAAAACCCTATATGCTTTGCTTTTAAGTGCATAACCTGAAAAAAAAAAATAACTTCATTAGATTTAGAGTCAAATTTTCCTAGATGTTCATTATCTCTAAGCACAAAGCATTTGCAATGAAACACATGAAAATAGGAAATATTAGGCATATGGTTGTTCCACAATTTATAAGGGGTTTTATTAGTTGAAGGTCTAATCAACATCCTCTTCATAACATAACATGCAGTATTAATGGCTTCAGCCCTAAAATATTTAGATAAGTTATGTTCATTCACCATAGTTCTACCCATTTCTTACAGTGACCCATTCTTTCTTTCTACCACACCACTTTATTGAGGTGTCCTAGGTGCAAAAAAGTTTTGTGATATGCCCTCTAAGTCACAATATTTTTCTATGCTTTCATTTTTGAATTCTGAGTCTCTATCACTTCTTATATGAGTTATTTTATATCCATTTTTATTCTGGATTCTCCTACAAAGTTTGGTGAATTGTTGACATGATTCATTTTTATGTGCAAGAACAACACCCATGTGAATCTAGAAAAGCCATCCACAATTACAAAAGCATAAGATTTACCACCAAGACTTTGCACAAAATTAGGTCCAAACAAATCTAAGTGAAGCATCTCAAGTGGTCTAGTAGTAGATATGAATTTCTTTTTCTTAAAACTAGATTTTGTCTACTTACCCATTTGACATACATCACAAATTTTGTCTTTTACAAATGATATCTTAGGCAAGCCTTTTACTAGTTCTTTTCTAACAAGTTTTGACAATAAATCCATGCTTGCATATCCTAAGCGTCTATGTCATAACCAACTAACTTCATTTACAGCAGAAAAACATGTTACTTGTTGTGAAACTAAATTATCAAGAGAGGTAGTATAAACATTTTCATGGCGATCGGCAGTAAAAAATATTTTTATGATTTGATTTGTTTTATACTATGAATTTATATCCTATGTCACACAGCTGACTTATGCTTAGGAGATTATGTTTCAGCCCATCAACCAGTAAAACATTATCAATAGTAAGGGAGGAATCCTTACCAACCTTACCTACCCCGATGATGTGTCCTTTTGCATTGTCGCCAAATGTCACATAGCCTCCATCCTTGGGAATGATTGAAGTGAATTTTCCCTTGTCGTCGGTTATGTGCCGTGAGCATCCACTATCTAAGTACCATTGGTCCTTGGAGGAGGACAATCTTAGGCATACCTGCAAAATAAGTTAAGTAACTGATGTTGGTCCCCAAATTTTGTTGGGTCCACGGGGGTTAGCAGCAGGATCTCCCTTAACTACCCATACTTTCCTAATTTTAGCATGCTTATTCCTAAGTGGACAATCAAATTGAAGGTGACCAATTTGTTTACATTTAAAGCATTTTATTCTACACTTAGGATCATTAGGAGGAATATGGGACTTTGACTCACATGTCAAATGTCCTAAGTTAAGATCAGGTCGTCTAACATTTTTAATACCATTAAAACCAAGGTCCTCTTTACTTGAGGAGTTTATTTGGGTACCAAGTAGTTTTTCAAAATTGCGTTTGCCCTCGGTGAATTTAAAAATGATTTTGGAGCTATCCTCCAATTTCCTCTCAAGCTCAACAATGGATGCATCGTTTTATTTTAAAATGGAAGCATGGGAGGTTTTTGCAATATTAAACAATTTTTACCAATTTTCACATTTCTTTTTCAAATCATTATTTTATTTGGTCATTTTGCCTAACAATTTAGATACACGAATATATTCCAATTGCAACTCTCTAAATGTAGACATGCAATCAGAATCACAATCATCAGATGAATAATATGAAGATAATGAGCTAGAAGATGATACCTCATCATCGTGTGCCATCAATCACAGATTGGCGACCTCCAAGTCACTATGGTCTGATTCTGAGTCGCTGTTGCTAAGCTTATCCCATGATGTCCCAGCCTTCATGGCTTTCTTCTTTTTCTTAGCCTCATTTTTCAATAGTGGGCAATCTGGTTTGATATGCCCGACCTTGTTGCAGTTGTAACACGAGGGTGCATTTGATTTCTCTTTTCTTTTACTCGACTCTCCCTTTTCAGTTGTAGACTCCCTGTATTTTTTATATGGCTTCCTGTTCTTCTTGAAAAATCTATTAAATTTTCTGGTTAGCATGGCCATATCCTCATCAATGTCAGATTCACTGCATTCACTAGATGTGTTTGTAGAGATTTTTAATGCAGTCACTTTCTTAGCACTATTATGCTCATTAAGTCTCTCATTTATGGCTAGTTCATAAGTGATAAGGGAACCTATCAATTCATTTGGAGTCATGGCGTTAAGGTCTCTACCCTCAGCAATGGTTGTAGCCTTAGCTTCCCAAGCAAGAGGTAAGCCACTAAGAATCTTCCTAATCATCTCATATGTGGGATAGGTCTTCCCTAATGCATGCACTTGGCTAACAAGCCAGGTCAATTAGCATAGAGCTGACCTCAACCTTTACAACCAATCCTTACTGGGCTGGATTACCGCCCCCTTAAGCCATGCTTGGAAACACTCAGATTTTACAATTAGATGGTACAGAAAAAATGCTTTCATGTAAAATAGAAATGTACTCAAATACGCACATTCACATACACATCAATAGCATAGATATAGTGTAAGCTCAGTGATGCAAGTTTTGTTCAATCAATACTCAATACAATATAATCAGTATGATGTTCAAGATTATTCAACACAAGCAATATCTTGGAATAAAAACAAAGTATTTCAATAGCAAATCAATATTCCAAGTATACGAATCAGAAAATAAAACTAGTTCAAAAAGAGTTTTCCTCAATGAAAGATGCACAACACTAGTTTGAAAATAGTTGCTTGTTTGAGAAATATTTGCACACCAAAAATCAAGTTATTCGATACTTGCAACAAATATGCAAATATCCTCAGCTTACTTGGTTTATCCCCACACAAGATTTATAATGAGCAAATATGTGGGATAAACCTAACCTAAAACTCCCCAAAAGAAATATAACAATCAATCACTCAAATGGGAGTTTCTAGCAAGCTATAGCAATCTTAAACACTCTAAAAATGTTCACACAATCTCAGAGGATATGAAACGAATGGAGATTTGAGAGTGTTTGGCCAAAAGATGTATTTTCAAAAGAGAGGATATTTTGGCTAATTTGTTTGCTAATCTTCCCCTAATCTTGCAAATGAACTCATATTTATAGCTAGGGGTAAAAATATAACTGTTTGGGATAAAATGAGAATAATTAAAAAAGTCCCAAATGATTAAAATCCAATTAGCTTGAGTTAACCCCATTTTACCGCAGTTAAAATAATTTTACCAGCTGGGGTTCGGGTAGCTGAACCTAAGTTCGGTTGCCCGACAAGACACATACTAAAAAGGTCTTTAAGATAGTTTGGTCACCCGTGTATAGCTTCTGCAGACCGAATCAAAGTCAGTAGCATGTGTTTGTGACTTTGGGTGCCCGGTCCAATGTTCGGGTGCCCGAACTCCTGTGTTCGGTTGCTCGGGGTCCTTTTTGAACTAAAAACATTGGTCGCCCGAGTTGGTGAACAATCCCTTTCAAAAGGTTCGTGCGCTTGGAGAAGATATGTGTATTTAAGGGTCGGTCACCCGAGAGCCTAGTCAACATTTGGATTTGTCAAAATTCGGGTGCCCGAGGAGTTTTGTACTCCAAGGGTTCGGTCGCCCGAGCTCTCTCAAGTTGCTTAGATTTATTCAATAAAAGCATAGTTTCAACACATCTATATATTATATATATATTATATGTTGTGTGTGTGAATGTTGGAGCCTAGGGTCTTGCTATGGTCTAATTGAGCTTACGATATATCCTGTATGCATGATGTGCAAGTAAGAAACATACAAACCATAGCCTAGGTTACTATTACAGACCCATATTGCAGACATTAAATTTACGATTACAAGTTACTAGTCTTCAGGGTCTTCTTGTTTCTTCAAGTGTCCTTCCTTGGGATATTTAGTTGAGCCTGCACAAATACTTGACAATCATCAAATATCAGTATTTTTCACTATCAAAATCGGGTGTGACCTCTAAGGTCAACAAAAAATGAACTTTAAGAAATTATCTCTAAGGTTTATGGACCTAGCTTCACTAGATGGAGCTGAGCTCCTCTAATTATTCGATGATTATGTTAGGATGAAATTTAATATTCAATTAGTTTTCACTCATCCTTTCAAAAATAGTTTATCATTTATTTTAACCTAATCATCTTTGTACAAGGTTTTACTTTGGGTAAAAAATCTACCAAAATTTTGGCAGCATACCGTCTGTAAATTGGACATTTTCCCATAAAACTTGTACCTGATAAGTTCAAATAAGCAATTTATGATTCAATTCAAGGCACGCGAGAACCTATATCCACTACTAGCATACAATTCACATTCACTACATCTGTTATGCATAAGGCATTCTAGACTACACATGCAATCAAGTAAGCACAATTAAACAAGCAGTAGAACTACAAGCATTATATTGAAATTACATTTTACATACCTTCTAATGAGAGGAGCCACCTGCATCATTTGGTCGAGATCGACGCATCATTTCTTCGAACTGCACTTGCCTATTCAGAATTGCGACGAGCATGGCTTCAATGGTGGAGACCTTGTCTTTCAGTTGCTGGTTCTCCGCCGAGACATTAGACATCATGTCTTTCAAACTTTGGATCTCCTTCAAGACGTTAGACACCATGTCTCTCAATTTATGGTTCTCCATTTCCATCATATGCATCCGCTGAACCATCTCGTCTGCCCAAGACTTGACGTATCGACGCGCTCGTTCTATTTCAGCACCAGCCACCGCACCCATCGAAGATGATGCTGTCGGGGCAATGTATCCACTTCTCAGTTATTATATATATAATCAAATTTATAGAAACCATAGACATATTTATAAATACTAGAAGTATCATGAATAGAATATTCAGAAAATCAGTTTATGTTAAGCAACTTAGGTATGAGTTATATTGTAATATTTATATGTGTTTTCTCAAACTCAGTTATTTATGGTATTTCTAAATTAGTTTTTACAAATATGTAAACTCACCTGCCACACACTAGCAATAGCATATTTCTTCTTACTGAGCATTATCTCATCCCAATGATTTAACATTTTTCAGGTGATCTAGCTAGGCGAGCAGATCAGGCTTGCAGATAGAGGGGGCTACAGTACCACTTTGTATGTAGGAAGAGCATTTTGGGAAGTCATTTTTGAGTAGTCCCTAGGTCTAGGTGAGGGTATTTTGCTTCCCACTGCTTAGGTAGGTTATTGTGTCTCAAGTCCATGGGTCCTATCCGAACCATGATGATGGTTTGATTTACATTAATAGGTATCAGAGCAGTGGAATTTTATAGTCATACACATATATAAAAAAATCGCAGGAAATATCAAGTCATTACACATTGACTGTCAATGTATGCCTCAATGATTGGGCCTTTCGGCTGTGCCTTATTGCGCATATACCCCTTCAAAGTGGACAAGAACCTATGCATTTTACATAGCATTATTGACTTGTAGACACAAAAAGTAAAAAAAAAAATGAGGAAATCACGTGGCCATTATAGAAGGACTTTATGATTTACCTCTCAATGGGATACATCCAACGATATTGGACCGGTCATCCAATTATGGTCTCCCTTGGTAAATGGATGGCTAGGTGGACCACTACATCAAAGAATGCTGGTGGAAATATTTTCTTTAGCTTGCATAGTATGATCACGATGTCATCCTCTAACCATTCAAGTACATTTACACTCAATTTTTTGGAGCACAAATGTCAAAAAAACATCCCCAGCTCAATAAGCACCGAGTGAACATCTTCAGTCAAGTGTCCATGAAGGAAAATAGGTAGAACCCATTGAAGAAGGGTGTGACATTCATGAATTTTCATTCCTAACATCTTCCCTTCCTTCATGTTCATGCATCGAGCTATGTTCAATGCATATCCATCAGGGAACTTCACTGATTTCAACCATTCAAAGAATTTATTCTTCTCATCCTTCGAAAATGTGTAACAAGCGAATGACATGAGAAGTTCGTCCCCATCACGAAACAGGTGCAACTTAGGCCGTATTCCCATATCTTCCATATCCCGACAAGCATTTGTGGTGTCCTTTGTCTTCCCATTCATATCCAATAATGTACAAATGACATTCTCACAAATGTTCTTTTCGATGTGCATGATATCCAAGTTATGGCGTAGTGGAAGATCTTTCCAATATGGAAACTCGAAGGAGATGCTTCTATTTGTCCATTTCAACTCCAACTCAGCACGTTTTCTTTTTCTACTGGTTGGTGGTTTCCCAAATTTCACATCTTTGATCAACTTGAGCTGGTTTAATATCTCATCCCCACTTAGTCGCTTTAGCTACAACCTTCGTTTAGGTTTTACATTAAAGCTTTTCACGCCACGAGTCCTCCAAGGATGTCCAGGTCATAGAAAACGACGAGGACACATAAAGCATAACTAGTGTCCATGCTTCAAGGATAAGGACCCAGCTTCCTTATTACAGACTAGGCATGCTAAGTAACCTTTTGTGCTCCAACTCAACAGGTTGTCGTAAGCGGGGAAATTGTTAATTGTCCACAACACTGCAATATGCATCCGAAATGTTGTCCCCGTTTTCACATCGAATGTCTCCACTCCTTTTTCCCATAGTTCTTTCAACTCGTCAATTAACGAACGCAGGTACACATCAATATCATTATCATGTGCCCTTGGTCTGAGAATAGGCAAAGACATATAAATGAATGGTTCTTTCATACATCGCCATGGAGGCATATTGTATAGCATCATCATAACTGGCCACATGCTATACGGATTGTTCATGTTACTAAAAGGATTGAATCCATATGAAGCAATGCCAAGTCTGATGTTACGAGGATCACTAGCAAACCATAAATGCATTTTATCAAAATCAGCCCAAGCATTAGAGTCCGCTAGATGGCTAAGGGTGCTTCCGTCTTGAAGACGTTTCTCTTGATGTCATCTCATATCAGTAGCAATCTTTCTACACATGTACAATCGTTGTAATTGTGGGATTAATGGATAATATCACAAAACTTTTTGGAGGACCTTTTCACCCTTCTTCTGATTAGTTGTATACCTCGCTTCACCACATTCTGGGCACTCGTTTACATTTTCATGTTCACCATAAAAGAGTGCACAATCATACTTACACGCATGTATTAGAGTGTAACCGAGACCCAATTTGTGCATGTATGTCTTCACCTCATAAAAGGACTTCGGAATTGTTACACCATCAGGCAGTGCCACCTTAATGAGGCTTAAATGCATGTTGAATGCGCTCTGAGATTACCCATGCATTGTCCTTGCATGAAGCAACTTATTAGAAACTCTAATTTTGAAAACTTCTTACAATTTGGATATAGGGGCACCCGTGCATCCCTCACGAGATTAGAAAATGGTTTATCGAGTCGATTCAACGTATTAGGATTGCAAGGTATGGTACTTGCTAACGTACATACGCGACACACCAACATTGTCCGTGCCCACTCCAATCCCCCTTTGCAAGTCACCTAACATTTCACATAACTCTTTTGAATGTGTATCACCACCTACTATATTTTCCCCCTTATTTGCATCGTCATCATCATCGCTCCGAACTACCTAATCTTCACCGTGGAACACCCATGTTGTGTAACTTTTCTCCATTCCAAAGTCTAATAAATGTGTATGAACCAAATCAATGTGTTTGAATGCTATGTTTTGGAATTTCTTGCGAGGACACCTTATTCTATTGGCTTTGTCTACACGAGGACGCACGAACTCTATGAAATCAGGTACCCCTTTCACGTATTCTAGAAAAAACCTACACCAAGCGTTCATCCAACTCTTATCCATGTTCATTAATTACCTTATAACATTTTCAAGTAAATGGTGTTGATTACATTATCATAATGTTTACGATGCATGCATTGTGAATCCTATAATCAACCACCTTCCGTCTAAAGGGTACAGATCCTATCCTATTCAGGAATGTTGCATTTATGTTGCTATCAATCGCTCAAATTCCTTTTTCATAGTCATTATAAATTTTGGCAGCATCTTTCCATGGCTCTCCAAGTACACGAGATGGGGGAAGTGAACATGTTGCTAGTTTTTCATCACTAACAAATTGTCACGACACCCCACTATGCACTCTAAGAACACAAGTAGAGACGCGCTCGAAACATATAATGACAATTGACAAAGCGTGAACGACGACAACAATGTAAATACAACTTCCTAAACTGTCCACATTGGACAATCCAAGAATGGTTGAAATACAAACATTACTAATCGTAAGTGAAACAAATAATTAACAATGTTCAATTGATTATTAGTCAACATAGTATGACTAGTAATCAATTGAATTTCAATAATTGTTTTGTCTCACATGTACGATGAGGCATGAATGTATACTAACCATTCTTGAAGGGGTCTAAACTTCAATGAACACAATAAATGACAATAATTAATTTGGCAGTTTACTTCATATGACATTTAGTTTGACTTTCTTAAGCATTGTATTTTATATTTTGTTGTTCCAAATATTTTCTAACCGTGCACAATCTCAAACGAATGCGCAATAAGGATAAAAAAAGTGAACACTTATCTGCCTACCTTATCTATGTAAGTAATATCCACATAAATTCAAGAAATAGCTAGAAAAACATAATGATATAGTGAAGCACAAAATATAGGTAGAAACCAAAATCTCCATTTATTTTCATTAATTTCAAAGGCAATACAATGTAGATAGACACATCGAAGCACGTGTACAACCATTCAAAAGCATGGTAAAATAGAATACAGGAAAAAACAAATAAAAGAAAAAGACATAAATTAAAAGAAAAGGGTGCATGAGCACAGTACATAATCAAAAGAGAAAGCGCATAAAAATATCCCAAGCATATAGTCTATCCTAATCAAAGTCAGAATCAGAATCAGAATCAGAACTGCACGAACAAGGTGTGGCGGTTGGTGTTCTAGAGGCATCTCGATCCCGTGCCATTTCCTCCAGAAGACGATGCAATTTAGGGGTAAGAGGGGAGGGTGGTGGTTTGCATGGCCTGAGTACCTGAGGCAGCAACTCGGTAGGAATGTTCGTCGGAGGCGAAGCCCCACAATCGTATGGCATGGTCGGCCTCATCGTACGGAACAACACTCGATGAGCGGGCATGTCCCTTGTAAACCCTGGGGTAACAATTAAGGACTGCTCTCTAATGGGTGGTGCAGCAGAACGTGCAGGGGGAAACTACACATCCTCAAGAGTCACCCTTGGTGCTCTCATCTCATCCAAAACCCTTTCGTGCTCACTCAGTACAACTTGACCCCTAGAAGAAGACTCTCCCCTTGGCAGGTCCTGAACCTTTTGTCACTTGGCAGCGCATCGTGGTGAGTAGCCGTGCTTTGAGGCAGCCAGAGGCTTCGTTCACGGAGGCATTGACTAGTAAAGACGAAACCCTACGATTTATGCTGAAAACCAAACTTTTTTTCAGAGGAGCATACTTAACAATAACATTATGAGAAAATATTCACACCTACTTATTAGAAAAGTTCAACAGAAATATAATTTTAAAACTCATTTACTAAACCAAATAAAATCATTAGAGATGGCTCAGGTGAGCGCTTCATTTTAATATATATTTGATTATAATTTATTAATTCATAAATAATAAGGTAAACATTTAAGCTATTTAGGGTGAATTTGATGCCCCTTTTTTTTCTTGTCCTTTTTATAAGACAAAGGTAGGTCTAACTTTTTTGTATAATTTTTTTAGTTTTTAAAAATCAACTTTTACTTTTTTAGAAGTTACAAAATTAAAAATTGAAAAGCTATAAGCTAATTTTTTTCATGAACAAATTATTTTTTCTATTGTTGTCCTTAATTTTTTCTAAGACTATAACACGGTCAATGTATTAATTATATTTTCTAAAATGACCATATTCTTTCTAGTTATTATATACTTTTAAACACCTTACAACTTTTTTCATCAAATACTCAAATCTAGTTTTTTCTTTCTAGTAGCTCCTTTTTCACAAGGAGATCAAACATTTTTAAAACGACTTCAATAAACTCACATTTACCAAGAGAAATTGTTGTATTCGACATCCGCCAATGAGGTTTTGCATAAGATTGTAACTATTTGAGTAAATATGAGGTGTAATTCAACAGCGTAAAAAATTCTGATTGGTATAGCCTAATAATTCTCCAAATAAACCAAAAAAAAAAAAAAAGATAAATTATTCAACATGTCTCTAAAGTTTTATTAAATAGTACTTTGTTTCTTAAAATTTAAATTATGATAGATTAACAAAGTTAAAACCTTTTGATTTTTGTTAAGTGCTTGTTCATGGATTTTATTATGGTTGAAATTAAACTATAAGGTTGCATTTAACTAGAAAAATGTCTGTTTCCAAGAATAGATTAGTTTTAGTAGGTTATTTTCAATTAGTTGTACAAGAAAATATGTTATTACTATAACACAAATAATAATGTGAAACATTTTAACAGCCCGTAATAAAGAATAGATAAGAAATAATTATTTCAAAATTTCATCATGGGGATGTGTATTCTTTTCTTATTTAATGTTAAATGAAATAATTAGGAATATATAAGAAATAACTATCCCATGATTCCCAAAAGTAATATTATAGTCCATCTTATTTCAATGAATAGCTATTTTCGTCGAACCAAACAAATCGATTCAAAAGTTATGTTCAAGGATTGAAAAAGAGATGTAAAAAAAAAAGGAAAGAATAAAAAAAAAATATGACAAGATTAGCTCAGGGTCTACTACCACATCTTTGTAATACTAGATCATTGTATATTGTGGCTCGTCTTTGATGCAGTGGCAAGGATTGTGTTTAACCCCATTGTTAAAATTGATCAGGTTCTGATCCATTTCTTACATTAATCTTTAATATAGTAATTTTAAAATTTGTTTTCCCAAGTCTCAATCATAATTTATTTAGGGGGGGTTTCTAAATATGTACATGCCAATGATCCTAACTTTTTTACAACAAATTGGGGAAAAAATTCATAATTTTCATGACTTAATTTTCAAATTGGGAAAAAAAATGGAAACTCTATCATTTCTCTCACATCATTTCCAGAATTAGCCAAATCTGGATCTTGCAAGTTTAAACAATAGCTTGGAGGGTCAAAATTTAGATCATGCTGCGGACTGACTAAAAAGGATAGCAATATAATCATAATATTTATGGCGTTTGAAAGCCAAACTAAATGATTTGGATTAACGGCAATTGAGAAACCTATCAAACTCAGTCTTAGGAATTGTTATATAGCAAAATAAAGGCTATTGAACAATAATATCGCTTACATAAGAACCATATAATAACTAAGACATTTTTGAAGACGAACGTTATTTGTCCTCCTAATTTTTAAAGCTCTTTTTATATTTGCCAAAGTAACTAAATCATAAATATGTACATAACATTTTTTGTCCTCCTAATTAAATATATTTCTTATATTCAAATAATTATCAATTATTTAATATTACATATTTTTTAGAATGATATATCGATGATAAATGTTACTTCAACAGAAACAATACTTAGTTTTGTTCATTATACTTACTTTTCTAAAGATAACGTAATATATTATTCTATGTATTAGTCATTAAGAATATATGACATTGGTCATTATATCTTATATATTAATAATGATTAATCTTAATTAATATACTTATTATGAATTATTGAACAAAGATATAATTTAATTCTTGTTAAATGAAAATTTACATATGCAAACGTGATCAGGAACATAATGTATATTAAAACTTTAAAATCCAAGATATAAATCATGTAAACAATTATATATTACAAAGCTAAGGGTACTTTAGGAATAATAAGGAGAAAAGATTATTGAAAAATGCTTCCTTGTGCTAGGAAATATTCAAGCCAAGTAAATCCCAGTACTGCATCTGAAGACTCCTAATTATGGGTACATGTGTGTGTGTGTTTCGATTATTCTTTCAAATTTACTGGCAATATGAAGATCAATCACTGGAAATAAAAGGCAACATCTGAAAAAAAAAAATTGGGACAAAAATAATAAATTAACTATCAAGTTCGAACCTTGAACACCACCACACACCCCCCCCCCCTCTAAAAAAATACAACAATAGGCATTGTGAAGAATTTATTCACGTAAATGCAATTCTTGAGCTAAGAAATCATGAAGACCAGTAAGCACTAAATTGTAAGAAGTGGATTTGAGAAGAAGCAGAACCAGCTCTCACCTTTTCAACAAACTCTCGGCGAAGGCGATAGGAACGGACTGGAGCGTCAGTGGTGGCGGTGACAAATAGATCAGATGGAAAAACTAAGAGAGAGAGAGAGAGAGAGAGAGAGAGAGAGAGAGAGAGAGAGAGAGAGATGGACAGATCGAGAGATTGAGGGAAATGGGGAGGCTTGGAGAGAAAGAAATTAGATTGGGGAACCCGCGTGCGAGCTTTGCAGTGTCAGACTATCAGTGATGAATCATCAAATTCGTCCCTAATTGTGTTTAATATATATTTTTTTATTTTTTAAAATAACAGAAGTATTACCAACGGATTCAGTAACCGTCGCTAAAAATTGGATAATAGTAACAAATATTAAATTTTGTGACTAATACTATGAAATAAATTATTTTTTTAATATAATAAGTATTAGTGACGATCCACCTATCCGTCACTAATAATGCAACAATAGTAACAAATCATTAAATTTGTCACTAATACTATGATATAATTTTTTTTTTTAAATAATAGAAGTATTAGTGACAGTTCCCAAATCCGTCACTAATAATGCGATAGTAGTGATAAATAATCAAATCCATCACTAATACTATGAAATAAAATTGTTTTATTTTCTTTAAGAAAACAAGTATTAGTGACGGTTTGAAAATCCGTCACTAATAATGGGATAATAGTAATAAATAATTAAATTTGTCACTAATACTATGAAATAATTTTTTTTTTAAATAATAAAAGTATAAGTGACGGTTCCCAAATCCATCATTAATAATGCAATAGTAGTGACGAATTATCAAATCCGTCACTAATAATGCGATAGTAGTGATGAATCATCAAATCTGTCACTAATATTATGAAATAAAATTTTTTTTATTTTCTTTAAATAAACAAGTATCAGTGACGATTTGAAAATTTATCACTAATAATGGGATAATAGTAACGAATCCTTAAATTCATCACAAATACTATGAAATAAAATTTTTTATTTTTTTTAAATAATAGAAGTATTAGTGACGGCTTCCAAATTCGTCACTAATAATGTCATATTAGTGACGAATCATCAAATCCATCACTAATACTATGACATATTTTTTTTTTTTTAAAATAAAAGAAATATTAGTGACGGTTTGTAAATTCGTTACTAATATTGTGAAATAATTTTTTTTGCATTTTTTTTAAAATAAAAGAAGTATTAGTGACAGTTCCTAGAACCGTCACTAATAATTGACTAATAGTGACAAATCTACAAATTCGTCACTAAAGCTATGAAATACATTTTTTTAATTTTTTTTAAACAAAAGAAGTATTAGTGACAACTTCTAATCCGTCACTAATAATTGGCTAATAGTGACGAAAAGTAAGATTCGTTACTAATTTTGTGAAATAATTATTTTTTGATTTTTTTTAAAATAATATTAGTAATAGTTATTAGTCGTCACTAATAATTTCTTTTTAGTGACGGATTTAATTCGTCATTAATTCCTCAGGAATCGTCGCTAATATTTTCCCAAGACAATTTTTGCGCGAAAATTTTTTTCTCGTGATATTTTCCTATTTTAGTGACGGATTAAAATCCATCACTAATAGCCACTTTTAGTGATGAAATTGAAACCGTCACTAATAGTTTCATCACTAAAAATTAGTTTTTTTTTAGTGCGGCTTTGTTAAACCTCGGATTGACCATCAGGAACCGCCATGAGGTTCTTGGGAAGATTCTCTGCGATATGGGCAGAGTAAATTTTCAGTTCGGAGTTCTAGGGTATCATCCCAAAATCAAGGTAAGTAAGAGATTTTAGGGTATTATGGTTTGTTTGTAGTATTTGAAATCTAAAAGATGTTATACTGAAATTGTTGTGGGAAATTAGTTGACCGTTTTAGTAAAAATGTGATTTTTAGGCTTTTGAGTTGGGAACGTCATGGAGAGGCAAATTTAGGGTGTTAGTGGACCTCTGAGTAAGCCAGGTAAAGGGAATAAATTATAACAGTTGATTTTGTGAAATACTGGTTGTGTTATTATATGAAAATGAAATTATGATATTTTACTTGAAATTTATTATGATATAAATGTTAGATGAAATTTGTGTGGCATATGATTTATGTTGAGAAATGTTTATACTGGGTTAAATGATTTACCTTGAAAATATGAATTGAAATTATGAGGTTATGAAATGTGAAATGAGACATGAGATTTGAAATGGAGAAAAATAATGAAAGTGAAATGTACTGAAAATGTATATCTTTTGAGAAATGAGAAATGTGAAATATGAAAATGTGTTTTGAGAAATATTGAATAATTGTGAAATGGGATATGTATATGATAGTATGAGATGAACTGAATTATGAATTGAGGAAAAATCATAGAAATGATTAAATGTGTTGAGAATACTGATATTGAAATGTGAATGTGAGAAATGTGAATATTACAATGTAAAATTTTGTAATATTGATATTCTAATGTGATTATGAGAAATGTGAATATTGCACCGTCAATTCTGCAATATGAAAATGAGAAATGTGGATATGAGAAATATGATTTTGAGAAATGTGAAAATGTGAAATGTAAATATTGTAATGTAAAATTCTGCAATATGAATACTGAATTATGAGTATTGTAATGTGAAATTCCGAGATAGGAATGCAAACATGTGATTGATGAGATGCCAATACCGCATAATGATTGCTGGTATGTGGCAGTGATAACCCTAATGGATGGATATGGAAACCCTAATGATGGGTTGTGATATTGAGAGCACGATACCGTTGCTAGTGGTGTTAGTGCAACCACATGGACTCGTGGAGCATGTGGCGTGATAGTCGACTGAGTTATATAGTAAAGTTGTTGTGCCCCCTGAATATGGATCAAGGCTATTGGCCGGTCAGTCATACTACAGATACGAGATATATGATGTTATTTGACCTAACCGGGTTGGCCAACCGCGATTAGGTCCAGCCTTCGGGCCACACAACCTCAACTATGGGGGGAAGCATGGTGTAGCAGACATCTGCAAGGTAGCCATGAGTACAGACATAGATGTATCGGTTGTGGTGACACTCATGAGTTAGATATGGAATGGAAATGAAAATTGAAATGAAGTCAAAATGGAGATGAAATGAGAATGGAAACGAGAATGAAAATGAGAAATGAAATAGTGCTAGTTAATAAATAATTAAAGCGAAGTAAAACACACCACCTGGGGGCCTACTGAATTAGGTGAGTGCTTTGATGACTACTAGTTATAACTCAACCCAACTTAATTGGGCTAGGATACAAACGATATCAAGGCAGAGGGAAACTACTTGTATGGGTGGGTAAGCTTTCCTATTCTTAAGAACTTCACCAATAAATTTGGGTTACAAATGAATGATTTTGGAAATAGAGGTAAAATCTTATAAAAGCTTGTGTTTTATATCTATATGATTATGACTATGGGAATGATATATTTTCTCAAAAGATATTATTACTAAAACAAATATATGTTATGATATAATGAATCTCATACTGTCACACACTGTAGATAATTTATTCCTTCTTACTAAGATATGTCTCACCCAATTATTTAAATATTTTAGGAAATCGAGATAGACATGGTGATAGAGCTCCGAGATAGAGATGAGCAAATACTCTGGGTAGAAGGGGTGAGTATTTTGTGCTAGGGAGGTTTGATACCCTTATAGGTTTATGTAATAGACTTGTATATGTGGATGGTTGATACTCTTGTATGTGTATTCACTGTGGTGTGTGTGTGTGTGTGTGTGTGTGTGTGTGTGTGTGTGTGTGTGTGTGTGTGTGTTTATATATATATAATATGACTTCCGCTGTTAGAATTGTGTATGTGTATGATTGTATTCCCGGTACCCACTTTTGGGTCTGGTTATGTACCATGGTATTAGTGGTTGACGTGGTCAATAGGTGGTGATACGGGTTGATTATAAAAAAAATGGTATTAAAATTGTGGCGTTACAAACTGCCTCCTAATCGTGAGGTAGAGTTTGCTATTGACTTATCTCTGGGAACAATGCCAATTTCTAAAGCTCCATATAGAATGGTGCCGGTAGAATTGAAAGAGTTAAAAGAACAGTAGCGGGAATTGTTACACAAAGGGTTTATCAAGCCCAGAGTATCACCCTGGGGAGCATCGGTATTGTTTGTGAAAAAAGAAAGATGGATTGATGAGAATGTGCATCGACTACAGAGAGATAAATAAAGTGAAAATTAAGAATAAGTACCCACTTCCCCACATTAATGACTTGTTTGATCAGCTTCAAGGGACGCAGACTTTCTGCAAGATTGATCTTAGATCTAGGTAACATCAAGGGAAGTTCAAGGCAGAGGATGTTCCAAAAATAGCATTCCAAACTCGATATGACCATCATAAGTTTCTGGTTATGCTGTTTGGATTGACAAATGCTCCTGCTGTATTCATGGACTTGATGAACAGAGTTTTCCATTAATACTTGGATCAGTTTATTGTAGTTTTTATTGATGACATTCTGGCATATTCAAAGAGCCTTGGGGAACACGAGGAACATTTGAGAATAGTTCTTCAGGTGCTAAAATAAAGAAATTTGTATGCAAAGTTCAAGAAGTGTGAACTCTGGTTGAAACAAGTCACCTTCCTTCGACACGTGATATACAGGGGTGGCATTTCTGTGGATTCGAGCAAGATTTAGGTAGTAGTGGACTGGGAAAGACCAAAAAATGTGCAAGAAGTCAGGAGTTTCTTAGGATTGGTCAGATACTATCGCCGGTTTGTAGATGGATTCTCTAAATTGTTAGGCCCGTTGAAAAAACTGACCAGGAAGAGTGTGAAGTTTAAATGGATAGATTAGTGTGAACAGAGCTTCCAAGAATTAAAGTAGCGATTCATCACTGCACCAGTTCTGATGATTCCTTCGAGAGATGAAAGATGTTGAATTAATGAAAATTATGGAAAACGTGTAAAATGGTCTGGGAGCAGAGTTTAATATCTTAGATGATGGAGCTTTAAGGTTCCATACCAAACTTTGTGTGCCTGTTGATGCTAAAGTTAAAAGAATTATCCTGGAGGAAAAGCATCGATCCCTTTATACAGTGCACCCTAAAAGCACTAAAATGAAATGGATCTACGGGAATCTTTTTGGTAGGATAATATGAAGAAAGAAATCGATGAATATATAGAGCAGTGTTTGACATGCCACCAGGTGAAAGCTGAGCATCAGAGATCGACGAGATCATTGAAACCACTTCACATCCCCAAAACATATTTTGATGGACTTTGTTATAGGATTACCGCTGGCATTGCATGGGCAAAACTCCATATAGGTGGTCATGGACCGTTTGACAAAGACTGCTAATTTTCTTCTAATCAAGGCTAACTACTCCATAAGTAGATTGATAGAAATATATATCCAACAGATAGTTAGACTTCATGGAATACTAGTGTCTATCATTTTACATCGGGACCCACGATTCACATCTCAGTTCTAGAAGAGCTTACATAGAGCTTTGGGATCCGAGTTGACTTTTAGCACGACTTTTCACCTCCAAACTTATGGACAGATAGAGAGGACTATCCAAATATTAGAAGATATGCTTTGAGATTGTGTGTTAGATTTTAGGGGCAATTGGATCCAATACTTGCCACTGGTGGAGTTCGCTTATAATAATACCTACTAGGCCAGTATTTAAATGGCACCATATACAGCACTATATGGCAGAAGGTGTAACGACATACCTATTTTACCATATATTTTTTTCAACATACATAATAATCCTGATATCCTGTTAAACTGTCATAGTCATGATCAACCTGGACACATGGGTACCAGGGATATATGTAATTCCCCGGTCCTTTATACAAAACCCAGAGTGCTACTACACAAATTTTGTTATACATGTATCTGATAAACATATATGAACAACCCGCCCTAAATAGGGAAAAACGGGTGTATCTCATACTTATCTGTATTCATGAAAAGCAAAAAACATAAACATTCCAATTCGGAGTTTTATTAGACATATACCAGAGTTCTATCTATATCCCTTAGTACAAGGATCGATGTTTAAAACATAAACATATTACACTCTCTTACATTCTACCAGGCTAACAACCTAGTACTGATACAAAAACCTACATCTACTAACAAGACTATACGCGCCAATGTCCCTCTAGTAGAACTAGGACCAATGTCTTATAGGACCTGAAACAAAGGTTGTGAGATTGGGTTGAGACACTTCTCAGTAAGGTGGAAGATATTACAACAGCACGTGACTACATGAGTTCATTCTAGTTAAAAACAGTTGCATAGTATTACATACACAATATAGTACCATCATAGATAAATAAACATAATACGACATCATTACAAGTGAGAGTCCCCAAGGTTAGGGTAGGGCAAAGGCTCATACGTTGTACGATTCCCTCCACACGGTACTCAACCCTGTGACTTTGCCCATTTCAGATTTTAAATCATGTATATGAAAATTTAGGACAATAACCAGCTTTGGAACTTTCATAAATATGCCTAAGTACCCTGTGGCACGGGTTGTGCACTAATAACTCTAACAAAGCCTTATTCATGCAAGCACTATCAAGCATCACAAATATAGTCCGGCTGCTCCACCTGGTCTATTATTTCACCAGTGGCCCCATACACTCGTGCAAGCTGATTATCTTGATACCCACACTAATTCATATGTGTGGTTGCACTATACCTCAGTCAGCAACGGAACCGTGCCTCTGGATATTTAAAGCCTTATATAACCTGAAGTATCTTTCAAATCCTTCGGAGGGTCTTTCAACTCCTTTAGTAACAAGCTGTGGTCCGAATCAATCATATCTATAATTTACAATAAGACATAACAACCTGTGCAGTTCCAGTATTTTCATAACTGTGACCATGCGATCTTTTATGCATTTTTCTTTTCTATCAATCAGTGGTGTTAACTGGCACAAACACTCTCGGTTCAACCCTTTTACATTTTAAAGCTCTGTGATTAATCGGCAACTATTTTCCACATTTTTAGATAACATAATAGAATTTTATTTTTCACAGTTCATTTACTAATATACAGTTCAGTATGTTCCATTTCATATCATATGTCACGTTAGTTTCATCAAAAACAACTTTAATCAGTGCATAATTTGAAAAATACCATTTGGATTGCAAACATGGGTATCAAGCAGTTTCTACCTTAGTTTTAAAGTAGTTAAAGTAGTTTTGGAAAATTTGGAGTTCATATGCCAAAACCCTTATTTTTGCCAAAAATCGTAAAACAGTAAAAACGTAAGAAATAACATTAATACTCGGTAAAATTTTGTAAATAAGCAGTCAAAATGTGCAGTAAGACATAAGCTCTCTTTCTAGCGGTTCAGTTTTCTAAAAATACTGATGTAAACAGATCCCCTTACCTTAATCCCGAAAACAAAAATACGAACGGATTGATCTAAAACAACAACCCAGAATCCCCGAAACGTAAAAACCGAACAACAATACTTCACTATAATCATGACTACTACATATATACCGAATCAGAAACGGAATCAAATGCTTACCTTGATTTTAGGGAAAAACCTGAAAATCCTTAGATCAAAAATCTGATCCGCTATAACTGTAGAGATTCTCCTCCTAATCCAGGTATTGATGTTGGATTGTTGATTCCACAAACAAACGGCATGGAATCCTAAAGAAAGAGTAAGGGTTGGTTTGAGTTCTAAAGAGAGAGAGAGAGAGAGAGAGAGAGAGAGAGAGAGAGAATGGGATAACATAGCATGGAAGTAATGAATATTCCATTAATAATTAGGTTGACCCGGCCAGCCTCGTCGATGAGTCGGAGTTCTCATTGACAAGCCGAAGAATGTCACTTGTGGCTGAATAAGTGAGCTCATCGACGAGCCTGAGATTTCAGAATCTCTGAAAATCCCTCGGTATCTCCTCGTTGACGAGCCCCGGCATCTCGTCGCTGAACCACAGAAGAGACTTTGTCGACAAGAAATGGAGCCTCATCGATGAGCTTTATGATTTTATTCTTTTTAATTTCCCTTCTCTTTTCCTTATTTATTTTCCAGATTCGAGTCCCTATAGAACTCTAATACCTAAGCAGTGGAAAACATAAACTTACATATATGTCATACAACACCAGAAATCATACCAGAGTTCTACTAAATCTGTCATATAAATAAAATCATCCACAAAAAGACTCAAAAAGTATCCCAGGGTCATAATCCCAAAACCCATCTGACCCTAGCTCACCTACATACCCTTCTAACAAGGTAGTTCGGTCAACTTCTACTGCTACGGCGCTTTATCCACCTTTCTACCTAGATTTCCTGAACTGTTTGTATTGCTGGGGTGAGACAACTCTCAGTAAAGAAGATAAAGTAACATCAGTGTGCAGAAACATGAGTATAATCAAAACATAAACATGAACTATACTTAATTGTACAACATGTAAAACTTCTTGTATCGTTTCTAAATAAAACATGATTTGACATAGCATAATATAACATACAAAATTTTTGTACATGTAAATCTTCTTATATAACTATACAATACTGAAATAATACTCAGGATGGATAGCCTGCTGGTGTCATGTCTTATCCCCACATGACAAGGTTGTGCGACCTCATTGTGGGACCTAGCAATGGCTGGCTGACCATGCTAAGTCAACATAAGTTTGAAAGTACGATGAGTTGAATTAGGTGTAATCCCAAGAGGGGGCGTGAATTAGGTATTTTAAAATTCTTTGAATCTATTTACCACTTAATCCCTACTTGTATATTTAGCAATGAGTTCTTCTTACCCAATTAATTGTGTGCAATGTTATTCAACTTACACATGCAATACAAACAATTTAAATATAGTGCTGAAAGTAAAGAGTAAAGGGAAGAGAGAAGACAAACACAATTTTTACGAGGTTCAGCCAACTCGGTCTACGTCCTCGCCTTGAGCAACCACTCAAGCATTTCACTAAAATCCCTACTCCTTAAATTGGGAAGGAGTTTCCCTTACAATCCGCTGCTTACAAGAGGTACAACTCCCTCTTACCCCGCTACTTACAAGAGATACAGCTCTTTCCTCAAACATCGGTTAAAACACCGAACTGTGTATACAATAGAATCTGAAAAAAAAAAAAAAACACTCAAAAATGCCTCCAAACAAAAGCTTGTGAGTACAATTCAAATTCCTAATACATTTAACATTTGATATAACTTGAAGCTCAGAATGTATGAAACGATACAATCGTTTATGTATGATATGCTTCAACACACAATTCTCTTTTTATCAAATCTCCCAAAATGTTTGTATGAATCAATACTTTGGAGAAACTTAGGTTAAATATTTGAATACAAAAATAGCTTTGAATATTGCAAAGATTTGACACACACCTTGTCAAAAACAATATTTCTCTCAAGAGTTCAATCTCAATGTGATCTTGGTAATATTTGACTTAAAGTATATATCTATATGATGAGAATACCAAAGATCAACAAACTTAATATTTGATTTTTAGAAACTATCCTTCAATATATATAAAGTTACAAACATAAATGATCTTCAAATAAGTAGATTTGTTATATTGAAAATATCAACTCTTTGAATGAAATCTCACTTGAATCAAAAGTGTTTAATCAATACCTAAAGCTCTTCTCAGGTGGTAATCTTCTTAATGAAATGATTTGCTATATGCACACACAAGATCAACTTCTTAACAAGAATTCAAAAGTACATTTTGCAATGATATACTCTATGAAAAAATGGATATCAACAAGTAGATCAGCTTTTATAAGAAGAACTCTATCCAACTAACTCTTTTCAAAAAAAATATGTTTGATTAAACCTCAATACTAGAATCAAGAACCAGATGAGCAACTGAGTTCCACTTAGATATTCTGAGTAGATTTGCCCAAAGTAGATGAATGTAGAGTGAAGAGCACGCAATCGTATATCAATTAGCTCAAGTTTCACAGTTCTGTTTTCAACAAGATGTGTTCTACACTTTACGTTGATATTCTTCTTTTTTTCTCTTCTCGTGTGACTCAACTAGGGTTTAGATATTCAGTATATATAGTGTCTTACCCTTAGAATTGATCTCAACCATTGGATCATAAGATAGCTCGCGTGTTTGCTTAATAAAAAAAATTAAATTTTTAATCTTTCCCGTAAGTTCAAAGGACTGAGGTCTAGGGCCCAGATGACCAAAGTCACTTTTATCCTTAGAAAAATAGCCTAGACATAGGGTCAGACGACCGAGGTCAAGGTTCAGACGACCGAAGTGTCGAGTTCAGACGACTGAGGTCAAGTTTCAATCATCTAAGGTGCTTCTGCTAGTTTATGTTTTTCACCCAAAAATCTTCAAGCGACGGAACTTATTCTTCAGATGTCTGAGCAAATTCTTCAGCCAACTGAACTTAAAAGTTTAGTCAACCAAAGTTCCCATTTTCTGAATTTTTCTTTTCTAATTTAAAATTCTACTTTGCTCTCCTTCTTGGGTCTTTTATAAAACATATTTTCCATGATTTTAAAAGTATTTCTATGTCCATGAAAGTCCCCTAATGATATACATGAAATGCATGAATCCTAAAGTCTTTCTAAGTTATGTTGAGCCTCAAATTAAATCATATGAAAATGTAAATACATGAGATCTAAGTACCCATTCCCAAGATGTTCTTGAACTTTTCCGCTTGCCTCTTGATTCTCGTACTGTTTGAGTTCCATGGATCTTGCTAAGATATGTGTGCTTTACTTTAAGACTTCCGTGACTCATTATCCTTCCATGCATGCTTAATATAATTCCTGTTCACAAACTCAATGCACAGATCAAATATCAAGTGATTTGTCATTATCATAACCAGATTGGACTCGTAGAGTCAACAATCTCCCCCTTTTTTATGATGACAAATGCACCAGCAAAAATATATATAATGGGTTACACCAAATAAGGCTCCCCCTCAATTAATGCATCAAATATTCAATAAATGATAATATGCTCATGATGTTTCAACAATTTTCGTTATTATACTTCTCCCCCTTTTGCACAATTAGTTTTGCGAACAGTTTTCGCTCCCAATTTTCTCCCCCTTTTGACATCAACAAAAAGGTGTAAAATAATAAAACATAAGTAGACGTACCCTTATGTTCTTCTTCCCTTAGAAATCTTAAGGTTTTAAATGTGTTCAACTATTAGGTAAAAACAATTCCTTCTCATGCTTTTTGACATCAACTATTCCCCCTTACTAACGCATAAATTTCAAAGATTACATAAGGATACCAAATGTTGATTAAATGTTATGTCGAATTTTTTATAACAATTGTGGATTAATGCAATACTGAAATTTTGATTAATATGATACCAAGTGATTACATCGTAAGTGATGTTACTCCCCCTGAATTATATCATCTAACATAATTCTAGGCAACCTCTCGACTATGCATGAGACCTAATTCACGCCTAATTTCAATAAACCTATCCTCCACAAGTGGTTTCATGAATATATCTGCCCATTGTTCATCCGTGCATACAAAATCTAGTGTCACATCCCCTTTTTGTACATGGTCACACAGAAAGTGATGTCGTATTTCTATGTGCTTAGTTCATGAATGTAATATGGGATTCTTTGAAATATTTATCGCACTCGTAGTGTCGCATCTAATAGGGATTGTTTCATAATTTAATTCAAAATCCTTTAGTTGTTGCTTCATGCAAAGCGTTTGAGCACAACAACTACCTGCCGCTATGTATTCAGCCTCAATTGTGGAAAGAGCTACTGAATTTTGTTTCTTGCAAAACCAAGAGACCAAGGAATGTCCTAAGAAATGACACGTACCACTCGTGCTCTTCCTATCCACTTTGCTACCCGCAAAATTAGCATCTGAATAACTAATAATCTCAAACGATGTGTACTTAGGATACCATTATCCAATTTCCACAGTTCCTATTAGGTATCTAAGTATTCGTTTAACAGCTAATAGATGTGACTCCTTTGGTGCCGCCTGAAATCTTGTGCACATACATACGCTAAACATTATATCAGGTTTACTGGAAGTCAAGTATAATAAGCTACCAATGATTCCACGATAAAGTTTAACTTCTACTGGTATACCTTGTTCATCTTTGTCTAATTTCAATGAAGTGCCCATAGGTGTACCTAGTATTTTTCCATCTTCCATATTAAACTTTTTGAGTATGTCTCTACTATACTTTAATTGATTTATGAATATTCCATGTTTTTCTTGTTTGATCTAAAGTCCTAGGAAGAAATTTAGTTCACCCATCATGCTTATCTCAAATTCATTTTGCATGGTATTGGAAAATTCATCACACAATTCTTTATTTGTAGCACCAACTATGATGTCAACTAGGAGAATATCATCTTTCTTAAACTAAATGAACAGGGTTGTATCTATCTTTCCTCTTATAAATCCATTTTCTAATAGAAAACCGTTTAGCCTTTCATACCAAGCTCTAGGAGCTTGTTTTAAACCATACAAGGCTTTTTTCAGTCTATACACATAATCTGGATTCTTATGATTTTCTAAGCTTGGGGGTTGTTCTACATACACTTGTTAATTTATGTAGCCATTTAAAAATGCGCTTTTGATGTCCATTTGATATAACTTGAAATCCTTAAAAGCTGCATATGCTAAAAGCATTCATATGGCTTCCATTCTAGCTATAGGTGCAAATGTTTCTTCAAAATCTATACCTTCTTCTTGATTATAACCCTGAGCTACTAATCTAGCCTTATTTCTCACAACTATTCCATGTTCATCTTTCTTATTCTTATATATCCATTTTGTTCCAATGATTGATTTACCCTCAGGTCTGGGAACTAGTGTTCATACTTTGTTTCTCTCAAATTGATTTAACTCTTCTTACATGGATAACACCCAAGATCCATCCTCTATAGCTTCACTTATATTCTTAGGTTCTTCTTGAGATAGAAATGCAAAATTACTAATCATGTTCCTAAGAGAGGAGCGAGTGGCTACTCCACATAATGGTTCACCTATTATTTGATCAATGGGATGATTCTTTATATAGTTTCATTCTCTAGGTGGTTCAGTAACCTCATTTTCAGTTTGATCAATTTCAATGGATTGTTCCTTAAGTTCAATTTTCATTTCTGACTCATTCTCAATTGATAGTTCTTCAAATTCCTTATTTAATTCAATTCCATCTTCATCAGTCCTTTTGGTGAAGGGACTTGACTCATCGAACACTACATGAATAGATTCTATGACCGTTAATGTTCATTTGTTATATACTATATAGGCTTTACTATCTAAGGCATACCCTAAGAAGATACCTTCATCAGATTTCACATCGAATTTTCCTAAATGCTCATTGTCTCTAAGCACAAAACACTTATAGCTAAAGACATGAAAATATGATATGTTTGGTCTATGTCCATTCCATAACTCGAACGGAGTCTTATTAAGTGATGGTCTAATCAGAACTCTATTTAGCACATAATAGGCGGTATTCACTGCCTCAGCCCAGGAGTACTTAGGTAGTTTATGTTCGTTAAGTATAATTCTAGTCATTTCTTGTATAGACCTATTCTTCCTTTCAACTACACCATTCTGTTGTGGTGTTCTAGGAGCTGAAAAATTATGGGCAATTCCTAATGAATTACAATAGTCTTCCATGCCCTGATTTTTGAGTACTCTACCCCTATCACTTCTAATTTTAGTGATTGTATATCCCTTTTCATTTTTTATTTTATTGCACAAGTTTATGAATTTTTCACTTGCTTCATCTTTGTAGCCTAAGAATAGTACCCATGTATATATTGAAAAGTCATCAACAATGACAAAGGCGTATGATTTTCCTCCTAAGCTCTGAATTGGGTTTGGACCAAATAAGTCTAAGTGTAACATTTGGAGTGGCCTAGTGGTGGAGATTTCTTTCTTATTCTTAAAACTTGTTCTTGCTTGTTTTCCCAGTTGGCATACATCACAGATTTTATCTTCACAAATTTATTCTTAGGCAGCCCCTTAACTAATTCTTTCTTAACAAGTTTTGAAATTAAATCCATGTTTGTGTGTCCTAGTCTCCTATTCCAAATCCAACTTATTTCATTCATAGCAGATAAGCGTGTCATACTCTGTGAAGTTAAGTTATCAAAGCATGTCATATATACGTTTTGATGACGTTTAGCAGTGAACAATATCTTATTATCAGTTTTGTGTTCAACTATGCACTTGTCATGTTCAAAAGATACTTTGTAACCTTTATCATATAGTTGGCTTATGCTCAATAAGTTGTGCTTTAAACCTTCAACTAATAAAACATCATCTATAATGAGTGAAGAATCATTACTGACTTTACCTACTCCTACGATCCTTCCCTTTGCATTATCTCCAAAAGTAACAAACCCTTCATCCTTGGGTATGATGGATGTGAACTTGGCTTTATCCCCAGTCATGTGAGGTGAGCATCCGCTATCCATATACCATCTATCTTTTGAGGATGCTGATCTTAAGCATATCTGCAAGACATAATCAAACAATTAGCTTTAGTACCCAGATTTTCTTGGGTCCAGGGGGTTAGTGCTATATTCTCCTTTGACTCTCCATTCTTTCTTGATTTTGACATCTTTATTTTTTAAATGACAGTCGAATTGTATGTGACTCAACCTTCTACATTTAAAGCATGTAGTATTTCTGTAATAATTCTTAGTTGGAACATATGACTTTGACTCTCTTATGAAATAACCCATGTAAAGATGTCTACTCTTTAGATTTTCCTTTCCATTCAAGTCAAGCCCTTCCTTTTCTAGGGAATTTCTTTGAGATCCTAGAAGCTTTTCAAATTTGCTTTATCTCTCAGTAAATTTACAAACAATTTTAGATTTATCTTTCAAATCCTTTTCTAACTCCTCAATTTTCAAATCTTTATCTTTTATGAAAGATGCATGAGATTCATTTTGGCGTTCAACCAAATTTAAAAGTTCTTTGACATTTCTTTTCAACTCAAAGATTTTCTTTGTTTTCTTCTCAAGCATTTTAATAGAGTATAGGTATTCTTGTTTCAGTTCATCATATGAAATCAAGTCATTTTCATTTTCAGACTCACTAGAACAATACAAAGATGATGAAAATGATTATTGTACCTCAAGGTCATCATGTGCCATTAGACACAGATTGGTGATTTCGTCGTCGCTCAATTTAGATTCTGACCCTCTAGTGCTATGAGTCCCAACCGACTTTAAGCGCCTTCTTCTTTTTCTTTGAGGCTTTCACAAGCTTAGGGCACTTAGGCTTTATGTGTCCAACTTCTTGGCAGTTTTAGCATGTTGGTGGATCCTCCTTCTTTTTCTTCATGCTAGACTCTCCACTTTTCGATTTAGAGTTCTGGAATTTTCTATTGAACTTCTTGTTCTTCTTTAAGAACTTCCCAAACGTCTTGGTTAACAAGGCCATGTCATCATCTGTTTTGGAATCACTTCCTTCACTTATGTAGCTTGATGATACCTTAAGTGCAATGACCTTCTTTTCTTTGCTTTGCTTCGCTCAATCTTCCCCTCATTTATTGCCAGCTCAAAGGTGATGAGCGATCCAATGAGTTTGTCCACCGACATCTCCTTGATATTTCTCCCTTCAACTATTGCTGTCGCTTTTGCTTCCCACATTGGAGGTAATCCCCTGAGTATTTTCCTGATTAACTCATAAGTAGGGTAAGTCTTTCCAAGTGAATTCAAGGAATTGATTATGTGCGTGAATCTAGTGTACATGGATTGTATAGATTCATCAATTGTCATTTTAAATGCTTCATATTCACTGGTGAGCATGTCTATCCTACTATCCTTGACTTTCTTAGTACCTTCATTTGTAACTTCTAATTTTTCCCAAATTTATTTATCCGAGTTACATGTCATTACCCTATTAAATTCATTTACATCTAATGCACAGAAAAGCAAGTTCATGGCAGTAGCACTGATTTATACAGATTTCCAGTCTTCCTTAGTATATTCATCTTCAATTTTAGGTACATTTGTCTTATCAATTACTTTCATGGGAAAGTGATTTCCCTTAATCACTATTTTCCAAACCTTCCAATCTATGTTCAATAGATATATGCTCATCCTACGTTTCCAATAGGTGTAGTTTACACCACAGAAGATGGGTGGTCTAGTGGATGTGTGTCCCTCACCGAATGAAGTTACAGTGATATGTGCCATATGATCTTTTTACAAATTGACTATTAAGTCTATGTAAACCTACTCTGATACCAATTGTTGAATTAGGTGTAATCCCAATAGGGGGTGAATTGGGTATTTTAAAATTCTTTTAATCTATTTACCACTTAATCCCTACTTGTATACTTAGCAATAAGTTATTATTACCCAATTAATAGTGTGCAACGTTATTCAACCTACACATGCAATACGAACAATTTAAATATAGTGCTAAAAGTAAAGAGTAAAGGGAAGAGAGAAGACAAACACAGTTTTTACGAGGTTCAGCCAACTCGGCCTATGTCCTCGCCTTGAGCAACCACTCAAGCATTTCACTAAAATCTCTGCTCCTTAAATTGGGAAGGAGCTTCCCTTACAATACGCTTCTTACAAGAGGTACAGCTCCCTCTTACTCCGCTGCTTACAAGAGATACAACTCTCTCCTCAAACATCGGTTAAAACACTGAACCGTGTATACAATAGAATCTAAAAAAAAAAAACACTCAAAAATACTTCCAAACAAAAGCTTGTGAGTACAATTCAAATTCCTAATACATTCAACATTTGATATAACTTAAAGTTCAGAATGTATGAAACGATACAATCGTTTATGTATGATATGCTTCAACACACAATTCTCTTTCTATCAAATCTCCCAAAATGTTTGTATGAATCAATACTTTGGAGAAACTTAGGTTAAATATTTGAATACAAAAATAGCTTTGAATATTGCAAAGATTTGACACACACCTTGTCAAAAACAATATTTCTCTCAAGAGTTCAATCTCAATGTGATCTTGGTAATATTTGACTTAAAGTATATATCTATATGATGAGAATACCAAAGATCAACAAACTTAATATTTGATTTTTAGAAACTATCCTTCAATATATATAAAGTTACAAACATAAATGATCTTCAAATAAGTAGATTTGTTATATTGAAAATATCAACTCTTTGAATGAAATCTCACTTGAATCAAAAGTTTTTAATCAATACCTAAAGCTCTTCTCAGGTGGTAATCTTCTTAATGAAATGATTTGCTATATGCACACACAAGATCAACTTCTTAACAAGAATTCAAAAGTACATTTTGCAATGATATACTCTATGAAAAAATGGATATCAACAAGTAGATCAGCTTTTATAAGAAGAACTCTATCCAACTAACTCTTTTCAAAAAAAAAATATGTTTGATTAAACCTCAATACTAGAATGAAGAACCAGATGAGTAACTGAGTTCCACTTAGATATTCTGAATAGATTTGCCCAAAGTAGATGAATGTAGAGTGAAGAGCACGCAATCGTATATCAATTAGCTCAAGTTTCACAGTTCTGTTTTCAACAAGATGTGTTCTACGCTTTACGTTGATATTCTTCTTTTTTTCTCTTCTCGTGTGACTCAACTAGGGTTTAGATATTCAGTATATATAGTGTCTTACCCTTAGAATTGATCTCAACCATTGGATCATAAGATAGCTCGCGTGTTTGTTCAATAAAAAAAAAATTTTTAATCTTTCCCGTAAGTTCAAAGGACTGAGGTCTAGGGCCCAGACGACCAAAGTCACTTTTATCCTTCAAAAAATAGCCTGGACACAGGATCAGACGACCGAAGTGTCGAGTTCAGACGACCGAGGTCAAGGTTCAGTCATCTAAGGTGCTTCTGCCAGTTTCTATTTTTCACTTAAAAATCTTCAGACGACTGAACTTATTCTTCAGACATCTGAGGAAAATCTTCAGCCAACCGAACTTAAACTTCAGTCAACCGAAGTCCCCATTTTCTGAATTTTTCATTTCTAATTTAAAGTTCTGCTTTGCTCTCCTTCTTGGGTCTTTTATAAAACATATTTTCTATGATTTTAAAAGTATTTCTGATTCCATGAAAGTGCCCTAATGATATACATGAAATGCATGAATCCTAAAGTCTTTCTAAGTTATGCTGAGCCTCAAATTAAATCATACGAAAATGTAAATACATGAGATCTAAGTACCCATTCCCAAGATATTCTTGAACATTGCCGCTTGCATCTTGATTCTCGTACTCTTTGAGTTCCATGGATCTTGCCAAGATATGTGTGCTTTATTTTAAGGCTTCCATGACTCGTTATCCTTCTATGTATGCTTAATATAATTCCTATTCACAAACTCAATGCACAGATCAAATACCAAGTGATTTGTCATTATCAAAACCAGATTGGACTCATAGAGTCAATACAATGGGCTTGCCCTACCTAGTCCGGACTGCAAGTGGGACACTTGCACTGCCATGAAGCCACATCGACTGCCATCTCCCACGCTCTATATAAGATATGTGGTAGCACTAACATAAACATAATCTTGAACATATAGTCGCGGTACCATGCTTCGTGAAACTAAACTAAACCATCCCGGTACTAATAGCATATAATACATTTCGTAATACTGATACATAACTGTTTCATATTTCATATAAATATCTAACATGATCATATTTTCATGAATTCTAACATATCATACATATTTACGACATCTAGGCCAACATAAAACACTGCATCTGCTCCGGCATATCATAACATGTAAATCACGGCATCTACGTTGGCATATCATATCGTATAAATCACGACATCTGTGCCTGTATAAAACATAACATACTAAATCTTGATATTTCTATACTTTTAACGTATTATTTAAAAATGATAGTTCTTGTCCTATTTTTATAGTTTTTCTGAAAATTATTATAGCATGCTTATTATGGGAAATCATAATATTTCAACATAACATAATTTTCATGGGAAATCATAATATTTCAATATAACATAATTTTCATGGAAAATTATACTCATGCCACACAAGTGTAAGTAATATTCTAATATAAAATCTGAACTAAAATCATATTTCCTGATAAAATGTATTAAAACCATTTCCTTGTTTAACGACAGTATTTCCAAACACAGTTCCATATCATACATATTTTTCTAAAAATAAATGTTATATGATAATAAATTATTATATGAAAAATGCTTACTTAGTTTATCCCCTTACCTGACTTATTGAGAAGCTCACAAAATTAACTGTGTGTGTTCCCAACTCAACACCCTGAAATTCACATTTTTCCCAACAAAATTCTAGTATTATCCCATCTACTACATTTTCCTCAGTCCAGAAATACCAAATAACTTATAAAGCCTAAAATAACAAACTTACCAAGATTTTGGGATGGTGCCCAAGTTAGCCTAACTAACAATCTACTCCAGCAAACTTGAAGAGAATCTTCCCAGGAGTAACGTGGCAGCATCCGATCATCGAACCGGCGAGGAACAAAGTCGAATTCGAAGAGAGAAGGTAGAGGGGACGAATTGAGAGAGAGAGAGAGAGAGAGAGAGAGAGAGAGAGAGAGAGAGAGGGTTTCCATGCAAAATTTCTCGCTGAATCCCGAGTTCATCATATTTATAAAGCGCTGACTCATCGATAAGCCAGGTCACCTCGTCGATGAGCACATAACCCTCGTTGATGAGTTTCAAGCCCTGAAAGCAGACCTCTTGGTAAGTTCTCGTCGACGAGACACGTGTCCACATTGACGAGCCCAAAAAGCCTGTTCGTCGAAAAATGCAATTGAGTCCTCTTTAAAATTCCCCTTTTTTCTCCTTCGTTTAATTATTTAGTTACTATAATTCTTTGGGTCTCTACATTCTCCCCTTCTTATAAAATGTCGTCCTCGAAATTTACTATCTGTATTGAACACCATCCTTTAAGAAAAATGGACTACTTATTTTAGTACTTACCCTCACTTGTGGTGGAGGAATACTGTGGTCACATTTAGGGTTCTAAGAGATTACATAAACACATAGAATAAAATTCTCCCAAACTAAAATACTACGTACAAATCGAAAATTATTACATGTACTGACTAACCTACACAAAAGAAACTTATCACACTTTCTACATCTTTTCCTGATTACTGCTGGTCCCCCATGAATAGTTGCAGGTATTTCTATCATACCTCTTTTTCAAGCTCCCGTGAAGCTTCTTCCACCACGTAATTTCTCCACAGGACTTTTATTAATGGAATTTTCTTACTATGCAATTCATGTTCCTTCCTGTCTAAGATCTGCACTAGTATCTCCTCATAAGCCAATGAATCTCTGAGCTATATCTCTGCATAACTAACCATGTGGGAGGGATCTGAGAGGTATTTTCGTAGCATAGAAACATGAAATATTTCATGTATTCTAGATAAAACTAGTGGTAAAGCTAGCTGATAGGCAACTGACACCACTCTCTCAAGTATCTCGAATGGCCCAAAAAACATAAGGCTCAGTTTACTCTTCCTCCCAAACCTCATAGTACATTTCAATGGCGCTATTTTCAAAAATACATGGTCTCCCACTTCGAATTCCAACTTTCAACTGTGATTATCTACATAGCTTTTCTGCCGACTCTGATCTACCCTGATTTTATTTCTAATAAGCCGGACTTTATCGTATGCCTACTGCACTATTTTCGGTCCCAAAACTTGCTCTCACCTATCTTATCCTAGCATAGAGGATAACGACATCTCCTACCATATACCGCCTCATAAGGTGCCATGTCGATGCTGGTTTGGTAGCTGTAATTATATGCAAACTCTACCAGCGACATATACTGAGTCCAACTACCCCCGAAATCCAGCACACAGACTTGGAGCATATCCTCTAATATCTGAATTGTCCTTTCTCTACCCATCCATTTGAAGATGCAACGTCGTGCTGAATGATAATTGAGACCCCAGAGTCTCTTACAAGCTCCTCCAAAATCGTGACATGAAACGTGGGTCTCAGTCTGATACTATAGATACTGACACACCATGTGATTGTACGATCTCTTGAATATATATTTCTTCCAGTCTATCCATGGAGTAGTTGACTTTGACAGGGATAAAATGAGTGGTCTTTGTCAGTTGATCTATGGCCACCCAAATGGCATTCTGCCCCTGCCGCACCGGCAGTAAACCAATCATGAAGTCCATAGAAATGTGATCCTATTACCACTTCGAGATGTAAAATGGTTGTAGCTGGTCTGCTGAAATCTGGTGCTCAGCCTTTACATGCTGGCACGTCAAACACTACTACACAAACTCGGCAATCTCCCTCTTTATGCCGCTCCACCAGAAAAACTCTCACAGATCCCTATACATTTTAGTGCTGCCTAAATGAACCGTTTATAAGGATCTGTGAGCCTCCCCTAGGATCGTCCTTCTGATATCCACATCTGTAGGCACACATAGCCTAGTACGAAACCTCATATCTCCGTTATAAAAAATATTGAACTCCTCTCCCTGTCTGTTTTGCACTTTAACTATCAGCTCTGCTAATTTTGTTTCATCCCTTTAAGTAGCTTTAATCATTTCCTATAGGGTAGGCTACACCACCAGGTTGGCAATAAATGTCGGGTGATCACTTTCTACTAACTCCACGCCAAGCCTCTCCAAGTCCATCTGGATCGGGTGCTGAATTTTTGCTACTAACAATGCTGCTATCATGGATTTTCGGCTCAGCACATCAACTACCACATTTGCTTTACCTGGATGGTATCTGATACTACAATCATAATCCTTGATAAGCTCTAACCATCTCCTTTACCGCATATTCAACTCCTTCTGCATGAAGAAGTACTTTAAACTTTTATGGTCTAAAAATATTTCATATCTCTCTCCGTATAGATAATGCCTCCAAATTTTCAATTCGTGAACCACTGCAGCCAATTCTAGATCATGGATGGGATAATTCTTTTCATATTCTTTCATTTGTCTAGAGGCATATGCTACTTCTCTACCCTGCTACATCAATACACATCTGAGCCCTCTCAAAGATGCGTCACAGTAGATCACGTATCCATCACCTCCTGATGGAATGGTCAATATTGGTGCAGTGATAAGCCTCTATTTCAATTCCTGGATGCTCCGCTCACAACTGTCGTCCCATTCAAACCTAGTATTCTTCCTGGTTATTCGTGTCAAAGGCCCTGATAATGCAAAGAATCCTTCTACAAACCAACGGTAATATCCCGCCAGTCCCAAGAAACTCCTAATTTCCTAAACGTTCCTTGACCTGGACAAACTCACTACTGCCTCTATCTTGCTAGGATCTATTGAAATTTCATCCCCTAATATAACATGCCCTAGAAACACAACTTTATATGGGGTAGAGGATACCTGTTCTCAATTGTTACTTTGTTTATTTCCCTGTAATCTATGCACACTCTCACAGACCCATCTTTCTTTTTCATAAATAAAACATGAGTTCCCCAGGATGATACACTTGGTCTAATAATCAATCCTGCAACTGATCCTTTAATTCTCCCATTTCTACTGGAGCCATTTGGTGAGGAGCTTTAAAGAACGGTGTTGTCCCTAAAAGTACATCGATAGAAAAATCTATCTCACGGTTGGGAGGCAACCCAAGAAGTTCCCCTTGGAAATATGTCTAAAAACTCCTTTACCACTGGTGTATTGACAAACTTCAAATCATTTCCTATCACCTCCTTTACACAGGCCATAAACCCCTGACATCCATCTAGGAGTAGTCTTTTTGCCTGTATGGCTGAAACCAATTGAGGCGGGCAATGCACCCGCGCCCCACAAATCTGAATTCCTGCTTTCCTGGTGGTTTGAATATCACCTCTTTCAAATGACAGTCGATACTGGCATAGTTAATAGCCAGCCAGTCCATATCCATTGTTACATCAAATCCATGCATATCTAGCACAATTAGGTCAGCTGGTAACACTCTCCCACTGAATTCCTATTTGGTAGCCTTTGAGCACCCTACGACATCTCACCACTAACCCTGTCGGTGTAGCTACTGGCAATTCAACATCTAATAAATGTGTCTTAACACCAGACAATTTAACTTATCCTTCAGACACAAAGGAATGAGTGACACCTGTATCAAATAAAAAAATAACTTGATATAATAAAGTAGTAAGGGTACTTGTCACGACGCCGCCTATGACCTTCGCGTCTCTCGGCGTCAAAGCATATACCCTCGCCGAAGCTACATTCCTCTGTTGGCCTCCATGGGGCGCTCGATAACCTCCTTGGTAAGGTCTAGAAGAAGCAATGGTATCAGGTGGTGTAGGGCAATCTCGTACCAAATGTCTTGGTCTACCACAGTGATAACAGATGCCTCTCCCCACTCAACACTCTCCCAAGTGTCTCTTTCCACATATCTGATATGCAGGGTAGGTCTGCACTTCTTGAGCCTCACGGCCCCCAGTCTCCTGCCTCTGTCCTCTGCCATAATTTCCTCTCCTTCACTGGACCTTACTAGATCCCTAGTAAAAGCCTGAAGGCGTGGACCTCTTTTTCTGTCCCTCCTCCTCTGCACCCATCCACTCACTGGCCTCAGCCACAGCTGCTCTGTCTACCAACTCAGCAAAGTCCCGCACTTTCAACACTGCTACCTATTTATAAATTTCTTGCCTAAGACATGTTTCAAACAATCTAGCCTTCTTTACTTCATCAGGAACCGACACCAAGTCAGAGCTATAGGCACCGCCCTCTGTTCCTCCAATAGTTTTACCGCAGTCAACCATCTCTCAGTCTCTCCTGTCAGTATATAGGTGGCAAATAAGACTCTCTGCTCCTCCATACACTGTAGCACTGCCAAAACCTTCTCAATTTCCTGCATCTAGTCCTTGGTGACTGCAGGATCAGTCCCTCCTGAAAATTTAGGAGGATTCATCTTGGTGAATTTCTCTATCGTACACTCGTGGCCTGTAGCTGGGCCTCCCTTCTCCCTAGAGCTACGTGTGATCTCAGCCATGACCTTCTGAGCTACACTGCATAATATTGCGACTGAGTCAGCACCACCTACACCCGAGGGTCCTGCACCCTCACTACCGCTCACATTAGCACTTCTGCCCCCAAGGTCCATCCTGAAAAGACAATAAACATGACTTATGGACCCTACCCTTATAATTTATGTATCTAACTAAAACTTTTGATATCCCTTCTATCTTGACATCCTTATCTTAATTCAAGATTCAGTCCTACACTTTAGAAGCACAACCCGGCAACAGTTTACTATGGCTTTTATGAAATCGTCACCCCAGGAAAGACACAGAAAACCACCATGGAAGTCCTGCCTCCAACTGCAAAACAAAACCTCAAATCCTTTTCCTATACTCTGGTATTGTTTCCACTACACTCTAGAGTCTACAGAACGTAGAAACCTAGGCTCTGATACCAAGCTATAACGACCTGCCTATTTTACCATATATTTTTTTCAACATACATAATAATCCTGATATCCTGTTAAATTGTCATAGTCATGACCAACCTAGACCTATGAGTACCAGGGACATACCTGTCATACAACTCTGATACCTAACCAGCGGAAAACATAAAAAATTACATATATGTCATACAACACTAGAACCCTACCAGAGTTCTACTGAATCTATCATATATATATATATATATATATATATATATATATATAATAATCCACAAAAGACCCAAAAAGTATCCTACGGTCATAATCCCAAAACCCATTTGACCCTAGCTCACCTACTTTTCCTTCTGACAGGATAGTTCTGTCAACTTCTACTGCTAAAGAGCTTTATCCGCCCTTCTACCTAGATTTCTTGAAATGTTTGTATTGCTCAGGTGAGACACCTCTTAGTAAGGGAGATAAAGTAACATCAGTGTATGGCAACATAAGTATTATTGTGACATAAACATGGACTGTACTTAATTGTATAACATGATTTGACATAACATAATATACCATACTAAATTTTTGTACATGTGAATCATCTTATATAACTGTACAATACTGAAATAATACCCAAGATGGATAGCTAACTGGTGTCATGTCTTCCCCCCCCCCCCCCCCACATGACAGGATTGTGTAGCCCAATGGCAGGACCTAGCAATGGCTGGCCGACTACACTAAGTCAACATAAGTCTGTAAGTACAATGGGCTTGCCCCACCTGGTTTGGATTGCAAGTGAGACACTTGCACTACCATGAAGCCACAATGATTACCATCTCCCACACTTTATCTGAGATGTGTGGTGGCATTAACATAAACATAATCTTGAACATATAGTTACCATGCTTTGTGAAACTAAACTAAATCATCCGGGTTCTGATAACATATAATACATTTCGTAATACTAATACATAACTGTTTCATATTTCATAGAAATATCTAACATAATCATATTTTCATGAATTCTGACATATCATACATACCTAAGGCATCTACGCCAACATAAATCATGGCATCTCCGCCGATATGAAACATAACATACTAAATCTTGATATTTCTATATTGTTAACATATTATTTAAAAACCATAGTTCCTATACTATTTTTATAGTTTTTCTGAAAATTATTATAACATGCTTATTCTAGGAAATCATAATGCTTCAGTATAAGATAATTTTCATGGAAAATCATACTCATGCCACACAAGTGTAAGTAATATTCTAACATAAAATCTAAACTAAAATCATATTTCCTAATAAAATGTATTAAAACAATTTCCTTGTTCAACAGCAGTATTTCCAAACACAATTCCATATCATACATATTTTTCCAAAAATAAATGCTATATAATAATAAATTATTACATGAAAAATGCTGACTTAGTTTATCCCCTTACCTGACTTACTAAGAAGCCAACAAAATTAACCAAACTTGCAACTGTGTGTGCTCCTAGCTCAACACCCTAAAATTCACATTTTTCCCAATAAAATTCCAGTATTATCCCTCTACTACATTTTCCTCAGTCCAGAAATATCAAATAACTTATAAAGCCTAAAATAACCAACTTACCCATAATTTGGGATGGTGCCCAAGTTAGCCTAACCAACAATCTACTCCGGCAGAATTGAAGAGAATCTTCCCTGGAGTAATGTGGCGGCTTCCGATCATCGAATCAGCGAGGAAAAAAGCTGAGATCGAAGAGAGAAGGTAGAGGGGCTGAATTTCTAGAGAGAGAGAGAGAGAGGGTTTCCACGCAAAATTTCTCGCTGAATACCGAGTTCAGCATATTTTATAAAGTGCTGACTCATCGACGAGTCACGTCACCTCGTCAACGAGACCCTACTGAGTCCTTTTTGAAATTCCCTTTTTTCTCCTTCCTTTAATTATTTAATTATTATAATTCTTCGGGTCTCTACATGAGGTGCAGAGCTCCACTATATTGGGTTGAAGTTGGTGAAAGACTGATTCTAGGGTCAGAACTTGTAGAACAGACTTTTGAGAAAATTAAGCTTCTCTAGGAGATAATTAAAACAGCTCAGAGTAGACAGAAAAGTTATGTAGACACTCGCCGGAGGGAGCTGAAGTTTGGAGTAGGAGATCATGTGTTTTTGAAAATTGCACCAATGAAAGGAGTAATGAGATTTGGTAAGAAAGGTAAGTTAAGCCCTAGGTACATTGGGGCATTTAAGGTAATAGAAAGAATTGGTCTAGTTGCCTACAGGCTTGCGTTACCCTCGGCACTATTCAGAATCCACGACGTATTTCATGTGTCCATGTTGAAGAAATACGTCATTGATCCATCACATATAATATGTTATGAGGCACTAGATCTCAAAGATACTCTATCATATGACGAAGTGCCCATATAGATCTTAGACCAGAAAAAGCAGAAATCGTGTACTAAGAAAATCCCATTGGTTAAGATACTCTGGCGTAATCACACAGCTAAGGAAGCATCATCGGAATTAGAAAAGGATATGTGCTAGAGGTACCCACAACTATTTAGTGAGTCCCAGCACTATACGGTTCAATATAACAGTTCAAGTCAGTGTAACAGCTCAAATAAAGATGATAGTTCAAGTAAGTAGAGGTTGTTTAGTTCAATATGATAGTTTAGATGAATATGTAATTAATATTGTTGGTTGTGGCTTAATTGTTTTTAAATTGTTAAAGTGGTTTTGCTAGATTTTTATTTGTTTAGTTGTAATCTCCTAGAGCCTGCATATGTAACCACGGTATTCCTCCGCCACAAGTGAGGGTTATTAATAAATTTGGGATGGGGCCGCTATGTGGGTGGTCGCCGGCTCTTCCTAGAGTTGGATAAATATTTTAGTGATTCCTAGAGGAGATTGTGATAAGTGATTGATAGCAAATTTCAAGGATGAAATTTTTATAAGGAGGGGAGAATGTAACGGCCCCAGAAAATGATATGCTTGGGAGTGTAAAAAAAATTAAATTTAATTAATTTATATTAAATTAATTAATTAAATAAATAATAAAATGAATAATATTATAATATTTTTTAAAAAAAAAAGAAACTAATTGGAATTAATATTTACATATTTATATATTTATATATATATATATATAATAAGTAATACGTGTATGTATATGTTAGCTTTGGTGCAAACCCAAGAGGGAGGGTCAATTGGTATTTAAAAATTTTATCCCCTAGGTCAATCCCCTAACAGTAGTATTACACAAGCCTAAGGTCAATCTAGTGCATGTAAAATAAATCAATGTAAATTTACAGCAGAATTTAAACTGTAATAGAAGTTTAACCAAGCATGCACAATAAAGTAGTAAAAGAGACGACACTAGAAATGTTATCAAGGTTCGGAAAACTGCCTATGTCCCCGCCTTGGCACACCCGCACAAGGATTACACTATAAGCTCACTTAACGGTGGAGCGGAACCATTTACAACCAGGTCAATTAACAGAACTGACCTCAACCTACTCCTTACCAGAATGGTGCACCTAACTTTCCTAACCGGGTTTAAGCCAATCTGAGACTATTCCACAGGGATAGTCTCCCTCTTCAGGCCCACGCCTGGAATACAACAGATTCACAATATAATTTTTGTACACGAAAATGCTTCTTACACAAGCCGATATGTACGAATATAATTAGCACACTACCAAATGATAAGATATGATAAGCTTAGTGTAGTCTTAATGTATACTCTCAAAGATTAATGCAAATATTACAATCAGTTCATAAGAGTGTATATGAAAAGATCTTTGTGTCAAAATAATAGTATCAATCACAATGCAGCAACAAAGATCTCAAGCACACTTAAAATATCCTTAATAAATGTTTTTCTCACAGTAAATCACAAGAGATATTTGAAGTTGATTTGTAAAATAGTATTTATCTTCAAGCACACTTTCAAAATATCTTCAACAAATATTTTTCTCAATATATAACGACACAAGATATTTGAAATCAGTTTGTAAAAATTGTTTGATCTTTGTGTCAAGATAATAATATCAATCAAAAGATATAGCAACAAAGATCTTCACAACACAAGCAAATATCCCAAAAGTATTTTTCTCAAAAATAAGCACAAAGGATGTTTGAAAACGGTTCGTAAAAAATTTATTTCACAAAAAAAAAAAGCAATACGAATTCTTGAGTATTGCAATGATGATGCAAAACTCACAAGCTCTACGAAGTTTTCCTATGGAATACTTATTAAAAAAGTCTCGTAGAAAAACTCAAGCTTACTCTCGGATAAAAATATATCTCAATCAACTAGACCTAACGAGAGTGTAAGCTTAACTAGAAACTCACAACAACACTCTTACTTAGCAAGGTTTGCAATAAGGATGAGTAAGAATGAAGAAATGAAGCTTGAATATGAGAAATAGAGCTTTTGAAAATCAGAGGATATTAGCTAATTATAATTGCTAATCTCTCACTAATTTTTGCAAATGAGGGGGGTATATATGACACCCCAGAATTTTTTATCGTTTGGGGCCTATTGGTCATTTTTGGAAATGTTTAAGTGAGGTTGATAAAATTTTAATAGTGTTTTAACCTCGTTAATTTTCGCCAACCCGAGAGCATCGGTCTACCATACTTAAGGTTTGGTTGACCAAGTGTCTGGGTTTGGTCGACCAGGAGTATTTTGAACTAGAAAGATGGTCGACCGTACTTGAGGGTTTCAAAGGTGATTTTCCAAATTTGCACAGTTCGGTCGACGGGGTCAATTTGAACAAGGAGGTTTGGTCGATCGGGCGATTGACAATTCCCACACGAGGGTTCGGTCAACCAGGGCATTGCCCATATAATCTTGGTCGGTCAAATGAGCGATTAACTTATTGACCCAAGGAGGTTCGATCGACCAAGGCGTTGCTATATGTTTCTGGTCGGTCAGCCGAGGGGTCAACTTGTTGACCTGGTAGGGGTTCGGTCGATCGAAAATCTTAGTGTAATTGAGTTTAGCCAACTTAACGTGCCACCCTTGGGCATTTCGGTCTATTTCTCTTTCATTAAATTGTCCCTAATTATATTATGTTTATTTTCAAGACTATGGGGTACATTTTTATGCAATATTTAGGGCCCTAAAGACAATCTATGGTCTTTGCAATAATCCTTTAAGCTTATCTACCCTATCATGCATCTAATGCATTTATTATTACAGACCATTTCCTATTTACTATTACAGACCCAAAATAACAAATATAAATTACAATAAACAAATATGTCGGGGTCTTCATTCTTCTTCAAGTTGTCGCATGCTATCAATATAATACTATTAGTATGATCCTGCACACAAACTTGAAAGCCATTAAATACAAAGAGTATTTGTCATTATCAAAACCGGGTATGACCCATAGGGTCAACAATATATATAAGATTAATAAAGTATGATTATAATATTGGAGTGCATTAAATGCAATCTAAGGACAGATTGTGATTGGAAATCCAATTCAAGTCTTCTTCTTCTAGAATTCACCCCCCCCCCCCTATTTTCTCTTATTTGACCATGAGTTACTCTTGCTCTCTCTCTCTCTCTCTCTCTCTCTCTCTCTCTCTCTCTCTCTCTCTCTCTCTCCTCACGCCTTCATTCTCTCTCTCTTCAATTTCTTCCCAATCTTTAGTTGAATAGACGATAAAACACAACCACGAGGTCTTGGCTTCGATCCACGTCATTTTAATCAAAGCAAATTTTTGATTTGGGGATCCTAGGCACCACTCCAAGGCTAAGGTGAGGAGTACAAATTATGTCTTTTTTTAAAAAAAAAATTATCAAATTAAATTGGAAAATATGGGTATATGGATATCAGGTTGGTTGTTATTTCATAATCTAACCGGTTAATTGGAGTACGTGGGCCTAGGAAATGTTAAAATAATAATTATTCTAGGGTAAAATAATTATTATTCTAGGGTTGAGCTGATTAAACTAGGGTTTATGAATATAGGATTTTGTGTGAACGTCGCAGGCATTGTTATAGGATCCCTACAGGCATTTCTTCAGGAAACAAGTAAGGAGAATAGATTATGTCAAGCGTTTTTACAAAGTTAATTGCTAAAATTATAGTATGTGATTTCAGAAATGATATCTAAGTTTTGCTCGGTACACAGAAACATGGGATGTGAGTTTTAAAATAATATACACTTTGTGTAAGTTGGGTTGGGTTGAGTAAAACCCTAGATATAATTATATCAATATTTTCTGCAGCATATTAAAGTACAGATTATTAGCTAAAATGTGTGGCATGAGTTGAATATTATGCATAAATAAATTTAACAGTTTATGGAAAAATATATATATATATATATATATATATATATATATATAAAGCTATAGTGTAATCGAGATTATACACAGTTTTATATAGATTTTATACAAAGATATAGTGTTCTATATAGAACTACAATACGGAGTTTTATACAGATATTTTATACACTAATATAGTGTTCTATATAGAACTATAGCGTTCCTTAAAAAACTGCAGTACAGATATTTATACGAAGATATATCGTTCCCTAAGTGGAACTACAGTGTTCCTTATGGAACTATAGCGTTCCCTAAGTGGAACTACCGCACAGATATTTTATACAAAGATACAACGTTCCTTATGGAACTATAGTATAGTATTTTATACAGAGTTACAGTATTACAGTGATTTGAAATACAATTTTACAGTATAATAGTTTTGTGCAGAAATGCGTATATGAAATCATGTTATGTTATTTTTTTAGGAATAGCATTATATGGTTTAAGAACCCTAATGGGCCATAGCTAGGCACGGTACCGTAGCCCCATAGTTACCAGTGCAGCCACACTTCTTTGATAGGGTGTTGGTGGCATAGTTGATTCTTCCATTGAAGTGTAGAGTTACCCCTGGAGTCTAGACTAGTTGGGTAGGCAAATCGTACTCATAGTTATAGATACAGTTATAGATACAGTCATAGTTGATCTAGTCTGGTTAGGCCAACCATGGCTAGGTCCTGCCTTTAGGCCGCACAACCCGAATCATGCAGGGTTAATTCATGACGTTACAGTATTTTCCATCCATGGTAGTTCTTCTATACATACACGCACATTTACTTGTGTAGAGATGCTTATTTTATACAGAGTATGAACTGAGACAGTTGTTATATACAAAGTATGAATTTAGATACAGATTTTTATATAGAATATGATTGGAGATACCAATTTATACAGAGCATGATTTGAGATACTATTTTATTCATAGCACGATTTGAAATAAAGGTATGTAATGTGAAAAGTATTTTTATGGGCAGGTATATAGTTTATATGAGTTCACAGAGTAAGAAAAAGATAGACTATCAAAGTGAATTTGAAACATTAAAACTCATGTTGCCACGCACTAATAATAATCTATTCCACCTTACTGAGAGGTGTCTCACTCTTATAATTTCATCATTTCAGTAAACCTAGGTAGACATGCCTAGAGTTCTTCAAAGCAGAGATTAAGAATACTATTCAGAGTAAGTAACGGTGAGACAATGTGTTGTGTAGGAAAGTATTGCGTATTTTTGAAATGGTTATGGATGGACAGACTTTGGGAAATTATGTATAGTTATGGTGATGAATAGAACTCTGGTATTGCTATTGGAGGTGTATGTATATAGATTCTTGCGCAATATTTTATGACTATTTGAGGACTGTTGTACCTGGTGCCACTTTAGGCAACACCGGTTACTATAGTGCAATTGCTACAAGAATTATGTATATAATTTTACACAGGTTATTATAGTCTGGTATTAGAGTTGTCATGATGATAGTATTATTCTTGTATTAGAGCAGGTTTATTTTATAGATATATATATATATATATATATATGGGAAAAAAATGGTAGAAAATCGGGGCGTTACGGTCTGTTCTTCTTTTGCATGAAGTGGTAGAAAAAGTACTAAGTAAACAAAAGAAAATTTAAATTCAGCGTGTTATTGAACTTAATTTAGAATTGGAAAGCAGTGAACTTAAAGGCGTAATCCTAAGAGGAGGGGTAATTGGGTAATTAAAATTTTCTTAACGAAATTTCAGTTTATTTTAACCCTCTTAATTTAAATCACCACAATCACTCTAATATCAATCACAATAAACTAGTTAACGACTGTACTATACCAATCGACTATCCTAGATATAAATATAAATGCTTAAATTACAAACCAAATTTAAACTTTAAGTAATTTAGTATTCAGTTAGTTATATTTCATAATCTGATTTTCAAAATAATCATTGTGGTGTTCTCAAGACACAAATTCAGTAATATGGCTGAGGTTATCTTGACACTTATGCTTCAGTTAAATAATCAATCACACCAACTTAATCTCAACCAAACACAACTAAATTCAGATATCAAAACTTGTTTGATTTTCCATCCAATAACATAAACTAACATCCAATATGGTAATTTCATTCAATCACAATCAAATCTCAATAATCAACAAGTTCTCCAATGAATTTAAAATCATACACGCAAATTATAATTTTCAAGAATTAAAGAGATAGGGAAGAAGAGTAGAACACCAAGTTTTTTTTACAAGGTTCGGATAGCAGCCTATGTCCTTGCCTCAAGCAACTTGCTTTTAGGATTTCCTTTCTACTTCGTTGAACAAGTGAGGCACCCCTCTCTCCGTTCGAAGGTGGAGACCCTTGTCTAACGAGAACAACCTCTCCCTCGGCAACGATTCAATAACCCTGAAACATTAAAATTTGTACAACAACAAAATATAATTCGTACAAGAAAATAACTCAAAAAAGAACAGAATTTGTACAAATTTAAAGCACAATATACTTCAGATAATCAATATAAAAGTGAAGCTCACGAATATATCACAAGTATTCTGATTATAGGATGTGGATTTCAGAGAATCAAATCAGAATTTTGCTAGGTATTTCAGCAAGTACTCAAAACAACTTTTAAGAAAGAATTTCAAGAGTATAACATGAATTCAGAATTGTATGTGATTATATGTTGTCCTAAATTTCAAAAAGATTATCTTTATATAAAGTAGAGACAATAGTTATCGTTTTGCCTAAGTTTGATTCAAGTTTGGAAACTCAAACATTCAAATTTAGAAACAAAATTCGAGTTGTTATAAGTTTAAAACAGCGACTTTAGTCGTCTGATCCATACCGTCAGTCGCTCGAGCTTATGTAAAATAGCACATAAGAACAATCAGTAGCAAGTCAATCGCCTAACCTCGTTGGTTCAGTCACCTGATCCTATTTTGTTCTTTCATTAACACTAGCAATAGTATATCAGTCACCTAACCACTAAGCCACTTAGTTTTTTTCAAATTTTAATTCCAAAACTTAAATTGGTAACTAGGAAAACTTATTTTATGGCTTATGAAAATATTTTCCATGTTTTAAAATAGGTCCTAAGTCCAGAATGAATCCTAAGAGCTTCAACTTCAATATTGAGAATATAAGTACTTACATGAGACTTAACAAGATAAAACCATCTAAGTTCCTAAATTTTCATATTGCATAGCTTTCATTAATCATCTGAGCTTTGATCAATTCTTCAATATTCTTCATGCTCCTCATGACTTGTAGCTTTAAGTCTAAGCTTCAACAAATTTCTTCAAGTACAATTAGTTGATTTCATAAATCACTCGAGTCCTGAAACTTAACTTAAAAACACACTTAGTAACCTTGATTTGTTATCGTCAAAACGAGATTAAGCTTTTTTAGGCCAACAATCTCCACCTTTTTAATGATGACAAATAAGGAGCAAAATGAGAAAGCCTTAATAAGGTTCCCCCTCACAATAATATTGCCCTTAACAAGTCATTACATGAATATCAACAATTTCAAAGCTTATGTCAGAATTTTAGAATAACATGCAACAACTAATATGAACTACTCCCCCAGAATGTAATATCTCCTTTAGACACTATTCAATATTCAGTACATTCATAAGAGAAACACAACTAGTATGCATAACATTTGTCAAAACTCAAAATATCCAAAAACTTATCAAAATGCATCATATCATCAAAACTCATCAAAACTTATCATATCATATAACTTATCATAACATTATCATATCATATAATTTATCATATCATCATCATAACATATCATTTTTCCCACTTCTCCACCTGTTGACATCAACAAAAAGGATTAACTCAAAAAAGTAATATGCAAATCCTTGTAGGACCAAAATCAGCACAGATCACAAATACACAGTCCAAAATTTAGCATGCAATTCACAATTCAAACATCCATAAAGATGTCCAAACCGGATATTCAATAACCAACATGCAAATAATATTCAAGAAGATCCAAAATTAGTATGCATTACAAAATATCCAAAATAAACAATAAGTAGGAGACAGTGTCAATAAAGATAAGAAAATGATAATCAACAAAGAGAAATAACAAGTATGAAAATATTACAACCCAGTTGTTTGTAATAAATAAGATTAAAAAAACCTAGTCTTCATCATTGTCATCACCACCATTGGAATCAGTACCCTTCTCCTCATCATCATCACCTCCCGAGCTTGACTCCATGGGAGCCTTCCCTCGTGAAGAAGAAGAGTCCATATAGCTTTCAAGGCGCCCAAGGCTCTGATCAAAGGAAGTTAAGTTGGACTGAGTGCACTAAAATTCGTATTCATTTCTCAACGAAATGCACTCAACTATGAATCCATATGCTAACAATAGTCTACAAACCATGAAGGAGCATCGGTTGCTGGTCATACATCCTATTGTGGTTCCGAAGCTTGTTGCTAAGTCGCCTAGAATCCCACATTAGCTTTACGTGCCCTACCAGGCTTAGGATTCCATCCAAGGTCCTGATACTTTTCATATCCCATTTGCTTAATAGTAGTGGATGAAAAGTAGTCATAATGGGTTCGTTTGATGAACAAAGTGGATGGGGTAGTGAGTCCTAGATATTCAAAAATTAAAGTTAAAATTCCTCCACAAGGAAGAATTACCCTTCTTGCTTCTTCTTTTGACATTGTCCATTTTAGAATTAGGCTAGGCAAATCAAGGCATTTTCCCTAATAAAAACACCACATTATGAAACAATCCAAGTAGGATAGATGGTTACGAAACCCTACCCTAGGTAAGATATTATAGGTAATAAGGCTATGTGATATTCTAGCTTTCAAATTTAGCTAGGTGTATAGCAGAGGGTGACCAAAATAAACAAGTGTTTCGGTCATTATCATTGGTAAAAATTCCTCATAAGTGAAATCTTGTGCCATAATCCAAGTTTGTCCAAGTTGTGGACATTCAAACTCTCCTTCTTGGATTCTAAATCTAATAGCCAAAGTTTGAGGAATTAGGCAAATGTTTTATTCATGACCGTTGTGGAATACACATTATCACCCTTTACTATGTTTGCATTGAATAGCCAAACTAAGTTAGGATATACACCCCTAGCCTGATATGTGATAAATCTTTCCCAACCCAAAGCATTAAACATAGGCAAAATATTGGGAAAATCCTCTCTTATAAAAAAAAAAACATCTAAAATCTTATCGAGAATAGGTTCGGTAGATCTTCTGTGTTCACGATACTTTCATCTTGCTTGTGGAGTGACCAACCACTTTTCAATGTCTTGAGTATCATCCTTCCTTGAGGTGGAGCTTCAATTTTCCTGTTGTTTGGCCTTTGGCACTGTTCTTGAAGAAAATGTTTGGTAGAATCTTCTAAAATGAGAGTAGGAAGAAATATGGGGAGGTATTTTGAAGATTAATCGATGAAATCTTTAGGGTAGAGCACTTGGAATGAAGTGAAAGAGAAGACTTCGAGAGGGGAGAAAACAAGTGTCAGTAGACTGAGGTTCAAAAAAATTAGGGCTTTTACAAGTATAAAGTATTTATATCTCCGCAGGTTAGCCACCTGACCTGATGATGTCAATCATCTAACCTGTATATATGTTAAAATCTCACAAGTTAGTAGCAAGTCAGTCAACTGATCTCGAAGAGCTAGTCGCCTAATGTGCCTAAACTTGAGGTATTCGTAAGTCAGTATTAGTCTAGTCGACTAAGAGCTAAAGGTCCGTCACCTATCCTTCAATAATTTTGACTTACTTGCTCTTTTGACTCGACCACTCATTTTTATGAACTTCTCCTTCTTAAATCACCTCTCTACAGTACAATAAACCTAATTCTCATCATATTGAGATGAACCTATCCTCTAAAAAAGGTTTTGTGAAAATATCTGCCCATTGTTCATCTATGTTTATGAATTCAAGAATAATATCTTCCTTTTGCACTAACATCTAATAAAATGATGTCTAATGTCAATGTTCTTGGTTCTAGAGTGAGATATAGGATTTTTGGAAATATTAATGGCACTGGTATTATCACATTTAATAAGCGGTTGGAATATTCCAAATTGAAATCCTTGAGTTGTTGTTTCATATACAGTGTTTGTGCACAACAACTACCTGCTGTTATGTATTCAGCCTCAACAGTAGACATTGCCATGAAATTATATTTCTTGGAAAACCAAGATACTAGAGATCGTCCTAAGAAGTGGCAAGTACCACTTGTACTTTTCTGGTCTATTTTACATCTGACATAATCCGCATCTAAATAATTGATCATCTCAAAAGTTGTATATTTAGGATACCCTAACCCTAAGTCTATAGTACCTATCAAATAGCTCAAGATCCTCTTGATTGCTATTTGGTGAGATTTTTTAGGTGCAACTTGAAATTGAACACACATGCAGACACTAAACATAATGTCAAGTCTAGTAGCCATCAAATAAAGTAGGCTACCTATCATGCCATGATAGTATTTGACACCTAACGATTTTCCTTGCTCATCTTTGTCAAGACTAATAGAGGGGCTCATTGGTGTTCCCAATGGCTTGCCACCTTCTATATCAACTTCTTGAGCAGGTCCTTTATGTACATTGATTGATTTATAAATGTTCCATTTTTAGTTTGTTTGATTTGAAAACCAAGGAAATATGTCAACTCACCCATCATGCTCATTTCAAACTCATCTTGCATGCATTTAGCGAAGTCCTTGCATAATTCCTCATTTGTAGCACCAAAGATAATGTCATCAACATAGATTTGTATGATGAGCATGTCATTGTTCTTAGACTTTATAAACAGGGTACTATCCATTTTTCCTTGAGTGAAGCCATTTTCTAACAAGAAGCCACTCAATCATTCATACCAAACTCTAGGATCTTGTTTTAATCCATATAGGGCTTTTCTTAGTCTAAACACATGATCAAGAAAGTGAAAGTCTTAAAAACTAGGGGGTTGCGCTACATATACATCTTCATTTATGTATCCATTCAAAAATGCACTTTTTGCATCCATTTGGTAGAGTTTGAAGTTATTGTGAGATGCATTGGCAAGTAGCATTCTAATAGCTTCCATTCTAGTTACAGGAGCAAAGGTCTCATCATAATCTATACTTTCTTCTTGATTGTAACCTTAAGCTACCAATCTAGCCTTGTTATGAGCTACAATGTCGTTGTCATCCTTCTTATTCCCAAAAACCCATTTGGTATCGATTATCGAATGATCAACAGGTCTAAAAACTAACTTCCAAACTTTATTTCTTTCAAATTCATTTATTTCCTCTTGCATGGCTAGTATCCATGAATCATCATTAATTGCTTCATTTATGTTCTTGGGTTTCTCTTGAGATAGGAATGTACAATGATTGCATAGATTTTTCAAAGATGATCTAGTGGACACTCTTTATGACAATTCAGCTATAATTTGGTCCTTAGGATGATTCCTTACGAACTTCCATTCATTAGTCAATTCAGATTTATCTAGAGAGTTATCATTCGAAGGTGTGTTGGTTTCATTACTTTCATCCTTTATTTCTTGAATTGCTAGGTCTTCTAAAATTTTTCTAATTTCTACTTCATCAATGTCAGTAGTTTTAGAAAAAAAAAAATGGATTAGCTTCATCAAATGCTACATAAATGGACTCTACAATTGAAAAAGTTCTTTTTTTTGTAGACTCTAAAGGCTTTACCGTTCATAGCATATCCTAGGAAAATTCTTTCATCTGATTTAGCATCAATTTTACCTAAGTCCCCTTTATCATTTAAGACAAAGCACTTACATCCAAATACATGGAAGTAAGAGATATTTGGTCTTTTACCCTTCCAAAGTTCATATGGGGTCTTATCTAGGCTAGTCCTAAGGGAAACTCAATTTATCACATAACAAGTGGTGTTCACTGCTTCAACTCAAAAATATTTAGGCAAGTGATGCTCATTAAGCATAGTCCTAGCCATTTTTTGAAGTGACCTATTCTTTCTTTCAACAACTCCATTTTATTGAGGTGTGCATGGTGCTGAAAAGTTATGAGAGATTCCATATTCATCACAAAAATTTTCAAAATCTTTATTTTAAATTCTCCAACTCTGTCACTTCTAATGTATAGAACGTCATACCTTTTTCCATTTTGAAGCTTCTTACAAAGGTTGACACCTAACGATTTTCAAAGTTTATGCAATATACATTTTCAACCCGGTTTGCAATAAACAAGGTTTCATGCTTTTCACTATGTTCAACTATGCATTTGTCCTTTTTGAATGTTACGTCAAAACCTTTATCATTTAGTTGACTAATACTAAGCAGATTATGTTTTAACCCCTCTACCAATCAAACATTATCAATTACCAAGGAGGGTTCCTTACCGACTTTCCTGATGCCGATAATTTTTCCTTTAGCATTGTCTCCAAAGGTGACATGTCCACCATCCTTTAGTGTCAATGAGGTGAACTCGGACTTGTCTCCGGTCATATGCCTTGAGCATCCACTATTCAAGTACCATTTTTCTTTTGATGGGGTAGACCTAAAATATACCTACAAAAAGGGATTTAAGATGTTACTTTTGGTACCCAAATCTTCTTAGGTCTTTTTGAGTTTGTTTTAGTTTCATTTTTAGCTCTCCATACCTTTTTGGTTTTAACATTCTTTCTCTTGAATGGACATTCAAATTTTATGTGTCCCTTCTCCTTACATAAGAAACATGTAGTGTGTTCATATGCATTGGTTGAAGATGTTCTTGCCTAATTTTTTGAAACTTTTACAAAGTACCCCGTATAGAGGTTCTTTTTCATTTTGTTTTCAGCTCCATTGAATATTATGCTTTCCTTATCCAAAGAAATTCTATGTGGTCCAACTAGTTTATCAAAAATTTCCTTTCCTCTCGTGAAATTGTAAATAAATTTAGTTTGATCCTCAATTTTACTTTCAAGGCAAATTTCTAAATCTTTTATTCCTTTATAGTTAGCTTGCAGCTTTACTAGTTCTTTAGTCATCTAGTTTATTTTACTTTCAAGTTCATCAATAACTAGGTCCTTTTCTTTTTCAGCTAATTTACATGACTCTAGTTGGTTCATTAACGTTTCATTTTGTCCTTTTAGTGTAATGTTTCTTTTGGACACTTTTATGAACCTTTTATGCAGTGAGAATAATTCAGCTTGAATTTCATTGTACGAAGGCATGCTCTCACATGAGTCATTGCAAGATTCATCGCTAGATTCTACAAGTGAGTTTAAATAAGAGTTTACCTCGTCATCTCTTGCCATGAAGCACATGTTAGCTATTTCTTGATCACTTGATTCGCTTTCTGAGCTACTTGAACTGGAGTCATCCCAAGTCATTGCTTTCATTACTTTTTTTTTCTTCTTCTTGGCATCTTTCTTCAGCTAGGCACAATCATACTTTATATGTCCTACTGTTCTACAATTATAGCAAGTTAGGGGTTCATTCTTTGTTTCTTTCTTACTTGTTTCACCTTTGTCGATTTTAGACCCTTTGAATTTTCTAGCAAATCTTTTATTCTTTTTGAATAATTTTCCTAGTCGTCTAGTGAATAGGGCTAAATCATCATCGTCCAACTCATTGTCCTCTTCCTCACTTGAGCTTTCCTTTGAAGCTTTAAGAGCAATTAATTTCTTTTGTTTACTAACTTCAGTAGTTCTTTCACTTATTGTTATCTCATAAGTGAGAAGCGATCCTATAAGTTCATTTAGGGAAGTATTCTTCAAGTTTTTACCTTCAGTTATGGCAGTGGCCTTAGGTTCCCAAATGGGAGGAAGTCCTCTAAGGATTTTCCTAATAATCTTGTATGTAGTGTAGTTCTTTCCTAGTGCATTAAGTGAGTTAATTATATGGGTGAAACTAGTATACATACTAGTAATGGACTCCTCAAGGTTTATCCTAAACGCCTCACGCTCGTTAGTGAGCATGTCAATCATACTATCCCTAACATCTGTAGTTCCTTCATAAGTGACTTCTACGTTGTTCCAAATTTCCTTAGCTGATTTGCATCCTATAATCCTATTGAACTCATTAGCATCTAGTGCACAATATAATGCATTCATTACACTGGAGTTAATTTGCAATTGTTTCATATCAGTTTCATTTAGTTCAGCTTCATCCTTGGGGACTACTTTGTTATCTACGGTCTTGGAAGGCACATAATCGCCTTGGGTAACTACTTTCCAGACTTTCCAGTCCATGGTTTGTAAAAATATCCTCATGCGTTGTTTCTGAAAGGTATAGTTCACTCCACAAAAAAATAGGAGGTCTAGATGAAGATTGGACTTCACCAAAAGGGGATACACCAATGTTTGCCATAGAGATCTTCTTGTAGCTATTAGTTAGGATTTGCTACAACTTACAGCTCCAATACCAATTGAAAGTAAAGATGTAATCCCAAGCGAGGGTGAATTGGGTAATTAAAAATTTCTTAGCGGAAATTTAGTTTATTTTAACCTTCTTAATTTAAATCACCACAATCACTCTAATATCAATCACAATAAACTAATCAGTAACCGTACTATATCAATCGACAATCCTAAATATAAATATGAATGCTTAAATTACAAACCAAATTTAAACTTCAAGTAATTCAGTATTCAATTAGTTAAATTTCAAAATCTAATTTTTAGCAATAATCAATGATGTTCTCAAGACACAAATTCAATAATACAGCTGAGGTTATCTTGACACTTATGTTTCAATTAAATAATCAATGACACCAACTTAATCTCAGCCAAACACAACGAAATTCAGATATCAAAACTTGTTTGATTTTTCATCCAATAACATAAACCAATATTCAATATGGTAATTTGATTAAATTACAATCAAATCTCAATAATCAACAAGTTCTCCAATGAATTTAAAATCATACACATAGATTATAATTTGCAAGAATTAAAGAGATAGGGAAGAAGAGCAGAACACCAAGTTTTTTACAAGCTTTGGCCACCAGCCTACGTCCTTACCTCAAGCAACTCACTTTGAGGATTTCCTTTCCCGCTTCATTGAAGAAGTGAAGCACCCCTCTCTCAGTTTGAAGGTGGAGACCCCTCTCTAACAAGAAGAACCTCTCGTTAGGCAATGATTCAACAACCTTGAACCATCAAAGTTTGCACAATAGCAAAATACAATTCCTACAAGAAAATAACTCAAAAAAAAAAAAAGAAGCAAAATTTGTACAAATTTGAAGCACAATATACTTCAGATAATCAATATAAAAGTGACGCTCATGAATATATTACAAGTATTCTAATTGTAGGATGTGGATTTTAGAGAATAAAATCATAATTTCGCTAAGTATTTCAACAAGAACTCACAACAGCTTTTTAGAAAGAATTTCAAGAGCATAACACGAATTCAGAACTGTATGTGAGTATATGTTGCCCTAAATTGCGAAAAGATTAATTTTATATAAAGTAGAGACAATAGTTACCATTTTCCTCAAGTTTGCTTCAAGTTTGGAAACTCAAACGTTCAAATTTAGAAACAAAATTCATGTTGTTATAAATTTAAAACATCGACTTCATTCCCCTGATCCATAGGGTTGGTCACCTTGACTTATTTAAAATATCGCATAAGAACAGTCAGTAGAAGGTCAGTCGCCTGACTCCAATGGTTCAGTCATCTGATCCTGTTCTGCTCTTTCATTAACACTGGCAGTAGCATTTCAGTCGCCTGATGGATCATCATTAGTCGCCTGACCACTAAGCCACTCAGTGTTTTTCAAATTTTAATATCAAAACTTAAATTGGTAACTCTGAAAATTTATTTTAGACCTTATGAAAATATTTTTCATGTTTTAAAACAAGTCTCTAAGTCCAAAATGAATCCTAAAAGCTTCAACTTCAATATTGAGAATAGGCGTACTTACATGAGACTTAACAAGATAAAACCATATAAGTTCCCAAGTCTTCATGTTGTATAGCTTTCACTAATCATATGAGCTTTGATCAATTATTCAATATTCTCCATGTTCCTTATGACTTTTAGCTTTAAGTCTAAGCTTCAACAAATTTCTTTAAGTATAATTAGTTGACTTCGTAAATCACTTGAGTCCTGAAACTTAACTTAAAAACACACTTAGTAACCTTGATTTGTTATTATCAAAACGAGATTAAGCCTTATTAGGCCAACAAGCAGCTATGTAACAAATTAGGATTTATGCTCCGTTGCACCTCTACAGTAACATTACTCTTTTTCAAAAATTGGAGGAGTTTGCGGACGTGTGTTGAATGAATTATGGTTATCTTTACTCAAGGAGTTAAACCATAATCATCAACATCATCTAATCCAACTATTCCAAACAATAAACAGCAAATCATAATGCTTATGCTCTAAGAGGCAATTTTTCAAACACCTTGTGCACAACTTGAAACTAAGTTAGGCTTCATTCTCTTGAGTTACAAAACAGCCCAGCAGTATTACTCAAATCAAAAATTGAAACTAAGAACAACTACAGAAGAATCAAACAAGGGTTCTTAAAACAAAATTCAGCAACATCCACGATTATAAATCTCAAGATAAACACAAAGAAATTGCAAAAAACTGAGCTGTCAAAGTAAGAATTGGAAAATCAAAGCCAAAAATAGAAGGATGGAGATGCAAGGAAACTCGGGCAGCTGCTGTCTGCTGGGAACAAGAAGAGGAGCTGCTGTGCAGAAGGAGGAATAACCATCTCAAGGATGCTGCAACCAAATTGCAGCAATTTATCCTTCGTAAATTAGGATGAAAGATAAGATTTGTTATCGAGAGCAACACTAAAAAGAACTTTTGTACACAAGTGTATAAATTGTATGTACTTAATATAAGTAATTATTTAGTTAGATAATAATATAATTTATATGTTAGTATATGCAATTCCAAATAGGCAGATATACTTGATCCTACCAGCATATACCATACGCTACACTCCATGTTTATGCACAAAAATATCCTCACAATTTAAAGAGTTGTGATATATAATTTACAAAAAAAAATTGTGAATGAAGTCTGAAGAAGCTGATTGATCAGACATTGCGGGGAGTAAGGGGCAAGAGCTGCTAGAGGACGACAGCTCCAATGAACACAGACATTTTTTGGTATAAGAAAAAATAAAAGACTGAAGAAGGGGGACTTTTTGTCAGTTAACTTTAACAAGATGTTTGCCCAACTGATAGAATAAAGGGCGAAAAATTATATATGGGAAAGTATTGCAATATAAGACCACTTGTCTTTGGCCAAAATTAAGTAACCTCAAGCTTGAACCCTTAACTTTTTTTTCATCCTTTCATGATTTTCTACACATTGAAATCCTATTCATTCATTGATTCGTTTATTATAATTGTCAAATACACGTCGGAACAATGTCTCTCAGTCTGCGGGCTTGACCCCACTTTTAATGATCCGGCAAGAGTTAGGCGGACCTTTCCATTCTGGCCTGTTCAGAAATCATGAAGACTTGTCCCATCTTTGATTAGCTATGTGGAGAATTAAATAAAAATAATTCTGCATGGGATAAAGTTCGGAAGCTAATAATCTATATTTTTTTTTGCAAATTTACATAAAATATATAATATAAAATGGTATCGAAACTTATGTAAAATTGGAATTTAGAACTTAAAGTTCATATTTTCAAATTTCAAATACCATTTTATAATATAAATTACCTTATTTAGTATGAAATCTATTAATGACTAAGCATGAAAATGTAGCTTTTTTTATATTTTTTTTCTAAATATTTTTAAATATCTTAAACAACGATAGTGGATATATTTTACTCCAAATTGAACCATTTCATAATGTTTTTTATTGAAAAATAAATATAAATAAAAAAGTGCAAGTGCAAGGAAAATTTTTTTCTAAACAAGAAAATTTTATAATGAATGTGCAATTCTATTGGTTTCAAAATTGATGCACTTGATCGGTTGTTTTTCCTAGTTTGATCAAACACATAGGATCACTTAGCATATATCTAATAAATAAGTAATGGTAGATTGTGTTTTCATATATATTGCTGACCCAATGCTTTAAGTTAATGTCCACTTTAACTAAGAGAACTTTAAGATCATACCGTATTTAAGTGGAAAGTTGATACAATTCTTAATCTTCTAAAAAAATAAGGACTTTAATTTTTAGTTTTGTCAAACAATGTCGTAAATAACTTTTATAAAATTGATAAAAGTTGACTTAAACACATGCCCTAATCTAGAGTGAGGGCATAAATCATAAGTGAGCCAAATTACGCTACAAATTCAACAAAATAGTAAGGTTTCATACATGTTACCACTATTCCTATATCTAGGCTAATAGGTAAGGTGTCTCCTGCTTGTCCCAAAGCCTAATTCCTAAATCATTTTTTTTTTTCTTTTTCTCACATCGATAAAAGTTGGTACACGTCTTTTCTAAACTACTTTAGTTGTTGAGATGATGTCTTAATCGTGAATTATTGAATCTTCAAGTTTTGAAGTAAATCAAAATACAATCAATGCTATTATACTTCACATCAAAACTTCAAGTTTTTGAGATTTTACTCTTTTTGGGGGCATGCACAAGCTCAAGGAGGATGTATTAATTGATTTCAATGAGTCTCTAATCACTTAATAAATAATTAGTGCCAAGGGTTTTGGATATTTCTCCATCAAATATGATTGTTTATTTTAACTTGAGTTCTTATTGATCGACTTATCATCTTTTTATGTGAAGGAAAATCAAAGGCTAAACAGTACACACGTGTGGCGAATTAGTGACAAATCTCAATAGGTTAATATGAAATCTTATCCTTTCTTAAGGAAGACACCATTAGCATAAGACATTTGGGGCATTATTTAAGCTTGATGAATGCTTGCCATGTGTCAAGAAAAAAAGATAAATCAAAATCAAATTTCACATAAGTTAATTCAATAGAATGATTATTTAAATGTCATATGTACATATATATAACCAATTTATGTGTGTCAAGTCTCACCTTTAACAATGTGCAATTTTAGCACCAAAATTTTCAGCATCTTCGTTGTTGATTAGACATTTCTTAATTTATTAAAATTTTAAGTTTCAAAATTCAAATTTGTATACTAAGTAATACAGCAACTTTCATTCCAATATTCATACAAATGAATGGTAACCATAATAAAATTATAAAGTATAAGTTTCGCATTAAAAAATTAAACTTTAACGCAATATATATATATCATATATTTTTGTAGACTTTTTGAGTCCAATACCAGTTTTGATTATGACAAACAATGACATTTCATGTGTGTGTTTAGTCTTTGAACAGATTTATATTACAGAAGGCACAAATGAGAGATGTAATATGCAAGCCTTAAATGCATACCAATGATCATATTCCAAGGCGTATTCCATGGACAATCAAAGGAGTAGAAGACTTGAAGACTTTATTTATTATTTTCTAAGTTGTAATAATTATTTAGGTTTAATGTGTACATGCATATTATATGATCTAAATTGAAGCTCAACCAATACCTTAGATTGACCATAGGACCTCCAAAAAACATAAAAAACCTTTTTCATAAAATTCCTAACTTATGCAAAGGCTTTAAAATAGTTTTGAAGTTAAAATAAGGCAAAAACTAATTTTTATAAAGGGGTCGGTCGACTGGCCAACCGACCAGACAATAGAAATGAGCATTTTTCTCTATTCATAACTTCTTATATTAAAAATTGTTCAACATGACAGTTCTAGGATTTTCTCTTAGCTTTCTGTTGATACCAAGAATGTTCAATTTGGAGTCATATAGAAAATGTTATGACTAAAACACCGAAAGGTGTCTGTAATAGAAAAATTCCCTTCGTGTTTCTTTTGTATCAGTGATGGGCGTTTTTCTCAAACAATAAATTCTTAACATAAAATCTGTTCAACATGAAAGTTGTGAGATTTTCTCTTAGATTTTTGTTGATAGCAAGAACGTTCAATTTGGAGTTGTATAGAAAAGGTTATGGCCAAAAAACCGAAGGGTATCCGCATAGAAAGCTCCCCAACAACCGAAAAACGGCTTGTTTTCAAATTAAATCATATTTTAATACCCCAACTGTCATAAAACGGCTAGTTTTGGTTTTTGCCTGTTAATACAAGTCAAATACACTTGAAAAATTAAGGAGAGACATCTTAAGAACATATCTACACATTGTTTGTTTCCACCTCATTTTTCATACCCCCTTTGTGCATTAAATTTCATATTTCTCCTACCCTTTCACTTTGAAAATTCTTTTTGGGAGAAAACATTGTGGGTTATTGAAGGAAGCTTAGAGCATATATCCACTCATATATTTCTATTTCAAAGGCTTCTTTTTCTTGATGTAATTTTGAAAAAGTTTGAGCATATATTCAAGTATATATACATTGCTTGAAGCCCTCTACTATTTATTCTTGTTGTTTTTTTTAGATCAAATTTCTCCTACTCTTCTTGAAAATATTTTTGGAGCAAAATATTTTGGAGGTTTTATTTAGAATTACATGAGCTTATATTCATGTTTATATATAATGCTTGATTGCCTTTTTTTTACATCATTGGTTTCCAAAGATCAAAATTTCTCCCATTCATTTTATTTGAAAAATTATTTTTGGAGAAATTTTTGGTTATTCAAATAAGGCTTGAGCACATGTTTAATCTCATACATGTGTTGCTTGAAAGCCGTATTGTGTTCGATTTTTTAAGGTCAATCATTTAGAAAGAAAACCCAAGTTCTCTTATTTTTATTTGAAAATATTTTTGGAGAAGAACTTCTTGGGTTATTCAAGAACTTTGAGCATATATTTAATTGATATTGTAGAGACCCAAAGAATTATTGCAATTAAATAATAAAAAGAAGGAGAGAAAAGGAATTTCAAAGGTGGGAGACTCAGCAGAGTCTCGTCGACGAGTGTAGAGCGTTCGTTGATGGCAGTATTCTTGGGCACGTCGACGGAGACACATGTCACGTCGATGAGAACTTACCGAGAGGGCTGATTTCAAGGCTTAAGATTCTTCGATGAGGGTTATGTTTTCGTCAACGAACCTCCCTCTTGGTCTCAACGACGAGGTGACGTAGCTCGTCGACGAGGCCACATGGCCAGCCACCTATATATAGCCAAAAATTCACTTTTTAGCGAAGAAATTTGTCCCATTTCACTTTCTCTCTCTAGAAAAAGAACCCTCCACCGTCTCTTTAGATTTTTGGCTCCATTTCTCTCCGATTTGACTATCAGAAGCTACCACGATGATCCTGGGGAGATTCTCTACAACCTAACTAAAACAAAATGTTGATTTGAGAAGTTTGGGCACCATCCCAATTTCAGGGTAAGTGGATTATTTTGGTATTTCCAGTATTACTAGGTTTATCTGAACCCAGATTTTGTATTGTATGAGAATATACTAGTGTTCTGTGAAGTAAAATTAGGGTATTATGATTTCGGGATTATGGTGTTTTTGGGACCCTATAGGTATGGGTTGAGGATCTCAACGGTTATTTTTCCAGGAACCCAAGAAAATTATAGTTTAGGAAATTACGAATAGAAAGATTCAGGAAATGTGAATATGATGATTTTCTGAATAATTCAGTGTTTTACTGGGGAATTTGTATATATGTAATTATTCAAAAAATTGTATATTCACTAATAATTAAAAAATTAAAAAAATCTTCAATACTAATTTTTTTTAATCATCAATTCCTATAAAAATATGTAATTACATTTTCGCATACATAACCTGAAACCATAATTACTACAAAATTCGTAAATCATTCAAAATTTCAAATTCAAATACAAATTCAATTAAAACAAATAAATAACATATGATCAGATAACAAAAAAATTTTCAAAATATTCAAAATCCAAAATACAAATACTAGTACAAATTCAATACAAAAATTCCATTTATTCAAATAATAATAAAAATTACAAAGAAATAATCAAAAGTTGTATGCATGGCATCGTGCTGATATTATAATAGCCACGAACCCTACAAATTAAGAATCATAAAAAAAAAAATAGTATACAAATGGAGAGCTGGCGTTTAGTATAATAGAGAAAAATAATTATATGATATAACAAATTCGCAAAGATTTCATAATCATGCATATTACACAATTTGTACAGTAGTAATATCAATAATGAAAAAAATGATGTCAGTATAATCGGCAAAAAAGATAGACCCAAAAGTGTTGCTCAGTATAAATACCCCACGAAGAGCTGCTTGACACAAATGTCCCATGAATAGTTGCTCAGCACAAATGCCCACGAAGAGCTGCTTGACACAAATGCCCCATGATGAGCTGCTCGGCGCAAATGCCCCACGATGAACTGCTCAGCAAAAATGCCCCACAATGAGCTGCTCAACAAAAATGCCTCTGTGAATAGTTGCTTGGCACAAAGGCCCAACGAAGAGTTGCTCGACAAAGCCAAAATCGTAGTAGGATCGGCTCGAGTAAGCCGAAGCGTGCCCTAAATCCGGCTCGGAAAGCTGTAGATAAAGAAGCAACGAACATGGTAAAAAATAATAAAATAAAATGAAATGAAATGAAATAAAATAAAATAAAACATGCAACATTATTTCGAGTCGGGTCATCTTCTAGATCAAACACAATTAGGCTCCACAAAGCCTAACAAGAACAACTTTCGAACTTTGGAAACAAATTTCAAAATTTGAAACTAAAGGGGGGGTGGGGCAACTGATATACCCAAAATATACCACCTACCTAGAGGAGACGAGAGCGCGACATTAATGAGGGGAGTAACCGCCCAAGTCAACTGCCACACTGGAGCAATTGACACCCACCTTATAATGGTCAGAGCGATCCACACCAATGGGGTAATAATAGGAGTGATTTACACCCACGCCATAACTCACCAATAAATAGTGTATCACCCTCGAGTCAAACTCCTTCGGTAAGAACCCAAATCGTGATAATGGTTTATTTAAAGAGAGGGGCATTTTGGTAAAGAGCAGGCCTCGTCGATGAAGCCAGATTTCATCGACGAAGTCTTTATCCTTCTCGTTGATGAAATTCAGAGACTTATCGATGAGGAGAAGTCGAAGAGTTTCAGGAAATTGGGAATATCAAGATTCATCGACAAATTCCTCATCTCATTGACGAGAAGACTATAGGGCCTCATCGACGACGGCACCATTTCATCGATGAGTTCGCCCGGGTCAAGGTCCTATAAATAGAATATTCTTTACTTCCTCACTAAGAAAACTCAAATTCTTTCCCTCTCTCTCTCTCTAGAACTCTCCCTACTCTCTCTCTCTATATTTCTTCATCGATCGTTGCTGGAATCGTGAATCTGAAGTTACCACGAGGATCATGGAAGAATTCTCTACAAGTTCTACGGATTGGAGTCCCATTTCGGAGATTTTTGGGTTTCGACATAAAATCGAGGTAAGGCTTGATTTTCAATTCTGATCCAATAGTTTTGTAGGTAACAGTCTCGTGAGTATATTCTGTACTATGATTTGTAGATTTTGGAACTCGGTTCGCTGTTTAGGGGCCTTAGAGTTCGGGATTTTCTATTCGGGGAAAAGGTAAGGGGAACTATGTTTATATTGGTTATTTTTGAAATCGAACTCGGTGGAACTGTGGTTCACGGTCCTGTGTGTGTTTTAGTTACTCATTTGGGGGGATCTAATGGGAAAAATTATGAGTTTTTCATTATTACAGCTTTGGGAAAAGGGGGCGACGGGCTACATCCTTGGTTTTTTTGAAAACCGAGAGTATATGCTGATTTATACTATGTTATTGGGATGACAGTGCCTTGACTTGTTTAAACTGTTTTTTTTTTTTTTTGGAAAACCATGATTTAGATTACCAAATGGGTTGTTTGGTTATATAAGCATGCATATGTGTGTGATATGTTGAAATGTTAGTAGGAATACGGTTCCGAAATTGTTCCAGGTACTAAAAGTGTCCGACTCTATATCCAAGAGCGTGTGTTTACCACCTGCCATGTAGGCAAGAGTGTCCAGCTCTATATTCGAGGGCATGAGGCTATTCCGGCAGATCAGGTCGAAAGGTGTGGATCCACGACTTAGCGTCAGTACGATGCCATGGGAGTCGGGACTAGCCATGTACCGATGGCACCGTGTTCGCGGGTTGGCTATAGGCCAACACCGTATGTCACAGGCCGGCTTCGAGCCGATGGGTGTGATGACACCAGGATTGCTGATCATGTGTATGTGTATGTGTGCGTGTATGCACTGTGTAAACTAGTACTGAACTACATTTAACTGTGTGTATGTTGCATCATGATAACACTTAAATGCCACACACCGATATAACCTGTGTTGTTCCTTACTGAGAGGTGTCTCACCCCTGCTGTACGTACATTTTTACAGGTCCTTCGAGTAACCGGAACTTGAGTCCTGGTGTAGGAAGCGTAGTGGCCGGTGTACTGTGGTTAGCACTTTGGTAAGTGCTAGGACTGTATTTTGGTGTATTGCCATTTTAAGATGTATTAGGGCACCCGTTTGTACGTTTTTTATAGAGCTGTGTTATACTCTTGTATAGACTCTGGTATGGTACTGTATATGTTTATATAGATGACCTTTTTTTTTTTTCGCTGCGTATATGATTGTGTTTGGATGTGTTTAGGGTGCCTGGAAACCCCATGGGGTCGGACCCTCATCCATTGTACTATATCTTTGGATTTTTTATTGGATATAATGATAGGTTAGATTACATTTTCACCCTTGGGTCCCATTTCGGGGTTCGGGGCGTGACAGCTTGGTAGTAGAGCTAACCAGATTACTAGATCTTGTAGACTTGGTTAGGCTTAGTTGTGAGCACATACCAGAGTATAGGATATGGATATGGGTAGAGTTGGTTGAGGGTTGTTTGGTTGCTAAACCGAGATTTGTCGATGGTATTCCGTGTTTTTCCTAGAATGATGATTCTAGTAAAAGCAGGGCAGATCATTGATGACTTTCATGTCGGTGTGATAGGACAGACCTAGACTTGGCAGGGAATAGTTAACAAGATTAGTATAGATCATTATGTTAACTGTATGTGTATTAGGGATACTGATAGATTCCTATTGTGCTACAAAACAGAGCCCAAGGATAACAACCTGAGAAGTGGCTCCGAGGAGACTACGAGTGATGAGTCTCCTTCTGTGCCTCGAGGTTTGACAAGGCAGGTATTATGGGAGATCGGGCGGAGTGTGAGGAGACGCGAACGCTCTCCTACTGCTGTGGGGTGCACATTGAGAGGTTCACACGCATGCATCCTCCGACGTTCTCTGGAGGACCTGACCCAACGACAGCAAAGGACTGGGTAGAGAAGACGGAAAGGATCTTGGAGGTCCTACACTGCACGGATAGGCAACGAGTCCTTTATGCCACCTTCCAGCTGTCTGAGGAGGCGGGTTGATGGTGGATGGCGGTGAGTCTACTGGAGAAGCAGAGAGTTGGTTCATAGGAGATGACGTGGAGCCATTTCAAGGAGGTGTTCTTTGATAGATACTTCCCGGCTTCAGTACATGATGCGAAGGCAGATGAGTTTTCTGCTCTGACTCAAGGGAGAATGACGGCGCAGAGGTATGCAGCTCGGTACATAAAGTTGTCTTGCTTTGCACCATATTTGATCTTAAGCGAGTATGAGAAGACTCGAAGGTTTGAGAAGGGTTTGAGGAAGGATATCCGCAGACTGGTGGGTATGCTTCAGATCTGTGAGTTCTCAGTGTTGGTGGATAAAACCACGGTAATTGAGACCGGTATTCGAAAGGACGAGGTGGATGAGGAATCGAGGAAAAGGACAATATCTTCTGGTTCTCAGACAGGATCTCATCAGGGATCGTGGAAAAAGAGGAACAAGGGCTCGGGTTACCGTCAGAATACCGAGCGCAAGGATTCTCAGATGAGCTAGACTGGTGGTCGTTGTACTAGATGCCACAGGTGGCAAGAGGGTGAGTGTCGGTCATTTGGGGGTAGCTTCTACAGCTATGGCTTGCCAGGCCACATGTCTCGTGATTGTCATGCATTGAAGCGAAATGTGCCTACATTTAGTGGGGACCAAGGGAGCAATCAGATACCTCGAGGAACCGTTCAGACGAATACAGCTCCGGCCAAAGTATACTCTCTTACTCCAACAGATGCTGAGCATGCAGGGAACGTGATGACAGGTTCTTTGTTATTACTTTCAAATAAAGCTTCTGTTTTGTTTGATTCGGGTGCAACCCATTCCTTTGTGTTTGTGAATTTTATGGGACGATGTGGGATTGAGACCCGAGACATGAATGAGGTGTTATCTGTTACTACTCTATTTGGGAGTGTATCTTTCTGTAGGAAGATGTTGGTAGAATGCCCAGTGGAAATTCAAGGAAAGCTGGTAACGATAAATCTTGTTGTATATGACATGTCGGGGTTCGATGTCATTCTGGGATGGATTGGTTGTTCTCCAGTTATGTTGTGATTGATTTTTGTAGGAAGGTGGTAGTTTTCGGACCTCCTAGGGAGTAGGGGTATGAATTTTTGGGATTGTGTGTGCGTCCAGCGTCACAGATTCTGTTAGCATTGCAAGCGAGGAGGCTACTCTTGGACGGAGGTCAGGGGTACCTAGCTTGTGTGGAGGAACCACCGTGGGATGAGTTGAAACTCGAGGACATTTGGATAGTTAGCGAGTTTTCGGATGTGTTTCTAGATGATTTACTCGGTTTACCTCCGGATCATGAGGTGGAGTTTATGATAGAGTTGTTTCCTGGCAAGGCACCGATCTTTAAAGCTCCGTACCGAATGGCTCCAACGAAACTTCGAGAGTTGAAGGAGCAGTTACTGGAATTACTGGACATGGGATTCATTTGACCTAGTGTTTCACCCTAGGGAGCTCCAGTTTTGTTTGTGAAGAAGAAGGATGGATCGATGCGGATGTGCATTGATTAACGTGAGATTAACAAGGTAACTGTGAAGAATCGCTATCCTTTACCTCGTATAAATGATCTCTTTGACCAGTTACAGGGAATGTGGGTCTTTTCGAAGATTGACTTGCGATCAAGATATCATCAGGTGAGGGTTAAAGCTGAGGATGTAGCAAAGATAGCTTTTCAAACCAGATATGGCCATTACGAGTTCTTAGTCATGCCTTTTGGATTGACGACTACTCCGGCGGTGTTCATGGATCTGATGAACAAAGTTTTCCATGAGTACCTAGACCGATTCGTAGTGGTATTCATTAACAACATTCTAGTATACTCGAGGAGTACGGAAAAGCACGTGGAACATTTAAGGTTAGTGTTACAGATTCTGCGGGAGAAGAAGTTGTATGCTAAACTGAAGGAGTGTGAATTCTGGTTAAGTCAGATTGTGTTCTTAGGCCATGTGGTTACTAGGGATGGCATATCAGTTGATCCTAGTAAGATTTAAGTTGTGGTCAACTGGGTAAGGCCGAAGAATGTACAGGAGGTTCGGAGTTTTCTGGGACTAGCGGGTTACTATCGTCGGTTCGTAGAGGGTTTCTCTAAACTGTCTGGATCTCTAACATGATTGACTAGGAAAGGAGTGCAGTTTGAGTGGACCAGTGATTACGAGCAGTGCTTTCAGGAGTTAAAGCACCAGTTGGTTACTGCTCTAGTGTTGACCATTCTTTCGAGGAATGGTGGGGTTTGTGATTTATAGCGAGGCGTCTCTGAAAGGTCTGGGATGTGTGCTTATCCAGTAAGGTAAGGTAGTGGCGTATGCTTCTCGGCAATTGAAATAGTACAAGAAGAATTACCCTAAGCATGATCTGGAGTTTGCTGCTGTTGTGTATGCACTGAAGATCTGGCGACACTATTTCTACGGGGTGCAATGTGAGATCTTCACTAACCATAAGAGTCTTAGGTATTTCTTCACACAAAAGGAGTTGAACATAAGGCAGAGGCGATGGCTAAAGTTGATTAAGCACTACGATTGCACGATCAGTTATCACCCGGGGAAGGCTAATGTGGTAGTTGATGCGTTGAGTCGGAAGTCAAGGCCTACGGCTGTATCTGAGGTTGTAACTCAGTGTCACATTAGACGGGATTTGGAGAGTTCGGGTATAGAGTTGGTGGTTAGTGATCATCAGGCTTATTTTACTGGTTTGGTGATCCAACTTACCTTGTTTAAGTGTATAAAAGTCACGCAGGCTAGTGATGCAGAGTTGGCAGAGGTTAAGGTATAACAGGGACTGGCTACAGAGTTTAACATCTCTGAGGGAGGTGTGTTGATATTTGGGACCAGATTGTGTGTTCCGAACGATGACGAGATTAGAAGGATGATTCTAGAGGAGGCGCATCATTCTATGTATACGGTACATCCTAGTAGTACAAAGATGTATTGAGACTTACGCGAGACCTTATGGTGTTCTAGTATGAAGAGGCAGATTGTTCAGTTCGTGGAGCAATGTATGACGTGTCAGCAGGTGAAAGCTGAACATCAGAGGCTGGGAGGACCGTTGCATCCTTTGCCTATTCCGGTGTGGAAATGGGAGCATATCTCCATAGATTTTGTGATCGGATTGCCGCCAGTACTTCACAGGCAGAATGCTATTTAGGTGATCATGGATAGATTGATGAAATCTGGTCATTTCATACCGATGAAAGTTGGTTATCCTTTAAGTAGGTTGGTGGAGTTGTATGTGCATGAGATTGTGAGGATGCACAGGGTACCAGTGTCCATTGTGTCAGATCGAGAACCGAGGTTTACTTCTCGATTCTGGACAAGTTTACAGGAGGCACTGGGGATGAAACTTACTTTCAGTACAACGTTCCACCCCCAGACTGATGGACAGTCGGAGAGGACGCTAAAGATTTTGGAAGATATGTTGCGAGCGTGTGTGTTGGACTTCAGTGGTAGCTAGATACAGTTTATGCCACTTGTAGAGTTTGCTTATAAGAACAGCTTCCAGACTAGTATTGGGATGGCACCGTTCGAGGCTTTGTATGGTTGGAGGTGTCGATCGCCTTTATATTGTGATGAGGTTGGTGAACGTCAGGTGTTAGGACCTGAACTTGTGCAGCAGGTGTCTGAGAAGGTGGGTTTGATCCGGGAGAAGATTAGATCAGCTCAAAGTTGGCAAAAGAGTTACGCAAATGTTCGCTGTCGTGAGTTAGAGTTCGAAGTGAGAGGTAAGGTATTTCTATTGCTCCGATGAAAGGGGTGATGAGATTTGGGAGGAAGGGTAAGTTGAGCCCGAGGTATATCGGACCATTTGAGGTACTTGAACGAGTGGGTCCGATGGCCTACAAGGTTGCATTACCTCCAGCACTTTCGAGGGTCCATGATGTGTTTCACGTATCCATGTTGAGGAGGTACGTGTTGTATCCTTCACATGTTATTAATTACGATGAGTTGGAATTTTGGGATACTTTAGCATATGAGGAGATACCTGTTCAGGTTCTGGACCGTAAAGTTCAGAAGCTTCGTACCAAAGAGATACCGTTGGTGAAGGTATTGTGGCGAAACCACGAGGTTTAGGAAGCTTCTTGGGAACTGGAAACGGAAATATGCCAGAAGTATACACAATTATTTTGAGCACTTGTACATGGTCCTACTATGGGTTAGGATAGGTGATTGGTCGTCGGGAGTGTGTGTATTGTGAACTCCTGAGATAGTTTTATATGTAACCACGGTATTCCTCCTCCATAAGTGAGGGTACGTATGTGTATGTGTATGATGGGGCTACGTTGTAGTAGTCTCCAGTTTTCTCTAGAGTTGTGTGTATGTATTTGAATGTATGTAGGAATATATGAATGAGAGATGGCAAATTTCGAGGACAAAATTTTTGTAAGGAGAGGAGATTGTAAGAACTCAAACCGTGATAATGGTTTATTTAAAGAGAGGGGCATTTTGGTAAAGAGCAAGCCTTGTCGACGAAGCCAGATTTCGTTGGCGAAGTCTTTGTCCTTCTCGTCAACGAAATTCAGAGACTCATTGACGAGGAGAAGCTGAGAAGTTTTGGAAAACCGAGAATATCAGGATTCGTCGACAAATTCCTTGTCTTGTCGACGAGAAGACTATAGGGCCTCGTCGACGAGGGCACCATTTTGTCGACGAGTTCGCCCGAGTCAAGGGCCTATAAATAGAATATTCTTTACTTCCTCACTAAGAAAACTCAAATTATATCCCTCTCTCTCTCTCTCTAGAACTCTCCCTACTCTCTCTCTCTAGATTTCTTCGTTGATCGTTGCTGGAATCATGAATATGAAGTTACCACAAGGATTGTGGAAGAATTCGCTACAAGTTCTATGGATTGGAATCCCGTTTCAGAGATTTTCGAGTTTCGGCGTAAAATCAAGATAAGGCTTGATTTTCAATTCTGATCCGGTAGTTTGTAGGTAACAGTCTCGTGAGCATATTCTGTACTGTGATTTGTAGGTTTTGGAACTTGGTTCGCTGTTTAGGGGTCTTGGAGTTCAGGACTTGCTATTCGGGGAAAAGGTAAGGGGAACTATGTTTATATTGGTTATATTTGAAATCAAACTCAGTAGAACTATGGTTCATGGTCCTGTGTGTGTTTTGGCTACTCATTTGGGGGGATCTGACGGGGAAACTATGGGTTTTTCATTATTACAGTTTTGGGAAAAGGGGGCGACGGGCTACATCCCTGATTTTGTTGAAAACCGAGGGTATATGTTGATTTATACTGTGTTATTGGGATGGTCGTGCCTTGACTTGTTTAAACTATATTTTTTTGGAAAACCATTATTTAGATTACCAGATAGTTGTGGTTTGTTTGGTTATATGAGCATGCATGTGCATGTGATATATTGAAATGCTAGTAGGAACGTGATTCCGAAATTGTTCCAGGTACTGAGAGTGCACGACTCTTTATCTGAGGGCGTGTGTTTACCGCTCGCCATGTAGGCAAGAGTGCTTGGCTCTATATCTAAGGGTGTGAGCCTATTCCATCAGATCAGGTCGAAGGGTGTGGATCCACTAGTTAGCGCCGGTACGATGCCATGGGAGTCAAGGACTAGCCATGTGCAGGTGGCGCCGTGTTCGCGGGTTGGCTATTGGCCAACACCGTATGTCGCGGTCTGGCTTCGGGCCGATGGGTGTGACGACACCAGGATTGCTGATCATGTGTATGTGTATTTGTGCGTGTATGCACTGTGTAAACTAATACTGGACTGCATTTAACTACGTGTATGTTGCATCATGATAACACTCAAATGCCACACACCGATATAATCTGTGTTCTTCCTTACTGAGAGGTGTCTCACCCCTACTGTATACACATTTTTACAGATCCTTCGAGTAACCGGAACTAGCATCTTGGTGTAGGGAGCGTAGTGGCTAGTATACTGTGGTTAACGCTTGGGTAAGTGCTAGGACTGTATTTTGGTGGATTGCCATTTTGAGATGTATTAGGGCACTCGTTTGTACGTTTTTTATAGAGCTGTGTTCTGCTCTTGTATAGACTCTGGTATAGTACTGTATATGTTTATATAGAATGACCTTTTCTTTTCCGCTGCGTATATGATTGTGTTTGGATGTATTTAGGGTGCTTGGAAACCCCACGGGGTCGGACCCTCATCCATTGTACTGTATCTTTGGATGTTTTATTGGATACAGGGACAGGTTAGATTACATTTTCACCCTTGGGTCTCATTTCGGGGGTCGGGGCGTGACACCTTCACTATAAATAAAGACTTGAAGAAGAGGTTAAAGTATCTCATTCTAAGTTCTGTTTTACTATTGCATAAAAAACCTTTCAAGTCAATCCCTGACTTAGGCATCAGAGAGATCTCCCAGAGTGCACCCCTGGTCCTCCAAGTTTTACTTATTTATCTCTTTTTAGGTAGTCGTGATCACGAATCGTGAAGGTCGTTCAATTTTTGGCTGCAACACTCATTTTCCTTAATAGTCAAGTATGAAAATTATTCTTTCATATTTTCTTTTTTGACTTTCTTGATTATTTTCCAAAATTTCAAACAAAGCCTTAGAGAATATATTGAACCATTGATTAATAGTTTTATAAAAGAAAACAAAAACATAAATAATGAAAAGTAGGGGAATTTTGTTTTTGAACAAGAAAACTTTCCAATCAATGCATAATACTATTGATTTTAGAATTTGGGTGCTTTGGCAATTAGCTTTTCCCATGTCTGATGACCTTAGGCATAATCAAGGGATTGATGGCTATCTAATTAATTAGTGTTCATATAAAATTGACCAAAAGCTATGTGTTTGTGTTTACTCTAATTTGAGGACTTTAATTTTTGGTGAATTGGTTCAAACATCTATGACAAAAAAAGTCCAAAGTTTAAATCTTATCATTCTAATTTTTGTATTTTTTCTAAAGTTTTTACTAACAATGTAAATAAATAATTCAAATCAATTTTATAAAATTTGACTTAAATACTTGCATAAATTCAACAAAATAATAAGATGTCCTATAGGCTTAAAGCCTTAACCCCTATTTATAGACGTTGAGTCTTCATCCCTAAATTTTCTTATTTTATTCATCTCTTTTTTTTGCACCAATAGGGATGCATGCCTTCTCTAAATTGCTTTAGTTATTAAAGCATAATATCTTAATTAATTATTTATTTTACGTTTTAAAACAATAAATTAAAAGATACACTTTAATGGGCTATAACCTAATGAATCAAACCAAAACATGATTCAAATCTTTGCAAATTTACTAAGGAGATTGATGGGGCCCAATATTATTGAGGGTTTACTAATTAATTTCACTAGCATATGAATTAATAGTGCAACTTATTGATATTTATGCAAAATTTTAAATTTTTTTTTTTCAAAAATTATAATCATTTAATTTAAGCTAAAATAATCATTAATTAAATTGACATAACTTAGCATAATGACAGAATAAGTCTTCATTTTAAACTTAAGAGTCCCCATGCAAAGCTATGATCCAACAAGATTTATCCGCTACGTGATAATTAATAGTTATGCTTATTATTTAAATTTTATCGGACAAAGTAGTGAGACTATGTCAGAATCATTTTGAAAATTATTTATTCAATATAAATATTATTTAATATATATATATATATATTTTTTTTAAAAAGACCCTAACCAAAAACTGGATGAAGGGGCAGGATATTATAAATTTAAAAAGTTGAGGAAACTGAGTCCCAAAAGTGTAGTCTGCAGTCAACGTGAAAGACAGGATGGAAGTGGACGTTTGGAATTTTAATGCAATGGCCAGACAGATGCCCTTCCCTGGATTATAATTCCCGAAAGTTTGAACGAAGTAAAGAGAGGTTTGAATAGTGGGCTGGGTGGGTCCATCACATTCGCAGGGCATGTTTTAGCAGCCGCCGTCTAGAAGATAGGAGTATGCTTTGTGCGACTAACCCTTTTACCAAAAATTAATTTTTGTTCAAATTTGACGGTCCCTAATAATTGTTCCATTGCATCAACCACACAATCAAAACCCAAACTTTTTGTGATGGTTAAAAACTATCTTTAATAATTCAATATCATTACTATTGATTATTAGTGGCAGTTTAGTAACATTTACAGGTTAGTAACTATAATGGCTGTCACAACTCATTATTAGTAACGGTTTCAAAAATCATCACTAATAATAGAGAGTATTAGGGGCAGAGACGGACCATTACTAATAGTGTAATACAGTTAATATAACTGACACTATTTTTGAACTGAAAATCATTACTAAAAACCTACTATTAGTAACGATTTAGAAAACGTCACTATTATCTAACTTTTAGTAACGGTTTTAGAAATCGTCATTGTTGACTAACTTGTAGTAACGGTTCTAGAACCGTCTCTATTGATCCACATTTAGTAATGGTTCTAGAGTCGTCACTACTGACGAAATTTTAGTGATGACTTAAAAATCATCACAAAAAGTCTCTAATAATTAATTTAAAAAAATCAGGCATTCCATTGAGAACCATGTAATTAAATTTCATCACACATCATATTGAACGATAATTATAGATTAATTGTTGTAATTGAAAAGAAAATGAAAATATATACACATAAAAGTGTTAGAGTGTATATTAATATCATATATACATAGTCTATCCACATAACAAAAAATACAAAAAAATAGTATGCATCATCATCGTCATGGTCGTTGTTGTCCTCATCATCATTTGATGGACCGCGGATCCTACAAAATAATAATTATATAACAAAATAGTATAAAATTTTAAAATACTATAAATACAAATGATTTGATATCAAGAATGATTACTACATGGTTAAATAACAAATGATAAAATTTTAAATATCTAACTTTGATTACTACATACAATTTTTACTTTGATTTTAACATTGACTTTAACTTTTAGTTAGGAATGAGTTTTTAGGCACCGTTAGCTCCGACACGTCCACCTCAATGTCACAGACCTATCAGAACTGACCACACTCAGTTTGGATCTTGTATGCCCGATTTTGACACCTGAGTTCTCATATCAACTAAGTATATATCTAAGACATGTATTTTATGTTTGCTTCTAAATGCCTAATTTTCAGTTTGAGAAGAGTTTTTGAGTATCATTAGCTCCACCACATCCACCTTAATGTCACGAATGTGTTGGAACTATCCCCACTCAATTTGGACCTCGTATGCCCGATTTAGACACTTGAGTTCTAAAATCAACAAAGCATATATCTAAGACATGTATTATAAGTTTACTTGTAAGTGCCTAATTTTCAATTGAGGAGAAGTTTTTAGGTATCTTTAGCTTCGGAAAGTCCCTCTCAATGTCATAGACGTGTCGAAACTGACCTTACTCAGGTTGAACCTCGTATGCCCGATTTGGACACTTGAGTTCTGAAATCAATTGAGTATATATTTAAGACATATATTTTAAGTTTGCTTCTAAGCACCTAATTTTCAGCTGGGGATGAGTTTTGGGTATCGTTAGCCTCGGCATGTCCACCTCAATATCACAGACGTGTCGGAATTGACCCAACTCCGTTTGGACCTTGTATGTTTGATTTGGACATCTGAGTTTTAAAATTAACTAAATATATATCTAAGACATATATTTTAAGTTTGCTTCTAAGCGCCTAATTTTAAGTTAGAGAAATTTTTTGGGTATCATCGACTCTGATACATCCACCTCAATGTCATGGACGTAATGGAACTAACCTCACTCAGTTTGGATCTCGTATGTCTAATTTGGACCCTTGAGTTTTGAAATCGACTAAGTATATATCTAAGACATGTATTCTAAGTTTGTTTCTAATTAAACGCCTAATTTTCAATTAGGAAGAAGTTTTTTGGTACCAACATTTCCAGCACATCCACCTCAATATCACGGATGTGTCGGAACTGACCTCAATCACTAATATCCTATTGAATATTTTGTCTAACCATCCTTAGAGCACAAAAATCATCCAAACCAACGGTAAAACCTTCGGAGAACAACTACTCCATGAGCAGCGGTTGTAATGAATTGGAGATATTCATTACCTCTATGGGACCTTTGTCAAATAAAGCAGTACTAACAATTTCATTTATCAAAGATTAGAGTTTATCTAATCATCCCTATTTAGACAAACTCTCATCAATTTTGAGTATGTATCTTCAAAAGCTCGTAGATGATAAGTTATGTCTAATCTATAGGGATGATTTAGCCACGCACTTACTAAGGGAGAGTTTAAAGGGGCACACTTTCAAGTCAACTATCAACAATTTACTCTTACAAATAAAGTATTACAAGAGTAAAAGCTTGACTTGGTCTTAGAAAAGTGTGCCCCTTTGAACACTACCCGAGTGAGTATGTGGATAAACTATTCTTATAGGTTCGACATAACTTATCATCCACCAATGTTGATCTGAATAGGGATGAGCTCCAGTCTTTGAAAGTGTGCCCCTTTGAAGATACATACTCAAAATTGCTGAGAGTTGATTTGAATAGGAATGAATTCCAGTTTTTGAAAGTATGCTCCTTTGAAGATACTTATTCAAGATTGTTGATTGAATAGAAATGAACTCCAATCTTTAACTAATGAAATTATCAGTACCACTAAATATTTTTTCCCCGACAACTAATAAATAATCTCTTAACTTTCTATTTTTTAATCCTTTCATGATTTTCTAAACATTGAAATCCTATTCATTCACTGACTCATTTATTTATTTTGTTAATCACGTGCATTGTATAATTGTCAAATACACATGTGAGCAACGTCTCTCAATCTGCGGGCATGGCCCCCCTTTTAAGAGTTAGGCGGACCTTTCCATTTTGGCCTGTTCAGAAATCATGAAGACTTGTCCTATCTTTGATTAGCGATGAGCAGAATAAAATAAAAATAATTCTCTTTGAAGTGTTAGTAATATTTATGGGATAAAATAATTTAAAGTTCGGGAGCTAATAATCTATATTTCTATTTGTAAATTTACATAAAACATATAATATAAAATGATATCGGATTTCATTTAAATTTATATAAAATTAAAATTCATGTTTTCAAATGCCACTTTAGAATAATGTATTATGATTAGACTTTATTTGCATTAAAAAAATTATTAGAAGAAAAAGAAATAAAGAGAAGTGAAGATAAATAAATAAAAAAAACAGCTTTCATTGTAGTTGCTCCTCATATAAGATATTTTCAGGAAAAAAAAAAGTTCTAAAGTGATTAAATTTAAAGAACTCAAAGATCGATGGTGTGTAAGATTTAATTTTTAAAATTTAAATTTTTTATCTTCTCCTTAATAACTAAGCATGTAAGTGCGGATTTTTTTTTATATTTTTATTTTTTTTATAAATATTTTTCAAAATTTCAAACAAGGATAGTGAATGTATCTTACTCCAAATTGAACCCTTTCATAATGTTTTTGATTGAAAAATAAATATATAAATAAGTGCAAGTGTAAGAAAAAATTGTTTCTAAACAAGAAAATTTTGTAATCATTGCACAATTCTATCGGTTTTAAAATTGGTGTACGTGATCAGTTATTTTTCCTTTTTTGATCAAACACAAAGGATCACTTAGCATACATCTAATAAATAAGTATTGGTAGATTGTGTTTTCATATATATTGTTGACCCAAAGCTTTGAGTTAATGTCCACTTTAATTAAGATGACTTTAAAATCAAACTGTCTTTGAGTGGAAAGTTGATACTGTTAAAATCTTACAATTCTTATTCTTCTAATTAAGAAAAAAAAAAAAAAAAGGACTTTAATTTTTAGTTTTATCAAACAATGTAATAAGTAACTTTTATAAATTTGATAAAAGTTGACTTAAACACATGCAATCATCTAGAGTTAGGGTATATATCATAACTAAGCTAAATTACACTAAAAATTCAACAAAATAGCAAGGCTTTATACATGCTACCACTATTCCTATATCTAGCTTAATAGGCTATTAGGTCAAAATATGATCAACATTATTATAGGTCACATTATGACTTCAAATCTCTGAGATTTTACTCTTTGTGCGGTATGCACAACCTCATTGAAGATTTATTAATTAATTTTAATGAGTCTCTAATCACTTAATAAATAATTAAATACGAATGTGAAAGGGTTTTGGATATTTCTCCAATCATATTACTTAAGTTGTTATTGATCAACTTGTTGCGACGTCCCTGGGAGAGAGGGTGCCCCAGGGAGGCGAAATTTTTAATTTTTGTGAAAATGGATGTTGAAATCGTCATTAACCTTTTTGAGTGTTGTTAGAACACATGATTACCACCTAATGAAGGGTAGACTGGGTCTGCGTTACCATAATCAGGATCGAAAGTTCGGTTATGCGAGGGGAAGATAGCACCTCCTACACACCCGTTCTATGAATGATACCTAATTAATTGAAGATTGACCCAAATTTAATTCAATAGCCTTTTGTTTTACACTCATTTAAAAAATCACAAAATGCACATGTAAATAAATATTTCACACAAGTATTTGCATAGTATACAATATAAATATTCCCCTCATAACTAGGGCATAAAAAGCTTATGTCCCTTTTTGAAATCATAAGGAAAGGAAAATCAAGAAAATATGTTATAAAAATAAACTCCCATAATTTTTGAAATTTATAGGATTTTTCTAAGTATGGAAAATATTTTTAAAATTTTGTGGGGGATTTTTAAGAACCATCTTCTATTTTTTTTTTTTTTTATGAAAAGTGTGCAAAAATAATTTTCTAACCTTAAAAGTATTTTTTTAGCATTTTCCCCTAAATTTTCCTATTTTTTTGAATTTTTAAATAGTTAAAATATTATATTACCAAAAATTAATTTAGGAAAATAATTAGAACCAAATCAATAGTATTTTTATAATTTTCTTCTAATTTTTCTGAATTTTTTGTAATTTTTCCAAATTTTTATGAATTTATAAATAAATATAATTAATATAATACAAATAAACAAATAAAAATAATAATAATAACCGGTTCAAGCCCGTTTCAATGAGATAAACCGGTTTGTGGAGGAACCGGTGAGGGGGGGGTCAAATAGTCAAAAATGTCAATTGGTTTAAGGTCAGGCCATGTGTCAGCCACCAGGTCAATGGGAGCATACGGATGGGACCCCTGATGTGGCATCATCTTGTCCGTAGTGGGAAAACATAGATCAAACGGTGAGGATTGGGGGTGTACTCGAATCCCTGATGTGGCATGATCCACGCTGTTGCGAGAAAGCATAGATCAAACGGCTCGAAGAGAGCCGCGTATCAACCTTCGTGTGTGGAGGAGAGCAATCCACGTGTCGCAATCTTGTGATCTCGGGGCAAAGCATACTTTAGCCAGATTTTTCATTTTCTCCCATTTTTCATTCTCTCTCCCTCGAAGCACTCTCTCTCCCTTCTCTTCTCTTTGCAAGCTTAGTTCCAAAACCCTAATCCCCTCCGTAACTCCCCCTTACTCATCTCTGTCCTTCTCAAGCTTTCTCTTCTCAATCTCTCGTCTCTCTGCAATCTCTTTTCTTCTTCTCTGAAATCTTCTCAAGCCCTCATTGAGATTCCTTCGATCTGATGCCCTAATCTTCCCTTTGATCTCACCCTCTCGAAACCTTAGATCTTTTGGAACTCTGACGATATCTCATCTCTCTCAGCGAAACCCTAGTCCCAATTCTTCCTCTCTACCTCTCTTCAGAAACCCCCCCTGAGACTTACTCTTCTTGAACAATCTGAACCCAGGTTCAGATTTTCAATCCTTGAAGTCTTAATCCCTGAAAAGTATTTGAGTGCGAACATTATTCGGCACAATCCATGAAGTTGCAAAGGAGCAGAGTATGAAATTTCTTGTTTGTTTCAAGTTGTATTGTATTTCATTCTATTTTTTTTGGGTCTGTAATAATGTTTCATCTATAATAATTAATGCATTGCATGCATGATAGGACTATAAGCTCAAATGACCATAGGGAAATCAATGACCATAGAAAAGACTTCAATCGACCTTCGATCGATCGACACCAAGCCTTTTAGGCTAAATTAAAAAGCCTATACCTTAGAACGACCTTAGGTCCCTAAGTATGCAAACAGGGGTAACTTATGCTTAAAAACAGGACCTAGGTTTAAGTTTGAAAGGGCTTTAGGCAACTGAACCTAGCGCATTGAAAACGCCCCAATGGACCGAACTGGTAGAAAGTCAACATGTTGACTAAGGCCCGGGTGATCGAACCTAAATTGAACATATTGTTCTCAGTCGACCAAACGTAAAGGTTGACACTTTTTACCATCCCCGGGAGCCCGAATACTAAGTTCAATTTTACCCTAAATGGCCAAATCATAAAGTTCGATAGACCGAACTATGAATAGGGCAACCGAACCTTGAGCGTTTAGAAAATCGCCTTGGTTCAGCCACCCGAACCGGTCCTCGAGCACCCGAAGTTGAAAATTCAACTTTTCCAATTGTGAGTGTTCGGGCGACCGACCCTAGGGTTGCCATATTTTTAACCGTGTTAATTGGATTTAAACCAAGGTTATTTTTAATTAACCTTCATTAATCTTTTCTAAAATTCCATCTGTGTCCTCCAACGGTTATAATTTTTAGTATGTCTATATATACACCTTCATTTGAAAAGATTAAGCATGGATTAGCAAATATTATTAGCCAAAAATTCTCTGAATTTCCAAATCCTTATTTTCTTATATACAAGCCAAATATCATATTCTTACTAATCCTTCCTACTAAAATCCTTTGGTAAGAATATTTTGGAGATTGTTCATATTAGCTTACACTCTCAGATTGCTTGATTGATAATTGATTTTTTTGAGAGTAAGCTTGAGTGTTCCCTTGTGATTTAATTCATAAGTCTTCATTGGGAATAACTCTCAAAGGCTTGTGAGTCTTGCATTTGTGTTGCAAGATTCTTGAGCTTGTTTTTGTGCTTTTGTGAAATACTTTTCAAACAAGCTTGATTTCAAATACCTCATATATTTTATACTTGATATTTGTTTTAGAGATATTTGAGTGTGCTCTTGGAATCTTTGAGGTTATGGCTTGTGATTGACATACATATTTTTTAACTCAAAGATAAATTTACACCACTCTCACATATAAATTGTTATTGTTGCATATAGCTGAGAGTTGGCATTTATACTTCACTGAGCTTATACATCCACATCATAACGAAACGTAATTGATTGTGCATATTGGTACATATCTGTTTTTTGGAGAATCACATATATTGTACACGAAACTTAAATTGAATATCTGTTGTATTCTAAGCATGGCATGAGGGGGTGTTAATCTAACTCGCAAGGATTGAGTGTAAAGGTTGAAGTCAGCTCTGGTAATTTGACTTGATGTTGTATATGGTGTCGTTCCACCCATTAAGTGAGCATTAGTGGAATCCTCGGGCTTGCAAGCTAAGGCGGGGACGTAGGCAATATTGGCCGAACCCTGATAACATATCATATATCTACTGTTAATTTTCAACACTTTATATTTCTGTACATGTATGTTATATTCGATATATTGTGAATGTTGCGCATGATTTAATTTTCTCATATTACATTATCTACGGATTTAGTATATGCTTAGAAAGACCCTAGGTTGTGGATTACTGATATCTAGTTAAACCTAGGTAAAAGTTTTAAAATTCCAATTCACTCCTCCCCTCTTGTGAATACACCAATTCTAACAGAAAATGGAAGCCAGCAGGAACTTAAAGCTTACATCAACTAGCGCATTCCATAGAGAAGGGAAAAGCAATAGAAGAAGAAGACATTTATTTTTATTGTAAATGCATTTAGTATTTAAGTTTTGGTATGTAATAATAGATGACATGCATGATGTGGATGATAAGTTTAGAAAACCATAGATTGACCATAGGGAACCGATCAATAGCCATAGATAGACCCTAGGGACCAACACACTTCATAGAAAATATTTTTCTTAACAACTAAATTCATACAAAAAGGTTTAAATTGGTTAGGGCCAAAATCGGGGCAAAAACAAAGCCTTCGGTTGACCTTCAGTCGATTGACATCGTATTTTTAGGCTTAATTAAAAAGCCTCGGTCGACCGAACCCTTCTAGTTATAATTTGCTCAATCAACCGAACATACTGTAGGCCAGAAAGTCAACAGTTTGACTAAGCCTCGGTCGACCGATCGATTTGCGTTATAAACGCTTCGGTCTACCAAATGGGTAGAAGTCAAATGTTTGACTTGGCTCAATCAATCGACCCATTTTTGAACTGAGCATCCTCGGTCGACCGAACTTCAAAAGTACATTTTTCTACCTTCCTTAACCGACCGACCTTGTAGTTCAAAATAACCTTGGTCAACCAAACCTCATTAATGGTCAACCAATCTTTTGTCATGATCGATCGAACTCACAAAGGGTTCAAAATCGTCCTGAGACGGTTGACAAAATCCATAGTTCAAAATTGCCACAGTCAACAGAACTTATTAAAGTGGCCGACCAAACCTCTTGGGTTGGACTTTTTTACTGTGGTAATTGAGGTTAAAAGTTAATTAAGCACTTCTAATTATTCCCGTTATGTCCCTAACGGTCATATTTTTTCCAATATCTATATATATATATCCCCTTATAACTCATAATTAAGCTATTGATTAGACCAAAAATTCTCTCAAAGTATATACTTAATTTTTTACTCTCTTTTATTATTATTTTGATAAATCTTACAAGAGAGCATTGTTTTTGAGCATTCATTTGGGCATTTATTTTTTACAAATCATTTAACTCTCTTTTCATTCTTCATTTGAAAAATCTATTTTGGAAGAGAGGTTTTATTTAGAGCATTTTCATTCAAAGCATTTACTCTCAATACTCATACTTTGAATATCATTCTCTTTGAGAGTAAGCTTCTTAAATCTCCCATATATTTTATTGATAAATATTATTGGGAGAAAATTTATATTGGTTATTTTGAAAGACTTGAGCACATATATTTTGTGTTAGGAAAGTCTTATTGTAATCTTGCTTACACACACACACACATATTATTTTTGCAAGTTCATTTTAAAATATAAACCATTACTTCCCTTAAGCTTTATTTTTGAAAAATCGTTTTTGAGAAATTCATGAGTTATTGAGAAGAGCCTTGAACATATATTAAACTATAATATCTTTGCTCGAAAGGTCTCTTAGACTCTTACTCTTGGTATTGCGAAAACTATTTTTTACACTCTAATCTTTTTTTGAAAAATATTGTTGAGTGAAAAATACACACACTCATATTGAGTTTCATTTCATATCATACATGAGGGCATTGTGCTTTAATTATTGTATACATTTGCTTAGTTAAGAAGCATCTTTATTGTACGAAAATATTTTATTGATTATCTATTGTATTCCTGACGGTTGTTCAAAAAGGGAGACTAGCCCTGTAAATAGTCCTGAATTGCTCTAACTCGGTTAGGAGAGCACCAGACTGGTTCAGACTCGGTTAAAAGAATTAGGTAAACCATCCTGGTAAGGTGTTGTAAATGGTGTCGTTCCACCTGTGAAATGAGCAACTAGTGGAATCCTCTTGCTTATGAGCTTGAGGCGGGGACGTAGGCAATTTTGGCCGAACTTCGATAACATGTATGGTGTTAGTTTTATTTTCTACAATTTACTTTCTACACCTATATGTTAATATTTATTACTCTAAATGTTTGATATACTTAGATTACTTTAATTTCTTATATATATACTCAGTAGTTTATCTGTTGAATTGATATGTGTTTTAAACAGACCCTAGGTTGTGGTATACTGCTTTGTAGATTTGAACATAACCTAGGAAAAGTTTTTAAAATTCCAATTCACCCCCCTCTTGAGAATACACCAATTCTAACAAACATCCCTCTGTACTTCAACACCTTGGGCACATGCCCCTCCTTTAATAAAATTTTTCAATTCATGTTATGGCCATTACTGGTGTATTAAAAATTCAAAACCAATCTTCAATTGATAACCAATTAAACTTCACAGCCTGATCTTAGGACAATTGACACTAAGGAATATGATTAAGAGGGTAATCAACTTAAGGCTCTTAACCTTTCATGGATATGAATTAAAAATTCGATCAACCAATTTTGATAAGGTAATTTAGCAATTCCCAACCTTATTTAAACTTCCAATGGGATGATTTTAACACACTCAGTTAGGTACCCTTGTGAACATGATTAAGTAAACCCATTGCAATTTATCAATTTAGGAATTTAGGAATAGTTAATCAATCAACACAATCCCAACCTTCAAAATTTTGACTTAGGGCCTTTGAAACGACCTGGTAAAAATTAGGGTGTTTACACAACTTATCATCTTTTAATGTGAAGGAACATTAAGAAGTAAATTTGAAGGAAAATCAAAGGCTCAACGTATACATATGGCGAATTAGTGACTGATCTCAATAGATTAATGTGAAATCTTATTGTTTCTTAAGGAAGACACCATTAGCATAAGACATTTGGGGCATTATTTAAGCTTGATAAATGCTTGCCATGTGTTAAGAAGAAAAGCGTAGACACATGAATAGAACCACGCAAAAAGGAAATTTCATCGAATTTCTGTAGAATACACTAAAAGATAAAGTTCAAATCCCAAAAAAATTGATCAATTGTCTTGCCTGTCATGACATCTCGGAGTAGGGCCCAGAATCGCGAGGAAATAAAATATAAGGTTGGAAAATTTTGATTTGGAGTCGCCACTAACCTATTATTTACTTAGGTGTGGTTAGAACACTTAATTACTACTCATTTTATTAGTCACTAAACTAAACCTAAACCAAAGAATCAATAGGCTTGGTTCGCTTTTACCATAATTGGGATTGAAGGTTCAGTTATGTAAGGGGAAGGTATTCACACCTCCTACTACACGTCATTCATTGAATGATACCTAATTAATTATGAATTATCTCCAAAATAAATTTAATAACCTTTGATTAACTCCTTTTAAATAGATAAAAATAAATAAATAAATAAATTAATTAATAAAATTGATAGAAAGCTAAAGTCGTTAGTGTGATTTAGGAATGTCTAATAAGACCTCCAATAATACCCCAATTTTCTTTTTTAAATCATAGGGACACATAGGCAAAAACTGGGTAAAACTATCAAATTATAAGCAAAAGAATCTTTAAAAACATCCCCAGATTTTTCAAAATTGTTGTACAAATTTTTTGAAAATTCGTAATATTTTTATAAAATTTTTCAAGAAATTTTAAAAACTTTTCCTCATTTATTTTGGCTCAAAACAACCAAAAAAATTTTTTTTTTCTATTTTTTTGACCTTCAAAATATTTTTCCTTATTTTTTTGAACTTTTTCCTATTTTTATGATTTTTAATTATTTTTCTCAATTAAAAATTAAATTAATAAAATAAATAATAAAAAATTATGTTGACCGGTTTAGTTGATTTGAACCATTTTAGAAAGTGGGAGCCATGTGTAAAGTCTCGTGGTGTCACATTTTATTCTTTCTTGTTTTTTTTGCGAGAGGGTGATGTCAAACTGACGTCATCCTGTCACGTATCAATTCTTGAGTGATTGTGACAAAAAGAAAGGGATCACTAACGTGACATAATTTGAACCATTCAAAGAAACACAGATTTTACGACTAAGGGTCATGATATCACCGTACAGATGGTGACACGAGACCCACTTTAATATATATATATATATATATATATATCTATATCTATTAGAGGGTGACGTTAGTGTGATAGTCAATGATTGGCTCTGGTGAAATAATTGAGATTGCTGCCTTGACACTATCTGGATCGTTCAAAGAAGCATAAATCAGACGGCCTCGTCGTTAATTAAAAATATGGAGTAGAACATGCCACGTGTCATCATGTGGAGGTGATACGTGGTCACTAACTCCTCCATATAAAAATATGTCCAACCTCTTGCTCAAAAAATATATGATCTAGTGATTTTTACTTCGCATAAAAGATGCATAAAAGTGGTAATTAGAATTTTTCCGTACCTTTAATAAATATTTTTATATAAAAAAATAGATCAAAAAAAGATTAAAAAACTCCCAAAAGTCTAGTGTGCAGTCAACGTGAAAGACAGGATGGAAGTGGACGTTTGGAATTTTAATGCAATGCTCAGATGGATGCGCTTCCCTGGATTAAATTTCCAGAAAGTTTGAACGAAGTATCAAGTAAAGAGAGGTTTGAATGGTGGGCTGGGTGGGTCCATCGCATTCGCAAGGCAGCCGCCGTCTAGAAGATAAGGGTATGCTTTGTGCGACTGGTTTCGGAATTAATGCGAGCGTGGGGAGTTGTTTTACATAAATATTATTTTTAAAATAAAATAATCACAATTATGCGATTATTGGAGCATTATTTACAAAAAAAAAAAATGTGGTAAACTAAAATCGATTTAAGAAAAGTCGGTAGACTTACCCTTTTACCAAAAATTAATTTTTGTTCAAATTTTGAAACAATTGCTATTTGTTCCATTGCATCAACCACGGTATTAAAACCCAATCCCTTATGTCATTAGAAAAAAATATATTAATTTATGAAAAATTTAGTAAGTCCTCTATAAACTGGTTTTTCATAAGTCAGTTAAACACTATATAAACTGACGAATGGAAAGTTAATTTCTTTTTAATCTTACTTTGCTCGCTTCCTTCTTCCTCCCCTGCGTGAAGGACCTCCCCTTCACAATTCGACCTTTCACCCTTCTCCCTCATGTGGCTCGTTCTCCTCCTCCTAGCCTCCTCCAATGATGACTCAGCACTATTGAAGTAGACTTGTCAGTAAAAATTTTACTAAAAATAAGGAACATTCATCAGTATAAATTCTCACTTCATCTTCAAATAAGGTATCTAAAAAATATCATCTCTTATTTTCAAGTTTTCTATGATTTTATGTTAAGTTTGATTTTGCAAGCAACAATTTGGTCTCACATTATTTCATTTGAATTCGAGTATTTCATGACTAGAGTTTATGTGTATTGATGTATTTCATGATTAGAAGTTTAGGTAAGTTGAGCATGATTTAGGTTTGTATTTCTTGTTATCGTTATTTTGACATAATATTTATTGTTGTGCTATACTTTTTGTTTATTTCAATTAAATGTGAAATTATTTATTTTAATTTTATCATATACTATTGGAAAATAATTGTCTTAAATAACTTAAAATTTTGTTAGAAACAAAATTTGAATTAAAGTTGATTTTTGTTTTGTAAATAAGCAATAATTATATTAGTTTAGTTAAAATATATAATAACTTTAGTTGAATTAATAATTACTTTTTCTAATTCTTTGAAAATTTTATTTTTATCTGAAAAAAAAGTAATCACATAAGTTTAGTTAAAATTTTGAATAACTTCATTTGCTTTCAAACTACTTTGCTTATTAAAATATATTTTTAGTAGAAATTGTAGGTACAAAAGAAATTGTTAAAAAATAATAGTTTTTTGTCTTGAAATAATCTCTATGTTGTAGTTAATTTTTCTTCTTGTGAAAAAGCAATAATAATTACATTAGTTTAGTTAAAATTTTGACTAACATAATTTGATTTCAAGTTATTTAGTAAACTATATTTAGTTTAAATTGTTGGTAAAAATAAATTGAATGTATTTTTTAATTTATGAGAAATTAATCGATAGATGAGAAATTAATAATTTTTTTTGAAATTGAAATAATTTGTTAGTTGCAATTAAATTTTGATTTTGTAAGAAAATAATAATTATATTAGTTTAGTGAAAATTTTAATTATCTTCATTTGATTTGAAATTACTCACTTAAAATATATTTGAGTGCAAATCGTTCATAGAAATAAATTGAAGTTTATTTTTTAATTCATGGAAAACTATTTGTTACATGAGAGTGTTGGAATTGGTGTATTCCTAAGAAGGGGGTGTTGACTTTATAAGTCACGCTCGGTTTTGATAATGATAAATACTCTTGTATTTAATAAATATCTAGTTCATGTGCAGGTCCATTTTAGCAGATCATTAATGGTATGTGGAAGCTCAAAGCTTGAAGACAAATTCATGCTCTTGATTATAATATTTTTGTAATGAAATTTATTTGTAATAGTAATTAGGGTATTCGGTTTGTAATAAGCACACACATCACATGCATGATTTATTTTGTAAGCTCAAACCAGATACAAACCAAAAATGACCATAGAAAGATGTTAGGACACCGGACTTTTTCGGTGTCTTCAAATTGGACTTCAAGTGACCCTAAGACACACACATTTACACATATGCTTGTTAGGCACTTGAATAGAGCTTGTATGTTTCGAAACAGGACCAAAATGCACACATGATGCACTTTCGATCGACCAGCCAAGTCAGTTCATTTTGGCCTGGTCGACCGAAACCTCCCTGGGTCAAAAGTTTGACCATCTAGTCGACCGAACCAGGTAGTTCAAAAAGCCTTGGTCGACCGAAACCCTCATTGGTCAACATTTGACTATTTGGTCGACCGAACACTTTTGTTCTCCAACTACCTGGTCGACCGGAGGGTCCTTGGGAGAATTCCCAGCGGTCTGGTTGACCGAAGCAGTCAGTTCAAAATGGTCTGGTCGATCGAATCTCGGAAAATTGAGAAATCGCCCTCTCTTGGTCGACCAAGCCTTTAGTTCAAGACTCCCCTGGTCAACCGAACCATATGAAACTTGGTTGACTGCAAGATTTCTGGTTGACCGAACCTCTCGGGTTACCCTGATTTTTTACCGCAGGTAATATCTTTTAAATAGGGTTAAATTGGTTAAAATGTCATTAAACTTTTTCAACAATCCCTAATAGGTCCCCAACGGTCAAAATTTTCAGTATATCTATATATACTCCTTCATTTGGAAGAATTAAAAGAGGATTAGCAAAATCCAAAAATCAAATTTCTCTCTCAAGCTAATACTTCCTATTGCTCATACTATCTCCAAATCCACTCAAACTTACCTACTTCATCTCAGTATCATTTGTAAGTGTATTTAAGTGTTATTGGTTTGAGGTTTTGCTCTCTTATTCTTTCATTGTTTGAATCAATTTTCTCGAGAGCATTACCTAAGTATTCTTAGGGGGCTTTTCTCATAAGCCTATCTTAAGAAGACTTTGCTGAACTTCTAAGTGTTGCATTTTCATTGCAATATCTTAGGAAGTTTGTATTTGTTTTTGGCTTGCAAAAATATTTTCAAACGTACTCAAATATCTTGTGGTATTCATATCGATATATTTGTGAAAAGATATTTGTGTGTGTTATATTAATCTTTGTGACAATATCCATTCAAGCCTACATCATTTGCTGAAATACAAAGATTACATATATCTTGCAAACCAAGCATATACACTATTCACGTGATTGACATATTCTGCTATTTGATATATTTGAATATTGCATGATATCTTTGTTTGAGCTTCTTGATTGAGAACATCTAGAAATACAAAGATTGCTTGTTGACACTCTCACGTACGTATAACACTGATAGAAAATATATTTGAGAGTTGAACTATCTAGACCACACTGAGCTTACATTTTAAATCATCTGTGGTTTGTGATTGTGCGCATCTGTGGTACAAATTTGTTTTACGTGAAAGCACCCTTATACTGTACCTTTTGTTTGTATATTTGAGAGATTTCTGGCGTGGCATGAGGGGGCGGTAATCCAGTCCGGTAAGGATTGGTGTAAAGGTTGAGGTCAGCCCTGTGCTAATTGACCTGGTTAAGGTTGAGGTCAGCCCTGTGATAATTTGACCTGATTTGTATAGGTGTCGCTCCACCTGTTTAAGTGATCAAGTTATTGTGATAATCCTTATGCTGGTTAGCTAAGGCGGGGACGTAGGCAGTTGGCCGAACCTCGATAACATATTCGTGTGTCATCCTTATCTTTACTGCTTTCTGGTGCTTGTGTAATTGATTAAACTGCTTTATTTAATTTTTGATATTACTTGCACTAGATTGACCATAAGATTGTGAACATACTGCTGTTAGGAGGAATACCTAGGGGATAGATTTTAAAATACCAATTCACCCCCCTTTTGGGATCACGGTAAAGCTAACAGGGGGTAAATTGGATATTTAAAATTTATCCTCCTAGGTTTATCCAAATCGGCAGTATTACGTAACCTAGGGTCTGTCTATGCAATTATAAACCCAATCAACACATGTACAACATATAATGAATCAAGCATACAACATACATGTGTTGAAAATGAAAATGAGGAAAGTAAATTGCGAAAATATAAAGTACACACACGATATGTTATCGGAGTTCAACCAATACTGCCTACGTCCCCACCTCAGCTCGCAAGCTCGAGGATTACCACTATTGCTCACTTAATGGGTGGAGCGACACCAATTACAACTAGGGCAAATTACCAAAGTTGACTTCAACCTTTACATATTCTCCTTGCGGGGCGAAGAAGACCCTACAGATCCTTACAAGTTAGATCAATGCCCTCTCAGGCCACACCTATAATACAATCAGTAAGCACAATTTTTGCGTATAATTCAAGTGCTTCTCAACTAAGCAAACTATGTACCGATTCAGTACAGTATAATCAATGCACACTAATAATGTAAGAACTATAAGCTCAGTGCTATATATGTGCAATCAACACTCAATATAATGTCTATGTTCAATCAAGTGTAATGAGTGTATCAACAAGCTAATCTTTGAAATTATGTATAGATGTAAATCTCAATCACAGTTTAGGGTTTCAAAATTTTCTACCAAGAGTAATCAAAATACCTCTAAAAATATTTTTCTCAATATTCAAGCACAAGAGATATTAAAAAAAATATTAGCTTGTGAAAAGATTTTTGCATACCCAAAAATACAAGCTCAATGAGTTTTGTAATAATGATGCAAAGACTCACTAGTTACAAGATTTTTCCCACACATAGATTTACTAAATAAAATCGAGGGAAAAAAATTTTTATGTTCAACTCTCAATCCAAAAATCAAACATACAACACAATGAGATTTTCCTAACAAATGAGAACACTGTATAACCACTTAAAAAACTCTCATAAGGATTGATTTAGCAAAGGAATAATAATATGTGAGGATATAGGCTTGGTATTTGGAAAAAGCTCTCCTAAACATACATATAACATTTGTGCTAATCAAAGTGCTAAATCCACTTAATTGAGCAAATGAACTTGTATTTATAGACTTGGCCGAAATTATAGCCGTTGGGGACATGCTAGATATTTTGGAAAAAGATTAATTGAGTTTGAAAGTTAAGGAGTTGTCCCAAGAGGAGGGGGGGGGGGGGCGAATTGAATTATCAAAATTTATTTTAATTCTTTCGTGAATTCTTTGACCTCTTATTAATTCGGCTAATACCCAGTAAGACTTAATTAATTATTCAAACCACAAACCAATCAACCAAAATACATTCAATCAAGATATACTAGGCAACTCTATGGCAATTCTCAGCTTTTACAAGAATTCAAAGTATTTGTTTGTTTGCAGCCTTGTGCATATGAATTTGATTCAATCCTTGTATTAATAAATTTGCTTTCTCAATAGGATGCACAATTTAAAATCCAACACTCTTTCTAAAAGCTTAGACTTTAAATAAACTTTTAGTTAAAGAGTCTTTGGGTATTAACCAATCAACGTACTCCCTTATGATTTCCACAAATTATTGATCAACCAACGTACTCCCTTTCGGTTTCCGCAATCCTAAAAAATTAAACTTTAATTTATTTAATTTCCAAACTACGTAGTATTTATGATCATGAAATTTAAAATATCCATGCAGTTTATAAGTATGTTGGAATTAAAGAGTAAGGGAAAGAGAGAGAGACAAGAGTTTTTACGAGGTTTGGCTTATCCCCAGCCTATGTCCTCACCTTTGGCCAATACCACAAAAGGATTCCACTATGCCGTTCCTTTCCGAGCGGAAAAAACCTTTTAAAAGTGACACCCCACGCTCAAACACTCCTTAAGTAGGCTAGAGCAACGACTCTCCAAATGATACCTCACACTCGGTCACTCCTTCAATAGGCTAGAACAGTGCCTCTCCAAGTGATACCCCACACTTGGTCAACGATACAACAACTTGGAATCGTCAAGAAAAATAAAAAATAGCTGCATACATTGACACTCTCATATGGAGCAGATTAGTACAAATTTAATCACTATGTACTTCAATAATAAATATCAATATGAAATACATTGAAGCTCAAGTTAAGAATTCACCAAGTTCCTTTTAGATGAGAATTAGCAACTCAGAACTTAGTAGTGTGATGACCAACACTTCAGAAATTCAGTAATTCGGTTGTGTAAAGAGTTGACCAAGAGAGAGCAGCAAGATAGTAAGATGTGCTTTCAGCAACACAACAAATTTTTTCAATTCTTTGTTGTTCTATATTAATTTGATTTACAAAACCACATATATATAGGCATAGAAAAGTGTTTTCATGTTTCCCAAGTTTACTTGGAGTATCTTCCAAGTTTTTAAAAAATTTGGGGCACAAATAACCTTTATTCAAAATTTACAACATTTAAAATTTCTAAAAGTTAACAGTGTCAGATGACTAAACTATCGGGTTCAGTCTTTTGATGTTCCTTAAAGCACTAAAAAATATAGTTCTGACACAGGGTCAAACAACTGAACTTCAGGTTTAGTCTTTTGAAGTCCCAACTCAAAAGACTGAATTGAAGGTTCAGTCTTCTAAGGGTGTTATGCCTGTTTTGTGTTTCAAAAAATAAATCTTCAGTCGACTGAACTAATTCTTTAGTCTTCTGAAGAAATTCTTCAGACATCTGAAGTAATTCTTTAGACTTCTGGGGGTACACCTTAGTCGTCTGGGCAGACCAACTTCAAAATTTTCATTTTTATTTTCAAAAATCCTTGTTGCTCTCTTACTTTGATTTCTTATAAAACATTTTTCGGGTTTTGAAATAAGGTCTCTAAATCTATAATTAACCTTAGAAGAGCTTCAAAAATATTTCACAAAGATATTTAAATACGAAGTACTTACATAAAGATTTCTTATGACTTTTGACATTCTAAACACTTAGGCCTTCATGCTTGTCTTTCTTTGAGCTCTCTTGCTTTATCTTTCTTTGGCTCTATCTTTTCTTTAAGCTTTAAAAAACTTTAAAATTTTAGCAAGTCCTCTTTGACATCTATGTTCTCATAATCTTCAAGCTTTATTATATCATCCTTCTTTGAAATAAGCTTTGAATCATCCTTGTGAGCTTTTACCATTCTTGAGTCCTAAAATATCATCACTTAACCAAATATGTTAAGTTCATCTTATTTGTTATCATCAAAACAAGATTTTAAGCCTTGTAAGGCCAACAATCTCCCTTTTTTTGATGAGGACAAATAAGGAGCAAAAAATTGAGTAAGCTTTAAAAAGGATCCCCCTTACAATAAGCATCATTTTAATAATAACAAGATCAAGTTCAATATTAATTTCAATATCATGCTCATATATCAATTATCATATCATTCAAGATCAAATACCAATATATCAACTTAAGTATGCATGCTCAATTTTTTGCCCAAAATTTCTCCCCCTTTTGACATCAATCAAGAAGAGAAAGATAAGAAAAATATAAAAACTAAGGCAAAGAGCAACTGTAGTAAAAAATTTGCATTCATCATGCATGTTAAGATAGATAACAAGTTCCAAAGTAGCAATACAACATATTGTACATCATAATTTTCAATGATTGCCATCATAATAACATAATTTAACAAGTCTAACTCCCCCTGAATGAATTGTATCTCATATTCAGTAAATTTGGATTTTCATTTGTAACACCAATTAAAAACTATGTATTCATAAAGATACCAATTGTGTTTTTAAATTTATCATGCCATTCTCCAAAAAAAAAAAAAAATTATTTTCATGTTAAGTGCTCATGGATACCAATATCAAGAATAGTACCAATATTATTTCAATATCATATATGTCATAACATGCTTATGTTTATCCATTAGTTAATCATGCAAGAGATATATAAAGTGATTCACCATTTAGCATGTAAACTGATATGATCAAGAATTAATCACATACTCATATATCAATATCATATCAATATCATCATATGCTCATGGATACACATATGCAATCATGCTCAAGTATCAATTATTATACTCATAGATACCAATATATTTCATAGATACAAATACTAATATCTTATCATGCCAAGATTCATGCTTTATAACCATGCTCAATAATTTCATGCTCAAATTTGCAATGTATAGTGAGCCATAAATTCTCGATATGAGTCAAGTCAATATCATGTCTTTGGCAATATATAAGTCATACATGTCAGCATTTTAGCATAACATATCAGCATATAGTTCATGTTAGTATCTCATCATATATGCACATCAGAATATCAACATTTAGCATGTAGCATATCAGTATATATAAGTATGGAGCATATTATTCCATTTTTTTGTATTTGTTTCAATGATACAATTGTCAATGAGCACTTAAACTCTTCTTTGAGATTTTTCATTTCAACTAGTTTAATATCATTGATTTGGATTAAGTAGCTTTCTTAATTTCTAAGGGGAAATGACTTAATTCATGGAGTCATTTGTTTATAAACTAGTCTTTTATATTGGTACCCATACTTTCTTGGGTCCGGATGATTTAATAAGAGACGTTTTTTTTAATTTCCAAACTTGTTTAGTTTTCACACCTTTTTTTTTAATGGACATTCAAATTTTATATGTCCCTTCCTTTTACATAGGTAGAATATAGTGTGAGTATAGGCATTAGAAGATGTGCTAGCATAGTTTTTGGATGCTTTCGTAAATTACCCCATATAGAGGTTCTTTTTCTTTGTATTTTAAATTCCATTGAACCCTATGTCCTCTTTTTTTAGGGACATTCTTTGTGCACCTATCATTCTATCAAAGTTTTATTTTCCTCTTGTGAAATTGTAAATTATTTTGTCTTGATCCTCATTTTTCTTCTTAAGATCACTAATTTCCAAGTCTTGTATATTTTTACCCTTTTCTTGCATCTTTACTTGGTCTAGAGACATTTTGCCGATTTTATTTTCTAATTCAGAAATATATAAATCTTTTTCATTATCCATGGAAGTTTTGGACTTTAGAACTTCTAGTTCTTTTATCACTTTTTCATTCTTGCTTTCTAATCTATGGATTTTTGAATCCTTTTCTCTTTTAGCAAGTTTTAAAGATTCTAATTCTTTCATTACACCTTTATTCTTGTTTTTCAATGATGTGTATCATTTAGTCACATTAACTAAGATCTTATGAACCTTGAATCAATCATTTTGAAGTTCTTCATAAGAAGACATACTTTCATCGTCGGATTCATTAGATGACTCACTGTAGGAATCATTAATTGATTTGGATGAGGAGCTTTCTTCATCATCCCATGCCATATAGAAAGTATAAGCAACCTCTTGGTCACTTGATTCGTTATCAGAACTACTAGAACTTAAATTATCCCATGTAATAACTTTCATTGCCTTTTTTTTTTTCTTTTAAGAATCTTTTTTAAGTTTTGGACAATCCGATTTTAGGTGTCCAACTTTCTTGCAATTATAGCATGTAGGGGGTTCTTTCTTTGTTTCTTTCTTCTTAGTTTCTTCCTCATCTGAACTTGAGTTTTGGATTTTTCCTTTGAATTTATTTTTCCTTCTTAGTATTCTTGCAAGTTTTTTGGATATGAAGGCTAGTTCATTTCATCACTAGAGTTTTCTTTTAATACTTTAAAGGCTATAGATTCTTGAGCTTTAGATTTCCCACTTCTTTCATTCATAGACATCTCATATATGAGAAGGGATCCTATGAGTTCATCTAGGGATGTATTTTTGAGATTTCTTCCTTCTATTATAGCTGTGACTTTTGGTTCCCATATTGGAGGAAGTCCTCTAAGGATTTTGCGAATCATCTCATAGGTGGAATATGTTTTCCCTAAAGCATTTAGTGAGTTTATGATGTGTGTGAACCCAGTGTACATGCTTGTGATGGTTTCATCAGAATTCATCATAAAGGCTTCGTATTCACTAGTCAACATATCAATCCTATTGTCTCTAACATCTACGGTGCCTTCGTAGGTTACTTTTAGTTTATCCAAAATTTCATTTGCTGTTTTACATGCCATAACTCTATTGAATTTATTAATATCAAGTGCACAATATAGGGCGTTTATTGCACTAAAGTTAACTTGCAGCATTTTGTGATCTTTTTTTATCATCTCTTTTTCTTCTTTGGGTACTTCTTTTCCATCTACTAGTTTGGTAGGGATTAAGTCACCATATGTGACAACCTTCCAAGCTTTCCAATCCATGGTTTGAATATAGATTTTCATATGTTGTTTCCAAAATGTGTAATTTAAACCACAAAATATGGGAGACCTAGTTGAGGATTGACCCTCTCCAAAGGGAGCTACTCCTAGGTATGCCATATAGATCTTTATATAACTACTTGTTAGGATTTTTTATAACCCCGCTCTGATACCAACTGAAGTTAAGGAGCTATCCCAAGAGGAGGGTGAATTGGATTATTAAAATTTTTTTTAATTCCTTTTGTGAATTCTTTGACCTTTTATTAATTTGGCTAATACCCAGCAAAACCTAGTTAATTATTCAAACCACAAACCAATCAACCAAAATACATTCAATCAAGATATACTATGCAACTCTATGACAATTCTCAGCTTTTACAAGAATTCAAAGTATTTGTTTGTTTGCAGCCCTGTGTATATGAATTTGATTCAATCCTTGTATTAATGAATTTGCTTTCTCAATATGATGCACAATTTAAAATCCAACACTCTTTTTAAAAGCTTAGATTTCAAATGAAATTTTAGTTAAAGAGTCTTTCGGTGTTAACCAATCAACGTACTCCCTTATGGTTTCCACAAATTATTGATCAACCAATGTACTCCCTTTCGGTTTCCACAATCCCAAAAACAAATTAAACTTCAATTTATTTAATTTCCAAACTACGTAGTATTTATGATCATGAAATTTAAAACATCCACGCAGTTTATAAGTATGCTGGAATTAAAGCGTAGGGAAAGAGACAGAGACAAGAGGTTTTACAAAGTTTGGCTTATCCCCAGCCTACATCCTCGCCTTTGGCCAATACCATCAAAGGATTCCACTGTGCCGTTCCTTTTCGAGTGGAACAAACCTTTTACAAGTGATACCCCACGCTCAAACACTCCTTAAGTAGGCTAAAGCAACACCTCTCCAAGTAATACCCCACACTGAGTCACTCCTTCAATAGGTTAGAGCAGTGCCTCTTCAAGTGATACCCTACACTTGGTCAACGATCCAACAACTAGAATCATCAAGAAACAAGAAAAAAATAGTTGCATACAATGACACTCACATAGAGCAGATTAGTACAAATTTAATTACTATGTACTTCAATAATAAATATTAATATGAAATACAATGAAGCTCAAGTTAAGAATTCACTAAGTTTCTTTTAGATGAGAATTAGCAACTCAGAACGTAGTAGTGTGATGACTAGCACTATAGAAATTTAGTAATTCAATTGTGCAAAGAGTTGAGCAAGAGAGAGCAGCAAAATAGCAAGATGTGCTTTCAGCAATGCAACAGATTTTTTCAATTCTTTGTTGTTCTATATTAATTTGATTTGCAAAACCACACACACACACACACACACACATATATATATATATATATATATATATATATATATATATAGGCTTAGAAAAGTGTTTTCGTGTTTCCCAAGTTTACTTGGAGTATCTTCTAAGGCTTTAGAAAATTTGGGGCACAAGCAACCTTTATTTGAAATTTACAACATTTAAAATTTCTAACCGTTAACAGTGTTCAGACGATTGAACTATCGGGTTCAGTCTTCTGATGTTCCTTAAAGTATTGAAAAATTGTTGGAATTTCTGTATTCCCAAGAGGGGGGGGGGGGGTGAATTGGAATTTTAAAATTTATCTTCTAGAAATACCCATATAATACAACCTAGGGTCTTTCAATGCAATTCCAAATGCACCAATAATATAATGTGTGGAAATTTAAATCAAGAGCATCATTCACACCATAATATACATGTGCGGTAAATATAAAGTCTAGAAATATAAACAAGGCGCACGATATGTTATCGGGGTTCGGCCAATTGTGCCTACGTCCCCGCCTCTAGCTCGCAAGTTCAAGGATTCCACTAAAGGCTCACTTAACGGGTGGAGCGGCGCCGATTTCAACCAGGTCAATTAGCATAGGGCTGACCTCAACCTTTATAACTAAGTCAATTAGCAGGGCTGACCTCAACCTACACCTTAATAGGATAATGCACCTAACTTTCCTAACCGGGTCTAAGCCAATCCATGACTATTTCACAAGGCTAATCTCCCTCTTTAGGTCTGTTCCTGGAAATACAACAGTATGTTCACAATCAATGAGATTGGTACAATGATTATGCTTTCATGTAAAATAGATATGTACCCAGTTACGCTCAATTAATAATCAATCCACACTAAACATGTAAGAACTATAAGCTTAGTGGTGTAACATATCAACTCTCAAATATATTTGCAATCAATGTAATCAGTGCGTGAGAGTGCAATCAATAAAATCTTTGTATCACAAGATGTATTCAATCTAAGTGCTCAAACAAAGATATATATATTTCAATCAGCAAATCTTCTCCATAGTATGATGCTCAAGTAATGTATATGTTTGGTTTGCAAAACGAGTTTAATCTTTGTATTCAACAAAAGATATAAATCAATAAATATTGCAACAAAGGGTTTTATCACATAAACAAATATCTTTTCAAAGGTTTGTCAAGATAAAACACACAAGATATTTGAAAATATTGTGAAAAGATTTTGCAACCAAAATGAAATACGAACTTCTTAAGATATTGTAATGAATATGCAATACTCAGAAGTTCAATAAAAGTCTTCTTAGGATAGACTTATTAACAAAGTCCCCTAAGAATACTTAAGGTTTTGCTCTAAAAAAAATCGTATCAATCAAGCACAACACTTAGAAGAGCAAATCCAATCAACACTTAAAACAACTTACAAAGGATTTTTGGCAATATAAGAAGGTAAGAATGAGTGTATGGAGCTCAGAAATGAGTAGTATGAATTTTGGATTTTGAGAGAAAATTTGCTAATCTGGTTTTCTAATCAACTTACTATTTATTCCAAATGAAGGGGTATATATAGACTTCCCCAAAAATAAATCCGTTAAGGACATAAGTGGAATAATTAGAAAAGTATTAATATTATTTAATCGGTTTAACCTCATTTAAAAAAGTTAAACACGTTAAAAAATTTGGACCAACCCGAGAGCACCGGTTGACCAGGACAAGTTCGGTTGACCCAAGTTCTTGGGGTTCGGTCGACTGGACTTGCAAGTCCAAGGGTTTTGCGAGGTTTAGTCGACCAAGACCATTTTGAACTGAGCCGGTCGATCGACCAGACCGTTGAGTTCGCACACGTGGGAACTCGGTCGACCAAGTCAATGGTATTCAAAAATCAGTCGGTTGACCAGGAAGTCAAACTATTGATTTCCTTGGACGTTCGATCTACCGGGAAAAATTGAAGTGCAGGAGTTCGGTCGTCCGGGCTGTGGTCAACCAGTTGACCCAGTCCAGGTTCGGTCGACCAAGAGTGCACATTTTGTGCATTTCGGTCCTATTTCAGCCAATAATCACCATATTCAAATGACTAACACATACAAGTGAGTGAGTGAGTATCCTACGGTAATTTCTAAGTCTTTTTTGAAGACACTAAGAAAATATAGTGTCGGTCGACCGAAGGGTGTTCCCTAAGGTCCATCTAAGATCATTTGATTTTCAAGTGATGTGTAGGGACCTAGAGTTGTTCTATGGTCTTTGAGCTTTGTTGTTTTACATGCATGATATGCACCAATTATTACAGACCATTCCTACTCAAATATTACAGACCCAAATAGAAATTACAACAAATAAATTATAAATAGGGTATTCAGGGTCTTCATTTTCCTACGGGTCTCCGAGTGCCATCTAATGATACCGCCAAGATAAACCTACACATTAACTTGGCAAACATTAAATACCTGATTATTTTTCAAAATCAAAATAGGGTATGATCCATAGGGTTAACAAAAATATTGTTCTGACACAGGGTCAAACGACTAAACTTCAGGTTCAATCTTCTGAAGTCCTAACTCAGATGACTAAACTGAAGGTTCAGTCTTCTGTGGGTGTTCTGCTTGTTCTGTGTTTCAACAAATAAATCTTTAGTTGACTTAACTAATTTTTCAATCTTCTTAAGAAATTTTCAAACATTTGAAGTAAAACTTCAGTCGTATGAGGTTGCATCTTCAAACTTTTGAGGGTACACCTCAGTCGTCTAGGTAGACCAACTTCAAAATTTTCATTTTTATTTTCAAAAATTCCTTCTGCTCTCTTACTTTGATTTCTTATAAAACATTTTCTAGGTTTTGAAATAAGGTCTCTAAGTTCATAATTAACCCTAGAAGAGCTTCAAAAATATTTCCCAAAGATATTTAAATTCGAAGTACTTACATAAAGACTTCTTATGACTTTTGACATTCTAAACACTTAGGTCATCATGCTTGTCTTTCTTTGAACTCTCTTACTTTGTCTTTCTTTGGCTCTATCTTGTCTTCAAGCTTTGAAATATGTTAAGCTTTTAGCAAGTCCTCTTTGACATCCATGTTCTCATAATTTTCAAGTTTTATTAGATCATCTTTCTTTGAAATAAGCTTTGAATCATCCTTATGAGCATTTTACCATTCTTGAGTCCTGAAATATCATCACTTAACCAAATATGTTAAGTTCATTTTATTTGTTATCATCAAAAAAAGATTTTAAATCTTGTAAGGCCAACACAGTTTAATTAAAAATAACTCAGTTTAACTACGATAAAAATTAACTAACTCGAGAGGTTCGGTTGACCAAGGTGTTTTTGAACTACGGTGTTGGTCAACCAGACTTAAGGCGATTTTTGAACCTCCAAGATTCGATCGACCAGACTAAGTTTGGTTGACCTAATTTGGATATTTGGTCGACTGTGCCATTTTTTAACTTCAAGTTTGGTTGACTAGGGCGTTGGGATTTTCCCACGCGCCAGTTCGGTCGACCAGAGCGTTGATGTTCATTTTAAGCTTTGTTGACCAAATAGTCAAACCTTTGACCTTAGGGAGGTTCGGTTGACCGAAGTTGTTCTGTATGTTAGGGTTCGGTCGACCAAACACACTAACTTTGTGCATTCAATTTCTAATTCCCTTTTAAGGTCACCCCTATTCACTTGATTATTACTTCTAAGATATATGGGGGCTTTTTCATGCAATAATTTGGGAGCTATGGTCATTCTAAGGTCTTTGAACATTTTAATTAGTCCCAAAAATCTGGTGTCGGTCGACTTTCGGTCGGTCAAAGGGTGATCCCTAAGGTCCATCTATGATCTTGAGCTTATAATCCCTACATGCATGATATGCATTAATTATTACCGACCTTTCATTATAACTACAGACCCAATTGATAAATATAAAAATACAACTTAAAAAAAACAAAGGCTTCATGCTCTGCTCCTCAGGAATTCCATGGATTGCGTCGAAAGATGTGCTCGTTTGAGTACTTCTCGGCTTCCATTTCTCATCTATCATCTATGTTTTAGAAAGGTAGACCTATTCATATACTAAGCACCCATATGAGATACTATAATTTGTCATAATCAAAACAGGATACGGACTCAAAAAGTCAACAGAGAGAATTGTAATTTTTTTAAAATTGAAAGAACCACTAAGTTGCAATTAATTTTTTTTTGTGAGAAAATAATAATTATATTAGTTAAGTTAAAATTTTAAATATCTTCATTTGATTTGAAAGTACTCACTCAAATATATTTTAGTACAAATTGTTTGAGAAAAAGAATGAAAATATTTTTTAATTTATTAAAAATTAACATCACAGTAGGATTTATTAATTTTTTTTTAAATTGAAATTATTTGTTTGTTAATTACATTAATTTTAGTTTTAGTTATTGATTATCATTTTGAAACAATGTTTACTCAAGTTCTGTTTTTGATATTGGTCATTGAGCAATTTATTGTGATTTAAATTATCATAGTAATTAAACAAGAGGTTACATAAAAGTATATGTAATTAGAGATAATAGTGAATACTACATATATGAGTGAATAATATTGATATTGGTTACGTCAAGTGTTAATTTGTTTTGAGAAGTAAAAATTAATATTAGGTTTGTTATTCTTAGGTTAAGTTTAGTTACATAAGATATTGTTAATATTCATTCGTAATCATTTTTAATATTGCATATATTAAATAGTAATATTTGACTTAGTTATTAGTGATAATAATTGTAGACATTACAATTTTAACCAGACCTTTTTGAGAAGACCCGACGTAATAAAAGTTGACTTTGAATACCGGGAATTGGAGGACCCTTTTTGAAAAATCTGATTGAGTCCTGAGTCTTGATAAGTGAATCCTAGTTAATTTCAAAATGCTGTTCTTTTTCAAAATTAAGTCCTTAAGTCCCGAGTTTCAAAATTGAGTTCTTTTATTTCAAATTCAAGCACTTGTTACTTTCAATTGAATCCCTTAATTTCAAAATTAATTTCTTTTATTTTTAAAATTAGTCTCGGTATTTTGAATGAAGTTCTGGTATTAAATTTTTTTTTTTTTTAAGTCCTTTTAACTTGAATTTTAAAACTGAGTTCTTCTAACTTTAGTTGAGTTCCTTAAATTCCAAAATTGAGTTCTCTTATTTTTAAATTGAGTTTTGGTCCTTTTAAGAAAACAAATGAAGTTCCTTTTATTTTATTCTTTTTCGAGTCATTTTTATTTTGAGTTCAGGTCCGCTTATTCCTGGGAACTTAAGGTCATGTTTTGGTTTTGGTTAATCTTGAGCAAGACTAGTTAACTTTTATATGTGATTTTAGTCAAAATTGGAATGCATGCATGAGGTCACATATTTTATTAAAAGGGAAGGGCATGTGCCCAAGGTGTTAAGGTACAGTGGGGCGTTGCAAAATGCCTTGCTCATACATAGTGAAAAATACAGAAAAGTACATAGAGGAAATTACAATTGAAGGCATATAACAACTGAAAGCATATAGGGAATTACAACTGAAAGCATACAAGGAAATACCGGAAAATCCAAAAAAAAAAAAACATAAAATACAAAGGAAAATCCCCTAAGCTCGAGCTGCATCATACTCTTGGGGTCTTGCTCAATAGAATGGAAAGAAAAAGAACTAGTGAGTGAGTAAATGAAATTCATAAAAAATAAGTAAAAGAAAATCCATATGTGCACAAGGAAGAGAATGGCAGTTGTTAAATTATTCCCAGCCATGCATTTTGTTAGAATAGAATTCTGTTAGAGGAGAGTCCCATTGGGAAGTATTTGGGTACCAAAACCCTGCCTAGACTCCTTATAAATAGGAAGTCTTACACAGTGCAAAACAAGGGGGCAATTAGAAAGAGAAAAGAGCTCGCACAGTTAGAGAGAGAGCTCTATGCGAAAAAACAAAACACCCCAAGTCCAATTTTTAAAACATTGACCTAGGCCCACTTAAAAAAAATTCAGACCCAACACATATAACCCCCCATGCGTGTCCAAGCCCACTTGGGCCTACCCGAGTTAACACAACCCATTGGGTTAATTCATGTGAGTCAACCTTGGTGCAACTCGTTGGGTTGAGATGAGTTAACTCATCTTCAACCCTAACCTAACAAACTCTAGCCTTTTGAAGCAGAAACCTTAAAATCACCTAACCCAAACACCAACAACATCACATTCAGGTTATCACAAGAGCCAAAACCATAACACATAGGACACATACTCACACATTTGACTTCAAACAAAAAACAATCAAAAACAAAATAAGAATAAAAAGGGAAGAAAAAAAACTTATCTTGTTTTTTTTCTGAGGCATCTGAAAGAAACCCTCCCTCTTTCGAGTTTTAGATCGGTCTCTTCCTCCGAAATATCTCTCGGGTATTTGCTGTTCGCCAGTGTGATAGAAACCAAGATTTCAGTTCAACATATAGAGAAAAGAGTGAGGGTTTCAAATTATTTGGAGTTTCGAAGGGAGTCTTTGAGATTAGAGAGATAATTAGAGGGAGAGAACTGAGAGGGGATCAGAGAGAGAACAGAAGGGAGCTTGAGAACTTAGGGTTCGCATAGTTACAGAAGAGAGGTCAAAGAGAGGGGGAGTCTTGGGGAGAGTTTGGGAAGTGAGAGTTTAAGGAAAAGATTGGAGAAGGGACTAGGTTTTCAAAGAGTTTTAGAGAGAGTGAGAGGAGAGAATGTTTGAATAGGAGAATTGGGGTTTCGATTATGGAGTTGCAGAGATAGGGAGTTGCAGAGAAGAAAGAGAGGCTAGGGATTTCAGATCATAGAGAGTAGAGAGATTGAGGGGGTCTAGCTTGCCAAAACCCTAAGGTTTCAGAAAGGTGAGCACATAGGAATAGGCTAGGGTTTCTCAGTGAGCCTCGAAGAGAGCTTCGAGGAGAGTTGAGAGAAAGAGGGAGTTGTAGGTTAGGGTTTCGCAGAATCAAGGGAGGGAGAGGAAGAGAGAGGGGAGATAGAGGGTTTCAAGAGGAGGAATGTAATAATGAGAAAAGCCAAAAAAGATTGATTTAAATATCTCTAATTTTGAAACCATAGGATTGCAACACGTGGATCGCTCTTCTCCATGCACACAAGGCACTGCGCGGTTCTCTGATAGTCATCAGATGTGTGTTTTCTGCGAATAGACGTGATTGTGCCACGTCATAGATCCGAGCGAACAAACCCTCAATCGCACGATATATCTGCATTTTCTAGGGACAGCTCGAATTGAGCCACGTCATCGATCCACTATCGCATACACTCATCCATTCGATTATCGATGTGTGGCATGCTCAGCCCCCACATCTTTCCGTGGTATGTGGTTCCCTTATGTCCGTCCAATCAATGCATCCACGCAAAGGACGAGATGTTGCCACATCGACAATCCAGGCCACCGGAGTGGGTCCATTTAGCGATCAACGCGTGGCCTTGACCTCAAGTCGGTTGACCACTCTGACCGGTTGACCCTCCCTTTTGACTGATTCTCCTTTTGAACCAATCGACCTTCTGAATTGGTCTCGAACTGGTTTTCGTCATTTTTGCTTGTTTATTTTTGAACTATATTATTTATTTTGATTTTAAAATTCAAAAAATATGGAAAAATTACAAAAAAATTCAAAAAAATTAGTGAAAAATTATAAAAATATTTTAAACTCAATTATCATTATTTTCCTTAATTATTTTATTGTTTTTGTATTATATTATTTAATTGGCTAAAAATTTGGGAAAATATGAAAAAATTACAAAAAATTCATAAAAATTAAAGAAAATTAGAAAAATATTTTGGAGGTCAGAGAATTGTTTTTGCAAGCTTTTCATTGCAAATGAGTTCAAAAATCTCCCAAGAATTTCAAAAAAAATATGTATCATTTAGTATTTATAAAAATCCCATAAAATTTCAAAAAAATTTGGGAGTTTATTTTTGTTAAGTATTTTCTCGATTTTCTTTCCCTATGATTTCAAAAAGGGGCATGAACTTTTTAAGCTTCATGTACCCTAGTTCTGAGGGAAATATTTTTGTTGTATACTATGTAAATACTTGTGTGATCTATTTATTTGTATGTGCATTTTGTAATTTTTCAAATGAGAGTAAGGTAAAAGGCTATTGAATTAAATTTGGGATAATCTTCAATTAATTAGGTACCATTTGTAGAATGGATGTATAGGGCTTGCTAATACCTTCCCCTCACATAACCGAACTCCCAATCCCAATCATGGTAAACACACTCCAAAAGGTTAGTGGCGATTCCACCCTCCATTTTTCATGAAAATCAAATTACTTTCTATTTCGCCCACCCCAAGGCACCCTTGCTCCTGGGAACATTGTGACAGCTTGGCGACTCCACAGGGGACTTTTGAGAGTCAAGCTAGTAATTAATTGTTAATTATACCAAATTCAAATTTAAAAGCCATTTAATTACTTCCTTCCATGTTGTGAATATTGCATACTTGTGAATATTTGAATAATTCTTTGAACATATTGTGAATAGTACATTACTGTTTGTATGATAGCTTGTATTTTAAATTTTGTAAATTATGTCTAAACATTGCATCTGGGGTAGTGGGATTAGGCCAAGCTTAAATTCACACACACTTTCACTTGCCTTCTACTCGGACTTCACCCTTTAGGAATAAAAATGAGCATAGTATCGTTAGCCCTCATGAGACATGGTCTTAGGGGGTGCGCAAACCACTCTGCTCAGCTCGAACTCTATCAAAGCCCATTGGGCAAGGATAGGGGACATGTTGGGAACCTATTGTCAATAGAGATTAGAGCCTACTCACATATACTTGTCCACAGGAGTCCCTCCCTAGGATAGAGCCTTGAGAAAACCCTATAAAATAGGTGCATCTACCTTGGGTTAGGACATGATCCTCATCCTTCTTCACGTGATTTAATCTAGTCCTTTGTATATATGTTTTTGCAATACTTTGTGTTGTGACATACATTCTGCATCCGTAGTAAACATCCATATCACTTGGCCAAGATTTTGAAAAAAAACCCAATTCATTGATGAAAGGCTCAAATTTTATCTCCTAAGATACCCTCGTAAAGGGAAAATGGATCAATCCCAAGATCATTGGTTGATGAGGTTTTTCCCAGAATTCTGGCCAAATGGTTATTTAATTTGCATTGCATTTCATGCATTCATGCATAATTTCATGCTTAGCCATGCATGAGAATTCATCTCCAATTGGTTAGTAATCACATTCCAATTGCCTATAAAGCCAGTACGCCAAGGTGGTAGAATCAATGTCTGAGGTTCCAACATTGAGAAAAGTAAGGACAATCTCTCCACATCCTTTTAATCCCTGACAAAAAGTTAGAATCAAGTGGAAGTAGTTAGAAAGCCGCATAAGAGCTCTTGAGCAAAGTCACGAGAATATCTAGCAAGATGTTTGAGAGATTAAGGATCAGATGGATAAGTTACTGAAGATAGCCACCTTTTCAAGTAAAACTATGCAATCTCCAAAACATGCAGTTGAAAGCAAGACCTTATTTCAACCACGATCTACACCTATTAGTGAGCATTTATCATCATAATCAGTGAAGTTGTTGGCTGGCTTGGGCCTAAGTTTACACATATTTATCCTAACGACTCAAGACCCGAAATTCTAACCGAAGAGAAATTTCCAAGCACCGTAAGTCATAAATCTTGATATCCAAGAAGGGGAAATAGCTGAAGAAATGAATAAAGAACAAACCCCTAGCTCGGAAATGAGTCATAAAAATGAAGTAGGGGAAGAACTGTTGCAAGCTATGGGGGAAGCAAACATGTTTGATTTAGTGGACGCTTTTAATTCTTGTTTAGTGCCAAATTTGATTGTACCCCCAAAGCTCAACATCCCAATTTTTGAGAAGTTTAGCGGTTCGAATGTCCGTTAGCTCATTTAGGGATGTATTTCTAGAAGATGGCTACACATTCTGACAATGATAATCTGCTCATCCATTGTTTCCAATATAGTTCGACTAGGGAAGCTCTAAGATGGTGTAGTCGAGTAAAGATTCACACATGGAGGGATTTAGCTTGTGTTTTTATTACTTAGTATAGCCATGATATAGCTCCAGTCAAGTGGAATTTACAGAATACGAAAAAGAAGGTGAGCGAATACCTTTATCAAGGGAAAAATATGACAACACAGAGTTATCCTCCAGTTGAAAATGGAAGAGCAATTTATCAATTTGACAACTTTTTCAAAAATCCATGTGCTGACCACCTTATTAGAGGCACTCCTCAAAGTTTTGTTGATTTTGGAATCACCGGGAAGCGGGTTGAAGAAGTAGTAAATATGAGAAATGTGAAGTATACAGGGTCTGAACAAAACTCTTCAAATGGGTCGATAAAAAGAAAAACAAAGAAGCCCAGATGATTCATGGACATTATTATCAGGGAGGCTAGCACTAGGGGACTAGAAGCAATTTTGTTAACCAGATAGCATATGCCGGCACAAGGCCCCATATTGTTTCTTCCAAGCCTACGCTGTTGCCTTTTTGAGTCCGATATTTGTTTTAATGCTGACAAACACAAGTGTCTCTTATGTGTGTGTTTTAGTGCGTGAACAAGTATAATTCAGGTCACACATAAAGTCAAGAGAACATGGAAGCCAAGACAAGACTTAAAAGCTCAAAACTGGCACATTCCATGACGTCAAAGGGCAAAAGAGAAGAAGAAGTCATGTTTCATTTGTATTGCATTTATTTTTTATTATTATTTGGTTTGTAATAATGCATGCATCTGCATGATATGGTTATTTTCTTAGACTAGACCATAAATTGACAATAGGGAACCATGTGACTGTAGACTGACCTTAGGGTTCATCTTCGGTCGACCGATGTCGGATTTTTTGGGTTAACTCAGTTGGCCATAGATTGACCTTAGGAGACTTAAAATTTTGGAAGACAAACCTTTTCATAAAAGCCAAAATCATACAAAAGGTTCAAATGATTTAAGGTAAAAAATCGAGCTTCGGACGACCGAACCTAGAGAGTTAAAAATGGTTCGGGCGACCGAATGTGCAAAGGGTCAATGGTTGACCATGGCCTAGGCGACCAAACCTAAAACGAACTAATTGTTTCTGGTCAATTGAATGCTTAAAGATCACTTTTCCATTTCCCCGAGCGACCGAACGTTTAGTTTAAAATAGGCTCAGGCGACTTAAGTATGAAGTTTGGTAGACTGAACTAATAACTGAGCGACCGAACCTCGAGTGTTTGGAAAATCGCCTTGGCCCAGCCACCCAATTTTTTCCTTGGGCACCCGAACTTGAAAAATTAACTTTTCTATCTGTGTCTGTTCGGGCAACCAGATTTATGGACCGGGCGATCGAAACTCTCAGGTTGCCACATTTTTACTGTGGGTAATTAAGGGTAATTGGGATTAAACTTTAATTAAACTTTTCTAAAATTCCCAATAGGTCCCCAACTGTTATATTTTGTTGAAAAACTATCAATACCCCCTGAAAATTTATGCATTTTCTCAATAATATTCGAATATAATACATGCTTTCCTAAAAATTTACTGCTGATAAATAATAATATTATGCATGGAAAATAACTACTTTAATTTATTCCCTTACCTAACTACTAGAAAAAACCCCCTAAAACATGCCGGTCCTGCACTCGTAGGGCTCCCCAAGCAACACCCTGAAACCAAAAACTCCCAGAACTAAATTTCAGTATTTCTCTATGAATAACCTTTCCTACAACTATGAAAAGATCAAATTTGGCATAAAAGTCTTGCCTCAACTTAGTGATGAATTTCAACTCGCTTCCACCAACGATCCGCTTTGGCAGATTTGGAGAAAACTTCCCCAGGAGCGTCGTGGTGGTCTCAGATGGTTGATCCGGCGAATGACGGAGCTAAAATCAAAGAGAGAGGAGAGAGAAACCATAGGGAGGAGAGAGAGAGAGAGAGAGAGAGAGAGAGAGAGAGAGAGAGAGAGATTATTTTTTGATTTCTGCGTAAAAAATTCGAGGTTTACACTATTTATACAAGGAGCTTCGTCGACGAGGTCAATAGGCAATTCGTCGACGAACTCTCCCCTTCATCGACGAAATTCAGAGTCGTCCAAAAATCCTCTTAGTATCTTCTCATCGACAAAATTCACCTCCGTCGACGAGCTCATAATGCAACCTCGTCGACGAACGCGAACTATTTCCCCTTTCTATTCCCATTTTCTCTCTCTTAATTATTATTTAAATACCATTATATTTCGGGTCATTACATTCTCCCCTCCTTATAAAATTTCGTCCTCGAAATTTATTATTCATATAACTCATCATCCCTTAAAAGCAAAACGGTCTACTTATTTTATTACTTACCCTCACTTATGGCGGAGAAATACCGTGGTTACATCCGAGTTTTAGGAGATTACATAAACGAAAAGAAAATTTCCCCCAAAACTAAAATACCACTTACTAACTAAAGTATTACAGGTACCTGCAAAAGAAACTTTATACAATCATTACATTTCTTTAATCATAACTGAACCCCAAGGAATAACTGCGGGTATTTCTATCTAATCTGTTCCTCGAGCTCCCAAGAAGCCTCTTCTACTTCATGATTCCTCCATAGAACTTTTACCTGAGGAATCTTCTTATTACGTAGTTCCTATTCTCTTCTATCCAGAATTTGTACGGGTACCTCCTCATAGACTAGTGAATCACTGAACTCTAACTCACCATAACTGATAATATGAGAAGGGTTTGAGACGTATTTTCTCAACATGGATACATGGAATACGTTGTGCATCCTGGATAGTGTAGGTTGTAAAGCTAGCTTGTAGGCAACCGGTCCCACTTTCTCTAAAATCTCAAACGGACCGATGAACCTATGGCTAAGTTTACCCTTCCTTCCAAACCTCATAACTCCTTTTAACGGAGCTATCTTAAAAAATGCATGATCACCCACATTGAACTCCAAATTCCTATAGTGATTATAGGCAGAACTCTTCTATCGGCTCTGAGTTGCACTGATTCTATCCCTGATGAGCCGAACTTTATCGTATGCCTTCTGTGCCCCATTTCTATTCCCATTTTATCTCTTTTAATTATTATTTAAATACCATTATACTTTGGGTCATCACACCAAGTGCTTCTTCAACGACATGTTCTTCAGTGCACCATGGCCTGACCTGACCATGCACGTAGATGTTGAAAGCAGCGTTAAATTAAGAACAACATTATAATCATGCACGTGAATAACTATCTTCAATAGTTGAAATGTAAATAAATTAATTGTATCTATACCAACACTGCTCATCATGGTCGGCAACTCACCCTGCGTATCAGTCGCATAAGTGGTATCCATGTCTGGCTGAGGTGCCGATGGCTCAGACAATGGTGTCGCCGCATCAGGATTGACGGGCTCCGTTGGTCTCGAGGATATCAGATCATCCTCATGTGATGTAGTATTATGCCTGAAAGGAAGTCTCCAACGTCGACCTCCTGGTGCTATATTTGCAAATTATTAGACAAGTAAATATAAGAAGTACGAATATTAGATGGATGCATAATACATATATTTTAAGTTATTTACACATTTCTGATATATAGTGACAAAATAACATGCTTACCCCCTATACATCCTCAATATTGGTATCATCCTCACTTTCTAAAGTGTCTTCCTCTTCACTACAGTACTCAACCCTTGTTTCATCTTCCCCATTAGTTTCCTCATCGTCGATGAAATGAACGTCTATAGAAGGTTCAATTGTAATGTCAGCAGTCCCTATGTGTTCTGTCGTGGCACCATCCTTATGCAATGGTATAGGATCGGCGCCTTCTTCGATAACATTTAAAGAAGATTGCGCTGCTGCACTGACAGATGGCTCATCTTCTTGGAATGTAGTCTCACTGGCACTCATCTCCTCATCTGCAACTTCGGTAATAGCGTACAAACTTCGGGGAGGAATCTTTTGGGCCACATGCCATTCACCCTTCAATTTGGTGTCTTTAAGGTAAAACACTTGTTCTACCTGCGTCGCAAGCACGAAAGGGTCATTTTGATACTAGATCTTGCTAAAATTGACACTGGTAAAGTAGGCATCGGTGTTTATCCAGTATTTTTATTACTGATGTCCCACTAGGAACACTTGAACAGGTGGACGAGTCTATTGGCTCCATAGTTAAGCTCTATAATGTCGTCCAGCACACCAAAGTAGTCAATTTCTTTATCTTCTTCCATGCCTAGCACTACGACCCCACAATTTTGGGTTCTTCTATGCACTTCGAGGGACTTTGTATGAAATTGTAACCCATTGACAATGCAACCGCTGTAGCGGTTAACTCGTTGATTGGGGCCACATGCCAACGCGTACAAATTTTTACTTGCTGTTGGTTCTTTATTGTAATACATGACTTTCATCTATTAAATAAACAGGAGTTTAGAAGAATAAACCATCAATAGTGAAAACATACACTGCTTCTCACTCAAGCAATATTTGTTACTTACACGACTCCCAAACCAATTAATAAATTCTTTCTTATGTCTTTTGTCAACATTCCGTTCATTTTGGGCTGGGAGTTCAGTTTTATGTTCGCTATATGCAATAGTAGTACATGTTAATGTCAACTAAGTATATAATTATGCATATGTAAATACAATGCAAGGTAAGGAGGTTGGAACCACGTACTTCGATATATGGAACAGTTTCATCACAATTATTGAGGACGTAAAAATGAGCCTTTTGTAGTTCGTCCATATCAATGAAATCGTAACCTTGTGCGCCAAGAGGTCGAACATTTTCTCAAAATATAGAGCTCTTGGGTTCTTCATCTTTGGCATTAATAGCATGAACGTTTGCATTTCACTCCTCATAAGTGAACATTGTGTCAATATCATGTAAATACATTGAGCAAAATGCAAGACATTCACTGTTATTGTATGTCTCAATGATTAAACCTTACGGTAGTGCCTTATTGCGCACGTACCCCTTCCAAGTGGACAAGAACCTGTGCAGTTTACGTAGCATTATAGACTTGTAGATACAATAAAGAAAAAAAATAAAAGCAAGGAAATCACGTGACCATTATACAAGGACTTTATAATTTACCTCTCAATAGGATACATCCAATGATATTGAATGTGTCCTCCAATTATGGCCTCCCTTGGTAAATGGACGGCTAGGTGGACCATCACATCGAAGAATGTTGGCGGAAATATTTTCTCTAGCTTGCGTAGGATAATCACGATGTCATCCTCTAACTGTTCAAGTACGTTTATGCTCAATTTTTTGTAGCACAACTGTTGAAAAAAGATTCCCAGATCAATAAGCACTAAGCGAACATCTTCAATCAAGTGTCCACGAAGGAAAACAGGTAGAACCTGTTGTATAAGGACATGATAGTCATGAATTTTCATTCCTAGCATCTTCCCTTCCTTCATGTTTATGCATCGAACTACGTTCGATGCATATCCATCGGGGAACTTCACTGATTTCAACCATTCTAAGAATTTATTCTTCTCATCCTTCAAAAATGTGTAACAAGCTGATGGCATAAGAATTTTGTCCCTATCATGAAACAGGTGCAACTTAGGCCGTATTCTCATATCTTCCATATCCTGGCGAGCATTTGCGGTGTACTTTGTCTTCCAATTTATATCAAGCAATGTACCAATGACATTCTCACAAATGTTCTTTTTGATGTGCATGACATCCATGTTGTGGGGTAGTAGAAGATCTTTCCAATATAGCAACTTGAATAAGATGCTTCTCTTTGTCCAATTTAACTCCCACTTAGTGCATTTTCTTTTTCTACTGATCGGTGGTTTCCCAAATTTCACATCTCCAATCAACCTTAGCTAATTTAATATCGATTTCCCACTTAGTCACTTTTGCTGCGACCTTCATTCAGGGTTTCCATTGAAGCTTCTGACGCCACGAGTCCTCCAAGGATGTCAAGTTCGTAGAAAACGATGATGACAAATAAAGCATAACTTGTGGCCATGCTTCAAGGATAAGGACCCAGCATCCTTATTACATACTGGGCATGCTAAGTAACTTTTTGTGCTCCAACCTAATAGGTTGCCGTAAGTGGGGAAATCATTAATTGTCCATAAGACTGCAACTTGCATCTGAAATGTTGTCCCGGTTTCCACATCGAATGTCTCCACTTCTTTTTCCCATAATTCTTTCAACTCGTCAATTAATGGAAACAGGTAAACATGAATATCATTACTAGGTGCCCTTGGTCCAAGAATAAGTAGAGACATATAAATGAAAAGTTCTTTCATACATCGCCATCGCGGCATATTGTATGACATCATCATAACTGGCCACATGCTATACAGGTTGTTCATGTTATTGAAAGGATTGAACTCATCTGAAGCAAGGCCAAGTCTGATGTTGTGAGGATCACTAGCAAACCACGGATGCATTTTATCAAATTGATTCAAGCTTTGGAGTCCGCTGGATGGCTAAGAGTGTTTCCATCTTCAAGACGTTTCTCTTGACGCCATCTTATATCTGTAGTAGTCTTTTTGCACATATACAATCGTTGCAGCCTTAGGATTAATGGAAAATATCAGAAAACCTTTTTAGGGATCTTTTTACCCTTCTTCTGATTAGTTGTATACCTCGGTTCAACACATTCTGTGCACTCATTCGCATTTTCATGCTCACCATAAAAAAGTGCACAATCATACCTACACACATGTATTAGAGTGTAACTGAGACCCAATTCACACATGTATGTCTTTGCCTCATAAAAAGACTTGGGAAGTGTTTCACCATGAGGCAGTGTTGCCTTAATGAGGCTTAAATGCATGTTGAATGCGCTCTGAGATAACTCATGCATTGTCCTTGCATGAAACAACTTTATCAAAAACTCTAATTTTGAGAACTTTTTACAGTTTGGATATAGGGGCACCCGTGCATTCATGAGATTAGAAAATGGTTTACTGAGTCGATACAATGTGCTAGCATCGCAAGGTACAGTACCTGCTGAAGTAGATTCATCACCAGTATGTGACACAGGCACATTGCCCATTTCTATTGCAATCCCCTTTTGCAAGTCACCTAAAATTTCAATTACCCCTTCTAAACAGGTGTCACCACCTACTATATTTGCCCCCTCATCTTCATCGTTATCATCATTGCTCTAAACTGCATAATCTTCACCATGGAACACCCATGTTGTGTACCTTTTCTCAATTCCAAAGTCTAATAAATGTGAATGGACCAAATCAATGTGTTTGAATGTTATGTTCTGGCATTTCTTGCAAGGACACCTTATTCTACTGGCTTTGTTTGCACGAGGAAGCACGAACTCTATGAAATCATGTACTCCTTTCACGTATTCTAGAAAAAACCTACCCCGAGCGTTTATCCAACTCTTATCCATATTCATTAATTACCCTATAACATGTTCAAGTAAATGGTGTTCATTACATTCTCATAATGTTTATAATGCATGCATCATGAATCCTATAATCAACCATCATACTCTAAATGGTACGGATCCTATCCTATTCAGGAATGTTGCATTTACATTGCGATCAATCGCTCAAATTCCTTCGTCGTAGTCATTATAAATTTTGGCAGCATCTCCCCATGTTTCTCCAAGTACACAAGATGGGGGAAGTGAATATGTTGCTTGTTTTCCATCACTAACAAATTGTCACGACACCCCACTATGCAATCAGAGAACACATGTAGAGACGTGCTCAAAATATATATTGACAATTGACAAAGCATGAATGATGATAATAATGTAAATACAACTTCCTGAACTGTCCACATTGGACAATCCAAGAATGGTTGAAATACAAGCATTACTAATCGTAATTGAAACAAATAATTAACATGTTCAAGTGATTATTAGTCATACTATTATGACTAATAATCAATTGAAATATAAAAATTGATTTGTCTCACATGTACGATTAGGTATGAATGTATAGTAACCGTTTTTGGACGGGTCTAAGCTTCAATGAATACATGAAATGTCAGTAATTAATTTGGCATTTTACTTCATATGAAATTTAGTTCTTGACATTTCACTGTACGCTTAAGATTGTTGTTCTTAGCGAAGTCATTTTTATTTTCAATTATAAGCCTAAGATCGTCTCTTTTCTTACGAATTTCAACACGTGAGAGGCGTGAGTAAGAATGAATTTAAGTTTTAACTGATCATGCATACATTTCTTTGTACATAATTTTATTATGGACAAACTTTAACGAAAATTCGGTAGCATGCCGTCTGTAAATTGAACATTTCCCAAAAAATTCCTATACTAAAACTTGATAAATTCAAACAAACAAATCACGATAATATGCATCATGCAGATACCAGTTAGTTTGAGCATGTAAGAACCTAAATCCACTACCAGCATGCAATTCACAATGTACTACATCAACCATGTAGTTGGCGTTCAACACAAGCATGTATTTCAGTATTTCAATTTACAATGGAGATTAAATTAAATGAAAGAGGTGATCAATAGGAAGTCAATGGTTCCTTTTGTGCACAAAGTGAAGGCATCATGATTTATGTCATTGTGTCATAATTCCTTTTCTAAAAACTCTTTAATATTGGAGAATGCTATGTAGTCTTAGCCACTAATGGAGTAAATGATGGGCAAAATATTTTTATTGGAGGACAAATGATCTTTACTTCAACAAATGTAGCATCTACCCTTCTTTATGGTGGTATTCTTTGTAGTTTTCTTTCTTTTTGATTTCATTTGCTTTTTAGGGTTCTTGTCTGATTCTTCTTTCCTTTTGTAATTTTTATATTTTTCTATAGACTCTTGGTTTTGCATACTTAATTTGCTGTGGTTGAATCGTTAACTCTAGCAGCACCTTAAACCGTCTCTACTTTGGGCAAAATATTATACCTATTGTAAATAAATGTCTCCTCCTAAGTAGCTTGAAGCCTCCGCTTTCACATATCTATGTGTTTTTCTTTCAAATGTTACATATGATAAATTGATCCTAAATTCATTAATATTAGAGGGTGACCTATTTTCAACAAGTGTACAATTTAGGAAATAGACAGGAAGGTCCCTTATAGAATTTCTGGTTCATCTTAGGCCCATTAAACATTTGATATCACTTTTACAACCAAATCTTAAGTTATTGGATATTAGACCCATTTGATCCATGCACTAGCTAATTATATAGGTCCATCTCCAATTTGTGGTATATTAGAGTCCCTTAATTTGTGCTTATATTATTCTAACATCTGTTTATTTTATAGGTTAAGTTTAATTACATTAAATTAACCACTCTTAATTATTTTGTTTGAGATTATTTGATTTTTAGGTATCAAATTTAGTTTTGAGCGGATAAGGTAAAAATTTTATATTACATTTCATCCAAATACCTACACAAATTCAAATTTTGGATTTGAACTTAGGTCAGCTCCAAATATTGAGTTAAAGTATGTTTGATGTTACGAAATAAGAGATATGACATGTTAAAGCTTGGAGACACCTCTAAGCCTCCTCGTGTAGGTTAGATGTAGTCTGTCCCTTAACACTTCCTCCCCCACCCACGCCCTATCCACCAATCAACTATAGTTAATGAAGTTCAAAGGATAAAAACAAAAAGAAAGAGAAGAAGAAAGGAACAAAAGTACTTTAATGAAAATTTGATTGATATACAGTAGGTGTCAAAGGTAGATGGGTGGGTTTGATGGAGGTGAACAACCCTCATGCCATTGTCGTCAAAAGAATGTGTGTGTGTGTCTGGTGTGGGAATGATCTGATTTGCGGCGATTCTTTAATTAAAAATTACAAAATTATGAGTACCATGTAATGGCTGTTCGGATCGTTGATTTTTATATGTAAATATTTTGAATAAAAAGTTTAGATCAATTAAATTTGATAGTATTACTAAGTTAATTAGGTATTGTTCGATAAATGGGTGTGTAGAGGATGATAATCTATTTCTCTCGAATACATGTATTCTTGAACTCGATTATGGTGATGTTGACGTTCACTTTGACTATTGTTTTTCTTGACGAACGTTTGACTTAGAGATCAATTAATAAATAGTAATTAGGTTATCTAACCATACCAAGGTAAATTAATAGTTAGTGGCAACTCCCTGTATTTTATTAACCTCATTTCTCAGAGTGACTATTGTTCCTCTCACATTTTGACACATACTTTGGCTGATTTTCATTTCCAAGATTGTCATCCCTTAGTGCCGAGATCCTTCCGAGATGTGTCAACACATGTATATAATATGTATTAAACATATGTATTAAAACTAAGTCAAGTTAAAAAATAATAATAATAAGTCAAGCAATGTTGAGTTGTACATTGAGTCGAACCTGAATAACTCATGAGCTAATCAAGGAGTTATGAAGTGTAGAAAATCAAACCATTCATTATCTAACCCACTTTTTAATTTGAAAATGAACTCACCACTTTATTTTAACTTTTGAAAATGAAAAATAAAGGAAAACTTTTTTCAAAGAGTTTTAGGTTCGGAAATACCATAGAATTAAGAAGTTAATCCCTTTATTTTTTTTTTTCAAATAGAATTAAAAGACTAGTACCCAAAGGCATTGGTTTTAAGAATGGTTTATTATTCTTAACTTGTGTTTGTGTGTGTCTCTCATGAGAAAATTCATTTTTTGAAATCAAAATTTAGAAAAAAAAAAACTTTGTGAAAATAAAAAGTTGGCAAGAACTGGTCAACCACCCTTAAAGGCCAATAAACTCGTCTTGCTCTCAAGTAAGGCCAGTCGATTGTCCCCTAAAGTCCATTAGACAAGCCTTATGAGGAGAAATCATAAAAATGCCATCAAATAAGTAAAGTGATGACAAGTTAAAATACTTCTCAAACACAGAAGATTGATGGAAAAATCGTCATTAGCCCAACAGCTCACATCTCCAACCTTGGTACTTCAATTGGTCTGTTTCTACATGAATGCTAGACACACTTGGAAATGGCCTCAAAGGCCATCATCAAATGTCTCAAGCATGCTAAACAACATCAACTTCTCTCCTTGTAGTGGGGCTGAATACAAAATTTGTTGGAACTTCACTTCAAATGGTGAGTTCTACTCTAGATCAGCTTGGGAATTGAATAGGAAGAAAGGAAACTCTGTTGGTTGGTATAAATTTATTTGGAAAAGCACAATATTCCCAGATTCTCTTTTATCCCCTGTCTGGCAATACACAAAAGGCTTAATACCTAGACAGAATTGTTAAATGGGGGGAACTAAGGATTCACTACAAGGCTTGCTCAACTGCCACTAAAACCAGAGATCACATTTTCTTTGAATGCCAATGTTGAAAAAAAATTTATGCCAAGTGGTTGCAGACTTAATGGGGCTCCTCAAAGTTGGGAGAACAATCTTAATTAGATTAACTCGTTGGGTTCTTCCTAATTTAATGCTTTGTGCAGGTTTTCCATTTGTCATTGTTGAAGTGTAAGAAACCTCCTCGTATTAATTTGGAGAAAACATCAAAATAATAGCAGAGTTAACAAAATATTTTTGAAATACAAAATAGGCGTATAGGTCTCAATAGATACCTGGGAGCAAGAAAATACTGGGAGAGGGGTTCGACAGGGGTCGCAAGTTGGCTAGGGCTCCGACGAAGCCTAAGTTGTCCGGCGAGAAGGGCGAAGAAGGCTGGGAACAGCGGGAGACTGGGAAAGAGGTTTGACGAGGGTCGCGAATCCGCTAGTGCTCCGACGAAGCTTGAGATGTCCGGTGAACAGGGCGTACAAGGCCGAGAGCAGCAAGAGACTGGGAGAGAGGTTCAATGGGAGTAGGAGGTGGAGCCAGCTGGAGCAGGAGGGTGAAGCGAAGAGCAGTGGAAAGTGTGGGAAAATATGTCGTGGAAAGGGATTAGAGTTTTTGGGCATTAGTGGTGGTTTCAAAACCATCACTACTACTCTCCTTCTAATTTTTTTTAAATAACATAACATTGGTGACGATCTACAATTCATCACTAATAATGACCTAGTAGTGACAAATTTCTAGATTCGTCACTAAAATAAAAGGGCAGTAATGACGATCCCAAATCTATCACTAATAACGGACTAATAATGACGAATGTCAAAATTTGTCACTAATACTCTGAACTTAATTTTTTTTTTTAAATGAAGTATTAGTGACGGTTCTTAAATTCGTCACTAATAAGGGGCCAATAGTGACGAATTTATAAATTCATCACTAATACTTTGAACGTAATTTTTTTTTTTAAAAGGAAGTATTTATTACGGTTCTCAAAGCTATCACTAATAAAGGACCAATAGTGACAAATTTACAAATTTGTCACTAATATTCTGAATTTAAATTTTTTTATTTTTATTTTTTAAAAAAGGAAGTATTAGTGATGGTTCTCAAATCTGTTACTAATAAGGAACCAATAGTGACGAATTTGTAAATTCGTTACTACTACTCTGAACTTAAAAGTTTTTGTTTTTTTTAAAAAAGGAAGTATTAGTGATGGTTCTTAAATCCGTCACTAATAAGAGACCAATAGTGACGAATTTACAAATTCATCACTAATACTCTGAACCTAAAATTTTTTATTTTTTTTTAAAAGATAGTAGTGACGATTATTTAATCGTCACTAATGTTTATCTTTTAGTGAAGGATTTAATTTGTCACTAATATCACAGAAATCGTCACTAATATTTTTCCGCGATAATTTATGCGCGAAAAATATTTTTGTGCAATATTTTTTGATTTTTAGTGACGAAACTATTAGTGACGAAATTGAATTCATCACTGATAATGCCGTATTAGTAACGATTACTAAAACCGTCACTAATATCCTACTATTAGTGACGAATTTGAATCCTTCACTAATAAGTTCGTCACTAAAAATCAGCTTTTTTGTAGTGAGATAAGGAAGAGAATTTGGGAGGAAGAAAAGAAGAAAGATGAGAAAACAAAGAGACATATTTATTTATTTATTATTTTTGTTTATTTTATTTTATTTTATTTATTATGTTAATATTTTAATTTTTTTTTAATTTTAAAATTGGAAAATAAATAGCAGAAAATTATTAAAAAATCAAAAAAAATAGAGAAAATTTTGAAAAATATCTTTGAAGTCAAGGAAAATATTTTGAGTTATTTTGACTTGAATGTTTTTTAGAAAAATACCAAAAAAAAAAAAGAAAATCTTTACAAATCCCAAAAAGTTTCAGAAAAATATTGAAAATTTTCCGGAAAAAAATTTACAAGGATTTTAAAAATTATGCGAATATTTTTAAAGATACTTTTTATGATTTTCTTGATTTTTGTGAGGGTGTGCCCTATGAGTTTAAAAAAGGTAAAAAGGTATTTCAGACCTCACCTGTATCAACTTTGAGAAAAAAGGGGGGGGGGGTTTGTCTAACGAGATCCACTCGTTTAGAGGTCATATTAGAAATTAATAATCACACTGTAAATTTCTTATTTTCATTTTTAATTAATTAATTAATTAATTAATTATTTTACTTTTAAAAGAGTTAATTAAAGACCATAAAAATTTAATTTAGGGATAATTCATAACTAATTAAGTACCATTCTTAGAATGAGTGTGTAGGGGGTGCTAGTACCTTTCCCTTGTATAACCGAACTCCTGATCTCAATTCTAATAAAGCAGATTAAGACTACTAGTTCCTTGACCTAAAAATAATCTAGAGACCAATCAATGAATAGTAAATAGGTGTTCTAACTGCACCAAGGTAAATAATAGGTTAGTGACGACTCCATTCAAAATTCAATATCCATTATCCCTCGCCATTCTAGACTCCTTTCTGGACGTTACAACAAGAATGCTTATATTTCTAAGAATGAAAGGATTCTTAATAATTATCGGCATCTTATTCCTACTTCCCTTACGAGTAAGTCTCACGTGAATTCCATCCTATGGGAACGTCATTTTCTGAACCATATTGCCTCACTATTTTGACGAGTTAGAGAACAACACCCCTATAGTATAGTATTAATACATTCTATGACACATTTAAAATAATAAATTATTAATAAAATAAAAGTAATATTATTACTATGTTATAATAATTTAATATAAATATGACCAATAAGTAGACACAATATCGCCTTCAATTATTTTAGATAATAAACTATTTAAGTGCTGAAATTATCAAATTTATGATGTGAAAATGTTAGGACTTGGATTTAATTAAGCATTTGAAAATATAATTGTTCTTCAAGTATTGGCCATACACATGTCAATCGTATTATGGTAATTTTTTTTTTTTAAAATGTTTACATAAATTCTCATATTGATCCAAACATTCATTATAGAAATCGTGCATACATTTTTTAAAAATGTTTACATAAATTCTCATATTGATCCAAACATTCATTATAGAAATCGTGCATACATTTTTGAGAATGTTATAAATGAATCAAATAAATATATATATATATATATATATATATATATAATATTAAAACAAGCATCTTATTTTTAAAACTGAAAATTTTAAAATATTATTTTATAAAAATATAAATATTTTTTATGACATGAACTAAATCCCCTTTTTGACACTCTGGGCTCTCCTTAGTGCTGAACCCACTTAAGGGTATTCATCTCTTGCTGAATTTTTTAGCAATAAAAAAAAAAAAAAAAACATTAAACTCAATAGAACAGTTCATGTTAACACCTCATTGCCAAACAGCTTTCCACCAAACATAAACGCAGTGATCACTTTCTTTTTCTTTATTAAAGCAGCCGACAAGATTGACAAAACGCTTGCAATGCAATAATTAACTTACTACGTTTTTCATAGATGGCAGAGGAAATCAGCACGTGCGTTCTTCCGCAGGATGATCTCCAGTCTAAAGCAATCATGAATTCCAAAGCAGGCCTCCCGGAAGCTTCCAAAAGTTTATGACTTGTGATATGCTGAATAAAGTGATCGTTATTCATTTCTCGTTGAACTTTGTGGGTGAAATTATCATTTTCCTTCGAAACTTGAATTGCTTTTCATGATTTTTTAGCGTGTGCGAACACGCCCATATTAATTTATATGACCTCGATCTTCTTGGGATTATATTACTTATTTAATTTTAATTAAAATATTAAATTATTTTAATATATTGAATAAAAAATTATCATTTGCTTAAATATTTGTTACGAACTGAGTAATTGCAATTCTTTTTAAGTATTCGGGAGGCACTCTGTATTATTCATAATTTTACCCAAAAAGTATAATATTATCCATAAAATGTACTCGCTTTAGGAATTGTAAGAATAAAATAGAAAAAAAAAAAACAAAATAATTCATATCAATATGAATGTAACTCACTCATTTTCCAAAAAATTATTTATTTTTATTTCTATTTTCATTTTTACATACATACGGCATGCATGTTTGGCTAGTAACTATAAATTAACCCAAAAAAAATTAAAAGATTAATTCAAAATTTTATTTAAAATTATAAAATTTAGGATGACATTTTAGTGGTAAAGAAGGTTTATGCCTCTTCTATAAATATAAATATAAATATACACAGTAATTACACACACATTACTAGAGACCTCATACTATATGTCATTATCTCATGTTCTTTGTTAGAAATTTGGCTCATATTTGAGTGGAAAGCATACGCCGGGGAAAGCATTGTGAAGCAAAGAACAAGAGAGAAGTTTGTAGGAAGAAATCGTCGCCGGTTTGGGCAACGGTTTCAGCATTGGCGGGTAGTCGTCGAGGGTTTCACTATAATCGTTGAATGTTTCAGACAGTCGGTATATAAGAACCCAAATCGTGATGTAGGAAATTAATTAATTAAGAGAAGGGTAAATTTGTAAAGCAAGCTTGGTCGACGAAGTCAGAGTTTGTCGACGAAGTCTTTGTAGTTCTTGGGGACGAAGTGCAGAGTCTCGTCAACGAAGAGTGGCTGGGTCAAAGGGTTATAAATAAATATTTTCATTACTTCTCAATTAAGAAAACTCAAATTCTCTCTCTATCTCTCTAGAAACTCAACCTACTCTCTATCTCTCTAGATTTCTTCGCCGTATGTAGTGAGAACTATAGATCCGACGTTACCACGAGAATCAAGGAAGGATTCTCTACAAGTTCTACGGATTGGATTTTTGTTTTGGGCATTCTCGGGTTTTGACCCAAAATAGAGGTAAAACTCGGTTTTTAGTTCTGATTCGGTAGTCTTGTAGGTAACAGTGTTGTGAGCGAGTTTTGTACTGTCGGTTGTAGGTTTTGGAACTCGATTCGTGGTTTAGGGGCCTTAGAGTTCGGGATTTGTCATTCGAGGAAAGGTAAGGGGATTCAGTTTATGTTGGTTACTTTTGAAGTCGGACTTGGTAGAACTGTAATTCACGGTCTTGCGTGCGTTTTTCTTACTCATTTGGGGAAATTTAATAGGTAAAATTGTGGGTTTTTCATGTAATAGTTTTTGGGAAAAAGGGGGTACTGGGCTGCATTCCCTAGTTTTGTTGGAAAACCTTTTGTATACTGTGTTATGTATTGTGTTAGGGATGGTCATGCCTTGACTCTATTAAACTGTGTACATGTAGAAAATCATGATTTATAGATTACCTAATGGGTGTGGGTTATTTGGTTATATGAGCATGTATGGTTGTGTTTTTGATGAAATGTCATAGGAGCTGGGTTCCAAGTTATTCCAGGCACTGAAGAGTGTCCGACTCTATATGTGAGGGTGTGTGCTTATCGCCTACCACGTTGGCATGAGTGTCCGACTCTATATCCGGCTGATCACCGAAGGGTGTGGATCCACTAGTTTATACTGGTACGATGCCATGGGAGCCTGGGGTTCGCCATGTGTCGGGGACGCCGTGTATCGCGGGCTGACAAAGGACCGACGGCTGGTATCGCGGGCCGGCTTTGGGCCGAAGGGTGTGATGACACCGGGTTACTTGATCATGTGTGTGTGCATGCATGCACTATTTTGAAACTGTTTGTGGAAGTACTGGAAATTGCATATAATTGTGTGTGTTTTGCTGTCATGATAACACTCAAATGCCACACACTGATATAACCTGTATTTACCTTTACTGAGAGGTGTCTCACTCCTACTGTACGTACATATTTTTCAGGTCCTTCGAGTAACCGGAACTAGCGTCCTAGTGTTGGGACCATAGTGGTCGATGTACTGCGAGAGGTACTTGGGTAAGTACTAGGACTGTATCGAGTTGACTTTTGTGATTATGGTTGTCACCTGGATTGTGTTGTATTTTTGTGAAGTTTGACTCATTTGTATAGACTCTGGTATGGTACAAATTGTGAATAGAAAGACTTATCTTTCACTGTGTTTCTATTGTGTATGTGAATGTGTATAGGATGCCTGGGAATCCCACGGGGTCGAACCCTCATTCATTGTACTGTATCTTGATTTTGGTGATACAGGGACATGTTAGGTTACTTTTTCACCCTTGAGTCCAATTATTGGGTTCGGGGCGTGACAGCTTGGTATCAAAGCTAACCAGGTTCTTAGGTCTTGCAGACTTGGTTAGGCATAGCTGTGTGTACATAGTAGAGCATAGGAGGTTGGATGTGGGTAGAGTTGGTTGAGGGATGTTTTTTTGCTAAGCCGGGACTCGTCGGTGGTGTTCTATGTTTTTTTCTTGGAATAAAGATTTTAGTAAAATCATAGGCAACCATTGATGACTTTCGTGTTAGTGTGATATGACAGACTTGGACCTGACAGGTGATAGTTAACATGATTAGGGTTAGATAATTGTGTAAATTGTACATGTTGTAGGAGTCTTGATAGAACTCTGTGGTGCTTTCAGAATGGAGCCCAAGGATAATGACTTGGGAAGTGGCTTCGAGGAGATGGCGAGTAATGAGTCTCCTACTGTGCCTCGAGGACTGACGAGATAGGTCCTAGGGAAGATCGAGCGGAGTGTCAGCAAACGCGAACGTTCTTCTACATCTGTGGGATGCACCATTGAGAGGTTCACACACATGCATCCTCCGACGTTCTTTGGGGGACATAATCCGACTATAGTAGAGGACTGGGTCGAGAAGATTGAGAGGATCTTGGAGGTCATACACTGCACAGATAGGCAAAGAGTTCTTTATGCTACCTTCCAGTTATTTGGGGAGGCAGGGTGATGGTGGACTGCCGTGAGTCTGCTGGAGAAGTAGAGGGCTGGTCCTGTGGAGATGACTTGGAGTCGTTTTAAGGAAGTGCTCTTTGATAGATACTTCTCGGCTTCTGTATGTGATGCTAAGGTTGATGTGTTTTCTACGCCGACTTAAGGGAGTGTGACGGTGCATGGGTATGCTACTTGGTATATAAAGCTATCTCAGTTTGCGCTATGTTTGATCTCAAACGAGTACGAGAAGACTTGGAGGCTTGAGAAGGGCCTAAGGAAGGACATCCGCAGATTAGTGGGTACGCTGCAGATCTATGAGTTTTCGGTCTTGGTAGATAAGGCCACGGTGATCGAGACCGGAATTCGAGAGGACGAGGTGGATCACGAGCTGAAGAAGAGGCCAGTACCTTCTGGTTTTCAGTCCAGATCTCGTCAGGGATCATGGAAGAAGAGGAACATGAGCTTGGGTTACTGACATAATATTGAGCATTAAGGTTCTCAGATGAGCCGGGTGGGTGATCGTTGTACCAGGTGCCGCAGATGGCATAGCGGTGAGTGCCAGCCATTTGGGGGTAACTACTACAACTGTGGCCAGTCAGGTCACATGGCTCGGGATTGTCACGCATTGAAGAGGGGTACGCCTTCTTCTAGTTAGAATCGAAGGAGTAATTAGGTATCTCGAGGAACCCACCAGACGAACACAGCTCCAGCGAGGGTATACTCGTTTGCTCTAGTGGATGCTGAGCATATAGGGAATGTGGTGACAAGTACTATGATATTGCTATTAAATAGAGTTGTGGTTTTATTTGATTCGGGAGTGACTCACTCCTTTATATCTGTTAATTTTGTAAAAATGTGTGGGGTGGAGACCCAAGTCATGGAAGAGGAATTGTCTTTAGCCACACTATCTAGGAGCATATCACTTTATACGAATATGTTGGAGGATTGCCCAGCGGTAATCCAGGGGAAGTTGCTACTAACAAACCTTGTAGTATACGACATGTCAAGGTTTGATGTCATATTGGGAATGGATTGGTTATTCTCCAATTATGCTGTGATTGACTGTCGTAGGAAGGTGGTAGTGTTTAGATCTCCTGGGGAGCAAGAGTATGAGTTTGTGGGATCGTGTATGCATTTGATGCCACAGATTCTATCAGCATTGCAAGCAAGAAGGTTACTCTTGGATGGATGTCAGGGGTACCTAGCTTGTGTGAAGGAACCGCCGCATGATGAGTTGAGACTCGAGGATATTCGGGTAGTCAGTGAGTTTTCGAATGTGTTTCCAGATGATTTACTTGGTTTACCTTCGGATCGTGAGGTGGAGTTCGGGATAGAATTGCTGCCTAGCAAGCCACTGATCTTTAAAGCTCAGTACTGAATGGCTCTAGCAAAACTTCAGGAGTTGAAGGAACAGTTACAGGAATTACTGGACAAGGGTTTTATTCAACCTAGTGTTTCGCCCTTGGGAGCTCTAGTACTGTTTGTGAAGAAGAAGGACGGGTCGATGTGTATGTGCATTGATTATCGTGGGATTAACAAGATAACTATGGAGAATCGCTACCCATTGCCTTGTATTGATGATCTCTTTGACCAGCTGCAGGGTAAGCAGGTATTTTCGAAGATTGACCTATGGTCAGGATATCATCAGGTGAGGCTCAGATCTGAGGATGAAGTGAAGACTGCTTTTCGTACTAGATACAACCACTACAAGTTTCTAGTCATGTCGTTTGGGTTGACGAATGCTCCGGCAGTGTTCATGGATCCTATGAACAGGGTTTTCCATGAGTACCTAGACCGGTTTGTAGTGGTGTTTATTGATGATATTTTGGTATACTCGAGGAGTTCGGAAGAGCATGAAAGTCATCTGAGGTTGGTATTACAGATTCTGCGGGAGAAGAACCGGTATGGTAAACTAAATAAGTGTGAATTTGGGTTGAATTAGGTTGCATTCTTAGGCCATGTGGTGTCTAAGGACGGTATCTCAGTGGATCCTAGCAAGATCGAAGTTGTGGTCAACTAGGTGAGGCCGAAGAGTGTGCAGGAGGCTCAAAGTTTTCTGGGACTGGCGGGTTATTTTTGTTGGTTCGTGGAAGGGTTTTCTAAGTTGTATGGGCCTCTGACTCGATTGACCAGGAAGGGGATAAAGTTTGAATGGACCAGTGATTGCGAGCAGTGTTTTCAGGAGTTGAAGCATCAATTGGTTACTGCTCCTGTGTTAACCATTCCCTCTAGGGATGATGGTTTTGTAATTTATAATGACGCGTTTCTGAAAGGTTTGGGTTGCGTGCTTATGGAGTAGGGTAAGGTAATAGCTTATGCTTCTCGGCAACTAAAGGATTATGAAAAGAATTATTCTACTCATGATCTGGAGTTGGCTGCTGTTGTATATGCATTGAAGATCTGGTGACACTATTTGTATGGTGTGTAATGCAAGATTTTCACTGATCACAAAAACCCCAGGTACTTTTTCACGCAGAAGGAGTTGAATATGAGGCAGATACGGTGGCTTGAGTTGATTAAGGACTACGATTACACGATCAGTTATCACCCAGGAAAAGCTAATGTTGTAGCCGATGCGTTGAGTCGGAAGTCGGATCACGTGGTAGTATTTGAAGTTGTAGCTCAGCATCACATCAGACAGGATCTGGAGAGCTCAAGTATAGAGTTAGTGCGTGGTGATCATCAGACTTTCCTTACTAGTTTGGTGGTCCAGCCGACTTTGTTTGAGCGTATAAAAGCCGTGCAGGCTAGTGATGCGGAGTTGACAGAGGTTATGGAAAAGGTACAGTAGGGATTGGCTTCAGAGTTCAACATCTCTGAGGGAGGTGTGTTGAGGTTTGGGACCAGGCTATGTGTTCCGAATGACAATGAGATCAGAAGGACAATTCTAGAGGAAGCACATCGCTTTTTGTATACGGTACATCCAGGTAATACAAAGATGTATTTGGACTTGCGCGAGACCTTCTGGTGGAGTGGTATGAAGAGGCTGATTGCTCAGTTTGTGGAGCAGTGTCTGACGTGTCAGCAGGTGAAAACTAAACATTAGAAGCTGACAGGGCTGTTATAGCCCTTAGCTATTCCAATATGGAAATGGGAGCATATTTTCATGGACTTTATAACCGGATTGCCACTAGCACTTCATGGACAGAATGCTATTTGGGTGATCGTGGATAGGTTGACGAAATCTACTCACTTCTTACCGATGAAGGTTAGCTTCCTTTTGAGTAGGCTAGCAGACATGTATGTGCATAAGATAGTTAGAATGCATAGGGTACCGGTTTCCATTGTATCAGATCAAGACTCGAGATTTACTTCTCGATTCTGGACGAGCTTGCAGGAAGCATTAGGGACAAAGCTTACTTTCAGTATAGCATTCCACCCCCAGACTGATGGACAGTTGGAAAGGATGATACAGATCTTGGAGGATATGTTGCGAGCTTGTGTGTTAGATTTCGGTGGTAGCTGGATACAGTTTATGACACTAGTAGAGTTTGCTTATAACAATAACTTCTAGGCTAGTATTGGGATGGCACCGTTCGAGATTCTGTATGGTTAGAAGTGTCTATCTCCTCTGTATTGGAGTGAGGTTGGTGAACGTTAGGTGTTAGGACCTGAACTTGTGCAGCAGGCATATGAGAAGGTAGGTTTGATCCGAGAAAGGATTAAAACAACTCAGAGTCGGCAGAAGAGCTACGCAGATGTTCTCCGCCATGAGTTGGAGTTCGAGGTGGGGGGTAAGGTATTTTTGAGGATCGCTCCGATGAAAAGGGTGATGAGATTTGGGAAGAAGGGCAAGCTGAGCCCGAGCTACATCAGACCATTCGAGGTTTTGAGCGAGTGGGTCCGGTAACCTATAGGATTGCACTATCCCTAGCACTCTCGAGGGTCCACGATGTGTTTCACGTATCCATGTTGAGGAGGTACGTGTTGGATCCTTCACATGTTATTAGCTACGAGAATGTGGAGATTGGAGATTCTTTAGTGTATGAGGAGATACCTGTTCAAATTATGGACCATAAAGTTCGGAAGCTACGTACCAAGGACATATCTTTGGTGAAGGTATTGTGGCGGAATCATAAGGTTGAGGAAGCTTCTTGGGATCAAGAAGCAGAAATACGCCGGAAGTATCTATAGTTGTTTTGAGTCATGTACATTACCCTACTTTGTATTAGAATAGGTGGTTGGTCTTGAGGAGTGTGTGTATTTGTGAACTCCTGAGATGATTTATGTTTGTAACCACGGTATTCCTCTGCCATAAGTGAGGGTACGTATATGTTGTGCAGAGATACATTATAGTAGTCACCAATTTTCTTCCTAAAGTCGAGTGTATAATTGATTTCATTAATGAGTTTATAAATAAGAGATAGCAAATTTTGAGGACAAAATTTTTGTAAGGAGGGGAGGTCGTAAGAACTTGAACCATGATATAGGGAATTAATTAATTAAGAGAAGGGTAAATTGGTAATTAAGTAAGCTTCTTCGACGAAGCCAGAGTTTGCTGATGAAGTCATTGTATTTCTCGGTGGTGAAGTGCAGAGTCTTATCGATGAGTAATGGCTGGTGAAAGGGTTATAAATAGATATTTTCATTACTTCTCAGTTAATAAAACTCAAATTCTTTCTCTATCTCTCTAGAAACTCAACCTACTCTCTATCTTTCTAAATTTCTTTGCCGCATGTAGCGGGAATCGTAGATCCGACATTACCACGAGGGTCGGGGAAGGATTCTCCACAAGTTCTATGGATTGGATTTTCGTTTCAGGTATTCTCGGGTTTAGGCCCAAAATAGAGGTAAGACTTGGTTTTCAGTTCTGATTTAGTAGTCTTGTAGGTAACAGAGTTATGAGTGAGTTTTGTACAGTGGGTTGTAGGTTTTGGAACTCAGTTTGCAGTTTAGGGGCCTTGGAGTTTGGGATTTGTCACTCGGGAAAAGGTAAGGGGATTGAGTTTATGTTGGTTACTTTTGAAATCAGATTTGGTAGAATTGTGGTTCACGGACCTGCGTGCTTTTTGGTTACTCATTTGGGGAAGTCTAACGAGTAAAATTGTGGGTTTTTAATGTAACAGTTTTTGGGAAAAAGGGGGTACTAGGCTGCATTCCATGGTTTTGTTGGAAAACCATTGGTATACTATGTTATGTATTGTGTTGGGGATGGCCATGCCTTGACTCTATTAAACTGTGTACATTTGGAAAATCATGATTTATAGATTACAAAATGGGTGTGGGTTCTTTGGTTATATGAGCATGCATGGTTGTGTTTTTTATGAAATGTAATAGGAATTGGGTTCCAAGTTATTACAGGTACTAAAGAGTGTCCGGCTCTATATCCGAGGGTGTGTGCTTATCGCCTGCCACGTTGACAAGAGTGTCCGGCTCTATATCCGAGGGCGTGAGCCTTACCGGCTGATCACCGAAGGATGTGGATCCACCAGTTTTACCAGTACGATGCCATGGGAGCCTGGGGTTCGCCATGTGTTGGGGACGCCGTGTATCGCGGGCCGGCTACTGGCCGACGCTGGGTATCGCGGGTCGGCTTTGGGCCAAAGGGTGTGATGACACCGGGTTACTTGATCATGTGTGTGTGCGTGTATGCCCTGTTTTCAAACTATTTGTGGAAGTACTGGAAATTGCATTTAATTGTGTATGTTTTGTTGCCATGATAACACTTAAATGCCACACACCAATATAACCTGTATCTGCCCTTACTGAGAGGTGTCTCACCCTTACTGTACGTACATATTTTTCAGGTCCTTTGAGTAACCGGAACTAGTGTCCTGGTGCTGGAAGCATAGTGGTCAGTATACTGCGAGAGGTACTTGGGTAAGTACTAGGACTGTATCAGGTTGACTTTTGTGGTTATGGTTATCACCCGGGCTGTGTTGTATTTTTGTGAAGTTTGACTGCTTTGTATAGACTTTGGTATGGTACAGATTGTGTATAGAAAGACTTATCTTCCGCTGTATTTCAATTGTGTATGTGAATATGTATAGGGTGTCTGGGAATCCCGTAGGGTCGGACCCTCATTCATTGTACTATATCTTGATTTTGGTGACATAGGGACAACTTAGGTTACTTTTTCACCCTCGGGTCCAATTATTGGGTTCAGAGCATGACACGATAAGGAATTACTCTCGGCTTCAAACCGTCGACGGTTTCATTTGGCACAAGTTACATTTTTTAAATTTGGAAATCAGTAGATTGGGGGGATTGGAGGATTTTGCTCCGGGGATTGCTATAGGAGGGATGATTTAGATAGGTTTTAAGGTTTTTATATGCTTAGGGTTTGTATTTAATCAATATTTGTAACCGTAGTTGTAAGCTTGACGTTATGATAGTGAAAAATTCAGTTGCTACTCCCATGAACGTAGGCACATTGCCAAACCACGCAAATCTTGTGTTTTTGATTATAAATACGAAGCATAGCTGAATAAATACAACAAATAAATGAAACTCAACTAGAAAATAATAAACAACCAGAACAACACAAGATTTACATGGTTCGGCAAAATTTACATCCACGGAAGCAATGGCACAAGAATTTCATTAAGGAAATTTCAAAGTACACAATACCCTTCTCAAATGATCACTTTATCTATCAATACATGCCCAAAATGACATATATAACAGTATCTCGAAGGTGTTTCTCAAATTACCCAACCACCCCAACATTCAAATTCAAAATTCAAAAAATTGCTCGCAACGTAGGCACACTTGTCGACAAGTACAGGGGATTCGTCAATGATTCAAAGAAGGACACTCGTCGACAAGAATGGGGCATTCGTCGACGAGCCCATTTTCTGCTCTCGATATCTCCAAAACTATGAGATTTTTATTCTCTCGAGATTTACTCGTTGACAAGGACAGAGCACTCATCGATGAGTCCCTGCTGTGTAGTTGACTTTTTGGGTCTGATCCTTATTTTAACGCTGACAAAGCAAATGTTTCTTATGTGTATATTTAGCATGTGAATAGGTTTATTAATTTAACACACATATAAGGAAATGGAAATGGAAGATTGCAGGACTTAGAACCTATACAATCAAGCGCATTCCATGATGTCAGAAGAGCAAAGTAGAAGACATTTTGATTTAATTTGTATTGCATTTAATTGTTCATATTTGGTCTGTAAATATGCATGCACAGGCAAGATATGACTTAATGCTCATATCGACTATAGACAAACCTTAGGGCATACTTGGTCGATTGAGGTTGGATTTTTTGAGATATTTAAATAGCCCCGGTCGACTGACCCAGTAATGTTTAAATAACCATGGTCGACCGAACACACTTTAGACTAGAAGTCAAAATGTAGACCATGCCTTGAACGACCGACCAAATTTGAACATAGTTTTCACGGTCGATCGAACCTAAAATTTTGACTTTTCTACTGCCCCTGGTCGACCGATCTTATGGTTCAAAAACACCTTGGCTAACCGACCCTTATAAACCTGTAAACGGGCCTTAGGTCCGAGTGACCGAACCTACAAAGATTTGGCAAATCGCCTTGGCTCAGCCAATCGGTCATTGCCCACAGCCAACCAAACCTATTTCTAAAAGAAAATAGGCTATGAGTGTTCGGTCGACCGACGCTGAAGGTTAGCCAACCAAACCTCTCGAGTTCGGAATTTTTTAAGAGCTTAAACGTAATTAATTTTTAATTAAATGATTTAGAAAATACCCAACGTGTCCCTAACAGTCATATTTTTTAAAAAACTATAAATACTCCATCATTACTCCAGATTAGTAAATTTGATTAACTTTAAAATTCTCTCTAAACCTTTGTTAATCAAAGTTCCCACAAATCAATTTTTATTGCTAAAATTATTTTTTTGGGGCAAAATGTTTTTAACAAATCTCTCTCAACTCTCTTTTACTTGTTTATTTCAAAATCATTTTTGAAGAGATGTATAACACCCCTACCTAGGTCTGCCAGAGAGCACTGTGTCTTTCCTTATCCACATGGACCAAACAATAGGGGGCGTGCCTTATCAGACTAATGACTAGCCCCACAGACCAACACGTGTCATTATTCTTTTGAGGCAAAATGTTTTTAACAAATCTCTCTCAACTCTCTTTTACTTGTTTATTTCAAAATCATTTTTGAATAGAGGTGTAAAGCCCCAACCTAGGTCTTCTAGGGAGCACTGCATATCTCCTTTTCCACCTAGACCAGACAACAGGGGGGCAGACCTTATCGGACTAATGACTGGCTCCACAGACTAACACGTGTCATTTTCAATGTGTTTTGTCCTCACTCACACACTTTATGAGAAAACTTCACAGAAGGTTACCCATCCCAAGATTACTCTAAGCCAAGCACGCTTAACCGTGGAGTTTTTCTAGGAAGACTCTTGAAAAAAAAAGGTGCACCTTATTGATATGTGTAGTAATATCAAATCATTTTTAAGTGTTTCTTCCATAGGGTATCACAAGAGGATTTTATTTTGGGCATTTTGTTAACCCTCTGGATCATACCCTTTTTTGATTATGACAAATACTCAGGTATTTAATATTTGCCAAGTTGATGTGCAAGTTTATCTTAGTGGTATCATATGATGGCACTCAGAGACTCGGGGGAAAATGAAGACCCTTGTTATAATTCAATTGTTGTAATTTCTATTCAGGTCTTTAATATTTAATTAAGAAAGGTCTGTAATAATCTGCATTTCATGCATGTAGGAACTACAAGCTCAAAGACCTTAGAACGACTCTAGGTTCCTACACATCTCTTGAAAATCAAAATGACCATAAAAAGACCTTAGGGAACACCTTTAGGTCGACCCAGCACAAGATTTTTTCGGTGCACTCAAAAAGGCCTAAAATGACCCTAGGACACTTACTATTGCACATGTATGTATTAGTCATTTGAATAGGGTGTTTGTTGGATGAAATAGGACCGAAATGCACAAAATGTGCACCTTCGGTCGACTGGCAATTCATGTTCATTTTGCCCCCAGTCGATCGAACCTAGTCCGGGTCTATGGTTGACCATAGCCTGATCGACCGAACTCCTGTAGTTCAATTGGCCCCGGTCGACCGAACCTCCTAGGAAGTCAACATTTTGGTCGATCGAGAACTTTTTGTATATCACCAACCTAGTCGACTGAGTTCCCACGTGTGGGAACCCAATGGTCTGGTCGACCAACCAGTCTAGTTCAAATTGACCCTGGTCGACCAAACCTCAGAAATATTGAAAAATCGCCTCGGACATACATGTCCAGTCGACTGAATGGGAAGTTCATTTTTGGCCCGGTTGATCGAACTCCAAGAACTCTGGTCGACCGAACTTGTCCTAGTCAACCAGTGTACTCAAGTTGGACTTAGTTTTTTACCATGGTTAACTCGGTTAAACAAGGCTAAAATAATTAAATATCACTAAATATTTTCTAATTATTCCAATCATGTCCTTAACGCTTATAATTTAGGGGAAGTCTATAAATACTCCCTCATTTGGAATAATTAGTATGGGATTAGTAATCTTTATTATGAGAAATTCTTTGAAATTACCAAAATCCATAATACTCATTTCTTAACTCCATACACTCAATCTTACCTTCCCATATTGCTGAATATCATTTGTTAGTTGATTTGAGTGTTGAGAAGGGTTGCTCTCCCAAGTGTTGTGATTTATTGTGACGATTTTTGTTGAGAGCCAACCCAAGTATTCTTAGGGGACTTTGTTAATAAGTCTCTCCTAAGAAGACTTCCATTGAACTTCTGAGTATTGCATATTCATTGCAATATCTTGTGAAGTTCGTATTTGTTTTTGGTTGCAAAATATTTTCAAAATATTTTCAAATATCTAGTGTGTTTCATCTTGATAAATCTTTCAAGAGATATTTGTTTGTGTGATAAAATCTTTGTTGCAATATTCATTGATTTATATCATTCGTTGAATACAAAGATTAAACTCTTTTTGCAAACCAAACATATACATTATTAGAGCATCATACGATTGAGAAAATCTGCTGATTGAAATATACATATATATTGTTTGGCTAATATCTTTCTTTGAGCACTTAGAATGAATACATCTTGTGATTCAAAGATTAGAGTGATTGCACTCTCATGCACTGATTACATCGATAGAAAATATTTATTTAAGAGTACATTATACACCACTGAGCTTATAGTTTTTACATATTTGGTGTGGATTGATTATTACTTGTGCGTATTGGGTACATATCTGCTTCACATGAAAGCACAATTACTATACCAACTTGATTAAGAAAAATACTGTTGTATTTCCAGGCATGGGTCTGAAGAGGGAGACTAGCCCTTTGAAATAGTCCCGGATTGACTTAGACTCGGTTAGGAAAGCTAGGTGCACCATCTTATTAAGGTGTAGGTTGAGGTCAGCCCCGCTAATTGACCTGGTTATAAAGGTTGAGGTCAACCTTTACTAATTGACCTGGTTGTATTAGGTGCTACTCCACCTGTTAAGTGAGCCATTAGTGGAATCCTCGGGCTTGCGAGCTATAGGCGGGGACGTAGGCACAGTTGGGTGAATCTTGATAACATATCGTGTGTCTGTTTATATCTCCGCACTTAATATTTACCGCACATGCATGTTATGATGTGAATGATTTGTATGATTTAAACTTTCACATATTATATTTATCGACGCATTTGGAATTGCATAAAAAGACCCTTGGTTGTTTTATATTGTAAGAACCCAAACCGTGATATATGGGTTTAAATAATTAAGAGAGGAGTAAATTGGTAATCGAGCAGGCTTTGTCGACGAAGCCAAAGTTTGTCGACGAAATCCATGTGTTGCTCATCGAGGAAATTCAGAGGCTCGTCGATGAGGAGAAGCCGAGAGGTTTCGGAAAATTGATAATATCATGTTCGTTGATGAGGCCATCGTCTCGTCGACGAGCTGTCTATGTGGCCTCTTCAACGAGGACACCATTTGTCGACGAGGAGTGGCCGGTTCAAAGGGTTATAAATAGATATTTTCATTACTTCCAAGCTAAGAAACCTAAAAAATCTCTCCCTCTCTCTCTAGAACCTGAAGGCCATTCTCTCTCTCTATATTTCTTCGTTGTACGTCGCTGGAATCGATGATCCGACGTTACCACGAGGATTAGGGAAGGTTCTCTTCAAGACTTGTGGATCGGATCTTCGTTCTAGGCATTTTTGGGTTTTGGCATAAAATCAAGGTAAGGCTTGGTTTTCATTTATGTTCCAATAGTTTTGTATAGAACGAAGTCGTGAGTATATTCTGTACTATAGGTCTTAGGTTTTGGAACTCGGTTCGCTGTTTAGGGGCTTTGGAGTTCGGGATTTGCCACTTGGGGAAAAGGTAAGGGGATTCAGTTTTTGTCGATTATTTTTTAAATTGGACTCAGTAAAACTGTAGTTCGCGGTCCTGTGTGCATTTTGATTACTCATTTAGGGAGAATCTGAAGGGTAAAATTATGGGTTTTTCATATTACAGTTTTGGGAAAAAAGGGGTATTGGTTTACTTCTCTGGTTTTGTTGGAAAACCATAAATATATAAATGGTGATTTATACTGTGTAATAGGGATGACTGTGCCTTGACTTTATTTAAACTATATATGTTTGGAAAATCATGATATGCTACTTTGATATGTTTTTCTTGTTTACTAAATTGTTATTGAATGCTTATAGTAAGGGGGAGTATTTTTTACATGAACCATTATCTTCGCTCCTTGTTTGTCATCATAAAAAAGGGAGAGATTGTTGGCCTAACTAGGCTTTTCAATCAGTTTTGGTGATAACAAACAAAAGATATTTTAACTTGGGATGGTTGAGTTTTGATGTTTTAGGTTTGACAAGAAAACAAGGATTGTTATGGACCATCAAGCTAAATGAACGAACAAGTGATCCAAAAAGATGCTTAATACAACTCTATATTGATCAAGGCATGGGAAGTTAAAACTAGCTCAAGCTATCATCCAAAGGGATTTCAAAGCAAATATGATGTGGATGATTTCAAGGCTTAGAGTATAAGTTTTAGGAAAAACAATGTAAGTACTTCAAAATCAATATCTATTGAAATATCTTTCGAAGCTTCTTTAGGAGGTTATCTAGACTTAGAGACCTATTTAAAAAAAAAAAAAACCCCAGAAAAAGTTTTATAAAAGGATAAAGAAAGAAAGCAAATCATATTTTGCATAGTGATTAAAAAAAAAAATCAGAAAACCAAAACATCAAAAGACTGAAATTTCTCTTAGAAGTCTGAAGTGGCAACTTTAGATGACTGAACTCCAAGTTCGGTTGATTGAAGAATTACTTTAGACGTCTGAAGAATAAGCTCAGTCATCTAAAGAATTTTTTGAGAAAGATTGTAACTGGAAGAAGCACTTTGGTTGTCTGAACTCAACTCTTTGGTCATCTAAACTTGACACTTCGGTCGTCTGACCTTGACTTCGGTTGTCTGACCTTGACTTCGGTCATCTGACCCTATATCTAGTTCATTTTTTTCAAAGGATTAGGAATTTCAGATAACTGAACTCCAGTGTTTAGTCGTCTGAACACCGTTAACGAGCAAAAATTTTCAAAATTTTATTTTTAAAATATTAGTTGCTTGGGCTCCAATCTTTCTAAAAACTTAGGAAATAGCCCAAGTGAACTTGAGCAATAAGAAAACTCATTTGAATGCCTATAAATACATGGTTTTCCAAATCAAAATTTCATATATTGAAAAATTTGCCTCAAGCTCTATTGCTCTCAAAGTTCTTACTTGCTCAACTTTTGCAAACTGAAAGTGCTGGTGTTTTGAGATCATTAATCATCAATCCATGAGTTATACTTGCTGATTTCTTATCTGGAGAAAAATGGAGTTTTGGTGAATTTCATTCTTGAAGCTTCAAAGTGTATTTCTTTCTTGATATTTGATTTTTGTAGCACATAGATTTGAATTGTACTAACTTGCTCTTTGTGTGAGCACTTTTTGTACGTATCCTCCTATTGTTTCTTTTGTAAATTTTGGACGATTCCAGGTTGTTGGATTTGAAATTAGGAATAGTTTCCCAAGAAGGGGGGGGGGGGTGAATTGGCTTTTTTAAAAAAATAGTCCCTTTAGGATTAGTTCTTTTAAGTTGTAAATCTTAGAAACAATCACAATCAATCACGGCAAGATCAAACACTCAATTTATGTAACAATATATATGAAAATTTGCTGCACTCAGTATAAGCCATGTATCACAATTATTCTTCTTCCCAATGTTCAGTTTTTAAATAAACTTTCATATTAATAGGTTAAGGATAATCAACCAATGTAGTCTCTTTCGGTTTCCGCAATCAATGCTGATTTATCCAAAATGAATTACCTTCAAGTCTATTTAACAACCAAACATTCATAATTAAAATTTAAAACAACCACGCAGATTATATCCTTAAAAAATAAAGAGTAGAGTAGAGAAAGAAGAACACAACGATTTTTACGAGGTTCGGCTTCAACACAGCCTACATCCTCGCCCTTGGCAAAATCGCCAAAGGATTCACTATTACCGTTCCTTTATTAGTCGGAACAAAATCAGTTACAAGCACTCCTTTGGTAAGGTTAGAGCTCACCTTCTCCAAACAATATCCCCTTATTTGGTCCAACGATTCAATACTCAAATCGTCAACAAATCCTATTACAAAGATAGAAAACAATACGTACAAGAACTTGCTCCTCAAAGAGCTGATTAGTACAAATTTGAAACACTTATGCACTTTAGTAAATTCATAATATGAATTTCAGAATGAAGCTCTTAGAAATTTATCACCGTAGGTATCTTTCAATGAAATAATCAGCAACTCAATGATCAAATACAGTGAGAGATTCAGCAAAAACTTCTCTTAATTTCAAGCAAGAATGAGAACAATTTGAAGCACCTTCAGAAATTTAGAATGAGAGAGAGTATGACAACGGAATATGATTTCTTAATGATCTTGGTGGCAAAATCAATATGTCTTAGGGGTATTTATAGATGTAGAAAACCTTCTTGCTTATTCCCCATGAATACTCAGTCTTGTTTCCTTATATTAAACTTATTTGAGTTTCCAAATATTTGAATTTCAAAAATTATATCCTTTGGAAAACATAAAAAAATCCGCGAGGCAGACGACTGTGAAGTCCTGATAGTTGTCTGTCCATTTAATATAACTATAAAAACATAGGTAGAAAGATGGCAATCGTCTGTCACTAGAATATGAGGTGACAGTTGTCTGTCCATATGGTGACAGTCGTCTGTCCATGTATAATTTTAAGCCTTCCAGTAACATAGAAGGTGGACAGTCATCTAGTGAAACCTACATAGTCTTCTCACTTTTCACTGGTAGTCGTCTGTCAGAGCCTTGACAGTCGTCTGTCAGGCTTCTATGTTTGAGTTTTAAGCCTTGTTAATTTGGCCAATCGTCTGTCGATTTATAGACAGTTGTTTGTCCACTGAATTTTTTTATTTTCTAGTCAATTTTTTATTTCTCTCTTATTATAGCTTGGAATGTAGATTTGTTTTAACTTTAAAAACATATTCCAAGTTTTATCTTAAGGTCCCTAAGTTTCTTTGCTAAATGAGCTTCAAAATGAAAACTTCATATTTGAATAAACTTAAAGTACTTGCAAAAACTTTTCCTAAGTACTTAAAGATTCTTCTTTGCTCTGAACTTTCTTTGTTGCTAGTCTCTGATCTCTCAGAATTATCTGATCTTTCATCTCTTTAAACCCTCTTGATATTTCTTCATTGATTTAGACTTTGAGCTCTCATATTGATTTTCTTTAATCATTATGCTCTTATGGTCTTCAGACTTTGATCCATACTATCAGACTTTGATCCATGCAACAAGAGTAGTTTCAACATTGATTCCTGAGAAATACAACACTCAACCGAAGCATGTTAAGTCCTACTTGTTTGTTAGCATCAAAATAGGGTATTAAGCCTTGTAAGGCCAACAAGATCGTTGACCGGACGAGAGTACATCTTTTGGAGAAGGTGGACTCTAGACTTAACAAAGGAGTGTTGTAATTGGTGTTGTTTCGCCCGGTAAAGGAACTGCAATAATGGAACCCTTTGGTGGTTTGTCAAGGGCGAGGACATAGGCTATGTTAAAGTCGAACCTCGTAAAATCTTTACTTCTTTCTCTCTTCCTTACTCTTACTTTTTGCACAACATATTATTGTGAATGCTAAGTGCAAGTTGTAGGGCTTTAAAAAATCATACTTAAGGAAGACCCTTGATATTTAGAAAGTACGTTTTAATTAACTGTTTGCGGAAACCAAAAAGGGAGTACGTTGGTTAATTTGTGGAAATCCTAAATCAAGAGAAGCACAAACAAAAATCTCATTCAAAGCAAGTTGTAAACATTCACAAGACAGCTAAAAATCTTGCATGTTTTTGTTTAAATTTCATACTTTGGTTAATTAGATTGTGTGTTTAAATTTCAAAATCTTGTGGAATACTTTGGTTGTGGTTATTGGTTGATTGATTTATTTTCTTGTTGTTATATTAATACAAGTAAACAATCAAAAGAGGTTAAAATTTAAAAATAAACCAAATCACCCCCCTCTTGGGAAAGCTATCCTAATTTCATGTTTGTTTCTCAGGAAACTCCAAGAAAATTAGAGAAAATTCAAGAAAATGATTCAAATGAAAATTGAAAAAAATATATAATAAGATGAAAAAGGGATCTTATCTTTAAATGATTGAACCGAGCTGAGATTTGAAAGAAAAGAGGCCAAAACTCTTTGCTTATGTTCCTTTTCCGTTCAGGACCTACAAAAAATAAGGAAAAGAAGTGTGAGAATGAGAAAAAGAGAAAAAGAAAAAAAGAAAGAAACAATAAAGAACGAAGAAAGGAAGAGAGAGAGAGAGAGAGAGAGAGAGAGAGAGAAAGAGAGAGAGAGAGAGGTCGAAGATAGAGAAAGAAAATAGAAAATTGATGGTTAATTAGACATTGTTTGTAGATCAAGTATGTGGGGGATGCTAGTACCTTTCCCTCGCATAACTAAACTCTCAATCCCAAAGTAAATGCAGACCGAGACTATTGGTTCATTGGCCTAAAATTAGTTTAGAGACCAATCAACGAGTAGTAATTAGGTAAACTAACCGCAACTAGGAAAATAACAGGTTAGTGGTAACTCCATTGAACATTTATCATTATTACCCCTTGCCATTCCAAACCCTTTCTCCAGGATGTTGTGACAGTTATATAATACATGAATCATTTTTTAAAAAAAATCCAAACATAAACATGCACATTCAAGAATACCTCATTCAACAAAGGAAAGGGAATGTAAATCATTCAAGAATCACAAGAACAACACAAGAAACCTAATCTATTTAGACCAATGATGAGAAACACACTCCATCCGCAACAAATTTTATCAATAAAATAAAACTAGTTAGTATCCAAAATCAATGAAACAAAAGTTGTTCTTTGATGTTTTCTTGGTACCTTTTGAGATTTAAGCCTTGCTCCTTTCTTACCTATAGTCTCCTTTTTTGGTTTTTATGATCTCTTTTCAAGCCCCCTTTTTCTCCTTCCCCTCTCTTTCCCCTCAAGATTCAACATAAAGCCCCCTTGTGCTTTAATGTTGGCCCCAATGTTGGCTCCTCTTTCACTCCCCCTTACTCTTCTATTTAGAATAAGGGTGATAGGGCTTCTAGAAACCTCCTTATTTCCCAAAGTGTCCTAGAGGGCAAAGAAAATTACCTTTTTGTCCTCTAGGGTGCTTGGAAATGCATAAAACTCTATCCTTATCAAGAAAAACAAACAAAAACAAGGATAAATGTTAGTTAATGCCTCTAACTCGCTCAATTGCACAATTCAAAAATAAAAATTATATATAATATGTTAAAAAATATCTGATCATAAATGGGTGAATTTTGGTGGATTTGGAAAAAAAAAATTAATATAGTTTTGCATTATATGTTGTCCAAAACCAAATAAATTCAAATTTAAAGTCTCTCCCAAACATAGGGTTAAAATATTTGATATGGGTTATGATGCTTATATTGGTAACTAAATGGGTACAAGATTGGGAACTAAAACATGTGATGAATAATTTTATTGACTAAGCTTGTCAAGCAATAGGAAATCAAAATAGAACTGAAATATTCAAGTAAATTTCAGTAAAAGACTACAATAGAACAAAATTTTATAAAGTAATATTTTAATAAGTGTTATTTCTTTAAAACATAATTTCCACTAACCCTATATTTGGGAGAGGTTTTGAATTTGGATTTGTGAGAATTTGGATAAAATTTAATATAAAATTATATTGAGTTTTTTTTTCTTCTGAATCTACCAAAATCTAAATCCAAAACGTTAAATCCATGTTCTTTTTCAATTTTGTATCCTATATATAATCATATCTATTCATTTACCCTATCATGGAAGAGGTGTTTGATTTGTATGATCTATATTTAAATAAAATATAATATAAAATTAAAACATTATTATAAAAGAAATACTAATATCATATTTAGTACCTAAGAATAAAATGAAATTAGGCGAAATATAGTCAATTTTATTATTTTATTTTTTCAAATTCTCAATTCAAATTTTTATTCCATTTCATTCCTATTACATTTCATTCGCAAATCAAATATGAATTGAGGAGGGGGGTTAGTGGCATCCTAACTTCATTGTCCCTTGAAATGTGGTGCCCCATGCTCGCTTGAATACGAGAATCTGATATGATAGAAATGTTTACATTTCTCAAAAAGGAAGGATTTCATGACACTTAGGAAATCCTATTCTCGGTTCTCTTATGAGTATGTTTCATGTGACTCCTATTCCTATGGAAATCCTACATTTTGGATTAAATTATCCTTATTATTTTAGTTTTTAGATAACAATGTCCCTATAATATAATATAATACAATATAATTACACTCTATTATTATATTTACAATAAAATAATAAATTATTAATAAATTAAAAGTAAAATTTTGAAATAGCATAAAATTTAATTTTTTTAGTTAAAAATATATAAAGATATTAATTATAAAGTTGTAATTAATTTTTAGTTATAAAATAATTAAATTTTTAATTAACAAATTTTATTTTCAATGAGAAAATATTCGAATGAAAATTGAAAGTATCAATAAAAAATTTAGTTTGAATATATTTAAAATATCTATAAAAAATGTTAGTATTTATGTTAATTAATGTTTTAGATGATACTTGTAATTTATTAAATAAAAGTAATTTTATTATTTATAAAAATAATGATAGGATTGATAAAGTTAGAATTAAAATTTAAAATTTAATAAAATAATAATTTAATATAATTTTAGATTATATCTTTCTCAAATTTAATTTAAATAGAGATTCAAAGATGCTATCAAAGTATGCCTGTCTTCTGTTTTCCTCTCTATCTGTGCTCCCATCAGCCCTAGAAACCAGAGCCCAAGCACCTCTCTCTCTCTCTCTGTGGGCTCCATTTTCAAGTTCCAGAGTTTCGGGCTGGATCTTGGGCCCACGTCTTGGTCTGAAAATTTGGGCTGGGTTGCTAGACTTAGGTTCCCGTGGAAGGATATTGGGCCCCAATTTTTTTAAAATGGGCTTATACCCGGAATCAGGCATTCAAAGTTCCAAGACAACTAATGATTCCGTGTGAGATGGGTTCACACAGTTTCATATTTTAAATATGTTTTTAACACCCGAATCGGTTAGTAACCAACCGAGTTGGGTTATGAGGTTTGCCCGACCAGTCATTTGGGTTTTATTTTTAAAATTTTTATTTAATCCTATTTTTAACATAATTTGAAACATACATTTATTTGTATGTGTTGGAAAAATAATAGAAAGAAAAAATATAATGAATTGATAGTAATAAAAATACAAACACTAATTAGAATGATTACTATTCTTAAAGCTAATTTTGCTTCGCTACTTATAATCACTTCAACCACAATGTTTAAGATTACTCAACCAGCTTAGTTTTATATCCACTTACAAACATCATAATTATAGGAGGTATGTTTAGTTGGTTTCTTTTTAGTATTAGTTTATATTTGTTTTATTCTTTTATTTGGTTTGAAATATGGGATGTTTTATTGGTTATTATGTAAGCCGCAAATGTCTTTTTGTTTCCACGGTATTCTTCCACTATAAGTAAAGGTTATTAATAAACTTGGGATGGAACCGTTATGTGGGTGGCTTCCGATTCTTTTCAATAATAATAATAATAATAATAATAATAATAATTATAGGATATATAGTATTTGACTGTCCAATAAAATTTAAATCGTAAAAAGAGTAAAAGATAGTACTGTTTGAAAAAATAAAATTTGTCATTAGTTTGTAGATGGATCACTTCTTTTATATGATATTATAAAAATTGACTAAATTGAAATATTAAAAATAAAATTTAAGGTTGTTAATAATATATATATATATATATATATATATATATATATATATATATATTGGAACTTTGATTTAGTACGGGAATTGGTTGGTGCTGATAAAACAAGGGAAATTTTGCAACAGGTGCCGACGGGTAAAAGTAGGTAGGATATTTTTGTCTGGAAGTCTGCTCCGGACGGTAATTTTTCTACAAAAACGGCTTGGGAGGCAGTGAGGAGTAGAAGTGATAATTTTTTGTGGAATGACTGGTTTTAACATTCTTTATTACTCAGAAAAATATCAATGTGTTTATGGAGAGCCTGATTTAGATGTTTGGTTGTAGATGATAGAATTCAGACCAAAGGAATATCAATGGTTTCGGCTTGTGATTGCTGCATTGAGAGAAGTTAGGAAAACATTGATCATATTCTTTCTTTAGGAGAGGTGGCTTCAGAGGTTTGACGTCGGGCTAGTGTGGCATTGGGGATTCCTTTCCAACGATCTCTTCCTTGGAAAAATAAAATGGCAAATTGGTTCCACTATGCAAAAAAAATCGTCTATTAAAGGTATTTTAATCGGGCTGATTCCATGTTTGATTACATGGTGCCTCTGGAATCGAAGATGTAAAGCGAGAATGGAAGAAGTTTATCAAAGTACAGATCAGATGTGGAAAAGTGTTCGATTTTGGGTTAATTTTATTACTGAGAGCACCATTTCTTTTAAAAAATTGAAGAAGCCGGACATTAAGATTTTGAATGAGTTTCAAATTAAGCATCAGGGAGTTTGCGATAGGTTTGGAAAAATTATTTCATAAGTTAAACCTTCAGTAGGGTGGATAAAACTTAATTGTGATGGGAATTGTAGTGGCAATCCGAGTATTTCAGGAGGTAAAGGAATTATTTGGGATTGCCATGGCATGGTAAAAGTGGCTTTTTCAAGTTATTTTAACAATGGTACGAATAATAGTGTGAAATTAAAAGCAATCAGTGAAGGAATTCGTTTGTGTAAATGTTTGTATTATGTTAATGTGATTATTGAAAGTGACTTGCGAATTATGGTTGATTGGCTTCGGAAAGGTAGATGTATTTTGTGGTATCTTTGGGAATTTTGGGAAGAGCTCGTGGCAGAGTTTGAAAGAGTGAATGTCATGGTGATGCATCAATATAAGGAAGACAATAGTGTGACTGATTTTCTTGTTAAAGAAGGAGAAATGGGAAATAATGTAATTTACGAAAAACAACACCTTCTATCACGTTATCTGAAAGGTATCCTTCGGATGGATAAGTGGGGTCTTGTTTCCGTTCGTCGTTAGTTCATCTCTAGAGTTTTGTTTGGTGTATTTCATTTTGTTTTTGGTAGTTTTTATGTTTTTATCTCCTTTGTTAGATATGTTTAATTTTGTTTGTCCTAATTTGGTTGGTTGGTTTTAACTTGTAATCACAGTTTTCCTTCGCCAAAAGTGAGGGTTTATTAATAAATAAATAGAGGTGCTGCCCCTCTTATGTATATATATAAGTTGAAATAACCAAACATTTATACCAACAATCCTCCGCATGGTTCAAATTAAAAATCACTTAAAAATATGGTGAAAAATAATGTTGGGCAGACATCCCACAAGATCGAATGCATTAAGTGACACTGCCTTTCGACTTGAATTGTACTTGGAGCAGATGTGCTATGTGTTACAAGAACTTGATGACTATTAAATTCTTGAACCAAATTCTTTTGGTATAATACTATCAACATATCACTCACATAATATCTCTAAATACAAAGCTCATGTGGGCTTGTCCGAATAGGATATTTACCATAATTAGATTTTTATGGACGCTCTAGAAAGTTTCAACCTAATAAACTTTCATAAGAAGTAACCACATTTCCACGCTCGTATAAGTATATCCATCAAGTGTGTAATTGCAACTAAACACATCATCTAACAAAGACGTACTATAAATTGCAATATTCCTACACTTTACAAATGAGCAAAACAAATAATAGTATTCACCAAACTATTCAATGACTTATTATTACTCATTGAATCTAATTAATGGAATTTCCAATCATATAGGTTAGTTTGTCGTCATTAGATGTTTATGTTAAGGGCTATAATATCATATTTGAATCATATTGGTACTAAGTGCCCCCACAATTTGTAGTCCTTCAATAATAATCTAATTTGACTATTTAATAAGTTGTGGTTAGCACACAAATGCACTAACCAATGTCAATACTATGACTATGTGTGTGTTATCTTCTTAAATAGGGTACCATAAATTTACACATCTATGTATATTAATTAATATGCACCAATTTATTTTCTTATATCATTTATAACTTGCAAATTTAGATGATTCCATCACTATACTATTGCTCCCATGTAAAGATTGATGCACGGAAGCCGTGTCCGCATCCGGACTTTTCTTTGATCAGCGAGACCTAGGGGCGAAGGAAGTAGATCTGTAGGTTTGGTGCCGCACTAGGAGGTCCAAAGCGCTCATTGGTGGCTGGAGTTCCTATGTAATCACAAAAGAAAAAAAAAAAAAATAGTGCATCTTTTGCACTTATTTTCCTTTTAAAAAACATTAATTTAATTATGGAGCATATATATTTCTTTGCAAATTTATGCACCAGCATATATTTCATATATAAAAATAGGAATATAAAAAATATATTTAATAACCCCGAACAATTAAAGATAATAAAATTATATGACTCATGAAAATCACATGATTATATAACTATCTACTGCAAGTTATATCAATTAACAATGTCATCTTATTTATGCACATATGCATCTACCATCTAGATAAACAACTCAAGACCAGCAATAAAGTGTGAACAAAAAAACTTCTAAATTGTTCATGCCGTAATTTTTACACTTGATCAAATATAATAAATCACAAATAAAACTCTAATTATTTTATCATAACATTGTTCAAATAGTTGAACTATGTAATAATTTTGGGGCTTAAATCCACAATACATCAACAGTGTTAAAGTGTTGGAGCATTGATAGAAAAGGGCTTTCGGCATAAATGACTTTTAAGCAAGATAAAAATAATAATAGCAATGGATATATCATCCCACCCAAGTAGAGAATGTTAGAGGGATCACATAAATGAAAAACTTATAAAAGACACCTTAAAACAAAGTAAATAAGAGTAAAGGGTTGAAACTTAAATGACGAAAACCTACAAGACTTACTATTCTTAGAATCAATAAACATATTTTTATGCAAAAATAAATAAATAAATTTATCTTCCAACCTGCTGTTCAAATAAATGGAAAGTGAACATCTATAAATAACATAAATTGGAAATTAAAACTTTCATAGATTGTTCAATATATTGAACACTCCTTTTTTGCCGAGTCACACTAAAGGGTACCGAATATACAATGCACAAGACAGAAATTACACTCATAATGTTTTTTGTCACTTACAAAAGAAAAATTAGCATTGATAGTAACATATCATCGCAAATTTCAATTAATAATAATATTTTTCACCATCTTGAGGTTAAGTAAAACTACAATTTCTGCATTAAAATCAACACACTATAATGCATTTAAGGTAATATAAACTACAAGTAAAAGGGCACAATGACAAGTACTAAATAATTTCTTGACTCACAACTTTTATGAAGATTAAAATAAGTTTTATTTTTCACTTTTTTGTAGAATTCTATAAAGTGTCATTTAAAGTCAGTCTATATTGTAACTCTCACAGTAGCATTCTAACTTTTTTCTTCGGTGTTACTGAAAATAAATTGCCCTTTTTATCTTTCTTACAGCACATTACAAAGAGTCCACTTAAATATAACACAAAAAAATAAAAAAAGAAAAAACAAGGGAATCATCCAAATGAAAAAAAAAATCAATATCAACAAAATAGCCCTAATATAAAGATACAAGTTCCATTCTGTAGGGCAACAAAGCCAACTAAAAAACTGAAAGACAAATAAATTAATATTAATATATACATAAAATTTTATATATATACACACACATATATGAAAATCTAGTTGTTTATTCATACTTATATATTTATTCAATCATAATTTTATTGTGTTTTTACTTCATATATATTTGATTTATTTTATGTTTTAAATTTCCACTAGTCCTCATCTTAATTTTTATAATTCACATATATATATATATATATATATATATATATGACACACACACACATGCGCACACACGCGCGTATATATATATATATATATATATATATATATATATATATTATTAATTTCCCCCTTCACTCTTTTTTATATATAGAATATTAGTTTACCAAATTCATCACAATTCACATCCTTCCTTTTCTTTTGCTTACAATAGATGCTTCTGAATAGCCCATGCTTCAATTGATAAGTTCATCATGCCTAAAATGTATATTCTTTAATAAGTAAAGTGTCACTCCCACATTAAATGTGTACTAAGAAGATCTTAAACTTATAAGAATGGTTTGGGTTCCAACTATATGAAGCATCGTTTATAAAATAAACTCATGAGACTAATGGGCCAAAACGGATAATGTCTCACTAGAATTGAACCCAAATTCGTTACATTTAGTATCAGAGTCACTTTTGGGGTACTATCATGTGGGAGGACTCTATACGGAGGCATTAACTGAAAAGTTAAGGTGTTCTCCCAAGAGGGAGGTTGAATTGAGATTTTAAACTTTTTTTGAAACTCTTTTTATAAATTCTTTCTCAACTAATTTTCGGGTTCAACAATCACACATGTATGGTTTGATTTTCAATTCACAAGATTGGTCACGACACAATTTAATTTAAATCTTTATGGATGAGTATATTAATTTGAATGCTTTGTAAGTTTCTCAATACTTCTTTCAGAAAATTAAACCAAAACTCAATAAGTCAATTCAATCAATCAAGATAAGCTTCACAATATGAATCAATATAGATATTCCAGCAAGCTCCAAGATTCTGATTTTGATATTGGATTCAAGTATGTAGCTGATGAATGAATGACCTGTACTAATCAACGTACTCCCTTAGAAGGTGTCCGCAAGATTCAATCAACGTACTCCCTTAGAAAGTTTCCGCAATTCTCAATTACAAATTAATTTCCATTAGTTCAATAAGCATCAACATAGTTTATATATGTGCTTAAATTTAAAAAAGAATAGGGAAGAGAGTGACGCTGAGATTTTTACGAGGTTTGACTATATTTGCCTACGTCCTCGCTTTAGGTACACCACCCAAGGATTACATTATACCACTCCTTTAACTGGGCGGAGCAAACCATTTACACACTCCTTCAAGTAGGATGAAGCCCTTCTCTCCAAATGATACCCCACACTTGGTAATCCAACGATTCAACAATCCTGAATCGTAAAAAAAAAAAAAAAAAAAAAAAATCCAAGAACAAGAACAATTCTTGTATACAAAGACACTCTTAAAATAGAGCTGATTTGTACAAGATTAAGCGTAGCTAATATACTTCAATTTAAATATCAATAAAGAATGAATTTGAAACTCAATAAATTAATCACTGGGTTCTTCTTTAGATTGAGAAATTCTCAATAAGAGCACAAGACCTGTGTGTTTGTATCAGCAGAAACTCAGTAATACTTCAGCAAGAATGTGTAAGCAAGAGAGCTTTTGAAGAGTGAGAACAATACAGCTTTGATTTGCTGATTATAATTCTTGGTGTATGAAATCTTTTGATTTTTCATGTATTTATAGAGTTAAAAAGCTTCTATTTTGTGTTCCCCAAGTTGTTTGGAGTGTTTCTTAAGTTTTTATAAAGATTGGGGGTCCAAGAAATCTAATTTGGAAACTTTTCTTCCCTGTTTAAAAATAGTCGTTACGAAGTTCAATCGATTGGACTTATCGGGGTTAGTCACCTGGACTCTGAAAATCAGTGAAAAATCAAAGTCAGAATGGGGTCAGTCGCCTGGACTCATAGGGGTCAGTCGATTGGGCCTATTTTGTCTTCAAAAAATTGCTTTAACATAAATGTTAGTCGCCTAACCATAATGGGTCAGTTGCCTGAATAGGTAAACTCATGCTTTTAATTTTGTTTCCAAAAACTTTTGCCAAATTGTTTTAAAACTTTTGAAAATATTTTTCGGGGTTTTCAAAAATTTGGTCTCTAAGTCAATAATTAATCCTAATGGGCTTCAAAGTATCCATATTGGCTTTTAATTGAAGTACTTACTTAAGACTTTCTTAAGACTTAGAAACTTTCTAATCATGAAGTCTTCATGTATGTCTTTCTTTGAGTCCATCTTGACTTGAGCTTCAATATTCTTTAAGATTTCATAAGATTTGTCTTTCTTTGATCGTTTGAGTTTTCTTTTGATCACTTGGCTTCGAAATGTAGGCTTTCATAACACTTGTGATCACTTGATCTTGAACTCTAATGCTTGATTCCTGAAACATCATCACTTTAACCAAAACATGTTTAATTCCCTTGATTTGTTGTCATCAAAACAAAATTTGTAAGTCTCGTTAGGCCAACAATTTCCCCCTTTTTGACGATGACAAATAAGGAGTAAAAGTGAGTGAACCTTGATAAGGCTTCCCATTACAATAAGCACACTTATAACAATGTTTTGAAAAAAAATCATTCATATGATCAAATAGTTCCAAATTCAATTTCAAATTCCATGTAAGTTCATTTTCAAGTTCTATATATCAATCAAGGATCAGTGCATCATATATCATCATATCATCATATCAGTAATATTCTTTTTCGGTTTTATGTCAATTTTGCATTTTATCTCAATTTTGCTCACACTTTCTCCCCCTTTGGACATCAATCAAAAAGAGAAAAGTAACAAAGCAAAGCAAATATAGACATATAATAGCACACACAAAAAATAATCATATTCGTCTAAAGGTGTGTGTAGTGTCAAAAACATATGGAGATACAAACCAAAGTAAAAAAAAAACTGAAAAGCAAATATAAATAGATAACTGAGATACACAACACAAAAAGCAATTGAAAGAGATATCAATCATCAGCTACATCATCTGCATTTTCTTCAGTGCTTTCATCATCACTTTAATTTTTTCTCAGAGTCCTCATCAGATGCATCATCACTAGGAGGTGTAGAGCTGATGTTCATAGGATCTACTCTTTGTGAGGAACTATCTGATGATGTTCCATACAACTAAGTCACTGGTCAAGTGAGGAACAGGTAGACTAAAATGAGGAAAAGCTTTCCTGAAGAGACTGAAGTCCTAAACACATATCACTACTGAAAATAGTGAACTGATGATGGAATGGAATTAACCAAGAAGGAGTTTCAAGCTTGGGTTCTTGTTGCTGATTAGGAAGTGGAGCTGGTGTAGCTTCTTGTCTTGGTGGTCTTCTTCCTTTCAAAAACCAACCTTGCTCATGTTCTCGTATCCCATTTGTTTCAGGGTTGTGGAGGAGAAAAGGTCGTATCTAGTTCGTTTTATAAACAACTCGGTAGGAGTGGTGACATCAAGGTGAGCAAACAAAAGATTAAGGATACCACCATATGAAAGAGTAACTTGTCGGACTTCCAATCTTGACCACGTCCATTTAAGAATTAAACTTGACAAGTTGAGTTTCTTCCCTTTCAACAGACACCACATGACAAAGCAGTCAACATAAGACATATAATCATGTGAACCAACTTGGGGTAAAATATTGTACGTGATAATTTTCTAAAGAATTTGCGCTTAGAGGTTCAATTGTTTATACAAAGAGGATTTCCAAAATATACGGGTTCTTCAACCATGATTAAGGGTAGGAATTCCTCAGGTGTGAAACCTTGTTCCATAATCCAAGTTTGTGCAAAATTTGGACACTCAAAATCACCTTGGCCAATGTGGAGAATGGGGGCCAATGTTTGTGGAGTTAGGGCGATTGCCTTTTCCTTAACTTCGGTAGTGAGTACCGATTCTCCTTGCACCATATTCGTATAAAAAATCTTTATTAAATTCGAATAAATCCCTTTTGATTGATAGACAACAAAATTTTTCCAACCTATCTCTCTAAACATCAGTAGAATTTCGAGAAACTCTGATTCAAAGAACACGGTATCAAGGATTTTACCTAGGATGGGTTCCATAGAGTGAAGAAAATTTCAATATCGTTGCTTGGCGTGAGGAGCAATGAGCCATCTCTTAATATTTTCGTCATCCTTGCCCAAAGTCGCACCACGGTTTGCCATATTCTTTGTTCGAGACATGTTGATAACTGAATGTTTTAAAACCCTAGGAATCATGGGTAGGTGATGTAGGAAGATGATTTTCTCACTTTGATCGGAAGATTTTGAGGTTTAGAATCGATGGAGATCCAAAATATATAGGTTCTTCAACCATAATTAAGGGTAGGAATTCCTCAAGTATGAAACCTTGTTCCATAATCCAAGTTTGTGCAAAAGTCGAACACTCAAAGTCATCCTGGCCAATGTGGAGAATGGGGGCCAATGTCTGTGGAGTTAGGGCGATTGCCTTTTCCCTAACTTCGATAGTGAGTACCGATTCTCCTTGCACCATATTCGCATAAAAAATCTTTACTAAATTCTGATAAATCCCTTTTGATTGATAGAAAACAAAATTTTTCCAACCTATCTCTCTAAACATCAGTAGAATTTCGAGAAACTCTGATTCAAAGAACACAGTATCAAGGATTTTACCTAGGATGGGTTCCATAGAGCGAAGACAATTTCAATATCGTTGCTTGGCGTGAGGAGCAATGAGCCATCTCTTAATATTTTCGTCATCCTTGCCCAAAGTCGCACCCCGGTTTGCCATATTCTTTGTTCGAGACATGTTGATAACTGAGTGTTTAAAACCCTAGGAATCGTGGGTAGGTGATGTAGGAAGATGATTTTCTCACTTTGATCGGAAGATTTTGAGGTTTAGAATCAATGGAGATAAGTGAGAAGGGAGTTCAAGTGAGTGATGAAATAGAGTCAGTTGATCAGGATATGAAAAGTTAGGATTTTGCGTTGAGGAGTATTTAAAGTTCTGTCAGTCTAGTCGCCTGACAATTAGCGAATTTTAATTTTTACGAGTCAGTTGCTTGTGAGTTGACTGGGGTCACAGGCTCAGTCACCTGACCTTACCAATCTTTTAACGAAACTTTTTTCACTCATCATATATCCTTCCTAAACGACTTCCCTACTATGTAATAGGTCAAGTTCCCTTCTTATTGATATAAACCTATCTTCTAGAAGAGGTTTGGTGAAAATATCTGTCCATTGGTCATTTGTATTCACAAATTCAAGTAATATATCTTCTTTTGGCACATGATCTCTTAGAAAATAGTGTCTTATGTCTATATGCTTGGTTCTTAAGTGTGATATTGGATTTTTGGAAATATTTATAGCACTTGTATTATCACACTTTATAGGTATAGCTGAGTATTCTAAATTAAAGTCTTTTAATTGTTGCTTCATATATAGTGCTTGTGCACAACAACTATCTTTTGTCATATACTCAGCTTCAACAGTAGATAAGGCTACAAAATTTTGTTTCTTGAAGAACCAAAACACAAGAGATCGTCCTAGAAAATAACAAGTTTCACTTGTGCTTTTTCTATCAATTTTACATCCCACATAATCGACATCTGAATAACTAATCATCTCAAAGCTAGTGTCCTTAGGATATCATAGACCTAACTCAATAGTGCCTATCAAATATCTTAAGATTCTTTTTACCGCTATCTGGTGAGATTCCTTGGGAGCTGATTGAAAACGAGTGCACATGCATACACTAAACATTATATCTAGTCTACTAGCTGTCAAGTATAGTAGACTACCTATTACCTTGATAGTATTTCATGTTAACTGGTTTTCCTTTCTCATCCTTATCAAGACTTATGAAAGTACTCATTGGTGTTCCTATATACTTGCTACCTTCCATGTCAAACTTCTTAAGCATGTCCTTTATATATTTTGATTGAGTTATAAATGTTCCATTTTTAGCTTGCTTGATTTATAGTCCTAGGAAGTAATTTAACTCTCTCAGCATACTCATTTCAAATTCATCTTGCATACATTTTGCAAATTCCTTACATAAATCGTCGTTTGTTGCACCAAATATGATATCATTAACATAAATTTATGTGATAAGCATATCTTTATTCTTAGATTTGATGAACAAGATGCTGTCCACCTTTCCTATTGAAAATCCACTTTCTAGTAGGAATCCATTCAACCTCTCGTACCAAGCTCTAGGAGCTTGTTTTAACACATATAATGCTTTTGTTAATCTAAATACATGATTAGGGTTATTCATATCCTCAAAACCAGGAGGTTGTGCCACATAGACTTCTTCATTTATAAATCCATTTAAAAATGCACTCTTCACACCCATTTGATAGAGTTTAAATTCTTTGTGAGATGTATATGCTAATAACATTCTTATGGCTTCCATTCTTACTATGGGAGCAAAGGTATCATCGTAGTCTATTCCTTCTTCTTGATTATATCCTTGAACCACGAGTCTTACTTTATTTCTTACTACAATACCATTTTCATCCTTTTTATTCCTAAATACCCATCTTGTTCCAATTATTGAATGATCATCGGGTCTAGGAACTAATTTACATACTCTATTTCTTTCAAACTGATTCAATTCTTCTTTCATTGCTACTATCCATGAATCATCACTTAATGCTTCTTCAATGTTCTTAGGTTCTTCTTGGGATAGAAATGCATAATGATTACATAGGTTTTTCAATGAAGATCTAGTTGATGCTTCTCATGATGGTTCTCCTATGATTTGATCTTTTGGATGATTTTTTACAAATTTCCATTCTTTAGGAAACTCAGAATTTTCAATAGAATCATTATTTGGAGTTACCTTATTTTTCTCTTCTTTCACTTCTATGATTTCTAAGTCTTCTAGTTTTTGTGTAGCATCAGTTTTAACTTCTTCAATATCAATTGCTTGTGTAAATGGATTTACTTCATCAAATGTTTCATGAATTGATTCTATAATTGTGAGAGTTCTTTTATTATAGATTCTAAATGCTTTGCTATTCAACGCATACCCTAGAAAGATTCTTTCATATGATTTTGCATCAAAGCACTTGCATCTAAATACATGAAAGTAAGCTATGTTAGGCCTTCTTCCTTTCTATAGTTCATAGGGGTTTTTATTTAAGGTTGATCTTATAGAAACTCTATTCATTACATAACATGTGATATTAACCGTTTCAACCCAAAAGTACTTAGGTAACTTGTGTTCATTTAACATGATCCTAGCTATTTTTTGAAGGGATCTATTCGTTCTTTCAACAACTCCATTTTGTTGTGGAGTTTTGGGTGCTGAAAAGTTGTGTTTTATTCCATGTTTATTGTAGAATTTATCAACATCTTTATTATTGAATTCTCTTCCTTGATTACTCTTGAAATTTAAAACACCATATCCTTTTTCATTTTGAAGTCTTTTACACAAATTTATCAACATATTGCAAGCTTCATCTTTGGAGGCTAAGAAGAGTACCCATGTAAACCTGTAGTAGTCATCAACAATGACGAAAGCATATTGCTTTCCTCCTAGACTTTGTGTTCTAGTAGGGCAAAATAAATCTAAGTGGATAAGCTCTAAGGGCCTTCTAGTGGAAATATGTTTCTTCTTCTTAAAGCTGGACTTAGTTTGCTTTCCTAGTTGACAAACATCACATATTTTATCCTTTACAAACTTAGTGCTTAATAGTCCTTTAACTAAGTTCTTTTTAACTAATTTTGATAGTAAGTCCATACTAGCGTGTTCTAGTCTTCTATGCCATAGCCAACTTGCTTCATTCATGGCTGCTAAGCAAGTGATATCTTGAGATTTTAGATTTTCAAAATCTATGCAATACACATTATCAACTCTTTTAGTAGTGACTAGAACATTATGTTTTTTCTCTATTTTCAACAATGCATTTGTCTTGTTTAAAGATTATGTCAAATCCTTTATCACTTAATTGGATTATATTTAAGAGATTATGTTTCAACCGTGTTGGAATTGGTGTGATCCCAAGAGGGGGAGTCAATTGGGTTTTAAAACATTTTGGCTAAATTTACATATTTGCCGATTCACCACAGTTCATATCCCATTCAATATACACGCGTGTATGTAAAATAATTTTAACAATGAAAGCAAACATACACGTGTGCAGTATATCTTATTTAAATCAAATGTGTGTATGCAAATAATTATGACATTAAATAAACATTCATACACATGCTGAAATTAGAGTGTAGGAATTTAAATAAGATAGAGAGAGAGAGTGACATATGATATCTGTTATCGTGATTCGACCAAACTAGCCTACGTTATACTATCCCTGCTTACTTAAATGGGCAGAGCAGAAGCCGTTTACATCCTCTCATTATGGGGAGAGGAAAACCTTAGCTTAATTATCAGGTTGAGTCCAACTGGTCTCCCTTACGAGGTGCAGATACCCTAGTTCAATTTTCGGGCTGAACTGAATCGGTCTCACTTATGGGGCTATGACTCCCCAGTTCAATTGATAGGCTAAACCCAAATGGTCTCACTTATGGGGCTGAGACTCCCAGTTCAATTTACGGAATGAACCCAATCGGTACAATAAAAATAGTTTTTGTACATAAAACATGCTTCTGAATACAAGCAAGAATGTACAATTTAGGCCCTATACAAGCACTCTAATATGATATGCAATAATGCTCAGAGAGTAAGGGTGTCTTTCAAAATAATATTTCAACCTTTGAAAATAATTTGTATGATGAACACTCAAAGGTTTTGACCCTAACAAAATATTCTCCCAAAAATATTTTTCAAAGAGTGACTGGAGAATTCAGATGTAACGTCCTGCTTAATTTAACATACAATAAAACATAATAAATAAAATACTCAGCCCGAACCCATGGGTAGCGGGGACACTTGTCATACACAGCGGAACCTAGGCAGCAGTAAATGTAAATCAAATTTATCAACCATGAATTACATAATACCAGAATCTATTATATTCCCCAAAGATACTGTGTTTATATACAATCTCCAAAACAATAGAATAAACCTAGGATCTTACAACAAAAATCTCCTGATCCTAGGTCAAAACTTACCCTTCTAGCAGGGAAGTTCAACTCACTCAGTGGCGGTCCTAACCCGCCAGTCTCCCCGGGTTTCCTAAAATAATTTAAATTTGGCGTGAAACACCTCTTAGTAAAGGTAAATAAATTAAAATCAGCTGTGTGGTAACATGAATATTTATACTGTAATACATATACTATACATTTCACATAGCATAAAGCCTAAATCGTAATATGGTTAGTTAAACATATAATTTCATACTTCCAAGTAATCATAATAATTATGTATTATCTGATATAATCTATAATACTGAAAACTACCTGCGATGAATAGTTAGCTGATGTCATGTATTACTCCCCATGACGGGTTGTGCAGCCCGAAGGTGGGACTCGACAATGGTTGGCCGACCACTGCCGAGTAAAAAATGTCTGTGAGTACAATGGGCCCGCCACACCCTGGTCTGGACTGCCAGGTGGACGTCTACACTTTACACTGAAAGCCACATCGACTATTCATCTCCCAGCCCCTCGTGGGGTGGTTAGCACCAATCTGATCATAGATATTTGATCTATAAGCTATGGTACCGTGCTCGTGAAATTGAACTAAACTAACATCTGGGTTCTGATAACATATAGTACATAAGCATATATTGTTTATCGTAAATCAAATAATAGCATTTTCTGAATCTTACATTAACATAATAATTACGGTCTCAGGTCGAAAATATGAATAAATACGGCCTTGCGTCGAATAACATGAGTAAATACGGTCTCGCGCCAAACATCAACTACGGCCTTGAGCCGAACATATCATTCATTCTGAAATCATAATTTACTGTGTTTATCATGATATTCCCAAAAATATTTATAAACATGCTTATTTTGTAAATTTGACTTAACATGATATAATATATATAAAATAATATTCATGCCACACGAATTGAATGAAATCGTATATTTCGTTATGAAATCACATTTCTTGTACAATTGCAGTATTTTCCCAAACTTACATTTTCTCAATTATACTCATATATAATCACATGCTTTTTGAAAATTATTTTACTATTAAATAATAGTAATTTCAATGGAAAATAACTGTTTTAATTTATCCCCTTACCTGACAACTAAAAAGCCTTTCTATAATACTGGTCTTACACTCGTAGGAAACCCTAAGCAGTACCTTAAAAACGATAATTTCCAGAACTAAACTTCAGTATTTATTCGAGCACATCATTTCCTTCAACTGTGGTAGGACCAAATTTCGAAAAAAAAGTCTTACCTTAACTCAGGGATGAATTTCAATAGAGTTTCACCGACGATCCGCTCCTGCAGATATGTAGAGACCTTCTCCAGGAGCGTTGTGGTGACTTTAGATCCTCGAACCGGCGGAAATTCGGCCCAAAATCGACGAGAGAAGGGTGGAGAACCGAAAGGAGGAGAGAGAGAGAGAGGGTTCTGCGCTGAAAATTATTCTTAAAAATGAAGTTCGGGCTATTTATACACTAGCCTTTGTAGACGAGTCACGTCACCTCGTCGATGAGGTCAAGAAGGCTCCTCGTCGACGAACTCTGCCCTTCGTCGACGAAATTCAGAGTAGCCCAAAAACCCCTCTCAGTATCTTCTCGTCGACGAAACTCACCCTCGTCGATGAGGCTCTATGTTATCCTCGTCGACGAATCCTATGTATTCATCGACGATTCCTTGATCTAAATTCCTCGGTTATTACTCCCAAAGTGCAATGTCGTTGACGAACGCAAAGCGTTCATCGACAAAGTCTGCTGCCTCTTTCTGTTTCTGTTTCCATTTCCATCCCTCTTTATTATTTAAATACCATTATTATTCGGGTCATTACATTAGGGTTTTGCATTCAACTAATTTTTGCACAAATATATATATATATATATATATATATGATAAATATATTCTCCAACAAAGATTTTTGCAAATAAAAATTATTTAGAGAATCTGGGATTTAAGCTCACAAATATTTGTGCAATAGAAAATTTCTCCCAAGAATATTTATGAAGAAAATAATTAGGAGAAACTTTATTTCAACTCTCAAAAATTTCTCAACAAGCCCTTGGGTGGAGAGTTTACTTCGCCATAAACATTCATGCATTTTAATTTGCATACTTGTACTCATACCTTTACAGTTGAAAAATATGCATTTGCTTCCTCAGTATAAACTAGTTCAATAAATAATAACACCATTTACATAAATCAACAAATATGTGTAAAAGATATTCCTTTGGACTAACACACCATTTACTTCCCTCATGGTATGGGTTGTGTGGCTCGAAGGCTGGACTTATGGCCTAGGGGATCAACCCAGACACAATCAAAGTAACCATCCGCAAGTGTGTTTGTAGGTATCCACAACCCATTTGTAGGTCTATTTGCCTTACCACTTACTAGTCCAGTCCCTTGGGAAGGTACTTCAACCTTACGCTGGCCAATCGGCTGAGACCACCCTACACCTCTCAGTACAGTGTGGGCACACATGGTCAAATAATAATTCCCTAGCAATGGCACCGTGCTCACAATACAACTAGTCCTCAGGGTTCTTAAATCATATCATGCAATTTCGGTAATAAAAGCTATAGTATAAATCTCATTTCATATAGAAGCTGCCATTTAATAAAACCCAGCCCCCGGCCATCAAATAAAACCTGGCTCATAGACATTAAATAAAACCTAGCCCTTAGTAGTTATATCAAATCCCAGTATTTTGCAAAGGCAGTTCTAGTATTTTCGCTAACAATTCAGTATTTCACAACCATACCCAAATTCGATTATAAAATAAACCATACAAATTATTCACCTGCCACACGATTTTAGTATTTTAATATAATCCAATAAATAGCCAAAGAGTACCTCATAGTATACTAGTTTGTAAAGTAAAACCAAACTTTTCACCATTCAATTATTCAAAATACTGTATCATATATCCTATATTTGTAAAGTATATTTTGAACGGTTGGTTTTTGAAATAACGTTTGAAATCATAAGTATACATATACATACATACATATACATATACATACATACATATACATATACATATATATATATATATATATATATATAATAGTGTAATCAGTTCAAACTTAATAAAAACCTAACTTAACTTAATCCCCTTACCTGTTCTTGAAAAAGAATCCACTAACATTCCGAAACCAAAAACCCTAGCTTTCTGATCTACCATCGAAAACAAACAAGCAAGCCAAGAAGTAAACAAGGATGATCAGAGATTGAGCACAGGCTCCGGGTGATCCTACAGGAGAGAGAGGGTCATGAGAGAGTGAGAGTAAAGAGAGAGAGAGAGAGAGAGAGAGTCCAAAAACCCTAAGAGAGAGAGAGAGAGAGAGAAAAAAAAAATTACTTGAGTTATGTTTTAAAATGTGTTGCTTAGCCTTTAAGTAAGCAAACTCACAGGAAAACCGTTGACAGTTTTCCTTGCCCTCACAAAACCGTTGATAGTTTGGCAGTTGACTGTTCCTTATTGACTGAAATCGGCGACGGTTTTTTCAAGTTCTATAAAATCGTCGACGGTTTGGGTCCTGCCAAACCAATTTCCTTATTTTTCTTTTCTTTTCATTTATTTCTCTTTTTTATATTTATTTTCTTTTATTTTTCGAGTTCGATTTTCTACAATCTCCCCCCTTTATAAAAATTTCGTCCTTGAAATTTGCTAATTGTTAACAGTCACACCCTCTAGAGTTTTTCTTAAATATCAATCCATCTCTATAGAAGAGTTGGTAGCCACCCACATAGCGGCCCCGTCCCAAGTTTTAACTACTGTCACTTATAGTGAAAGAATACCGTGGTTACACAAAATGTCTCGGGAGATTACAATATCATACAAAACTCTCTCAAAGACCATTCATGTACTAAAACTATAAACAATTAATAAAACAATACAACCCTACCTTGCCTAACTTGCATACAAAATAAACGCTTACCTGTGCTGCCGTACCGATCTGCCTAGCACTGAGTCTCTCTGAAAAGTTGTGGGTACTTCTGGTGTATTTCCATTTCTAATTCCCAAGAAGTCTCCTCAACTGTATGATTATACCACAGCACCTTCACTAATGGTATTTCCTGAGTACGCAGTTCCTGTATTTTCCGATCCAAAATCTGAACTGGTATCTCATCATATCCCAATGTATCCCTAATCTCCAAAAGCTCATAACTTATCATGTGCGAAGGATCTGGGACATACTTCCTCAACACCAACACGTGGAAAACATCATAAACCCTAGACAAAGCTAGGGGTAACGCTACTCGATAGGCAAATGGACCAATCCTTTCTAGGATCTCGAATGACCCAATGTACCTAGGACTTAACTTACCTTTCTTCCCAAACCTCATCACTCCTTTCATCAGAGCAATCCTCAACAATATCATATCACCTACCTCAAACTCTAGCTCCCGTCGGTGAGTATCCGCGTAATTCTTCTGCCGACTCTATGCTATTTTAATCCTCGCCCTGATAAGCTTGACCTTTGCAGAGGTTTGCTAAACTAGTTCCGACCCCAAAATTTCCAGCTTGTCTACCTCATCCCAGTACAATGAAGATCGGTAGGGGTGACCATATAAAGCCTTATGGCCTAATAACTTTTATTATAGGTAAACTCAACGAGCGGTAGATAACGAATCCATCTATCCTCAAAATCCAGCACACACGCCTGCAGCATATCCCTTAGAATCTGAATGATCCTCTTAGAATGCCTATCTGCCTGTGGGTGAAACGCGGTACTGAAAGTGAGTTGAGATTCCAAGGCATCTTGAAAACTCTTCCATAACCGAGAGGTGAACTGTGAATCTTGATCTGAAATGATGGAAACTGGGACGCCATGAAGTCGTACAATTTCCTACACATAAAGCTTTGCCAGCCTATTCATAGAATAACTGACACTGATTGGAACAAAGTGTGCAATCTTCGTCAAACAATCCACTATTACCCAGATGACATTCTATCCATGCACCACTGAAGGCAACCCGGATATGAACTACATCGAGATATGCTCCCACTTCCATTTAAGGATATCAAGTGGATGAAGTGGTCCCGCTGGCCTTTGGTGCCCTACTTTTACCTGCTGACATGTCAAGGACTATTCTACAAATATGGAAATCTCCCTCTTTATGTTACTCCACCAGAAGGATTCTCGCAGATCTCTATACATCTTCGTACTTCCCAAATAAAAAGTATAGAGAGAGCGATGAGCCTCCTCCAAAATCATCTTTTTAAATCCCGCATCATTAAGTACACACAACCTGGTGTGAAATCTGAGAACTCCATCCTTAGAAACATTGAAGTCTGGTTACTGCTCACTCTATACTTTCTCTATAATTTTTATCAACTCTGCGGCTCTCATATGAGCGACTTTAATTTTCTCCTATAAGGTTGGATGAATAATCAAACTGGCAATGAACGTCTATGAATTCCCTTCCACTAACTCCATACCCAACCTCTCCAGGTCCATCCTGATCTGATGCTGTACAACAACCACCGAGACTGACGCAACCACTGACTTCCAACTCAAAGCATCAGCTACCACATTAGCCTTTTCCTGGGTGGTAACTAATGGTACAATTGTAGTCCTTAATCAACTCAAGCCATCTCCACTACCTTATGTTCAATTCCTTTTGGTTGAAAAAGTATTTAAGGCTTTTATGATAAGTAAAGATCTTGCACTTTTCACCATATAGGTAGTATCTCCAAATCTTTAATGCATAAACAACTTCTGCCAATTCCATGTCGTGCTGAGTTGGCATGAAGCGTATGCAGTAACTTTTCCCTGTTGCATCAATACACACCCGAGTCCTTTTTTGAGATGCATCAATGTAGATAAAAAATCCACCATCTCCTAATGGAATGGTCAACACTGGGGCAGTGACTAGTCGTTGCTTCAATTCTTGAAAACTATGCTTGCACTCACCAATCCACTCAAACTTCATGTTCTTTCTCGTAAGTTGTGTTAGAGGACCTGATAGCCTTGAAAACCCCTCAACGAACCGGCGATAGTATCCTGCCAGACCCAAGAAGCTTCTAACCTCAAGCACATTCTTCAGCCACGGCCAATCAACTACTGTCTCCACTTTGCTCGAGTTCACTAAAATTATCTCCCTGGACACTACATGTCCCAGAAATGCAACTTGTTCTAGCTAGAATTCGCATTTCTAAAATTCAGCAAACAGTTTCTTTTCCTTAAGTACCTGAAGTACTAGTCTCAAATGAGTTTCATGCTCTATAGGGCTACTCGAATAAACCAAGATGTTGTCAATGAACACCATCATGAACTGATCTAAGTACTCATGGAACACCTTGTTCATCAAATCCATGAATGCCACAAGAGTATTCGTCAAACTGAATGACATAACCAAAAACTCGTAATGACCATACCTAGTACGAAAGTCATCTTTAGTACATCCTCTGATTTCACCTTCACCCGATGACACCAAAATCGCAGATCGATTTTGGAGAAAACATGTGTGCCCGTTAGCTAGTCAAACAGATCGTTAATACGGGGTAACAGGTACTTGTTCTTCACTATTACTTTATTAATTTCCCTGTAGTCGATGCACATCCTCATTGACTCATCTTTCTTCTTTACAAACAATATTGGCGCTCCCCAAGGTGATACGCTTGGTCTGATAAACCCCTTGTCAAGAAGTTCTTGTAATTGCTCTTTTAGCTCCTTTAATTCAGCTGGAGCCATTCTATATGGAGCTTTAGAAATTAGGGTTGTCCCTGGATTTAACTCAATGGCAAACTCAATGACAAAATCCCTCTTTCGATGCTTTTTTTACAAATGCAAGGTACCCCTAGCCACCCTCTAGAAGTAACCCCTTTTCCTTAATTTCTGAAAGGATCTGTGGTGTAGTGCGCACAAACGACCCGACGAATTTAAACTCTTGCTCCCCAGGAGGTCTAAACACTACCTCCTTCCTATGGTAGGCAATGCTCGCATAGTTGGATGCTAGCCAATCCATCCCCGAAATGACGTCAATCCATCCCCAAAATGACGTTGAACCCATTCATGTAAAAAACAATTAAGCTAGTTGGTAGCATTTGTAGAGATCCGAAAAATAAAATAATAATAAAAATTAGGAAAAAAGGGATTTTTGGCGAAGTAAGGAGAAAATCGGTGACAGTTTTCTAAAGAAGACAGAAAACTGGTGACGGTTTATTGTTAGCTGGGAGAAGGGAGAAAAATTGGCGACAATTTTCTAATGGGCATAGAAAACCATCAACGGTTATGGGTTTTACCACAGGTCAGTAAAGTGTAAATGGAAATTACTGGGCCGATTAAATAGACACTGCAAAAAAATCAGGGTATTAGCGAAGGATCAAATCTGTCACCAATACATATAAATTGGTCACTAATAGTATTAGTGACAATTTTAAATTAGTTTTTATATCTACCGTTACTACTAATTATTATTGACGAATTTTAAATTCGTCACTAATAATGGAGTATTAGTGATGGATTATAACGGTCATTAAAACCTTAATACTGTCACTATAAATTTTACATCGGTTCAGCTCAAATTCGTCACTAATAGTAGGGTATTAGTGACGAATTATCAATTTGTCACTAATAGTAGGGTATGAGTGATGAATTATTAATTCGTCACTAATAGTACATTATTAGTGAAGGATTAAAATTCATCACTAATAGTAGGATATTAATGACAAATTTGAATCCTTCACTAATAATTACGAAATTAAATTTTTTTTTAATACTAATTTTTTTGAATCATCAATTCTTGTAAAAATCTGTAATTATATTTTTGCATACATAACCTGAAACCATAATTACTACAAAATTCATAAATTATTCAAAATTTTAAATTCAAATACAAATTCAATTAAAATAAAAAAAAAAACATCTATTCAAATAAGAATTTTTTTTTCAAAATTTTAAATTCAAATACAAATTCAATTAACATCTATTCAGATAAGAAAATTTTTTTCAAAAAATTCAAATACAAATACATTATACGAATTCAAATTAAAATACAAAAATTCCATTTGTTCAAATGACAATAAAAATTACAAATAAATAATCAAAAGTTGCATCCGACGACTGTAGTGCATGCATGACATCGTGCTAATGTTATGATAGCCGTGAACCCTACAAATTAAGAATCATAAAAAAAAATTAGTATACAAATGGAGAACAGAATGGAGAGCTAGTGCTTAGTATAATCAGGAATAAAAATATAGATAGTGCGCTATGCAATAATTTTCAACCCTAAACGAATAGTTGAAATGAATGTGAATGGCGTACGTATGAATATATACAGTTGCATGCATCAAACCACGCATGTAAACACTTTAACTCGTTCTCAAAATAAAGTATCCTTGGTGGTGGACAAATGATAATGCTTATCCATAGTTAAAAGCAAATGATATGTCATGTTCGCAAACCCTACAAATTTAGGACTTAATCAAATGACTTTTCTTTAACTTTCATTCATCCTTTCAAAAATATTTTAACATTCATTTTATCATAATTATCTTTGTTTGTGGATTTTTTTTTGAAAAATTTTAACGGAATTTCGCCAGCATGCCGTCTATAAATTGGACATTTTCCTATAAAACATGTTCTTGAAACATGATTGTTTTCACAAAATAAAACATTTCAAGCATATGAGAACCTAAATCCACTACCAGCATGCAATTCACAATGTACTGTATCAGCCACGCAATTGGCATTCAACACAAGCATGTATTCCAGTTGTTCAATATACAATTCATATAACATAATACCATCCATGAAGAAAATATTACAAGGAAAATGTTAAAACACAATTCAACTAAGGTTTTCTAGTTTTGTCCAGAAGGTTGCTTCTCATGCATTCTTGATGTAGCTTGGGTTGTGCATGAAGTTGTTACTTAGATTGTGAGAAGGCATGTGATAGATTGAGTTGGAGTTCTTGGATTCAGTTATGGACATAAAAAGATTTGGTTATAGATTGAGGAAATGGATTATGGTTTGTTTTTCTTCTATTCAATGATAGTGGTGGAATCCTGGTTCAAAAGGTTTTAAGGTTGCCTTTACTTTGTGTGAGATTTTTGAGCTTGTCTTTGGTCCTTAGAATTTAATTTGCTAACTTCAGTTTGACTATAAAATTTTTCAATATATAGGAGGTTTCAAGTTGTGATTTTTTAATGGGTTTTAATGTTCATAAGTGGCTTTCACATACTTATAGGGCATTTAGTTCTTGACCTTTCATTGTATTCTATATGTTGTTGTTCTCAGCCAAGTGTTTTAGATTTTGAATGATAAGCCTAAGATCGCCTCTTTTCTTATGAATATCAACATGTGATAGGCGCGAGTTAGAATGACTTTAAGTTTTTACTGATCATGCATATGTTTCTTTGTATATGGTTTTATTCTGGAAAACCTTTACCGAATTTTTGGCAGCATGCCGTTCGTAAATTGGACATTTCCTAAAAAATTACAGCACTAAAACTTGATAGATTAAAGCAAAAAAATCACAATAATATGCATAATGCAGATACCAGTGAGTTTGAGCATGTGAGAACCTAAGTCCGCTACCAGCATGCAATTTACAATGTACTGCATCAGCCCTATAGTTGGCGTTCAACACAAGCATGTATTCCAGTAGTTCAATTTACAATTCATATAACATAATACCATCCATGAAGAAAATATTATGAGGAAAACATTAAAAGAAAATTTAACTAAGGTTTTCTAGTTTTGTTCAGAAGGTTGCTTTTCAAGCATTTTTTATGCAGCTTGGGTTGTACATGAAGTTGTTACTTAGATTGTGAGAAGGCTTGTGATAGATTGAGTTGGGGTTTCTTGGATTCAGTTATGGACATAAAAAACTTTGGTTATAGATTAAGGAAATGGATTATGACTTGTCTTTCTTCTATTCAGTGATAGTGGTGGAATCCTAGTTAGCAAGGTTTTAAGATTGCCTTTGCTTTGTGTGAGATTTTTGAGCTTGTCTTTGGTCCTTAGGATTTAATTTGCTAACTTGATTTTGACTATAAAAGTTTTCAATATATAGGAGGTTTTGAGTTGTGATTCTTTAATGGGTTTTAATGTTCATAAGTGGCTTTCACATACTTATATGACATTTAGTTCTTAACCTTTCACTGTATTCTATACATTATTGTTCTTAGCCAAGTGTTTTAGATTTTGAATGATAAGCCTAAGATTATCTCTTTTCTTATGAATATCAACATGTGAGAGGCGCAAGTTAGAATGACTTTAAGCTTTTACAGATCATGCATACGTTTCTTTATACATACATTTCTTTATACATGGTTTTATTCTGGAAAGACTTTATCAAAATTTCGACAGCATGCCGTCTATAAATTGAACATTTTTCAAAAAAATCCTGTACTAAAACTTGATAGATTCAAGCAAACAAATAAAAATAATATGCATAATGCAGATACCAGTGAGTTTGAGCATGTGAGAACTTAAATCCATTACCAACATGCAATTCACAATGTACTGCATCAGCCATGCAGTTGGCGTTCAACACAAGCATATATTCCAGTAGTTCAATATACAATTCATATAACATAATACCACTCATGAAGAAAATATTACAAGAAAAATGTTAAAACACAATTCAACTAAGGTTTTCTAGTTTTTTCTAGAAGGTTGCTTCTCAAGCATTCTTGATGCAGCTTGGGTTTTGCATGAAGTTGTTACTTAGATTGTGAGAAGGCTTCTGATAGATTGAGTTGGGGTTTCTTGGATTCAGTTACGTACAGCAAAAGCTTTGCTTATAGATTGAGGAAATGGATTATGGTTTGTTTTTCTTCTATTTAGTGATAGTGGTGGAATCTTAGTTCAGAAAGTTTTAATATTGCCTTTGCTTTGTTGGAGGTTTTTGAGCTTGTCTTTGGTCCTTAGGAATTAATTTGTTAACTTGAGTTTGACTATAAAAGTTTTCAATACATAGAAGGTTTTGAGTTGTGATTCTTTAATGGGTTTTAATGTTCATAAATGGCTTTCACTTACTTATATGGAATTTAGTTCTTGACCTTTCACGGTATTCTATACATTGTTGTTCTTAGCCAAGTGTTTTAGATTTTGAATGATAAGCCTTAGAGCACCTCTTTTTCTTACGAATATCAACACGTGAGAGGCACGAGTTAGAATGACTTTAATTTTTTACTAATCATGCACACATTTCTTTGTACATTGTTTTATTCTGGAAAAACTTTACCAAAATTTCGGCAACATGCCGTTTATAAATTGGACATTTCCGAAAACATTCATGCACTAAAACTTGATAGATTCAAGCAAAAAAATCATAATAATACACATCATGCAGATACCAGTGAGTTTGAGCATGCGAGAACCTAAATCCATTACTAGCTTGCAATTCACAATGTACTGCATTAGCCATGCAGTTAGCGTTCAACACAAGCATGTATTCTAGTAGTTCAATATACAATTCATATAACATAATACCATCCATGAAGAAAATATTATGAGGAAAAGGTTAAAATACAATTCAACTAAGGTTTTCGAGTTTTGTCCAGAAGGTTGCTTCTTATGCATTCTTGATGCAGCTTGGGTTGTGCATGTAGTTATTACTTAGATTGTTAGAAGGCTTGTGATAGATTGAGTTTGGGTTTCTTGGATTTAGTTATGGACATAAAAAGCTTTGGTTATAGATTGAGGAAATGGATTATGGTTTGTTTTTCTTCTATTCGGTGATAGTGGTGGAATCCTGGTTCAGAAAGTTTTAAGATTGCCTTTGCTTTGTTTGAAATTTTTGAGCTTGTCTTTGGTCGTTAGGATTTAATTCGCTAACTTGAGTTTGAGTATCAAGGTTTTCAATATAGAGGGGGCTTCGAGTTGTGATTCTTTAATGGGTTTTAATGTTCATAAGTGGCTTTCACTTACTTATATGACATTTAGTTCTTGACCTTTCACTGTATTCTATACATTGTTGTTCTTAGCCAAGTGTTTTAGATTTTGAATGATAAGCCTAAGTTCACCTCTTTTCTTATAAATATCATCACGTGAGAGGCGCGAGTTAGAATGACTTTAATTTTTTACTGATTATGCATACATTTCTTTGTACATGGTTTTATTTTAGAAAAATTTTACCGAAATTTCAGCAGCATGCCGTCTGTAAATTGGACATTTTCCAAAAAGTTCCTACACTAAAACTTGATAGATTCAAGCAAAAAAATCACAATAATACGCATCATGAAGATACCAGTGAGTTTGAGCATCCGAGAACCTAAATCCATTACCAGCTTGCAATTCATAATGTACTACATCAGCCATGCAGTTGGCGTTCAATACAAGCATGTATTCCAGTAGTTCAATATACAATTCATATAACATAATACCATCCACGAAGAAAATATTATGAGGAAAAGGTTTAAACACAATTCAACTGAGGTTTTCTAGTTTTGTCCAGAAGGTTGCTTCTTATGCATTCTTGATGCAGCTTGGGTTGTGTATGAAGTTGTTACTTAGATTGTGAGAAGGCTTGTGATAGATTGAGTTGGGGTTTTATGGATGTGTTTATGGACATAAAAAGCTTTGGTTATAGATTGAGGAAATGGATTATGATTTTTTTTTCTTCTATTCAGTGATAGTGGTAGAATCCTAGTTCTGAAGGTTTTAAGATTCGCTTTGCTTTGTTGGAGATTTTTGAGCTTGTCTTTGGTCCTTAGATTTTAATTTGCTAATGTGAGTTTGACTATAAAAGTTTTCAATATATAGGAGGTTTCGAGTTCTGATTCTTTAATGGGTTTTAATGTTCATAAGTGGCTTCCTCTTACTTATATGACATTTAGTTCTTGACCTTTCACTGTATTCTATACATTGTTGTTTTTAGCCAGGTGTGTTAGATTTTGAATGATAAGCCTATGATCGCCTCTTTTCTTATGAATATCAACACATGAGAGGCGTGAATTAGAATGAATTTAAGTTTTTACTGATCATGCATGTGTTTCTTTGTACATGGTTTTATTCTGGAAAAACTTTACCGAAATTTCGGCAGCATGCCGTTTGTAAATTGGACATTTTTCAAAAAGTTCTTGCACTAAAACTTGATATATTCAAGCAAAAAAATCACAATAATATGCATAATGCAGATACCTGTGAGTTTGAGCATGCGAGAACCTAAATCAACTACCAGTATGCAATTCACAATGTACTGCATCGGCTAAGCAGTTGGTCTTCAACACAAGAATTTATTCCAGTAGTTCATTATACAATTCATATAACATAATACCATCCATGAAGAAAATATTATAAGGAAAACATTAAAACACAATTCAATTAAGGTTTTCTAGTTTTGTCTAGAAGTTTGCTTCTCAAGCATTCTTTATGCAGCTTAGGTTGTGCATGAAGTTGTTACTTAGATTGTCAGAAGGCTTATGATAGATTGAGTTAGGTTTTCTTGGATTCACTTATGGACATAAAAAGCTTTGCGTATAGATTAAGGAAATGGATTATGGTTTGTTTTTTTTCTATTTAGTGATAGTGGTGGAATCCTGGTTTAGAAAGTTTTATGATTGCCTTTGCTTTATTGGAGATTTTTGAGCTTGTCTTTTTTCCTTCGGATTTAATTTGCTAACTTGAATTTGACTATAAAAGTTTTCAATATATAGGAGGTTTCTAGTTGTGATTCTTCAATGGGTTTTAACGTTCATAATTGACTTTCACTTACTTATATGACATTTAGCTCTTGACCTTTCACTGTATTCTATACATTGTTGTTCTTAGCCAAGTGTTTTAGATTTTGAATGATAAGAATAATGTTAGAAAAGGTGTATTCACAAGAGGGGGGGGGTGAATTGGAATTTAAAACTTTTTCTCCTAGGTTGGTTTATCCAACAATAGTATATAAACAACCTAGGGTCAGTCTATGCAATTTCCAAATATGCCGATAAATATAATATATGGAAATTTAAATCAAGTGCATCATTCACTTAATAACATACATGTGCGGTAAATATAAAGTGCGGAAATGTAAACAAACACATGATATGTTATCGGGGTTCGGCCAACTGTGCCTACGTCCCCGCCTTTAGCCCGCAAGCTAAAGGATTCCACTAAAGGCTCACTTAAGGGTGGAGCGACACCGTTTACAACCAGGTCAAATTAACATAGGGCTGATCTCAACCTACACCAGGTCAATTAGCACGCCTGACCTCAACCTACACGCCTTCACAGGACGACGCACCTAACTTTCCTAACCGGGTCTAAGCCAATCTGGGACTATTCCAGGGCTAGCCTCCCTCTTCAGGCCCGTGCTTGGAAATACAACCAAATTGTATTACAATCAAATGGTACAGTGATTGTGCTTTCGTGTAAAGCAGATATGTACCCAGATGCGCGTAATAACATACACCACAATATGATTCAATATGTAAGCTCAATGTGGTCTAAATGGTTCAACTCTCAAAGGTATTTTCTATCAGTGTAATGCGTACGTGAGAGTGACAAACAAACAGTCTTTGTATCACAAGATATGTTCAATAAATAATTTCACACAAAGATGTCTAGTCTCAGGTATTTCAATCAGCAGGATATTTCAAGCATGTGAGTATCAAATGAAATATGAGCTCGGTTTGCAAAAGATGTGTAATCTTTGTCTTCAACAAATAATATATAAGTGAAAGAATATTGCAACAAAGACCACTATCTCACAAACAAATATCTCTTCAAATATATTTATCAATACAAAGCACACTAGATATTTGAAAATGATTTTGAAAAGATTTTGCAAACAAAATACTATAAGATCTTATCAGGATATTGCAATGAAGGTGTAAGCTTAGAAGACCTAACAAGGTCTTCTTAGGATAGACTTATCAACAAGGTCCCCTAAGAATCCTTAGGTTTTGCTCTTTAATAAAATCGTGCTAAGCAAACAAAATAAGGAGAGCAAACCTATTTAAACACACTCAATCCACTTATAAATGATGTAGGCAATGATAGAAGGCAAGTATGAGTGATTTAAGTAAGAAAATGAGTAGTATAGGGTTTTTATTTTTCAGAGAATTTTTCCCTAATCAAGGTGGCTAATCACTCCTAATTTTCTCAAATGAACTCATATATATCGACATGGGAGAAAATATGACCGTTGGGGACCTATTTGGTATTATTAGGAAAGTTTAATGAAGTTTAGAGCATTTTAACCCTGTTTAAAAAATATTAATTGCGGTAAAAAAATCAAGGCAACTCAAGAGGTCCGGTCGACCAGAAATGTCTTGGTCGACCAAGACTCAAGTGGTACGGTCGACCAGGGGTATTTTGAATTGAGTGGTCGGTCGATCAGGGCAAGGCGATTTCCTAAATTTCTGAGGTTCGGTAGACCAGACCATTGGGAATTCTCCTGAGGACCCTCCGGTCGACTAGGTAGTTGGAGTACAAAAGTGGTTGGTCGACCGGGAGGTCAAAATGTTGACTCCCAGGTGGTTCGGTCGACCGGGGTCAAATAAACTGTAAGGGCTCGGTCGACCAGGGTCTTGGTCAACAGTTGACCCGGACCAGTTTTGGTCGACCAAGCCAAAATGTACTGGCTTGGCTGGTCGACCGAAAGTGCATCATGTGTGCATTTCGGTCCCGTTTTGAAACAAACAAGCCCTATTCAAGTGCCTAACAATCATATGTATACATGTGTGTGTCTTAGGTTCACTAAGGTCTTTCTAAGGTTCTTTCTTATTCATGGTTTGTTTGAACTTATGTAGTAAATCATACATGTGATGTGTGTGAGCTTATTACAAACCAAGTACCTACTTACTATTATAGACCAATTAAATATATCACAATATGGAATAAAACTTTGGTCTTCGGGCTTTACTTGACTTTGTGCACATCTTTATTTTAACATTCTTGATTCCTGCACAAAAACTCAAACACTCATTAGATACAATGAGTATTTGTCATAATCAAAACCGGATGTGACCAATAAGGTCAACAAATAAGATCACCTCTTTTCTTACGAATATCAACACGTAAGAGGCACGAGTTAGAATGACTTTAAGTTTTTACTGATCATGCGTTTCTTTGTACATGGTTTTATTTTGGAAAAGCTTTACTGAAATTTAGGTAGCATGCCATTTGTAAATTGGACATTTCCTAAAAAAATCCTGCACTAAAACTTGATAAATTCAAGCAAACAAATAACAATAATATGCATTGTGTAGATACTAGTGAGTTTGAGCATGCGAGAACCTAAATCTACTACTAGCATACAATTCACAATGTACTGCATCACCCATGCAGTTGGCGTTCAACACAAGCATGTATTCCAGTAGTTCAATATATAATTCATATAATATAATGCCATCCATGAAAAAAATATTACGAGGAAAACGTTAAAACATAATTCAACTAAGGTTTACTAGTTTTGTCCAGAAGGTTGCTTCTCAAGCATGCTTCTAGATGGTTATACCTATCAGTTCAAACATCCATGTATTAGAGTACTATCTAAAAATTCCTATTCTATGAGGTATAGATGCTGAATTTTCAATGCACAAGAATAGAACATTGACATAGCTTCTAATGAGAGGGGCCACCTGCATCATTTGATTGAGATTGGCTCATCATTTCTTTGAATTGCACTTGCATGTTCATCATAGCTGCGAGCGTGGCTTCAAAGGTGGACACCTTTTCTTTGAAACTATGGTTCTCCAATGTGACGTTAAACATCAAGTGTCTCAACTCCTAGTTCTCTAGCTCCAACGTTTGCACCCGTTGATCCATCTTGTCCGCCTGAGTGTCGGCCTGTCAACGTGCTCGTTCTAGCTCAGCACGAGCCGCTGCAACCATTGAAGAGATGCTATAGGGAGGATGTATCCACTTCCAAGCCCTTTCACCCAGCCCCCCACTCGTTCTTCAAGCACTTGAGTGGTTATCTGGTAATATGTCATTTGTTGGCTCCCCTCTTGAATAGGTGCATCTCTCAGCTCAACCATCCGCACCTATTTTCAGACATGAAAATGATAAAAAAGAAGAAATAAGAATACCCACAAGTTGATTTTGAATGAAATTATAAACTACATATTTAATTTGACTTACATGTTTGCTTTGTACACTATCGCACCACTCCCCCAATTGTCGTTGGTGCATTCTTTGCTAAAGATCTGGTAGCGGCTCCTCAGCGCCAATCGCAGGATCACGCTACATTGTCATTACATTGTGAATGAGATGATGAAGTTCAGATTTTGGATTTTAATTATATTGACCAAATGTAAAGTTTTTTCTAATACATAAATTTGTTGTTTATGGTGTGGCTCTTATACTTGGTGTAAATATCTAAAAATTTTAATAATTAAATAATTGGAAGAAGGATAAATTTAAGGGAGATTAAACAGGATTTTTCGATGAATTTGTTCTCTTCGTCGACGAACCACCTTCTTTACTTCGTTGATGAAGCCACGTGTCTCGTTGACAGGAACATACTGAGAGAGGTTGTAGTAGAGCCTGAAATTCATCGACGAATGTTAGGAGTTTGTCAATGAAATTCCTTCCTGGGCTTGTTGACAAGGTAACGTGTCTTGTTGACGAAGCTGCCTGTATAAACATGCTAAATTTGGGATTTCAGCATGAGAATTTTTAGGAAACCCTTCTCTCTCTCTCTCTCTCTCTCTCTCTCTCTCTCTCTCTCTCTCTCTCTCTCTCTCTCTCTCTCTCTCTCTCTCTCTCCCTCTCTCTAAAACATCTCCCCCTCCTCTCTAAGTGTCTAGCTTCATCCTTCGCCGGTTCGACGATTGGAAGTCGCCACACTACTCCTAGGAAGATTCTCTTCAAATCTACTATAGTAGTTTTTTGGTTAGGCCAACTTGGGTACCATCCCAAAATATAGGTAATTTGGGTATTTTGAGTTTTATAGGGTATTTAGTATTTCTGAACTGAGGAAAATGCTTTAGGTAGAATAATACTGAAGTTTTTTTGGCGAAAATGTTATTTCAGAGTGTTGAGCTGGGAAACACACGAGTGTAAGTTTGGAGTATTTTGTGGGCTTCTTAGTAAGTCAGGTAAGGGGATAAATTAAGTAAGTATTTTTTATGAAATTATTATGAATTAAACAACATTTATTTTTAGGAAATATGTATGATATAGAATTATGTTTGGGAATACTACTTTTGAATAAGGAAATGATTTTAACACATTTTATATGGAAATATGATTTTAGAATAAATTATGATTTTATAAGGTTATGTACATTTGTGTGGCATGAGTATGATATTTTCATGAAAATTATGTTATTTTTAAAATATTATGATTTCTCCAAGATTAGCAAGTTATTGTAGTTTTCAGGAAAACCTAAAAACAGTACATGGACTATGTTTTTAAGATTTTAATAAATAGTTCAAGAATGTATGTTTATTACGTTATGAATTATGTCGGCATAAATACCGTAATTCTTATGTTATGAAATATGTCAGCGTAAATGCCGTGATTCTTATGCTGTGAAATATGCCGGCGTAAATGTCATGATTATCATGTTATGAAATATGTCGACATAAATGCCGTGATTTTTACATTATGAAATATGCCAGTGTTGATGCCGTGATTATGTATGATAAGTAAGAAATCATGAAATATGTTTACGTCATATATTACTTTGAATTACGAAACAATTATGTTTTAATATGGAATGTATTGTATGTTATCAGAACCCGGATAGCTTAGTTCATTTTTATGAAGCACGGTACCGTAGCTATATGTTTACGATTATGAATATGTTAGTGCTACCACATATCTTATGTAGAGTGTGGGAGATGGAAGTCGATGTGGCTTTATGGGAATGCCGTAGTTCCCCTGGTAGTTTGACATAGGTGGAACAGGCCCATCGTACTTACAGACCTATGTTTGACATAGCATGGTGAGCCAACCATTGCTAGGTCACACCTTCGTGCCGCACAACCCTGTTATGTGGGGGTTAAGACAAGATGACAGCTAACTAACTATCTATCTTGGGTAATAATTCGAGTATAATATGGTCATATAAGATGATTTTTCAGTACAAAAATTTAGTATGTTAAGCTATGTTTAGATAAATCATGTTTTATTCAAGTATGATACAACTGTTTTTACTAGTTATGAAATATGTACTGTTTATATGTATATCATATGTCGCCACACATTGATATTAGTTTATCTCCCTTATTGAGAGGTGTCTCACCCCAACATTACAAAAATTTTAGGAAATCCAAGTAGGAGGGTGGATAAAGCCCCGCAGCAGTAGAAGTGGTTTGAGCTACCCTGTCTATAGGGTAAGTGGATGAGTTAGGGTTAGATGGTTTTGGGATGAGACCCTAGGAATACTTTTTGGTCTTTTATGGATGATTGTATATATATATATATATATGAAAGATTCAATAGAACTTTGGTATGGTTTATGGTATTTATGACATGTATATGATTTTATGTTTTTCGCTGCATAGGTATTAGAGTTTTACGATATGTATATCCCTGGTACCCATGGGTTCAGATTGACCATGACTATGACAACTTAGCTGGATTATTATGTATTTTATCATGTGGAAAAAATATATATGGAAAAAATAGGCAGGTCATTACAGTTTAGTATCAGAGCCAAGGTTGTTAGGTTCTGTAAACTTTGGAGTGCAGTAGAAACAATACTAGAGTATAGGAAAAGGATTTGAGGTGGACAGAGTAGTTATGGACAAAGGCAGGAGATAAGAGGTCATGAGACTCAGGGTATACAGACCTACCCAGCTTGCCAGACATGTGGCAAGAGACAGTTAGGAGAGTGTCGAGCAAGGAGAGGTTTCTGCTATCGTTGCGGTGTATCGTGGCATTTAGTACGAGATTGCCCTACACCACCTGGTACCACATCTGCTCCCAGACCACACCGAGGAGGTTATCAGGTGCCTCATGGAGGCCAGTAGAGGAATGTAGCCCTGGTGAGGGTTTATGCTTTGACGCCGGGAGATGCAGAGGTCGCAGATGATGTTGCGACAGGTACCTTTACTACTTTATCATATCAAGCTATTGCTTTATTTGATACACGTGCCACCCACTCTTTTGTGTCTACGGGGTATGTTAAATTGGTTGGTATTAAAAAATGGTTATTAGATGTTGAATTGTCAGTAGCAACACCGACAGGGTCAGTGGTGAGGTGTCGTAAGGTGCTCATAGGTTACCCAGTAGAAATTCAGAAGAGAGTATTACCAGCTAAGCTAATTATTCTAGATTTGCATGGATTCGATGTAATATTGGGTATGGACCGACTGGATACTAACCATGCAAGTATCAACTGTCATCTGAAAGAGGTGATTTTCATACCACTAGGAAAGCCATAATTCAGATTTGTGGGATCGCAGGTGCAATCCCCACTCAGTTAGTGTCAGCAATGCAGGTGAGGAGACTACTTCTAGACAGATGTCAGGGGTTTATGGCTTATGTAAAGAAGATGACAGAAAATGAAATGAAGCTTGATAATACACCGGTAGTTAAGGAGTTTCTTGACATTTTTTCAGAATAATTACTTAGGTTGCCTCCTAACCGCGAGATAGATTTTACTATCGACTTACTTCTAGGGATGCCGCCAATTTCTAAAGCTCCTTATCGAATGGATCCAATTTTATTTGTGAAGAAGAAAGACGGGTCTATGAGGATGTATATAGATTATAGGAAAATAAAAAAAAGTAACAATTAAGAACAGGTATCCTCTACCCCGTATAGATGACTTATTTGATTAGCTTTAGGGTACATGGGTCTATTCCAAGATCGACCTCAAGTCAGGTTATCACTAGGTGAAAGTTAAAGTAGAAGATTTATCGAAAACAACTTTTAGGACCAGGTATGGGCATTATGAATTTCTAGTTATGCCATTTGGTCTGATGAATGCTCTTGCTGTATTCATAGATTTGATGAATATAATCTTTCATCAGTATTTAGACCAGTTCGTTGTGGTTTTCATTGATCACATACTGGTATACTCTAGGAGTTTTGAGGAGCATGAGATGCACTTAAGGCTAGTACTTCAGATGCTCAAGGAAAATAAATTGCATGCCAAGTTTAGAAAATGTAAATTTTGGTTAGAGAAAGTTGCAATTCTGGGGCGTGTTATATTAGGGGATGGAATTTCTATAGATCCTAGTAAGATAGAGGCAGTTGTGAATTAGGTCAGACCGAGGAATGTACAGGAAGTCAGGAGTTTCTTAGGACTGAAAGGTTATTATTGACGGTTTGTAGAGGGATTTTCAGCATTATTAGGGCCTCTAACACAACTAACTAGAAAGAATGCCAGGTTTGAATGGGACGACAGTTGTGAGCAGACCTTTCAGGAATTGAAGTAGAGACTCGTCACTGCACTAGTATTGACTATTCCCTCAGGAGGTGATAGTTATGTGATCTACTGTGATGCATCTTTGAGGGGGCTCGAATGTGTATTGATGCAGAAAGGCAGAGTAGTAGCATATGCCTCTAGACAATTGAAAGAATATGAAAAGAATTATCCCACTTGTGAGAATTAGCTACAGTGGTTCATGCACTGAAGATTTGGAGGCATTATTTGTACAGAGAGAGATGTGAAATATTTTCTGATCATAAAAGTCTAAAGTACTTCTTCATGTAGAAAGAGTTGAACATGCGGTGGAGAAGATGGTTAGAGCTCATAAAGGATTATGATTGTACCATCAGCTACCATCCAGGTAAAGCTAATGTGGTGGCTGATGCTTTAAGCCAAAAATCAGGGGAAACAACACAATTAGCAGCAGTAATACATCGTCCAATACAGATGGACTTGGAGAGGCTTGGTGTGGAGTTAGTAGAGAGTGATCACCAGACATTTATTGCCAACCTAGTGGTGTAGTCTACGCTATGAGAAAGGATTAAAGCAGCCCAGAAGAGTGATATAGAGTTGACGGAGTTGATAGAGAAGGTGTAGAACGGACAGGGAGAGGAGTTCAATATTGCAGATGATGGAGCTATGAGGTTTCATACCAATCTGTGTGTGCCTACAGATGTTGATATCAAAAGGACGACCCTTGAGAAGACTCAAAAATCCTTATACATGGTTCATCCGGATAGCACTAAAATGTATAAGGATCTGTGAGAGTATTTTTGGTGGAGCGGTATGAAGAGAGAGATTGTTGAATTAATGCAGCAGTGTTTGACATGCTGGTAGGTAAAGGCTAAGCGCCAGAGGTCGGCGGGCCAGCTACAGCCACTTTACATCCCAGAGTGGAAATGGGATCACATTTTTGTGGACTTTGTGATGGGTTTACCACCAGTACAAAAGAGGCATAATGCTATTTGGGTGGTCATAGATCGATTGATGAAGACCGCTCACTTTATTCCTATTAAAGTCAACTACTCTAAGCATGGACAGATTGGAAAAAATATATATTCAAGAGATAGTACGATCACATGGTGTGCTAGTATTATAGTATCATACTAGGACCCACGTTTCACGTCATGATTTTGGAGGAGATTACAGGAGGCTCTGGGGTCTCAGTTGTTATTCAGCATAACATTTCATCCTCAAATGGATGGGTAGTCAGAAAGGATGATTCAAATGTTAGAGGATATGCTATAGGCATGTGTGCTGGATTTTGGGGATAGTTGGACCCAGTATCTGCTGCTGGTAGAGTTTGCATACAATTATAGCTATCAGACCATCATCAGCATGACACCTTACGAGGCGCTATATGGTAGGAGATGTCGTTCTCCTCTATACTTGGATGAGGTTGGTGAGAGGCAAGTTTTGGGACCAGAAATAGTGCAACAAACATACAATAAAGTCCGACTTATTAAAGAAAGAATCAGTGCAGCTCAGAGTCAGTAGAAAAGCTATGTAGATAATTGCCACAAAAAATTGAAATTTGAAGCAGGAGATTATGTATTTCTGAAAATAGCACCATTGAAAGGTACTATGAGGTTTGGGAGGAAGGGTAAGATGAGCCCTAGGTTTATTGGCCCTTTCGAGATACTTGAGAGAGTGGGGTTAGTTGCCTACTGGCTAGCCTTACCACCAATTTTATCCTAAATACATGACGTGTTTCATGTTTCTATGCTGAAGAAATACGTCCCAGATCCCTCTCACGTGTTCAGTCATGCAAGGATAGAACACAGAGATTCATTGGCTTATGAGGAGACACCAGTGCAGATCTTAGATTGAAACGAACAAGAATTGTGTAATAAGAAAATTCCATTAGTAAAGGTCTTGTGGAAGAATCATGAGGTGGAAGAGGCTTCATGGGAGTTTGAGGAAGAAATACATCAGAAGTACCCACATTTGTTTAATGGGGACCAACAGTAGAGAGAGAGATAAAGCAGTAATAATTCAAGTAAAGTAGATAAAGTTTGATTTATTTTATGCTAAGCAGGATAGTATATGCATAAGTGTTATTGTAGGTTATTGGATAGGTAGTATTTTGATTTTGGGATAATTTTTATTTTATGTATTTGTAATCTCCCAAAATGCTGAATGTAACCGCGGTATTTCTCTGCCACAAGTGCGAGCAAGTAATAAAATAAGTAGCCTATTTTCCTCAAATGATGGTATTCAATACAGATAGTAAATTTCGAGGTTGAAATTTTATAAGGAGGGGAGATTGTAAAGACTCAAAAATTTTAATAATTAAATAATTAGGAAGAAGGATAAATTTAAGGGAGATTAAGTAGGGTTCGTCGACGAATTTGTTCTCTTCGTCGACGAACCACCTTCTTTACTTCGTCGATGAAGCCACGTGTCTCGTCGATGGGAAGATACCGAGGGAGGTTTTAGCAAAGCTTGAAATTTGTCAATGAAGGTTAGGAGTTTGACGACAAAATTCCTTCCTCTCATCGACAAAGTCGCCTGTATAAACATGTCAAATTCAGGATTTCAGCGTGAGAATTTTTAGGAAGCCCTTATTTCTCTCTCTCTCTCTCTCTCTCTCTCTCTCTCTCTCTCTCTCTCTCTCTCTAAAATGTCTCCCCCTCCTTCTTTTTAAGTTTCTGGCTTCGTTCTACACTGGTTCAACAATTGGAAGCCGCCACGCTACTCGTGGGAAGATTCTTTTCAAATTTGCTGGAGTAGTTCGTTAGTTAGGCCAACTTGGGCACCATCCCAAAATCTGGGTAAGTTGGATATTTTGAGTTTTATAGGGTATTTAGTATTTCTGAACTGAGGAAAATGCTTTAGGTAGAATAATACTGAACTTTGTTAGGAAAAATGTTATTTCAGGGTGTTAAGTTAGGAAACATACGGATGTAATTTTGGAGTTTTTGTGGGCTTCTCAGTAAGTCGGGTAAGGGGATAAATTAAGTCAGTATTTTTCATGAAATTATTATGAATTAAAAAGAATTTATTTTTAGGGAAATATGTATGATATAGAATTATGTTTGAGAATACTACTGTTGAACAGGGAAATGATTTTAACATATTTTATATGGAAATATGATTTCAGAATAAATTATGAGTTTATAAGGCTATGTACATTTGTGTGGCATGAGTATGATATTTTCATGAAAATTATGTTATTTTGAAATATTATGATTTCTCCAAGATAAACAAGTTATAGTAGTTTTCAGGAAAACCCTGAAAATAGTACATGGACTATGTTTTTAAGATTTTAATAAATAGTTCAAGAGTTTATGTTTATTACGTTATGAATTATGTTGGCGTAAATGTCGTGATTCTTATGTTATGAAATATGCTGACGTAAATGTCGTGATTCTTATGTTATGAAATATGCTGGCGTAAATGTCGTGATTCGCATGTTATGAAATATGCTGGCGTAAATGTCGTGATTTTTATGTTATGAAATATGTCGGCATTGATGGCGTGATTATGTATGATATGTAAGAAATCATGAAATATATTTACATCAGATATTACTCTGAATTACGAAACAGTTATGTTTTAATATGGAATGTATTATATGTTATCACAATTCGGATAGCTTAGTTCAGTTTTATGAAGCACGGTACCGTAGCTATATGTTTATGATTATGAATATGTTAGTGGTACCACACATCTTATGTAGATTGTGGGAGATGGCAGTCGATGTGACTTTGTGGGAGTGTCGTAGTTCCCCTAGTAGTTTGGCACAAGTGGAATAGACCTATCGTACTTACAGACCTATGTTTGACTTAGCATGGTCAGCCAACCATTGCTAGGTCGTGCCTTCGGACCGCACAACCCTGTCATGTGAGGGGTAAGATATGATGACAGCTAACTAACTATCTATCCTGGGTAATAATTCAAGTATGATATGGTTATATAAGATGATTTTGCAGTACATATATTTAGTATGTTAAGCTATGTTAAGATAAATCATGTTTTATTCAAATATGATGCAACTGTTTTTTCCAGTTATGGAATATTTATACTTTATATATATACTTATCATGAAAAATACTCATGTTGCCACGCGCTGATATTAGTTTGTCTCCTTTACTAAGATGTCTCACCTCATCATTACAAACATTTTAGGAAATCCAGGTAAGAGGGTGGATAAAGCCCCGCAGCAGTAGAAGTGGTTTGAGCTACGCTGTATGTAGGGTAAGTAAATGAGCTAGGGTCAGATGGTTTTGGGATAAGACCCTAGGAATACTTTTTGGTCTTTTTTTGGATGATTGTATATATATATATATATATATATATATATATATATATATGACAAATTCAATAAAACTCTGGTATGGTTTCTAGTATTTATGACATATATATGATTTTATGTTTTTCGCTGCTTAGGTATCAAAGTTTTATGATAGGTATATCCTTGGCACCCATGGGTCTAGATTGACCATGACTATGACAGCTTAGCTGTATTGTTATGTATGTTATTATGTGGGAAAAAAAAATATATGGAAAAAAATAGGCAAGTCGTGACACTTGGAGTTTCATAAACAAGGGAAGGAAGAAGAACATGGAGGACGTGTAGATACCGACCGTTAGAATTTCACAGATTTGAAGACTCGTCGATGAGAGTATGGACACATCGACGAGTGGTCTTCTTCGTATCGTCGATGAATCCTTATACTTGTCAACGAGTGTTGCCTGGGCCACGAAGAGAAATTCAAAATTTGAATTTGGACGTTATGGTAGTTGAGTATTTGGAGGGAAACCTCTGAGAAACTTCTATTTATGTATTTCTGAATGTATTTAGTTTATAGAGAACTTTGTAAAACTAGTGTATTGTTATTCTTCACATTATAGTGAATATTTTGAGTGCCATTTGCTTTATTCTTATGTGATAAATTGTTGTTTCTCATCCATATTGGTTGTGTGTTATTGAGGCTTGGTGATTTGTTGCAAGTTTATATCTTCCGTTGTGTGTGTGTATATCCTATACTCGATTTAAATCACAACAAATTGGTATCAAAGCTATTGTTGTTATGGCATCAGGATCGTCTTCTGCAAGATTTGACGTTGTCAAATTTGATGGAATCGAAAACTTTGGTTTGTGGTAGAGGAGAGTAAAGGATATTCTTGTGCAACAGGCAATGACTAAGGCTCTACTTGGTGTTTAATTGGTTGGAATGGATGAGGAAACATGGAGAGAATTGGAAGCAAGACCATTTCTACAATACACTTGTGTTTGGATGATGACGTTCTCTATCATGTGATGGAGGAGGATTCTCCAGCGGCTGTGTCGTGAAAGCTTGAAAGCCGGTATATGTCTAAATCCTTGTCGAATAAACTTTTTCTTAAGCAAAGATTGTATTGGCTTAAGATGGTTGAGGGTTCAGATTTGAACCAACATATCAACATTTTTAATCAAATTGTGAGTGATTTGGCACGTGTTGATGTAACATTCGAGGAGGAAGATAAAGCATTAATGCTATTAAATTCCCTTCCTTCATCTCAAACTTAAAAAAATTTGGTTACAACTCTTACATAGGGCAAAAATAATCTAAATTTGAAAAAAGTGACAAGTTTATTACTTGGTTTTCATCAAAGAATGGTGATTAGAAATGAAACTTCACATGGTAATGGACTTGTTGTAAAAGGTAATCAAGAACATGGGAGACGTAAGTCCCAAGGTAAATCTTGGTTGCAGTCCGGGAAGAAGAAGAAGAAGAAGAAGGATGTGAAATTCTGAAAATTGAAAGGTTTATAAAAATCTATGAGTGTAGTGGAAAGAGATTAAGAGTGCTGTGATGGAGATATGCTATGTATTTCATCGGGTTCGGAATGCTTGACAGAAGACTCTTGAATTATGGATACCAGATGCTCTTATCATATGACAACAAACAGAAAATGGCTTGACACCTACATGTTAGTCAATACTAGTTGTGTTTTTATGGGAAATAATACTTCATGCAAAATACTTGGTATTGGAGATGTAAAAGTAAAAATATATGATGGCGTTGTAAGAACTATATATGATGTAAGGCATGTGGAGGGTCAAGGAAAGAGTCTTATTTCATTGGGTATTTTAGACTGTAATGAGTATTGTTACGAGTCTGAAAAAGGAAAAATGAAGGTGTATGAAGGCGATTCAATAATGATTAAAGGAGACAAGATAGAGGGAAATATCTATGTACTGTAGGGTGTTACAATTGTAGGTGGAGATGCAACCGTTGAATCTGAATCAATTACTTCATGGTATATGCAGTTGAATCATACGGTTGACTACATATATTCAGATGTTTAGGAACTGACAATGATAGCATCAAAGGAGAGACATATCTATTTTTTGAGTTTATCATGAAGGGTATTGGTGTACTTCATGTAATAGCAGAGGTGGAGAACCAGACTCGGAGAGAAATCCTTATGTTAGGCATAGGGTACTGAGTACATTGGTTTTGTTCAAGAAGTTTTGTGAGCAGGGCAAGTTATATGCAGGGCTTGTAGGGTACTTTTTGGTGAAGTCAGTGAGTATGGCGCATTTCTCGAGTAATCAATCACCAAAGGTATCGCTAGATGTGAAAGTTGCAAGTGAATTGTGGGCATGTTTTTGCGGTAGACTACTCAATTGTGAGTGGATGTCCACTGGTGCACTATTCTAGTGATGAAGGATCTAGGCTTGGTGTTTGTCTAGATAGTACCTCTTTCTTTATTCACTAAGAAAGGAGGGTGCAAGCTGGGTGATCCTATGGAAAACAAAGGGGTGATCGAGGAAATGACTTTTTGTTGATAAAGTCATAGGGTAGCATACTCATGTAAAGGAAGAGACATAGAAATGCCAGAAAACTGCGGTAGCAGCAATCATGTTATTCAGGTGGAGTTATGGACCCAGGGCAGAAATGCGAGAGTTCTAACTTAGGTTAACAATATCACAGATTAAATGGGCTTGTGATACAGGTGGAGCAATAGACTCAGGGCAGAAATGGCATTGGTCATATTGCAGGGAGTTTCAGCTCGAGAGATCTACAGAATCATGGTAAGCTCGTGTGCACTATCAGACCACCACTCAGGTGTGTGAGGTGGTGAGGTTTCCAATATGGAAGAGGGTGATAAGATGCAGTGGAGTGATATGTTTGTTGTGTATGAATGACATGTTATTTGTTGGAAATGCTTTAACTGAGGCTTTAATTAGTTGGAAACTCTGTTGAAAGGTTTTGACATGAATGTGTTGGGTACGACCAAGATGGGTCTTGGTTTGTTGTTTCACATGGAAAAAGCTGCAGGGAGATTGGTATTATCTTAGGGTGGCTTTGTGGACGGAACCGTAGGGAGACTTCGTTTGTCATTTCAAATGGGTTCTGTGGAGAATCATTGTGAAATGTCTACCACTCGGTACATAAGGACGGGCTGTGATGCTTGGGATATGTCAAAGGTCCTCCATGATTGTGTAAATAGGGTGTTTCAGCAGGCAACAAAGTGGACCATTAGTTGTGAGATTTGTTGAAGACTATGTAGAGGGTTTTGGTGATGTAAGCCTTACAGCAGTGTTTGTTTATTGTCATTGGAAGGCTTTCTCGGAAGCCTAGGGTGATGTCTTCGAGTGATGAATCTACAACTGCATCGAGGTTGATGGTAGAAGCTGAAGCTACCATCGGTAAGTTCAAGCGGTATTGTTTGGACTTGGTATTTGTCTCCAAGTGCTAGAAGGGAGACAACCCAACCGGGCAATTCAAGTTCAAGATGGAGCAATTCATATGTTTTTAGTATTCTCCTAAAGGGACGTATAATCGCCAAGGTGGAGATTGTTGTTTATGGTGTGACTTTTGCACTTGGAGTTTCGTAAATAAGGGAAGGAAGAAGAACATGGAGGGGATACACACCAGGCACTCATTGATGAGTGCCCTGAGCTTATGGACGAGTAGATACCGAGAGTCATAATTTCTCAGAATTAAAGACTCGTCAACGAGAGTATGGACACGTCGACGAGTAATCTTCCTCATATCGTTGACGAATCCTTATACTCGTCGACGAGTGTTGCCTGGGCCACGAAGAGAAATTCAAAATTTGAATTTGGATGTTGTGGTAGTTGAGTATTTGGAGGGAAACCTTTGAAAAACTTCTATTTATGTATTTTTGGATGTATTTAGTTTACAGAGAACTTTGTAATACTAGTGTATTGTTGTTCTTCACACTATAGTGAATATTGAGTGCTATTTGCTTTATTCTTATGTGATAAATTGTTGTTTCTCATCCATATTTGTTGTGTTGTCAAGGCTTGGTGATTTGTTGCAAGTTTATATCTTCCCCTGTGTGTGTGTATATCCTATACTTGATTCAAATCACAACAAAATTCAAATCCAAACTCCAAAATAAATGATTTCAAAATTTATTTTATATAATTTTTAAAAAATTGAAAACAAGTTATCTTTTTTGTAATTATATTAAAATCTATAAATTAAATTTTTTTTTTAAATATTCTACACATTTAACCAAATTATTGATTTTCTAAATTTTCAATAAGAATCATTTAAAAAAAATTAATAAAAAACACTATTAGTGACAGTTTTCATAAATCGCCGCTAATAATAGACTATTAGTGACAATTTTCATAAACCGTCACTAATTATAGAGTATTATTGACGGTTTTTCTAAACCATTACTAGTATAGTTTAAAAAATTATTTTAAAATTTTTTAAATTAAAAACCACTATTAGTGATGATTTTCGTAAACCGTCACTAATAATAGACTATTAGTAACGATTTTTTGAAACCATCACTAATATAATTAAATAAATTATTTTTATATTTTTTAAATAAAAAAGCACTATTAGTGAGGGTTTTCGTAAACCGTTTCTAATAATAGAACATTAGTGACGATTTTTCTAAACCGGGTGTACATGCTTTGTATGGAATCACGAGAGTTCATCTTAAAAGCTTCATATTCACTAGTTAACATGTCAATGCGATTGTCCTTAACATCTCTATTGCCTTCATACGTAACCTCTAGTTTATCCCATATTTCTTTAGCTAATTTACATGCCATAATCCTATTAAATTCATTAACATCTAGAGCACAATTTAATGCATTCATTGCAGTGGCATTTACATTAACTCCCTTCATATCATCATCAGTATATTCATCTTTTGTTTTAGGTTCACTTTTACCCTCTACAGTTTTCATTGGAACAAAATCTCCCTTGGAGACAACCCTCCACACCTTCCAATCAATATTTTGAAGAAACATACACATTTTTTGTTTCCAGAAGGTGTAGTTAACTCTAACGAAGATTGGAGGATGTGTGGACGATTGTCCCTCTCCAAAAGGGGTTACACCCGCATGAGCCATTACGATCTTTTTACAAAAATGTTTATGTCTATGCAGCAAGGCTCTGATACCAAATGTGATTTTTGGTGTAATCCCAAGAGAGGGGGGGGGGTGAACTGGAGATTTTAAAAATTCTAGGTCAAATGTTCTACAATAGTATATAACAACCTAGGTTCTCTCTAGACAAATATTAATTTAGTAGATATATGAACAATTAATTAATTTGCACAAGTATAATAGTTCCAGTATTTCCCAATCAAACACAAACTAATAGTCAAACATTCAAGCAATAACATCAATAGATAAATTAAGTAAGAAAATGCAGGAAAGTAAAAATTATAAGGAAAGAGTAACATAAGGATTTTATCGAGGTTCGGCCAACAATGCCTACGTCCCCACCTCAAGCTCACCAGCAAGAGGATTCACTAAATGCTCACTTAACGGGTGGAGCGACGTCGTTTACAACCTCTCCTTACGGGGCGGAAACTTCCAAGCTTAAATTTTAGGTATGAGCCACAACCTGCAACCATACATTACAGGACGGTGCTCCTAGCTCTCCTAATTGGGTCTGAGCCAATCCGGTGCACTTTACATGACAGTGCAATCCTCTTCCGATGATCACACGTTGGGAATACAACAATGATAAAAAATTTGTGTACAAGTAGAATGATTTTATAATAAGCTAATGATGTACATTGATAAGAACAACACACTCTAGAATGATGGGAGATTAAGCTCAATAAAGATTTTGTAGATTATATGTCAACTCTCAAAGTATGTGTATAAATATATGTGTGTGAGAGTAAGGTCTTTGATTCAAGATAAAATGTTCACTGAATATATTATCAAAAGTTCTTTAAGAACCCAAGCAATATCTCCAAAAAATATCTTTCAAATATGAGATTAAGGAGATATTAGGGCTTTTCTTGCCAAAATATTTTTCCAACAAAGAACACAATGCAAGCCTTTGAATCTTGCAATGAGTATGCAAAGATTCACAAGAAATAGAGTGTTTTCCCAAGAAATATTTATGAATCAAATACAATAGGAAGAATTCAAGCTTACTCTCTAAAAATCAATTTTCAACAACACAAGAATGAGTTGAGAGTATAAGCTTTGAAATAAATATGTAATGCTCATAATAATGAATACTCAACCTAACTTCAAGTTGCAATCAATGTGGAAAAGAAGAATATGAGTATTATGCCCTCTTTCTAAAAGAATATACAGACAATAATGTGAAAGAGAGTAAAATAAAGCTTGTATGTGAGAAAATAGTAAGAGTAGCACAAAATATTTTCAAAGGATTTCTTTGCTAATCAAAAGTGCTAATCTAGATTTGGAATGAAGTATATATAGACTCCAAAAAAATAACCGTTAGAGACATGATGAGAATTTTATAAATATTTAATGACAAAAATAATCGTGTTTAGCACTAAAAAAATTTGTCAACCCGAGAGGGTCAGTCGACTGACGAAGGCATCGGTCGGCTAACCACACAAAAAATTTAAGCCTTTCAAAGAAGGTCGGTCGATTGACCAAACCGTCAGTCGGCTGATCCATGTAAATTTCAAATTTTTTATGAGGCTCGGTCGGCTAGGTAAGGTGGCGGTCGGCTTAGTCAAAGGTGATTTTTGAGCCTTCGTAAGTTTGGTCAATTAAGGCTCAATTTAGTTCATTTTGGTTGGTCGCCTGTGCATTAAAATTTGCTACGAGTTCATGGCCGATTGACTAGTCATTTCAAGAGTAAATCAGGTTGGTCGACTGAGCTTAGATAAGATTACAACTTTGCCCTCAAGGCAAGGTCGGTCGATTGAGCTGATTTGAACTGGAAAGGATCGGTCGATTGAGCTAGGTAAAAGCTAGAGATTTGTTCTTAAAACATGCACCCCTATATGTATGAGCATTTTATTTTAGTTAGGGGAATTTTTCATGAAAGGTTTTGGGGACCTAAGGTCAGTCTAAGGTTTTTGTTGATCTATCATTCCCATCATGCATGAATGCATTATTACAGACCCAAAATTAAATGCAATTACAATACAATATAGAAAATGTCTTTATTCTCTTTTTGCTCTCTTGATTGCTATGTCATATGCTAGTTTGAAGTGAACTTTTAGCTCCTTATGGCATTGATCGCACCTCGACTCTACGTGCCTTCAAATAGGAAATTTGTTCACGCACTAGATGGATAAGTGAGATACTTTGGATCTGTCATAATTAAAACGGAATAAGACTCATAAAGTCAACAAGTTATTCTCCAAATATTGAAGGGTGTTTAAGAAATTTGAGAGGTGCATAAATGAGGTTTTTAAACCCAACTAGGACCAAGTTTTTTTAAAAGATTATAACACTAATATGATTTAAAACTTATCCTATATAAAAATACATTTGAGTGAAGGATATTTTTATAAAACTCTTGTTTTGACTTTGTAAACTCATAAGTACTGAACTTATGATTTGGTGATATCCTATATACTCTTATGTCCTAGTATGCATATGCATTTGCTCAACTCTTGCCTAGTAATCATGCGTGAGATAAAACTACAAGAGTTATAGTAGTTCCTACCTCAAACACTCCCTATTACATATGATTTGACATTAGCTTCCTTGGATGTGCTTGAGTTCTTCGGAGTGAGTATTTTTTTTTATATTTCATACTCTATTGTCCACTCGATCCGATCTTTGCCTTTGATCCAGTACCTTCATGTATTTGTCACTTGTACCTGTACTAACTTGATATGTAAAGATAGATTACACTTGAAACTACAAATATGTTAATATCATCAAAACACATCAAAATATAATTATGTAGCCAGTAAGGCTAACATTTTCTCGGTTGCCAATTTCTATAAAATTTTTTCTTAGAAGATTCATTTCAGATGGCTCAAACCTGTTGCCAAGCTTTGGAACATCTTCATCCCTTCAAAGGTCAGTATATTTTTCTGGTTAGCAGTTAATAACAAAATTCTGATAGTCGATAATTTATAGAAGAGAGGTTGGAATTTGCTCTGATGTGTGTTCTTTGCAAAAAGGTATGTGAGGAGGTGAACCATCTACTCCTTCATTATCAATTCTGTAGGAATTTGTGGGCCTCCATTTTCTGTTGTTTGCAATTGCACTTGGTCATGCCTTTTAAGATGAGCTCATTGTGCGATTTATGGAATTCTTCTAGCCTTAAAGGTTTCCTGAAGAGCCTTAGAGTAGCCATTATGGGTATTGTTTGTTGGGAGATTTGGAAAGAAAGAAATAGAAGGATCTTTAGGGAGTCCTCGACCACTGAAGTGCTTGCTAGATGCTTTGCCAATCTCTTTCTTTGGTCTAGGTCCTCCCCCCTTCTCTCGAACTTGGATTGGGAAGAATTTTAGTACATCTTATATGACTTGGGAGGTTAATTGGAGGCACTTCCAGTGTCATGCGATTTTTTTTTTTCTAGTCTTTTGCAGCGTTGCCCTGAGGCCTTGCTTGTTGTTCCTTGCAACTGTTCCTTGCAACTCTTTGGTTTCAAGGTCTTAGCAGTCTTTGATGCTTTGGAAGCTCTTGGGAAACCTTCAGTTCAGGTTCTGCTGGTTGATGCTTGTTGTGTTGTTCGCTGTTTTGTGATGGTTGATGTTGTAAGCTTGTGGTTGCTTTAAAGTGGGGTAGTTTTGTTTTTTTTGTTGTTTAGGGTATCTCTCGTCTAGTTTAAAATCTAGTTCAGTATGTGAGAGGCAATTTTATTTATTTATTTATTTATTTTTCTTGTTTTTTGTTTCATTTCTCAAGCTTTTGACTTGAGCTTGTATTCTCATTCAGTTTTTAATACAATCTTTACCTCTTCAAATAAAATAAAATAAAACAAAATAAAATACTAGGAGTATGGTTGTTTGAGTTACTAATTGTGCATGCGATCTATTTAAATAATTGTAAAAAAATTGAAAAATCACACCTTACAACATAATTAGTGCAATTTATGTATGAAACATATATGTAAACTAATAATAATTAAGCTATAGAAGGTGTCGGGTTTAAATTTAATTTGAAAGAAATGAAAAAAGAGTATATATCGAATAGGAGATGATCTAGTAAGATCCTCTAATGAATCTAACATATATATATATATATATATATATATATATATACATACATATATATATTTGGTGACCTATCTGGAAAAACACATGAGGAATGGAGAAACCTAATTTAATAATAAATTTATTTAATTAAACATAAAATTGAGAAAGCTTATTTTTATACTAATATTGCACTCATAGCCCAATAAACAAAACCCTAGCCGAGTGGCCAGTATTTCTATGTTTAAATCATGGATGTCTGTGCTGAAACTTAATATATTGTTTGAATTATAGATTCAATTAAAGAATATTCACAAAAAAAAAAAAATTATGAAATGACAAAAGACCCAAAGATACCGACTTATTTGTAACATATTTCAAAATCCCAAGTTAATCTCTCTCCCTCACACTCTCCTCCACATGTACATATATGTATTTAAAATAATGTGGAAATTTTGAGATGACTAATAATGCAATTTAAAAATAAATTTTTTAGGTTCAAATAATGTGGAATATTGGAAGGAGAAAAGAAGAAAAAAGACATGTACAAGGATAATGTGGAATATTTGAATTATGTTAATTTGTAATCTTATTTCAAAAAAATAATTTAATATTTTTCTTTTAATAAGTTGGTTTACTTTAATATTTTAGTATTTTTATTTTTTGTAATTTTATGTACCGGCATTTTATTTTATGAAGCATCCATGTTGGTTCAATTTAAGAATATTTTGAGAAGAGACACGTTTTATCATCATTCCAATAATAAACTAAATTGGGTAATATCATATGCTCAGAGATCTATACTAAAAATATACTTCTAGACCAAATGGGACTCTCATACATTCACAAGAATCATGTATCTCAAGTATCACAATTCCAAGACCTCATGTTTTAGCGAAACAAAACACCACATAAAAAGCTTTAAAGTCTGAATCTTAGAGGAGATAGAAAAGGATACGAGATGAAAGATGAGTTATATAACTCCCATGATGTAGCTTGATTAATTCCAATGTAGACTTGAATAGACCAAAAAGGTGACCAAGTAAAAAATAAATTAATGCTTAATTAAATGAGAAACCTAGTTATAATTCTTATGCATGACAGATTTATTAGTTTATATTAATGGAGAGATGTTACAATATCTCCTTATATCATATTAAAGCCAACTTATGAAAGCACAAGTTTTGCTTTTTGTAGTTAATTAGAAAAGAAAGAAGAAATTGTTGATAACGCCGTAAAAATCAATTACTTTCTAACATTATTAAAATACACTCCTAAAATTTAGAATTCCTCTATTTTCCAAACCTTCAATTCTTAACAAATCAAAAACCATTCAACAAAACCAATCCTTTTAATTAACACCATGTTTCTTGTAAAGTTTCATTAGGCAGTTAATTACAAGGCCTACTTTCCTTTTAATTTTTTCTTCTTTACTATTCTTATGTTTTCTTTGAACCTCTAATGCAGGACGGTTCCAACTTACAGGCCCTTTTAATGCCAACGCCCTTTGCCCAGGAATGACCAATATCTCTAACTCCTTAACTATCTCTAAGAGCCCATTCACCGATGCACAACAGAACCTGATGCAGTAAGTCTTTACATATAGACACCTCTCTTTCCAAAATTCTCAAACAAAATTGATCTCTTGCAACGAGTTTGCAAGGGCCAAAAAAAAAAAAAGCAACAGAGACCGAGTTTATAGAAGAAAGAAAGAGAGGATAAAAAAAAAAAAAAAAAGCTTATAGCAAAGAGAAAACTACGGTTTTGGTCATGGACATTCGGGTAGATAACAATGAGCACGACCAATCAGCCCTTGCGGAACAACAGCAACCCCTACTGGAGCCCGAAGAGCAGCACCGATCGGCGCCGGCAGCGCCCCGAAAAACCCTGAAAACGCCGGCACAGAAGGCCATAAGGAAGACGTTCAAGGGCACAGCCGCCTTGGCCAACCTCCTCCCCACCGGCTCCGTCCTCATATTCCAATTCTGTTCCCCAGTTCTCAGCCACCAAGGCCGGTGCAACACCGCCAACAAGGTCGCCACCTCGGCCCTCCTCCTCTTCTGCGCCTCCTCCTGCTTCCTCCTCAGCTTCACCGACAGCTTTCGCGACGAAAAGGGGAAGGTCCGGTACGGGTTCGCTACATTCCGAGGGATACGGGTTCTCGATGGATTGGCGACGCTTCCGCCGGAAGTCGCCGCTAATTATCGTGTTTGCTTTGTTGACGTGCTGCATGGTTTCTTGTCCATCATGGTTTTCGCAGCTGTTGCGATGATTGATCAGAATGTGGTGAATTGCTTCTTTCCGGTGCCGTCGGTCGAAGCCAAGAAGCTGCTCGTGGCGGTGCCCGCTGGCGTGGGTGTGATCTGCAGTTTGCTGTTTGTGGCGATCCCCTCAAAGCGTCATGGAGTTGGCTTCCCCCTGTCTCGTCGCTAGTGATCGTTCCCACATTATTATATTCTTTTGCTTCTCATTCATATTTCAATTCTGTTAAGCAGGTGATCGGAAATTCTTATGCGTGCTTATTAAAATTCATATAAGCTGTGGTCTAGATGATAGGGCCATGCTAGTTTCTTGTCTTTATTTTTTGAGACTAGTTTTCGGCATATGGGTCATGGACGACGAATGCTTGCTTTCCCTATTTGTAATTGATGATTATAGATTTTACAATATTATAATTTTTGTTGGTTGGATTAGATGAACCAAATACCAATTAAAGCATGAGCAAAACCTTTTTCATGACGACTTCCTTCACATTTTTTACTATCAATTAAATTATGTTTGAACATGCTTTTAAATTCTGTGATTTAGGATAACGATGCATGCTCAGATCTTGGTATTAGAATAAGCAGTCCTCCCAGCAGACCGATAATAAGATATAATAACAGTTGAACTTTACTCATTGGTTTGCTACATATATAAGAATAAAATAAATTGAATGTGAAACTGAATGAAAATTATATGGCGAATAATTTGAAAAATTGTAAAGACCATTTTCATTTCATTTTATTCCACTCCTATCTTAATAACAAATCATAATTGTATGTTTAGTGCTTAAAAATGGAATGAAGTCCGATATAATTGAGTTGAATTTATCACTTGATTTATTGATTATTTCTATTCAACTTTTCATTCTATTCCATTAACCAAATTAGTCAAACTTATTATATATATACATACATATACACACACATACACACGCATATATATATATATATATATATATATATACATACAAACATATCCATTTTTTTTGAAAAAAAAATTTAAAACTCTTTAAAAGATATATTTGTTAATCAATTTGACAAAAATATTCTTACCTTTTGAAAGTAAGAGAAAATGTTCCTAAAGAAGAAGTAAACTTCTAATATATGTATGTATGTATCTATGTATGTATGTATAGTATGTATGTGTATGTGTAAATTTGACGGTCACTAAAAGTCTACTATTAGTGATGAAAATTCTCGTCACTAATAGTCGATAAATCGTTATTAATATTTTCGCACGATAATTTGAATAGAAAACCTATTTTTAGTGACGAAAGTATTAGTGACGGAGTACCGTCACTAAAAAGGCCTTATTGGTGACGGATAATAGTTCCATCACTAATGCCTTAATTATTAGTGACGAATTTGATTTTCGTCACTAATGACGCATTATTAGTGACGCTCTTTGCTTCGTCACAAAAAAGACCATTTTTTGTAGTGTAGCACCTAATTTAATCAATAAAAAATGAATTGAATTGATTAATTTGTCCTTGCATTAAGCCATAATTTCACATGTTGCTTATGAAATTCCTACATGTCTAATTTGTTTTCTCCTTTTGTGCTTCCAAGTTTAAAGATGAAGATGTTGACCCACTTTATTTTTTTTTTTAATGTATTCAAATTTTTTTCCATGTAATCAAATTTTTTTCTTGTATTTTTCCATTTTATTGCATTAAATTTTTTTTTTTTTTTGCCATAAGCCCCGGACAAAATGAGGTGGCTACAACTAGCCCTTTTTATAGGTTTGTTACTTACGATGACAAGAAGACCTGCCTCTTGGCTTCCTAAAGTAACAAATCTATTAATTAAGACAAAAGACATCAATTTTGAACTAGGTCTTATATAACGAAACCCTAACAAAGAAAATATATGGATTTACATAGATGCATGAAATTTAGGTCAACTTAACGAACTTATAGAGTAAGGTGTAAGTTGTCCTAGTTTATGAAAAATCCCTACGACGGGTTTGGGAACTATGCCACATACTATTAAGATAGATTACAATTTTGAAAATGACTGCTCAAATTTGGGAACTAATGTCACATGTCTTTGAAATAGCCAAAACAACTTGGATGTGACTATTCAAATTTGGAAACTATTGCCACACGTCTCTGAGATAGCCAAAACAACTTGGATGCGACTAATCGGATTAGGGAACTGATGCCACATGCCTTTGAGATAGCCAAAATAACTTGGATGTGACTACTTGAATTTGGGAATTATTGCCATATGTCTCTAAGATAGCCAAAATAACTTGGATGCGACTACTTGGATTTAGGACCAGAACTAATGTCATGTGCTTCTGAGATAACCAAAACAACTTGCATGTGACTACTCAAATATTCTAAGATAGTCAAAATAACTTTGATGCGACTAAAAGCAACTTGAATGTGACTACTCAGATTGTCGAGGTAGTAAAAGCAACTTGGATGCCAATATTCAGATTTTCTGAGGTAATCAAAACAACTTGGATGCAACTACTCAAATTGTCAAGATAGTCAAAACAACTTGGATGTGAGTACTCAAATTATCAAGATAGTCAAAACAACATAGATGTGACTACTCAGATTGTTGAGATAGTCAAAACAACTTAGATGAGACTATTCATATTTTCTGAGGTAGTAAAAAATACTTGGATGCAACTACTTAGATTACCAAAGTAGTCAAAACCACTTGGATGCAACTACTCAGGTTTTCTGACGTTGTCAAAACAACTTGGATGCGACTACTCGGATTTTCGAGAGATGTCAAAACAACTTGAATGTGACTAATCAGATTAACAAGGTAGTCAAGACAACTTGGATTCGACCACTCGAGTTTTCTAAGGTAGTCAAAACAACTTGGATGTGACTATTCCGATAATTGAGGTAGTCAAAACAACATTGGAAGTGACTACTTTGATTTGGGAACCAATGCCCCAAATATTAAAAGTAGACAAAATAATTTGGAAACAAGTACTCAAATTTGGAAACTAATACCCCAAATATATGAAGTGGGCAGAATAACTTAGCAAAATGATTACATGAATTTGGGAACTAATGCCCCATACCCTAAGTAGAATGCAGACTGTTCCAATTTATGGAAGACAATGCATTGAAGGGGTGAGAACTAGAATGAACACTATGATGATGCATGACATGAGGACACATCCTAACTCTACTCATGCAATGATAACACTTTAAAAAAAGTATGTAGATTGCTTTTTATTGTTATTGATGTTATGCATGCAATGCATGAAAATGCACAATTTTTGTTCAAGTGTGCTTGTGAACCAACGCCTATCAAATCAACAAACTAGGTTCTACAGCCAATCTTTGCCATATCTTAATTTTGCTCATCATTTTTCAAATTCCAATTCATTCTTTTCCAATGATGCCCTTATTCAAGAAATGATGATCTTGAGTTGAAAATATCACTCGTGTTGTTTGATGTGAGAACCCTTGGATTATCTCCTAAAACTTGGCATGTCATTTTCCCTAGTCTATCTAAATTAAGGTGTGATCCCAAGAGGAGGGTCAATTGGATATTTAAAAATTCATGCAAAGCCTTAATTAATTTTTACTATGATTTCCACAAGTGATCCAACTTCTCAATAACAACAGTATTTTCAGCGTGTAGATGTATCAATACAAATATGCTTTGAATATAAACAAGTTTTTGCTATGATTCCAATAAGTAATCAAACAACACAATGAATATAATCTTTGCAGCATTCACAACAGATAAATACCAATATAAATATGGTTAAAAATAAAAGAGTTAAGCAAGAGAGAGTGACACTATTTTTTACAAGGTTCAGTGATCTGTGCCTACGTCCTTGCCTCAGGAAACCCACTTTAAGATTCCATTATTTTCTCCTTCAATAGGTGGAGAAACCTCTCTGCTCCTTCAGTAGACGGAGAAGCCTCTCTAGCGGAAATACCCTTTCATTTGTCAAAGATTCAATCCAAAAATTGTCAAGATACAAGAAGTAATCAAAGTAGAATTGTACAATAATAACTCATTGAATAAAGTAGATACGTACACAAATTAAAGCTCTAATACACTCTAAGAAGAAGATTGAAGTGAAACTCAAATAGTTAGCTAGGGTTTTTCTGCTTTTGAAAAGCAGTAAGCTTGAAAAAATGAACTCAAAAAAATTTCAACAAAAAGCGGTGCTAATCTCAGTTAATATTGTGTATTAAACATGCTTAGGGTTAAGTATTTATTTATAGGAATGATGTAATGACCTGGAAAATTTGGAATATTTAAAATAATAAGAAGGATAATAAGGAAATATGGAAAATAGAAGAAAGGAGGAAAGGAAATCTTAAAGGGTAATAGCAGGCGCTCCTTCTCATCGACGAGAAAACTATAGAGCCTTTGTTGACCTTATGGGTCATACCCTGTTTTGATTATGACATATACTCAGGTATTTAATGTCTATCAAGTTGATGTGCAAGTTTATCTTGGCAATATCATGTGATAGCACTCGAAGACCCGAAGGAAAATGAAGACCCTAACCCTAGTTATAATTTAATTGTTGTAATTTCTATTTGGGTCTGTATTATTTAATTAAGAAAAGGTCTGTAATAATTTGCATTTCATACATGTAGAAACTACATGCTCAAAGACCTTAGAACGACTCTAGGTCCCTACACATCTCCTGAAAATCAAAATGACCATGAAAAGACCTTAGGGAACACCCTTTGGTCGACCGACACCGAATTTTTTCATTGCACTCAAAAGGGCCTAGAAATGACCCTAGCACACTCACTCATGCATACATATGATTGGTCATTTGATTAAGGTGATTGAGTGCTTGAAACAGGACCAAAATGCACTAAATGTGCACACTAGGTGGACCGAACTACCTTCTACAAAAATGCCCAGTCGACCAAACGCACGCAGTTCATTTGACCTTGGTCGACCAAACTCCCCTAAAGTCAACATAGTTGACCATCTGGTCGACCATGCAGAAAATGCACACCAATGCCCTGGTCGACCAAGTTCCCACGTGTGGGAACGCAACGGTCTGGTCGACAACCGAGTTAGTTCAAAATGACCCTTGTCGACCGAACCTTGCAGAAAGGAAAATCTCTAATTTGGACATACAAGTATGGTCGACCAAAGTTACAAGTCATTTAATGCCCGGTCGACCGAACCCCAAGAACTTGGGTCGATCGAACTTGTCCTGGTCGATCGGTGCTCTCGGGTTGGACATGATTTTTTACCATGGTTCACTTTTTTAAATAGGGTTAATTATTCTTCAACGGTTAAAAAAAAAATCTAATAATACCCTTTATGTCCCTAACGGTCATAATTCTTCCCATGTCTATATATATGAGATCATTTTCTAAAATTAACAAGAGATTAGGGAGTTAGATTAATAAAATTCTCTTTGAATTTTTAAGTGCCCTTTCTTCATACACATCACATATACTCATCATTCCCTTGCCAAATCATTCTGAGTGAGTACATCTTGAGTGATCCTACAAAGCCCTATACTCTCATATTTGTATTGTTTGATTTTTATTGAGAGTTTGGCTTGAGTTCTTCCCACAGATTTAACTTGATAAATTTTGTGTTAGGAAAACTCTTTAGCTTGAGAATCTTTGCATTATCATTGCAAGATTCCTTAAGTAATTATTTTTGTGTGCAAAATATTTTTCAAAGCTTGTTTTCAAACAACTCTTGTGCTTGATACAATTTGAGAAAATATTTCAAGTTTGTTTGAATAATATTTCTAGCATCTTTGAAACACTAAGCTGATATTGAGATTTCATTTACTTTGCTTTCAAAGATTAGCTTGCTTGAACACTCTTGTGCTTGATTAGATAAAGTCATTATATTGAGCGTATATTGCATATATACACCACTGAGCTTATAGTTCTTACATGTTTGGTGTGGATTGATTATTACTTATGCGTATTGGGTACATATTTGCTTTACATGAAAGCACAATCACTATACCAACTTAATTGAGAAAAATACTGTTATATTTCAAGGCACTGGCCTGAAGAGGGAGACTTACCTCAAATTGGCTTAGACCCGGTTAGGAAAGTTAGGTGTGCCATCCTGTTGAGGTGTAGGTTGAGGTCAGCCCCGCTAATTGACCTGGTTGTAAAGGTCAAGGTCAACCCTGTGCTAATTGACCTGGTTATAATTGGTACCGCTCCACCCGTTAAGTGAGCCATTAGTGGAATCCTTGGGCTTGCGAGCTAGAGGTACGGATGTAGGCACAATTGGCCAAACCTCGATAACATATTGTATGCCTTGTTTATATTTCTGCACTTTATATTTACCACACATGTATGTTATAGTGTGAATGATGCGCTTGATTTAAATTTCCGCACATTATATTGTTGGCGCATTTGGAATTGCATAAAAAGACCCTAGGTTGTATTATACAGGTATTTCATTTAACCTAGGAGATAAATTTTAAAATTACAATTCACCCCCCCCCCTCTTGGGAATACACCAATTGTAACAATTGGTATCAGAGCCTCGTGGCATTGACTTAAACGTTTTTGCTAAAAGATCAAGATGGCTCATATTGGTGTATCCCCATTCGAAGAGGGATAATCACCTACCAGCCCTCCATTATTTTGTGGTGTCGATTACACCACCTGAAAATTTAGAATGACCATATTTTTAAAATCAATGGACTAAAGGGTCTGGCTTGTGACTGCTAAAGAAAGATGTGCACAAATAAATGAAAATGATTTTAACTTGATTAATTCTAATGCCATGGATATATTATATTGTGCTTTAGAGTCTAATATTTTACTTGAGATTTTGGTATGTGTAAGTGCAAGTGCAAAGGATATCTAAGATGAACTTGAAAGAAAATATGGAGAGACTTAGGAGAAAGAGATCACTCCTCCGGATGCTCCAAGTTCAAATGATCAGGAGGAGGTAAATCATGAGCATGCAGCATTTATAGTCAGCTAGGTATACGATTCTCACTCTATCTCTTTTGATGACCCTGTTGTGAATGCTACTATATAACATGTACTGAATCTAATGATAAATCAATTGATGATTCTTGTGCTGAATGCTATGTTGTGTCACATGCTGAATCATCTATTGAACATAATGATAATTCTGTTAATATTGCATGTGATGATTCATCTGTTGATTCCTATAATATATTTTGTGATGAATCTTCAAATGTTTCTTGTGATGATGATGGTATGAATGAATGCAATGATTCATGTGTTTTTCAATTTGATAAATTCTTTGATGAATCATTTGATGAGATGTCTTCATATGGAAAACTAGAAAAGACCTTATTTAAAATACATAGAATTCTAGTTGAGATATCAAAGAAGAAAACATTTTTGAAAAATGAAAAGGTGGCAAAGCACTTAAATGATTTTAAAGAATATCAAGTCACTCTAGAAAGGATAAAAATTGAGAAGGTTTCGAAAATCATTTGCTTAGAAAGAAAAATTAAAAATCATTCTAAAATGTTTTTCGAATCCTCAAGTGAGAAAGATAACCTAAAAACCCTTTCAGACTTAAAAAGAAAATTCTTTTCAAAAAGGATTCAAGTTGTTTGCTTAAAACCAATTGTCTAGCCTCACTAAAGAAAAATAGAATAAATAAGCACAATCTTTTATGTATATTCAATACCTGCTTATTTTGCAAAACTATGTGGCACGTATGGTTTAATTATCTATTTAGAAGTGCCCGAGGCCTAGACAAAGAAATGATATGGATGATCATGAAAGAAAACCCCGTAGGTCCTAAGGAAAAATGGATTTAAATTAATATTACTTTATTATTAAATGTTTCCTTAAATCTTAAGCTTAGGTTTAGGGGGTTGTGATGACTGTAGGCTTGGGAAGTGGTTGTTGCTTAAAATGAAAATCTTAGTATATGCACTCACCTATCTTGTTATACTAAGAATCTTTATCCACTTTCAAATGGACATGACATCTATGTCTGGCATTTAATTCAAAATGCTTAACTCATGCTAACATGAAAATCACAAGTTTAAGCATACTGTTGTCCATTGCACAGAAATGAGCTTTAGGGATCCACCCTATTCTATATATCTTTAACCCTAATCTCATTAGTCAAAACTTGGTCATCACTCTAGGTATAAGTAATGATAATAAATTCCATATCTATCTTGTGCTAATAATAAGACATCCCTCTCACAATCAAAATTAGAGGCATCCACTAGGGAATTCGTATTTTATTGTTAAATCAAATTATTCCCTTCGAGTTTAACATCTAAATCCTCTAGTCTTGATTCACTTATTGCATCCATAGAAAATCTCTACCATACCACAATCATATCCAGTAGAGATTTATCCTTCCAATGGTGCGTATCCTTGCTCTAATTTTTGATCATCTTCAAAGGATACCCTCCATTTGTGGAAAATGAGAAATACCCAAAAAGAGCTTCGTTCAAATAAATTCATATACTCATAAACGCTCTTTGCCTAAGCAGTTGGACATATTCAATTCCACACGAATATCCTGAATCTTGTCCACTCAAAATGAACACTCTTCAAACTTAACATAAATTTTAATCCTTAGAGTATTTACACATTTTAGCTCCATAAGCTCTCAAGTTAAAATCAAATCTATTAGAGTTTCATGTACTTAGAAATGAGTTGAATGGCTAAGTTGGTTGCACTAGGTCTAAATCTAGATGAATGCATAAAATTAAAGTAGACCTATGCATGTGTATTTTTAAATTGAAAGCCATTCTAACTTGTGCCTCTCACACGTATTGAAATTCATATCAATAGAGGCAATATTGGCTTAGTTCACTTAAAGAAATATCTATTGTGACTTTTTGGTCCTCTAAGCCGAAAGCATTCATGCCAAGTCTAAATTCATTGAAAATTTTAATAACCTTGGCTAAAGAAAGTAGATAATTAAGAAAAGACATAAATTGAATAAGTGCATAACTCAGGGGGAGCATTTCTCTTCATGAATATATATACATTAAATGCTCTCCTGATCTTTATCTTTTATGCCCATATGCCTTCATATGAAAAGTACCGAATTCCTACTATTCATTACGCATTAAACGAGTATACCTTCTAATGGATAGTTTATCTTTTTGTTGATTGCTACCTGATTGCATGCTTAGTTTAGAATGCCTCTTGTATGGCAGATGTAGTTGATGAGAATTGCATGCTGGTAGTGGATATAGGTTCTTGTGTGCCTTGAACTAAAAAATAAATCGCTTGATTGAACCTAACAAGTACAGGTTTTATGGGAAAATGTCCGATTTACATACGGCATGCTGCCGAAATTATACAGGAATTTTTCCAAAATAAAAGCTTGTGCTAAAGATGATTATGATAAAATTCATGTTAAAACATTTTTAAAAGGATGAGTGAAACAAAATAGAAAATTAAAATTCATCCTTATATAATCATCGAATAATTAGGGGAGCCCAGTTCCATCCCTTTTAAAGAACTTAAAGAATCCATATGCATCACTTTCATCCACTGAAATATCGAGGCTCTTGAGAATACCCTACACATTATATCCAGTGCTTAAAGGCTTATGATTTGATATGGAATGTTCTTGGGTCATGAACATTATTGCTTGCCTCAATATACACTCTCTGATGCATCTATGATCTATAGGGACAACTATACTAATCAAGTTGTTAGCTTTAACGTGTTCCCAAAAGGGGGGGTGAATTGGTAATTTTAAAATTTATCTCCTAGGTATTCCTCCTAACAGCAGTATGTTCACAAGCCTAGGGTCAATCTAGTGCAAATAATGCAAATATACCAGAAATCAAATGAAGCAATTTAAACAGTCATACAAATACTAGAAAGCAGTAAAGAGAAGATGACACGAAGATATGTTATCGAGGTTCAGCCAACTGCCTGCGTTCCTGCCTTGGCTTACCAGTACAAGGATTATCACACTAACTTGCTCACTTAAACGGGTGGAGCGGCACCTATACAAACCAGGTCAAATTACCACAGGGCTGACCTCAACCTTTACACCAATCCTTACCGGGCTGGATTACCGCCCCCTCAGGCCATGCCTGGAATCCCTCAGATATACAATCAAACAGTACAATATATGGGTGCTTTCACATAAAGAAGATTTGTACCACAAATGCGCACAAACACAAACACCACAGGTGATTTAAAATGTAAGCTCAGTGTGGTCTAAATAGTTTCAACTCTCAAATAGATTTACTATAGTTGTAATGAGTGCATAAGAGTGCAAACCTAGATGATCTTTGTATCACAGGATATTCAATCTAAGTTCTCAAACAAAGATATTTTCCAAACTCAATATATTTCAATCATCAAGTTTTCTTAATACATATATGTATATGAAGCTCTAGCAATGTACATGTTTGGTTTGCAAGATATACTAAATCTTTGTATTTCAGCAGATAATGTAGACTTGTATGGATATTGCTACAAAGATTGATATAACACACACAAAAATACCTTTTCACAAATATATCAATATGAATACCACAGGATATTTGAGTATGTTTGAAAGTATTTTTGCAAGCCCCAAACAAAATACGAACTTCTTAAGTTATTACAATAAGAGTGCAATACTTGGGAATTCACCACAAGTCTTCTTAGGGTAGACTTATTGGCAAAGCCTCCTAAGAAAACTTAGGTTGTGCTCTCAAAGAAAAATCGATTCAAATATGCAATAAACGGGAGAGCAAACCTTTTAAGTAGTAATACTCAATATACTTACAAAATGATATAGATAGATGAAGAAGGTAAGCTGGAGTGGACTTTCAAAAGAGTATGAGCTGTGAGAGGCAAAGTAAAATATTTTTGCTTGAGAGAGATTTTCTTAATCCTTTTGCTAATTGTCCCTTAATCCACCAAATGAAAGAGTATATATAGACATGCTGAAAATTTGGACCGTTGGGGACTTATTAGGGATTGTTAGAAAAGATTAATGATGTTTAAATCAATTTAACCCTGTTTTAAAACTATTAACTGTGGTAAAAAATAGGAGCAACCCGAGAGGTCCGGTCGACCAGAAATGGTTCGGTCGACCAGGATTCAAATGGCTCAGTTGACCAGGGGTATTTTGAATTGAGTGGTCGGTCGACCGAGGCAAGGCGATTTTCCAAATTTTCGAGGTTCGATCGACTAGGGCATTTTGAACTACATGGTTCGGTCGACCAGACCGCTGGGAATTCTCCCGAGAACCCTCTAGTCAACCAGGTAGTTGTAGTTCAAAAGCTCTCGATCGACCGGATGGTCAAATGTTGACCCAGGAGGGTTTCGGTAGACCAGGGCCTTTTGAACTGCAAGTTTCGGTCGACCGAGTGGTCAATCTTTGACCCAAAGGAGCTTCAGTCGACCAGGGCCTTTTGAACTAACCTTGCTAGTCGACCGAGTGGTCAACTTTGACCCCAGGGAGTTTCGGTCGACCAGGCCAAATTGAACTGGCTTGGCTGGTTGACCGAAAGTGCATCGTGTGTGCATTTCGGTCTCGTATTGAAGCAAACAAGCCATATTCAAGTGCCTAACACATATATGTGAAAGTGTGAGTGTCCTAGAGGCACTTGGGGTCCAATTTGAAGACACCGAAAATGTCCAGTGTCGATCGACCGAAGGTCGACCGAAGGTGCACCCTAAAGTCTTCCTAAGGTTATTTTTTGATTTGTATCTGGTTTGAGCTTACAAAATAAACCATGCATGTGATGTGTGTGCTTATTACAAATCGAATACCCTAATTACTATTACAGACAAATTTCACTAAGATTATTACAATTCAGATCAAGAGTTTGTCTTCAAGCTTTTGAGCTTTCACGTGCCATTGATGATATATTAATATGAACCTGCACATGAACTAGATATTTATTAAATACAAGAGTATTTGTCATTATCAAAACCAGGGCGTGACCTATAAGGTCAACACAAGTGACAAATGCAATTGACAAATACTCAGTATAGTTGATTTTAAAGATTTGGATTGATGACTTATAATACTAAGCATAATGAAAATAATCTTTGGTTAGTATAAGCAGTTAAAAAAATCTAAGCACGTACTCAAATTGATAGGGGGAGCATCTAGGCATAAATTCCTATCTTGTTTTGCTCACAAATATTTTTAGCTTAAATCTATTGTGAACTCACTGTGGCATGTGCTTAATCGAAGTGACCTTTGTGAAAATCTTAAGTTGATATATATATATTTTTTTGCCACATTTATTTGATTTTTCATATGATTGTGCATGTGATTGTTAAATTCTTATGATCATTATGGTTGTGGTTTTCTGGTTATGTCTCAGTATGTGTTTAATTGAAAAACCAGAAAATTTGTACTAAATTTGTGCTTACTTGTTTTAAAATTAAAGTTTCTTTTTCCGCAAACACACCCCTAGTACTTTAAGAAAATATCATAAGGGGGATATACATATATATATATTTATTGTAATACCTTATGGCAAGAATTAATTTCAAAACTAAATTTCTTTTCTCTCTTGCCTTATTATTATTATTATTATTATTATTATTATTATTATTATTATTATTATTATTATTATTTACTATATGGTTTTAACTTACATAACTGGTTTGGTAACTTCACATAAAAATGCATGTGAACTAGTTAGACTATGTTTATGCTCAAACTTTCTTTTTGGTATCATATGTCGTGTGCCTTTAACTCAAATCTTCCATGGGTCTTATGATATGTTTATAATGGGTTGTGCATATTTATGGTCTAATTCTATTTTTCATGTCATTCAAATCATTTAAATGACCAGTTGTATTGTTTATGATCTAAACTGTTGAAGTTATCTTTGTCATTCATTTTACATTGTATGAATATTCTATCTCTTGAATGACTAAAAGTTATTCTTATATTTTATGTATTGAGAATACTGAACCGTTTGAGTAGTTGTGGATAAATTGTTAGGTTTTATAAACTCAAACTGGTCCTTTTTATAGAGGATTTGTTTTAGAAAGTCTTATTTTCAAACAGCATGCTGCCGAAATTTTTCAAAAAATTTCCAAACTTATTGTGTATAAAAATGATATTTTCATCTCATTTGCCTATATATACTTGAATGTTTATCTTGACCCTTTTTTCTGTTGCCAAAAGGGGGAGAAGTAGGCAAGTATTTGTCATCATTAAAAAGGGGGAGATTGTTGACCCTATGGATCATACCCTGTTTTGATTATGACAAATGCTCAGGTATTTAATGTCTGCCGAGTTGAAGTGCAGGTTTGTCTTGGTGGTATCATATGATGGCACTCGGAGACTCGGAGGAAAATGAAGACCCTGAAGACCCTAGTTATAATTTAATTGTTGTAAAAATATATTCGGGTCTATAATATTTAATTAAGAAAAGGTCTGTAATAATCTGCATTTTATACATGTAGGAACTACAAGTTCAAAGACCTTAGAACTACTCTAGGTCCCTACACATCTCCTAAAAATCAAAATGACCATAGAAATACCTTAGGGAACACACTTCGGTTGACCGACATTAGATTTTTTCGGTGCACTCAAAAGGGCCTAGAAATAACCCTAGGAGACTCGCTCATGCATACATATGATTGGTCATTTGATTAGGGTGATTAAATGCTTGAAATAGGACCGAAATGCACTAAATGTGCACACTTGGTCGACCGAACTGCCCTGTACAAAATTGTCCGATCGACCGAATCGGTATTGGGTCAACAAGTTAACCATAGCCCGGTCAACCGAACTCATGCAGTTCATTTCACCTCGGTCGACCGAACTCCTCTAAAGTCAACATAGTTGACCATCTGGTCGACCGTGTAGAAAATGCACACCAACGCCCTGGTTGACCGACCGAGTTAGTTCAAAATGACCCTGGTCAACCGAACCTTGAAAAAAGGAAAATGGGTTGACCAAACCCCAAGAGCTTGGGTTGACCGAACTTGTCCTAGTTGATCGGTGCTCTCGGTTTGGACATGATTTTTTAGCGTGGTTAACTTTTTTAAATAGGGTTAATTATTCTTAAACGTTTTAAAACAATCCTAATAATACCCTTCATGTCCCTAACGATCATAATTCTCCCCATGTCTATATATATGAGATCATTTGCTAAAATTAACAGGAGATTAGGGAGTTAGTTTAAGAAAATTTGCTCTAAATTTTTGAGTGGCCTTTCTTCATACACATCTCATATACTCTTCATTCCCTTGCCAAATCTTTCTGAGTGAGTAAATCTTAAGTGATCCTACAAGGCCCTATACTCTCATTGATATTTGTATTGTTTGATTTTTATTGAGAGTTTGGCTTGAGTTCTTCCCACAGATTTAACTTGATAAATTTTGTGCTGGGAAAACTCTTTAGCTTGAGGATCTTTGCATTATCATTGCAAGATTCCTTAATTAATTATTTTTGTGTGCAAAATATTTTTCAAAGTTTGTTTACAAACAACTCTTGTGCTTGATACAATTTGAGAAAACATTTCAAGTTTGTTTGAATAATATTTCTAGCATATTTGAAACACTAAATTGATATTGAGATTTCATTTACTTTTCTTTCAAAGATTAGCTTGCTTGAACACTTTTGTGCTTGATTAGATAAAATCATTATATTGAGTGTAGATTGCACATATACAACACTAAGCTTATAGTTCTTACATGTTTGGTGTGGATTGATTATTACTTGTGTGTATTGGGTACATATCTTCTTTCCATGAAAACACAATCATTGTACCAACTTGATTGAGAAAAATACTATTTTATTTCCAGGCACGGGCCTGAAGAGGGAGACTAGCCCTTTGAAAGAGTCTCGGATTGGCTTAGACCCGATTAGGAAAGCTAGGTGTATCATCCTGTTAAGGTGTACGTTGAGGTTAGCCCCCTTAATTGAACTGATTATGAAGGTTGAGGTCAGCCCTGTGTTAATTGACCTTGTTGTAATCAATTCCGCTCCACCCATTAAGTGAGCCATTAGTGGAATCCTCGAGCTTGCGAGCTAGAGGTGGGGATGTAGACACAGTTGATCAAACCCCGATAACATATCGTGTGCCTTGTTTATATTTCCACACTTTATATATACCGCACATGTATGTTATGGTGTGAATGATGCGCTTGATTTAAATTTTTGCACATTATATTATTGGTGTATTTGGAATTGCATAGAAAGACCCTAGGTTGTATTGTATAGGTATTTCATTTAACCTAGGAGATAAATTTTTAAATTCCAATTCACCCACCCCTCTTGGGGGAATACACCAATTCTAACAGCCTCATCGTTGAGTATGTTAGTCTCGTCGATGTGGGTTTACCGAGAGAGGGTTTTGAATACCTGAATTTCACCAATGAGCTCACGTTCTCATCCACGATTGGTGTTCTCGGGATCATCAATGAGTCCAGACGTCTCGTTGACAAGGTCACGTGGCAAGTTACTTATAAATAGGGAGAAATCAGATTTTTGAGTGGAGAATTTTATTTCTTCTCCTGTTTCTCTCTCTACCTACTGCTCCTCTTCCTTCTCTCTTCGTTTCCAGGCTAGATTTAGCTAGGTTCGACGATCGGAAGCTACCACAAGACTCCTAGGAAGATTCTCTACAATATAGGTGGAGCGGATTTTTTTATTTGAGAAGTTTGAGAAACATCCCAAAACTAGGGTAAGTGAAGTAATTTAAGGTATTATTATTATTTTGAGGTATTTGGAGTCTAGGAAATATTATATGGGTATTTTTCTGAGATTTGAGGAATTTGAAATTTTTGGAATACAGGGTCTCGTTTTGTTAATTTTAGGTTGGAATCCTAAGGAGCAGGTAAGGGGAAATATTTTATAATAGCTTTTTAATAATTTTAAACGACTAATTTTAGGTATAATTTCTACATATTCAAGTATAATTTTTCTAAAACATGCTGGTGTTGAAAAATACTAATTATATAAATATATATTATATTTGGAAAAATCGTGTGGTTGAAACCATTCTTGTTAATTAAATGATTGTGAGCATTGTGGAATGATGAATCATTGAGATTATGAGTAATGTCTGGCTATGATTTCTGCCTGATTGATTATATTGGTTGATTGCAGATATTGATGTTGTGTATACTATGGTAGAACTGTGATTGTGTTGAATGATTGGTTACCGTTGACTTGTGTTGTGGTTCATGTAAATTGCGATGTCAGTGGTATGAGGAGGTCATTATATCGTACATGGTATAACTGTCATATAACGTTGACAGTGGTATGAGGAGGTCATTATATGGGCGTTTATATTGGGAAGTAAACATTGGTAGTGGTATGAGGAGGTTGTTAACCTATTTACCATGAATAAAGTGGTTGATTTATAACCTATGTGGTTTGATTAGTCCTGTGTGGACCGTGTAACATGTGTGATTGGTTAGTCCCGTGTGGACCAGTCTTGTGTGGACATATATGATGTGTGATTGGTTTGTCCTGTGTGCGCTGTGTAATCAGTGTGATTGGTTAGTCTTGTGTGGACTAGTCCTGTGTGGACATATATGATGCATGACTGGTTTGTCCTGTGTGGACCGTGTAATATGCATGATGTATGTGTTAGAGTCCTGTGTGGACCAGTGTGGACAAATATGTTGTAATTGATAGTTCTGTGTGGACAATTATATATTATGTGGTTTTAGACCCTGTGTGGGTATGATTGGCTACTGTATGACTTATCCTTTGTGGAACTTTGTGAAATGTTTTGCAATGATTTTGTGTAACTCTAATTAAGTATTTAGGTAAAGTAGATTACTACACCTGAAGGCTTGCCGAGAAAAGCGAGTACTCTAGTAATTATTTGTGGATACCAGAGTAGAGGGAAGTCACTTATATGGGTGGGTGACCTTCCCTATTCTCGATGACTTTACCTGGATACATAACCCGAGGGCTTACTAAAAAAGGTGAGTGCCCTAGTGTTAGCACTAGAGTAGAGGGAATCTACTTGTATGGGCGAGCAAACTTCCCTATTCTTGGGAATTATTGGTAAAATATTTATGCATGTGGGCATGTGATTGGATGACAAAGACGTTGACCATAGTATGATATAGGTGTGATATTTTGGTTACTAGTGAATTATGAATACGTTTATATGGATATTTTTATTTTATATTAAACACTTCAGTCATACACTATTATAAATTATTTCTTCCTTACTGAGAGGTGTCTCACCCCGTCGAGGATTTAAACTTTTTAGATTATCCAAGCGATCGAGCTTAGATAGCTCCAGGGCAGGGTAGTTTCGTGAGTGGTACCCGAATAGTTATGTTTTAGTTTTTATGTTTTATATATTTTATTCAGGTTTTTGTAATTGAGGAATTAAGTTATAGTTATTATGGATCTGTATGTGTAAATATAGAACTTTGGTATATTTTTTTGAGGTTATTTTATTATTTCCAACATGTGAACTGTATCAGAGATGCGTGTAGGTCTCATAACACTTCGGGCCCCACATGGCGGGTCCAGGGCATTACAAATGAATTCTAGTCGCTGGTGTGTTTAATTGCGTGATAAACTAGAATCTTAGAGATTTTATTGTCATTGCGATAAGTATCGCGAACGCTTTGGTCGATTGAATCCAAGGTTCGGTCACCTGAACAAACTAAATCTAGATATTTAAATTGGCAATAGTCATTCGGTCGACTAAACCCCAAGGTTCAATCACCTGAACTTCTTGGAACCAAACTAGTGTTTAGACAGTGTACATTCAGTCAACTAAGCACTTGGCCTCAAGCGCCCGATCATCCTGAAATAAAAAATACTTTATATTTTTCCTTCCAAAAATGATTTAAGCCTTTTGAAATAACTTTTGAACTTGTAAAAATATTTTCCAAGAATTTGAAGGTGCCTAGGGTCCAACTAAGTTACCTAAGAGTTTCGTCATAATGATCAAGTGAGGTGTACTTACATGAATCCTAATTTCAATATACATAATAAAAATTCTCTTGATTCTTTAAGCTTGGACTTCATAAGTTCCATGATCATAGAAAAATGTCATTGTCTTGTATGTTTCATGGCTTTCCATTTTACATCTTGTATTATGATTTAATACTTTAATACCTGTATACACACTTAATAGTACAATTAGATGTTTTGGTTTGTCATTATTAAAATGGTATTAAACCTTATTAGGCCAACAATCTACTTGTAACCTAATTATTTAACTTGACCCATTTATTTCAAGCATATTGATTAATCAATGCTTCACTGGATTTTCTTGACAACGACACCCCCCCCCCCTTAAAGACTAGATTCTTAATGTTTAAATCAATCATCTTGAAATAAAATGAATAAACATGCAGTCAAATAAAAAAATCTCATTAAATATACAAAAAACATGCTCAAACCTGTCTATTTACCTGTTTTTGTGCTAATTTAACAGAACATGGCTTTACTTGTATTCGAATGTTGTGCAGCTTTGATGCTAACTTTGAGAACCAAATGAACAAGCAACCACCTTTTTTTTTTTTTTATTTAACTCCAAACTTGTCCTTTTTTTATCATACACTCTTTTCTGTTTGTGAGAAAACTAATATTGCCCATCTTCTGCACCCACTTCCGCATTACTCCACTATAAATCAGACTCCAACTTCCAGTGGTACCTTATTGATTTGTGTTCCATAACCCATTTCAACCTTTCCATCTTGAATTACAATCAATGTCTGGTAGAGTATTTTTATCATTATTTAAATCTCAAGGTGGACTAAAATTAGGAATAGCTTCCCAAAAGGGGGGTGAATTGGATTCTTTTTTTAATAATTTTTTAGCTTTTTCTTATGATACCAAGAAAAACACAATTGATAATCACACTTGAAAATACTGAAATTTAAATTCACAAGCCAATCAATGAAATCAAAACAATTCAACCACTTAACCAAGAATATTAATACTTTTGTCAATTTCCCTGTGATTGTTTACCACCTTCTTTGAGTAACCTCTTCGTATGCACTTCTCTTGATCAAGATTTCCGCAGATTAACCAACGTACTCCCTTTTGGGTTTCCGCAAACGGTTAATCAAAACGCACTTTCTAAATATCAAGAGTCTTTGTTTATGTCTAACTTTTAAAACCTGCAACCTGCACTTTAAATCACACAACAGCAGCAAGTACAGAAAATAGAAAGTAAAGAAAAGAGAAAGACACAAGGTTTTTTATGAGGTTCGGCTTCAACACAGCCTACGTCCTCGCTCTTGGCAAAACACCGAAGGGTTCCACTATAGCAGTTTCATTACCGAGTAGAACAACACCTGTTTACAATCACTTCTTGACCAAGGCTAGAGCCCGCCTTCTCCAAACAATATACCCTTGTTTGGTCAATGATCCGACAACCTGGAATCGTTCAAAATGTACAAGAGAGATATCAAAAAGCTTGTGTACAAGAGATGCTCACACAAAGAGTAGATTAGTGCAAATTGAAACTTTGTACTTCAAAAGATAAATATCAAGAAAGAAATACACTTTTGAAGCTTTACAAGGATTTCACCAAATTCCTTTTCTCTAGATGAGAAATCAGTAATCTTTCTTCAGGAATTGATGAGCAAAAAATATCAGAATCACAGCACTTTCAGATTGCAAGAGATTGAACAAAGTGAGATTTTGAGAACAAGAGAGCTTGAGAGATTTTCAATGCTTGGTGTGTATTTTTTATTTACAAGAACCATGTATTTATAGGCTTTAAAGAAAGTTTCCTTGTTGCAAGAGTTTCCTTAGAGAGTTTCCCAAGTTGTTAGAAAATTTGGGGTCCAAATGGCTATAATTTAAAAAATAATATTTTTTAAAAAATTTTCCCGTTGAATAGTGTTCAGATGTCTGAGGATTCGAGGTCAAACATCTAAAGTTCCTGAAACCCTTTAAATATTGAACTAGATACAGGGTCAAATGTCTGAAGAGAAGGTTCAGACGTCTGAGGTGCCAGGTTCAGATGTCTAAAGTCGGGAGCTCAGACGTCTGAACTGCTACTGCTTGTTTCTGTTTTGATCCATAGAATCTTCAGACGTCTGCACTTAATCTGAAGTTGTCACTTTAGACATCTGAATTGAAAAGTTCAATCATCTGATCTGCCAAGAACCTGTTTTAGAAAATATTTTTCTTTAAAAACTGATTTGCTCTCTTATGATTTTTACAAGACTTGTTTCAATATTCTTAAATAAGTCTTTAAGTCCTTATAATCTTTTGAAAGAGCTTCAAAACATGTTTCAAACGATATTTTAGCTTTTGAAATACTTACAATATATTTCCTAAAACTTTGTATGACAAGCTTGATATCCTCCTCAATCTGGCTTTTGAAATTCTTTGCTTGAGCTGCAAATGTCTTAGTTTCTCCTTGTATCATTGATTAGTATTGATCTTTACTTGAACCATACTTGATCCATATTTCCTGAAACATAAAAACTCAACTTTTCCAAGTTAAATAGTCCTTTGTTTGTTATCACCAAAACCAATTGAAAAACCTTGTTAGGCCAACATGGACTTTAAGATATGAGATAGAACGTAGGCTACGATATAAGTTTCCAGAAGAATAGGGAAACTAAGGCTCAAAAACCCCTCCCCAAAATGGCATGTATGCCCTTAGTGGTGCAAAAAGTTGACCGAACTTGTTCTCTGAACAAGCTGCCTACGTACCTTATTAGGATTAGGCCATAATGTAGTTCAAACTTTTAATGAGTTTGACAATTAATTTGAGGTGTTGGCATGTATTAATCAGGTTAGGACTTTCATTTTGGATCATATTGTAGGCTGGTGGTATTGGCTAAAGATGGAAAATATTTAATAAGGCTCAAAATCATCAATTTTATTAAGGTAATCATTAGTTAATGATCACCTACAAAGTATACTCGTAATTTTTTCCTTTTTCTCGTACTTCCCTTTTTTCTTTACCTTTTGTGAAGGGATCTTGGTTATTCTTTTTATTTGGAATTCACTTGGAATTAATCTTCTTGAAATTGCCCCAGTGTGGGTAGTGATCCTTTGACGGTGTATTCAAGAAGTATATTTTTCAGGCTCAATAGGGCTAGCAGAGGATTTTTATTTTTATTTTTTTGATTTTCTTTTGGGTAGTAGAAAGATGGCGTGCTATCCTTTTGGAAGTAACCATTATCTCAAATGAATTTCCAAACATTGGGTGACCCAAACCCAGGTTAAACTTTTGGAAAACTGAGTTTAAGAAAAATTTGGTTTAAAAATTAAGACTCAAACAAGCTACGAACTGGTAAATGCATTGTTTGGTTCTTCTAGGTATACTAGTCAACCAAAGATGATCACCCAGCATTTGATCAAAATACAATCATTTCACCCATAAGACACCAACCACAATTTAGAATAGAAAGGCAAGAAAATCCTTTTCATTGGTCTCATAAAAAAGCTCACATATCATCAAGAAAATTATAATAGAGAGTGATAGGTCGTCTTCATCTACTTCTCTTGATAAAACCCTTCATAATTTGAAATCCATTTCCTGGAGGGACCCTTATGGATTGTCACAACCTTCTTCTATACTAGTTCATCTCCTTAAAACTATCGAGGACGCATAGTTGGAGTGGGATTCCTACTAAGAACTAATCATGAGGGTTTTTTTTTTTCCTTCATTTTTCCATTTTTTTCTTTTTTTTAATATTTTTTTCCATTATTAATTTTTTTTTTTTTTTATAGCTTTTTTTATTGCCCCATTGAATGGATTCTCAAAATCAATTATTGGCTCCAAATCTTCTCTACTGGCAAAACTGTTTCTTGTATCCATGCTCGAAACACAAGCAAAACCAGAAAAAAAAAATTGGCAAAAGGTGATAGTCAAATGAAGATGTGATGAGACAACACTGAAATACATTTTATTTTATTTAAATTCAAAATAATCTAAACAAAAAGAATTCATAGGTGTTGTTTTTTTATTGACAAGAGTGAAGGATTTTGTTGATTTCATCACCACTGGGCACACTAGCACATGTCATTTATTTAATCCAGCTTTTCATCGTTACTTCTATCGAATTAATCCACTACCAAAGTTGGCAACCAATTAGCTGAACATGAAATTCTACTAAATGAGTACCCTTTCCTATCTAGCATTACTTTCTCCATAAACGTGACCTTGTACTACTTGCGGCTCCCCATCTTTGTTTTTGTCTATTCCTTTGTTCACAGTTCCCTGCCTAATGCTAGAGTTGCTCATCCTTCCCATTTTAAACCCCCCTTCAATGCTTTCTCTAGTGGTTACCAAATCCAAAAATTTTGGGGAATGCTTATGATAAGATGGCCAAAATATGGATCTTTGAGAGTGTTGACAAATAAAGAAATTGCTTCCCTACCCTCCATAAGAGTATGAACCTATGCTGCCATTCTATCGGTAAACATATTCTTTAAATAATTCACTCATTTTCTTCTCTATATTCTGCAAATTCAACTTGTTTGGAGCCACTTCAATTACATGTATGTGCTGTGCTATGAAGGCATGAGCTAGATCCTTCCAAATGAGATCTTTGTTTGGTCTAGCTAAATATACCATCTCATGGCTGCCCTAGTCAAGTTGTTGTGAAAACAATGGATTAATAGCTTATCATTATTGGAGTACGCGACTATTTTCTAATAATACATCTTCATATGAGTTAATGGACATTTGGGCCCACTAAACATCTCTAGATCTGGGACTTTGAGCTTCAGAGGTAGATTCTCATTAGACACCAAACATAGATAAACGCATCCATTGATCCAACCACATTCGTACCTTCCATGACTTGCAAGCGCTCTTCCAATACTTCATACCTACGGTTTACTGTTGGCCTAACAAGGCTTACGACTCTTATTTTGATGATAATAAATCAAGGGAATTTATTGTGTTTCAAAGTTGTAATGCTTCAAGAATCAAATATTAGAAAGCTCAAGATCAAGTAATCACAAGAGTACAATTAAAACACACAAACAAATGATTCAAGCAACACTCAAATCAAAGGGTGACAAAGCTAAAAGTTTGGCAAATACTATGAAAGCTCAAAGTTTGAAAAATATCATTGAAGCTCAAAGAATATTAAAGCTCAAGACAAGATGGACTCAAATCAAGGACATACATGAAGGCTTCAAGAATTGAAGGATTTAGAGTCTTAAGGAAGTCTTTTGTAAGTACTTCAAGTAAAAATCAATATAAATGCATTACAGCTCTTTAGGGATAATCAAAGACCTAGAAACCATTTTTTAAAGATCTTGAAATATAATTTCTAAAGTTATATACATTATAAAGGTCCGAATAGAAAAGAGATTTTAAAATAAAAATTTTGAAAAAAAAGCATTTTAAAATGCTCAGGCGCCTGACCTAAAAGCCCCTAGGCGAATAACCTTTTATACTATTTTAAGATTGGCAGACAGAATAGTGACAGGCACCTCAGCATAGCCAAACAGGTGCCTGCTAAGTCAACTAAGGCAACTGATCTCATTTGGACAGGAACCTACTAGTACACTAACTTTTAAAATTAAATTGAGACAGGCGCTTGATCCCGTGAGACAGTCGACTGCCATTCGAGAGTTTTTAAAAATTACAATACGAAAAGTTACAAAAATTGGTTTCTTGGGCTCCAAACTTCGTGCAAACTTGAAGAACACTCCAAGTAAACTTAGGGAACAAGGAATTCACTTTTTAAAATCTATATATGTACCCCAAGGCAAAGATTTTCATTACAAAAAAATATTTCAGCAATCAACATTCTCTCAAGTGCTCTCAATTCTCAAAGGCTATCTTGCTCACATCTTGCTGATCCTTAAACTGAGTTTTTGCTAAACTTCTTACACTGAATTTGAGCATCAAGTTTGAATCTTTCAATCATAGAAAGATTATACCAGTGATAGATTTACATTGAGCTTCAATTTGATTATATTAAGATTTACATTGAAGTATATTTTGTGCTTACGCTTGTACTAACTTGCTCTATCTGAGAGTGATTCTTGTACACAAACTCTTCTTTTTGTTTCTTGTTTCTTTACAGTTCAGGGCTATTGGATCGTTGTAACCGAGCATGGGGAATCATTTGGAGAGGGAGCTCCACCCTATTGAAGGAGGGATTGTAACGGTGTGTTCCGCTCATAAAGGAATGTGTTAGTGGAATCCTTAGGTTGTTGCCTAAGGTGAGGATGTAGGCTGGGTATAAGCCGAACCTCGTAACAAACTCTATCTCACTCTTTTTCCCTTACTCTTTAATTTCCAGCATACTTATTAACTGAATGGTTGATTTAAATTTCTTGATCATAAATACTACGTAGATTGGACTTTAAATAAACTAAAGATTAATTTGTTTTTGGGACTTGCAGAAACCGAAAGGAAGTACGTTGATTGATCAATATAAATTGTAAAAACCATAAGGGAGTATGTTGATTAGTTAACACCCAAAATCTATTAACTGAAGGTTTATTTGAAATCTGAATTTTGGAAAAAGTTTTGGATGTTATATTGCTTATCATCTTGAAAGATCAATTTCATTAATATAAGGCCTAAAAACTGCAAGCATTCATATTCAAAATTTGCTATTTAATCGCAAAATCTTGATAGTGCCACAGGTCATACATTAACTTGTGTTTGGTAAATCGATTAGTTGGTTTTTATTAAGAATCATAATTTTATGTTGATATTAAACCAATTCATTTATTGAGTGTGATTTGTGATTGGCCTATACAAGCATTGAATTTCTAATTATTCTTGAGTGATTGCTAAATATAAAATAAGTTGAGAATTTATAAAATGAATTAAGAGAAAAATTTTATAAACCTAATTCACCCCCCTCTTGGGAGTACACCTTAGTTTTTCAATTGGTATCAGAGCGAGGTTATAGCAAATCTTAATTAGAAGTTGTATAAAGATCTAAATGACACACCTAGGCGTAGCTCCCTTTACCGAGGGTCAATCCTTAACTAGGCCTCTTATCTTTTGTGGACTTAACTATACATTTTGGAAACAAAGAATGAGAATCTACCTTCAAACTATGGATTGGAAAGCATAAAGGGTTGTCACACATGGTGATCTTATCCCTACCAAACTTGTACATGGAAAATAAGTACCGAAAGAAGAAAAAGACATGAATGAGAATGATCAGAAGATGTTGCAAGTTGACTCAAGTGCTATAAATGCATTATATTATGCCCTTGATATAAATGGATTTAATAGGGTCATGGCATGCAAAATAGCCAAAGAAATATGTGACAAACTAGAAGTAACCAATGAAGGTACCGTTGATGTTAGAGACAATAGAATGGATATGTTGACTAGTGAATACAAAGCCTTTAGGATGAACCCGGATGAAAGCATCACTAGTATGTACACTAGGTTCACCCATATAATAATCTCCCTCAATGCCTTAGGAAAGAACTACTCAACCTATGAAATGATTCGAAAAATCTTTAGAGGTCTTCCATCCATTTGGGAACCTAAAGTCACAACTATTAGGGAAGGAAGAAACCTTAAGAATACCTTACGAGATGAACTTATTGGATCTCTTCTCACCTATAAGATGGCTATGAATGAAAGAAATGCTGAAAAAAAAAAAAAATCTATAGCCCTTAAGGCAGCAAAAGAAAGCTCTAGTGAAGAAGAGGAAGATACAAGTGACCTAGATGATGAAGACCTAGTATTCATTACTAGAAGGTTTGGAAATTTCCTTAAAAGAAATAAGAAGTTTTCTATAAAGTTTAAAGGGTTAAAATCTAAAAAAGGAGAAACTAGTAAAAAGGAAAATAAAAATAAGAATGAACCCCCTACTTGTTACAATTGTAAAAAGGTTGGACATATTAAACCTGATTGTCCACATCTCAAAAAGGATGTGAAAAAGAAGAAAAAGAAGGCGATGAAAGCTACATGGGATGATACAAGCTCAAGTGAATTGGGAAACGATTCAAGTGAACAAAAAGTGGCCATCATATGCTTCATGGCGCACAATGATGAGGTAAGTTCTTACTATAGTTCATCCGATGAATCAAGTGATAATTCGTGTAGTGATTCTTGTGATAGTATGTCATCATACAAAGAAATGCAAGCTGAACTTCTTGCTTTACACACTAGATTTGTAAAAGTCACAAAAAAGATTATTGCCTTAAAAGAACAAAATGAATTACTCAAAAATCAACTTGATACATCAAAATGTGTTGAAAAAGAAAAAGAATCACATATTAATGAACTTATGAAAAAGATAAATGACTTGTCACAAGAGTTAGTTAAATTACAAGTAAATGGTCAAGGCAAGAAAGACCTAAAAATAAAGGATCTTAAAGACAAAATTGAAGATAAAGAGAAGATCATATACAAATTCACTAAAGGAAACGAGAATTTTGAAAAGTTGCTAGGTAAAAAAAAGATGTCTTTAGAGAAAGAATGAATTGGATTTACTGGAATTGAGAACAAAAAGAAAAAGGGTCTTTATATGGGATACTTTGTCAAAGAATCAAAGTACTTTGCAAGCAGATCCTCAAATGAACATTTATCAACACACTACATGCGTTTTACATAAGAAAAAGGGACACATTAAATTTGATTGTCCATTTAAAAGAAAGAATGTGAAAGTAAAGAAAGTATGTAAAATTAAAGATGACAAAACTAAATCAAAGAAGTCTAAGAAGGTTTGGATTCCTAAGATTAACACATTGACCCTTCTTGTAGGTCTGCCTTAGGACAACCACATCAAAAGACAAATGGTACATGGACAGCGAGTGTTCTAGGCACATGGCCGAAGATAGATCCAAATTCACCACACTCATGCTAAAAGACGATGGATATGTCACTTTCGGAGACAATGCTAAGGACAAACTCATTGGAATTGGTAAGATAAGTAAAGAACCTTCCCTCACCATTGAATGTTGTGTTATTAGTAGAGGGGTTAAAGCATAATCTCTTAAGCATAAGCTAATTAAGTGACAAAGGATTCGATGTAACCTTTAAGCAAGATCAATGTGTTGTTAAAAATAAAGCAAAACATGATATTCTCTTCACTGCTCAAAGAACTGATAATGACTACATAAATTTTGAAAAGATAAAATCTCAAAATATTACATGCTTAGTAACTATGAATGAGGCTAGTTGGTTATGGCATAGAAGACTAGGACACACTAGTATGGACCTATTATCAAGATTAGCGAAAAAGAACTTTGTTAGAGGACTTCCTAGTACAAAGTTTGTTAAAGATAAAATATGTGATGCTTGTCAATTAGGAAAACAAACTAAGTCTAGTTTTAAGAAGAAGAAACATATCTCCACAAGCAGGCTCTTAGAGCTTATTCACCTAGATTTGTTTGGACCAACTAGGACACAAAGTCTAGGAGGAAAGCAATTTGCTTTCGTCATTGTTGATGACTACTCCAATTTTACCTGGGTACTCTTCTTAGCCTCAAAGGATGAAGCATACAAAATGTTAATAAAATTATGTAAAATACTTCAAAATGAAAAGGGTTATGGTATCTTGAATATAAGAAGTGATCAAGGAAGAGAATTCAATAATAAAGACATTGAAAAATTCTGCAATGAACATGGAATTAGACATAACTTTTCAGCTCCTAGAACTCCACAACAAAATGGAGTTGTAGAAAGAAAGAATAGAACCCTTCAAGAAATGGTTAGGACAATATTAAATGAAAACAAGCTACCTAAGTACTTTTGGGCTGAAGCGGTTAATACCGCATGTTATGTGATAAATAGAGTGTCGATAAGATCAAGCCTAAATAAAACTCCCTATGAATTATGGAAAGGAGGAAGACCCAATATAGTTTACTTTCACGTATTTGGATGTAAGCGCTTTGTACTTAATGACAAAGATGACTTAGGAAAATTTGATACTAAGTCAGATGAGGGCATTTTCCTAGGATATGCAACAAATAGCAAAGCATTTAGAATCTTCAATAAAAGAACACTCAAAATTATTGAATCAATCCATGTAACGTTTGATGAAGCTAATCCTTATACAAAAACAATTCAGATTGAAGAGCAAGATGATTCTTTACAAAAACTAGAAAACTTAGATATTGAAGAACTCGAAGAAAATACAATCGAAGAAACTCCAAATGATGATCCTATATAAAATTTTGAATTACCCAAGGAATGGAAGTTTGTAAGAAACCATCCTAGAGATCAAATTATTGGAGAACCTTCTAGACGAGTAACTACTAGATCATCATTGAAAAACCTATGTAATCACTATGCATTCTTATCTCAAAATGAACCTAAGAATGTTGAAGAAGTTCTAAATGATGATTCATGGATAATCACTATGCAAGAAAAATTGCATTAATTTGAAAGAAATAGAGTATGGAAACTAGTTCCAAGACCCGGTGAAAGTGGAATAGTTGTAAGAAATAAGGTAAGACGTGTTGCACAAGGATACGATCAAGAAGAATGAATAGACTACGATAAGACTTCTGCTCTCGTAGCAAGAATGGAAGCCATTAGAATGTTGTTAGCATATGCACCACATAACTAATTCAAATTATATCAAATAGATGTAAAAAGTGTTTTCCTAAATGGTATTATAAAAGAAGAAATATATGTAGCACAACCACCGGGCTTTGAGGACATTCAATATCCCGATCATGTATTTAAGTTGACTAAGGCCTTATATGTATTGAAACAGCCCCTAGGGCTTGGTATGAAAGGTCAAGTGAATTTTTATTAAAAAATGGATTTTCTAGAGAAAAAGCAAATAGTACGTTGTTTATCAAAACTAAGAAGAAAGACATGCTCATCATCCAAATCTATGTGGATGACATCATATTTGGTGCAACAAATGAAAACTTAGGTAAGGAATTTGTAAAATGTATGCAAGATGAGTTTGAAATGAGCATGATGGGGGAATTAAATTACTTCATTGGATTACAAAATAAGCAAGCAAAAAATGGAACCTTTATAAATCAATCCAAATATATAAATGACATGCTTAATGTAATGACTTGAAATTTCATACCATTTTTATTATAAAATAAAAAATACAAATATACTGATAATCATTTTACTCTAATACCCCAGTAATGACTACTAAAATACACCTATGAAGCGAAAAACATAAAACTGTACAACCATATACACAACACCAGAATTCGGTATCTCCCCAAAATATACATGCACAAAAACACAACTCCCCAATATCATCTATCAAGACCCCTGAGATCTACCCAAAAATACTTTTCTTCTGGAAACACTTATCCTACAAACAGGGCAATGCAACTGACCTCCCTATCTCCGAGCCTGATCTGCTCGTCTAAGTGGATCACCTGAAAAATGTTAAATTACTGGGATGAGACAATGCTCAGTAAGACGAAATATGCTATTACCAGTGTGTGGCAACTAAATTTATGTAAATATTTTATTGATAAATAACTGAATTGAGATATCATGTAAAAAATAATACTGTGTAACTCACACCTATGCAGCTAAAAATACAACTTTATTATTTCAGTTTTCTATTTATTCATACTTCTAATATTATAATACATCTACTGTTATCTTGTAAATCTGTATGTATATATATATATATATATATACTATCCTGGAAAACTATATGTCAAGATTTAACCCCTCATGACAGGGTTGTGCGGCCCGTAGGCGGGACTTAACTCTAGTTGACCCACCAGGATAAGTCAACTGATACTCTATCAATCCTCAGACTGGCCTTAGTGCAAACCCTCCAAAGGCTCAATACTAGCTCTTCCTTGTCGAACCAGCCACCTCTACCTAGAATACTGGGGATCCTGCAATCCCACAAAGGCAAGGTTGACGAAAATCCTCACACTATCTGAGATATGTGGTTGCACTCTAATCTAAAATAGCTACGGTACTATGATCTGTTGAATGAATTTGACTGAAATAATTAATCTGACTGAAATAATTCATCAGGGTCTGATACTATATAATACTAATATATAATTATCTTACTTTTTCATCATGATTTGAAAATAACCATAACACTGTAAACATGATCTAAAAATACTATATATCTAACTGAAATGACAATAACATCTGATCTGTATTATCTGACTAAATAAACTATAATATCTGAGTGTTATGGATTTGAAATTCTAGAAATCAGGGTATTCTGTAAATACTATAAAATATCCGCCTATAAAATATCTGTTATAATATCTATCTGAAAAATATTTGTCTGTAAAATGTCTATTTCTATATACACTGTAATTTATAATTCTTTAAAATTTAGTAAAACATATTTCTATGCAAAAATACTGTAAATCATGGTATTCTGAAAAAAAAAATTGTATAAATTCTAAACTAATCTAATATTAACTCATGCCACACAATTAAATAAATAAAAACCCCTATACAAAAATATGTATTTTTTGATAATGAAAATAATTTATACTCTGTAGAATTTACCCCAAAACACACACACACACACACACACACATATATATATATATATATATATATATATATATATATTACTGATAAAATTTTTGAAATTCCTATAATAGCATATTTCCCTTACCTGGCTAACTAAACTCAACACTGATTCTAACCCACGCCCACAGCGTTCATAATTCCATAATCCTAAAATTACACACACACACACACACACACACACACATATATATATATATATATATATATCCTTGTCAATCAACTGAATTTACCAACATAGTTTCATACTCAGATTTACTAAATTATAAACTACTTATCATTTACCTGGATCCCTAAGGAAAAACACCCACTGAAAACCTAGCTTGCCTGTCATGTATACACCAATTTTAAATTATTCAAAATCTCAATCTCTCAATTTAACCTCAGAAATACATTCACATCTAAGCTTATACCTTCAATAATTAAATAATCAACCCAAAACACTCAAATAACACCCTTACCTCAATTTTGGGATGGTGCCCCAAAATCCCAGATTGAAATATTACTCTGCCTATGTTGTAGAGAATCTTCCCAAGAACCCTGTGGTGGTTAATGATCATTGAAACGAGGCATAATGGAGTGGAATTTGTAGAGAGAAGGGGAGGGATTTGTGGGTTTTTAAAGAGAGAGTAATTTGATTTGTTTAAAAAATGAAGCTCTCGGCTCTTTTATATCTTTCAGCACTGGCTAGAAAACCGTCGCCGATTTTCTATGCTTCTCAGAAAATCATCGCCGATTTTCTATTAACTGACTCCAAAATTATCATTTTACCTTTACCCGACCACAGTTAAAACCCAAAACCATCACCAGTTTTCTGGCTCCTTCAGAAAACCGTCGCCGATTTCCTCCAGCCTTAGCCAAAAATCCACTTTTTCCATTTTCTTTTATTATTATAATTTTTGGGTCATTACATTCTCCCCTCCTTATAAAATTTCGTCCTCAAAATTTACTATATGTACTATACACCATCCCCTGAAGAAAAATTGGTTACTTATTTGATTACTTACCCTCACTTGTGGCGGAGGAATATCATGGTTACAACTAGGGTTCCAGGAGATTACAAATATATACATAAAAGAAAATTCTCCCAAAACCAAAAACACTACCTATCCTGTATTCTATTATACAACTTATACATCAATTACTCTATACAATATCAAAATAAAACTTACTCCATCTGAACTGTTGATGTTTCTTCTCTGACTAATATTGATCCCCACTGAACAAATTTTGGTACTTCTGTCGTATTTCCTCCTCTAGCTCCCACAAGGCCTCCTCCACTGCATGATTCATCTATAAGACTTTCACTAATGATATTTTCTTGGTGCACAACTCCTAATCTTCTCTATCTAAGATCCGTACTGGCATCTCCTCATATGCTAGTGTATCTCTAAGCTCTATCTCCTCGTAACTAATCACATGAGAGGTATCTGGGACGTATTTCCTCAACATGAAAAGATGAAATACGTCATGTATTCTAGATAATATTGGTGGTAAAGTTAGCCTGTATGCAACTAGACCTACTATTTCTAGTATCTCGAATGGGCCAATAAACCTAGGGCTTAGCTTACCCTTCCTCCCAAATCTAATAGCCCCTCTCAGCGGTGCTACTTTCAAAAACACCTGATCTTCCACATCAAATTCTAGTTTTCGGTGGCGGGTATCTGCGTAGCTTTTCTGTCGGCTCTGAGCTGCACTAATTTAATTAGTCCGACTTTATCGTATGCTTGTTGCACTAATTTAGGTCCCAAAACTCGCCTCTCACCCATTTCATCCCAACATAGTGGAGAACGGCACCTCCTACCATACAATGCCTCATAAGGTGCCATCCCGATGCTGGCCTGATAGCTATTATTATATATGAACTCAACCAACGGCACATACTAGGTTCAATTACCCCCAAAATCCAACACACGTGCTCGTAGCATATCCTCAAGTATCTGGATCATCCTTTCTGTTTGCCAATTAGTCTGAGGATGAAAAGTTGTGTTGAATGATAATTGAGACCCCAAAGCCTCTTGTAAGCTTCTCCAAAACCATGATCTGAAACATGGGTCTTAATCTGAAATTATAGATATTGGTACTTCATAAGGTCAAACTATCTCCTAAATGTATATCTTTGCTAATCTGTTCGTAGGGTAACTGACATTAATAGGTAGGAAGTGGGCAGTCTGGCCATGCTATGCTAGCGGCAAACTTGTGACAAAATTCATAGATATATGGTCTCACTTCCACTTAGGAATATGGAGTGGCTGCAAATGTCCTGTTGGCCTCTAGTGCTCAACCTTTACCTACTGGCACGTCAAACACTATTCCACAAACTCGGCTATCTCTCTCTTTATACTGTTCCACTAGAAAGATTCTCGAAGGTCTTGATACATCTTAGTGCTACCAGAATGAACTGTGTAAAGGGATCTGTGGGCCTTTTCTAAAATAGCCCTTCTAATCTCAGCATCTTCAAATACACACAGTCTGGTACGAAACCATAGGGCTCCATCATCTGTTGTACTGAACTCCTCTCCCTGTCCGTCCTGCACCTTTTCTATCAACTCTACTAACTCTGCGTCATTTCTATGAGCAGCTTTAATTCTTTCTTGCAAGGTAGGTTGTATCACTAGGTTGACAATAAATTCCTGGTGATCACGCTTTACTAACACTACTGTTGACCTCATTGGTCACGCCCGGTTTTGATTATAACAAATACTCAATGTATCTAATGAGCATTTGAGGTTTTGTGCAGGAACTAAGGGTAATAAGATGAAGATGTGCACAAAGCAAGAAAAACTCGAAGACAAATTTATAATTCAGCATTGTAATATATTTATATTGGTCTGTAATAGTAAGTAGGTATTTGGTTTGTAATAAGCTCACACACATCACATGTATGATTTATTACGTAAGCTCAAACAAAACATGAATGAGAAAATGACCATAGAAAGACTTTAGGACACTCACACTTTCACATATATTTGTTAGGCACTTGAATAGAGCTTGTTTGTTTCAAAACGGGACCAAAATGCACACATGATGCACTTTCGGTCGACCAGCCAAGCCAGTATATTTTTGGCCTGGTCGACCGAAACCGGTCCGGGTCAACTGTTGACCAAGGCCCTGGTCGACCGAGCCCTTGCAGTTCATTTGACCCCAGTCGACCGAACCACCTGGGGGTCAACATTTTGACCTCCCGGTCGACCAACCACTTTTGTACTCCAACTGCCTGGTCGACCGGAGGGTCCTTAGGAGAATTCCCAGCGGTCTGGTCGACCGAACCATACAATTCAAAATGGCCTGGTCGACTGAACCTCAGAAATTTGGAAAATCGCCTTGCCCCGATCATCCGACCACTCAGTTCAAATTATTCCTGGTCGACCGTACCACTTGAGTCCTGGTCGACCAAACTTATTCTGGTCAACCGGACCTCTCGGATTGCCATGATTTTTTACCGCAGTTAATATTTTTTAAATAGGTTAAAATGCTTTAAACATCATTAAACTTTCCTAATAATACCCAATAGGTCCCCAATGGTCATATTTTCTCCTATGCCTATATATATGAAATCATTTGAGAAAATTAGAAGAGATTAGCCACTTTGATTAGGGAAAAATTCTCTGAAAAATACAAACCCTATACTACTCATTTTCTTACTCAAACCACTCATACTTTGCCTTCTATCATTGCCTACATATTTTTGGGAAGTTGGTGAGTGTTTGCTTAAATAGGTTTACTCTCCTTTTGTCTCTTGTTTGACACGATTTTCTTGAGAGCCAAACCTAAGGAGTCTTAAGGGCTTTTGCTAATAAGCCTTTCCTAAGAAAACTTGTGAGTCTCTAAGCCTGGCACCTGCATTGCAAGATCTTGATAGAGTGCATTTTGTTTTTGTTTTGCAAAAACTTTTCAAACACTCCCAAATATCATTGCACTTAATCTTGTAAAATATTTGAAGAGATATTTTGTTTGTGTAACAATGGTCTTGGTTGCAATATTCTTTCCCTCCTATATAAGTTGCTGATACAAAGATTACATATCTTTTGCAACCCAAGCATATACATCATTTAATACTTACATGCTTGATTGAAATACAGAACACTGACATCTTTTGTTTGAACTTATTTTTTGAATAGATTGTGATACATAGATTGTTTGTTTGACACTCTCCCTTCCATTAACTGACTCGAAAATACTTACTTGAGAGTTGAACTTTTAGACCACAATTGAGCTTTACATATTCTTTCATAATTATGTGTATGTTTAATCGCGCGCATATTTGGTACATATCTGCTTTACCCAAAAGCTTATTCATTGGACCATTTGAATTGTATTTCAATACTATTGTATTTCCAGCACAACCTGGAGAGGGAAGACTAGCCCCCCTGGACAGTCCCGGATTGGCTTAGACCTTTGTTAGGAAGCTAGGTGCGTCTGTCCTGTTAAGGCGTGGAGGTTGAGGGTCAGCCCCCGCTAATTGACCTGGTTAAGGTTGAGGTCAGCCTGTGTTCATTTGACCTAGTTTAAATGGTGCCGCTCCACCCTTAAGTGGCTCTATTAGTTGAATCCGCCAACTTGGAGCTAAGAGGTGGGGGCGTAGGCCCAGTTTGGCCGAACCCGATAACATATTGTGTGTTCATTTACTTTTCGCACTTTATATTTACCTACCAATTCTATTACCCGCACATGTATGTTTTATGGGTGAATGATGCGTATGACTTAAATTCCACATTATATTTGTCTACGCATTTGGAAATTGAATAAACTGAACCTAGGTTGTGTATATACTGTTGTAGGATAGATTAACCTAGGAGAAAAAGTTTTTTAATTCCAATTCACCCCCCCCCCTCTTGGGATTACACTAATTCTAACAACTACACCGAGCCTCTCCAGGTCCATCAAAATCAGATGTTGGATCTCCTCTGGCTGATGACCAAGGGTCTAACTGATCACCATGGGACGTTCAGGATCGTAAGGCATAGCGTCAGACAAGCGTCACCACGTTTGCTTTCCTTGGATGGTAGCTGATAGTACAATCATAATCCTTAATGAGCTTTAACCATCTTCTTTGCCTCATGTTCAAATCTTTCTGGGTGAAGAAATACTTTAAACTTCTATGATCAGTGAAGATCTCACATTTCCCACCATAAAGACAGTGCCTCCAGATCTTCAGAGCATACACTACAGCAACTAACTCTAAATCAAGTACTAGGTAGTTTTTTTCATATTCATTAAGCTGTCGAGATGCATAGGCAATTACTCTTCCATGCTGCGTTAACACACATCTGAGTCCATTCAAAGATGCATCACTATATGTAACAAATTCATCCTCTTCTGATGGTATAGACAGTACCGGTGTAGTGACAAACCACCGCTTTAACTCTTGGAAACTCTGCTCACAATCAACAGTCCATTAAAACCTCACATTCTTTCTTCCTCTGAGTCTTCTCGTGGACTGAATAATCTGGAGATTCATACACCAAAGCCGGTATACCCTACAGACGCTAGAAAGCTCCTGACCTTCCTAAATCATCCATTGGTCCCACCCCACCCCCACTGCTTCCTATTTTAACCTCCCAACTTATATGTCATCCCCCCCCGGAATCAACATCCGAGGAAAGTGATCTGCCTCAACTAGAATTCACATTTCTTGAATTTTGCGTATAACTTTTCCTCCCTTAACACCTGCAATACCAGCCTTAGATGATCCTCGTGCTCTTCAAAACTCTTCGAGTAGACCAATATATCATCAATAAATACCACAATAAAATGGTCTAAGTACTGATGGAATACCCAATTCATTAAATCCATAAATACTACTAGTGCATTAGTCAATCCAAACGACATTACTAAGAACTCGAAGTGCTCGTACCTGGTTTGGAAAGTTGTCTTTGAAATGTCCTCTACTCTAACTTTCACGTGGTGATATCCTGACCGAAGGTCAATCTTGAAGTAGACCTGGGTCCCCTGGAGCTGATCAAATAGATCATCAATTCTGGAAATAGGATATTTATTATTGATTGTTAGTTTATTTATTTCTCTATAATCTATGCACATCCTCATAGTCCCATCTTTATTTTTCACAAACAGGACTGGTGCTCCCCAAGGTGACATGCTAGGCCTGATAAACCCTTTATCCATCAACTATTGCAGTTGGTCTTTCAATTCTTTCAATTCAGCTGGAGTCATTCTGTATGGAACTTTAGATATTGGTGCCAACCCTGGTAGTATATCCACAATAATATCAATCTGGTGGTAAACCAGGTAAATCCTCCGAAAAGACATTTGAAAATTCTCTTACTATTGGAATATTTGACTATTTTAGTTCTTCTTCTGGCATCTCCTTTATATATGCAATCCCTAGCAACCACCCTGAAGTAGCTTCATTGCCTGAATTGCCGATACTAATTGTGGCAAGGTGTGCACTCGTGAATCCATAAATCTAAATTCTTGCCCTCCTTAGGGTCTAAAAATTACTTCTTTTCGATGACAATCTATGTTGGCATTATTAGATGCCAGCCAATCCATACCCAATATCACATCAAACCCGTGCATGTCTAGTACCACATGATCGGCTGGTAGTACTTTCCCCTAAATGCCCACTAGAAAATTTTTAAGTACCCTCCTACACCTCATTATTGACCCAGTTGGCGTGACTACTAACAATTCCACATCTAACAACTGCACCTTAATCCCAGATAACATAGCATATCCCGACGACACGAAAGAATGGGTGGCACCTATGTCAAAAAAAATGACAACTTTATATGGTAAAGCGGTAATTATACCTATCACGACATCTCCAGCAACCTACATCTCTTGGTGTCAATGCATAGACCCTCGCCGGTGTTGTATTCCTCTGCTAGCCTCCACGAGGCACCTGGTAACCACCCTAGAACAATATTCAAACTAGTGCATAGGCCGGCGGTTCCTGACATAACCAAGACCTATGACTGAGTCTCCCACAATTACTTGATGTTCTCTCCCATCCTACATTCACCTGGATGCCTCTGGCCACATCTAGGGTAAATGGGATAAGTCAGGTCATCCTGAAATTCTCAGTGTCTCGTCATCTGCCTCTGGCCTCCTCTGTACCAATCTCCTTTACATAGGCCCCAACCGGAACCCGCCTGAAAGCCCGAAGGCGTGGGGTCTCTTCCTTTAACTCGGTACTCCTACATCTATCTGTTCGCTCTTCTCTACTACTATGGCTTTTTCAACTAACTTAGAGAAATCATGTATCTTTAGAACTACCACTTGCTTATATATATATATATCTCACTCAGACCTCTTTCAAACTTCTTGGCCTTTTGACTTTCTCTGGATTCTCTTGGGAATCAAATCCCTGACAACCTAGAACGTTGGAGCATATTGCTGGACTATCAACGGCCCCTGAGTCAAACCCAAAAACTCGTGCACTTTAGCCTCTTTGATAATAGCAGGAAATTATCTATCTAGAATATCTCTCTGAATCTGCTCCAAATCATAGGCACTGGTATAGATCTCTACTCCTCCAATAATTTCATGACCGTCCACTATCTCTTAGCCTCTCTTATCAACTTATACGTGGCATAGAGGACCCTCTGCTCATTGGTGCAATGAAGCACCGTTAGTACTTTTTCTATCTTCTGCATCTAGTTCTTGACAACTGCAGGATCAGCTGCTCCTAAAAACATTGGAGGGTTCATCTTAGTAAACTTCTCTATCATGCACCCCTGCACTACAAATGGACCTCCATGCTCCCTGGAGCTTTATGCAATCTCAGCCATGACCGTCTGAGCTATGATGTGTAAAACAACATCTGAGTCTCCGCTGCCCATGCTAGAGGGCCCTGCTCCATCACCACCACTAGCGTGAGCACTAGCACATCCAGGATACATCCTGTAATAATAGCAAATTATTCTGAAAATCCAAAACTCATAATACTATTCTAACTAAAATATTCCCATACCTCCTATTACTAATTTAAGGTCTAGTCCTACCATATGGAAAAGAAATCGATGATAGTTTATTATGATTTTCCTGAAATCGTCACCTCAGGAAAAACACAAAAATCACCTCAAAGTTCTTGCTTCCAGACCACAGAACAGAACCCTAAATTCTCATCCTAGTTTCCCAACATTAACTCTCTAATATTCTATTCTATCCTTCTCAAAATTCCATTCCTATATTCTGATGTTGTTTTTTGCTATACTCTAGAGTCTAAAGAACCTAGCAACCTAGGCTCTGATACCAAAATCTAACGACCAGAAATTTCATACCATTTCTTTTATAAAATATAAAATACAAATATACTGATAATCATTTTACTCTGATAACCCAGTAATGACTACTAAAATACACCTATGCAGCGAAAAAAATAAAAATGTACAACCATATACACAATACCATAATTCAGTATATCCCCAAAATATACATACACAAAAACACAACTCCCCAATATCATCTATCAAGACCTCTAAGATTTACCCAAAAATACTTTTCTCCTGGAAACACTTACCCTACAGACATGGCAGTGCAACCAACCTCCCTATCTTTGAGCCTGATCTACTTATCTGGATCACCTGAAAAAATGTTAAATTACTAGGATGAGAAAACACTCAACAAGACGAAATATGCTATTACCATTGTGTGGCAACTGAGTTTATATAAATAATTTACTGATAAATAACTGAATTGAGATATCATGTAAAATATAATACTGTGTAACTCACACCTATGTGGCTTAAAATACAACTGTATTATCTGAGCTTTCTATTTATTCATATTGCCAATATTATAATATATCTGTTGTTATCCTGTAAATTTTGTATATATATATATATATATATATATATATATATAAATAACTATGAAAACTACCCTGAAAAACTGTATGTCATGATTTAACCCCTCATGGAAGGGTTGTGCGGCCCGTAGGCGGGACTTAAATCTGGTTGGCCCACCAAGATAAGTTAACTGATACTCTATCAATCCTTAGACTGACCTTACTGCAATCCCTCCGAACGGTCGGTACTGGCTCTCCCTCGTAAAATCGGTAACCTCTACCCAAAATACTGGGGAGCCTACAATCCCTCCAAGGTACGGTTGACAGAAATCCACATACTATCCGAGATATATGGTTGCACTCTGATCTGAAATAGTTACGGTGTCGTGCTCTATTGACTAATTTTGACTGAAATAATTAATCTAACTGAAATAATTCATCAAATCTGATACTATATAATACTAATATATAATTATCTTACTGTTTCATCATGAATCCAAAATAACCATAACACTTTAAATCTGTTCTGAAAATATTGTAATATCTGACTAAAATAACTATAATATCTTATCTATATTATCTGAATGAATAAACTATAATATATGAGTGTTATGGATTTGAAATTCTAGAAATCATGGTATTCTGTAAATACCAAAAAATATATGTTTGTATAATATATGTCTGTAAAATATCTATCTGAAAAACATCTATTTTTAAAATGTCTATCTATATATACACTGTAATTTATAATTTTGTAAAATCTAGTAAAACATATTTTTGTGAAAAAATATTGTATATCATGGTATTCTGAAGAAAATTGTATAAATTCTGAACTAAAATGATATTAACTCATGCAACACAATTAAATAAATAAAAACCCCAGTACTAAAATCTATATTTTTTTTATAATGAAAAAAACTTATACTCTATAGAATTTACCCCAAAACAAATATATATTACTAATAAAATTTCTGAAATACCTATCATAGCATATTTCCCTTACCTGGCAAACTGCACTCGCCACTGATTCTAACTCACACCCATGGCGTTCATAATTCTGTAATCTTGAAATTACAAACACACACACACACACACACACAGATATATATATATATATATATATATATATATATATATATATATATTTCTTTGTCAATCAAATGAATTTTCCAGAATAGTTTCATACTCACATTTCTTGAATTATAAACTATTTATCATTTACCTGGATCCCAAAGGAAAAACACCCACTGAAAACCTAGCCTGCCTGCCGTGTATACACCAAGCCTGAATTATAAAAAATCCCAATTTCTCAATTTAACCTCAAAAATACATTCACATCTAATCTTATACCTTCAATAATTAAATAATCAATCCAAAACACTCAAATAACACCCTTAACTCAGTTTTGGGATGGTGCCCCAAATCCCCAAATTAAAATTCTACTCCACCTATGTTGTAGAGAATTTTCCCAAGAACCCTATGGTGGTTCCTGATCATTGAAATGAGGCTTAACGAAGTGGAATTTGTAGAGAGAAGGGGAGGGGTTTCATGGGCTTCTGAAGAGAGAGAGAGAGAGAGAGAGAGAGAGAAAGAGAGTAATTTGATTTGTTTAAAAATGAAGCTCTTGGCTCTTTTATATCTTTCAACACTAACCAGAAAACTGTCGTTGATTTTCTGTGTTTCTCTGAAAATCATCGCCGATTCTATTAACCGGCACCAAAATTACCATTTTACCTTTACTCGACCGTGGTTAAATCCCAAAACGATCGCCAATTTTATGGCTCCTTCAGAAAACCGTCGCGGGTTTCCTTTTGCCTTAGCCAAAAATCCACTTTTTCCATTTCCTTTTATTATTATAATTTCTGAGTCGCTATACTTAAGAAATTTGATATGGAAGGAAGTAAGCCCATAGGAACTCCTATGAGTACCTCAATAAGCCTTGATAAGGATGAAAAAGGAAAACCAGTAATATACAATACTATTGAGGCATGATAGGAAGCTTGTTATATTTGACAGCTAGTAGGCTGGACATAATGTTTACCGTATGTATGTGCACACGATTTTAATCCGCTCCCAAAGATTCTCATCAAATAGCTATTAAAATAATTCTAAGATACTTGATAGGTACTCTTGACCTAGGATTATGGCATCCTAAGGACACCACAAAATGCAGACTATGCAGGTTGTAAAATAGATAGAAAAAGTACAAGTGGGGCTTGTCACTTCCTAGGACAGTCTCTTGTCTCTTGGTTCTCTAAGAAACAAAATTTCGTAGCATTATCCACTACAAAAGCTGAGTATGTGGTAGCAGGTAGTTGTTGTGCACAAACACTCTACATGAAATACAAATTAAAAGACCTCAACTTAGAATACTCTGCTATACCGATTAAGTGTGATAATGCTAGTGCTATAAATATCTCCAAAAATCCAATATCTCATTCAAGAACAAAACATATCGATATTAAACATCATTTCTTGAGAGATCACGTACAAAAAGAAGATATAACTCTTGAATTCGTAAATAAAAAGGATCAATTGGCGAACATCTTCACAAAACCACTTTAAAAGGATCGATTTATATCTATTAGACGTGAGTTAGGATTACTACATGTTAGAGAAGTAGTTTAAAGAAGGATTTCAAGAAGCCTGAAGGACAAGCAACTGACCATTTGAAGGTCAGGCGCCTACCATGTTTCAACTTGATGAAATTAAGGTCATCATGCACCTAACTCCTTAAGTACCAGGTGCCTTACTCGCGACTGGTCACCTACTTAAACACAAAAGAACTTCATTTTTTAACTTATCAACTTCCTGACTCTATTCCATTCCTCTCCAAAACTCTTTCTCCTTCCCATACCATCCTTTGTCCTCCAAAGATTTCATCCATCCTATACTTCTCATCTTCACTGCATTCTAGGGTTCTTCATCATCACGAACCATGCCACAAACGAAGTCAGCTGGGAATAAGGCCTCCTTCTCCTGATGTATCGGCAATGACGAATTAGAAAAGTGGCTAACCACTCCTCAAGCGAGGACACTTTACCGGAATCAAATCCAATCTATTAATACAATCCTTGGTAAAGGACTTGATGTTTCATTTTTCAATTCTGATTCATACAACTATTTGAAGATATTGGGTGGGAAAAATTCATCACATATCAGGCCACTAGACACTATCCGAACTAAGTCAAGATTTTTTATGCTAATTTGGTGAAGAAAGATGTCGGTTTCTCAACTGATATTATGGGGCAGTTCATTCATCTCACTCCATTATCATTAGGAAAGATATTTCGTATAAAGCAAGGAGATTTTGAGTGCGACCCTGTTGAAAAACAATGGATAATGAAACAAGAGTTGACTCCACAAGAGTTTTTGCCACTAGTCATGAAGGACGATCATGTTTATCTGGGCAATCCCCCACTTTATAAACAATTGAATCTTCAAGCACTGATTTTGCACAAGTTGATCACATACAACATCCTACCTAGAGCAGGTTCACATGACCACGTTTCTTGATTGATTTGTCATGTGGTGCATTCTTAAAAGGAAAAAGTTGGACCTACCGAGCCTCATCATCAAGTGGATGATCATGAAGAAAGAAGCTCCTCAAATCGTTCTTCCTTATGCAGGAATGCTGAATTTGGTGTTTGCCCACTCTCACATCCTCACACAATCTTTTTATTTTGTGAGAAAGACCCATTATGATATATTTTTTGCCACAACCCTTAAGTTAATGGGATTTAAGAAATATACTTAAGGGTGGTTTCATAGAGGCAGCAAGCAACTAACTCCTGAGTCTCCCATACCTGCTCAGCCTTTTAAGCTAGCTCAGCTTGCTCCATAAGACGCGAGCACACCTTCTTGGTTCCTCCCTTTTTATACTCATTACCACAACTTCAGTCAGAGGATACAATCTGGTCTTGATTCTCTTCAGGAGAAGGTCATCGTTGTAGAAACTCGTTGTTCCTCTCTCGATCAGCACATGGATCGTTTGGAGAAAATTTTGGCTAGCTCCTCCAAAGGTGCAACACCTATGGGCATTAGCTCTGCCCCTTCTAGTGACACTACATCTGATGATGATTTTGAGGGCAGAGAAGAAGACGATGGAGCATCCACAGCCAATTCTGAAGAATCTGTTGATGTTGCTAAAGATGATGATGCGGTAGCCACGGATGAAGATTGATCATAGAATTTTTTATTTTTTTTTATTTTTTTTATCTTAGATGGTCTTCTCTTAATTTTTGTGCATTGACATTTAGTGCTTTTTGGTTTGCTTCTCCAGACTTTTGATTGTACGTGTATCAGTTTGGATGACGATGCTATTCTTCTTTTGTATGCATTGTTATGCCTATGCTTGTTGATTTTCTTTCGCTTTTTGATTGATGTCAAAAAGGGGAAAATAATGTGAAAGCAAAAGAAGATGACTATGCAAAATAAGACTAAGACTAAAGATGTACAAGATAAAAGATATACAAGATAAAATTGGTTATGACTCATATTGAACGATTGAAATAAAACTAAGACTAAAGATGTACAAGATAAAAGATATACAAGATAAAATGGGTTGTGACTCATATTGCATGATTGCAACTTTGTTTAACTTTGTTTGACTCACGTTGAATAATTGACATTGAACATATAATAAGCCTAAATTGATAGCATCATGAGCATAAGCCTGTATTGTTACGTGTATCTTGCAATCTAAGTTTGAGTACAATAATTTTATTATTCCATATGTGGTTATTGTAAGGGGAAGCCTTTTTTTTTAAGGTTCACTCTCTCTTGCTCCGAATTTGTCATCATCAAAAAGGGGGAGATCGTTGGTTTTGACTTTTTGAGTCTGATCCCTGTTTTGATGCTGACAAAGTACATGTTTCTTACGTGTGTATTTAGCATGTTAATAGGTCCATTAATTTAACACACACATAGGGAAACAGCAATGGAAGCTTGCAAGACTTAAAGACTATACGATCAAGCATTCTATAAAGTCAGAAGAGCAAAGGAAGAAAGAAGAAGATGAACACATTTCTGTTTTATATGTAATTGCATTTAATTTTATATCTTTGGTATGTAATAATGCATGCATCTGCATGATGTGTTTGAATGCTCAGAACGACCATAGATAGACCCTTGGGACCAGCACATCTCACCAAAAATATTTTTCCTAAAAAGACTAAAATCATACAAAGTTTTTGGAATAGCTTTAGGGTCGAAATCGGGGCTAAAACGAAGTTTACAAAAACTTCAGCTGACCTTCGGTTGACCGACATCGAACTTTTTTTATGTCTTCAAAATGACCTAGGAATTATCCTAGGACACTCACTCTTGCACTTATATGTGTCAGTCATTTGAATAGGGTGATTATTAGCTGAAACAATACCGAAATGCACAAAATGTGCACTTTCGGTCGACCGACCCTTATAGTGCATTTGTAGCTCGGTTGATCGAACCTAGGTACAGGTCAACAGTTGACCATGTCTCGTTCGACCAAACTCTTGTAGTTCATATGGCCCCAGTCGACCAAAACCTTCTGAAGTCAACATTTTGACCACCTAGTCGACCAAGCCCAAATTGCATTGCAACTGTCTGGTCGACCAAGGGTCCTCGGGAGAAATCCTAACTGTCTGGTTGACCGAATCACCCAGTGCAAATCTTCTTGGTAGATCGAACCTCACAAAATGGAAAATCGCCCTTCGAACATACATGTCCGGTCGACCGAATGAATAGTTCATTTTTGGCCCAGTCAACTGAACCTCGAGAACTTCGGTTGACTGAACCTATCCTAGTTGACCGGTGCTTTCGAGTTGGAATTTTTTAAAAGGTTTAAAACGTCATCAAAACTTAATTAATCTTTTCCAAAATACCGAATGTGTCCCTCAACGGTCAGATTTGTTGAAAATCTACAAATACCCCCTTCATAACTCAGATTAGCAACTTTGATTAGCCAAATTTCTCTCTCTAATCTTTTGGGCTAATTTTTATCAAAGTTCCCCCAAATTAATTTTTCATCGCAAAAATCTTTTCTTGGATTAAAATGTTTTTAATCTCTTTGACTCTCTTTCACTCTCTATGTTTGAAAAATAATTTTTGAAAGAGAGCACTTATCTTGTTTTAAACTCTCCAACTCTCTTTCCGTCCATTCATTTCAAAATCATTATGTCAAGAGAGTATATTTATTTTGGGCAAATTATTTTTTGTATTCACATGCAATACTCTCACATACTATTTATATTGAAAATCATTTTTGAGAATATAGTTTTGGTTTCTCCTCACTATCTTCATGATAAATATTTTTGGGAGAATTTATTAATTGCACAAATAGTCTCTTGGGCTTAACTCCTAGATTCTCCAAGCTTTTCACATTTGCATAAATCTTTGTTGGAGAACGTAATACTCATATTTTCATACACATATTTGTGCACTGATTATTTAGAAACACACCCTTTACTCTACTGAGTTCAAATCATATCATAAGAGAGTGCATACATCTTAGAGCTTTAATGTGTACGTCCATGCTAGTATTTAGAAGCTTTTTCATATGTACAAAAATGTTTTATTGTAATGATTATGCATCAAAACTGCATAATTGGGCATCTTAACCCGGGTTTTACGGTTTATATTTTTAATTAAATGCCCAAAATTGTCCAATATTTTAATAAAGTGCCAAAATCATCATTCTTGAACTTTATTGCACTATTTATAAAGTTTTGGTAATTTTTTGTTGCAGGAAAAATTTTGGAAACCAAAACCAACACCTGTTCGTATTTCATGCATAACTTTTCTTTCTGAGCTTCGATAGAGACAATTCAAATTTTTTGGAGAAAGAGGAAAGGATTATCTACAACTTTTGTGTTTTGAGTTTTATGAGAAACGGGCTCCAAAAGATTTAGATTTGCGATGAACAGAGAATGAAAAAAATGAAAAAAAATATAACAATTCGAGTTGGGTCAAGTTGCCGGGTCAGCTCCAATTGGGTCGGGTCAAACCGGGTCAAGTCCCTCACATGGATCTTAGGGCAAGCCTCCTCCTCTATTTATTCTTTCTTTTTTCCCTATTCTGGGTGTGCCCTGCACACCAACACCTTTCCCTGCATCCTCTCTTCTTTTCTTGTTTTCTTTTCTCTTATCTTCTCTTCTCTTCTTCTTCCCCTTCTCTCTTCTCTTTACCTTGATTTTATTCCCGTCCTCTCTCTCTATTTTATGTTTGTCTTTATTCTTCCCTTCTCTCTGCTGTCTCTATGCCCTTCCTCTTCTCAATACTTCAGCCTCGAACACCATCACTCCAGATCCTTTGCAACTCTCTCCGGTTAACTCCAACAGCCTCCTCCGCCCTCTGCTCTAGAACTAGCCCAGTAGAAATCAATTCACGACAATAACCAGTAGTAGATAGCTCGCACAGACCAGAACAGAGCACCAATAACCAGCAGCGGAAGCACACCACACCCAAGCCTCCACTCCAGCACAGCTCCGGCCAAGTTCTCCAGCTGCAGATTCTGCAAACAGTGCTGTCACAGCTCCTGCCATAGCCTCGGCAACACACCATGCCAGTTCCAGCTGAGATCCTCTGCATGGCCTCCTTGTACCACCTTCAAGACCAGCCTCCCATGGCTGTTCACTCTCTCTCTCTCTCCCTCTCTTATCTCTTCTCTTTCTTTTATTATTACTAATTAATCAATTGAATATTGTTAACTTTTTATTTGAGTTTATTGTTATTTTTAGATTTTGAATATTATTTGGGGTGTTTCATTATTATTGAAGTTTAATTGTTTTTTTTTTATTCTCTCTCCATTAAATTTTTTCCGTAGATTAGTTTAATATTCCAAGTTATTTAATTAATTTAGTTAGGCTCAGTTTCGTCAAAGTTCGTATTTTTCAGTTTTGTTAAATTTCGTATTTTTATTTTTCAGTATCATTCAAAGTTTAGATTTTTGATGTGTTTGCATTTTTGTTCGAGTTCTTGGTTTGAATTATTGATCCGTATTAAAAGTGTGGTTTTTAATGTGTGATTGAATTTGATTTCTAGGTTACCATCTTTAATTAATGTGTGCTTCGATGTTTCCTTGAGTAGATTAGGGTTTCCATTTTTTTTTTTTTTTTCGTTAATTCAGTGCGTGTTAGTTTTAGGATTTAAATTGCATGTTATTTTAATAGGTCAAAAAGAATCTCAACAATCTTGAAAATCTAGAATCTTAACCAAGTTTAGTACCTTTTTAATTTTGATTGGAAGAACGTAAAATATGAGATTAAAACACATTCCCTGAGGAGACGATCTAATCCTTGGGCTTAATATTACACGACAGAACTCCTATACTTGGGATAGCTTTTGAGCTGCTCATTTTTCGAGTGAGTCATGTAACGGTTGGGTTCAGCCCATTAATTGAACTGGAGAGTCGCAACCCCGTAAATGAGACCGGTTCGGTTCAGCCCAGAATTGAACAAGGGAGTCTCAGCCCCGTAAGTGAGACTAGTTTGGCTCAGCCTAGTAATTGAGCTGGAGCTTTCCTCGCCCCGTAAGGAGAGGATGTAAAAAGCTTTTGCTCCACCCGGTTAACTAAGCAGGTTTAGTGGAATCCTTGGGGGTAAGCCCAAGGCGGGGATGTAGGCTGGTTTGGCCGAACCTCGATAACAAATCTGGTGTCGCTCTCTCTATCTTATTTAAATTTCTGCACTTTAATTTCAACATGTTTATGAAAGATTGTTTAATGTCTTAATTATTCTTATGCACATATTTGATTTAAATAAGATACTACACACGTGTATGTTTACTTTTAGTGTTAAAATCAATTTACACACACGTGTATATGTTGAATGGGATATGATACGTGGTGAATCGGTGAAATGTTTAAATTAGCAAAAAATTATTTAAAACCCAATTCACCCCCCCCCCCCTCTTGAGATCACACCAATTCCAATAGTTGGCCTAACAAGGCTTACGACTCTTATTTTGATGATAACAAATAAAGGGAATTTAATGTGTTTTAAAGTTGTAATGTTTCAGGAACTAAATATTAGAAAGAAGCTCAAGACCAAGTAATCACAAGAGTACAATGAAAACATACAAACAAGTGATTCAAGCAACGCTTAGATCAAAGGGTGACAAAGCTCAAAGTTTGACAAATACTATGAAAGCTCAAAGTTTGACAAATATCATGTAAGCTCAAAGAATGTTAAAGCTCATGACAAGATGGACTCAAATCAAGGACATACATGAAAACTTCAAGAATTGAAGGATTTAGAGTCTTAACTCTACAAAAAAAAAAAAAAAACTAGTTTTTAGTGACAAATTTATTAGTGACAGATTCAATTTCATCACTAAAAACCAAAAAAAAAAAAATCGCGAGAAAATATTTTTCACGCAGAAATTATCTCGGGAAAATATTAGCTACAATTTATGCGGTATTAGTGACGAATTAAATATGTCCCTAAAAGATGTTCATTAGTGACAATTAAATAACCATCACTACTATCATTTAAAAAAAATAAAAGTTTTTGTTACAGAGTAGTAGTGACGAATTTATATATTCGTCACTATTGGCCTATTATTAGTGACGGATTTAGCAACCGTCACTAATACTTCCCTTATATTTAAAAAAACAAAAATTTTTATTTCAGAGTATTAGTAATGAATATACAAATTTGTAACTATTGGCCCCTTATTAGTGACGAATTTGAGAACTGTCACTAGTACTTCCCTTCTATTTAAAAAAATAAAAATTTTTGTTACAGAGTAGTAGTGACAAATATAGAAATTCGTCACTATTGGCCGATTATTAGTGATGGATTTAGAAACCATCACTGATACTTCCCTTATTTTAAAAAATAAATAAAAATTTTTGTTTTAGAGTATTAGTGACGAATATACAAATTCATCACTATTGACCCCTTATTAGTGACGGATTTAAGAACCATCACTAATACTTCTCTTATTTTTTTTTATTTTTTTTTAAATTTGTTTCAGACTATTAGTGACGAATTTGTATATTCGTCACTATTGGCCGCTTATTAGTGACTGATTTGAGAACTGTCACTAATACTTCCCTTATTTTAAAAAAAAAAAATATTTATTGCAGAGTATTAGTAACGAATATACAAATTCGTCAATATTGTTCCCTTATTAGTGACAGAATTGAAAACCGTCACTAAAACTTCCCTTATTTTAAAAAAATAAAAATTTATTAAACACTATTATTGAAGAATTTAAGATTCATCACTAATAGTCTGACACTGAAAAACCGCACATGGATTCCCCAATCTGCGGATTGCTTTCCCTCCAAGCTTTCTATTTCCCTCCACCTCTCAATCTCCCCCACTCTCGATCTTCGTCTCTCCAGTCTCTCTCTCTCTCTGTCTCTCCATCTCTTAATCTCTCCCTCTCTCTTCGTCTCTCCAGTCTCTCTCTCTATCTCTCCATCTCTCAATCTCTCCCTCTCTCTTCGTCTCTCCGGTCTCTCTTTCTGTCTCTCAATCTCTCAATCTCTCCAGTCTCTCTCTATCAGTCTCTCCATCTCTTCGTCGCCGCCGCCAATGCTCTGGGTCCATCACCTTCGCCGAGGAGATCAACTGCCAGATCCAGCCTTCAAGGTATGTTTCTAGGATTTCTTAGAATTTGTTTTTGTCTTTTTAATTATAAAAATGTCACATTCTTTTTATGACTTTGAAAATTCGAAAGTCATATTTTCATTAATGCTATAAATTTCAACTCTTGCTTTGCATATTGAAGTATTGAATCTGAATACTAGATTTCAATTTGGGTATATTATATATAAAAGTTATTTTGAATTCACAAGCATTCAAGCTAAAAGATAAGCTAAAATTTTTATAATTCTCTAAAAATCTAAAACTGAAAAAAAAAATTGCAATTAAATGGACCCTTAAGCAATCTAAAAACAATTAAAATATGATTTTTGACCTTATTGTACAAACTTTAAAAAATAAGATAAGCCTCAAATTGATAAAGAACCACCTTATGTTTGTTAGTATGGATTTTGGGATTTAGATTTGAATTTATTTGAATTTAGAACAAATTTAATAAAATTTTAATATTTTTATATTATTTTTTATTCAAATTTCCACATACTCAAATCTAATGCCTAACCTGCATGCTCTCAAATACATTGCAAATACATAGTAAATGCTCTCTTAAATGACAACAAATGAAAGTTAGTTTGTTGTCATATAATGCATACGTCCAACAACAAAAATAATAAGAACCCAAACCTTAAATTCCACTAAGCGAAGGTTAGTGCATGAATCATTTTTTGTCAATTTATAAAATCATTGGGCAACTAATTCTTACAAATTAAGGACTATTAAATCCGTATTTGCTGCCTCATTATGAATAATTTTAAATATAATTGTACCTTTTCCACAACCTCTCACATCAGGGGTGTAAGTGAGTCAAACTTACTCATAGCCTACTTTGACTCGACTCGTCTCCTAACTTGACTAGATTTGATTCTACTTGAGTTTGAACTACTCACACTAATTTAACGAGTTGAGTTCAAACTCAGTAATAGTACTTGAGTCGAGTTTTGAGTTTAATCAAGTTTTTTAATTTTAGTAATTTTATATTTTATATATTATATAATGTACATTTTATAAATATATTTAATATTATATGTGCATTATATGTATTTATATATGTATTTAATTTTAATTTATATTCGAGTGGATCTTGAATTTTATGATCTTATAGTCAAGTCCAATTCGAATTATACAATTATGAAATCGATCGAGTTCAAGTCAAGTTTCAAACTTAATATTTTCGAGTTGAGTTGAGTTTAAACATTTTTATTGTATCAACTCGACTCAAATACCGTCCTATATCACATTAACTAGTTTATTGCTTTTCATTAGTATACTATTTGACTTGCATTGTATACGACTCCCAATGACTTTTTTAAAGTACCTTTTACAAAGAAACCAATAGAAAGGAGTTCCTTTTTAAAAAAAAAAAAATTACTATGCTGGTTTGATAGAAAACTAGACATGTGTTTTTAGAAAATTTAATTAATGCATTGTAGTTTTATAATTTTTTTTAAAAAAAAAATAATATTAGCCCTGTTAGAATTGGTGTATTCCCAAAAGGGGGGTTAATTGGAATTTAAAACTTTTAAAAAAAATTATATTAGCCCTGTTAGAATTGGTGTATTCCCAAAAGGGAGGTAAATTAGAATTTAAAACTTTTTCTCCTAGGTTTATCTATCCAACAACAGTATATACACAACCTAGGGTCAGTCTATAAAATCTCCAAATGCATAGATAAACATAATGTGGAAAATAAGTCATACGCATCATTCACTCATAATATACATGTGCGGTAAATATAAAATGTAGAAATATAAACAAACACACGATATGTTATTGGGGTTCAGCCAACTGTGCCTACGTCCCCTCCTCTAGCTCGCAAGCCTGAGGATTCCACTAATAGCTCACTTAAGGGTGGAGCAGCACCGATTACAATCAAGTCAAATTAACACAGGGCTGACCTCAACCTTAATCAGGTTAATTAGCAGGGCTGACCTCAACCTATACGCCTTAACAGGATGGCGCACCTAACTTTCCTAACCGGGTCTAAGCCAATTCGGGACTATTCCAGAGCTAGTCTCCCTCTTCAGGCCCGTGCCTAGAAATACAACAAATGTGTATATAATCAAAAGGTACAGTGATTGTGCTTTCGTGTAAAGCAGATATGTATCCAAATACGCGCAATAACATACACCACAATATGATTCAATATGTAAGCTCAGTGTGGTCTAGATAGTTCAACTCTCAAAGGTATTTTCTATCAGTGTAATGCGTACGTGAGAGTATCAAACAAGCAATCTTTGTTTCACAATATATTCAGCCAATAAGCTCACACAAAGATATCAAGTCTCAAGTATTTCAATTAGCAGGATGTCTCAATCATGTAAGTATCAAATGAAGTATATGCTTGGTTTGCACAAGATGTGTAATCTTTGTATTCAGCAAGTAATATATGAGTAAGTGAATATTGCAACAAAGATCACAATCACACAACCAAATATCTCTTCAAATATTTTTCAAGATAAAGCACATTAGATATTTGAAAGTATTTTGAAAATATTTTGTAACCAAAAACAAATACTATCTTCTCAAGATATTGCAATAAAGGTGCAAGCTTAGAAGATCTATCAAAGTCTTCTTAGGATAGACTTATCAACAAAGTCCCCTAAGAATCCTTAGGTTTGGCTCTCAAGAAAATCATGTCAAACAAATAGAACAAGGAGAGCAAACATTTCTAAACCAAACACTCAATCAATTACAAATGATGTAGGCACTAATAGATAATAAGCATGAGTGAATGAGGCTAAAAAATGAGTAGTATAAGCTTTTGGATTTTCATAGAATTCTCCCCTAATCAAAGTAGCTAATCCGTCTCTAATTTTCACAAATGATCTCATATATATAGACATGGGAGGAAATATGACAGTTGGGGACCTATTGGGTATTATTAAGAAAGTTTAATGATGTTTCAAATATTTTAAGCCTATTTAAACAATATTTAACTGCGATAAAAATCAGGGCAATCTGAGAGGTCCGGTCGACCAAAACAAGGTCGGTCGACCAGGACACACATGGTTCGGTCAACCAGGAGAATTTTGAACTGAATGGTCGGTCGACCAAAAGTGCCTTTCCAAAGGCAATTTTCCATTTTTACCGAGGTTCGGTCGACCGGGCCATTTTGAACTAGCTGGTTCGGTAGACCAAACCGTTGGGATTTTTCCCGAGGACCCTCGGTCGACCAGGTAGTTGGAGTACAAAAATGGCTTGGTCGACCAGATGGTCAAATTGTTGACCTCTGGGGGTTTCAGTCGACTTGGGGGTTTTGAACTGCAATGGTTCGGTCGACCGAGACCTTGGTCAACAGTTGACCCAGGTCTGGTTCGATCAACCAAAGCCAAAATGAACTATCTTGGTTGGTCGACCGAAAGTGCACCAAGTGTGCATTTCGGTCCCATTTTGAAACATGAAAACCCTATTTAAGTGCCTAACAAACATATGTGCAAATGTGTGTGTCCTAGGGTCACTTGGGGTCCAATTTTGAAGACACCGAAAAAGTCCGGTGTCGGTCGACCGAAGGGAAAAACCTAAGGTCTTTCTAATTTCATTTTTCATTTACGGTTTGTTTGAGCTTATGTATTATCATGCATGTGATGTGTGTGAGCTTATTACAAACCAAAGACCTATTTACTATTACAAACCAATTTCCCTACTAAATGTATATATTACAATTGAAAAACATGTATTGGTCTTCAAGCTTTAAGCTTTGTGCCCATCTTGATCTCAACAATTTTAGTTCCTGCACAAAACCTTAAACACCCATTAGTTGCAATGAGTATGTGTCATAATCAAAATCGGGTATGACCTACAAGGTCAACATTCTCCCCCTTTTTGATGATGACAAATACGACTGGCAAAAATATAGGTTTAAGCCCAAGAAGGCTCCCCCTCACAATATGCATCCAATGTATGTTTAAATAAACCCATTATTTTTGCCCCCTTTCCATCTCCCCTTTTTGGCAACAACAAAAAGGGCCATTTGAATTAAAATCCTAGGCAATGAGTGATTATTACATTTATGCATGATGAATTGTGGAAAGGTTTTTGAAAAATTTTGGCAGAGTGTCGTTTGTAAATCGGACTTTTCAAAAGACATCCTGTATAAACGTAACAGTTCAGTATGGTCCAATTTCAGCAAATAAAATGTCAATATGAACAAGAATTGACATATTGTGCAACACGGATGATAAGCAATATAAGCATGTAATAGAGGTATAAAGTGTGCACACAATCAATAATTATCTTTCATAAAGTATAAAGCAAGAAAATTAGTCAATAATAGAATTATTTGCTAAGACTTGGAAAGTTTCCATGAAAAAGCTCCCCCTAAAAGTATGCAAGTTGGTTCAATTATTTTAAATATATATGTGTACAATCAACCCGAAGTGTTTAACATTTCAACGCAAATGAAGTAACTGTGATATTTTTAGATTTTTGCATACGTAGGAATTTTCCAAATATTTGGGCAAATATTTGTAGAGATTTCGGCAGCATGCCGGCTGTAAATAGGACATTTCCCAAAAATTGTACCTGCACAAAACAGTTCTCAAACACACAGTATCACAGGAATAGAGCATGCGAGAGCCTATCATTTATCAGCAGGCAATTCTCAACAACTGCATCCGCCATGCAGTAGGCATTCTAAATTATTCATGCATTTCAATAAAATAATCATTTAATCATAAACACATGCAAGTCAAGATACTGCTGATATATGTCATTATCAAATAGGATAGTGTACCATAATATCATGAGAATACAACATAAAAATAAAAGTTGTTTTTAGCACAGACTAGATGAAATAAAATAGAATGAATCAACTCTACACAATCTAATCTGCAAACAACTCTGGAGTCTAGAACTCCCCTCCATCATATCCTCCATCACCGACATCGAAATTGAAGTCCATGGTCATCCGATCTCTCTCATCCTGCATCTCCTAAATGCGGTCACTCAGCTCACTGAAGCTGGTTGTCATGGACCGCTCCAAATCTATAAAGTGGTTGGTAGTGGAGATGGAGAACTGCTGGAACTCCTCCTAAAGTGCAGTGGATGACGATGCCAAGTCCTGCAAGTCTGACAAGACTGATCCTCGGAACTGTGTGAATGAGTCAGACAAAATGGTGATCGCAGCCATAAGATCCAAGTTTGATGGTTGCGGAGGCTATGGTGGCTCCTGTGGGGCCTTTACCTGCGTTGCTGCTCCCCTGGAAGGTGGCCAGATGTTCCCAACAAGCTCGTACCCCATCAATATTAGGGTCACACCAGAGAAGATGTCAGCAGGTCGTCTCCTCTTTAGTGAAGCCACATTTGACCGCGTGACTCCGATGTTCCTGAATAGCTTGTTCAAAATGCCCTCGTATGGCATTATCACTCGGTGGCCAATCGTTTTGGCCATCATCCAACGGATTACTAAACTGAGCAGATCCAACTCGGTCAACCAGAGGGTTTTAAACTACAATGGTTCGGTTGACTGGGACCTTGGTCAACAGTTGACTCAGGTCTGGTTCGGTCGACCAAGCCAAAATGAACTGTCTTGGCTAGTCGACCGAAAGTGCACTAAGTGTGCATTTCGGTCCCATTTTGAAACATACAAACCTTATATAAGTGTCTAACAAATATATGTGCAAATGTGTGTGTCCTAGGGTCACTTGGGGTCCAATTTTGAAGACCGGGCGTGACCTATAAGGTCAACAAGCCCAATGTTTGGTACTGGAATGAAAAAAAATTATATGATAAATATATACAATTATAAAGATGAATTTTATTTTATTTTATTCCATTCAAGCATACCATAAGATATGATTAATATAAGATCAAAGAGGCTAAAAGATTTTTCCAGAATGAGATGTAAGAAAGTTTGTTTTCTTTTTTAAGAAATAAAGAATATTTATATATTTTGCTTTTATTTCTAATAATACAGTAATTTTATTTAAATTTTAATTTTTATAATATATTAGCCATTTATATTTTAATCCTATAATAGAAATAAAAGGCTTTTGTGTTTGTCTTGAAAAAGAAAAAAAAAATTCTCTTTTCAAGCTAAACATATGTAATAAATTTACTACTATAACATCTACTTTTATATATGGGAGGTCTATTTTTAGGATTTTACATAACCATAACCACCGCAGCCCTTTGCGCTTAAGAAATTTTCATGCGACTTGTATGATGTTATCTAGTTCTAGGGTGAAATGGTCTGGAAGTGGATCAGGATTAAAGGATTACAATTACCCTTTTTAAAATTGTGTGTCAAGTGCATTGTTCCTATGCTATTTTCACGACAGTAGGTGAGTTTGAATTGAGTTGGGCCAAGTTATAATGAGTTTTCCAACCCAATCAAACTCACCAAGATTTTAAGGGTGCATTTGTTTATGGGTTAGCCTTGATTAACATGCTTGGGAGAGGCTTTTTAAACCCCTACCACGAGTTAGAATTAGGTGATCTCCCCTTTACTCCCCATTGACCAACTTAAGTTGAGGATATCAATTCCTAACTCATTCTTTATAGATTGTGGACCAAGTATGAGACGAGATACTTCTTATCCTATCTTATAAGTTTCAATACTATTCTACTTTCAATCTTATAGAACCTTAACATGCGAAACATGCACTCACACCATATTGTAACGAAAAGTTTGGGGACAAATGCTTCGTTAAACCGGCCCAAATCTAATTATGGACAACTTTTTCCCTCAAACAATTAGTTTATGATTTGTTTAGGGAATGAAATATGATAGCATAAAGAAAGACATCTTATAGAGATATAATAAGTTAGTTTAATTGCTTACAAAAAATAAATGTATTGTCATTATAAAACGAATAACTATGCATATGAGTTTCAAGTTCTTATTTGAGTGTCTTTTTTTTTTTTTTGACAAATTATTATACTTTATAAACCTTGCAATTATATTCTCATCCTATCTCTCAACATATCATATTTCATGAACCAAAAAAGAATCTTAGATTATGTTTGGCAGTAGGGCTTACTAAATTTCACTCAGTTTTCACCAATCCAAATTTAAGGATTCAAAACTATACTCCCAAATATAAGGGCATCCCCTGATTATAAGACTTCCTACGTTTCAAAAGTAGGAGAAGAGTTACCATAGTATATGCAACCTTACTTATACTTTTATGCGGAGAGATTGTTTCTTTGTGAAAACTAAGGTGTAGTCCCAAGAGAGGGGATGAATTGGGTTTTAAAATTTCTTTTAAATTTTTTTTTTTTTAATGAAGTCTTAACCTTTTATTGATTTGTTCAATACACAACAAAAGCTTAAGTCTTTTATTCAATCCATAACAACAACACAAATAAACAATCAATCAACCACTCAAACCTATCAACCACAATATAAGTAACCAATCAATATATGCTTTGCAATTCTTTTGCCAATTCTCAGTTCTTCAAGAATTCAAGATATTTAGTTGTATGCAGCCCTGTGTGTATGGTTATTTGATTCAAGCCCTGTAGTGAATGTAATTGACCTTTCAATTTGATAATCAATATAACAACCACACTATTTCCAAAATTCACAATTCAAATAAACCTTTAGTTAATAGGTTTTGGGTTGTTAACCAATCAACATACTCTCTTATCGTTTCCACAAAGTATTGATCAACCAACGTACTCCCTTTCGGTTTCTACAAGCCCAAAAAAAAATTAAACTTCAATTTATTTAATTTCCAAACCACGTAGTGTGTTGACCTTATAGGTCGCACCCGGTTTGGATAATGACAAATATTGATATTTGATGATTGTCAAGTGTTTGTGCAGGTTCAAATCAAACTTCCTTGATGGCACTTGAAGAAACAAGAAAATCATGAAGCTTTGTAATTTTCATTGTAATATATTAGTCATTTATGTAATAAGGTCTATAATAGTAATCCAGGATATGGTTTGTATGCTTATCACATGCACATCATGCACACAAGATATAGTGTGAGCTCAACTTGACCATACTAAGACCCTAGGCTCCCACACACGCACACACACACATTGCATAAAATATGAGTGAGAAATAATTGTGCTTAAATAGAATATATCTAAGCAAACTAAGAGGGGTCGAGCGACCGAACCTTGGAGTACAAAACTCCTCGGGCGCCCGAACCTTGAAGGTCAACATTTTGACCTGCCTTCGGGTGACCGAACCGAAATTGTGCTAATCTTCCCCAAGCACTCGAATGCATCGAAAGGGACCACTCACCAACTTAGGCAACCTAGTTCAAATATGCCGTGGGCGATTGAACTCAAGAGTTCGGGCACCCAAACCTAGGACTGGGCACCCGAAGTTACGTAGCTTTGCTACTAACTTTGATTCGGGCTGCTGAACTATAAAATGGGCGACCGAACCTCATTTGAAATCTTTTATTGCTATGTCTTCTTGGGCAACCGTACCTAGGTTCAGCCACCTAAATCTCGCCCGATTAAAATTAGTTTAACCATGGTAAAACTGGGTTAAAACGGGCTAATTGAGTTTTAATTGTTTGGGACTTTTTAATACTGCCCATCATATCCCGAACGGTTATTTTTTTTACCTAGCTAAAAATATACCTTCATTTGTAAAATCAGAAAGTGATTAGCAAAAAAAACTCTCTCTATCTTGAAAATCCTCTCTTTGTCCAAAAACTCTTAAACTTGCCTCCTTTGATAAAATCTGAGATTGTAAGAGTTCTTCGTGTGTTATTGTGATTGTTATACTGTGCTAAAATCTCCCATTTCTATGGTTGTTTTATATATTTCTCTCGGGGAGTTTTAGCTTGGGTTTAACCCACGGATTTCTTCATTATAAATCTAGCATGGGATTAAACCAAGGAAGCTTAGGATATTTGCATTTCATTGCAAGTGTCTGATAGCTTGATTTTCGGTGTGCAAATATTTTTCAAACAAACAAGTATTTCTTCAAACTAGTATTGTGCATCTTTCATTGAGGAAAATATATTTGAAGCTAGTTTGATTATCTGCTTAGTTTACTTGGAATATTCATGTGCTATTGAGATATCCTATTTAGAATTCCAAGTTGTCGCTTGTGTTGAAATACTCTTGAGCGTCATACTGATTATTTTTTGTTGAGCATTGATTGAGCAAAACATACATCACTGAGCTTACACTATATTCATGCTATTGATGTGTTTTTGATTGAGCGCACTACTTGGGTACAAATTTGCTTTACGTGAAAGCACTATTTCATTGTACCATTTGCTTGTAATATCTTAATGTTTCCAGGCGTGGCCTGAAGGAGTGGTAATCCAGCCCGGTAAGGATTGTTGTAAAAGTTGAGGTCAACCCTGTGCAAATTGACCTGGTTTGTATAGGGCTGCTCCACCTGGTTAAGTGAGCAACTATAATGGTAATCCTTGTGCTTGTTAGCCAAGGCGGGGACGTAGGCAATTAGTCGAACCTCGATAACATTTCTATGTGTCACTCATACTTTATTGTTTTTCTAGTGCATGTGTTGTTAATTAAATCGCTTCATTTAATTTCTGATATATTTATATTACTTGCACTAGATCGACCATAGGGTTGTGAACATACTGCTGTTAGGAGGAATACCTAGGGTTTAAATTTTAAAAATACCAATTCACCCTCCACCCTCTTGGGATCACGGTAGAGCTAACAATTGGTATCAGAGACACGTAGCATAGACTAGTTGTTATTTTGCTAAAAGATCACTCATGGCTCATAGCTCTGTGACCCCTTTCCCTAAGGGGACCATCTTCCACACGACCTCCAGTCTTCAGTGGTGTCAATTACACCTTCTAGAAATAGAGGATGCGCATCTACCTTCAGAATACTGATTGGAAGGTGTGGGGGATTGTTTCTAAGGGAAACTATGTCCCTATGAAAACAGAGGGTGCAACTAGGGTTCCTAAGACTGAGGATGATTATGTTGATGATGATATGAAAGTTGCTAGTCTTAATGCCACTGCCATGAATATTTTATACTATAGTCTTGACGTAAATGAATTTAATAGGATTATGGCATGCTCTACTACAAAGGAAATATGGGATAAGTTAGAGGTCACATATGAGGGTACTAGAAATGTGAAAGACAGTAGGATAGATATGTTGACCAGTGAGTATGAGGCCTTTAGGATGAATGTAGGTGAGTTCATTCAGAGCATGTACACTAGATTCACACACATCATAAACTCACTGCATGATTAGGAAAGACCTATCCCACATATGAGTTGATTAGGAAGATCCTTAGAAGCTTACCTCCTGTTTGGGAAGCCAAGGCTACGACCATTGCTAAGGGTAGAGACCTTAAGGTCATGACCTTAGATTAGTTGATAGGTTCCTTGATTACTTATGAATTGTCCATAAATGAAAGACTTAATGAGCATAATAGGGCTAAGAAAGTAACTGCACTGAAAGCATCTAATAACACATCTAGTGAGTGTAGTGAGGCTAACACTAATGATGAAATGGCTATGCTAACTAGAAAGTTTAACAAATTTTTTAGCAAGAACAGGAATCCATTTAAAAAATATAGAGACTCTAATAATGAGAAGGGAGAGTCATGCAAAAGAAAAGAAAAATCAAATGCTCCTACGTGCTATAACTGCAACAAAGGGGGGCACATCAAACCCGACTGCCCACTGCTGAAAAAGGAGGCTAAGAAAAAGAAGAAAGCCATGAAGGTCGGGACTTCATGGGACCAATTCAGCAGCAGCGACTCGGATTCAGATCATAGCAACACGAAGGTCGCTAATCTATGCTTAATAGTACACGAGGATGAGGTATTGTCTTCTAGGTCATTATCTTCATTTTATTCATTTGATTCTGATTCTGATTGCATGCCTACTTTTAGAAAGTTACAAATTGATTATATTTGTGTATCTAAATTATTAGGAAAAATGACCAAAGAAAACGATGATTTGAAAAAGAAATATGAGAATTAGTCAAAACTGTTTAATATTGCGAAAACCTCTCATGCCTCCATTTTAAAAGAAAAGGACACTACCATTGTTGAGCTTGAGAGGAAATTGGAGGATAGCACCAAAATTGTTTTTAAATTTACCGAGGGCAAACACAATTTTGAAAAACTACTTGGTGCCCAAAGAAATTCATTAAGTAAAGAAGGTCTTGGCTTTAGTGATGTTGAAAATGTTAGACGACCTAATCATCACTTAGGACATTTTACACGTGAGTCGAAGTCCCATATTCCTCCTAAAGAACCTAAGTGCAGACTAAGATGCTTTAAATGTAAACAAATTGGCCATATTCAATTTGATTGTCCACTTAGGAAGAAACATGCTAAAATTAGGAAAGTATGGATAGTTAAGGGAGATTCGGCTACTAACTCCCGTGGACCCAATAAAATTTGGGGACCAGCATAAGTTATTTAGCTTATCTTGCAGGTTTGCCTAAGATTGTCTTCTTCAAAGTACCAGTGTTACTTGGACAGCGAGTACTTTCGGCATATGACCGGTGACAAGAGAAAATTCACTACAGTTGTTCCCAAGGATGGAGGCTATGTAACATTTGGCGACAATGCCAAATGACGCATCATCGGGGTAGGTAAGGTTGGTAAGGATTCCTCTCTTACTATTGATAATGTTTTGCTGGTTGATGGACTAAAACATAATCTGCTTAGCATAAATCAGTTGTGTGACATAGGATATAAAGCATTTTTGAAAATGACAAATGCATAGTACAAAATAAAACAAATCACAAAGTGCTTTTTACTGCTGATAGACATGAAAATGTTTATACTACCTCTCTTGATAATTTAGCTTCACAACAAGTAACATGTTTTTCTGCTATAAATGAAGCTAGTTGGTTGTGGCATAGGCACTTAGGACATGCTAGCATGGATTTATTGTCTAAACTTGTTAGAAAAGAATTGGTTAAAGGCTTGCCTAAAATGTCTTTTGTAAAGGATAAAATCTGTGATACATGTCAAATGGGTAAGTAAACAAAATCTAGTTTTAAGAAAAAGAAATTCATATCTACTACTAGACCTTTGGAGATGCTTCACTTAGATTTTTTTGGACCTAATTTTGTACAAAATCTTGGTGGTAAATCTTATGCCTTTGTAATTGTGGATGACTTTTCTAGATTCACATGGGTGTTGTTTCTTGCACATAAAAATGAATCATGTGAACAATTCACCAAACTTTCTAGGAGAATTCAGAATGAAAAAGGATATAAAATCACTCACATAAGAAATGATAGAGGCACAGAATTCAAAAATGAAAGCATAGAAAAATATTGTGACTTATAGGGCATATCACATAACTTCTCTACACTAAGGACACCTCAACAAAATGGTGTAGTAGAAAGAAAGAATAGGTCACTACAAGAAATGGGTAGAACTATGTTGAATGAGCATAACTTACCCAAATATTTCTAGGCTGAGGTCATTATTACTGCATGCTATGTTATGAATAGAGTGTTAATTAGACCATCAATTAATAAAACCCCTTATGAATTATGGAACAACCATAAGCCTAATATTTCCTATTTTCATGTGTTTGGTTGTAAATGTTTTGTGTTTAGAGATAATGAACATCAAGGAAAGTTTGACTCAAAATCCGATGAAGGTATTTTCCTAGGATATGCATTAAATAGCAAAGCATATAGGGTTTTCAATAAAAGAACTTTAACTGTCATTGAATCTATTCATGTTGTGTTTGATGAATCTAATCCATTTTCTAATAAAGATGATGAAGATGATATTGATATTGATATAAGAAAATGCTTAGATAAAATGTCTATTGAAAACAATGCAAGTGAAATTCAGGAAGCAAATGAAAAATCACCTGAAGAAAATGTAAATGGAAATCAAGAGTTGCCTAAAGATTGGAAATTCAACAAAAATCATCCTATAGATCAAATCATAGGTGAACCATCTCATGTTGTAGCCACAAGATCCTCCTTGAGAAATATAGGAAATCACTTCGCTTTCTTATCCGAAGAAGAACCTAAAAATATTAAAGAAGCAATAGAAGATGAGTCTTGGGTAATGTCCATGCAAGAAGAACTTAACCAATTTGAAAGAAGCAAAGTGTGGACTCTAGTTCCTAGGCCTAATAAGCACACCATCATTGGAACTAAATGGGTATATAGAAATAAGAAAGATGAGAATGGGGTAGTAACTAGAAATAAAGCTAGACTAGTTGCCCAAGGGTATAACCAACAGGAAGGGATTGACTTTGATGAAACATATACTCCTGTTGCTAGGTTAGAAGTCAATCGTATGTTGTCTGCCTTTGCCCTCTTAAAAATTTTAAATTGTTTCAAATGGATATTAAAAGCGCTTTTCTAAATGGCGTTATTAATGAAGAAGTACACGTAGAACAACTGCCCGATTTTGAAAATCATAAATACCCAGATCACATTTACCTGTTGTCTAAAGCCTTGTATGGATTGAAACAAGCTCCTAGAGCTTGGTATGAGAGGCTTAGTGGTTTTCTATTAGAAAATGAGTTTACCCGTGGCAAGATTGACACTACACTCTTCATCAAATCTAAAAATGATGATATGCTCCTTGTTCAAATTTATGTGGACGATATCATTTTTGGAGCAACCAATGAGGAGTTGTGTAATGAATTTTCCAAATGCATGCAAAGTGAATTTGAAATGAGCATGATGGGTGAACTTAGTTTCTTCTTAGGGCTGCAAATCAAACAAGCTAATCATAGAACTTTTATATGCCAATTTAAATATATCAGGGACTTGCTAAAGAAATTTCATATGGAAGATTGCAAAATTCTTGGTACACCTATGAATTCTTCCATTAAGCTTGATAAAGATAAGAAAGGCATTCCTGTTGACGTAAAATTGTATCGTGGTATGATTGGAAGTCTCTTATATCTCACCGCTAGTAGGCGTGAAATTATGTTTAGTGTATGTATGTGTGCTAGGTTTCAGGCCGCCCCTAAGGAATCCCACTTAAAAGATGTTAAAAGAATCCTAAGGTATTTGGTTGGGACTATAGAGTTAGGCTTATGGTACCCTAAGCATACATCCCTTGAGATTGTAAGTTATACGGATGCTGACTTTGCTAGTAGTAAGGTTGATAGAAAGAGTACTAGCGGTTCTTGTCATTACTTAGGACAATCTCTTGTCTCTTGGTTCTCCAAGAAACAGAACTTAGTTGTCTTATCCACAGCCGAAGCAGAATATATTGCGGTTAGAGTTGTTGTGCCCAAACTCTTTATATGAAACAACAACTTGTTGATTTTGAATTGAACTATGAAACCATATCGATTAAATGTGATAATACTAGTGCAATCAACATCTCTAAAAATCCTATCTCATATTCACGAACTAAACACATTGAAATTAGACACCACTTTCTTCGTGATCATGTGCAAAAAGGAGATGTAGCTCTTGAGTTTGTATGCACTAATGAACAATGGGCGGATATATTGACTAAACCACTTTCCGAGGATAGGTTCATACAAATTAGATGTGAGTTAGGTCTAATGCATAGCAAAGAGGCTTCTTACGTGTTTCGTGTTTTGCATAAATTTAAGGGGAGCTATCATATGGAAATTATAAGTCTTAGCAATTAATATTATTATTGATTTGCCTTCTTGCTTTAGAATTTATGGATGTTGATTATAGCTTGTCTGCACATGTCATATATATATATATATATGCATAGCATGAGTATATTGGATGTCATGGATATTGATTATAACTTGTAATGGCCATCTCTTTTGTCCATTTCCTAATGACATTAAATTTCATCTTGAATGGTTGGACTATACTGAACTGTTTGAGTACTTGTGGATAAACTGTTAGGATATATAACCTCAAAAAAGTTACTGTTTATATAGGTTTTATTTTGGAAAGTCCGATTTACAAACGGCACTCCGCCGAAATTTTTAGAAATCTTTCCAACTTTTCTTGTATATTCATAACATTTACCCATTACCTAACTCACTTTAATTGGGTGGAAAAAGGGGGGCAAAAATAGTGGGTAAAATAATTTGGTTAGGATGCATATTGAAAGGGGGCGCCTTCTTAGGCTTAACCCATATATTTGTTAGTTGTATTTGTCATCATCAAAAAGGGGAAGAATGTTGACCTTATAGGTTGCACCCGGTTTTGATAATGACAAATATTGATATTTGATGATTGTCAAGTGTTTGTGCAGGTTCAAATCAAACTTCCTTGATGGCACTTGAAGAAACAAGAAAACCGTGAAGCTTTGAAATTTACATTATAATATATTAGTCATTTATGTAATGAGGTATGTAATAGTAATCTAAGATATGGTTTGTATGCTTATCACCTACACATCATGCACAAAAGATATAGTGTGAGCTCAACTTGACCATAGTAAGACCCTAGGCTCCCACACACACACACACACACACATTGCATAAAATATGAGTGAGAAATAATTGTGCTTAAATGGAATATCTCTAAGCAAACTAAGAGGGGTCAGGCAACCGAACCTTGGAGTACAAAACTCCTCAAACACCCGAACCTTGAAGGTTAACATTTTGACTTGCCTTTGGGTGACCGAAACACAAATTGTGCTAATCTTCCCCAGGCGCTGGAATGCATCAAAAGGGAGCACTCACCAAATCAGGCGACCCAGTTCAAATATGCCTCAGGCGACCGAACTCAAGAGTTCGGGCACCCGAACCTAGGACCAGGCACCCGAAGTTACGTAACTTTGCTACTAACTTTGATTCGGGCTGCCGAACAATTATACGGGCGACCAAACCTCATTTGAAATCTTTTATTGCTGTGTCTTCTTGGGCAATCGAACCTAGGTTCAACCACCCAAATCTTGCCCGATTAAAATTAGTTTAACCGTGGTAAAACTGGGTTAAGACGGGCTAATTGAGTTTTAATTGTTTTGAACTTTTTTAATAATTCCCATCATATCCCGCACAGTTATTTTTTTTACCTGGCTATAAATATACCTTCATTTGTAAAATCAATCAGTGATTAGCAAAAAAAACTCTCTCTACCTTGAAAATCCTCTCTTTGTCTAGAAACTCTTAAACTTGCCTCCTTTGATAAAATCTGAGATTGTGAGAGTTCTTCCTGTGTTATTGTGATTGTTATACTCTGCTAAAATCTCCCATTTGTATGGTTGTTTTATATATTTATCTCGAGGAGTTTTAGCTTAGGTTTAACCCACAGATTTCTTCATTATAAATCTAGCGTGGGATTAAACCAACGAAACTTAGGATATTTGCATTTCATTGCAATTGTCCGATAGCTTATTTTCAATGTGCAAAGATTTTTCAAACAAACAAGTATTTCTTCAAACTAGTATTGTGCATCTTTCATTAAGGAAAATCTATTTGAAGCTAGTTTGATTATCTGCTTAGTTTACTTGGAATATTCATGTGCTATTGAGATATCCTATTTAGAATTCCAAGTTGCTGCTTGCGTTGAAATACTCTTGAGCATCATACTGATTATTTTGTGTTGAGCATTGATTAAGAAAAACATACATCACTGAGCTTACACTATAGTTATGCTATTGATGTGTTTGTGATTGAGCGCACCACTTGGGTACAAATTTTCTTTACGTCAAAGCACTATTTCATTGTACGATTTGCTTGTAATATCTAAGTGTTTCCAGACGTGGCCTGAGGGAGCGGTAATTCAGCCCAGTAAGGATTGTTGTAAAGGTTGAGGTCAGCCCTGTGCAAATTGACCTGGTTTGTATAGGTGCTGCTCCACCCGATTAAGTGAGCAACTATAGTGGTAATCCTTGTGCTTGTTAGCCAAGGCGGGGATGTAGGCAATTGGCCGAACCTCGATAACATTTTTGTGTGTCACTCATACTTATTGTTTTTTCTGGTGCATATGTTGTTAATTAAATCACTTCATTTAATTTCTAATATATTTATATTACTTGCACTAGATTGACCATAGGGTTGTGAACATACAGCTATTAGGAGGAATACCTAGGGGTTAAATTTTAAAAATACCAATTCAACCCCCCCCCTCTTGGGATCACGGTAGAGCTAACATAGTGTATATGAATAAGAAAATTAAATCGTCCACGTAGTTTATATGTTTACTAAAAATTAAAAAGAGTGAGGAAAAGAGAGTGACACCGGGATTTTTACAAGGTTCGACTTATCCCCAACCTACATCCTCGCCTTTGGCAAACCACCAAAGGATTCCACTAAACCAGTTCCTTTCTGGGTGGAACAACACCGTTACAAGAAATATCTCACGCTCAAACACTCCTTCACTAGGCTAGAACAATGCCTCTCCAAGCGATATCCCCTTGCTTGGTCCAACGATTCAAATAAACTTGAACTATCAATATCTACAAAAAACAAATCAAATAGATGTACAAAGAATGCTCTCAGATGGAGCTGATTAGTACAATTGAAAAACTAATATACTTCAATTGAAAAACATCAAAGAAATGAAGCAAGAGGCTCAATATAAATATCACCAGTTTCCTTCTCTTGAATGTAATCAATAATTTTGTTTGTAAGCTTTAGAGAAGATGTGAAAAGCTCAGAGATTTATCAAGAAATTCCCAGCAAGTCAGAGCTTAAAGCAGATAGCAAGATAGCTTTGAGTGAGAAAGCTTTTAAAAGATTGTTCAATGCTTGTTGTTGTTTGTGAAGATCATAAACCATGTATTTATAAACTTGAAATCCTTCTTAAACGTGCTACCCAAGTTTACTTGGAGTGCCCCCCAAGTTTCCAAAAAGAATAGGGCTCAAGTAATTTAACTTTGAAATCAAGCACTTTTAAAAAATATGCCCGTTGCCGAACTTCGGTTGCCTAAAGTGCAACTTCAGTCTCCTGAAGTCACTTTAGTAGCTTGAAGATACAAGGTCAGGCGCCTGAGACATACTTCTTATTTTGAATTTATTCAGCAAAACTTCGGTCGCCTGAGGTTTACACCTCGGTCGCCTAAAGTTACCTTTTTCTTATTTTTCTTTTCTTTTTCAAAGTATTTGGCTTCCTTGCTTCCTTGCTTTTGAAAAACATTTTTCGAGGTTTTAAAATAAAGTCTTAAAGTCCATTTAAATCCCCTAATGAGCTTCTTTTCATTCACAATGACTTTTTTACCTTTGAAGTACTTACATGAAGATTTCCTAAAAATATAAACACTTCTTGTTTTTTGAAAACTTCATGGTTATCTTTGAGCTTTGAGTTCATTCCATCTTTAGCTTTCTTTGAGCTTCCCCTTTTGATCATTTCATGACACATAATACACCTTTGAGCTGTTGGTGATCTTTTTATAGTTCCTTCGAAGCTTTGTTGGTTTTGGTCTTTTGAGTTTCCTGAAATATCATTACTTGAACACCCAACACATTAAACCTTTCCTTCATTTGTTACCATAAAAACAAGAGGTGAAAGCCTTGTTAGGCTAACAACTTCATGCACAACCCAAGCTACATCAAGAATGCTTGAGAAGCAACCTTCTAGACAAAACTAGAAAACCTTAGTTGAATTGTGTTTTAACGTTTTTCTCGTAATAATTTCTTGATGTATGTTATTATGTTATTATGTTATATGAATTGTATCTTGTGCATTCGAATACATACTTTTGTTGAACGCCAACTGCATGGCTAATGCAGTACATTGTGAATTGCATGTTGGTAGTGGATTTAGGTTTTCACATGCAGTTTTAGTGCATGAATTTTTTGGACAATGTCCAATTTACAATAGGCATGCTACCGAAATTTCGTTAAAGTTTTTCTATAATAAAACCATGTACAAAGAAACGTATACATGATCAGTTAAAACTTAAAGTCATTCTAACTCACGCCTCTCACGCGTTGATATTCATAAGAAAAGAGGCAATCTTAGGCTTATCATTGAAAATGTCCAATATCATTGGCTAAGAATAACAATGTATAGAATACAGTGAAATGTCAAGAACTAAATGTCATATAAGTTAAAGCCACTTATGAACATTAAAACCCATTGAAGAATCACAACTCGAAACCTCTTATATATTCAAAAATTTTATAGTCAAACTCAAGTTAGCAAATTAAATCCTAAGGACCAAAGACAAGCTCAAAAATTTCCAACAAAGCAAAGGCAATCTTAAAACCTTCTAAAAATCATCAGCAAAGTGTACATGAGAAATGAACTTCATTCCTGCCAAGCAGTAGACCTTCCACAAGACCACAAGCCTCACACCTAATTAGCACTCTAATCAAGACATTTACCACTAAACTGAACAAAAAATAAAATAACAGACTGCCATGAAGAAAACATAATATGTGAACCAGGATTCCACCACTATCATTGAATAGAAGAAAAACAAACCATAATCCATTCCCTTTATTTATAACCAAAGCTTTTTATATCCATAACTGAATCCAAGAAAACCCAACTCAATCTATCACAACCCTTCTCACAATCTAAGTAACAACTTCATGCACAACCTGTTGACCTTATAGGTCACGCCCGATTTTGATTAATGACAAATACTCATTGTATCTAATGGGTGCTTGAAGCTTTGTGCAGGAACTTAAATTGACAGATCATAATGCACATGGAGAGAGTGAAGCTTGAAGACCAAATTTCTATTGAAGACCTAATTTCTCTTATTGTAATATATTTCATTCATGTAAAGGGTCTGTAATAGTAATTAGGGCTTTTTGTATGTAATAATTACACACATCACATGGATGGTCAAATACGTAAGCTCAAAATAAAAATGACCTTAGAAAGACCTTAGGGGTCACGTCGACCGACCCCGGATTTTTTTGGTGTCCTCAAAAGGACCTAAAAATGACCCTAAGAGACTCACCATTGCACTTGCATGTATTAGGAACTTGAATAGGGTGAAAGTGTATTGAATCGGGACCGAAATGCACACTTTGTGCACTTTTAGTTGACCGACCTTGGCAGTTTATTCTGCCCCGGTCGACCGAACACGGTCTAGGTCAACCAGTTGACCATAGCCCGGTCGACCGAACTCTGGTAGTTCAAATGGCCGCAGTCGACCGAACCCGTATGAAGTCAACATTTTGACTTCCTGGTCGACCGACAGAAAAATGTACTCCAACGCTCTGGTCGACCGAGGGTCCTCGAGAGTTGTCCCAATGGTATGGTTGACCGAACCATCTAGTTCAAATCTTCTCGGTCGACCGAACTTGAAGTTCATTTTTTGCCCGATCGACCGAAATGGTTCTGGTCGACGGGGTCTCTCGGGTTGCCCTGCATTTTTACCGTGGTTAACTTATTTTTATCAGGGTTAAAATATTTAAAACATCATTAATCTTTTCTAATAATCTCGGCTATGTCCCCAACGGTTATATTTCATGGGGTGTCTATAAATACCCCTTCATTTGGGAAAATTAGGAACTTGATTAGCATACAAAATCCAAAAATTTTCTCTCAAGCAAAACTCTCACTACTATTCCTACTCTCTCTCAAACCACTCATACTTACTTTCTCTTATTGCCAAAAGTCTTTATAAGTTGATTGAGTGATTGTATTGAAAGGTTTACTCTCCTTGTTTGTTTGATTGAAATGATTTTCTTGAGAGCCAAACCTAAGTGTTCTTAGGGGGCTTTGCTCATAAGCCTATCCTAAGAAGACTTGCCTAAGCTTCTGAGTATTGCATTTGTGTTGCAATATCTTAGGAAGGTCGTATTTGAATTGGGTTGCAAAAATGTTTTCAAAACATACTCAAATATCTTGTGTGATTTATATTGACATATTTTTTAAAAGATATTTGTGTTTGTGATATTAATCTTTGTTGCAACATTTATTCACTTTCATATCATTTTCTAAATACAAAGGTTAAATATATTTTGCAAACCAAGCATATACACTATTTGCGTAATTGATATATTCTACTCTTTGGATTATTTGAAACTTGAGCAATATTTTTGTTTGAGCATCTTGATTGAGAACATCTTGAAATACAAAGATTGATTGTTGACACTCTCACGTACTCATTACACTGATAGGGAATACATTTGAGAGCTGAACTATTTAGACCACACTGAGCTTACATATTAAATCGTTTGTGGTGTATGTGATTGAACGCATTTGGATACATATCTGCTTTACTTGAAAGCACTTTTATCCATACCATTTGATTGTAAAATTTGAGTGATTCCAAGCGTGGCTTGAGGGGCCGGTAATCCAGCCCGGTAAGGATTGTTGAAAAGGTTGAGGTCAACCCTGTGTTAATTGACTTGGTTTGTATAGGCGCCGCTCCACCCGTTTAAGTGAGCAAGTTATAGTGGTAATCCTTGGGCTTGTTAGCCAAGGTGGGAACGTAGGCAATTGGCCGAACCTCGATAACATTTCTGTGTGTTACTTTTACTTTACTGCTTTCTGGTGCATAGTTGTTTGATTAAATTGCTTTATTTACTTTCAGGTAAAACATTTACATTACTTGCACTAGATTTTCCATAGGGTTGTGAATATACTGGTGTTAGGAGATTAATCTAGGGCTTAAATTTTAAAAATATCAATTCATTCCCCCCCCCCCTTGGGATCACAGTAAAGCTAACACAACCCAAGCTACATCAAGATTGCTTGACAAGCAACCTTCTGGACAAAACTAGAAAACCTTAGTTTAATTGTGTTTTAACATTTTCCTTGTAATATTTTCTTGATAGATGGTATTACGTTATACGAATTGTATATTGAACTACTGGAATACATGCTTGTGTTGAACATCAACTGCATGGCTGATGCAATACATTGTGAATTGCATGATGGTACTGGATTTAGGTTGTTGCATGCTTGAAATGTTTTATTTTTTGAAAATAACTATGTTTCAAGTATAGATTTTATAGGAAAATTTCCAATTAAACGAGAAGTCATTTCATTAAGCCCTAAATTTGCATCTATTAACATACATGGCATATCATTTGCTTTTAACTATGGATAAGCATTATCATTTGTCCACCACCAGGGATACTCTGTTTTGAGAACGAGTTAAAGCATGTTTATGTGTGTGGTTTGATGCATGCAACTATATATATTCATACGTACGCCATTCACATTCATTTCAGTTATTCGTTTAGGGTTAAAAATTATTGTATGGCGCACTCTCTATATTTTTCTTCCTGATTATACTGAGCGCCAGCTCTCCATTCTGTTCTCCATTTATATACTAATTTTTTTTTTTTATGATTCTTCATTTGTAGGGTTTGTGGCTGTCATAACATCAGCATGATGTCATACATGCACTACAGTCGTCAGATGTAACTTTTGATTATTTCTTTGTAACTTTTATTGTTATTTGAACAAATGGAATTTCTCTATTTTAATTTGAATTTGTATAATCTATTTGTATTTGAATATTGAATCTTTTAAAAAAAAAATTTCTTATCTGAATAGATGTTATTTTTTTATTTTAATTGAATTTGTATTTGAATTCAAAATTTTGAATAATTTATGAATTTTGTAGTAATTATGGTTTCAAGTTATGTATGCAAAAATGTAATTACATATTTTTATAGGAATTGATTATTCAAAAAAATAGTATTAAAAATTTTTTTAACTTCTTAATTATTAGTGAAGAATTCAAATTCGTGACTAATAGTAGGGTATTAGTGACGAATTATAAATTCATCACAAATAGTAGGGTATTAGTATAATTCATCACTAATAGTACCGTATTAGTGAAGGATTCAAATTCGTCACTAATAGTAGGGTATTTGTGACAAATTTGAATCCTTCACTAATATTGTACTATTAGTGAATTTATAATTCGTCACTAATACCCTACTATTAGTGACGAATTTGAGCTGAGCCGATGTAGAATTTATAGTGACAGTAGTATGGTTTTAGTGACGGTTATAATCCGTCACTAATACTCCATTATTAATGACAAATTTAAAATTCATCACTAATAGTTAGTAGTAACGGTAGATATAGCAACTAATTTTAAACCGTCACTAATACTTATAAATTCGTCACTAATAGTATTAGTGACGAATTTATAAGTATTAGTGATGAATTTGATCCTTCACTAATACCTTGATTTTTTGTAGTGTATAAGGAAGACTTTTGTAAGTCCTTCAAGTAAAAATCAATATAAATGCATTGAAGCTCTTTAGGGATAATCAAAGACCTAGAAACCATTTTTTAAAGGCCTTGAAATATAATTTCTAAAGTTATATATTATAAAGGTCCCAAGAGAAAAGAGATTTTAAAATAAAAATCTTGAAAAATAAGTATTTTAAAATACTCAAGTGCCTGACCTAAAACCCCTAGGCGACTGACCTTTTTATGCCTTTTTAAGATTGGAGACAGAATGGTGACAGGCGCCTTAGCATAGCCAGGCAGGCGCCTGCCCTGTCAACTGAGGTGACTAACCTCATTTGGACAGGAGCTTACCAATACACTGACTTTTAAAATTAAATAAAAACAGGCACCTAACCCTGTGAGACAGGTGACTACCATTTGAGAGTTTTTAAAAATTACGATACGGAAAGTTTCAAAAATTGGTTTCTTGGGCTCCAAATTTCGTGCAAACTTGAAGAACAATAAACTTGGGGAATAAGGAATTCACTCTTTAAAATCTATATGTATCTCCCAAGGAAAAGATTTTCATTACAAAGAAGTATTTTCAGCAATCAACATACTCTCAAGTGCTCTAAATTCTCAAAGGCTATCTTGCTCACATCTTGTTGATCTTTCAACTGAGTTTTTGCTGAACTTCTTACACCGAATTTGAGCATCAATTATGAATCTTTCAATCATAGAAACATTATACCGGTTGTGAATATACTGGGTATAAGCCAAACCTCATAAAAAACTTGATCTCACTCTCTTTCCCTTACCCTTTAATTTCCAACATACTTATTCACTGTGTGGTTGATTTAAATTTCTTGATCATAAATACTACTTAGATTGGACTTTAAATCAACTAAAGATTAATTTGTTTTTGGGACTTGCAGAAATCGAAAGGAACTACATTGGTTGATCAATATAAATTGCGGAAACCATAAGGAAGTACGTTGATTGGTTAGCTCCCAAAACCTATTAACTGAAGGTTTATTTGAAATCTAAATTTTGGAAAGAGTGTTGGATTTTATATTGCTTATCATCTTGAGAGATCAATTTCATTAATACAGGGCTTAATTTCTGCAAGCATTCATATTCAAAATTTTCTATTCAATCACCAAATCTTGATAGTGCTGCAGGTCATGCATTAACTTGTGTTTGATAAATCGATTGAGTCATTTTCATTAAGAATCATTACTTTGTATTGATATTAAACCAATTCATTAATTGAGTGTGATTTGTGATTGGCCTATACAAGCATTGAATTTCTAATTATTCTTGAGTGATTGCTAAATATAAAATAAGTTGGGAATTTATAAAAGGAATTAAAAGGAAAATTTTATAAACCCAATTCTCCCCCCCCCCCCTCTTAGGACTACACCTTAGTTTTTCATTTACTTCCAAGCTAGAGGTATGCTTTTTACTTGTTTCCATGGCTATTCCCCATCCTTTAATATCAGGACTTATGATTGGTGGTGCTTGTCTATTCCTAGTTGGTGGAACCCTAAAACTGGTGCTATTGGAATGAAGGGTTGCGAAGTTGGTCCCAAGCCCGTTGTAAAATTCACTAATTGTGATGACGGATGTTCACCAATAGGTGTAAATCCTAGTGGGAAGAAAGGATCCTTTTCAATCGTAGGTTTTGGAGATTGCACTATTTTCCCTTTATTGATGGCAGTGATCATCTCCATCAACTCATTATTTGGTCCCCAATCTCACAAACCTCCTATTTGACCTTCTTGTGGCTTTGGTCAAGTCCTAACACACAGTTTTCCAAATGCTCACCCATGCTTTTGGCCTTTTTATGATGTTATAAGGATGTAGGGATACTGCCTTATTCTGCTTAATCTTCGAACCCTAGAATTTAATTCTGCCACTATAACACACTCTTTTTGCAAGCATTGGGAATATGAGCAAGGATCCATTGGCAACAACTATGCATGCATGACTATATATGCATAAAATGCATGAATGCAATGCAACCTAAAACAACTACTTCGCCAAAATTCTTAGAAAAACCTCATCACCTAATGAAAACTCCCAAACCAAACTAGCCTTTGATGTAAGAACCCGAACCGTGATAAATGGGTTAAATAAATAAAAGAGGGGTAAAATTTGTATTTGAACAGGCTTCGTCAATGAAGCCAGAGTTCGTCGACGAAGGCCATGCATTTCTCATCGATGAAATTCAGGAGCTCGTCAACAAGGAGAAGCCGAGGAGTCTCAAAAAAATCGGAGATCCTAGACTCGTCAACGAGGCCACCGATTCGTCAACAAAGGCAATGGAAGATTCGTCGATGAATGCGCTATTTCATCAACGAAGTTGCCCAGGTCAAAGGGCTATAAATATCATTTTCCTTTACTTCCTCACTAAAAAACTTCAAACATATCTCTCTCTCTCTCTCTCTCTCTCTCTCTCTCTCTCTCTCTCTCTCTCTCTCTCTCTCTCTCTAGATTTCTCTACCGATCGTTCATGGAATCGAAAATCTGAAGTTACCAAGAGGATCGTGAAAGGATTCTCTACAACTTCTACAGATCAGAATCTCGTTTCAGAGATTTTTGGGTTTCAGCGTAAAATCGAGGTAAGTCTCGGTTTTCATTTCATCCTGGAGTTTTGCAGATAACAGTCTTGTGAGCATATTCTGTACTCTAATTTGTACGTTTTGGAACTCGGTTCACTGTTTAGGGGCCTTGGAGTTCGGGAATTGTTATTCGAGGAAAAGGTAAGGGGAATTGTGTTTATATTGGTTATTTTTGAAATCGGACTCGATGGAACTGTGGCTCATCGTCCTATGTGTGTGTCTATTGGCTACTCATTTGGCGGGATATAACCGAGAAAACTATGGGTTTTTCATTATTATAGTTTCAGGAAAAAGGGGGCGACAGGCTGCATCCCTGGTTTTGTTAAAAACCGAGCGTATATGTTGATTTATACTGTGATATTGGGATGGTCATGCCTTAACTTGTTTAAACTGTATTTTTTTGGAAAACCATGATTTAAATTACCAAATGGGTGTGGTTTGTTTGGTTATATGAGCATGCATATGTGTATGATATGTTGAAATGCAAGTAGGAAGGCGGTTCCGAAATTGTTCCAGGTACTGAGAGTGTCCGGCTCTATATCCGAGGGCATGTGTTTACCGCCTACCGTGTAGGCAAGAGTGTCCTGTTCTATATCCGAGGGCATGAGCCTATTTCAGCAGATCAGGCCGAAGGGTGTGGATCCACCAGTTCGCACCGGTATGATACCATGGGAGTCGGGGACTAGCCATGTGTCGGTGGTGCGGTGTTCGTGGGTTGGCTACGGGCCAACACCGTATGTCATAGGCCGCTTCGGCCGATGGGTGTGACGACACCGAGATTGTTGATCATGTGTATGCATATGTGTGCGTGTATGCACTGTGTAATGAGTACAGGATTGCATTTAACTGCGTGTATGTTGTATCATGATAACACTCAAATGCCACACACCGATATAACCTGTGTTCTTCCTTACTGAGAGGTGTCTCACCCTTGCTGTACGTATACTTTTACAAGTCCTTCGAGTAACCGGAACTAGCGTCCTGGTGTAGGGAGCGTAGTGGTCGGTGTACTGCCGTTAGCGCTTGGGTAAGTGCTAGGACTGTATTTTTGGTGGGTTGCCATTTTGAGATGTATTTGGGCACCCGTTTGTACGTTTTTGATAGTGTCGTGTTTTGCTCTTGTATAGACTTTGGTATGGTACTACATATGTATATATAGAATGACCTTTTCCCGCTGCGTATACGATTGTGTTTGGATGTGTTAGGGTGCCTGGGAACACCACGGGGTCAGACCCTCATCTGTTGTACTGTATCTTTGGATGTTTTATCGGATACAGGGACAGGTTAGATTACATTTTCACCCTTGGGTCCCATTTCAAGGTTCGGGGCATGACAGCTTGGTATCAGAGCTGACCATGTTACTAGATCTTGTAGACTTGGTTAGGCTTAGTTATGAGTACATACCAGAGTATAGGATGTGGATATAGGTAGAGTTAGTTGAGGGTTGTTCGGTTACTAGACCGGGATTTTTCGACGGTATTCTATGTTTTTTCTGGAATGACAATTCTAGTAAAAGCAGGGCAGATCATTGATGGTTTTCGTGTCGATGTGATACGACATACCTAGACCTGGCAGGGAGTAGTTAACACGATTAGTGTAGATCATTGTGTTAACTGTACGTGTTGTAGGGATACTAATAGATTCCTATTGTATTGCAGAATGGAGCCCAAGGATAATAACCTAGGAAGTGGCTCCAAGGAGACTGTGAGTGATGAGTCTCCTTCTATGCCTCGAGGTTTGACGAGGCAGGTGTACGGCACCATTGAGAGGTTCACACGCATGCATCCTCCAACGTTCTCTGGAGGATCTGACCCGACGATAGCAGAGGATTGGGTGGAGAAGACTGAGAGGATCTTAGAGGTCCTGCACTGCACGGATAGGCAGCGAGTCCTCTATGCTACCTTCCAGCTATCTGGGGAGGCAGATCGATGGTGGATGGGATGCGAAGGCAGATAAGTTTTTTGCTCTGACTCAAGGAAGTTTGACAGTACAGGGGTATACGGCTCGATATATGGAGTTGTCCCGCTTTGCACCATGTTTAATCTCGAGCGAGTATGAGAAGACTCATAGGTTTGTGAAGGGCCTAAGGAACGATATCCGCAGATTGGTGGGCATGCTTCAGATCCATGAGTTCTCGGTGTTGGTGGATAAAGCCACGGTGATTGAGACTGGTATCCGAGAGGACGAGGTGGATCAGGAATCGAGGAAGAGGACATTACCTTCTAGTTCTTAGACAGGATCTCGTCAGGGATCATAGAAGAAGAGGAACAAGGGCTCGGGTTATCATCAAAATACCAAGCGCCAGGATTTTCAGATGAGCCAAACTAGTGGTCGTTTTACCAGATGCCACAGGTGGCACGAGGGTGAGTGCCGGTCATTTGGGGGTAACTACTACAACTGTGGCCAGCCAAGCCACATGTCTCGTGATTGTCATGCACCAAAGCGAGATATGCTTGCATTCAGTGGGAACCGAGGAAGAAATCAAATACCTCGGGGAACCGTTTAGACGAATACAGCTCCGGCCAGAGTATATTTTCTTACTCCAGCGGATGCTGAGTATGTAGGGAACGTGGTGACAGGTACTTTATTGTTGCTTTCAAATAAGGCTTCTGTTTTATTTGATTCGGGTGCAACTCATTCCTTTGTATCTGTGAATTTTTTTGGACGGTGTGAGGTTGAGACCCAAGATATGAATGAGGTGTTATCTGTTACTATACTATCTAGGAGTGTATCTTTCTATAAGAAGATGTTAGTAGACTGCCCAGTGGAAATTCAGGAAAAGCTGCTATCGGTAAATCTTGTCGTATATGACATGTTAGGGTTCGATGTCATTCTAGGGATGGATTGGTTGTTCTCCAGTTATACTGTGATCGACTGTCGTAGGAAGGTGGTAGTTTTCATACCTCCTAGAGAGCAGGAGTACGAATTCGTGGGCTTGTGTGTGCGTCCAGCTCCACGGATTCTGTCGACAGTACAGGCGACGAGGCTACTCTTGGATGGATGTTAGGGGTACCTAGCTTGTATGAAGGAACCGCCGTGGGATGAGTTGAGACTCGAGGACATTCGGGTACTCAGCGAGTTCCTAGATGTGTTTCCAGATGATTTACCCGGTTTACCTCCGGATCGTAAGGTGGAGTTTACGACAGAGTTGCTACCTGGCAAGGCACCGATCTCTAAAGCCTCATACCGAATGGCTCCAGTAGAACTTCGGGAGTTGAAGGAGCAGTTACAGGAATTACTAGACAGGGGATTCATTCGACCTAGTGTTTCACCCTGGGGAGCTCCAGTATTGTTTGTGAAGAAGAAGGATAAGTCGATGCGGATTTGTATTGATTACCGTGATATTAACAAGGTGACGGTGAAGAATCGCTATCCTTTACCTCCTATAGATGATCTTTTTGACCAGTTGCAGGGGACGTGAGTCTTTTCGAAGATCGACTTGCAGTCAGGATATCATCAGGTAAGAGTCAAAACGGAGGATGTAGCGAAGACAACTTTCCAAACCAAATATGGCCACTACGAGTTCTTGGTCATGCCTTTTAGGTTGACGAATTCTCTGACGGTGTTCATGGATCTGATGAATAGGGTTTTCCATAAGTACTTGGATCGGTTCGTAGTGGTATTCATTGACGATATTCTGGTATACTCGAGGAGTTCGGAAGAACACATAGAACATTTGAGGTTAGTGTTACAGATTCTGCAGGAAAAGAAGTTGTATGCTAAACTGAAGAAGTGTGAATTCTGGTTGAGTCTGACTGCATTCTTAGGCCATGTGGTTACTGGGAATGATATATCAGTTGATCCTAACAAGATTGAAGTTGTGGTCGACTGGGTAAGGCCGAAGAATGTGCAGGAGGTTCAGAGTTTTCTAGGATTGGCGGGTTACTATCGTCGGTTCGTAGAGGGTTTCTCTAAACTTTCAGGACCTTTGACACGATTGACCAGGAAAGGAGTCCAGTTTGAGTGGACCAGTGATTGCGACAATGCTTTCAAGAGCTGAAGCACCGGCTGGTTACTACTCCAGTGTTGACCATTCCTTCGAGGGATGGTGGGTTTGTGATTTATAACGACGTGTCTCTAAAAGGTATGGGATGTGTGCTTATGCAGCAAGGTAAGGTAGTGGCGTATGCTTCTTGGAAATTGAAAGAGTACGAGAAGAATTACGCTACGCATGATTTGGAATTGACTGCTGTGGTATATGCACTAAAGATCTGGCGACACTATCTATACGGGGTGCAGTGTGAGATCTTCACAGACCATAAGAGGCTCAGGTATTTCTTCACGCAGAAGGAGTTGAATATGAGACAAAGATGGTGGCTAGAGTTGATTAAAGACTACGATTGCACGATCAGTTATCACCCGAGGAAGGCTAATGTGGTAGCTGATGCGTTGAGTCGGAAGTCAAGGCCTACGACTGTATCTGCGGTTGTAACTCAGTGTCACATCAGACGGGATTTGGAGAGCTCAGGTATAGAGTTGGTGATTGGTGATCATCCGGCTTATCTTACTAGTTTGGTAGTTCAACCAACTTTATTTGAGCGTATAAAAGCCGCGCAGGCTATTGATACAGAGTTGACAAAGGTTATGGAAAGGGTACAGCAAGGACTGGCTACAGAGTTTAACATCTCTGAGAAAGGTGTGTTGAGGTTTGGGACCAGATTATGTGTTCCGAACGATGATGAGATCAGAAGGACGATTCTAAAGGAGGCACATCGTTCTTTGTATACGATACATCCTGGTAGCACAAAGATGTATCAGGACTTGCGTGAGACCTTCTGTTGGTTTGGTATGAAGAGGCAGATTGCTCAATCCGTGGAGAAGTGTCTGACGTGTCAGCAGATGAAAGCTGAACATTAGAGGCCGGCAAGGACGTTGCAGCCTTTGCCTATTCCGATGTGGAAATGGGAGCATATCTCTATGGATTTTGTGATCGGATTGCCACCAGCACTTCACGGGCAAAATGCTATTTGGGTGATCGTGGATAAATTGACGAAGTCTGCTCATTTCATACCAATGAAGGTTAGCTATCCTTTGAGTAGGCTAGCTGATATGTACATGCATGAGATCGGGAGAATGCATGGAGTACCGGTGTCCATTGTGTCAGATTTAGATCTAAGGTTTACTTCTCGATTCTGGATAAGTTTGCAGGTGGCATTGGGGACGAAGCTTACTTTCAGTACAACGTTCCACCCTCAGACTAATGGACAGTCGCAGAGGACGATACGGATATTGGAAGATACGTTGCGAGCATGTGTGTTAGACTTTGGTGGTAGCTGGATACAATTTATGCCACTTGTAGAGTTCGCTTATAACAACAGCTTCTAATCTAGTATCGGGATGGCACCGTTCGAGGCTTTGTATGGTCGGAGGTGTCGATCTCCATTGTGTTGGGATGAGGTTGGTGAACGTCAGGTGTTAGGACCTGAACTTGTGCAGTAGGCATCTGAGAAGGTGTGTTTGATCCAGGAGAGGATTAGATCAGCTCAGAGTCGACAGAAGAGTTACGCAGATGTTCGCCGCCGTGAGTTAGAGTTCGAAGTGGGAGGTAAGGTTTTTCTGCATATTGCTCCGATGAAAGGAGTGATGAGATTTGGGAGGAAGAGCAAGCTGAGCCTGAGGTTTATCGAACCATTCGAGGTACTAGAGCGAGTGGGTCTGGTAGCCTATAGCATTACATTGCCTCCAGCACTTTCGAGGGTCCATGATGTGTTTCACGTATCCATGTTGAGGAGGTACGTGTTGGATCCTTCACATGTTATTACCTATGATGAGTTGGAAATTGGGGATACTTTAGCATATGAGGAGATACCTATTCAGGTTCTAGACTGTAAAGTTCAAAAGCTTCGTACCAAAGAAATACCGTTAGTGAACGTATTGTGGCGAAACCACAAGGTTGAGGAAGCTTCTTGGGAACTGGAAACGAAAATACGCCGAAAGTATCCACAGTTGTTTTGAGCACTTGTACATGATCCTACTATGGGTTGGGACAGGTGGTTGGTCGTCGGGAGCGTGTGTGTATTGTGAACTCTTGAGACAGTTGTATATGTAACCATGGTATTCCTCTGCCATAAGTGAGGGTATGTACGTGTATGTGTATGATGGGACTGCACTGTAGTGGTCGCCAGTGTTTCTCTAGAGTTATATGTATGTGTATTTCCGGTAAGACTTTGTAAATGAGAGATGGCAAATTTTGAGGACGAATTTTTTGTAAGGAGGGGAGATTGTAAGAACACGAACCGTGATAAATGGGTTAAATAAATAAGAGAGGGGTAAAATTTGTATTTGAACAGGCTTCGTCGACGAAGCCAGAGTTCGTCGACGAAGGCCATGCATTTCTCGTCGATAAAATTCAGGGGCTAGTCGATGAAGAGAAGCCGAGGAGTCTCCAAAAAACCAAAGATCCCAAACTCGTCGATGAGGCCACCGATTCGTTGATGAAGGCAATGAAAGATTCGTCAACGAATGCGCCATTTCTTCGACGAAGTTGCCCAGGTCAAAGGGCTATAAATATCATTTTCCTTTACTTCCTCACTAAAAAACTTCAAATATATCTCTCTCTCTCCAGAACTCTCTCGACTTTCTATCTCTCTAGATTTCTCCGCCAATCGTTGATGCAATCGGAAATCTAAAGTTACCACAAGGATCATGGAAGGATTCTCTACAACTTCTACAGATCGAAATCTCGTTTCAAAGATTTTTGGGTTTCGTCGTAAAATCAAGGTAAGGCTCGGTTTTCATTTCTGATCCGGGAGTTTTGTAGGTAATGGTCTTGTCAGCATATTCTGTACTGTGATTTGTAGGTTTTGGAACTCAGTTCGCTGTTTAGGGGCCTTGTAGTTCGGGAATTGCTATTCGGGGAAAAAGTAAAGGGAACTGTGTTTATATTGGCTATTTTTGAAATCGGACTTGGTGGAACTATGGTTCATGGTCCTCTGTGTGTGTTGGCTACTCATTTGGGGGATCTAATGGGGAAAAATATGGGTTTTTCATTATTACAGTTTTGGGAAAAAGGGAGCGATGGGCTGCATCCCTGGTTTTGTTGAAAACCGAGCGTATATGTTGATTTATAGTGTGATATTGGGATGGTCGTGCCTTGACTTGTTTAAACTGTATTTTTTTAGAAAACCATGATTTCGATTACCAAATGGGTGTGGTTTGTTTGGTTATATGAGCATGCATGTGTGTGTGATATGTTGAAATGCTAGTAGGAAGGCGGTTCCAAAATTATTCCAAGTACTAAGAGTGCTTGGTTCTATATCTGAGAGCGTGTGTTTACCGCCTGCCATGTAGGTAAGACTGTTCGGCTCTATATCCGAGGGCGTGAGCCTATTTCGGTAGATCAGGCAAAAGGGTGTGGATCCACCAATTAGCACCGGTACGATGCCATGGGAGTCGGGGACTAGCCATGTGCTGGTGGTGCCGTGTTCGCGGGTTGGCTACGGGCCAACGCCATATGTCGCGGGCCAACTTCGGGCCGATGGGGGTGACGACACCAAGATTGTTGATCACGTGTATGTGTATGTGTGTGTGTATTCACTATGTAACAAGTACTGGTTTGCATGTAACTGCGTGTATGTTGCATCATGATAACACTCAAATGTCACATACCGATATAACCTGTGTTCTTCCTTACTGAGAGGTGTCTCACCCCTACTGTACGTACATTTTTACAAGTCCTTCGAGTAACCGGAACTAGCGTCCTAGTGTAGGGAGCATAGTGGCCGGTGTACTATGGTTAGCGCTTAGGTAAGTGCTAGGACTGTATTTTTGGTGAGTTGTCATTTTGAGATGTATTTGGGCACCCGTTTGTACGTTTTTTATAGAGCCGTGTTCTGCTCTTGTATAGACTCTGGTATGGTACTGCATATGTATATATAAAATGACCTTTTTCCGCTGCGTATATGATTGTGTTTGGATGTGTTAGGGTGCCTGGGAACCCCACGGGGTCGGACCCTCATCTGTTGTACTATATCTTTGGATGCTTTATCAGATACAGGGACAGGTTAGATTACATTTTCACCCTTGGGTCCCATTTCGAGGTTCATTGCATGACATTTGATATATAATCTTACAATTTAGAAATCGAGTTGTCCTCCTCAACTTGCAGAAATATTTATTTGCCTCTATTGACTCCTAGGAATTGTCCCATATGAGCATTCAGCTCCTGACAGATCTTTCCTCACCTAATAATTCTTTTATGTAGCCCAACCTTTTCCTACAACCATACTATTTCTTTGAACTTTGATTCGTGTTGAGGCAAGACTTGGCAACTCGAAGTCCTATCTAAAGAGTGGGAATTGCGTAAGGCTACAATGGTTTGAGATTTTAAAGGATTTATTCACTTAATGCACCAACTTGACCATATTTCCCCTTGATTCCTTCCTCAACCACCTCAATTCTTTCAATTACAATTCTTATGACTCTATTGAACTCCAAAATACTGCTGAACCTCTATTTCTTCTTCATTTTATGCAACTAGTAACCCGTCCGTGGGTGATTTAGGGCTTATCCAAAACTTTGGCTAAGTAGTGTGTATATCTAAGATGAATGCAAAATGTGGGAAACAACACTATGGGACTCAAATAGACACAACATAAGATTGAACTAAATCATGTGAAGAAAGATGAATCTCCTATTCTAACCCCAAGTGGATTTTTCACTTACACGTTTTCTTAAAGGCTCTATCCTAAGAGAGGAATCTAGAGTTAGATATGTGTGGTTCAAACTTTATTCCCTATCAAAAATAGGTTCCCATAATGAGTCATATCCCCACCTAATGGGGTTGGACCAAGTACAAACTGAGGCAAGTTGTTCGCGTGCCCCCAAACACCTTATCTCATAGGAGCTAATGGTACTATACCCCTATCTATTCCTGAAGGCCAAAGCCCAGGTGGGAGGCTCAGGAAAATGTGTGTGATCGTATCAATTTTTAAAGCCTACCCCCTAATCCCAGCATACCGTCAGACCCTGCACATGCTTATTCATTTATTCATAACTTACATATAAGAATTATATACATGTTTATTATTCATAAGTATGCAACAATTATCTAAGTAAAATATGATGGAGTAATCCAAAAGACCATTAGATTCATATTGGGTATAATTCATAACTAATTAATGGCTTGACTCACTAAGTCCCCAGCAGAGTCGCCAAGTTGTTGCAATGTTTCAGAGAAAGGTTTGGAATGGTGAGGACTAATAATATTGAAAGTTTAAAGCAGACGCCACTAACCTGTTATTTACCTAGATGTGGTTAGTTCACCTAATTAAAACTTGTTGTCTAGTTTCTAGAATAATCTTAGGTCAAGGAACTAGTAGTTTCAGTCTGCATTTACCAAAGTTGGGATTAAAAGTTCAATTATACAAGGGGAACGTATTAGCACCCCTTGCACACCCGTTCTACTAATGATACCTAATTAATCATGAATTATCCCTAAATTGAGTCTAATGGTATTCAATTAAATCCATTAAAATAAATAAATAAATAAGTAAATAAAATCTAAAGGAAAAAAAAATGTGTGATTTAACATGTCTAATAAGACCTCCAAATGAGGGGATCTTGTTAGATAAAACCCCCTCATAATTAATATAGGTAAGGTATGAAATACCTCTTTACCCTTTGTTTAATCTTTGGGATGCACACACACAAAATAGAATATATATATATATACACACACACATAATAATAAAAAAAAATCATCAAATTTGAGCAAAAAGAGTCTTTAAAATATTCCTAGAGTTTTTCAAAATTTTGTAGCATTTTTTTTCTGAAAATTTTCCAACATTTTGTCAAACTTTTCTTATATTTTTAAAGATTTTCTTTATTTTTTTTTGGTTTTTTATTTTTTTTTATTTTTTTTTAATTATGACTTTTGTGATTTTTCTTGATTTTTTACTAATTTTTGAAAAATCCAAAAATCAATTTAAAAAAAATTAAAAAAAAAATGAGTTGGCGGTCCAAAAATCAGATCGGTTCAACTAGTGTGAACAAGGTCTGACCTAATTGAATTGGTCACGTGTCCGCCAGCCATGGAAACATGTGGCTCTATTTTTTTATTTATTTTTTTTTTTGGAGTTTACTCTAGCAAGGTGACATCAGCATGACGTCATCTTCCACAGTGAATATTTCTTTTTTATTTTTTTAAAATTTTCTACAAAAAGGTGACGTCAACATGATGACACCTGCCACGTGGTGATTGATGTTACCCATCACATGGCGATTTTTGGTTGGCTATGGAAATTTGACATGGATTGCTAACATGGGAGCAATTTGGCCATATGAAGAAAAAGCGACTGGACAGCCAGGATTATGCCAAGTCACCTTCCGAAGGCGCATATCTAGTTGGGTTAGCTGGTTTGGATTTGGCTGTCGTTGAATTTAGCCAAGAGCATGGGTTGATGGGTTTGGGTTTAAAATTGGGTTGTAGGATAACTAGGCATTGGAATTGGATTTATTAAATGGGTTGCAGGACAATTGGGCTAAGCTTTGATTTAATTAAATGATGGTGCAAGACAATTACGTTAGGCTTGGATTTAATTAAATAAGGCTCAATCAATTGGGCCAAGTCCAGTATACTCAAACTGAGAAACACTCTTATTGGTTTTAGTTCAGTTGGGCTTGGGATTGGGTTAAAGATCAATGGTCAATGGACCCAAATCTAAGTTGGACCTGGGTCTTGGGTCTTCGAATCAACTGATTAAGATCCGAGTCAAGTTGACCTAAATTTGGGATGGATCTCGAGTAATCGGATATGACTATTTGGATCTCGGTTACTGAATCTGAATGTGGGTAATCAATCTAGGTTAAAATCCCTACTTACATTCAAATCACAAATTTTTGAACTTAAAATTTTGCAATTTTAATTATCCAAGAAATGAAACAAAATAAATAAAATTAAGGGAACCAACCTTTTTCTTCTTACTCCTCCAATCTTTAAGTTTGTTGCTTTGAATCTCCACTACTAATTTTCCCCCTGCTTCTACAATTCAAGCCTCTTGATCTTCTATCTTCCTTCACCTTCTCAACTTCAAGTACTCAAACTCTTAGCAGTTCTTTTCTATGTTCGTTTGTGTCTCTCACCCTAAGAGCCCACTATTTATAAGCTTGGGGGATTAACTCAATCAATTCTGATTTCATCAATTAGCATCTAATCTGATCAATTAAAATTGAATTAAATTGATTAATTTGTGCTTGCATTAAACCATAATTTCACATGTTTCTTATGTAAATTCTCATACGTCCAATTTATTTTTCCTTTTTCACTTCCAAGTTTAAAGGATGAAGATTCTACCCCCACTTTATTTCATTTTTTTTAATGTTTTAATTTTTTAAAAAAAAATTCTATGTATTTAATTTTTTTCTTGTATTTTTCCATTTTATTGCATTAATATATTTTGCCCATTTGTGTTATATAAGCCCCTGAACAAAATGGTGTGTCTACACGTTCTCTAGCAAAGACCCTTGTGTCTATGCCACCACCGCTAGAGCTGTAGTGACCCAGAAAATAATAAGAATAAGAAAATAACGAAAAAAGAGAATTTTTGGTCTGGTGTCGACCAAACTGTCGACGATTTGGTGGCGGTGCAGAAAAACCGACCAAACTGTTGATGGTTTTCTAAGAGCCCAAGAAAAACATCGACGGTTTTTGTCTGGGACAGAACACTATATATAGCTGCATATTAAATTTTCTTGGTAACATTTTAAAAGCTCTCTCTCTCTCCTCTCTCAGTTGTGAATCCTCTCTCTCACTCTCCTCATGTTCTCACTCTAAACTCATCCCATCAAAGATCAGACTCATATCTAAGGCCCAGCGACGATTCTCGTCAAGTAGACCGAAGCATAATTATGTTTTGAGGATCCTACCCACCATTCCAAAATCAGGGTAAGTAAAATATTTTAGGATTTAATTGATTTTTTGGAGTATTTGGGCCTAGGAAATGTGAATGGGATTATTATTCTGGGGTTGAGTGATTGAATTGGGGTTTGTGGAATACAGAGTTTTGTACGAACGCCACAGGCACGGGCTTAGAATCCCTGCACGCGTTTCCTCAAGAAAATCAGGTAAGGGAAATATGTTATGCCAGTTATTTCAAAAAATTTTACTAGTAAAATAATATATATATATATATATATAGTTATGTGCTTTCAGAGTATGATTTTTGAATAATTTAGAAGTATGACATTGTGGGTATGAAATTATGTATTTTTAGAAAAATTTAGAAATTTGGGTTTTAGGAAAAATTCTACAGATCTATATATATATATATATATATATATATATATATATATATTTCTTATACATCGAAAAATTACATATTATAATATATAAATTTATTTAATTGTATGGCATGAGAAATATCAGTTTAGTACAGAGTTTTATACATCTTTTATAATACCATGATTATACAGAATCATGGTTATTTCAGTTATATAGAATCATGGTTATTTCAGTTATACATAATCATCGTAAAATAGTAATATGCAAACATAATATTATATAGTATCAAATCCCTGATGGACCAAAACAGATTACATAGCATGGTACCGTAGCTAATACAGTATAGATAGTGCAACACCACATCTCAGATAAAGTGTGGAATGATAGTTGATTGTGCCTCATAGGAGACACGAAGAGCTCCCTGGCAGTCAAGACCTAGTTGAGCGGGCTAATCGTACTATTGAGGTTTACAGGTTGACTTAACTTGGTAGGCCAACTAGAGTTAAGTCTAACCCATGGGTCGCACAACCCGAATCATGCGAGTTCATTCATGACATACAGTTATCCATCTAGGGAAATTTTTACAGTTACATATGTATATAGATTTACAGAAAACAGAAACTATAAATATTATAGCTAAAAGTATGATTAAATAGAAAATTCAGGAACGCTTTAATTTTAAGTGACATAGGTGTGAGTTATGATATGTCTACCCTAGAAATTCAACTATTTCAAGAAATCTAGACCGACGTGCGAAGCGAGCTCCAAGATAGAGGGGACTTTAGTACTACCCTAGCTGCAGGGTAAGTGTTATATTAGGAGATGTAATCGAGTAGTCCCTAGGAGTTCTTGTGGATTTTTAGGAGATGTATATGTATATTTTTGGGAATGCATATGTATATTTTTGGGAAATACTAAAACTCTTGTATTGTAAATATATTTTAAGTATTTTATGTTTTCCGTAGCATAAACGGTATGATTTATGAACAAGATCCTCGGTACCACTTTGGGTCCGAGGTGTTAATGCAAATATTATTATCAGTATTAAGGTAACTATATATTGTTGTAAAAAAAATGGTAGTAATTTGGGGGTCGTTACAAGTTTGGTATCAGAGCCTAGGTTGCTAGGTTCTGTAAACTTTAGTGTACAGCGAAAAATAATAGCAGAGTATAGGAATGGATTTCGATGAGGGAAGAAATGGATAGACTGAGATTTTGGCAAGTCAATGTGGGAGATTAAGATAAGGATTTAGGGTTTTGTCTCGCAGTTTGGAGGCAGAAACTTTAGGATGGTTTCTATGATTTTCCTGAGATGACGATTTCAGGTTGTCGATTTTGTTTCTGAATTGTAAGATTAAACCTTAAACTAGTTAATTAGTGGTATGAGGATATTTTGGTGATTCTTAGTTAGATTAATGTAATAGTTGTACTATGAAGTTAGGATTCTCAAGTTATGTTCGTTTTATTTTTAGGGATGGATTCGGGTAATAGCAATACAAATGCTAGAGGAGGGAGTGAGGCAGGACTTTCTAGTATGGGGGACAATGACTCTGACCAAGTGTTGCACAGTGTAGCACGATAGGTGATGGCAGAAATAGCACGGAGCAATAGAGAATAGGGCTGCCCACAAAGTGATTAGGGTTGCACAATCCAGCAGTTCACTGGCATAAACCCTCCAGCATTCTCAGGGGGAACCGACCCCATAGTTGCTAAAAATTGGATACAAGAAATTGAGAAGATATTGACGGTGTTGCACTGCACTGATGAACTGAGGGTCCTCTATGCCACGAACAAGTTGACGGGTGAAGCCGAGAGGTGGTGGACAGCTATAAGATTGCTTGAAGAGTAGAGGCTGCTACCAGTATACATGACCTCATGTTGATTTAAAGAAATTTTCTTTGACTAATACTACCCCACCACCATCAATGAAGCCAAAGTGGAGAAATTCCTAAACATGACTTAAGGGCATTTGACGGTTCAGTAGTATGCGGCAAAGTTTATTGAGCTGTTGCGCTTTGCCCCATATGTTGTCCTTGACAAGGCTAAGAAGCTAGGGAAGTTTGAGAGAGGCTTAAGGCAATAAATCTATGAACAGGTGGTAGTTCTAAAGGAGCAGGATTTCTCAGAATTGGTGGATAGGACCACCTTAGCAGAGGCGAGCAGGCAGAGGGCTGTTGGGATGCAGAGCTAGAGAAAGAGGCCCACGTCTCCTGGATTAGGCAGGTACCAACCAAAGCCCATGTAAAGGAGATAGATATGGTATAGGTCAAAGGCAAGTGACGGGAAACCTTGGGTATCAGGGCGAGCAAACTTTTGCCATCCGCCCTAGATGTGGCAGGAGACACGTGGGAGAATGTCGTGTGGGAGAGAATGTTTGTTATCGGTGTGCGAGACCCAGACATGTTGCGTGGGTATGTCAAGGGCCGTTGATCAATGCACCAGCTCCTATACCATTACGAAAAAATAACTAGGCACCTCGAGGCAGCCAGTAGAGGAATAAAGCCTTGGCAAGGGTCTATGCGTTGACACCGGGAGATGCTGAGGCTGCGGGCGATGTCGTGACAGGTACTATTACTGTTTTATCACATAAAGTTGTTGTTTTATCTGACTCAAGGGCCACACACTCTTTTGTATTGTTGGGGTATATCAAGTTATTTGGGTTACAAGTAAAGTTTCTAAATACTAAATTATCAGTAGCCACACCAACCGGATCAATAGTGAGGTATAGAAAGGTGCTTAAAGGTTATCCAGAAGATATTCAAGGAAAAGTGTTACCAATTGTGTTGGCCTTACAAGGCTTAACATCTTATTTTGATGCTAACAAACAAGTGGAACTTAACATATTTGGTTGAGTGATGATATTTTAGATCTCACATATGTGAAAGCAAGGTCAAGTACTCACAAGAATCAATTGAAACTTATATTCCAAAGGAACATGATCATATGAAGCTTAAATAAAACTTAAAGGCATGGATGATATATTAAAGCTTGACAACTATGAGAGGATGAACATGATATTAAAGCTTGAAGAAAGGGCCAAGACAAAGCATGAAGACTCAAGTGTTTAAGAATGTCAAAAAATCTAAGAAGTCTTTATGTAAGTATTTCATTCGATTTCAATATGGATACATGAAACTCTTAGGTTAATTACTTGGACCTAGATACCTTTTAAAATACTTGGAAAATATTTCAAAAAGGTTAAAATTGTTTTTGGAATGAAAAGCACTAAAACGGGATTTTTCCAAATTCTGTTAATTTTTCTACATCCGAATTGATGAGCATTTTTCTTTATCAAAAACTCCTTATTTTAAAACATGTTCAACATGAAAGTTTTATTATATTCTCTTAGCTTTCTTTTGAAATATGAACATTATAAAAACTTGGAGAACACTCCAAGTAACTTGGGGAACAAGGAAACCAATTCTAAAAAGCCTATAAATACTTCCTTAATCTCAAGAAATTATAACTAAGGCAATTACATAGCACACTTACATACAATATCTCAATCTCTCTCAAAGTTCCATATTGCTCAAACTCTTGCTGAAGAGAAATCATCTGAATTGCTACTGAAACATCAAGTTAAGGTTCTCATACTAAGTTTTCTCAATCACAAAGGAACTCTTGGTAAATTCTACACTCAAGCTTCAATTCTATTTCTTATTGGTATTTAAATTATTGAAGTACCTAGAGCTGAATTTATACTAATCTACTCTATTTTGAGAGTGTTTTTGTATGCAGTGATTACTTCATTTATTTTATAGTTCTTGGATGATTCAAGGTGTTTGGATCATTGGCTAAGCGAGGAGATATCGCTTAGAGAGGTGGGCTCTAGCCTAATTAAAGGAATGACCAAATGAGGGTATATCGTTTAGAGAGGTGGGCTCTAACCTAATCAAAGGAGTGTGTAAACGATGTTGTTCCCGCCCGGAAAAGGAACTTGTTTTAGTGAATCCTTTGGCGGTTTGCCAAAGGCGAGGACGTAGGCTAGGTATAAGCAGAACCTCGTAAAAACCGTGGTCTCACTCTCTCTTTCCCTTACTCTCTTTACTTACAGCATATACGAACTGCGTGGATGTTTTAAATTCCTTAATCATAAACACTACGAAGATCTGATATTAAGTAAACTTAAGCTTAATTTGTTTTTGGGATTGCAGAAACTGAAAAGGGATATGTTGGTTGATCCATTCTTTGCAGAAACCGTAAAGGAGTACGTTGATTGGTGAAACACTCAAAAACTCTTTAAACTGAAAGTTTATTTAACGTCTAAGCTTTTGGAAAGAATATTGGATTGCCCCTCATTTTAAGAAAGCAAATTCATTAACTACAGGGTTGTAAACAAACACAAGTTGAATCTTCTATCTTAGTTTGGGTATTGTGGTTCATTGGAAAATTGATTGGTTTGATTGATTGATTGGTAACTTGTTTGTTTAAATACTTGTGTTGTGGTTGTGGATTGAAAGTATTTGTTGTTTATTCAATAAATCAACGAGAAGTCAAGAATTCATTAAAAAGAATTAAAAGAAATTTTTTAAATCTAATTCACCCCCTCCCTTCTTGGGACTACACCTTAGTTTGCAATTGGTATCCGAGCGGGGTTATAACAAATTATAACAAGTAGTTATAGAAAGATCTAATGGCACACATAGGAGTAGCTCCCTTCCAGGAGGGTCAATCCTCAACCCAGCCACCCATCTTTTGTGGTTTGAACTATACTTTTTGGAAACAATGTATGAGAATATATCTTCAAACTATGAATTGGAAAGCTTATGAGGTTGTCACGGATGGTGACCTAATTCTCCTTAAACTAGTAGATGGAAAAAAATTTCCTAAAAAAGTTCCTAAGGAGAAAATTGATATAACAAACTTAGATCATAAGATGCTGCAAGTTAATTCTAGTGCCATGAATGCTTTATATTGTGCTATAGATATGAATGAATTTAATAGAGTAATGACTTGCAAATCGGCCAAAGAAATATGGGACAAGCTAGAAGTAACTTATGAAGGCACTATAGATGTTAGGGATAATATGATTGATATGCTTACAAGCGAATATGAAGCTTTTAGGATGAACCCAGATGAATCCATAACTAATATGTACACTAGGTTCACTCACATAATAAATTCCCTAAATGCTTTAGGAAAAACCTACACTACTTATGAGATGATAAGAGAAATTCTTAGAGGGTTGCCACCTATATGGGAACCAAAAGCCACTGCTATAATGGAAGGAAGAAATTTGAAAAACACCTCCTTAGATGAGCTAATAGGTTCTCTACTCACATATGAAATGTCAATGAATGAAAGGAGTGGAAAAACCCAAGCCCAAAAATCTATAGCCTTCAAAGTTTCAAAAGAAAACTCTAGTAGTGAAGAAGAGATGGATGAAGATGAACTAGCCTTCATATCTAAGAAACTTGCAAAAATCCTTAGAAGGAAGAACAAATTCAAAAGAAGAAATCAAAAGTCCGAATCAGATGAAGAAGAAACTAATACAAAGAAATCAAAGAATAAAATCCCCACATGTTATAATTGCAACAAAGCCGGACATATAAAACTGGAGTGTCCACTACTTAAGAAAGATTCTAAAAAGAAAAAGAAAAAGGCCATGAAAGCCACGACTTGGGACAACATGACTACAGTAGTTCCAAATGTGAATCAAGTGACCAAGAGGTTGCTTATACTTGCTTTATGGCATGGGACAATGAGGGAAGCTCTTCATCCAAATCGGTTAATGGTTATAGTAGTGATGAATCAAATGATGAGAGCATGCCATCTTATGAAGAAACAAAATGATTTATTCAAAGTACATAAGATGCTAATCAAAGTAACTAAACAAAACACATCGTTGAAAAATAAGAATGATGAAATGACGAAAGAGTTAGAATCAATTAAGATTGCTGAAAATGATAAAGATTCAAAACTCAAGAAAGTAGAAAATAAGTATGAAGCTGCAATAAAAGAATTAGAAGCTAAAAATCATGTTGAAAAAGAAAAAGACTTAAAATTTAAGAAATTAGAAAGCAAGAATGAAAAGATGATAGAAGATTTTCGATCCCTATCCTCTATGGAATATAAGAAAGACATATATTTCTGAATTAAAGGATAAAATCAGAAAATTGTCTCAAGAATTAGAGAAATCACAAAAAAAGGTTGATGACAAGAAAGATATTGAGATAAATGATCTCAAAAATCAAATTGAAGATAAAGAAAAGATCATTTACAACTTCACAAAATGAAATGAAAACTTTAACAAAATGATAAGCTCACAAAGGATGACCTTAAACAAAGAAGGCATTGGATTTAATATGGTTGAAAATAAAAAGAAAAAGAATTTTTACATGGGTTATTTTTCAAAAGCAACCAAAGATTATGCTAGCACGTCTTCTAATGCCTACACTAACACCATATGCTATCAATGTAAGAAAAAGGGACATATAAAGTTTGAATGTCCATTTAAAAGAAAGGGTGTGAAGACTAAACAAGTTTAGAGAATAAAAGAAACATCCCATGTTAAACCATCCGAACCCAAGAAAATATGGGTACCAAAAATGAAATACTAAATTCTTCAACTTCAATTGATATTAAATTTATGGAACATCATACAAATATATTGAATAAAATGAAATAGAGAATAAGGATAAAATTATTCAAGCTTATCCTATTGAAACTCATGAAAATTGTTGGCCTCAAATCAATGAATGAATCATACAAGGCATAAAATAGAAAGCATTAGGATACATGAAGTTTGGATGTTTAAATGAAATCAAAAGAAAAGAAAATCTGAAGCAAATAGATCTTATTAATAAAGAAGAAAGCTTGGCAGAAGAATTGTCAGTCGACTGACTATACGATCAGCCGACTGACTGAACAAACCTTTAAAGAGAAAGTATAGGTTAGCCGACTAAACAGAAGCTCAGCCGACTGACTGAAGGAAAAACTATTAAACAAGTTTGAAATAAAATACTTGAGCAACATAAGAACAATCCAAGAAATAGTATAGTACAAAGCACATGATATGATTTACTCCATGCTTATATGAATGCAATATGATACATGTGTACATCTCAAATTTGGTATCTTGAAATTTTTAAAGGCAATAAAAATATTGATAATTTATGGCTACTTTATTTTAAAAATTTGAGCATAAAGTTATGAAGCATGATATAGAAACATGAATTTTTTATGATATGGATTGATAAATTATTGGCCATGTATGCTTATGATGGATCACATGGATAAATGGATTAATTTGAATATAAATAATAGAGTATTCATGAGCTATGCATAATGTGACATTAACATTGGTCTCTATAAAGTGTATTAGTATCCACGAATATATAAATTGGCATTTGAGCATGACAAGTATAATTATATCCATGAGTAAATTATGAAATTGATATGACATTGGTATTTGATATCCATGAGCATATACATCAAATGTTTGAAACATGGACGAAAAAATTAGAAAACATAATTGGTATCAAATCTGAATGTATTAAATTGAGGGGGAGTATTATGACTCATAACTTGTATTTTTTTTGTCCCTAATTTTTTTTTTTTTTTTGGTATCATGAATTATTTTTTTATTGGTATCATAAATTTTCAATTTGAGTTTGGTATTAAAAATTCAAAAGTTCAACTGGAATTAGAATTAATGAAAATCTAAATTGGTATCATATACTTGATATGCATGATTGATATTCATATGCTCAAAAATATGATCCATTTTGTTTATATCCTACTTTTTTTTATTGATGTTAAAAGGAAGAGAAGTTTTTAGCAAAAATTGAAAATTGAGTTTGGTATTGAAATCTTTTAAAATTTTGAAACATAAATTATATTTCGAAAGGGAGAGAAGTATTTGACAAAGGGGAGAAGTACATGACATTGAATGATCTTAAAATTGGTGTTGGTATTGATATGCATGATATTGAATGATCTTTACAAATATGTTGAAGATGATGCTTATTGAAAGGGACAATCTTTTTAAGGCTTACTTATATTTTTGTTCCTTGTTTGTTATCATCAAAAAGAGGGAGATTGTTGGCCTTACAAGGCTAAACATCTTATTTTGATGCTAACAAACAAGTGGAACTTAACATATTTGGTTGAGTGATAATATTTCAGATCTCACATATGTGAAAGTAAGGTCAAATACTCACAAGGATCAATTGAATCTTATATTCCAAAGGAACATGATCATATGACGCTTAAATAATACTTAAAGGCATGGATGATATATTAAAGCTTGACGACTATGAGAGGATGAACTTGATATTAAAGCTTGAAGAAAGGGTCAAGACAAAGCATGAAGACTTAAGTGTTTAAGAATGTCAAAAAATCTAAGTCTTTATGTAAGTACTTCATTCGATTTCAATATGGATACATAAAACTCTTAGGTTAATTACTTAGACCTAGATACCTTCTAAGATACTTAGAAAATATTTCAAAAAGGTTAAAATTATTTTTGGAATGAAAAGCACTAAAACGGGATTTTTCCAAATTCTATTAATTTTTCTACATCCACATTGATGAGCATTTTTCTCTATCAAACACTATTTATTTTAAAATATGTTCAGCATAAGAGTATTAGGATTTTCTCTTATCTTTCTTTTGATACCAAGATCAACTAATGTGGAGTTGTATAGAAAACATTATGACAAAAATACTGAAGGGGGGTAGAAGCTGTCAGCACCTTAGCAAATTGTCTAGTCAGCCAACTGACCAAAATGAACTAGTTTTGTTAGCCAACTGACAGGTCAACCGACAGACCATTTTGACTTGTGCTCAGTCAGCCGACTAACCATTTAATAGAATTAATTTTTGGGAGACAGAAAGGTCTCAGTCGCCTCTCCAGCCGACTGACCCTATGTAAATATACTACCCAGTCGCTTGTCCAGCCGACTGACTCCACGGATTTTCAAATTTTTGAACTTAACGGGTAATTTCTAAAAATTGGTTTTTAAAATATGAACATTATAAAAACATGGAGGACACTCCTAGTAACTTGGGGAACAGGGAAACCAATTCTAAAAAGCCTATAAATACTTCCTTAATCTTAAGAAATTATGACCACGGCAATTACATAGCACACTTACATACAATCTCTCAATCTCTCTCAAAGTTCCATATTGCTCAAACTCTTGTTGAAGAGAAATGATCTGAATTGCTGCTGAAACATCAAGCTAAGGTTCTCATGCTAAGTTTTCTCAATCACAAAGGAACTCTTGGTGAATTCTACACTTGAGCTTCAATTCTATTTCTTATTGGTATTTAAATTATTGAAGTACCTAGAGCTGAATTTGTACTAATCTACTCTGTTTTGAGAGTGCTTTTGTACACAGTGATTACTTCATATCTTTTATATTTCTTGGACGATTCAAGGTGTTTGGATTGTTAGCTAAGCGAGGGGATATCACTTAGAGAGGCGAGCTCTAGCCAAATGGAAGGAGTGACTGAACGAGGGTATATCGTTTGGAGAGGCGGGCTCTAGCCTAATCAAAGAAGTGTGTAAATGGTGTTGTTCCGCCTGGAAAAGGAACATGTTTTAGTGAATCCTTTGGTGGTTTGCCAAAGGCGAAAACGTAGGCTAGGTATAAGCCGAACCTTGTAAAAACCGTGGTCTCACTCTATCTTTCCCTTACTCTCTTTACTTACAACATATTCGAACTACATGGATGTTTTAAATTCCTTAATCATAAACACTAAGTAGATTTGATATTAAGTAAACCAAAGCTTAATTTGTTTTTGGGATTGCGGAAACCGAAAGGGAGTACGTTGGTTGATCCATTCTTTGTGGAAACCGTAAGGGAGTATGTTGATTGGTTAAACACCCAAAGACTCTTTAAACCAAAAGTTTACTTAATGTCTAAGCTTTTGGAAATAATATTGGATTGCACCTCATTTTAAGAAAGTAAATTCATTAACTACAGGGCTGTAAACAAACACAAGCTGAATCTTCTATCTTAGTTTTGATATTGTGGTTGATTGGAAAATTGATTGGTTTGATTGATTTATTGGTAACTTGTTTGTTTAAAAACTTGTATTGTGGTTGTGGATTGAAAGTATTTGTTGTGTATTTAAAAAATCAACAAGAAGTCAAGAATTCATTAAAAAGAATTAAAAGAATTTTTTTTAAATCCAATTCACTCCCCCTCTTGGGACTACATCTTAGTTTTCAAGTTGATATTGTGGTATTAAATATGTCGGGATTTGATATGATTTTGGGTATGGACTGGCTAACAGCTAATTACACCAGTATTGATTGTCATCAAAAAGAGGTGATATTTAGGTCTCTTAAAGAGCAGGAGTTCAGATTTGTGGGGTCTTGTGTGTGTGTCTCACCACAGTTGGTGTCAGCTATTCAAGCAAGGAGACTACTCTGAGACGGTTGTTAGGGATACATAGCTTGTATAAAGGAAATGTCATAGGGAGAATTGAAACTTGCTGATATTCCAATAGTCATGGAATTTTCAGATATTTTTTTAGGGGAATTACCTGGTTTACCACCGGATCGTGAAATTGAGTTTGTTGTTAATTTACTTCTAGGGACAACACCGATTTCTAAGGCACTCTATAGAATGGCTCTAGCCAAATTAAAAGAACTAAAAAACCAGTTGTAGAAATTATTGGACAAAGAGTTTATCGAGCCTAGTTTGTCGCCTTGGGGAGCTCCAGTTTTATTTGTGAAGAAAAAAGATGGGATGATGAGGATGCTCATCGACTATAGGGAGATAAACAAAAGTGACAGTTAAGAATAAGTATCCTCTTCCCCGTATTGATGAGTTATTTGATTAGCTCTAGGGAACCCGAGTCTACTCCAAGATTGATCTTAGGTCAAGGTACCATTAAGTAAAAATTAAAGCAAAGGATCTTTCAAAGATAGCTTTCCGAACTAGGTATGACCACTACGAGCTTTTGGTCATGCCATTCGGACTAACGAATGTTCCTACAGCATTCATAGGCCTGATGAATAGGGTTTTCCATGAGTATTTAGATCAGTTTGTAGTGGTTTTCATAGATGATATCCTGGTCTAATCAAAGAGTTTTGAGGAGCATGAAGATCATTTGAGGATGGTATTACAGGTGCTAAAAGAAAGGAAGTTGTACGCTAAATTCAAGAAATATGAATTATAGGTGATGGCAGGCCTTTCATATCATTTAAACGATAGTTTTATATTTTTGAATTGTTGATTGCTACCTGATTGCGTGCTTAGTCTAGAATGCCTCCTGCATAGCAGATACAGTGGATGTGAATTGCATGCTAGTAGTTGATTTTAGGTTGTTGCATGTTATATATGATCTATCTCTTTAGAACAACCAATTATTAGCTACAACTTTTATGGGAAAATGTCTTATTTACAGACAGCATGTTGCCAAAATTTCAGCAGATTTTTCCCAAAATAAACCTTTATACAATGATGATTCTGATAGAATAAATGCCAAAATATTTTTGAAAGGATGAGTGCAAACTAAAATATTTAGATTCATCCTGGCATAATCATCAAACACTTAGAGAAGCTTAGCTCCATCCCTAGAGAAAGAGCATAAAGAACTCATATGCATCATGCTTGGATTTTTGAGTATTGATGCTCTTTTAAGAACCCTGAACATCATATCCGGCTTTTAAAGCTACATATTTAGATATGGATTATTCTTGGTTGTGAACACAAAATCATGCCTTAGTATATCTTTTCTGATGCATATGTAATCCATAGGGGTAGCTATACTGGTTGCATAGAAGAGTAAATTAATCTTTACCAGTATATTTATTTTAAGAGATTTAAAATGAATGGCTTATACTCTTGTCATACTTTGTGAAATAAATCTTGATGAGTATAAGTAGCCTATTTCATCTAATCTATAATTCAAATTGAATGGGGGAGCATCTAAACATAAATTCCTATTTTTTTTTGCTCACAAAAATTTTTAACTTAGATCTATTGTGAACTCACTGTGGCATGTGCTTAAATGAAATGATCTTTGTGAAAATCGTAAGTTGATATATATTGCTTTGCCACAAGTGGTTTGTGTTTGCCATATGATCCTTATTTTAGCTTCTTGTGATCTTTAGGATTTATATGGTTGCTTTTTGTCTGGTTATTTTAAGAATGTGCTTAAATGCTTAACCAGATAAATGTGGCATGTTGCTTGCATAACTAGTTCAGTTACTATACATGAAAATGCATGCGAACTAGTTCAACTGTTTTTATGCTCAAACCTTTTATTTGCTTTCATATGCCGTGTGCATTGAACTAAAATTTTTCATGGGTCTTATGAAATATTTGAACTGAAATGATTTGAGGATAATTATGGTCTGACCATATTTTTCATGTCATTTAAATATTTTAATGATCAGTTATACTGTTTGTGTGCTCAATTGTCATTCTTTTCAAAAAATTTTATATGCCCAAAACTCTTTTAAATAGAGATGTTCTCTTAAGCTAATATTTTATTTTTTAAATGCTCAAATTGTTTTACTTTGCTTAACCCTTTTTGCCAATGAAAAAAGGGGTAGAAATACACTTGCAAAAATTAGTATGCATATTTTTAGAGGGAGTTTTATTTTGCTTTACTCATTTTTGCATTTGTATTTGTCATCACAAAAAGGGGGAGATTGTTGACTTTTTGAGTCCGATCTCGTTTTTTATAATGACAAATAAAAGGTATTTAATGTTTGTCAAGTTTGTATGCAGGTTCATATTAGCAGGATCGTAAGATGGCACATGTTATCTTGAAGCAAAAGAAGACCCAAAAGATTCATTTGTTGTAATTTTATATTAAGTTTGATTTAGGTCTGTAATGGTAAAGTAGGAAATGTCTGTAATAATTAATGCATATCATGCATGTAGGAACTAATGAGCTCAATGACCTTAGAAAGACCATAGGTCCTTGCACTTACACTTAGGATAGTCCCCATTATCACATATACTATTAGGGGAACTTATTGAATTAAGACAGGACTTAATATGTTAAGTCCATTTTTGGCTTGTCTGATTTGTAATTCTAGGAAGTAATTTAACTCTCCCATCATGCTCATCTCAAATTCATTTTCAGAATGCACTCTTTACATCCATTTGGTATAATTTAAAATCCTTATGGGCTGCATAAGCTAAGAGCATCCTAATTGCTTCCATTCTTGCTACGGGAGTAAAGGTTTCATCGTAATCAATACCTTCTTCTTGATTATAACCTTGTGCTACTAACCTAACTTTATTTCTTATAACTATCCCATTTTTATCCTTTTTATTTCTAAACACCCATTTAGTTCCTATGATTGACTTATCTTTGGGTTTAGGTATAAGTTCCCACACTTGACTTCTTTCGAATTAATTTAGTTCCTCCTACATAGCTATAATCCAAGAATCATCTTTTAAGGCTTCTTCAAGGTTCTTGGGTTCATCTTGAGATAAAAAGGCATAATGGCTGCAAATATTTTTCAATGAAGCTCTAGTGGTTATTCCTTTTGATGTTTCACCAAGAATTTGTTCTTTTGGGTGACTTTTAGCATATCTCCATTCTTTATGTAGTTCTGTATTTTCTATAATGTTTTCATTTGAAGTTTCATTATTGTTTTCTTCTTTTATTTCAAGATCTTCTTCTTTTTATGGAATATCTTCTTTTTCATCAATCTTAACTTTATTGTCATGATTGTTTGATTCATCAAATGTTATGTGTATTGATTCAATAATAGTAAGAGTTCTTCTATTATAAACCCTATAGGCTTTGCTATTTGTAGAGTAACCTAAGAAAATACCTTCATCAGATTTTGCATCAAACTTTCCTAAATCATCTTTAGTGTTAAGGATAAAACATTTACATCCGAGTACATGAAAGTAGGAGATATTAGGTTTTCTACCTTTCCATAGTTCATACGGTGTTTTGTCTATAATTGAACTTATAGATACCCTATTCACAATATAACAAGCTGTATTTACAGCTTCAGCCCAAAAGTATTTAGGTAGGTTATTTTCGTTTACTATTGTTTTTGCCATTTCTTGTAGGGTTCTATTTTTTCTTTCTATAACTCCATTTTGCTATGGATTCCTAGGTGCTAAAAAATTATGATTTATTCCATGTTCATTACAGAATTTGTCAACCTCTTTGTTTTTAAATTCCCTACCTTAATCACTTCTAAAACATGTTATATTATATCCCTTTTCATTTTGTAATTTCTTGCATAAGGTGATTAGTATATCACAAGCTTCATCTTTGTTTGCTAAAAATAATACCCAAGTGAATCTTGAATAATCATCCACTATTACAAAATTATATTTTTTACCTCCTAGGCTTAAGGTTTTAGTTGGACTAAATAAGTCTAAGTGCAGTAGTTCCAGGGGTCTTTTAGTAGATATGTATTTTTTCTTTTTGAAACTTGTATTAACTTGCTTTCCCTTTTGGCATGCATCTCACATCTTGTCTTTTATAAATTTAAAATTTGGTAATCCTTTTACAAGATTTTTCTTTGATAATTTGAAAAATAGGTCCATGCTAGCATGTCCTAGTTTCCTATGCCATAGCCAACTTATTTCATTCATAGCTACCAAACAAGTTATGTTTTGATTTACTAGATTCTCAAGGTTTATACAATAAACATTATTTATCCTATGAGCTATAAACAAGGTTTTATTTTCCTTAGGATTTTGGATAACACTTTTTTCTTTCTTAAAGGTTATTTCAAACCCTTGGTCACTTAATTGGCTAATGCTTAAAAGGTTGTATTTTAACCCTTCTACAAATAACATATTATCAATGGTAAGAGAAGGTTTTTTACCTATTTTCTCGATACCAATAATTTTACCTTCGGCATTGTCACCGAAGGTGACATATCCTCCATCCTTTTTTCTTAGAGAGGTAAACTTGGCCTTATTGCCGGTCATGTGTCTTGAACACCCGCTGTCCAAGTACCACTTATCCGTTGACGGTGTTGTCCTAAAACATACCTACAATGGAAGATTCATTGTGTTAGTCTTTGGAACCCAAATTCTTTTAACCTTCTTTGTTTTCTTGTCTTTTAACCTTCCTTCTTTTCTTGTTAGTTCCATTATTAACTTTCCATTCTCCTTGTACTTTAACATACTTTCTTTTTAATGGGCAATTGAACATTACGTGACCTCTAGCCTTGCACATATAGCAAGTAGTGTGTTCATGTTTATTGTTTGAGGAAGTGCTAGCATAGTGCTTGTCTTCCTTGATGAACTATCCCATGTATAATTTCTTATTCTTTTTATTTGTTTTACCATTATAACATATCCCTTCTTTATTTCCATGTAGTCTTTTCTGTCCAAACATCTTTTCAAAATTATCTTTACCTATGGTAAAGTTATATATAATTTTCTCCTTATCCCCTACTAATTTCTTAAGTTCATTTACTTCTAAATCATTTTTATTCAAATTTTCTTTATGACTTTGGGCCTAATTCTTGAGTTACTTTATTTGCTTCCTCTTCTAACTTCTCAATATAAGAGTCTTTTTCTTTTTCAATGGTTTTGAATGAATCAAGTTGCTTCAATAGTTCTTTATTTTGATCCTTCAAGGTTATATTTCTTTTGGAAATTTTTAAGAAGCTTTTATGTAAAGAAAACAATTCAGCTTGTAAATCCTTGTATTAGGGCATACTATCACATGACTCATCACAAGACTCATTGCAAGATTCTATTGAAGAGTAGTAGGAATTTACCTCTTTTTCATTCACCATGAAGCATATATTTTCCATCTCTTGTCCGCTTGATTCGTCTTGAGTCTCACTGGAACTTGAGTCATCCCAAGTGACCTTCATAGCTTCCTTCTTTTTCTTCTTGTCTTTCTTGAGCAACGGACAGTCCAGTTTGATATGCCTTGGTTTCTTGCAATGATAGCATATTAGAGGTTCATTCTTATTTTTATTTTCTTTCCTACTTGTCTATCCTTTTTCAGGTTTCCTTTTATTGAACTTTCTAGGAAATCTTGTATTCCTTCTATAAAACTTACCTAGTCTCTTAGTGATGAATGCTACTTTATCTTGATCTAAGTCACTTGTTTCACTTTCCTCTTCACTAGAGCTGTGGCTAGATGCTTTTAGTACAATGGATCTTTTATGCTTTGGTTCAGAATTCCTTTCTTTTAAGGCCATTTCATAGGTAAGAAATGAACCTGTAAGTTCATCTAAGGAGGTGGTCTTAAGGTTTCTACCTTTTGTAATTGATGTAGCCTTTAGTTCCCATATGGAGGGAAGGCCTCTTAAAAATTTTCTAATCATTTCATAGGTGGTATAAGTTTTTCCTAAGGCACTTAAGGAATTTATTATGTGGGTGAATCTTGTGTACATACTTGATATGGTTTCATCTGAATTCATCTTGAATGCTTCATACTCACTTGTTAACATGTCTATCCTATTGTCCCTAACATCAATAGTTCCTTCATATGTAACTTCTAATTTGTCACATATTTCTTTAATTTTCTTGCAGGCCATGACCCTATTAAATTCATTAACATCTAAAGCACAGTATAAAGCATTTATAGCACTCGAATTGATTTGAAGCATTTTATAATCTAAATCGGTCATATCCTTTTTCTCTTTTGGAATCTGTTTTACATCTACTATTTTAGTGGGAATAAGGTCTCCATCCATAACTACTTCCCACGCTTTCCAATCCATGTGTTGGAGATAGATTTGCATTCTCTTTTTTCAAAAGGTGTAGTTGTGTCCACAAAAGATTGGTGGACGAGTTGAGGATTGGCCCTCTCCAAAAGAACTACTCCTATGTTTGTCATTTGAATCTTTTTATAGCTTCTGTTTAGGAATTTGCTATAACTAGGCTCTGATACCAATTGAAATTATGATAGCTTCCCAAGAGGGGGCTGAATTGGGTTTTTTAAAAATATTTCCTTTTTATTGTCTTTGTTTTATAACAACAAACACAACAAGTATACCTCCAACACAATCACCAAATTAAATCAAGCCAACCACAACCAAACAACAAAGTAATCAATATCTTGATCTTAGCAATAGCCCTATATCAAAGTGTAAAGCACACTGAATTTATATTAGCTTTGTGTTATTTCACAATCACACTTCTTCCTAGTGTTCAGTTTTTAAATAAACTTCCAATTTAATAAGTTTAGGATGATCAACCAACGTAGTCCCTTTCGGTTTCTGCAATCAATGTTGATCAAGCCAAAACAAATTAGCTTCCAATCTATTTAACAACCATACACCTAGAATTTATCAATTTTAAAGCATCCACTCCAGTTGTAAATTTTGCTGAAAAATAAAGAGTAATGAAGAAAGAGAGAGACACAAGGTTTTACAAGGTTCGGCTTATACCCAGCCTACGTCCTTGCCTTTGGCAAACCACCAAAGTATTCACTAGTTTAGTTCCGTTGACGGGTGGAACAATAACGATTACAACCACTCCTTCCTTTAGGCTAGAGTCCGCCTCTCCAAACGATATTCCCTCGTTTGGTCCAATGATTTTACAACCTTGAATCTTCTATAAACAAGAAACAAGATAGAGAAAGATTTGTATACAAGAGATACTCTCACAACAGAGTTGATTAGTACAAGATTTAGCACAAATATACTTCAAAGTAAACCAATGTAAAAAGATTGAAGCTCAAAATGAATTTAAATCATCAAATATAACTTCCAAGTATTGAAAGATTCAGACTTTGAAGGCTCAACTTCGGAATTTGTATCAGCAGTAATTCAGTAGTTGAAGAGGATGAACACAAGAGAGTTTGAGAACTTTTAGAAAACTTTGACTACTGGAAAATTTCTTGGTATTTAAATCTTTGAAGTTTGGGGCTATTTATAGATGTTTAAAAGTAATTCCTTACCCCATGTTTACTTGGAGTATTCCTCAAGTTTTTCAAAAGAGTAGTGCCCAAGAAATCCATTTAAAAAATCTTCCTGTTGAGAATTTTAAAATTCTGTTTGAGTGGCAGTCGCCTGCCACGACCTGGCAGTCGCCTGTCATAGAAGAAACTCAACACTCAGAATACTGGCAGTCGCCTGCCAGAACCCAGACAGTCGCTTGGCTTGACCACCCAAGCGCCTAGCTATGCTCCGACAGTTGCCTGGCACCCTACTGCCTCTTTGAAAATTTCTTATCTAATTTGGGCAGTCGCCTGCCACATGGAGGCAGTCGCCTAGCCCTTCTGTTTCACTAAAAAAACTTTTCTTCTTTTAAACCCTTATTTTCTTTTATTTGAAAAACATACTTTGGGGTTTTTCTAAAAATACATTTCTAAGTTTCTTTTGATTTATAAGAGCTTCAATTCAATTTATATTTGAAGTTTACTTGAAGTACTTACATACAAACATCCTTAAAACTATATTCTTTTGATCTTCAAGTAAGTCCTTGTTCTTCTATCATCTTTGAGCTTCTGATCATCATTCTTTCTTGATCTTTTTGAATAGTATTTTCACCATAAGCTTTATCATCTTTTTGAGCTTTGAACTATCTTTAAGCTTTGCCTTCTTCCTGAATGAATTTCACTTGAAACAAACCATATTAAACTTATTGTGATTTGTTATCATCCAAATAAGAATTGTAAGCCTTGTTAGGCCAACACTAGAGTTGGCCTAAATTTTACCGAGGTTAAATGGGGTTAAGCAGGGTTAATTTTCTTAAACTTTTTTTAACAAATTTAATGATTCCCTATATATTCCCAATGGTCATAAAATTTTCCAAGTCTATAAATACAAGTTCATTTGGTTAGATTAAGGATTGATTAACACTTTGATTAGTAGAAAAATCTTCTGAAATTTTTCAAAGCCTATTTTTCATACAAAGCCTATACTCTCTCGTACAATTATTCCTTTGCTAAATCAATCTTTGTGAGAACTCTTTGAGTGATTATACATTGTTCTATCTTGCTAGAAACTCTCATTGTATTTGTTGTTGTTTGATTTTCATATTAAGAGTTGAGCAAAGATTTTTTTCCCCTGAATTTATTTAATAAATCTATGTGTGGGAAAAATCTTATAACTAGTGAGTCTTTGCATCTTCATTGCAAAACTCATTGAGCTTGTATTTTTGAGTGTGCAAAAATCTTTTCACAAGCTCATTTTTCAAATATCTCTTGTGCTTGAATATTGAGAAAATATTTTTTGGAGATATTTAGAATACTCTTGGTAGAAATCTTTGAAACCCTATACTGTGATTGAGATTTACATCTATATGTAGTTTCAAAATTAGCTTGCTGATACACTCTTGTGTTTGATTAGATATAGGCATTACTGTTGAGTTTTGATTGCACACATATAGCACTAAGCTTATAGTTCTTATATTATTAATGTGCATTGATTATACTGTACTGAATTTTTGTACAAATATGCTTGTGTTAGAAACACTTTTCATTGTACAAAAACTTTATCTGATTGTATTCCAGGCGTGGCTTGAGTGGGCATTGTTCTAGCCCATAAGGATCTGTTGGGCCTTCTCCACCCCGTAAGGAGAGTGTGTAAAGGTTGAGGCCAGCCCTAAGAATTTGGCCTAGTTGTAAATGGTGCCGCTCCACCCGTTAAGTGAGTTATAGTGGTAATCATCGGGCTTACGAGATAAGGTGAGGACATAGGCAATATTGGTCAAACCCCGATAACATATCGTGCATGTACTTTATATTTTTCGCAATTTATTTTCTACACTTTCATTTTCAGCACATGTATATTGTATGCCTGATTCATTATATGTTGTACATGTATTGATTGGGTTTGCAATTATATAGACACACCCTAGGTTGTGTATTACTACTGCTGATTTGGATAAACCTAGGAACAATTTTTTAATACCCAATTCACCCCCCCCCCTCTTGGGAATATACCAATTCCAATACCTTCCTTGGACATGTGATCTCTAGGGACGGTATTTTGGTAGATCCAAGCAAGATAGAATCGGTAGTGAATTGAGTGAGACAGAGGAATGTTCAAGAGACTAAAAGTTTCTTAGGTCTAGCAAGATATTACTGGTGGTTTGTGGAAGGTTTTTCCTAATTATCAGGTCCTCTGACATGGCTCACGAGGAAAAATGTGAATTTCGAGTGAACCAACGATTGTGAACAAAGCTTCCAAGAATTGATGCAGCGACTCATCACTGCACCGATTTTGTCTATCTCATTAGGAGATGGTGGATTTGTGATATACAGTGATGCATCCCAAAAGGGACTCGGGTGTGTTTTGATACAGCAAGGGAAAGTTATCACATACGCTTCCCGACAACTTAAAGAATATGCAAAGAACTACCTGACGTATGATTTAGAGTTGGTTGCAGTGGTGTACACCTTAAAGATCTGGAAGCATTATCTATATGGTAGGAAATGTGAGATCATTACAGATCATAAAAGTTTGAAATATTTCTTCACACAAAGAGTTGAATATGAATTAGAGGAGATGGCTGGAGTTAATTAAAGATTACGATTGTACCATCCGTTACCACCTAGGGAAAACAAATGTGGTAGCTGATGCCTTTAGCCGAAAATCAGGACGTTCCTCCATGTCAACAGTGGTGATGCAGCATCAAATCAGAATGGATTTGGAAAGGCTAGGGGTGGAACTTGTAGAGGATAATCACCAGGAAATTATAGCAAACTTGATACTTCAGACGACGCTACTAAAGAAAATTAAAACTGCTTAGATGCAAGACGTAGAAATAGTAAATATTAGGGATAGAGTACAAAGTGGACAGGGGTTTGATTTTAATATTTCTAATGATGGTACTCTAAGGTTTTGTACCAGACTGTGCATACCTGCAGATGCTGAAATTAAAAGAACCATCTTAGAAGAAGCGCACCGATCCCTTTATACAGTGCACCCTAGAAGCACTAAAATGTACAAGGATCTTCGGGAGTCCTTTTGGTGGAGCAATATGAAGAAAGAGATAGCTAAGTATGTAGAGCAGTGTTTGATGTGCCAGTAGGTAAAGGCTGAGCACCAGAGACCAGCAGGACAATTGTAGCCACTTCACATTCTTGAGTGGAAGTGGGAACATATTTCTATGGATTTTGTTACAAGGTTATCACCGGCATTGCATGGACAGGACGTCATCTGGGTGGTCATGGACCGATTAATGAAGACTGTTCATTTCCTTTCCATCAGAGTTAACTACTCCTTGAGCAAACTAGCAGAGTAGTATATACATGAGATAGTTAGATTGCATGGCATTCCAGTGTCCATTATATCGAATAGAGACTCACAATTCACATCACAGTTTTGGAGGAGTTTGCAAAAAGTCATGGGTTCTCAATTGACGTTCAACACAGCATTTCATCCTCACATAGATGGTCAGATGGAGAGAATGATACAGACATTATAGGATATGCTGCGAGCTTGTGTGCTGGACTTTGGGGGTCATTGGTGATCGGGCCAAAACTGCAAGTGCACAACATCGTAGTTTTATAGTAAAGTGATGAGAAGAGTATCGTCCTCAGGGATTGGTGACTTACTTTTGCCAAGTACCAAAATTATACGAATCTTGACTTCATTTAGAAAAGAAATTATGATTTTTTTAAGTGCAAACTGAAATAAAATCACTTTAAAGAAACTATTCAAAGGAAAATAAAACTTTTTGCCAAATATCAAATTAATGAGAAAGAAAACTTCTAGGAAATCGATTTCACCTAGTCTCTCACTATGCTTTACTTATGTAACTAATAGGAATTTATTTTCTCTATTTGTTAGAAAATCTCAAATTCATCCAAAAGCCTCTTTCGATAGTCAATTGGAAACTATTCTTGTTCATCATTCAACACAAGAGTATGCAAATTAATAAAGCAAGAACGCAATATGACCCATGATTTTAATACGACATAGGTTCATACAAGTCTTTCGATCTCTATATTTACCTATGCCAAAATATCCAAGTTTTATCCTATAATTCCCTCTTTCGATAGCAAATCATAAGATCAAGATCATCTAATTAATGGCCAGTTAATCAAAAGTAATAAGCTCAGAATAAATCAAACAAACATGGAAGAAAATTACTTCAAATTAGCATAGGCAAGCAAGTATAGTTTGAAACCAGATTACATCATTTTCCTAGAATTAAAGAAAATTAGTTCATGCTAAAAATTAAATTCCACATAAACGAATTCACCATCTTTTCTTTTCTCCAAAGAATAGAAGAAAAATCAAGACCCGCAGCACAGTCGTCGTGCGTAGCCTTTCTGTTCCAGCTCTTCCCCGTGCCTCCTCTACTGCGCTTCAAAGCTCCTCAGAAAAGAAGAACCTCCGAGCTGTCCACCAGGCTCTCTTGCAGTGCCTCCCTAAAGGGAGACCCCCCCAAATAACTCTAAAAGAAAACCTTAGCCTCCTCTTCTTCTTTTTTTTTCTTTTGTTGTGTGCAGCTAGCCCCTGTGCGTGTTTTTTTTTTTTCTTCAGCATTGTCTCTTCAGCAAAGAAAACCTTCATACCCCCCCCCCCCCTTCAAGAAAACCTTAAGCTCCCTTTTTTATTTCCTTGTGTGGCTAGGTCACATCAAGACTCAACCTCCTTTTTTTTTTTTTTTCATTTGGCACACAGGCCCATCTACCCTGAGGTCCCTCTCTCCAAGTCCAGCGCCTCTCTTATTTTTTTTTTGGCATTGAATTTCCAGCTCACAGGTTGAAGCCCACTCACCTCTTATTTTAAGGCCCAACTCCAATTTCATTCTCCCCTTTAATTCCAAAACCCTACTCACATGCTTTAACTTGTCTTCACGTGCATGGCCTGCTTATTATTATTATTTTTTCCTTTAAAACCACGCACAAACCCACGATTATTTAAAATCTCATGGCTCTCCACTTGTATTTCATGCATGGCTTATACACGACTTCTCTTCATAAGCGTGCATGGCACTTGATTCAGACTCCAACTCAGGTACATAACACCTCTTCATGCTCACGACCCGCATAGTGCATGCGACGTCTCCTTGTGTAGTGTACTGTTTCCCCAACATTTTTAATTTCAAATTTAAGTTCCAAAAATTTTCTTTCTTTTCTTCAAAACTGAAATAAAATTAAATGGCCGTAGAGAGACCTAAAATTGGCAAAAATTAAATAAAATTATGCCAAAATTTAAAGTTAAGAAGTGCTAAATTATTCTAATTTATGACACTCATCAAATAGCCCCAAACTTAAAACTTTGTTTGTCCTCAAACAAAAGAGAACAAAATAAAAACCTCATAAAGTAGTATCATCACTCACCAAGCCATGATCTGAATTTAGATTTCATCACTAGTATCTTACTCTTTTAACATCAAAGATGTCGGGAAAATAAATCAAAAATTTAGCAATTTGTCAAGTAAGAGTTAAGTGTTTACTTCAACCTAGGGCTAAGAACTTGAGTGTGTGTGTGTGCTAAAGTCAATTTAACTCCAAGCCACCAGCAAATTCATATAAAGTAGAATAACTAAAGTCAAAAGAATTCTCTCAAAACTTAACCTCATAAGTCCAATTTTCAGAAATCCTCTCCACTAATGTAGTCAAACGCCAACATCATAGATCAAAAGATCTTTAATCAAGTTTGTAATGACAGACCACTGGGTGAGGGCTATGAAAGAAGGGAAAATTAAAGCAAACTGGGAAAAATACTTAGTGGAAAGAACAATCAAAGAGATATGCACAGGATTCAAATTATAACTCTCTCTCGACAATTTGCTCACACTGATGATAAATTGTTGGTTGGTTTGATATATTAAATAAAGTTCTAATTTTTGAATATCAACAGCTGAAAGGTATTTTAAATTGAAAGTATTACCAAATAAAATCTCTGAAAATTATATTTCATTGTTTAAAGTGAAGATATAAATTCTGAATTTGAATTTAAAACCTGACATTTGTTTCTAAACTATTCTAACTTGATTCTTGAATTTACCAACTGGGTTTCAATGTCAAAGAATTTAAATTTGATTTGAATATTAACTAAACTTGGTTTATTAATCAATAGTAAATTATTCAAGATTGAAGGTTGATTCAATATATAAAGTTTTGCCGAAGATAAAACTCAACTAAGGAAGTTGTAATACAAAGTAACAAAAGAAATTTTAAGATCCCAATTCATCCCCCCCCCCCCCCCCCCCCCTCTCCTCCTCCTCCTCCTCCTCCTCCTCCTCCTGGAGTATACCTAAATTCTCAATTAGTATCAGAGCGCCAAGTTGTAGTAAACCTTAACCTTAATGCTTTTAAGATATTTTTTAGATATGTTATGAAATTCTCTTCTAATGGCAGAGGCAATACCAATCAAAACACAATTGTAAATCGTAACACACATGGACTTAAATGATTTACAAAAAACCTACATCCACAGTTGAGGCTATGAGGACAAACCAACTAAAGCAAGCAAACATTGCTAATGCTATAACTCATTGAGAGGCTTGTTCACTCTCAACCCAAAGCCCACATAAGCCCTTCTCTCATTCAAGGAGTGCTCACAAGCACACAATAAGGTTAAACATTTCTTCTCATATCTCAAAACCTCAAAACTCTTTCATATTTGTGCGAGTCAAACAACAAGAAATAGAAATATTAGAAGAACAAAAATAAGTGCGATGGGGTCGTATGTAGCTCATACACATCTGCCAAATTCTTGACAAATTAAATTTAAAAACAACCATTCTAAAAAGTCGTTGCACAAAAATTGAATGCTTTATTTTCTTTAAAAAAAAAAAAAAAAGGTTAAATTTAATGTTCTAATTGCCCTATATTTATCATTCAAAATATAAAACCATCACTCAAAATTGGCAATAATTTTTTGAAAATTTTGTGAAATATTATGTTTAATTTTATTCTATTACCTATTATTGATTATTGCCATTTTAATGGTGAGCCACATATAAATATAGATCCTTTTTGTTCTGCTATGCTGCGCTAACTTCAGTGACCTCTGGAGGGCTCCATCTCCTTATGCACCCGAAATTTCAAATCAAAGCCCACTAAAAAAAAAAAAGAAGTCACTTCAGAAAGAATCCTATCTATGTTTTCAAAGCTATTAATTAGAAGTTTAGAGTGGCAAAAAGCAAAATCAAAAATTTTATGATTACTCAAATGACCTTAAACCTGAACTCAGCTCCTCAAATTTTAAAAATAAAGAGATAAAATGGCAAAATGAGAGAGAGAGAGAGAGAGAGAGAGAGAGAGAGAGCTGATACCTAATACACTGGATTTGGAAGAGTTGGAAATTCGAATTAGAAAAAAAAATTTCAAAACAAACATATTTAAGAGGCCTGATATAAAAATATAAAAATAAGAAATTAAAATTGACAAAGGCCTGATAAAATATAAACTATTCAAGATTAATACACATCATGTCAAAAGCCAAAAAATAAAATTATCATATTATACATTCTTGAAAATACTCTTGATCGGATGAATTGATAGAAAATTATTCATGCAAATGAACCCATCTAATGGGACCGAAGTCTTATTGTTGTCATTATATATATTCTTGAAATTTTTTTAGAATCGATTTAGATATTTTAATATGTACAACTTATTACTTGTGGTTATTATTACTACTAGTAGTAGCTAGGCATGTGAAAAGAGAGCATTTGAATTAGTTTTTCAAATTTCTAAAATATTCCTATTAAATTTTTATATTTTCTATGAATTAGAAATGGTAAAATTAAATTTAGTATAGTTATTTTTTTAATTTAAAAGACAAAAAAATTTAGATCAAGGCCCCCATACGCCTTCTATGACATAATGTACCTCACACATTTGACGACTTTTTTCTTTGTATGTATTTTCTAACATTCTTCATCAATGTTTTCTGTTAACTTTTTTTCTTATTTGTTTATAGGAATTTTGGTTAGTCTATGTATAGGTTAATTTACCAAAGCCCTGCAACAATTAAGCTACTACACAAAGCATGTGCAATTAAGCAAAACTACATTCATATTAAAGTGACACATGAAATCCCCCTTTCCCTACTTGATTTAGCGAAAAAAAAGAAAGTGACACATGAAATAATAGAGAGTGGAAACTTGCTAAGATAAGAAGACCCCTTCATGAACTTCTATCCTTACTTACTCTAGGCACATAAATCAAATGGTGGATATTCTTTCCCTTTGCTCCGATATCCATCCGCTTCATCAACCGACACTTTTACCATCTTTTTTCTTTCTACACACTTCTCTTTATTATAACCCAAAAAATAAATATTGCTACTAATTTTTAAAAACCCATGGCTCAGAACAGCTTCATTTGCTTTAATTTCGTCAAAGAGTGTGACACGTATTATAGCAACACCTCAACTTTAGTAACTTACCTTTTTTTTTTAGGCAATGGTGCAATAGAAGTCCTCCCCATATCATCGGCACAAAGGGATCAGTTTAGTGTCATTTTCCAAAAAGATATTGTAATTATCCGATTTGAAGAGATAGGGGAGGAGAGGATTGATTCAGTAAATTGTATAAAATTTGAGTTAAAGTGAGAAATTTTAGAGGTTCCAACCACCGGAAAATATTTCATAAAATCACATCATTTATGAAATTTCAAATGTTAGAAGTTGAGGTTTCAATGAGTAAAAAAGTAGAATCATCATTTTGACTTTTGTCATATCAGGTACTATCAAAATTTTATCTTTAGTCTTGTAGGAGTAAGTATAATTATTATTTATTATGTGGTTGTATTAATTTAATGCTTGTGGACTTGACCCAGAAAACCTCAGAACAGGAAGATCCTATTCAAAATGTTCATCCTCCCCCATGGCAGGCATTAACGCAAGGAGTCCTTAACATCGGTCCAAGTCAAGATTTAAGAAGATGCCGATGCAATTGGGGGACCAGTTGACTGCTTCAACTTCAGAACAATTATCAATGACGCCACAACCCATTTCCCAAACTCCACATTCGCCTCTTCCCCCAAAACCAAGGCAACTTTTTTTTAAGAAACCCTCGCAGACCATCATAAGAAGAAATGAAGTAGGCACTTTGCACTGGGCAGCGTGCGCTCACCGTCTCCACGCGCCTTTGAAGGGCTAATAGTAATAGCTATCTCCAGTTATAATAATTACCATCTTTTTACTTTCAATAAAGATGATGACTGTTGGTAGGCCTCACACTGCCAGTTGCGCTGCCCTCCTCCTACTCTGTGCTGAATGCATGGCCACCGCATCCGCATTCCATTCCTAAACTTCAATTCAGGCTAGCTTTCTTTATATTTAATATATATGGTATCTCGATGCAGGTAGGAGTCAGCTTTGAGGCGCCCCCAACTGATGAGTTTTTGGCTTTCTTTTCTAATGGATTATTCATTTAGATTCCATTTAAATTTCAAAAAAAATATTTTTAAAAAATAAACAAAAATCTACATTTTCATGTTTAATTATCAAGAAATGTCAAAAAAAAATACCAAATTTATGAAAAAAAATTTTCATTCTTCTCATTTTTCTTGATTTTTTTTTTTTTAAAAAGGCTAGCCTAGTGCACAAAACTCCTGTATATGCGGGGTACGAGGAATGAGCGAACTACAATGAGTTTATAGTACGCAGTCTTACCTTACATTTTTGTAAGAGGCTGTTTCGACGCCTCGAACCTGTGACCTTAGCGACAACCTTACTATTGGGCATAAGCTCCCCTTCTTTTCCTTTATTTTTAGTTATATTAAAATAATTTTTTTATTTTTGGATAGTATTTAATAGAGAAGAAAAATGTAAGGAAAAATAAGTTCCTTCTCTTTTTTCCAAGCAAAATACTTGATTCAAATGGATCCTTAGCATTTGGGAGTTTGGAATCTCAATCTTGCATAAGGAGAAGACAAATTTTTGAAAAATAATACTTAAAAACCAAAAATATTTATCTGTACCGAGTTGAGATAAGTGATATAACTTCACTTAATTATTACAATGACCTTTGGATAGTGTTTTGAAACAAATCTTGAAATACGGTCTTAAAATATTAAATGCCCACATTAGGGAATTCGAGCGAATCTTATACGTTAGGAAGCGTAAGATGCCCAAAATATAAATATTTGTTACATACGTATTACTTAAGTAATATTTAGTTGTTTTCAAGATTGTTCTTGAAATGAAAAAATTAAAATTGGGTTTGGTTAAGGTTCATCCATGTGGCATATTATTATTATTATTATTATTATTATTATTATTATTATTATTTAACTGTTGTGAATATCATTGAAAAAAAATATTTATTATTACTATTAAAAATTATTACAATTATTATTGTATATAAATATGTTCATTAAAAGAATATACCTAAGGTTCGTTTGATTCAATGAATGCCCATTATTAGGAACAGAATGACTATAAATCATAATATAAGGATTTTAAATTTACATAAGGAAATAAGTGTCACCATAAAGCAAATAATAAAGCAAGGACTTTTATTAATTTATAATAAAAAATAGATAAAAAATAATTGTCAGAATTTTACAATGTGAATACTCCTATTCAATTCCATAATGGATAGAATAACATAAACTTTTGTATGAGAAACATCAATTTGAATTATTTCATTGTCATACAATTTTCATTATATTCTCATCATATTTCATTATATTATAAAGAATAAATATTCAATGAACTTGACGTAATTTAATATTAATATTGACACATATCGGAGGCTCAGCTCTACCATGGCAAATCTCCAAACTCCCTTAACATGGATGGCAAACTCAATATGAGAAATTAAAAATTAGGAATGAGATATAGATACATTAAATCATGACAACGAAATTGCCACTAACCTATCTTGTCCTAAGTGAGGTCAGAATACATAATTTGATTATTACCAATTTTAACGTCTACTAGCTACACTTAGGGTCCAAAGAATTGATAGTCTATACCTACATGACAAAGTCAAGTTCGGGAGTACGGTTACCTAAAGCAAAGGTATAAGCACTCCCTACACATCTCTCCTTTCGAAGGGTACCATGTCAACCTCGAGATGTTCAAACATCAATCAAACAAAAAAAATTGAATCTTCAATTTTAGTTAAAGTACCTTCCTTAAATATTGTTCCACCCTTCGATCATCAGGTATCCCATTAGAGTCATAAGACTTTTTCACCTCAAGAATTTCAAGAAGAATGTTATCATGCTACTTCTAGGTTCCACATCGAATTAATTAATTAGGTTTTATTGTCTTTTATTCAAGTTAATTCACTCATAATTTTTTAATAGAGTTTCAAATCACATCATGCAACAATTTATGTAACGGTCCTTCAAGTATACTACTTATCAGTATGTCCCAAAGTCCAAGCATGTTGAACATCCAAATTGCACATGAAATAATACATCAAATGGAATCAACGAATTGAGCATTCATACATGCAATCAAATCAAAGCAAACCAATTCATGCACTTAAATGCATGCCCATGTGAACTAATTTTAAAATTGTTATATTTGTGTGTGACTCTTATACTTAGTGGGGCTCATAAACAAAGAAGAAAAGCACATGTGTTGAAGTCTTGTGCTGTGTAGCAGTGACTAGTCAACTAGTGCGTCTCACTAGTTGACTAGGAGATACCAAGAATCAGATAAATTCAGAAGTTCTGAGATACTGAGAGTAGGCAAATTAGAAATTCAAACACTAGTCGACTAGTGGACCCCTCTAGTCGACTAGTGGACCTTTCTGGTCGACTAGTGCTCTCGGGGCTGCAAGAAAGAATTCAAATTTTGAATTGGAACATTGGGACGGTTGGGTATTTGGAGGGAAGCCTTCGAGAGGCTGTTAAATATGTCTTTCTGGGCATGTTTTGAAGGAAAAGAGATTGTTGTATCTTTGTATTGTGTAACTTTCATTTTCATAGTGAAATCTTTGTCGGATTGCTCCCGTGGATATAGGCATTGTTGAACCACGTATATCTTCATATTGTTTCTTATTGCTTTCAGATATATTGCGTTTGTAGTGAATTTTATTTAGTGCTTCATTGTTTGCTACATTCATAATTTCCATTGTGCTATTCCATACTCAATTTCACAACAATTGGTATCAGAGTGTTGTTGTCATGGCACTGGGTTCTTCTTCTGGGAGATTTGATGTTATCAAATTCGATGGAAGCGAAAACTTTGGTTTATGGTAGAGAAGAGTTAAGGATATACGTGTACAGCAAGGGATGGTGAAGGCTTTATATGGTGTTCAACCGGACAGTATGGATGAAGCAAATTGGAGAGAATTGGAGGCAAATGTCATTTCCACAATACATTTGTGTTTGGCCAACGAAGTGCTCTATCATGTGATGGAGGAGGAATCTCCAGCAGTTGTGTGACGAAAGTTAGAAAGCCGGTACATGTCCAAATCACTTTCTAATATACTATTTCTTAAGCAGCACCTTTATTGGCTTAAGATGGTTGATGGTTCGAACTTAAATCAACATATCAATGCATTAAATCAAATCGTAAGTGATTTGATATGTTTTGATGTTAAGTTTGATGATGATGATAAGACTTTTGTTGACTTTTTGAGTATGATCTTTGTTTTGATGCTGATAAAACACAAGTATCTTATATGTGCGTTGAGTGCTTGACTGTGTCTACAATTTGGCATGCACATGTGATAAGAGATAAATGAAAGCCAGAAAGACTTAAAACTCATATAATATGGTGCACTCCATGGAAGACAAAAGAGCTAAGAAGAATGAAAACATTTAATTGATTTAATTTATAAATACATTTTAGTTTTTTTTTATATTTGGTCTGTAATAATGCATCTTATGCATGATATGACTGAATGCTCAGATACAATCATAGACTGACTTTAGGGGACCCAACCTTCCATAGAAAACCTTTTTCATAAAAGTTAAGACAAAACTAAGGAAATCAATGTCCTCGGTTGACCAAACTATTCTAATAATAAATACATCAGTCGATTGAATACACTGTAGGCCAGAAGTCAAATATTTGACTAGGCTCAGTCGACCAACCATTTTTGAACTTATCTTTCACGGTCGACCGACCTTAAAACTTGAATCTTTTTGCCTTCCTTAGCCGATCGGTCATTTAGTTCAAATTATCCACAACCGACCGGACTTCACGAACAGTCGACTAGCCTTAAGCCTAGGTTGGTCAAACCTAGGAAGGTTCAGAAATCACCTTTGGGCGGTCGACCATCATGTTCCTTAGCCAATAAAATTCCATTGAAAATTTGAATTTTGTCTTAGGACGGTCGACCAAACCTATCTGGTTTTGGTATTTTTTTCAGTGCTGATCATGTTTAATTTTTAATTAAATAATTTAAAAAATAACGAGCATTTCCTCAAATAGACAAATTTTTTAGAAGTCTATATATACCCCTTCCATAAGTTAAATTAACAACTTTGACTAGACAAATTTTTCTCTCAAATTTTTTCTTAATCAAAGTTCCCCCAACTACATTTTCTTTACAAATTTTTCCTTGGGGCAAAAATTATTAACACTCTCTCCAACTCTCTTTCACTCATTCTTTGAAAATTATTTTGAAAGAGAGCATTTTACTTAGGGCATTTATATTTGTCACAAATTGAATTTACTCTCACTTAAACTCATTCTTTTTAAAAATCATTTTAAGGGTAATCTTTGAGTTTCTCCCGTTTATTTTGTTGATAAATATTCTTGGAGAAAATTTTATCGATTATCTTTGAGTTGAGGTTTACCTTGCCCCGCAAGGAAAGGTTGTAAACGGCTTCTGCTCCACCTGTTTAAGTGAGCAGGGATAGTAGAATTCTTGAGGGGTATGCCCAAGGTGGGGACGTAGGCTAGTTTGGCCAAACCTTGATAATAAATCATCTCTCTCTCTCTCTCTCTCTCTCTCTCTCTCACACACACACACACACAAACACACATTTAATATCCGCACTTTAAATTCAGTTTGTGTATGCTTGTTCATTTATAATTATAGTTATTTGCATGCATACATTTAAATTTAAATGAGATATGTCACAAGTGTATGTTTGTATTTATTGCTCAACCATTATACATACACACTTTAAAATGTAAATGGGATATGATGTGTTTGTTGTATGCAAATATTTAATTTGTAGATAATGTCATATATGTTTTAAATATTTACATACTTGATTAATTGAGGGAATTGAAACTGCTTAGAAAGACTCTATGTTGCAAAATATTATCCGAGATCTTAAATTGACTTAGAAAGTTTTAAATCTCCAATTCACTCCCCTCTTGAGATCACATCAATTACATCAGCTTTGATGTTACGAAATTTTTTGCCAGCAACTCATACTTATGAAAATTTAGTTACCACTCTTACATAGGGAAAAGAGACTTTTAATTTAGAAGAGGTGACAAGTGTCTTGCTGAATTTTCATCAAATGCTGAAAATATGTGATGAAGGAAAAGGACTTGTGGTGAAAGGTAACTAAAAACTAAGGTGTAGTCCTAAGGGGGGGTGAATTGGGTTATTAAAATTTTCTATTAATTCTTTTATGAATTCTTTGACCTTTTATTAATTAATCAAATACCTAGCAAAGCTTAGTTAATCAATCCTTAACACCACACAAGTAAACCAAAACTTAAACAAACATTCAACAAATCAATCAACTTTAAAGTAATTAACCACTCAATATAATATTCAGCTTTTTGTATGTTGCCTTATGTATTGATTGATTCAAGCCCTGTATTGATGGATTTGATTTTTCAATGTGAAGCATAATATGAAATTCAACACTCTTTCCAATAAGTTGGACCTTAAATAAACTTTCAGTTAATAAGTCTTGGGTGTTGAACCAATCAACGTACTCCCTTACGGTTTCCGCAATTTGTATTGGTCAATTAACGTACTTCTTTTCGGTTTCTGCAAATTCTCAAAAACAAATTAAGTTTTAGTTTATTTAATATCCAATCCACGTAATGTATATGATCAGAAATTAAAACACAACCACGTAGTTAATATTTGCTAAAAATTAAAGAGAGTGGCACCACGTTTTTTACGAGGTTTGGCTTATCTCCAGCCTACGTCCTCGCCTTTGGTCAATACTACCAAAGGATTCCACTATACCGTTCCTTTTCGGTCGGAACAAACCTTTTACATGTGATACCCCACGCTTAGATACTCTTTAAGTAGGCTAGAGCAATGTCTCTCCAAGCGATACCCCATGCTCGGTCACTCCTTCAATAGGCTAATAGAGAGTGGAAGCTTGCTAAGATAAGAAGACCCCTTCATGAACTTCTATCCTTACTTACTCCAGGCACATGAATCACATAGTGGATATTCTTTCCCTTTGCTCCAAGATTCATCCGCTTCATCAACCGACACTTTTACCATCTTTTTTCTTTCTACACACTTCTCTTTATTATAGCCCAAAAAATAAATATTGCTACTAATTTTTAAAAACCCATGGCCCAGTACAGCTTCATTTGCTTTAATTTCATCAAAGAGTGTGGCAAGTATTATAGCAATACCTCAACTTTAGTAACTTACCTTTTTTTTAGGCAATGGTGTAATGAAAGTCCTCCCCATTTTATCACATAGAGGGATCAGTTTAGTCATTTTTCAATAAGGTATTGTGATTATCTGATTTGAAGAGATAGGGGAGGAGAGGATTGATTCATTAAATTGTATAAAATTTGAGTTAAAGTGAGAAATTTTAAAGTTTTCATAAAATCACATAGTTTATGAAATTTCAAACATTAGAAGTTGAGGTTTCAATCAGTAAAAAAGTAGAATCATCATTATGACTTTTGTCATATCAAGGACTATCAAAATTTTATCTTTAGTCTTGTAGGAATAAGTATAATTATTATTTATTATGTGGTTGTATTAATTTAATGCTTGTGGACTTGACCCAGAAAACCTCAGAACAGGAAGATCCTATTCAAAATGTTCATCCTCCTCCATGGCAGGCAGTAAGGCAAGGAGCCCTTAACATTGGTCCAAGTCAAGAATTAAGGAGATGCCGATGCAATTGGGGGACCAGTTGACTGCTACAACCCATTTCCCAAACTCCACATTCGCCTCTTCCCCCAAAACTAAGACAACTTTTTTGAGTGTTTTTCCATTTTATTTTATTTTTAAATATATTAAATAATATTTTTTTTGAGAAAATAATTTTTGAAATGATTGTGACGTGTTATTCTATGAATTATTTTTCAAAAAAAAAAAGATATTATTTAATATATTTTTTAAAAAATAATAAACGGGTAAAAAACTCAGATTGCTTGTCTTCGTTGCTTTTCGTTTTGCAACGAGGAAGCACGGACAAAAGTTGGATGTGTTCGGATTCTGGAGACGATCGCCATCGACGCCGAATCGAAGCCTCAAATCGCAGGGAAAGATGGGTTGCTCTCCGAATTGTTGGTTCTGGTCGGAACAGAGAGCACGGATCAAATGGCAGGGGATTTGCGGAAGATTTTCAGAGTGAGCTGCAAGTCCTGTCTTTCCAGTTATGACATGAAGACCACCCATATCATGCCATTTTGACTCTGTAGTTGCTTTCACAGTTCCAGTTTAGTGGTTTTTTTTTTTTTTTTTAAATTTTTTCTGTCCTTGCCCAAATGAATTTAAGCTTAAGCTTTCTAGAAGATGGTGAAAGGGGAGGGAGAAAGGGAGAGAGGTTCTGTAAATGGAAAACGAATTTTGTTAACATAATGCGGGAGGGAATTCATTTCATTAGTCAGTGGTTTTGTTTTATTTTGTCATTTGTTATGAACTTTACTTAATTTGTTGCAGATAGATGAAATTCATGCTGGACTAGACCCATTTCCTCTCTCTCTCTCTCTCTCTCTCTGTTTTTTGGTAGGATGGATGGGTCTCTCCAGGTTGGATTTTTTAACTCTCTGAATGACAGATTGTCATGTTTTCAAATTTAATAAATCATCTATAACATACATAATATTGTTATAGAATATATATATATAACTAAAGTTGTGTTTGGATTCTCTTGAAGATTGTCAACTGTATAATCTATACATTACTTCCGAGGGTTAGAAGAATTTTTTTTATTCAAATTATCGAAGGACCCTTCTACATAAGCTTTGGGAAATTAAAAACAGACGGTGGGTTGGAAAGTTTTTTCCTATTTTTTTAAAAAATATATTAAATAATATTTTTTTTAAGAAAATAATTCCTGAAACGACACGTGGCAAATCTCACTAATTGAAATAGCAAGATTTGTTTAAATCTTACTACTTGAAGTAGCAAAATAGAGTTATTTCGAGAATTATTTTTTTAAAAAATGTATTATTTAATATATTTTTAAAAAAAAAAAAAAGATAAAAGGGGAAAAAACTCCAACTTTTTTTTAGAAACCCTCCCAGACCATCATAAGAAAAAATGAAGTAGGCACTTTGCACTGGGCAACGTGCACTCATTGTCTTCACGCGCCTTTGAAGGGCTAATAGTAATAGCTATCTCCAGTTATCATAATTACCATCTTTTAACTTTCAATAAACATGATGACCATTGGTAGAACGAGGACACTATTTCGTCGACGAGGATGGCCAAGCCAAGGGTTATAGAAAGGAATTTTCATTACTTCTCAGTTAAGAAATCTAAATATCCTCTCTTTATCTCTCTAGAAGCTCACCATACACACACTCTCTCTCTCTAAATTTCTTTGTCGTTCATCATCTGATTCGATGATCCGAAGTTACCACGAGGATCGTGGAAACATTCTCTACACGTTCTACGAATAGAATTTTCGGTTCGGCCATTTTCAGGTTTTTGTGTAAAATCGAGGTAAGACTCAGTTTTCAATTCTAATCTAGTAGTTTTGTAGATAACAGTGCTGTAAGTACCTTCTGTACTGGGATTTGTAGGTTTTGGAACTTAGTTCGCTATTTAGGAGCCTTAGAGTTTGCCATTTGGGAGAAAGGTAAAGGAAATTGTGTTTATATCGGTTATTTTTTAAATTGGACTCAGTAGAACTGTAGTTCACGATTTTGTGTGCATCTTGGTTACTCATTTGGGGGGATCTAATGGGTAAAACTATGGGTTTTTCATGATTACAGTTTTAGGAAAAATGGGGTATCAGGTTGCATCCCTGGTTTTGTTTAAAACAAAATGTATATGATGATTTATACTGTGTTATAGGGATGATCATGCCTTGACTTGTTTAACTGTATGTGTTTGGAAAACCATGATTTTAGATTACTAAATGGATGTAGTTTGTTTGGTTATATAAGCATGCATGTGTTGTATTTTGGTTGAAATGCAAGTAAGAACGGGGTTCCAAATTTGTTCCAAGTACTGAGAGTGTCCGGCTCTATATCCAAGAGCGTGAGCCTTACCAGCTGATCACCGAAGGGTGTGGATCCACCAGTTTGCGTCGGTATGATGCCATGGGAGTTTAGGACTAACCATGTGTCGGTGGCGCCGTGTTTCACGGGTTGGCTATGGGCTAACGTCGAATTATCTTGAGCCAGCTTCGGGCCAAAGGGTGTGACGACACCTGAATTGCTTGATCATATGTGTGTGCGTGTATGCACTGTTGTGAAATTAGTACTGGAACTGCATTTAACTGTGTGTATATTGCGTCATGATAACACTCAAATGCCACACACCGATATAATCTATATTCTTCCTTACTGAGAGGTGTCTCACCCCTGTTATACCTACATATTTTCAGCTCATTCGAATAACCAGAACTAGCATCCTTTGTGTTGAGAGTGTAGTGGCCGGTGTACTGCAGGTAGCGCTTGGGTAAGTGCTAGGACCTTTTTTTGTAGGTTGCCATTTTGAGATATGTTGGGCACCCGATTGTACGTTGTCTATTTGAGCTTTGATTCTATTGTTATATAGACTCTGGTATGGTACCATGTATGTATAGAATGACCTTTTTTCGTTGTGTATATTCTATTGTGTTTGGATGTGTATAGGGTGCCTGGGAACCCCACAGGGTTGGACCCTTATTCATTGTACTGTATCTTTGGATGTTTTTTGGATACAGGGACAGGTTAAGTTACATTTTCGCCCCTAGGTCCCATTTCCGAGTTTGGGGCGTGACAGAGCATACATCTCATTCTCTCCAGTATAGTGCGGTTCATTCTTTCAGTAATACCATTTTGTGGAGGGGTTTTCTTGATGATCTTTTGATGTCTAATTCTTTGGCTATAACAATATGCATCAAATGGGCTAATGTACTCTCCACCATTATCCAAGTGCACACATTTCACCTTCTTTCCAGTCTCCCTTTCAACTTTAACCTGAAAATGCTTAAACACATCTAAAACTTGATCTTTAGTCTTCAAAGTGTAAGCCTAAACTTTTCTTGAACAATCATCAATAAAAATGACAAAATAAAGTACACCACTATGAGATTTAACTTTCAAAGGACCACATATATTGAAATGTATCTATAGTAACTCGGGAGAAATAATGGTATTTAAATAATAAAAAGAAAGGAAAATGGAAACAGGAACAGAAGGAGACAGCCGACTTCGTCAACGAACGCGCATTTTGGATGGGATAATCCCAAAAAATTCTCCAGGCCTTGTCGACGAAAACAGGGGTTTCGTCGATGAGGGTTGAGGTTCGTCGACGAGTCTTCTTCTTGGCCTCATCGACAAGATGACGTGGCTCGTCAACAAAAGCCATAGTTTAAATAAGCTTAAAATCCATTTTTGGCTAAAATTTTCTACGCAGAATCTCTCTCTCTCTCTCTCTCTCTCTCTCTCTCTCTCTCTCTCTCTCATCTTTCGGTTTCTCCTTCTTCTCTCTAAGTTTTTGGGCCTAATTTCTGCCGGTTCGACGATTTGAAGCCACCACGACACTCCTGGGAAAGTTCTCTACAAATATGCCGGAGCGGATCATCGGTGGGGCTGAGTTGGAAACCATCCCAAATCCAGGGTAAGGTTTTCTACTCAGTATTTGGTTATTTGACAGTTGTAGAAAGTGTTGTACGCGAAGTAATATCGAACTTTAGTTTTGGGGAATGTTGTTTTCAAGATGTTGAATGGAGAACCCTGCGAGTGAAGGAGTATTTCTCTTAGGGGCTTTTCAGAACTCAGGTTAGGGGATAAACTAAACTAGTATTTTATGAAAAGTATGTATAATATTATAGCATTTGATTTCAAGGAAATAAATATATTTATATATGATTTATATTTGGTAAATACTACTGAAAATGATGGTATGTTAGATATATGAAAAACCTATTTTGTGTGACATAAGTAGGAATTACAATGAAAAACTATTTTCTGGGAATGTGTTAATGATACAGATTTTTATAAAGGAAAACCGGCGTATGGGCCGAGATTTTGATATATTTGCTGGCGTACGGGCTGAGCTATGTGTATGATTTGCCAACATACGGGCTAAGCTATGGATATGATTTGTCAGCGTAAATGCAGATATACGGGCCGATGATTTTCATGATATACGTATATATGCAAAATGATATGATTGATTTGATAATTAATGATATTAAATATCCATGTATCACAGTTTTAGTATATGTTATATGATATCAGAACCTGGTTGGCTTAGTCTAGGCTAGCACTTGTACAGTATCGTTGCTATGTGTCTTTGGTCATCATGATCATGATATTATTGTTAACGCCGCTGTACGGAGTGGTATGAGATTGGATGGTCGATGTGGTTTTTAAGAAGTGTGTGAGCGCCCCTAGTGTACGGACCAGGTCTGGCAGACCCATTAGACTTACAGACTGTACTCTTGACTTGACAGTGGTCGGCCAACCATTGTCAGGTCCCGCCTTTGGGCCACACAACCCAGTCATGTAGGGGTAATTCATGATAATAGTCAACTAACCTACCAGAATTCTTTTTGTATTATTATTTATATGAGATGAATTATGCTATGGAAACCATAATGTTCTGCCATGTTTTGATTATACATGTTTTTCTCAGAAATGATATATATACAGTTTTACTGGTTATGTTTATAATTATATGTATACCATAGAAATGATCATGTTGTCACACACTAGTGTTAGTTTATTTCCCTTACTGAGAAGTGTCTCACCCCGAATTTCATAAATATTTCAGGAATCCCTGATAGGAGAGCGGTTAAAGCCCCGCTGATCTAGTACAGTTGATCTGCCCTTCTAAAAAGGCAAGTGTTTTGATAGGATCGGATGTATTTTGTGGGATTACCCTAAGATATCTTTTGGGTTGTGTACTGTGTGTATATAAATACAGTGGTTGTAGTAACTCTAGTATTGTGATGTATAGTATAATGAGATGTATATGATTGTATGTTTCCTACTGCTTAGGCTTCCGCATTGTGTTTATGATATATTCTTGGTACCCACGGGTCCAGGTGGATTATAATATGCTAAGTTTTGTGATATTGATTTTATTATATATAAAAAAAAAATGAGAAAATTAAACAGGTCGTCACAGTATCAAATCTAGAACATTAGATTTTTAGTAACAAGCTTTGTACGAAAAGGAGCTCTATGTTGCTTACCGGCCAAACAATGAACACAAGCTTTGAGTGAAGTACCTTTCATTCTGGGTAGAAGCTTCCTTTTTAACAAAAACTGCATTCCTTTTTCACTCATGTGCCCAAGCTACTTATGCCACAAATCGGTGGAAGAGTGACTCTTAATTACATTCACAATACCATTACCAATTTTACCTTGCATCATATAGAGAGTGTACCAGTCTTCTTGCCTTTAGCCACCACCAAATTACCTTTTGTGAGCTTCTATTTTCCATCACCAAAATGGTTGTCAAAACCTTCATTATCAAACTTTCCAGTAGATATCAAATTTAGCCGAATGTTGGGTACATGTCTCACATCTTTGAGCACCAACTTGCATCCCAAATTTGTTTCCAAACAAATATTTCTCATGCCAACAATTTTTGACAAATCTTCATTTCCCATCCGAACAACTCCATAATTTCCTTTGGAATAAAAAGTGAAGAAATCTTATAGAGAAGTGACATGGAATGACGCCCCAAAATCAATAACCCAATCAGACTCTTGACTTGTCAAATTAATGCAACTTTCATCACAAACAATCATAAGATCACCATCAGATGCAACTGAAGTTGTGTCTTCATGCTTTTTCTCAAAATTTTTCTCTTTGTTTTCCTCCTTGAATTTCAATTTTTTATACTCCCGCTTCATATGCCCTTTCTTATGACAATAGTGACACTCAATATCTTTTTTCAAAACTGAGGTAGACCAGCCTCTTGATTTATCATTACAGTGAGAATACCTACTTTTGCTTCTGCCTCTCCCTTAATTTTCTATCACAAGTGCCTCTAAATGAGAAGAGTCAACTGATTTTCTTCTAATTTATTCATTCAACAAGCTGCTAGTTACTTAGTTCATAGTAACAATTCTATTGGGAGCCGAATTACTAACTCTTACAACCAAAGTCTCCCAACTTTCCTGTAAAGAGCTAAAAAGCATTAAGGCCTGTAATTCATCATCAAAAACTATTTTCATAGTAGCAAGCTGATTAATAATATTTTTCATCTCATTCAAATGCTCGGTAATAAGACCACCATCTTTATATTTCAAATTCACCAATTTTCGAAAAAGAAAAGCTTTATTTGTAACCGACTTTCTATCATAAAGACCTTCTAATTTTTTTCACAATTCATGTGTCGAAATTTCGGTAGAAACATGATGAAAAACACTATCATCAATCTATTATCGAATGACACCAACGGTTTTTCTATTAGGCATATTCTACTCATCATCACTTGTGTCTTTAGACTTTCGACTATCGCCCTCAATAGGTCCTTCTAAATCTTTACAAGATAAAAGGTCTTGTATTTTTGTTTTCTAAGTTACCCAATTGTTTCCATTGAAGCTAATTATGCGACCAACATTACCATCCATGATTTACACAAATTTAACGTGTACAAATAACTTGGCTCCGATACCACTTATAGGGAAAAATAATTATACGAATATATATATGAACCAATTCCCACAAATAAATCAATGGAGTAATGAAAAATAATAAATAAAAAATGAGACACAAAATTTAACGTGGTTCCCTCAAATGTTGAGGTATGTCCACGGCGCACGACAAACCAAATCCATTATCACCAAAAATTCATACAAAGTGGATACAAAAGGCACGAGTCTTACAAATACACAAGAGTGTATAAATAAATATAGTAAGACGGAAATGTCTCATCAAATACTCTAAACAAAGTTCTAAAGAAGAACCAACCAGCCAAAGTAGAGCACAATGAAATACCAATATGTTGTAAAAAATCTAGAGTCGGAGTCACACGAAGAAGAAAGCAGCAGCAAGTTGTTATACTGGAGAGATGACTAGCGTAGGCGTGGGCTTGCTGCAGGCGCTAGCTACAGGTGCTGGCTGCAGGCGCTAAAGGCTATATGAGTGAAAAGCTAAAAATGAAGAAAAACTAAGGGCTGGCCAAACTGCTTGCTGCGTGTGTGGAGAAAATTCAAAGTGAAGGAGCAGCTGCTATGCATAAGCTTTGATTTTAAATTTTGAAATAGAATCTCCAGATTTTGCTCAGAAGTTAACAAACATTTGAAAATAAAATCTTTTCAAAGCATTGGCCCATAGGAGGGAAACCAACAAAAACTAAGACAACTTTATTTTTAGAAACCCTCCCAAGCCATCATAAGAAGAAATGAAGTAGGCACTTTGCACTAGGCAGCGTGCGCTCACTGTCTCCGCGCGCCTTTGAAGGGCTAATAGTAATAGCTATCTCCAGTTATAATAATTACCATCTTTTTACATTCAATAAACATGATGACCGTTGGTAGGCCTCGCACTACCAGGTGCGCTGCCCTCCTCCTACTCTGTGCTAAATGCATAGCCACCGCATCCACATTCCATTCCTAAACTTCAATTCATGCTAGCTTTCTTTATATTTAATATATATTGGATCTCAAAGCAGGTAGGAGTCAGCTTTAAGGCGCCCACAACTGATGAGTTTTTGGCTTTCTTTTCTAATGGATTATTAATTTAGATTACATTTAAATTTCAAAAAATATTTTTAAAAATAAACAAAAATCTACATTTTCATTTTAATTATCAAGAAATGTCAAAAAAATATACCAAATTTATGAAAGAAAATTTTCATTCTTCTCATTTTTTTTAACTTTTTTTTTAAAAAAAAGAACAGTCTCATACACAAAACTCATGTGTATGCGGGATACGAGGAATGAGCGGACCATAATGAGTCTATAATACGTAGTCTTACCTTAAATTTTTTTTAGAGGTTGTTTCCACGCCTCAAACCTGTGACCTCCAGGTCACACGGTGACAACCATACTATTGGGCATAAGCTTCCCTTCCTTTTCTCAATTTTTAGTTATATTAGAATAATTTTTTTATTTTTGGATAGTATTTAATAGAGGAGAAAAATGTAAGGAAAAATAAGTTTCTTCCTTATTTTCCTTTCCTTCTCTTTTTTCCAAGAAAAATCCTTGATTCAAACGGATCCTTAGCATTTGGGAGTTTAGAATCTCAATCTTGCAGAAGGAGAAGACAATTTTTTGAAAAATAATACTTAAAAACCAAAAATATTTATTTGTACCGAGTTTAGATAAGTGATATAACTTAACTTAATTATCACAACGACCTTTGGATAGTGTTTTGAAACAAATCTTGAAATGCGGTCTTATATAATTAAATGCCCACGTTAGGGAATTCGGGCGAATCTTATATGTCAGGAAGCGTACGATACCCCAAAATATAAATATTTGTTGCATACATATTACTTAAGTAATATTTAGTTGTTTTCAAGATTGTTTTTGAAATGAAAAAATTAAAATCTTAAGTAATATTTAGTTGTTTTCAAGATTGTTTTTGAAATGAAAAAATTAAAATTGGGTTTGGATAAGGTTCATCCATGTGGCAGTTTGTAAATAATAATAATAATTGTTATTATTATCATTTAACTGTTGTGATTATCATTGAAAAAAAAATATTTATTATTACTATTAAAAATTATTATAATTATTATTGTATATAAATATGTTCATTAAAAGAATATATCTAAGGTTCGTTTGATTCAATGAATGCCTATTATTAGGAACAGAATGACTATAAATCATAATATAAGGATTTTTAATTTACATAAGGAAATAGGTGTCACCATAAAGCAAATAATAAAGCAAGGAATTTTATTAATAAATAATAAAAAATAGATAAAAAATAATTGTCAGAATTTTACAATGTGAATACTCCTATTCAATTCCTTAATAGATAGAATAACATAAACTTTTGTATGAGAAACATCAATTTGAATTATCTCATTGTCATACAATTTTCGTTACATTGTCATCATATTTCATTATATTATTAAGAATAAATATTCAATCAACCTAACGTAATTTAATATTAATATCGACACATCTCGGAGGCTTAGCTCTACCATGGCAAATCTCCAAACTCCCTTAACATGGATGGCAAACTCAATATGAGAAATTAAAAATTAGGAATGAGATATAGATACGTTAAATCATGACAACGATATTGCCACTAACCTATCTTGTCCTAAGTGAGGTCAGAATACATAATTTGATTATTACCAATTTTAAGGTCTACTAGCTACACTCAGGGTCCAAAGAATTGATAGTCTATACCTACATGACAAAGTCAAGTTCGGGAGTACGGTTACCTAAAGCAGAGGTATAAGCACTCCCTACACATCTCTCCTTTCGAAGGGTACCATGTTAACCTCTGGATGTTCAAACATCAATCAAACAAAAAAATTGAATCTTCAATTTTAGTTAAAGTACCTTCCTTAAATAATGTTCCACCCTTCGATCATCAGGTATCCCATTAGAGTCATAAGACTTTTTCACCTCAAGAATTTCAAGAAGAACGTTATCATGCTACTTCCAGGTTCCACTTCGGATAAATTAATTAGGTTTTATTGTCTTTTATTCAAGTTAATTCACTCATAATTTTTTACATCAGTCGATCGAATACACTATAGGCCAGAAGTCAAATGTTTGACTAGGTTCAGTCGACCGACCATTTTTGAACTTATCTTTCATGGTCGACCGACCTTAAAACTTGAATCTTTTTGCCTTCCTCAGCCGATCGGTCATTTAGTTCAAATTATTCACAGCTGACCGGCCTTCACGAACAGTCGACCGGCCTTAAGCCTAGGTCGATCGAACCTAGGAAGGTTCAGAAATCACCTTTGGGCAGTCGACCATCATGTTCCTTAACCAACCAAATTTCATTGAAAATTTGAATTTTGCCTTAGGACGGTCGACCAAACCTATCTGGTTCTGGTATATTTTCAGTGCTAATCACATTTTAATTTTAATTAAATAATTTGAAAAATAATGAGCATGTCCTCAAATAGACAATTTTTTTAGAAGTCTATATATACCCCTTCCATAAGTTAAATTAACAACTTTGATTAGATAAATTTTTCTCTCAAATTTTTTCTTAATCAAAGTTCCACTAACTACATTTTCTTTATAAATTTTTCATTGGGGAAAAAATTTTTGACACTCTCTCCAACTCTCTTTCACTCATTCTTTGAAATTTATTTTGAAAGAGAGCATTTTACATAGGGCATTTATTTTTGTCACAAATTGCATTTACTCTCACTTAAACTCATTCTTTTTAAAAATCATTTTGAGGGTAATTTTTGAGTTTCTTCCGTTTATTTTTTTGATAAATATTCTTGGAGAAAATTTTATTGATTATCTTTGAGTTGGGGTTTACCTTGCCCTGTAAAAAAAGGTTGTAAACGGCTTCTGCTCCACCCGTTTAAGTGAGTAAGGATAGTGGAATCCTTGAGGGGTATGCCCAAGGTGGGGACGTAGGCTGGTTTGGTCAAATCTTGATAACAAATCGTGTGTGTGTGTGTGTGTGTGTCTCTCTCTCTCTCTCTCTCTCAATAAGATATTGTGATTATCTGATGTGAAGAGAGAGGTATTGCGGTGCAATATGTGATCCATGATAGGGGAGTAGAGGATTGATTCATTAAATTGTATAAAATTTGAGTTAAAGTGAGAAATTTTAGAGGTTCCAACCACCAGAAGATAAAAGAACCTTCAATTGGTTCATATTTTTCATAAAATCACATAATTTATGAAAATTCAAATGCTAGAAGTTGAGGTTTCAATCAGTAAAAAAGTAGAATTATCATTATGACTTTTGTCATATCAAGGACTATCAAAATTTTATCTTTGGTCTTGCAGGAGTTAGTATAATTATTATTTATTATGTGGTTGTATTGATTTAATGCTTGTGGACTTGACCCAAGAAAACCACCGAACAGGAAGATCCTATTCAAAATGTTCATCCTTTTCTATGGCAGGCATTAACGCGAGGAGCCCTTAACATTGGTCCAAGTCAAGAATTAAGAAGATGCCGATGCAATTGGGGGACCAGTTGACTGCTCTTCAACTTCAAAACAATTATCAATGACGCCAAAACTCCACTTTCACCTCTTCCCCCAAAACTAAGACAACTTTTTTTTAAGAAACCCTCGCAGACCATCATAAGAAGAAATGAAGTAGGCACTTTGCACTGGGCAGCGTGTGCTCACCCGTAATCTTGAAAATTATTTTGGAAGAGAGCATTTTATATAGGACATTTATTTTTGTCACAAATTGCATTTATTCTCACTTAAACTCATTCTTTTTAAAAATCATTTTGAGGGTAATCTTTGAGTTTCTCATGTTTATTTTGTTGATAAATATTCTTGGAGAAAATTTTATCGATTTTCTTTGAGTTGAGGTTTACCTTGCCCCATAAAGCAAGGTTGTAAACGGTTTCAACTCCACCCGTTTAAGTGAGTAAGGATAGTGGAATCCTTGAAGGGTATGTCCAAGGTGGGGACGTAAGCTGGTTTGGCCAAACCTTGATAACAAATCGTGTGTGTGTGTGTGTGTGTGTCTCTCTCTCTCTCTCTCTCTCTCTCTCTCTCTCTCTCTTATTTAATATCCGCACTTTAAATTCAGTTTGTGTATGCTTGTTCATTTATAGTTATAATTATTTGCATGCATACATTTAAATTTAAATGAGATATGTCATACGTGTATGTTTGTATTTATTGCTCAACCATTATACATACACACTTTAAAATGTAAATGGGATATGATGTGTTTGTTGTATGCAAATATTTAATTTGTAGATAATGTCATATATGTTTTAAATATTTGCATACTTGATTAATTGAGGGAATTGAGATTGCTTAGAAAGATCTTATGTTGCGAAATACTGTCCAAGATCTTAAATTGACTTAGGAAGTTTTAAATCTCCAATTCACCCCCCCCTCTTGGGATCACACCGATTACATCAGCTTTGATGTTATGAAATTTTTTGCCAGCAACTCATACTTATGAAAATTTAGTTTCCACTCTTACATAGGGAAAAGAGACTCTTAATTTAGAAGAGGTGACAAGTGTCTTACTGAATTTTCATCAAAGGCTGAAAATATGTGATGAAGGAGAAGGACTTGTGGTGAAAGGTAACTGAAAACTAAGGTGTAGTCCCAAGAGGGGGGATGAATTGGGTTATTAAAATTTTCTATTAATTCTTTTATGAATTCTTTGACCTTTTATTAATTAATCAAATACCTAGCAAAGCTTAGTTAATCAATCCTTAACACCACACAAGTAAACCAAAACTTAAACAAACATTCAACAAATCAATCAACTTTAAAGTAATCAACCACTCAATATAATATTCAGCTTTTTGTATGTAGCCCTATGTATTGATTGATTCAAGCCCTGTATTGATAGATTTGATTTTTCAATGTGAAACACAATATGAAATTCAACACTTTTTCCAATAAGTTGGACCTTAAATAAACTTTCAGTTAATAAGTCTTGGGTGTTGAACCAATCAACGTACTCTCTTACGGTTTCCGCAATTTGTATTGGTCAACTAACGTACTTCCTTTCGGTTTCCGTAAATTCTCAAAAACAAATTAAGTTTTAGTTTATTTAATATTCAATCCATGTAATGTATATGATCAGAAATTAAAACACAACCACGTAGTTAATATTTGCTAAAAATTAAAGAGAATAAGGAAAGAGGGTGGCACCACGTTTTTTACGAGGTTCGACTTATCCCCAGCCTACGTCCTCGCCTTTGGCTAATACTACCAAAGGATTCCACTATACTGTTCCTTTCCGGTCGGAACAAACCTTTTACAAGTGATACCCCACACTTAGATGCTCCTTAAGTAGGCTAGAGCAATGTCTCTCCAAGCGATACCCCACACTCGGTCACTCCTTCATTAGGGTAGAGCAACGCCTCTCCAAGCGATACCCCAGCTTGCTTGGTCAACAATCCAAATCAACCTTGAACCATCAAAGAACTACAAGAATACAAAGATAAACTCTACGTACAAGAACACTCTCACAAAGAGCATATTAGTACAAATTACTATGTACTACAATATTAAATATCAATATGAAATACAATGAAGTTCAAGAGAATTTATCACCGAATTCCTTCTAGATGAGATTTGTTAACTCAGAACTCAGAGGCAGGATGGATCAGCAACTCAAAAATTCAGCAATTTGGTTATGTAAAGATTTAAGCAAAAGTGATCTTTAGAAGAAATTGCAAGTAGAGTGCTTGAATGCTAATTATATGCTTAGTGATTTAATTCATTGGGTTAAAGGAGTATTTATAGAGTTTTTAGAGTGAGTTTCCTTGTTTTCCACGTTGCTTGGAGTGTCCCCCAAGTTTTCATAACGTTTTAGATTTGAAAAACTAATTTTTGCAATTTTCCTGTTAAAGTTCAAAATTTAAAAACTCTGCTGGTCAGTTGGTTGGACAGTCAGCTAGGCCTGTTTTGTATAAGGTCAGTTGGTTGGCCAGTTGACTGAGTCCATTTGGTCTGTCCAGAAATTTCAAGAATTAATTGTCAGCCGGCTCAGTGAATACAGTTCAGGTCAGTCAGCTGGACAGTCCAATTAAAAGATTTAATTGTCAATCGGCTAAGCAAACACAGTTCATTCAGGTCAGTCGGCTGGACAGTCCATTTTTTCAAAACTTTCATTTTTATTTTTATTTTTATTTTGAGATTTTGATCCCTTGTTATTTGAAAAACTCAAATGTGACTTTTAAAATCATTTTCCAGATTTTTCAAAAACTGATCTTTATGTCTATATTGTATCCTAAAGAGCTTCAAAGTATTTTGTAAGATATTTAAACATGAAGTACTTACATAAAGACTTCTTAAGACTTTGACATTCTAAATACTTAAGTCTTCATGCTTGCTTTATCTTCAAGCTTTAGTATACTTTGAGCTTTCTCTTTAATATTTATGCTCTCATAATCTTCAAGTTTTAATATATCATCTTGGAATCCATGCCTTTAAGCTTCTTTGGATCATAATTCTTTGGATTTTAAGCTTTCGATGGATCCTTGTGAACACTTGACCTTACTTTCTCATAGTTGAATCCTGAAATGTCATCACTTAACCAAATATGTTAAGTTCCTCTTGTTTGTCATCATCAAAATAGGATGCTAAGCCTTATAAGGCCAACAATAACAATGAGCGTGGAAAAGAAAGTTTCAAAAGTGGATTAAGTCAAAAATCCCGCACTCACTCCAAGAAGAAAAAGGATATACGGTGTTATAAATGCGGTAAAATAGGGCATATTAGACCGGAGTGTCTGCATTGGAAGAAAGGAAATGCTGAAAAGCATGAAGGGACTTCAAAATCAGCAAATGTGGTTCAAAAAGGAAATTTAGTTTGCAGTGATGGTGATGTTCTTTCAGTTTTGTCAAGGTCAGATCACCTTACGGACTCATGGATACTTGACTCGGCATGTTCTTACTATATGACTCCAAACAAGGAGTTGTTTAGCACCTACAGGTTGGTGAATTCAGGTTTGGTTCTTATGGGTAATGATGTTTCTTGTAAGATCATTGGCATAGGAAATGTTAAAATAAAAATGTTTGATGGTGCTGTGAGAACCTTGAGTAATGTAAGACACATACTAGAGTTAAGGAAGAGTCTTATTTCTCTTGGCACCTTGGATTGTAATGGTTTCAATTACAAGTTCGAAGGTGGGACTATGAAAGTATGGAAAGGTAATCTAACGGTGATGAAAGGGTAAAAGCTAGATGGGAATATTTATACACTGTAGGGAACCACTATTGTAGGTGGAGCTGTAGTAGTAGATGTTGAATCTGATGAAACTATCTTGTGGCATATGTGTCTCAGGCAAATGGGAGAACATGGTATAAAAGAACTACACAAGAGGAACCTCTTAAAAGGTATGAAAACATGTAAGTTGGATTTTTGCGAGATTTGTGTTCTTGGAAAAGAAAATAATAAATAATTCAAATCAACTGTTCACAAGACGAAAAGTATTTTTGATTATGTGCATTTTGATGTTTGGGGCCCAGTTAGAGTAGCAACAAGTGGTGGACATGTTTACTATGTGAGTTTTGCTGACGACTACACACGGAAAGTCTGGGTATACTTCATGCGGCACAAGTCTAACATGTTTGTTAGGTTCAAGTTGTGAAAAACTGAAGTGGAAAACCAGACGAGGAGGAGAATCAAATGTCTAAGGTCCGACAATGGGACCGAGTATGCTAATTATAGGTTCATAGAGTTTTGTAAGAAGCAGTGCATTAAGAGACACTTTATTATTCGCTAGATACCTCAGCAAAATGGTGTGGCTGAAATGATGAACTGAACTCTAACTGAAAGAGACCGGTGTCTCAAGCTTGATACAAGGCAACCGAAGAACTTTTGGGTCGAAGCAGTTAGTATGCCTTGTTCTCTAATAAACCGATCACCAAGGGCATCACTAGAAGGGAAAGTGGCAAAAGAGATTTAGATAGGAAATGCAGTAGACTACTCCGAATTGAAGGTATTCAGTTGTCTAGCCTATGTTGACATGTTTAGTGAGGAAAGATTGAAGTTTGATGCCAAGTCCAGACATTGCATCTTTTTGGATTATAAAAAGGGTGTGAAGGAGTACAAGATGTGGGATCCAATGACAAACAAGGTGGTGATCAGTAAAGGCGTAGTCTTTGATGAGAAGGCTATGGTAAAGCGTACTCAAGATTATAATGAACAGAAATATGAGCCAGAAAACTGGGGCATAGATGAACATGTTGTGCAGGTGAACTAGTGGACTCTCTAGTCAACTAGTGGACCCCTCTAGTTGACTAGTGCTCTTGGGGCTGCGAGAAAGAATTCAAATTTTGAATTGAAACGTTGGGATGGTTGGGTATTTGGAGGGAAGCCTCCGAGTGGCTATTAAATATGTCTTTTTGGGCATGTTTTGAAAGAATAGAGATCATTGAATCTTTGTATTGTGTAACTTTCATTTTTATAGTAAAACCTTTGCCGAATTGCTCTCGTGGATGTAGGCATTGCCGAACCACGTATATCTTCGTGTTGTTTCTTATTGCTTTCAGATATGCTGCGTGTGTGAATTTTATTTAGTGCTTCATTGTTTGTTGTATTCAAAATTTCTACTGTGCTATCCCATACTCGATTTCACAACAACAAAAAATCGTAGTCACAAAAAGCAACTAAACAACATTTTATGTACAAGATGACAAGTACCATTTGATTGTGAACTTTTTTTTTCTTCTTCTTCTTTTCTTTTTAAACATGTTCGGAATTCAAACCTATAGTCAACACTAGGGGTGTGCAATTGGTCGATTTGGCCAATTCGGCCAGTTAATCGAATTAACTAAAGTTTTTAGGTTAACTCTCCATTATAATTGAACCGACTGAATTACACTCCTTAACCGAACCGTACCCGACCGAACTGAATTTTTGGTTAATTCAGTTAACCAAATTTAACCAAATCAAATTTGGGAATTTTATGGATTTAGGGAATTATGGGAACCTAAATTATATAATTTATATTTAATTATTAATTAATTACATAATTTAGTTAAATCTGTTAATCAAAATTCACTTTCTCCATAACCTAATTGAAAACCGAATAACCGAATTTACCAAATTATAAAATTGAATCGAATCGAATTAAAATTTAACTGAATTGAACCGATTGAATTTGGTCGGTTAATTCAGTTAAAACTGAATTATGCTCACCCCTAGTCAACACTTCTAAATATCATGCGAAGGATTGGGAAATACCCTAAAAAACTTAGGATTTTTTTTTATTGCAATTCTTAAACTTTTCTTTAATTAATAAAAAAGGACAAATACACCCTAATCACATTAATAAATCTAATTAAATAAAAAAAATGAGAATAATAAAGAGATTTAACTTCTAAAAAATAAGACACAAAAGACCTTCTTTATAAACAATTTCATAAACAAAAGAATAATTTTTTTATCAAAGAACCAAATAAAGATATAAAAATAATAAATTAAAATAAAAATGTAGAAAATTTATTCTAAAATTCAAAATAATTTTCTTCTAATGTTTCAATATTTTTTGGGATTTTTTTGCTTCAAAAAATTTTTAAATTAAGTTTGAAGCTAAAGGGAAAAATAAATAAATAAATAAAAATAAGGAAAAACTAATTGACCAGTTTAAGTGAACAGATCGACTGATCCACGTCAACATGCATTTACACCACTTTGTGTACTGTTCACCGTCTTCTCAGCCACTAGGGTTCTTTATAACCGTAGTTGTCGCTCTGCCACCCCATGATGCAATTCGCCGCTGAGCACCGACTCACTGCCACCAGCCACTATGGGTCCGCGATCACCACTAAAAGCCTCGTCGATACCTCATCTATGTTGGTCGTTGGAATGGAATCGAAATCTATTGTGGCTACTCCTGCATACTCTTGCAGATGCTGCTGCAAACTTTGAATAGCACCTTTAGCGCCATCACCTACAGTTCTCCATCACCTATGGCTCGCTATTGTCCACCCGCCATTGTCACCGACGTAGTCGCTGCTAACAACTTCTTCTTCTACTATAGCTGTTAGAACTTAATTCCTTCTTCTTCTTGTTCTTCTTTCAGCAAGCTACTATAGCTATTAGAACTTAATTCCATCCTAGTAGCCTCCTTTTGCCTACTTATATAAAGATGAGACAATGGATTCTAGCGACAAGGTCGCTAAAAAATTTCTAGATTTCATATGTTTAATAAATAATCAAGCACCTTTAAGTGATAATGTGGGCTGAGATTGGGAGATGGTGAATTGAACTCATTATATCAGCCCCTATCAGAGGTGTGAGGATCGTAACTATTACACACGGATACCTTATGGAATAAGGGGTTTGGATAGAATCATAAGCTCATAGAAAAAATGGTAAAAGGAGGGAGAAGGATAGGGAGATGAAAGGGTTTAGATTAAAAGTGTGGGGAAAAGGAGGTAGGAGTGAATAAATTTAAGATAGAAGCATACAAATAGATAAATTGATAGAAATTATCAAAGGCACCAAAGCTTGTTCTAGCACTAAATAATTACATTATGTGCATTGATTGATTGAGAGATGCTCATAAGATAGGTTGTATACCTATTTATACCTGTTTGAAGCCAAAACTACATCAATTCTAAGGTTACTAATCATAAATTCAAGCTATAAATCTTAGTTATAAATTTAAAAATTTCTAAACATTAAAAGTCTAATCATAAATTAGGACGATTTCATAATAATAAAGGTCTAATTTATTATAGTTGACATGATTGCACAATGTTTATTCACCTTATCGCTTGATGACTGGGCAATATTTACCTAATGATTGGGTGATCAACATTGCCTGATGGCTGTGTGGCCTTTGTCACCTAGATGGCTACTTCTGATTTTTGTGCCACTTAGGTATAAGCAATTTATAACGACCTCAATTTCTCAATATAAAATGTAGCAAAATAAATAGAAAAGTCAACCCGAACCCATGGGTAACAGAGACACCTGTCAATCACAGTGGAAATCTAAGCAGCAGCAAGCATAAAATCTAAATCAACCATCCATAAAGCATAATATCAGAGTTTACTACAACGTCATATAACTGTATTTATATACATCCTCATAAACATCAAAATAACTCTAGGATCAAACACAAAATAATTCTGACCCTAGTACAAAATCTTACCCTCCTAACGGGGTAATATCACTAACTCAACGACAGCCACAACCGGCCGGTCACTCAGGGTCTCCTAAAAAATTAATTAATATTGGGGGTGAGACACATCTCAGTAAGGGAAAATAAACTAAATACAGCTGTGTGACAACATGAACATTTAATGTAATTATACATATACAGTACAATTCACATTTTCGTAAACGTTTATCATATCATACTGAATAATTATATAATTCCATACTTGCTAATAACTCATATCGTACGTAAAACATCTGTTATAACTGATAATACTGAAAACATACCTAAGATGAATAGCTAGCTAGTGTCATGTATTACCCCCCATGACGGATTGTGCAGCCCGAAAGCGGGACCCGACAGTGGCTGACCAACCACTGTCGAGTCAAATATGTCTGTAAGTACGATGGGCCCGCCACACCTTGGTCCGGACTGCCAGGTGGACGTCCACACTCTACTGAAAGCCACATCGACTATCCATCTCCTACCCCCTCATGGAGTGGTTAGCATTAATCTGAACATAGATATCTTATCTATAAGCTACGGTACCGTGCTCCTGAACTGAACTAAACCAACATCCGGGTTCTGATAACATATAATACATGATATTATAGCATCTTTCTTAATTACGGCCTTGTGCCGAACATTTCATAATTACGGCCTCATGCCGAACATTTCATAATTACGGCCTTGTGCTGAACATTTCATAAATACGACCTTGTGCCGTAATCATTTCATATATCCACGACCTCGTGCTGGAATCATACGTAAATACGACCTCGCGCCGAAAACATACAGAAATACGGCCTCGCCCCAGAAACATACATAAATACGTCATTTTGAAAATAATCATTTTATCATGCATTTATCAGAATCATAATGTATTGTATACTTCCATAACTTCTCAAATCATAATGCATTCATATCATTATCATATCACAATATTTCTCCTTGTAAAATAATATTCATGCCACACATTTGCTGTATAAAACCATACATTGCATTTTAAAATCATATTTTCTGACATCTCATACATATATATACATTTCAATGTATTAGCAGTATTTTTCTCAAACGTACATTTCCTTCGTAATCTATAGATATAACACATGCTTTCTAGAAAATAAATTTTCTCATAAATAATAATAATTTGCATGAAAGTAACTGTTTTAGTTTATTCCCTTACCTGACTACTGAGAAAAACCCTTATAAACTCTGGTCTCACACCCGTAGGATTTCCTAATCAATACCCAAAAAATGAAAATTCTCAGTATTAAACTTCAGTATTTTTACGTGTACATCATTTCCTATAACTACCGTAAGATCAAATTTGACTTTAAAAAGTATTACCTCAACTTAGGGATGATTTCCAACTTGCTTTTACCAACGATCCGCTCCGGCAGATTTGGAGAGAACTTTCCCAGGAGCGTCGTGGTGACTTCGGATTGTCGATCCGGAGCAAATTCGGCCCAAAATCGAAGAAAGAGAGAGAGAGAGAGAGAGAGAGAGAGAGAGTTCGCTTAGTTAAGAAGTTAAAACTCGAATTTTTGATATTTACAGAACAGGGGATTCGTCAACGAGCCACGTCATTCATTGACAAGTCTTTTAATAATTTGGTCTACGAAATTCAGTCGGCTCAAAACCTCTCTCGGTGTTTCCTTGTCGACGAATCCTATCTTCATCGACGAGTCCTCTGATAATTTCCTTTCCCATTTATTATTTAAATTCCATTTTTATTTGGGTTGTCACACAATTTGCCTCAATTAGTGACTTGGGCAACTAACACATTCCAAATCGATGTTGTGTGGCACAAACACCATAACAACAAGTACGTTAAGCAAGGTGTAGTCCCAAGAGGGGGGGTGAATTGGATTTCAAAACTTTTTTTAATTCCTTTTAAGAATTCTTAAACTTCTTTTATTTCTTTTAAACAATTCTTGACTTGTTTGTTTAACTTTTTAATCACAAAAGAACTTGGATTCTTTTATCCAATCAATAATACTATTGTTTAGCCAAACAAGTAATCAATCATTCAACCAAATAGCCAAGTCAATCAATCAATCACAAATTAAAAATAAACAACCAAATCAAAATTAACACATACACCACTTTGGCAATGTAAGCACTTAAAATAGTTTGTTTGTTTATATAAGCCCTGTAGATATGAAATTTGTACTTGCTGATATAAAGCCCTATACTAATTGTTTTGATTCTTTAATATGATGTGCAATGCAACATCCAATCAACACAATATCTACATTTTTCTCAATATTCAAAACTCAACTAAACTTTCAGTTAATTTATCCTTGGGATGTTAACCAAGTAGCGTACTCCCATATGATTTCCGCAAGGTATGGTATAACCAATGTACTCCCTTTCGGCTTTTGCAACCCAAATCAAAATTAGACTTCAAGTTTACTTGATTTCTATATTACGTAGTACATATGATTATCAATTAAACCATCCACGCAATTTAAATATGTTGAAAATAAAGAGTAAGGAAAAGAGAGAGTGAGACGGAGATTTTAAACCATCCAGCCTACGTCCTCGCCTTTGGCAAACTACCAAAAGATTCACTAAACCTATTCCCTTAATGGGCAAAACAAACCTTTACAACACTCATTGATTAAGGCTAGAGCCCGCCTTCTCCAAACGATGTCCCCTCATTTGGTCACTCCTTAACTAGGCTAGAACCCACCTCTCTAAGTAATATCCCCTTGCTTAGCTAATGATCCAAACAACCCTTGGAATTGTCAATCTACAAGATACAAATCAAATATTTGTATACAAATAATTTGCTCCTAAAAGAGCTGATTAGTACAACAATTCAGAACTATAATATACTTCAAAGTAAATAACAATATGAAAATTAACTTGAAGCTCAATGAAGTATATCACTGATTAATTCTTTCAATGATTGAAAGATTTAGAATTTGTAACACAATTTCGGTGGAAGAAGATCAGCAAAAACTTAGTTGAATTCATGCAAGTTGAGAGCAAGAGAGAGCCTTGAAAATTTGAGAGCACTTGAGAGAGATTTTGAATTTTTTCTAAATTTGAATTCTTGGTATATTGATTCAATGATCTTTGAGACTTATTTATAGACTTTAAAAGGTATATAACTTGGTCCCTAGGTGACTTGGAGTATTCCCCAAGTTTTCACAAAGTTTGAGCCCCAAGAACACCATTTAAAAAATGTTTTCGTTGAGGTTTTTTTAAAATTCTGTTCGTGGCAATCACCTACCATGTTATTTTTAAAGAGGCAACAGGGGCAGTAGGGTGGCAGTCACCTGCCAAGACATAGGAAGTCGCTTGGCTTGACCACCCAGGCGCTTGTCATGGTTCACGCAGTCTACTGGTGGAACACAATGCTGCTGTCAACTTCAAGCACCCTTCCGTATTTCGGTCATAACTTTTTCTTTGTAACTCCAAATTTGAGGATATTGGTGTCAAATGAAATCTAAGAGAAAATAATACAACTTTCATGTTGAACACTTTTTAAAATAAAGAGTTTGGATAGAGAGAAATGTACCTCAATGCGGATGTAGAAAAATTAACAGCATTTGGAAAATCCTTTTTTTGGTGCTTTTCATTCCAAAAATGATTCTAACCTTTTTGAAATAATTTTTGACCTTATAAAAATATTTTCCAAGTATGTTAAAAGGTATCTAGGTCCAATAAATTAACTTAAGAGTTTCATGCATCCATATTAAAATTTTTTGAAGTACTTACATGAAATTTCCTATAAACTATTTCAAATTTTCAATTCTTGAATTTCTTGAGGTCTTTATGCTTGTTTCATCTTTCTTTGAGTTTTCATCAAGTTTTCTTTAATCCTCATGCTCTCATGATCTTCAAGCTTTATCATTAAATCCATTTTTGAATCCACGTTTTAAGCTTCATATTGATCATTCTTCTTTGAAATATAAACTTTCATGAATTCTTTAACCTTACATTCATCATTGAGTCCTGAAAATACATCACTTAAATAAAGCATATTAAGTTCTACTTGTTTGTTAGCATCAAAATAAGATGTTAAACCTTGTAAGGCCAACAAAAACAAAGTAGTTTCCCACTCCCCCTATGATGACAAGACATTAATCATACAATAACTTGGGCACACAAAAATTCAAAATTTTCTATTCTTACCACCAACATAAAATCTTGAATATAAATTTCATATGACTATGCACACAATATTATAACCTTAATTCAACTATAGCACAAAAATCATGATTTTATGCAATCAAAGAATAAAGTTTGGAGTTTTAGCACACATATACAACAATGATAAAAATTTCGACGCATATTTAGAAGAAAAGTTTCATCAGTAACCAAATCATGGCAATTTCAAAGTTTTTTTGCTCTAACATGCCACCAACTTCAAAATGTATCTTTGAAAACTTGAAAACATACATGAGAATAAGAGTCATACCTTGTTCCTTTGGAGCTTTGACTATCAAGAAGATCCAAAAATCCAAGAAACCCTAAAGAAAACCAATAACCTTCAATCTTCTCTTTCAAGCTTGAGTTCTTCAATGGAGTTTGCCACAAGAAACCAAGGTTGGAAGAAGAAGCTTTCTCACTCTCTTCTTCTATCTCTCCCTCTCTCTCTCTCTAAATGAACATTTTGCCCCATAAATTGTCTAACCCTTTTTCTCAAGCCTTGCCTCCTTTTTATAAGGCAAGGGAAGCAAGGGTATTGTCCTAATCCTCGATTTCCAAAAACTCCTTTTAGAGATGAGGAAATCCATTCTTAATTGTCCTATAAAGGTGTTTGAAAGCTAGACCAGTCTAATCTTAAGGGAAAATCCTTAATCAACAAGGTTCAAGCAATTAAACCTCAAAAAAGAAAGTGAAATTGAGAGTCTTAATTTAACCCAAACTTGAACTGCACTAGCAATTGCTTCATCAATTAGTATCCTTTATCCCCCTAATAAATTAAAAAGATTCTATCCCAACATTAGGTGTCTATAATTATTATCATTACAAGTTTACGAGTATTCTCGTAACTTCATTGAAATTCTATCAGAATACTCATATTATGTTAGACATTATAATATTATTATCATTAAAATTTTACAAGTACTCTGGTAATTATATTTAAATTATGTCAGAACGCTCATATTATGCCAAACACTAATTTTAAATTTTGATCAAGAGCAAGAATGAGTACACGATATAAAAACATTTTTGTGAGATAGTAATATACTTGAAGGAAAGATACTTAAGCAAATGTGTGGCACCCCGAAAATATAAAACTATCTCTAATACCACAACTGTAACGCCTTGAACCCAAAACTAGGGTTTAGAGTACCACATAAGAATAAATATACTCTCTGATACCACAATTCATACGCCTCGAACACAGTGGCGTCTAGGGTTGGACTTCCCAAAAATCAACTCAATGCAAACAACGAAATAATTTAAACTCAAATACTATACCAGAGTACTAAACCACCACAAATGTATAGGTATCTCCAAGTAACAATAATACAACCCAAGGAGTAAAAATAAAACATATATATAATTCAGTATCTTACGAACACTTACTTTAAACTATAATATCTAACCCCTTCCTAGAGCTCACTTAGCTTGATTTCCTATAACCTGAAAAGTTGAAATATTTATTGGGATGAGACGTCTCTTAGTAAGACGAAATAGATTATTATCAGTATGTGGCTAACATGAATTTTAGTGTAAGCCAAATACATCCATTAATTTAACTTTAAATAAAATTACGTTTACAAACTGTAACTCACACTTATATAATTAGAAGTACACAGTTTCCTTCAAAACATAATTTCCATCTCAATAATAGCCCATTTACAAAAACCTACAGATTTTCTTAGAAGAACTCCTCATTTGGACTAGCAACATGTTTAATCCCAATGACAGGTTGTGCAGTTTGAAGACTGGACTTAACCTTGGTTCGCCTACCACCAAGTTAAGTCAAAGTAACTCATCTGTAAGTACAATTTGCCTAACGCATCCTGGTCTGGACCCAGGAGGGTCCACAACTCTTCTCAGGCCAAATCGACTTTTACCACCTACACTTCTACAACAGTGTGGTTGCACTAGTAATTTCACTAGCTACGGTACCGAGCTTTCATCACACCTGCTCCATTAGGGTTTTTAAACCATATATTGCAATTTTACATAATAAAATAGATAAAATGATCTCATTTTCTTAACACATAATTCGCAATAATTTTCCACTATTTTCCCGCAATCCCCAGGATCATTATAAAACCATCAAATCACAATATGCACGTTATTCTCAATCATTCAAGAAACCAGTATAATATCACAACTTTCATTATATAATCCCATATAAATTCCAACAGGTTTAATTATAAAATAAAAGTAAATCATTCTCATGTCAAACAATTTGAATGTTAATAATTATAATTTCATAAATTTTCAAGGAAATTCTTATAAATATAAATACGCAATGAATTTAAATAAAAATGCGGGTATGATCAATTTCACCTATTTAATTTAATTTCAGTATATTTTCAAAAATTCTATTTGATCAAATCCCCGCAGTTTAATTTAATTCAAATATATTTCCAAAAACTCGATTTGATCAAATCCTCGCAGTTTAATTTAACTCAAATATATTCCCAAAAACCCTATTTGATCAAATTCCCGTAATTTAATTTAACTCAAATATATTCCCAAAAACCTGATTTGATCAAATCCCCACAATTTAATTTAACCCGGGCATTTAGAAATAATTAAAATAAAAATAATCAATTTAAATTAGACATATTTTGAAATTAAGTGTGACATAATCTATTCCCCTTACCTTAGCCCTGGAGTGGTGCCTACGACGTCCAAATAATGAAATTTCTCCGATTAAAACGTTGAGGAGCGGAGTTAAGATCCGAAAATGATGTTCGTTTTTCAATTTGATGGAGAGATGGAGGAGAAATTAAGAGAGAGAGAGAGAGAGAGAGAGAGAGAGAGAGAGAGAGAGAGAGAGAGAGAGAGAGAGAGAGTACAGACATTTAGGGGGACATTTCAATTCCAATTGAAATGTAATCAAGAAGTATGTATACATATATATAATTATTATTTAATTAATTTAATTAATTTTTTTTTCTGGTTTGAACCCAAGAGAGTCCACAACTCTTCTCGGACCAAATCGACTTTTACCACCTACATTGGTAATCTCACCAGCTATGGTTTCGAGCTTTCATCACACCTGATCCATCAAGGTTCTTGAACCATATATTGCAATTTTACATAATAAAACAGATAAAATGATCTCATTTTCCCAACACATGATTCGCAGTAGTTTTTCCATAATTTTCCCATAATCCTTGGGATCGGTATAAAACAGTCAAATTCACAATATGCACGTTATTCTCAACCATTTAAAAAACCAGTATAATATCACAACTTTCATTATACAATACCATATAAATTCCAACAGGTTTAATTATAAAATAAAAGTAAATCATTCTCATGCCACACAATTTGAATGTTAATAATTATAATTTCATAAATTTCTTAGGAATTCTTAAAAATATAAATACGCAGTGAATTTAAATAAAAACGCGAGTATGATCAATTTCACTTATTTAATTTAATTTTAGTCTATTCCCAAAAATCCGATTTGATCAAATCCCCACAGTTTAATTTAATTCAAATATATTCCCAAAAATCCGATTTGATCAAATCCCTGCAGTTTAATTTAACTCAAATATATTCTCAAAAATCCAATTTGATCAAATCCCAGCAGTTTAATTTAACTTAAAATATTTCCAAAAACCCGATTTGATCAAATCCCCGCAGTTTAATTTAACTTAAATATATTCCTAAAAACCCGATTTGATCAAATTCTCGCAGTTTAATTTAACATTGGAATTTGGAAATAATTAAAATAAAAATAATAAATTTAAATCAGGCATATTTTAAAATTAAGCTTGACATAATCTATTCTCCCTGCCTTACCCTAGGAGTGGTGCCTACGATATCCAAATAACGAAATTTCTTTGGTTAAAACGTTAAGAAGCGAAGTTAGGACCCGGAAATGATGTTCATTTTTTCATTTGGTGGAGAGATGGAGGAGAAATTAAGAGAGAGAGAGAGAGAGAGAGAGAGAGAGAGAGAGAGAGAGAGAGAGAGAGTACAAACATTTAGGGGGGACATTTCAATTCCAATTGAAATGTAATTACGAAGCATCCTGATGCTTCTTGATTGTATATATATAATTATTTAATTAATTTAATTAATTAATTTTTTTCCCTGGTTCGGGCCTAGGAGGGTCCACAACTCTTTTCAGGCCAAATTGACTTTTACCACCTACACTCCCACAACAGTGTGGCTGCACTAGTAATCTCACTAGCTACGGTACCAAGCTTTCATCAAACATGGTCCATTAGAGTTTTTAAACCATATATTGCAATTTTACATAATAAAACAGATAAAATGATCTCATTTTCTCAACACATGATTCGCAATAATTTTTCCACAACTTTCATGCAATCCCCAGGATTGGTAAAAAACCGTCAAATTCACAATATGCACATTATTCTCAACCATTCAAGAAAGCAGTATAATATCACAACTATCATTATATAATACCATATAAATTCTAATAGGTTTAATTATAAAATAAAAGTAAATCATTCTCATGCCACACAATTTGAATGTTAATAATAATAATTTCATAAATTTCCTGGGAAATTATTATAAATATAAATACGTAGTGAATTTAAATAAAAATGTGTGTATGATCAATTTCACCTATTTAATTTCATTCCAGTATATTCTCAAAAATCCGATTTGATCAAATTCTCGCAGTTTTGTTTAATTCAAATATATTCCCAAAAACTCGATTTGATCAAATTTCCGCAATTTAATTTAACTCAAATATATTCCCAAAAACCTGATTTGATCAAATCCTCGCAGTTCAATTTAATTCAAATATATTCCCAAAAACCCGATTTGATCAAATCCCCGCAGTTTAATTTAACTTAAATATATTCCCAAAAATCGGATTTGATCAAATCCCCACAGTTTAATTTAACCCATGCATTTGGAAATAATTAAAATAAAAATAATCAATTTAAATGAGGCATATTTTAAAATTAAGCCTAACATAATCAATTCCTCTTACCTTAACCCTAGAGTTGTGCTTACGATGTACAAATAACAAAATCTCTCCGCTTAAAACGTTGAGCTATACAGTTAGGACCGAAAATTATGTTTGTTTTTCAATTTGGCGGAGAGATGGAGGAGAAATTAAGAGAGAGAGAGAGAGAGAGAGAGAGAGAGAGAGAGAGAGAGAGAGAGAGTACGGACATTTCAATTCCAATTAAAATGTAATTAGGAAGCATCATGAATATATATATGTATTATATTAATATATTAGTATATTATATTATATTATTTAATTAATTTTTATTTTTATTTTTTTTAGGATCACTACAAAATGACTCCATATGCATTTAAGATAACTCAACCCAAATGCACGTGACTTTAAATAAGAGAATAATTTTTTTTTAATTCTTTTCCATTCTTTTTATTTTTTTTTCATGTTGCTGATCAAATAAGGGGAAATGATTTTTATTTCCATCCCATTTTTCATTCATTTTGATAAATTATCTTAGTACCTTATGTTTTTCTCTCTCTTTGCTTTTATTATTGCACTTTTGCACAAGTTCCTTCTTAGAGGCAACAAAATAAAGTCTTAATATGACAACTTTTCATGTGATTATATATATATATATAGTTTAGGAGTTAATCAGACAATATTTGTTTTTTGCATCCCTTTCAACTAAGGTGATTGCTTGGGCAACGTGATTCACTTATTGCATAACTGTCCATAGGATAGAGCTTTTCAAGAGATTCACCTCATTTACTAGAGTCCCATTTGCCTAGGCAAAGCATTGCCCCCAACAGTAGGTTTATAAATGAAAAGAGGGGAATGAAAGCCCCCATCTACCCTTGCCTTCTTAGAAGTTCATTCACCCAAGATCATACTCCAATATAAAGATTCACCTTAACTTATGAGCTGAATAGAGATAAACACAGGAACAACAGGGAAAAACTGAGGTGAGTCATTAGGCTCTCTCCATAAATGCATCACCAAGTCACCTGCGGAATTAATCACAAGAACTTTCCAAGTAGATGTCGTTTGGAAAGAAGAAGGGAATGAGACGAAGTCAACTACAATAAAGCACCAATATTAAAGGAGGTCTTGTTTATGCTAAATAGGAATGTCTATAATTTACGAGGCAAATTAAGTGTAATTATGTTTTGGGCACAATTTAAGGATTAATTACAACTCCAAACTACAAAAGGGTTGCTTTTAGTGACAAATAAAAATTAATCACTAAAAGGTTACTATTTAGTCAAACAAAACACCAATCACTAATTGTTGCCTTTTAATGACGAATATAATTTGCGTCGCTATTAGTAACCTTTTAGGGATGAACTTATGTCCCTCACTAAGAAATTCATCATTGAAAGTCAAAATTTTGGTGGGAATTAGGCGCCAATTTTTTGTGGCAATCTATTCAGTTATTAATTACAAAAATAAGTTGTCACTAATAGTGCATGTGTGTAATAGCAAATAGTAATGTTGCATATTCATCACAACTCAGTATTCATATTAGTCACTAATCTTGTCTATCACTATTAGTTTATTATTAGTAGTAATTTCACTTTTCATCACTATTAACTTAGTACTAGTGACAATTCTACATTCATAACTAAAAAAATGTGCTAAAATGTTTTTTAGTGGCAGAGTCTTATTCGTCACTAAAGATCAATCATTAGTGATGGATCTTAAATGGGTCGCTAAAGATAGATTTCTAGTTACATATCTTAAATGGTTCACTAAAGAGAAACTTTTATTGAGGAATCTTAAATGAGTCACTAAAGAGAGACTTTTAATGACAAATTTCAATTTGTTACTAAAAATTTATTGGACTCCTACTAGAAAAATGCATTGGTCTTTAGTGACAGATGTTAATCCATTAGTAAATTTTTTTTTTTTTTTGGGAATTTTTATTAGTGACGGTGCTTTAGGTGTCAATAATAGGTGTTATTTAGGGACAAATTTTGAGTAGGTTACTATTAACCGATTGCAATGACGATTTTTATGTTCGTCACTAAAGGTTTTAAGTGAAATAAAATACTCCATTAGTGTATAGCTTTGCACGAAGTGCTCCTCCTACCTCTTCGCTTTTCTTTTCCTCTCTTTATTAGTAACTTGGACTCCTCCCCTCTGACTTGCTTTTAAACGGCTCCATTGCCACAACTAGATGATCTAGCACGCTTTGCCATTGTTGATAGACCTAGCATGCCCAACCACCACTTTCTGAACTAAGCCTACCACTATTCGCCCTCCTCCCCATTTGATTTGCTTCAAGAGACCCTCGAACACCACTACTAGTTGAACCCTAGCCCCTCCACCCCTCCTCCTCATTTATTTTCCTTCTACCTTTCTTACTATATATCGATTCTGGTGTTCTTCATAGCTTAGATAAGCTTCATGTTTTTGTGCTAATCTCAATCCTCTTTTGTTGTCAAATTTGTTGTTCTACATGGCTCTAGTGTTCTTCTCTCTGCCTTATTTTCTATCTTGTTGTCTTTTTATTTTGTTGTGCTAATTTATATGTGAAGAAAACTACTTATATATTTTTTACATATATAAATGTTTGTTGATCCCATTAATTTCTCAAAAAACCTAGTTTTTCAACTTCCTAAAAATTACTCAAAATGTTAGTTTAAGAGGATATTTGATGGAGCGAAACTAGTCATGTTCTAGTTTCATGATTTTGTTAGGCATTCAAATCATCAATATTTTCTTTTTAGCCTCGAGTGGCTTCATGGTTCTTAGATGTCAATCTAATTTGTAAATTATTTTTGTAGATAACTCCAAGGAAAATTGCAACTTCCTACAAGTTTACTCCTAAACAATTCTCTTCAATATTTGACATTCGAAATTTTACTTGTAGTTTATTTGAATGTTTTTAATTAATGCTCAAATTGACACCATGCTCTATATGCATAGAAAAAATTAATTTATCTATCTACGATTTTCTTGCTTACATCTTTTGTTGTTTGAACTCTTTTGAGTGTAGATGATTTGTAATGACCTGGAAAATTTTAATGATAAAATAATTAGGAAAAATAATAAATGGAAAAGATAAATAAGGAATAAAGAAAAAAAGGGGAAAAGAAATTGTAAAAAGGGTACAAATAGGTGCTCATCAATGAGCAAGATTTCTCATCGACGAGAGATCTTCAGAAACTCGTCACTGAGTATGTATGTCTCATTGACGAGGATTAACTGAGAAGATTTGGGCTGTTCAGAAACTCGTCGACGAGCTCATAGCCTTGTTGACGAGTGTTCTTTAGTGGTTCGTCGACGAGTCCTATCTTCTCATCAACGAGTCCACGTGGCAAGGGCAAGTATATAAAGATCTAAGGTTACTTTCTTGCGAAGGAAAACATTTTTCCTTCAACTCTCTCTCTCTCTCTCTCTCTAAATGCATCTCTCTCACTTCTCTCTAAGAATCCGGCCCAAATTCAGCCTAAATCGACGATCGGAGGTCCCTAAGGTGTTCTAGGGAAGATTCTCTACACATTTAGCGGATCAGTTTCTTAAACTGGGCAATTTGAAAAACGCTCCTAAGTTGAGGAAAAGGTTTGGATTCTTAGTTTTGGGTTTTTAAAAGGTTATTTAAGGTTATTAAATTGAGAAAATGTAGAAATAGTATATTATTTGGAGTTTATTTAATTAAATTAGGGTTTTTCAACTAGGGTCTGGGTGAACATCACAGGCATCAGTGTGGGATACCTGTTGGTGTAGTTTGAGGATTCAGGTAAGGGGAAATTATATACATTAAATTGGGTTTTTATGAATTAAATAAAAATGGACTATGTTATATATGTATATATGTTTTCATGTGGGTATAAAATGTCAACCATGTAAATTATGTTTTTTGAGTTAGGACTACTTATTTAGTTACGTATATGTGAAAATGAACTGATGAAAGTGGAAAGTATTTCAGGATAATTGTGTAAGAAATGAAGGTACATTTTTAGTAATTAAACGTTAAATATTGGTTGACTTATTTTATAGGCAGTGTATGAATTTTATTGCTAAAATTGTGTGGTATGTGTAGATGGTAATGCAGTGTAAATGTATGTTATATGTATGAGATGTAGGCTATGTAAAAAATGCATTGATAATGAAATGTTATACAAACCATGTTGCTTGTGTTTGATAATGCAACCATGTATGCAATGACAGCTAAAAGGAGCTGTAGACTAATTGATGATAGCTAAAAGGAGTTGTGTTAGTAGATTCTAGCGCATATCTATGTGGACTAACTGATGTACAGTTAAAAGGAGCTGTAGTATGAATGAATGAAATGAAATGAAATGGAAATGTGAATGAAATGGATGTGAAATATGAAATGTGAACGATGTAAAATGTTAAAGGTTATGTAAAGTGAAATGCTAAGAGCTGCTAAAGTTATGAATGTGAACAGATATGGATGGTTGAATAATGACAAACTAGTATAATGTATTATGGTATTATCAGGTATTTATGCTAGTAGAACATGTTACTTTAAGGCGGAGCAAACTCTTCGCCTTAAGGCTTGCTGAGAAAGGCGAGTGCACTAGTAGTATCAAATGTAGCAGTCGGTTGCATAACGCACTAGGGCAGAGGAAAACTACTTGTATGGGCGGGTAGATTTCCTTATTCTTGGTCACCCCTACCCTGATCCGGACCCAGGACGGTATCTTACTCTTCAATGGCCCAATCGACTATCTAATCACCTACACTCTATCTGAAAAGTATGGTGGCACTGACTATATCATAACAGCAACGGTACCGTGCTCTGAACATAATTGATCCATCAGGGTTCTGATATCATGTAATACAATTCATATAATATAGCTATAACATAAATCTCATTTTTTCATAATTTTGCATAAAACTGTCTTATCATATTTCTGTATAAAATCATCATTCCATAATTGATCACGATATTAAGCCGACTAAACTATCATAATATACTGATCACAACATTAAGCCAACTAAACTGTCATAATATACTGATCACGACATTAAGTTGGCTGAACTATTATAATATATCGATCACGACTTTAACTCGGCTAAACTGTCATATTGTACTAAAAACGACGTTAGGCCAGCTGAAATGTCATATCATAATTTAATAATATTTATAACATTTTCTGAAAATCATTATCATATTGTACTTGTTCTGAATAGACATAAAATATTCTAACAAGCTCATTTTTTTGATAAAAATAATTATACTCATGTCACACAATTTGAGTAATAATCCATAATATAATAATTGTCTGGGAAAAAATATAATTTTGCGGAAAACAAGGGTAGGATTAATTTCACCTATTTAATTTAGTTCCAAAATACTCCTAAAAATCTGATATAATCAATTCCCTACAATCTAACTTAACTTAGGCATATTTTTAAAATAAAATCTGAACATAAATATAATTAATTTCATATACTCAATTTAAATTGGGCATATTTTAAATATCATATATCTAATTAAATTCACGTGCTTCAATTTAATCGGGTAAATTTTCTAAAATATCTAACATAATTTATTCCAAGAGTAGTGCCTACGATGGTTAAAGCACAAAATCTCCTTAATTAAAACGTTAGTGACTGAAATTGGAACCTAGTGATATTTTTCATTTTTCAATTGGCGCAAGTTTCACCGAGAAAATTGAGGAGAGAGAGAGATGGACAGAGGAGAGAGAGAGTGACTGGCGAGAGAGAGAGAGAGAGAGAGAGAGAGAGAGAGAGAGAGAGAGAGAGAGAGAGAGAGAGAGAGAGAGAGAGAAAGAGAGAGAGCTTTCTAGGTGGAATTCTAATTAACTTTCCTGATTCTTCAAGAAAGTTACATATATATATATATATATATATTATAACATTATATTATTATATTATATTATTTAATTAATAATAATTATTATATAATTATTTATTTATTTATTTTAATTTAATAATTTTTTTTTTTTGATCACTACATATAGGAAGAAGGAAGCAATTTCAGAAAAGGAAAGAGAAAAATTCAAGGTACAATTAATGGCAAAAGAGTATTCACAGAAGAAGGAAATAGACTATGATGAGATCTTTTCACCCATTGTCCGACACACTTCTATCTGCAGGATTGTGTTGGGGTTGGTAGTCCATTATGATCTTTATTTGAAACAAATGGATGTGAAGACGATATTTCTTTACGATGACTTAGAGGAACATATTTATATGGTATAGCCAGAGGGATTCAATGAACCAGGGAAAGAAAACTTGATTTGCAAATTAAAGAAGTCTCTTTACGTGTTGAAACAGTCTCCAAGGTAATGGTATAAAAGATTTGATTCCTATATGATGAAGATTGGTTACAAAAGGTGTGAGTATGACTGCTGTGTGTATGTGAACAAACTTGATGATGGTTCTCTTATTTTCTTATTATTGTATGTTGATGACATGTTGATAGCCGCAAAAGATTTAACTGAAATAAATCAGTTAAAGGAACTATTGCATAAAGAGTTTGACATGAAAGATCTTTGTTCAGCCAAGAAGATACTTGGGAAGGAGATTCACCAGGATATAACTGCAAGGAGGTTATGGTTATCTCAGGGCGGTTATGTACAAAAGGTGTTAGAAAGGTTTAGCATGGGTAATGCAAAACCAGTGTGTACACCTCTAACAAGTCATTTTAAGTTGTCAATTGCAGATTGGCCAAGTACGGATGAGGATATCTGGGACATGTCAAAGGTCCCCTATGCAAGCATCGTGGGGAGTTTAATATATGCCATGGTGTGTATGGGACCAGACTCGGCACATGTTATAAGTGTGGTGAGTAAGTTTATCTCTAATCCAGGAAGACAACATTAGGAAGCAGTCAAATGGATCTTCAGATACTTATAAGGTAAATCAAGATATGACATTATGTTCGGCAAGCAATAGAGTAATCCTTCAGTTATGAGGTTTGTAAATACTGATTATGCAGGAAATATAGATGACAGAAGGTCTACAACGAGTTATGTTTTTACCCTTGTAGGAGGACCTATATGTTGTAGATCTATGGTTCAATCTTTGGTGGCATTATCCACAACTGAAGCTGAATATATAACAGTTGCCAAAACTTTAAAGGAAGCCTTATGGCTTACCGGTTTGGTCAAAGAGCTGGGCTTACAACAAGAAGGGGTTGTGCTGCGTTATGATAGTCAGAGTGCTATTTACTTAGTAAAGAATCAAGTGTACAATGCTAGAACCAAGCATATTAATGTGAGGTTCCACAAGGTTCGAGAGTTGATTGTTTCAGGTGAGCTTGTATTGGAGAAGGTTCATATGTCTGAAAAAGCACCAGATATTTTGACAAAACCGATTACTAGTGAAAAGTTCAAGCATTTCTTGAACTTATTCCATGTCTCCAAGTGATAAAGACGAGACAAACCCAACCAAACGTTCCAAGATCAAGGTGGAGCAATCAGATATGTTTTTTAGGTTCTCCTAATGGGTGTATAGTCGCCAAGGTAGAGATTGTTGTATTTGTATGTGTGGCTCTTATACTTGTTAGGGCTCATAAACAAAGGAAGAAGAAAAACATATGGATTACATTGGTGTTGTACAATAGGGACTCGTCAATGAGTGCCTTGTACTCGTCTATGAGTAGATACTGAGAGGTTGGGAATCGTAGAGCTTCTGAGATACCAAGAGTAGGAAATAAAAAATGAAAAGGCTCATCAACAAGTGATCTTACTAGTCAACGAGTGGCTTTCTTTGTCTCATTGATGAGTAGATACCAAGATCCAAAAAATCTTAAGAATTTAAGGACTCGTCGACGAGTGGGCCATACTCATCGACGAGAGCCCTGTTCTCATCAACGAGTGCCCTGTTCTCATTGATGAGTGCATTTGGGCGGCGAGAAATATTTCAAATTTTGAATTGGAATGTTAGAACGGTTGGGCATTCCGAGGGAAGCCTCCGGGGGGTTGTTAAATATGTCTTTCTGGGCATATTGCAGAAAGAGAGAGGGTGAGAGAAGGAGAGAAGATCATTGTATACTATTGTAGTGTGTATCTTTGATCTTCATAGTGAAACTCTTGTCGATTGCTCTCGTGGATGTAGGTTTTGTTGAACCACGTAATTCCTGGTGTCATTGCTCTTATTATTGCTTTCTTTATATTACTATGGTTATGGAAGTATTCTGTATTCACCATTTAGATTGTTGCAACTGTATGTTTGATCCTTTACAACAATATTATTATTCCGCCGTACATTGTTTAAGAGGCGTTCTTTCTCAACAAATCTAAACTTGAAATTCCATTAATTGAATTTGAAATTCCATGAAAATAAACGATTCTTGTTCAAAAAAGATGGATTAAATGACATGTTCATCTAATTGAAGACATTCTCCAAAAGGAAAGTTGTCTGTTGATCATTTAATGCCTATTTAGAGGTTGTTGGGCGCTTGGGTTAAGGGTTGATCTCTATATATAGAGTTTCATTTAAACTATGAATGCAATTGAAATACACACATTTTGAGAACACATGGTACAATCTCATCGATCTTCATTTGTCAAATTGTATTCATGGTTCATGAGCTTATGTTCATTTAACTTGTATAAATTCTTTTAACTTGATTGATTCAAATTGATATTATTTGAAGGCAAAAGGCTATCTTTCTCTTCTTCTTCTATAAAATGAAGGGTCTCCAAAATGGACTACGGTCCTAAAGTGTGGTTGCACAAAACCTTGACTTGGTGCTAAGAGAGTATGCCTGGTTGGCTTGAGTAGGATAGTTGACCTAACAACAAGTGCTCCTTTATAGGGTTGTTAAAAGGGTGAACCTAGTTGGTTTGAGTGGGAAGATTGTCACAAAGACTGATTCTCTTGTGTAAAAAAAAAATCAAAACTTTGTAAAAAGTTCAAGTCAGTTGACTTGGGGAATGGATGTAGGTCAAGTAATCGAACCACTATAAGTATGATCTCTCTCTCTCTCTCTCTCTCTCTATTTTCATTTAGTTGCGTTTTACTGACTTGTGAAAGATAGTAGAGCTAGTTTGTGTATATGATTTGCATAAATTTAATAAGTTGTTGTTGGAATTGGTGTATTCCCAAGAAGGGGGAGAATTGGAAATTTATAAACTTTTGCCTAAGTTAAACCAGATAACAGCAGCATTTAACAACCTAGGGTCTTTCTATTCAATCCCAATCACATTGATAATTAACTAAGCAAATATTTAAACGATTAAAGCAATCTCAATATTTCCAAACATTCATAGAAATTGAAATATAAACAAATTAATATCGAAAATTAAATAGTGCAGGAAAAGAGAATGACACAAAATATGTTATCGGGGTTCAACCAACTTTGCCTACGTCCCCTCCTCAAGCCACAACTCAAGGATTCCACTAGTTGCTCACTTCATGAGTGGAGCGACACCATTTACAACATATTACCAGAATGGTGCACCTAGTTCTAGTAACCGGGTCTGAACCAATCTGGTACTCACCTAACCGAGTCTGAGCAATTCAGGACTATTCACAAGGCTAGTCTCCTTTTTCCGACCACACGTCGAGAATACAAACATATAATCAATAATTTTTGTGTACAAACAAATTTTCTTCTAAACTAAGCGGATATGTACCAGCAATAAGCACAATATAGTTAATGCATTCAAGTATGATAAGGAATTAATGTACAAGTGAGATTTGGTCAATCAATATATCTACTCACAACAAGATATAAATCTACATGAGCATGTGTGAGTGAGAAAGGTCTTTGATTCCAGAAGATGTTCACAATATGATCAATCACAGAATCTAAATGACCTTAAGCAAATACCTTAATAATATTTTTCAAAAGTAAAGCACAAAAGAGATTGTGGATTAAGCCTGCAAAAAGGTTTATCAAGGATAAATGCAAACTTTTGATTCTTGCAATTAGTGTGCAAGAAACTCACAAGAAATATTGGAAAAATCATAAGCAAACTCTCAATTAGTTTTTTTCAAATGAGTATAGAGATTTGAGAGTATAAGTTTTAAAGATTGGTGTATGGAAATGCACACCATAATAATGATCAAAACTCCCCCTTAACTTGCAATTAATTTGTAAGTGAGAAGTATAAGCAAGATGTACCTCTCTATTTCAAAGTGATTTTAGCAAAGAATGTAAGAGAGAGTATGAGAAATTTGGCTTAAAAATATGTAGTATGGGCAAGTGAAAGTATACAAATTTGAGAGTATTTTTCCTTAATCTATTTGCTAATTTGTAACACCCTGCTATATATATATTTTTACATAATAATAATAATAATAATAATAATAATAATAATAATAATAATAATAATAATAATAATAATAATAATAATAATAATACCATAAAACAAAAACTAAATCAACTAGGACCCCAAAGGAAACCGGGGATATACCTGCCATACATACATGACAACTATGTAGCGAAAATCATGATTTATTCAACCTTATATACAATACGAGAGTTTTACTATAACCAAAATATGCATATATATCCCAAAAAGAACCATGGATACCCTGGGTCATACCCCCAAAAATTCATCCTGATTTCAACCCAACTGACTACCCTTTAGTTAGGGTAGCACTATCAGCCTCCTTTATCTCGAAGCTTAGTCCCCTCGTCTATTGAGGTTTCCTGAAATGTTTGTATTGCTAGGGTGAGACACCTCTCAGTAAGGGAAATATACTAATATCAGTGTGTGGTAATATGAGTATTATTGTATTATAAACATATATTGTTTGTGATAAACTGAATCTAATAAGTAAGGAAAATCTATACAGAACATAGCATATTGCTTTGTATTATTCTGAATAAATCATAAATCAATATACATACTGTATCATACTAAATTTCTGTATACATATAAAACATCTGTTATATCTGTATATTATTGAAATTATGCCTTGGATGAATAACTATATATCATGAATTAACCTAATTACCGCGGTTATTTTAAGTGAACCTAAAAGGTTTGGTCGCCTGAACACTCATATTAGCTCATAGCAAATTTTTCCATTCGGTTGACCGTGGCCAAAGGGCGGTCGGCTAAGTTAGGCGATTCCCCAAACCTTCATATGTTCGGGCGCTCGGTCTTAAGGTTGGTTTGCTGAGAGGGTGAGTTTGGTCAACCAAAGGTATTTTGAACTGATGGTTTGATCGGCAGGGGCAGGTAGGAAAAATCAACTTCAAAGTTCGGTCGACCGTGGACAATTAGTTCAAATATGGTTCGGCCACCCGAGCCTTAGTCAACGTGTTGACTTCTAGCCTATTCGGTCGACCGAGGTGTTTATAACACCTTAAGGTCGGTCGCCCGAGGCCCTTTCAAAATGCAAGTTAGGTCCTGATTTTTATTTAGAAGTCACCCCTATACACATAGAATTAACTTTTAAGATATAAAGGATTTTTCATGAAGTGCTTGGGGACCTAAGGTCAGTTTAAGGCCTAAACTTTTAAATTAAGCTCAAAATATCTAATGTTGGTCAACCGAAAGATTGTGTAAGCCCTGTTTTTATCCTTGAATTTATTCAACTATGTATGAATAAGTTATAACATTTAGGTCCTAATGGTCAGCCTATGGTCTTGAGCATTTAATACTTATCATGCATGAGATGCAGTTATTACAAATCATAATATAAAAAATTAAATGCAATTACAACTGAAATGAACAAATGTCTTCTTTCTTTTTTGCGATCCTTCTTCTATGTGGAATTTTCCTGAAATGCATAATCTTTAAGTCTATTAGAATTCCATTTACTCGTATCTTATGTCCGTACTGAAATGTAAACCTATTGACATAATAAGTGCACACATAAGATACAGATGCTTTGTCAGTATCAAAATAGGAATTTGACTCAAAAAAGTAACAGTTGTTTTGAGTGATTTAACTGTGTTTTTTTGTTATAAGATAATTGTAACCTTTCAACCTTATGTATCAAAAATATTTTGGCAAAACAACTAAAATTTTAATCACTCAATTAATCCCCTATCTTGGATGCTTATCAGGACCAACAATAGTCATACTTATGCTCATCACTTATTTCTCTACTATTCTACAAAAAAGAAGAAGAAGAAAATTTATACCAAATAACCCTTGCACGTTGTTTGTGACATCTTCCAACATTATGTAAATGGAATATTCATGTCATTCCATCCTCGTATTTTGTTTTAGGATTGGAATATGACTCGGTGATAATCTTACATTACTTGAAAATGAAGGATTCTCATAAAATAAAATAAGGAAAAATCCCATTCCTATGCTCCTCATAAGTTTCACGGTAATTTTATTGGTATGGGATTTTTCCTCAAAGATAATTTCAAGAAAATATCATTTCATAATAATACTTTTGATTTTCCGAGCCAATGGGAGGAGCATTTCTATGAGAATTGGAGGCACGTGCGTCAGAGCGCGTGGGGGAACGAATTTCACAGAGCGTCAACCCGATCGTCGTACCAAAAGGAACAGGAGGAAGCCCCGGCTCGATTCACACACTCGTAGAGAGAGAGAAAAGAAGAAAAACAATAAGAAGCGGAGGGCAGGGCAGGGCAAGTGGCCAACTGGGCAAGGGAGGAACTAGTGAGAGAGAGAGGGAGGGAGGGCTAGAGAGAGAAAGCGGAAGAGTGAGAAACTCACCTCACGAACGCACAGACGGATTCGTGGATCAATCGTTCCAATTTCAAAGCATCTTCTGACAATATCAAATAACCCCGCTTTTAAATTCCTTATTTATTCTCTTCTACTATTCTGCTTCTTTCTTTTTCATCTCCCTTTTTTTTTCTTTAAAATAGAATTTTTCACGCTGCCAAAACCCAATATATATTTATGTATATGTAATTACAACATGTTATTATTACTACAATACTACGCCAAGCGTTTGCGGAAAAAAGGAAAAACAAAAAAAAAGAAAGGGAGAGAAATGGGGAGAAGGATTAGAGAGAGAAAGGGAAAGAGGACTGTTCGTTGGTTTGTTCGTAGTTTCTCTTTTAATTCAAAACCAAAATTCAATTCAATTCCGATCCCCTCTTTTTTTAAATTTTATTATTATTATTATTATTATTATTGTTATTATTATTTTCTGCTTCTTTTCTCTTACTCAAAACCCATTACCCATAACCAAAACCAATCTCTTAATGCATTTATTTATTATCGTTATTCCGCAAATCTCACCGCACATCCCCATCACAGGCCAAGGAAAGAGTGATGGATGGATTACGAAGATAGATGGATCCAAGAAAAGGTCAGGAGAGAGAGGGCGGATTGATTTGGGTTTCTCTTTTTCCTCGATACTCCAAGCCTAAGCAATAGTAATTGCAGCAGCATAAAAGACCCATTCCCCAATTTCTATCTCGCTCTTTCTCTCCCTATGCTTGCTTCCATCCAGGCCCTGTTTTAGAGAGAGAAAGTTGAGGCAGAGGAGGTCTTAGGGTTTTGATTTGCTTCGATCTTTTCCAATGGAGGGCGGTTCTGAAGGGGAGAAGAGGAAGCCGCCTGAGGGCGAGGGCAAGACGAAGCGGAAGATGAAGACCGCCTCGCAGTTGGAGATTCTTGAGAAAACCTATGCGGGTTTGTGGGATTTTCCCTTCTCTTCTTTTCTTTTTTCTCCCCCCTCCCCCCCCCCTTTTTTTTAGTTTTACTGTGTATTTCATTTTCATTTTTTTTTCTCTTGTTTCCATTTTTGGTTGATTTGGTCTGAATTTGGTTTTCATTTGATTTGATTCAGTGGAGACCTATCCCTCGGAGGCCTTGCGAGCAGAGCTGTCGGCGAAATTGGGGCTTTCGGATCGGCAGTTGCAGATGTGGTTTTGTCATCGGAGATTGAAGGATAGGAAGCCACCGCCGACGAAGAGGCCACGGAAGGATACTGCAGTGGCGTCAGCATCACCGGTCCCAGTGGCACCGGTTGTGCCTGTGGGGGGTGGGATGGGTGGGGATGAGATGATGGTGGGGGAGGTGGGAAATGAACACGGGTCCGGTTCAGGCTCCGGGTCAAGTCCATTTGGTCACATGGACTCACGGCGACTCATCCCACGATCCGGGACTGCCATGGCGAGGATTGGAGGTGATATGCCAGCAATGAAGAGATATTATGAACCGCCCCAGTCATTAGTGGAGCTTCGAGCTATTGCTTTTGTGGAGGCACAGTTGGGTGAGCCATTGAGGGAAGATGGGCCAATTCTTGGGATGGAGTTTGATCCTTTGCCACCTGATGCATTTGGTGCACCCATAGGTAACTTCAATGCATGTCAAATTTACTTTAATTTACTGGCAGTGCATGGTGGATATCACCTTTGGCATCTTAGTGATAGGTTCTACCGGCAATGCATCCCTTTTCTAACTTTGTGGAAAATGTTGTGTAGCTTATTTACTTGTTGCTAGTCAAATTGGTCTTGTGCTAGTTGAGGAATAGCACAAGGGATTAGAATCAGTGTTTCTAACTTTATGCCCCGCTGCGCCTTGTCGGAATAGAAAAAGGCATTAGAATTGGTTTTAATTTATTGAGCATTTGGATGTGGCTAGTGCATAATTCCTGCTAGAGGGAGGCCTTCATAGAGAAGATAGCACAGTTAATGGTGGTGCTATTTTTTGTTTGTGATTTTGGGCTCTGCAGGTGAAAGGGATGCAAATTCATAATTGGTTATGCAAGGCAACTCAGTGCCTTATAAATTTTTAACATTGCTTAGAAGAAATAATGCCCTTCTGATGTTGGTACAATTTTCCTCTATGTGAAAGTGATGGCATGGTAAAGTGGATGTAAGAGAGAGAGAAAAACTATCTAATAATCTTGCTGAAATTTTATGTTCCTTTTATAGATACAACGTGTTGGAGATGATGTTGACAGGGATTTGTTCCGATCTAGCAGCTCCTTTATTGCAAAAAGTCTGCACATGGAGAATTGGGTGAATACCCTTCAAGCTCTTTGACTAGCTATTTCAGAAGAAAACTATTTATAAAAAATCTCAAGCTGTAGGTGATTTAATCAGAAACCCACAAATATCTCATCAAATCTCATTTACTCAAAAAATTACAGCTTTGTAGTTAGTACGAAAACTTTCATCATGAAGTATTTCACTGTGGGGAAGGGAGCAGTGCCAAATAAGCACTAAAGAATTACGAATAGAGAAATTGCAAAGTTGAGTTGCGATTGAGCTTAGGGAAGGACATTCCAAATGAATATTGGATGGTTATACACTTGTACTCAGGGATTTGGAATTTTGTGTGACTTCATATGTGTTATGTGTCTAATAGATTAATGGAATGTATAATGTATTTTTGTTTTATTAGTTAATTTAGCACACATAAGAATTATCACAAATAAGAACAATGAGAAGTATAAATATGCATAACACATAATTTTTCTATCAATTGTGGTTTAAAATAAATGTAAACTTATTGCCTTTACCAAATAACTTAGTTACTTGAACTAAAGGATCCAAAATACACTAAAACTCTTTCTAAGAAGGGCTAAAAGCTTAAAACATGCAAGTACACTAATATGCACAAGGTTGTGTGTGTTTCAAAAAAATTCACAGTCGTTACACCCGCTTTCCATTATGTAACATATGTTACTCCCGTTTCCTGTTACATCTGCTACCGTTACGTTACACTACCTACTACTGCGATTTAAAACCATGCTGTTTAGTTGTGGAAAGTATTTTCAAAATTTTTTTTTCCTGTTTTCATCTTCGTTTTCTGGTTTTCCTTTTCTATGGGAAAATTCAAAAAGACAGAGAATATGTTTTTTTTTTTTTTTGAAAATAAAAAAATTATCTATTATTAGAGTAACATAGAGTACAAGTTCTGTTGGTGATAGTGTAAGTGGCAATGATGGTGATGGTGGCAACAATGTGATGTTGCTGATAGGTGGGTGTTGCTCACAGTGATGAGCCGATGACAGGTAGTGGTGGCAGCTAAGGGTGGTGGTAATGACAGTGGCAGAGAAATGGTGGCATTTGCAGGCGGATGGCAGGTGGTGGTTGTGATGCTGTAGTGTTGGAGCAGCAGCGGCATCCGTAGGAAGAGGACTGGTCATGGATGTGGTGGTGATGGTGGCAGAGGTTGGCGGTGATGGAAGAGACAACAGTAGGTTGTGGTGGTACTGATAATAGTTGCGGTGGCGATTGAAGGTCGTTGTGGAGGTGGTACTGGTAGTAGTTGTGACAGCGATAAAAAGTTGTGCTGGCCAGTTGTGGTGGCAGAGCAGTGTCTGGTGGTTGAATAAATCTTGAAGCATTAAGAAGACTTTATTAAAAGTCTAGTATGATCTTGGAAAAAACTAAGAAATTTAGTTTTTATTTTTATTTTTAATTTTTCCATTTAGAGAAAAAATTATAGTTCAACATGAACTTTCATTTTTCGATTTGTGCATAAAATTTATCCAAATTTTCTAAAAATTGGAAAATTTTCTTCATATAAACTGACATACTTATAATGCTTGCTATATTATTCAGTCAAAGAAACAGTGTTGGGGATGATTGCATTTAGTCATATTTTGAATCATTGTTTGATGTGCATATCAAATTTCTCTCGTTGTTCTCGCATTCATGTGGTGCACATTCATGGGGAAAGAGGCTAAGCTTCAATACTTTTTCTTTGTGATGGGTTGTGTCAGAAGATGAACTAATACAGTTCATGTACGCTAATCGGTTTTTTTTTTTTTTGATCTGAAAATTATAATTATATTGATCAAAGGATATGTACAGTGTAACTGGGCATACCCAGGAAAGGGATCTTGCCTCCCATACAAGTCAAAACATCAAAAGCCCCTAGAGGCCAAGCTTGCTAACAAGCATCAAAACAAAGAAACAAACAGCATACATCATACCTGGGTATACCCAGGGCCAAAGCCCAATAACTACAGCTCAAATACAGAGATGAGGGAATTTATCATACACAATTCTATGAATGTGACCTTGGATGATCTTTATAATTGCCTCCGGTAGAGTAACAATACCCTCAAATGTGACCTTGTACTCTAATAGTTTTTATTATGATGATGCTTATAGATTTATTATGTTGTCCATGTAGCAGTGCCGATGGGCCAGCAGAAGCAACCTGGAAGGCCTTATGAGGCCAAACTATATGAGCGATCTGATACAAAATCAATCAAGGTTGGTCTATGTTCTGATTAGTTAGAATTTTTTACATGGTATTGGCATGAAAATAAATTGCGTAATTGATGATTATTATCTTACCAACTTTACTATGATGATTTAATATTTGTTGACGTATTCAACGCTTCTTTTTTAGGCTTGACAGTTTTAAAGTATTCAATTTATATAAGAATAAAGATGTTTATCTTCTACTATGTTATGATGCCTGCTTGTGGATTTGCATACGATTTTTTCCCCATACACACTTGAAGATATAGGAATACATGATTTAAATTTTGTATGTTACATTTTTTATGGGATTAATGGACATATATATTACTTCTGTAACAAGGACACTAGAAGTGGTCCTGAATCATATGTGAGGTGTTTGTTGCATCCTTAGCATGTTAGGAATTGAGGTGATTGTCATTGAAGCTCTGGTATTGTTATGTTCCATCAAGAGAAAGGAGACAGACTGGTAAGAAGGCTGGGCCGTGTTGGCAATGTAAACTGAAAAGCTAAGATTTGCAGATTGAACCAATCTTCCTTACTGCTATGCTACTGTCTCTGTATTAAAAAAAGCAGAGGGAAGTGCAAAGAGCTAAGTAACTCATTTTGCAGCGCAGGTTCCATTTTCCATTTAATGGTTTTCAAAGAATTTCTAAAATGCCACCTTGTTTGAACTTTGAAAACCTGGAAATAGAAAAATGAAAACTATTTTCCCCAACTAAACATGCTCTAAGGCTTCATATCAGTTATTTTTTTTCAATCGAGTTGGCAGAATCCTCAAAACAAGGCAATTCTTTGTTACTACAAAGTACAATCTTGTGACTTCAATTAAGGGGCCTGTACTCAGATGATCAGAATTTATGGTATATGATACATATGCAATTGATGTGTATTTATTATGGGATGACATCTATTTATTTTCATTTGAACTCCTTAAGTTTTATCTATCATTTTGCACTTTTTTTGCCCCACTGGTCTCCCTCTTTTGTTTTGTGTATATATATTTTTTTAGTTTTTTTTTTTTGAACCAAAATTGTGCTTATCCCATCATCTTAAGTGATATGTATATCTGAATTTCTTCGCTTTAGAAGTTACCTTCTTCTGCTTTGGCATCAATCCTCATTGACAACAAAATCTGACTATTGGTGTCTTTACATGGCTTGTCATCAGGGTGCTGTTAGGGCTCTCCATGAGTATCAGTTTCTTCCAGAGCAGCCAACTGTTAGAACTGATAACTATGAAAGAGTTGCTCCATCCCACTACCATGGTTCACATGCCGATGCTTCAATTGCCAGGACATCATCTTTGTCTACTGGTCGTGCGTTTGTGCATGGAAATGAACAATTGCCTTCTGGATATGGTTTCCAAGGTCAAGTGTCAAGTTTAAATCTTTTGCCTCAGCAAAGCAGGCAAGGCCACGTTCTGTCTTCTGCTTCAGGAGACTATGATGGCGTTCCAAGAAAAAACTCCTTTGCGAATGTTAATGTGGATGCTCATTTTGGTTCTCACTCGGTTAATGCACTGGACAATCCACTTATATCATCTGACAGAAGGGTCTCCCATGATGAGGATGTTTCACGAATGGAGAGGAAACGCAAGGTATCCTACTGTATTATTGAAGCACTCACTTTATTATCTAAGGACAGCGTCTTACTTAGTTCTCTCTTGCAGAGTGAAGAGGCAAGAATAGCAAAGGAAGTTGAAGCCCATGAGAAAAGGATACGTAAAGAGCTTGAAAAACAAGATATTTTAAGGCGAAAGGTTTTAGTCATATTTCTTGTAGTTTTTATTTTTTATGGAGTTTGCTAGTTGTATGCTAATAGCATGATCTTGTATTATTAGAGAGAAGAACAAATGAGGAAAGAAATGGAAAGGCATGACCGTGAAAGGCGGAAGGAAGAGGAGAGATTGTTGCGTGAAAAGCAGCGGGAGGAGGAGAGATTCCAGAGGGAACAACGGCGTGAATTGGAACGGAGAGAAAAATTTTTGCAGAAAGAATCTCTCAGAGTGAGTTTGGTAACCATCGTAAGTTACACTGCATCACGTGTCTTGGCATCTTAGATTGACCAATACAATCCTCGTTTGTATGATTAGGCTGAGAAAATGAGACAGAAAGAAGAACTCCGCAGAGAAAAGGAAGCAGCTAGGCTTAAAGCTGCTAATGATAGGGCTATTGCTAGAAGAATAGCTAAAGAATCCATGGAACTTATTGAGGATGAGCGCCTTGAGCTCATGGAGTTAGCTGTCTCAAGCAAGGGATTGCCCTCAATATTGTCACTTGATGGTGAAACACTGCAAAATCTTGAGTTATTTAGAGGTAAGTTTTTGTTTGACATGCCTCCTTTCTGCCACTATATAAAAACCTTGTGTAGAAAGTCATATAGTGTGTTACTCAAGCAATTTTATTGGTTTCTTTAGTTTTGCTCTTTCCATTTAGCAGCTGACAATTTTATTTTGCTTAGATATGTTGACTGTATACCCACCCAAGTCTGTGCAATTGAAGAAGCCTTTTGCAAATAAACCTTGGATTGATTCTGAGGAGAACATTGGGGATCTTCTTATGGTGAGATTGAGTACTTTTTTTTCCCCGTGTGTTTTCTTCCCTTTTCCTTTATTTCCAGACAATGAGATGCTGTACATCAAGACAGGACTAAGTATTTGTCATTGTACACCTGTAGTAAATTTTCCTGTTGTTTCTTTTCTGTTATTTTTGATTTCCATTGATGACATTGGTTATGTATACCTGGATCCATACCAAATTATATAATTTTAAGACATTATTTTTTTTTCATATTGGTTTTCAAATGAAAATTGTATGTTCTGGTTTAATTTTATATCAGAGAAGCTAATTGTATAGCACATCATATTTTGTTCTATTACAAGTCCATTATCTAGTGTCATGTTCTATTTCATTTCACTATGATATGACATTTCTTATCTCTTGTTATATTCTACTTCAATATGACATTTCTATTCCTCAACGTTAAGTTTTGCATTTGATGAAAGCCAGCCCTCATCTAATTGTTCAGTGAGTTCATTTAGCTCTTTTGAGGATTAAAGTTTCTTAAGGCGACCTGGAGTCATTGTCAGCGCTGTGTAGTACTTCAAATATTCCAAAAGCTTTTCCGGGATGTACAATAGCATGTTCTGTAGTTCAATCAGTTAGACACTAGCATTAAAGCAGAAAATTTTCGATAATTCTATGGGCCAATTTAGAATTTTTGTGCATAAGTATCCAATGTTTGCCACCTATTTAAATGGTTTAAATTTTAATGTCAATATTTAGGTTTGGAGATTTTTGATTACTTTTGCTGATGTTCTTGGACTTTGGCCGTTCACTTTGGATGAGTTCGTTCAAGCTTTTCATGATTATGTGAGTCACCAGATTCTTGTGTTGATTTTTTTTTCCCAGACTTTCTTTCAATTTTTTTCTTGGTTTTATTGATGCATTTTCTGCTGTCTAACATATCAGGACCCAAGGTTGTTGGGTGAGATACATGTTGCTCTTCTGCAATCCATCATAAAAGATATTGAAGATGTTGCAAGGACACCATCCGGTGGGATGGGAACAAACCAAAATAGTGCTGCTAATCCTGGAGGTGGGCATCCACAGATTGTTGAAGGGGTAAGTCATGTTCTATGATAGGTTATCGTTGCTGTAATACTTCCAATATGAACTTTTTGCATGGTTATTGTGAACTGAATTGAAGACCTTTTCTGATGCTGGTATCCTGTACCAGGCATATGCTTGGGGTTTTGACATACGCAGCTGGCAACGCCATTTAAATCCATTGACATGGCCTGAAATATTGAGACAGTTTGCTCTATCTGCTGGATTTGGCCCGCAACTGAAGAAAAGAAATTTTGAACATGCATATATTCGTGATGACAATGATGTATGTTCTTGTTTGAATCTTCTTGCGCTTAACTTGGTAGTTAGTTGCTTTTATTCATACAATTGTTCTTGTGCTGTTATTTTGCATTGTTATAGCTGCAACTACTTCCTGTTTAATGCTTGCCTTGTGGAATTCTGGTTGCTTCATCAGCCAGTGTATTCTGCTTCTTGTATGGTTTTACTGAAGAAGATGCTATCATGCACTTATTAAGTTACACTGTATTTAGTCAATTTTGTCTGTCAAAAGACATGTTTTTTCATTTTTATGGTTGCAAGCACCTCATGATAAGACTAACAGTGGATGTTATTCTTTGCCTAGTTTAGTGAAGGATGAAGTTGTTTCCAACTTTCCATTATATGATTCTTAATTTTAATAGGTAGATTTTTTTATCTTTTCCATTTATAGGTAAGTTCAAACATTGTTACATAGATATGGTATAAGTTTGGGATGCTGTTACATAGGTATGGTATAAGTTTGGGATGCTGTTACATAGGTATGACATTCAACAGGACAAGAAAGGAAGTAGAAGTATAACCATGCTTTTGGCCAGGTATAACTTTTGGCCCTTGGCTGGAACACATTAAGAATTTAGAAGTATAGTAGCTTTTGCTTGCTTGGTAATGCTATCCCAAACTGATTGCAGGCTTTGCAAATGTGTATTTGTGTGGTACACTCACTCAATAGAAAACTGGGATTGTTTGTTTTAAAGGCTGACGCACTGAGGAGTATGTTCAACTTGAGCATGTTCCATCCAAAGCGTTGTATTTTGCCCATCATCTTCTTGTTCACTAAACATGCATGGTGGGAATGGGAGATGTATTGAAATCCAAAGTTTTGTTGATGGAAGCAACCTACTTTCACTGTTGTTTTAGATTAAGGCAGCCTTAACATACACTATTAGCCATGACCTCATGATTTCAGCTCTCGAGTAATTTAGTTCAGTTGTGACTTTATTATATTAGGGTCATGGTCATTGAAAGGTCCTAGTTCCAAATTCTTGTTGCCAGCATTTATCTTCTATTTATTACATCATTATCTCAAGTACGATACTGTCATTCTCCTAATGTGTGCTGTTCATTCATTTGTTTACTGCAAGCGATTGGGTCACACCTCTATTTTTTTGTTGTTTTGTTTTTGTTTTTTTTTTTCTCCCTTTTTTACTTCTTTTTTGGGGGGGGGGGGGGGGGGGGGGGGAGAAGGGAGGGAGGTTTGGGGGGTTGGCTGGGTGGTGGTGTGGCTCTTAAGGTCTAATTGTATTGTTGGCCCACAGCCTAAGCTTTATGTCTGGTAAATGGTATTCTAGGCACAGCCAAAATGCAGTAGGGGTATATCATGATATAGAATATATTCTGCCTTCGCTCAGATCATCCTGCACAGAGCCAAAACAATAGACATGTTGAGATCTGGTTCGGGTTGTGTCAGTTTGGAAGGTCTGAGTTCCATGTCCTTTCTTTTCTGTTTGAAATTTATTTTTAGGTTTTAAATGTTTACTTTTTTTTTTTTTGGTTGTGTGTTTGTTCTTGATATGCTACATTGCTATGTTAAAATTGCATCTGTTTATAATTTCTTTTGTAATTATTAACACATTTATACAAATTCTCTCTTGTTTTTTCTAGAACTGGGCATAATAAACCTAAGTTAGGCCTAAATATGTTGTAAACCTACCATATTGCAGTCCTTAAGACTTGGTATGCTACTCTGGGGCAGAAATTTTTAAAGAGGATTAGTGTAGCCAACTTCAAATATTTTGGATGTGAGGCTTGGTTAATTATTAGAGAATGGTAGGATGTATTTTGAAATTCTTGCAAAAGTACTGAAAATCAGAGTAAATTCTTGCAAAAGTACTGAAAATCAGAGTTCCCTTACTCAAATAGTGCATTAATTCAGAAAATAGTGTTTGTTATGAAGCTATTTGCACTTTGGGATTGTTCCTCTTAACGACATTTATATTCAGAATGCAGCTCATACTTCTCGGACTTGAGACCTTGAGCACGAGCCTGATTGTACTGTGTATTGCTAGATATTGGCTGCTTGATTTTTGTTATTTTAGTTGTTTGTACGTGATTTTAATTAATTTGTGCATTCTTTATAACAACTTTTGTAACTTTTAAAAAATAAACATGGGAAGTCTGGGATTTGTTGGCGACATGTAAAATATGCTCCTTGCTGTCAGTTTTCTTATGGTATATCTGGGTTAGAGAATGAGTATTGGACACTGGATTTTCTAATTAAACAATTCAGAATCTTAGAATTGAAAACTCTAAAATTTAAATATAATTTGTTGACCGAGTCATTGAATTGGCAATGCTTATCTTTGTGAGTCAAATACAGGGTAATGATGGTGAAGATATAATTTCTACTTTACGCAATGGAGTGGCAGCTGAAAATGCTGTTGCCATAATGCAAGAAAGGGGTTTCTCCAACCCCCGCAGATCTAGGCATCGTTTGACTCCTGGAACGGTCAAATTTGCAGCATTTCATATTCTTTCTCTTGAGGGGAGCAAGGGCCTAACAATATTAGAAGTTGCAGACAAGATTCAGGTATTTCTAGATCCACAGTTCTATTCTTTGATTTCTGCCCATTCAACTGATCTATATGTTTAAAACAATGTCAGAAATCTGGGCTTCGGGACCTTACTACGAGCAAGACACCAGAAGCATCTATTGCTGCTGCTTTGTCAAGGGACGTCAAACTTTTTGAAAGGACTGCTCCTTCAACATATTGTGTACGCACACCATATAGAAAGGACCCCGCCGATGCTGATGCAATACTTTATTCGGCCCGGGAAAAAATTCAGGTATTTAAAAATGGGTTTTCTGATGGAGAAGAAGCTGATGATGTGGAAAGAGATGAAGATTCTGAGAGTGATGGAGCTGAAGATCCCGAGGTTGATGATTTAGGCCCTGAATCAAATTCAAAGAAAGAGGATCATCATTCTTATGAAGATGATTTTCAATTTAAGACACAGCTGGGAAGTGGAGAGGATACTGCCTATGATGGGATTATGGAGACTCCCCCAGGTGGCCTGGTGCATGCTGGTGAAGATTTGTCATCAGAGCATTGTGAAGGTTTCAAGGATGCAACATGCGCTGGTTCTTCCATTGATCGATCTATTGATGCTGCTGGAGTCTGCAAGGAGGCAACTAATCCTGATCAAGAAGATACTGATATTGATGAAAGTAACCCTGGTGAACCATGGGTTCAAGGGCTTACGGAAGGGGAGTACTCTGATCTGAGTGTTGAGGAGCGCCTAAATGCCCTTGTTGCTTTGATTGGCGTGGCCATCGAAGGAAATTCAATCCGCATTGTTCTTGAGGTACCTTTCTTCTCCCAACAACTTCCCTATACAGAAGCAAAACCATTAGCCTTCTCTGGTCTCCAAAACCTCAATTCTAATTTTTGGTAATTTTGAATGGAAAAGCTAAAAATTAATTTTGACCAATCATTTGATAAAGGAGCTATCATATTTTTTCAATCACCTACTATTATTTTAATTTTAGTAAGATTTTTTAGAGAATAAAATGGAGACGTGTATTATAAGAAGGTGCACAAGTTTTTTGCCAATTGTATTTTTTTTTAATTCTTTAATTTTTAGAAACAAACATGTTGTCTTTATTATAATAATAAATAGAGGGATAATATAATTTGTATTTTTTATTTGGCATAATACAGGATACTGGGGAAAAAAAAAAAAAATCCCTTTTTTTTTTGGTTGATGAAAGGATAATTTCAATGGATTGTATTTCTTTACTATATTATGAAATGAGAGCACTTTTCAGGAGCGTTTGGAAGCGGCAAATGCTCTGAAGAAGCAGATGTGGGCGGAAGCACAGCTTGACAAACGGCGTATGAAAGAAGAGTATGTAATGAAGATGCAATATCCATCTTTAGCTGGGAGCAAAAATGAACAAAATCTTACGATTGCTGTATCAGATGGCAGGCAAAGCCCGCTCATTGATGACAAAAATAATGAGACCCCTGTGAACCCCACAGTCCAGAAAGAGCCATTTAGTGATACACAGAATGATCACAGTTATCTTAATAATTTGCCTACTGAAAGAACTTTGCCAGTGCAAGACATCTCGGCTGTACCAGAGAATCTCACCCTCCAACAGCCTGGACATGTGGCAGAGAAGTCACGCTCGCAGTTAAAATCCTATATAGGCCACAAAGCAGAAGAAATGTATGTATATAGGTCATTGCCTCTTGGTCAAGATCGCAGACGTAATCGATACTGGCAGTTTATTACATCTGCTTCCCGAAATGATCCTGGCTGTGGAAGGATCTTTGTGGAGATGCGTGATGGTTATTGGAGGCTTATTGATTCTGAAGAGGTAATGGTCTGATTAACTCCTTATGTTTATATATTCTTTATTCATAATTTCAACAGAAGTTATATGGAAGCTTTTGATTCATCTTGTAAATGTATGTATGCAGTATTCTGCATGTGTTTGTTGTCTTATTCACACTATCCTTCTGGCATGCAGGGGTTTGATGCTCTGTTGGCCTCTTTGGATACACGTGGGGTTAGGGAATCCCATTTGCACTCAATGTTGCAAAAGATTGAGATTTCTTTTAAGGAAACTGTTAGGAGGAATTTGCTCCGTATCAATGTTACAAGGCAAAGTGGAGATATTGTCAAATCAGAAGCATCTGAAATGGCACCCATCCATGACTGCGGTGTTGATATGGATAGTCCTAGCAGTACTGTTTGTGTTTCGAATTCTGATATGTCAGAACCATCATCGTCATTTAGAATTGAGCTTGGGCGGAATGAATTTGAGAAAAATAATTCTCTAAATAGATATCAGGATTTTGAGAAATGGATGTGGCAAGAATGCTTTAATTCTTCTATATTATGTGCCATGAAGTATGGGAAGAAAAGGTGCATGCAGCTTTTAGGCATCTGTGATCACTGCTGTGATATATACTTCCCTGAAGACAGCCATTGTCCTTCTTGCCATAAGACTTACAGCACCTTCAACAGGAACTTCAATTTCTCTGAGCATGTATCACAATGCAGAGAAAAACTGAAAGCAGGCCATGACCGGACTTTGCTTGGTTCAGAATCATCTCTGCCCTTGAGGATCAAATTGCTCAAAGCACACTTAGCTTTAATTGAGGTGAGCAACTTTATTGAGAAGTTAAAATCAAAATCCTTCCTATTCATCATTTATTTCTCATTTCCATGAAAATTTTACATTGGCTCCATAGGTTTCTATTCTGCCAGAGGGTCTTCAACCAGTTTGGACAGAGGGCTACCGAAAATCATGGGGTGTGAAGCTGCATGCCTCATCATCAGCTGAGAATCTGCTTCAGGTTTCTATTTTGACTTACTCTTATGGGCATAATATTTAGACTTTTAGTGCACCGCATCAATTTCTTAAGTGTCTACATGTTTTTTTCTTCTTTTTTATTACGAGGCAATTGTATTGTAACCTCCAGGTGCACCATTTAAAGTTCTAATCACATGGAAACATCATGACACAAACATGGGTTGAATATGCATCTATCTATTGGACTTATCGCATGTTCTTTTAGAAAAAGGAGGGTTTTGTGTTTGGAATTTTTATTGTAGTTAAATGAATCATCTCTGTCCAATATTTATATTTGAAAATATATGTTGATACTTTATTTGGAGATACAACATACGTCCTTAATAATCACTTCTCAACCCCTTATTCTATTTATTTTCCCAGATAAACCATTAATAAAAGCATGTATATGTTTTTTTTTGTTAAACAGTCTATGATTAAAGAAAACATATTATTATTATTATTATTATTATTATTATTGAATGGTGCGGCTGTAAATTTATTGTTTTCCTTTGCTGTAACATCCTGCCGGGATGTCCACTTAAATAAAGGTTTGATCCCATGTGGAATTGAATGTAGGGATGAATGAGGAATCCCTCTTCCCATATGAAAAAATTGTGAACCTTTTTATATTTTGGTATTTAGAATTTAAGGCATTGATACCTACACACGCACCTGCACCTGCACCTGCAATTGACATAGGAAGTAGCAGTTTGATTTTGTAGTCATATCTAGTGGGCTGTCTTTATCCTATTGGCTTGCAATCTTTTAATTTATAATGAGTATTTCTATTTATTTTTCCATAACCATTTTAAATAAATGTTTTTGTATGTATGAACAATATATGGTATTATTTCTTTTATCTCCTTTTGCCTATGGATATTTTTCAGAGAAGAGTGTGAACTTTATGAGGGGATTCTGAGAGCATATTAAACCCTTTCTTTGCCCTTAGTTCTGAGATTTCTTGTAGTTATTTTACTATTCCTTCATGTTGAGCCCATGAGAGGGAATCACGTCGTTTACTTTTGTAGTTTGTTGAAAATTTGTTGTTATTTGCACCTGGGCTGGCTCAAGTCATAAGTGGCAAGGCAGTGCCAGATAGGTATAGGGTAGTAATGCATGTTGGATGCGGTGGTCATTCTGTTTAGATAGAATGCTGCATTATCTAGAAGGCTTTTCCTTTTCTTAATTCTTCCAGTTTCTCTCCTCTTTCTGGAGGATAGATTAGTTGTACAATAATCTTTTTCATTCTTTCAGATTCTCACAGTATTGGAGAATGTCATAAAGAGGGACTTCTTGTCTTCTAGCTTTGAGACAACCAATGAGCTGCTGGATTCCTTTAACTCATCAGGATGTGCTGCTAATGTTTGTACTCCTGAAACAGTTCCTGTTCTTCCATGGGTACCGCAAACAACAGCTGCTGTGGCGCTCAGGCTCACAGAACTTGATGCATCCATTTCTTACATGCTGAGTCAGAAAGCAGAGTTTCAAAGGGACAAGGGACCCGGGGACCTTATTGTGAGTACCATCTTGATTCATAAACTAAATGCCGAGTTATAAATTAAGATAAAAATAATTGGACCTCCTCTGAGGTTTAACACTTAAATGCGGGCCTTGAGGTTTTTAAAATTTCCATGAATCTCTCTTGAGGTTTGACAAAAACACAGACCTCTTGAGGTTTTGAAAATGCCAAGGACCTGCCTGAGGTTTGGCAAAAAGGCACGGGCTTTGCCTGATTTTTGGCAAAAATACAGGCCTGGGAGGGGGTATTAGTGTCCCAAAAATTAGATGTCAAGTGAGAGCTGTGGGAATTTTGAAACTTTAGGGAAGGTCCCTCTAATTCTTTTGTCAAACCTCATGGGAGCATTTGGGGTTTTTAAAATTTCACTGAGGTCTGTTTCTATTTTTCCAAATTTCAGGGGAATTCAGCATCTTATGTTGGGCCTCTATTTTCTTGTAGAAAAGAAATAAGTCAAATAACTAAAAATATTAGAATTCACCTCCTTTTTCAACTTGTGCTGACAACCTGGAGGAATGATATTTTTTGTTTTATGGTCCTCTTTTAGAAGGAGAGTATGGATTACTGCTATATCCTCATGAGCCATTGTCTGTTTTTATTTCAACAATAACTACACGTTTGGTCCTTGGTTTGGCTACATATACTCTCACGAGCTATTTTTCTTAATATGATACTTGGCTTTTGATAACATTGAGTCTCCATTTAATTCAAATTCTTCCCCACTTGTTTCCTGGATGTTGCAGAAATTTACGTCAAGGTATGCTGTTGTGAAGAATGTCCAAAAGGATGAAGGTGCAGATGTTTTACATGAAGCTGAATATCTCCAAGAAGAGAATTGGATTAATATAGGGAGTGGACATATCAGTTCAGGTCGAGGACGAGGGGGCCGTGGACGAGGCCGTGGCCGTACACGTGGTGGTAGATCTCAGAGAAGGGTTATTGGTTCCAGATCTGAATCTAACATGAGAAATACTGCTACAAATACTGAGAGATTTGGTCAGGTTATAGCATGGAAAGGGCGGACACGTGGACGAGGTGGGCGTAGGCGGGGTCGACGCACTGCTCGAACTAGGCAGAAACCTGTGAAGAGGGTGGCAGATATTGTTAGTGCAAGATGCGCGCCTAAAGAGATCATCTTTGAGAAACCCCCAATGAGTTTGGAGAGGGAGGAATGGAATGGGGAAGAAACCTCAAGGGTGCAGGTGGACGGTGCTGAAAATGAAAATGCTAGCTCAGATAGATCAGACTATGATGATGATAATGGCCAAGCAACAGGAGATGAATATGAGGATATGGCAGTTGAAGACTACGCTGGTGTTTTTAGTGGCAAGCCTCACAACTTCCTGGAAGGCAGTGATGACAATGTAGGCAGTGATGACAATGTAGATGTTGAAGATGAAGAAGAGGACGATGATCATGATGATGAGGGTGACGATGATGATGTTGATGACGATGAAGATGGAGATGCCGACATTGCTGAAGATGAACAGGGAGACATAGATGTTGAAGAATTTATTAATGGAGATTCAGATGAGGAGAATGGGGATGAAGATAGACGGCAACACAGGGTGTCGGAGGAAGATACAACATCTTCCTCAGAGTACAGTGACTAGAGAAATGAGGGAAAATTTGCTCTGTACAAGAAATATCTAATCTGTAGTTTGATTTGTTTTCTTTTCAAGATGCAGTACTGCGTCTATAATTTACCTTTGTATTTATAGAAAAATTTGTAGTTTACAGTACAAAGCGCCCCACTGTATTAGGAGTTAATGTTAAAAAGTACATTCCCGTAACCATGATTAGCACTAGCATTTGAACATTCTGGTCCAACTCTTGTAAGCTGTATATTTTTTTATAAAATCCACAGGTTTTTTTGCAGTTCTAATTAATTCCATTCCATCCTTGTAAATTTGTACCCTGCTGCCGCACCCAAGCGGCCGGCAATTCTATTTAATTAAATAGAATGAGCAGCATTAGGTAATAGGTGGAGAGTGTTGTAACAATTAGAGTGAGCTGCTTTGCAAGAGCACGTGTGCTCTATTTGTTACTTTAACCCAATATAATAGGGTCTAGTTGGATCCAATTCATCAATCCAGGTTGCTATGGGTCATTTTTTTTTTTTTTTTTTTAATTTTAAAAAATTCTTTTACTTTTTTTTATTTTTATTTTTTAGCCAAGCTCACTTAGTAGCAAAAAAATCTGTTCAAGAATTTTATTATAAAAAATCCTTTTACTTAAAATATGAATTTAGAGGAAAATTATGAAAGAAAAACAAGAAAAATAAAAATGTTGACTTTTTGAGTCTGATCCTTGGTTTTGATAATGATAAATCGCAAATTACTAATGTGTGTGTTTAATACTTGAACAGGTTAATCATTTAAAACAATAAAAGTAATGTGGTTGCTAGAAAGACCTTAACGAACACATACTTCTGGCATAATCTATGGGAATCTGAAGAGCAAAAGAAAGAAGAATAAGATTTTCATTGTATTGCTTTTAGTTTTTAATTTGACTGTAATATAATTGCATGACATGCATGATAGATTGCATAAGCTCAAAAAGACCATAGAATGACTATAGGAATTCCTCAGCAATTAGGGTTAATAACTCACATTTATAGGGATTTAACTTGGGTCTTTATTTGGGCCAAATATAGTTTGTGGACAGATTCAGTCGACCGAACCTTGAATGTGTAAAATGCCTCAGTCGACTAAACTTGGTGGAAGTCAACATTTTGACTTCCCTTGGTCGACTGTATCTTTTTGAATGTATCTTTCACAGTCGACCGAACTTACACGTATCTAACCCCCAACAACTTAGTCGACTGAACTTCTAGTTCATTTGTGATTGAGTCGACCAAACCATATAAATAGTAGAAAAAATTTCAGATATAGTCGATCGAACCTCGAAGGGTTTGTAAATCACCTTGAGTCAATCAACCGAACCTTCAGTTCAAAATCTTCACGGTCGATTGAACTTAAAATATAGTCGACTAAAAATTCTCGGGTTGAACATTTTTAATTGCGGTAAAACAAAGTTAATTTTATTTAACCTTCATTAATATTTTCTAAAAAGACTCCTATGTCCCTTAACAATTATAATTTTTGTGTATGTCTATATATACTAGTTCATTTGGAAAGATTAAGGAGAGAGTAGCAAACATCATTAGCCAAAATCTTTTGAATTTCCAAATACTCATATAAGCTAAAAATATCTCTTTTACTCATCCTACTTGCTAAAAACCTTTGGTAAAAGTATTATTGAGATTGTTCATATTAGCTTACACTCATTGTATTTGTTTGATATTGATTTTATTAAGAGTAAGCTTGAGAGTTCCCGTGTGATTTAATTCATAAGTTTTTAATGGGAATACTCTCTAGAGTTTGTGAGTCTTGCATTATTGTTGCAAGTATTCAAAGGCTTGGTTTTTGTGCTATTGTGAAATTATTTTAAAACAAGCTTGATATTCAAATATCTCTCATGCTTATTTGATAAATTATCTTTGAGATATTTTTTTGTGCTCTTGAGATCTTTGAGGACATTACTTGTGATTGATATACGTACATATCTTGACTCAAAGATTCACTCATAACACACAATAATATTGACATTATCCTGAGAGTAGTCATATTTAGATTTCACTGAACTTATACATTCACATCATACTGAAGTGCAATTTGTAATTGTATTGAGCATACTGTTGTACATCATCTGTTTAGTTTAGAAGTATCTTTGTTTGTACACGAATTTTGATATTACTGGTTGTATTCCCGACGGGTTGTCGAAAGAGGGAGACTAGCCCTGTGAATAGTTCCGAATTAACTTTGACCTGGTTAAGAAAGTTAGGTACACCATCTTGGTAAGGTGTTGTAAACGGTTCTACTCCACCCGTTAAGTGAGCAATAGTGGTAATCCTTGGGCTTGCAAGCTGAGGTGGGGATATAGGCAGTATTGGCCGAACCCCAATAACATTTCTTATGCCTGCTTCTAATTTTCGTATTTTAAATTTTAGCACTTGAATGTTTGTGTTTAATTGTTTAAATATTTGATTGGATTTATGATTATATAGAAAGACCCTAGGTTTGTGCAATACTATTTGAGGAATCTGAATTGACCTAGGAGAAAGTTTTAAAATTCTAATTCACCCCCTTGTTGGGAATACACCAATTTCAAAAATTGGTATCTAAACATTGTGATGTTGACTTAAACGTTTTTGCTAAAGATCAAGATGACTCAATTTGGTGTATCCCTATTCGGTGAGGGACAGTTGCCTACTAGCCCTCCATTGTTTGTAGTGTTAACTACACCCACTGGAAAATTCGAATGAACATTTTTATAAAATCTATAGATTGGTGGGCCTAGCAGGTGATTGATAAGAGAATTTGTATGTCTGTAAATAAAAATGATATTAATTTGATGCTTGCAAATTCACATGCCATGGATCTACTATATTGCGCTTTGGATTCTAATATTTTGCTTAAGATTATGGCATGTCCCAATGTGAGGGAGATCTAGGTTGAGCTAGAAAAGAGATATGGAGAGACCCAGGAAAAGGAGACCACCACTTCAAAGGTGTCATGTTCAGATAATCAGGGAGTGGTAAATGATGAGGTAATTGCATTAACTGAAAAAGAGGTATATGATTCTCACTCTAACTCAATTGATGATTCTTATGTCAAATGTTGTGTTGTATCTCATGCTGAATCATCGATTGAATATTGTGATAGTTATGTTATTGATGCACTTGATGATTCTCGTGTTGAATACTGGAATATATCATGCAATGAATCATCCGATTGCCCTAGTGATAATTGTGCTAATAGCTCATGCAATAATTTATGTAATGCATGTTGTGATGATTCTTGTGCCAAATCCTGTGATATATTGTATGATGAGTCATCTATTGGTTCTAATGATAATAACGTATGCATTGATTCATATGAATGTTATAGCGATAAACCTTATGATGAATCATGCATTGAATTTAATGACGATAGCATGCCCTAGAACAAAGAGCTAGAGTGTACTTTATTTTAAATGCATAAACTTCTAGTTAGGATGTCTATGCAGAAAATCTTTTTGAAAAATGAGAATAAGAGGCTAGTAAAACAATTGAAAGATTTAAAGGATTATCATGCCAGCTTAGAAAAGAAAAATATTCAGAAGATTTTGAACCTTATCTGTTTAGAAAAAGAAAGTGGTGATTATTTTAGAGTCATACTCAAGGTTAAATATGAAAAGAACAATCATAGTAAACCCTCAAAAGTTAAAAGAGATAAATCTTTTAGAAGGGGTTCACTTTCTAAGTCCCACAGTCATAAATCTGCCTTATTTAATAAAAATAGAACAAATAAGAAAAATCTTTCATATATATACAAAATTTGCTTAATGATGCGCCACATTCTATATAAATGTACATCTATAGGTGTCAGAGGCATAGACAAAGAAATGTTGTGGGTAATCATGAAAACTAATCCCATAGGACATGAGGAAGGAATATTCCAATTGAAATCAGATAATTATTCTTCCTTAGAGCATAGGATTGACCATAAGGAGTAGTAAAAATAAGGAATTGGTCAAAATCTGGTCAAAATTGCATTGTTAACTATATTCGGTCGACTATATTTGCATGCCTTAATGAATTTAGTCGACCATACCTTTGACTTTTGAATTTGATCTAGTTCGGTCGACTATCCGATTTCATACTTAAGAAATTTAGTCAACTGAATCCAATTCAGCCTACCCATAGCTGATCGAATTCAAAATCAAACATTATTCAGTTAACTGTACCTTTCAAGAACAAAAGTCATTCGGTTAACTGAGTTGTGGAAACTGAAAGGTCACCTAAAGTTTTAGCCGACCGAACGCTTCCTTGGTCGATTGACCAGACTCAGCTTAAGAGGCATTTATTGTGGTTCAGCCAACCGAACCTTCATTCAGTTGACTGAACCTCGTAGCTATATATATTTTCACTGAGCTGAAAGGTCATTTTGTCCTTCAAAATTGAGAGGATTCATCTATTTCTCTCTGTTTCCTAGTGCCCTCATAGACTACTTACCAAAAGTCATTTGCCCAAATCCATCTTTGTTGGCCTAACAAGGCTTTCACATCTTATTTTGATGGTAACAAATAAAGGATGATTTAACTAATTATTGTTCAAGTGATGAGATTTCAGGAACTCTAAAATGACAAGTTCAAAAAGATCAAGAAAGAATGACCAAAGATCACCAAGTGCTTAAAATCATACGACATTTACAAAGTAATAAAGTGGAAGCTCAAGGAAACTCAAGATAGTTAAAGCAAATGAAGCTCAAAGAATGATCAAGCTCAAGGAAAAAGAAAGGATATTTTTGAAGACTTCTAAGAACAAAAGAGTTTTTAAGTTTTAGGAAGCTTCAAGTAAGTACTTCAACTCTAAATATCATTTTGGATGAGATGAAACTCATTAGGGGATAAAATGGACTTAGAGACTTTATTTTAAAAACTCCAAAAAATATATTTTAAATGTAAGAAAGCAAGAAAGCCAAGGGTTTGAAAATAGAGAGAAAAACATATTTTTTATCTGTTCAGGCGACTGAGGAATAAACCTCAGGCGACTGAAGATTTTCCTGAAAGAATTTTGAAGAGGCAGTGTAGTCTCAGGTGACTAAAGTTGGACCTCAAGTGCTTGACCTTGTTTTCAACAGAAAAATAAAATAGTGCGTTGAAGGCTTAGGCGACTGAACTTATAGTTTAGGCGACCGAACCTCGACAACGAATATATATATATATATATATATATATATTAAATATTTTAATTTCAAATTTAATTTCTTGCACTCCAAACTTTCTAAAAACTTGGGGAACACTCCAAGTAATCTTGGGCAGCATGAATAAGACCCTTCCTAAGCCTATAAATACATGGTCTATGAAATCAAATTATACCAAGAATTGAAAATCATCTCTCAAAGCTCTCTTGCTCTCAAAGCTTTCTTGCCTATTGAATTTTTGCTAATCAACTGAGATTATTCTGAGTTTCTGATTTCTTCTCTGAGCAAAAATTCTGAGTTCTTGAATCTTATCAATAGAAGAATACTGGTGAAATAATTCTTGAGTTTCATACTTCATTATTTTTGATATTTTGATTAAAGTATATTAGTGATTTCAAATTGTACTAACCAACTCTATCTGAGAGCATTCTTTGTACAAACATATTTGATCTTCTTCTTGTAGTTTTTGACAGTTCAAGGTTATTTGGATCGTTGGACCAAGCGTGGGGTAACGCTTGGAGAGGGGACTCTATCCTTAAGGAGGTTTGTAATGGTTTGTTCCGTCCGGAAAGGAACGGTATAATGGAAACCTTAGGTGGTATTGGCCTAAGGTAAGGACGTAAGTTAGAGATAAGCCGAACCTCATAAAAAATCTTGGTCTCACTCTTAACCTTTCTCTTTATTTTCTACATATATAAATTGTGTGGAATGTATTCAAAGTGTAGGAAGCCAAAACCGAGATTGAGAAGACTTTTGATGTAGAAACCTGGAAACTATAATAATTAAATAATAGAGAGGAAAGAAAAATTTAAAAGAATCAAAGCAGGGTTCGTCGATGAATGCCCTGGTTTCGTCCACGAACTCCCATGCAATGTTCGTGGACGAACTTTAGTATCTCGTCGACGAAGAGAAACCAAGAGGGGGTAATTCATACCCATTGGCTCATTGACAAGCTCTTCACCGTCGTTGACAAGATCTTCACCCTTGTCGATGAACTACCTTCTTCGGTTTGTCGATGAGTACACGTGGCTCGTCGACGAAGCCATGTGATCAACCACCTATAAATAGGCAAAAAGATGGATTTTGGCGAGAAAATCAGTTTCTCCTTCCTTTCTCACTTTAGAATCCAGGTTCTTTGCCTTCTCTCCAAGATTGTTTGATGATCAAAAGCTACCATGATGATCCTGGGGAGATTCTCTACAACTTAATCGGAGCGAAATTTTGGTTTGAGAAGTTTAGGCACCATCCCAAAATCAAGGTAAGTAGGGTTTCTATAGTTCTTAGGCTTTCCTGAACCCAAATTTTGTATTGGATGAAAATATACTGGTGTTTGAGTTGATTAAATTATGGTGTTGTAATTTCAGAGTTTGGATCTCCAAACACCACAGGCATGGGTTGAGGATTTCAGCATGTATTTTCCTAGGAACTTAGATAATGTTGATAAATAAATTAATAGTTTAGAATTTCATGGATATGTGAGCCTGGAAAAAAATATTAGTATAGTTATTATCCTGATTTTGAGTTGACTGAATTAGGAATATATATATATATATTTCAAAATTTTGTGTTTAGTACGCTGTGGACGTAGGGATAAAATTGGAGTCAGATCTTCTAACTAGTTAGGTAAGGGAAATATGCTATGCTAGTAATTTTAGAAATTGTTTTAGTAAAGTTATGTATTTTGGAATATGGTTTACAAATGTTTAAAGGTAATAAATTATATGCTTTTCTAAATCTGTATATAGTTCTTAAATTATTTTATTACTAGAAAATACAGATTTCAGAATATGGGATATTTATTTATTTATTTAGTTGTGTGACATGAGTTAATATCAGATTAGTACAAATTTTACACAGTATTTAGTATAACATGATTTACAGTATATGTTGGCCTAACTAGGTTTTTTAATCTTATTTTGATGATAACAAAATGAAAGATGCTTTAATATGTAGTATTGAGTAATGTGTTTTTAGGTAAAATGACTCTCAAGGTTGATAAACTAAAAGCTCAATGCTAATCTAGTGGAAGCTCCTCAAAATATCAAAAGGCAATGGGCGACAAATGAAAAAGTTAAAGGCAAGCAAACCCAAAATCAAAAGTGAACTTCAAGAGGCTGAAGAAGTATGAAACACCTACTGATTTAAGGAGATCATAATTAGAAGGACTGTTGTAAGTACTTCTAACCCAAATGCCATTTAGATATGTGAAGCTCTCATAAATCAAAAGAAACTAAGAAACACCTTGTTAAAAGAGTTTAAAATGTATTTTTAAATGGAAGGAAAATTTTCAAAAATAAAAAGAAGCCAGACACTTGACAGACGATTGTCTGTCTATAGACAGATGACTGGAAAAATTTGAGTGTTTTAAACTGAAGACAATGTCCTGACAGACGACTGCCAGTGTTCTAGGTTTAAAATTTAACCATGACAGACGACTGCTTATATTCTGGCAGACGACTGCCAACATTCTGAGTTTCAGATTTAATTATGGCAGATGACTGCCATGTGGAGCAAATTTCAGATCTCAAACGGGAAATTCTTTTTTAAAATTTTAAAATTTAAAATTAAGTCAACAATTCTTTTTCAAATATTACTTAACTTGATGGGGATATTGATCTTTGAAAAAACATATAAATACCTCCTTGGGTAATGAAAAATTTTCAATTTTAAAATTAAGTCAACAATTCTTTTTTCAAATATTATCTAACTTGATGAGAATATTGATCTTTGAAAAAACATATAAATACCTCTTTGGGTAATGAAAAATTTTGAATTTTAAAATTAAGTCAACAATTTTTTTTTTTTCAAATATTACCTAAGTTGATGAGGATATTGATCTTTGAAAAAACATATAAATATCCCTTTGGGCAATGAAAAATTTTGAATTTTAAAATTCTATCAATAATTTTTTTCAATATTACCTAACTTGATGGGAACATTGATATTTGAAAAAACATATAAATATCTCCTTGGGTAATGAAAAATTTTGAAATTCAAAATTAAGTCAACATTTTTTTTTTTTTTTGAAATATTACCTAACTTGATGGAGACATTGATCTTTGAAAAAGCCTATAAATACCACTTTAGGTAATGAAAAATAAATATAAGATATAATACAAAAGAAGAGAGATTAATAAGTATTTTGCTGAAACTCTTCTTGTGCTGAAATTCTTCTTGAGCTCCATCTGCACAAATTATTTTGTTGGAGAGAGAAATTCTCCTTGAGTTCAATTTGCTCACATTTTTTGCTGGAGAGGAATTCTACCATTTTGGTAGATTGAAAATATCAAAACTCGGTTTCAAGTTGCAATTCCATTTTTTTAAAGAATTATCGGTGACTTCTAAAACTTTAGAGCTTAATATATTTTATTTTGCTTTGGTTTTTAAAAGCACAATTTAGATCTCAATTTGTACAACTTGCTCTAAATTTTGAGAGTATTTTTTGTACGCAGATTCATTTTCCATATTTTTATACTTTGAACGGTTTAAAGGATTGATTGCATCGTTGGACCAAGCACAGACTGGTGCTTGGAGAGGTTTTTCTCTTCCTGAAAAAGAGGGTAAATTGTGTAAGGTTTTTTATTCCACCCGTAAGGAACAAGATTTAGTTAACTCCTTAGGTGGTTGACCTAAGGCGAAGACGTAGGCTGGGGTAAGCCGAACCTCGTAAAAAGTGGTAGTGTTATTCTCTTCTCCTTACTCTCCTTTTAATTTTAGCAACAATATAACTTGCGTGAATGTTTTAATACTTTAAATCATAAAGTAATACTTATTAGAATTTAAGTAAACCCAAAAGGCCTAATTTGTTCTTGGGCTTGCGAAAATCGAAAAGGAGTATGTTGGTTAATTGATCTCTTGCGGAAACCGAAAGGAAGTACGTTGATTAGTTAACACTCAAAACTTGTTAGCTGAAGGTTTAATTAAGTGATATTGAAAAAGTGTTTGGTTGTCATTGCAATATTTAAATTCATAAATCAACAACAAGAATTGAACATTCATTTGCAGGACCTTCAAATATTCCGAATTGATTTCTTGTCTTGTGGTTGTTGTGTGTGAATGGTAAATTAATTGATTGTGTTTATTGATTACGAATTGATTAAAAGGAAATATAAGTTAGTGTGTATTGCCTAATTAACGAAAATATGAGAAAACCTTAAGAGATTGTAAAAAGAGACAAGAGCTCTTAAAGAGGATCAAAGAAATTTTTAATAAACCCAATTCACCCCCTCTTGGAACTACACCTTAGGTTTCGGTATATACTCAGAAATATATTTTATAACATTTATAGAATACCATGATATACAAATTTCAGAACCATAACATTCATATACTCAGTTATTCAGATATTCAGTCATTCAATTTTTCAGTTATATAGATATTACAGTTATTCAGACCAACTTATAAAATGTTATGGTTATTACAGAATCATAGTCAAACAATAAGATACATATATAGAATAGCATTATATAGTATCAGACCCTAATGGATTAGATCAGTCAACAGAGCACGATACCGTAGCTATTTCAGATCAGAATGCAACCACATATCTCAAATAGTGTGTGGATTTCAGTTAACCGTGCCTTGGAGGGATTGTAGGCTCTCCAGAAGTTTGGGTTGAAGTGACCGATTTGACGATGGAGATGTCAATTACCGTGCCATAAGAGGGATTGCAGGCTCCTAGTATTCTGGGTTGAGGCGGTCGGTCTGATGATGATAGAGTTTCGATTGACTTATCCTAGTAGGCCAATTAGTGTTAAGTCTCGCCTACGGGCCGCACAACCTTGTCATGAGAGGTTAAATCATGACATACAACCATCTAGGGAAGTCTTCACAATTATATATATAGATTTACAGAAATTAGTAGAATTACCTACAAATTATAAAAGTATGATTAAATAGTAAGTTCAGAAACAATTATATTTTAAATCACCTAGGTGTGAGTTACACAATATTTTATTTTACATGTTATCTCAGTTCAATTATTTATCAGTATATCATTCATGTAAACTCAGTTGCCACACTGGTAATAGTATATTTCGTCTTATTGAGAGTTGTCTCATCCTAGTGATTTAAATATTTCAGGTGATCCAGCCAGACGAGCAGATTAGGCTCGGAGGTAGAGTCATTCTTTGCACTACCCTATCTGTAGGGTAACTGTTTTCAGAGAGATGATTTTTTGAGTAGATTCCAGGACTTTATGGTAGATGTTGCTGGGGAGATGTAAAATTTATGTGTGTGTGTGTGTGTGTGTGTGTGTATGAGAAAAATACTGAATTCTGATATTGTAATTTATGGTTGTACATTTTAATGTTTTTCGTTGCATAGGTGTTTTCTAGTAGGTATTATTAGGGGTATCAGAGTAGAATATGTCACAGTATATAATAATAAAAAAATGGTATGTATTTTTGGGTCGTTACATTTGACTTAAGAAAGTACATTGATCTTTTGTGGAAACCTTAAAAGGAGTACGTTGATCGTTTGCGGAAATCTTAATTGAAAGAAAGCAAACAAATTTCATTCATAATAGGGCTTGAATCAAATTCATTCACACAGGGCTACAACCAAACTCTACTTTGAGTGTTTGGAATCAACAAAGTGCTACAACTTGTTTATTGTGTTGATTGGATTATTTGGTTGTTGTTTGCTTGTGTTGAGATTGAGTGTGGTTTGTGGATTGGTTAAATATCTAAGTATTATTGTGTAATTGCTAAAAGGGTTGTGAATTCATAAAAAGTTTATAAATAAAATTTTAATAACCCAATTCACCCCCCTCTTGGGACTACACCTCAACTTTCAATCTTCACCATGACAAGGCTTGACGAACGTATGGATGCCCAGGAAGTCGGGTACGTGGATGATAACTAATTTCTCTCAGCAGTTGCCAGAATAAGATACATGAGGGAATTTCATCCCAAGGAGGTCATCTTAGGTAAAATTATTGACCTAACCTTTATGGAGCAGCATTTTGGAAATATTATGGATATGTTTAGGCATCAGGGATGATACTCATTCATGTCCTACCAGCCCAGGGGGTATTACCCCACATTCATTAGGTTATTTTATTCTAACCTGGGTTATAACGATAATGGATGCTACTCCCGCGTTTTAAACACTAATCTAAGGTTTGATGCTCACTACCTGGATGAATCCCTTAGCATCTAGAGAGGAGATTTTGAGTGTTCTGATGTTGTATCTGTTTGGATAAATGAATAGGATTTTACTATTGAGAGTTTTGCAAATTTGGTGATGTCTATTATAGAAGCTAATCCTAATTATCCTCCAGATTATAGGTCCTTCAACCTAGAGGCTAAAATTGTGCATCATTTGATTACTTATAATATCTTGCCTAGAGCTGGTTCCAAGGTCAGTGTGTCTTATCTGAACTATTTTTTCATGTGATGTCTTTTCACTAGAAAGAAATTAGACCTGCCTAGCTTGATGATTAGGTAGATGTTCTCTAGGACTGTTGGCCGCAAGATTATCATGCCATATGGAGGGATATTGAACGGGGTGCTCAGGACTATGAAAGTGACTAGATCAAATGTTTTTGTGCTTAAGAGAAGGAGGAACGCAGACATGTTCTCCTCGGTCACTTTGAGGCTTATGGGATATGAGTTAGTTAGAAACATGTGGTTGTCCACTGCTAGTAGGAGGCAGGCTAACCAGCAAGAAATTCCACAGGATTAGCCACCACAGTCATCGCAACCTCCACAACCATCCTATGCTGATTTAATGGTTGCCATCACTGGTGTTGCTTCTTCCTTCACCGAGTTTAAAGAGTCTCAATTCCAGATCATGCAGTCTCTTTAGACAGACATCAAGGAGTTAGCCTTGTCATCTCATGCTCAATATACAACTTTGTAGAATGAGTTTAGAGAGTTTGCTGTCTCCTCGAAGCAGAGACACAGAGAGCTGGAGAGCGTTGTGGTTATGCAATTCAATAAGCTGAACAATCGCATTCATGAGTTGAACAATGAAGGCGATGATGAGATGGACATAGCCAAAGATGAGGTAGGATCTTCTTACGATGGAGACGGTGCATAGGCCTTAGGAGAACATCGCAAAGCAATATGTTTCTCTTATCTCTTTATTTGCTTACTTTTTATCTTGGTCTGTATATCAAAACATTATACATTATCCTATTTTCTTTCATTGATTACCTTGCACATTCACCTACTATCTATTTTGCACATCTGATGGTAGGGTCATTATGGATAGGTACTGTTGATGGTTGAACTGATAATATTGATGACTATATTACTTTATCATGCATCGTCTGTCATTGCTGTTTTTGCTTTACTGATTATATCTGGAACGCCATCTGCACGGCTGATGCAGTGATGTGTAATAGTGGTGCATATTCTGTATGATTTTTATAACTTACAGGTTTGGGAAATTTCTATTTTACAGATGGTATGCTACCGAAATTTCGACAGAAATTTTCCCAAAAATAAAATCTTATGCAAAGATGATTATGTTGAAATAAATGTTAAAATATTTTTGAATGGATGAGTGAAAACTAATTGAATATTAAACTTTATCCATATATAATCATCATATACTTATGGAGCTAAGCTCCAGTTGTAGAGAGAGAGCATTAAAGACTCATTTGCATCACATTTAGCTGTTTAAGTATTGAGACTCTTATGAAAAACTCTGAACACCATAACTAGTCTATGAATATATATGAATTGTTCTAGACTATTGAGTATCATTTCATGCCTAAGTATATATTTTCTGATGCATTTGAAGGCTTTAGGGATACTATACTGGTTGCAACGCCTGGAATGAATTAATCAATATCCAGTATAGTTATGATAAAGAAATTTTAAAAGGTTGCTTATACTTCTTTGTCTACTTAATGAATTAAATCTTGACTAGTATAAGCAATTTATTTCATCTAAGCTAGGATTTAAATCTAAAGAGGGAGCATCTAAAATTAAATTCCTACTCTATTTTGCTCACCAACACTTTTTGGCTTAGATATGTTTTGCATCAAGTGTGGCATGTGCTTAGATGTGTTATTCTTATTGCAAATCATAATTTAAAATATATTGTTTTTGCCACAGTTCTTTGGTTTTGCAATATGATCCTTGTCTTCAATTTTCTAATATTTTGGGATTTATATGGTTGATTATTCTAGTCATATTTTCCATTGTGCCTAAATACTTAACTAGAATAATCATTGCTTGCTTGAACGTCACATTAAAGTTTCTTTTTCAGCAAGCACATTTCCAGTATTTCTTGACTATATCATAAGGGGTATATATATATACATATATTTTTTATTTGGCAAGAAGCAATTTTATATATGGCATATCTTATTTTCTTGCTTATGTGCATTAATGTCATATCTTTAAAAAGGGGGGGAAATGTGTTTCAAAGAGGGAATTCTCTTTCGCTAAGTTTGTTTTACATGACCAATTTTTTTCTACTTAATCTTTTTTGTTGTTGCCAAAAGGGGAAGAACTTTTATAAGAAAAATGTCTATGTCGTATGCATGTCTGTATTTGTATCTTATTGTTCAACCTGAATGCAAATATTTTGAATTGCCTTCTTTCATTAAAAAATTTGGTGCTCAGCCTTTACTTGCTAGCACATTAGACACTGCTGCACAAACTCAGCAATTTCCCTCTTTATGCCGCTCCACCAGCAAGACTCGCAGATCCTTATACATTTTAGTACTAGCTAGATGAACCATGTACAAGGACCTATGAGCCTCTTCTAAGATCGTCCTCCTGATATCCATATCTGCAGGCACGCACAACTTAGAACGGAACCTCAAGACCCCCTCATCAGAAATACTGAATTCCTCTCCCTGTCCATCCTGCACCTTAACTATCAGTTCTACTAATTCTGCGTCGTCTCTCTGAGTGGTCTTAATCCTTTCCTGTGGAGTAGGTTGCACTACCAGGTTGGCAGTAAATGCCTTAGGATCACTCTCTACCAACTCTACACCGAGTCTCTCCAAATCCATTTAGATCGGATGCTGAACCTCCATAACTACCAGTGATGGTCCCACTGATTTCCTACTCAGAGCATCAGTTACCACGTTTGCTTTCCCTGGGTGGTAACTAATCGTGCAATCATAATCTTTAATAAGTTTCAATAACCTTCTCTATCTCATGTTCAGCTCTTTTTGAGTGAAAAAGTACTTCAAACTGTTGTAATCGGAGAATATCTTGCATCTCTCACCATACAAGTAATGTTTCCAAATCTTTAACGCATGTACCACTGTAGCTAATTCTAGATCATGGGTAAGATAATTCTTTTCATACTCTTTCAACAGTTAGGAGGGATAAGCTGCAACCCTACCATGCTGTATCAATACACAGTCGAGCCCTTTCAAAGACGTGTCACTGTAATTACATAATCATCACCCCCTAATAGAATGATTAACACTAGTGCAGTGACAAGCTTCTGCTTTAATTTCTGGAAGTTCTGCTCGCAATCCTCATCCCATTCAAACTTAACATTCTTTCTGGTCAGACATGTGAGAGGTCCTGATAAAGCTAAAAACCCCTTTACAAACCGACGATAATAACCCACCAGTCCCAAGAAACTCATAATTTCCTGAATGTTCTTCAACCTGACCCAATCAACACTGCCTTAATCTTACTGGAATCCACTGAAATACCATTCCCTAAAATAACATACCCCAGACATGACACTTTCTCTAGCCAAAATTCACATTTTTTAAATTTGACATACAATTTCTTTTCCCTAGGCATCTGAAGTACTAGCCGTAAGTGCGTCTCATACTCCTTAAAGCTCCTCGAATAGACCAGTATGTCATCAATGAAAACTATAATGAATTGGTCTAAATACTGATAAAATATTCTATTCATCAAATCCATGAATATAGTAGGAGCATTCGTCAGACCAAATGACATAACTAGAAATTCATAATGCCCATACCTGGTCTTGAAGACTGTCTTCGAGACGTCTTCTGCTTTGACTTTCACCTGATGGTACCCAGAGCGCAGATCAATCTTCGAATACACCTGCATACCTTGAAATTAATCAAATAAATCGTCTATATGAGGTAGAGGATACCTGTTCTTGATTGTAACCTTATTAATTTCCCTATAATCTATCCATATCCTCATAGACAAATAACATCGGAACTCTCCACCGTGATACATTGGGCCAAATAAAATCCTTATCCAGTAAGTCTTGCAACTGATCTTTTAGCTCTCCCAACTTTGCTAAAGCCATTCTATAAGGAGCGTTAGAAATCAATGTTGTTCCCGAAAATAGGTCAATAGAGAAATCTACCTCGTGATCAAGAGGAAAACTAGGTAGCTTATCTGGGAAGACATCTAAAAATTCCTTCACCACTGACGTATTAGAAGGCTTTAATTCATTTTCAGACATTTCCTTTACAAAGGTTATAAACTCATGACATCCCTCTAGGAGCAGTCTTCTTGCCTGCATGACTGACATTAATTAAGCTGGGGAATACACCTGCGATCTCACAAATTTAAATTCTTGCTTGCCCGATGGTCTAAATATCACCTCTTTCAGATAGCAGTCAATATTAGCATAATTAGCTGCCAACCAGTCCATACCTAGTATTATATCAAATCCACACATATCTAGTACAATCAAATCAGCCGGTGACACCCTCCCTTGAATTTTCTCTATATAACCCCTGAGCACTCTACGACACATCATCATTGACCTTGATGGTGTAGCTACTGACAATTCTACATCTAATAACTAGTTCTCGTTTTTAAAAAATTTAACATAGGTCGCAGACATAAAGGAATGAGTAGCACCTGAATCAAATAAAACAATAGCTTGATATGGTAAAATAGTAAAGGTACTTTGTCACTACATCTGCAGTGATCTCAGCGTCTCCTAGCGTCAGAGCATAAACCCTTACCAGAGCTACATTCCTTTGCGGGCCCCCACAGGGCGCTTGATAACCTTCCCTATACGGTCTAAGAGCAGGAGCGATACCAATTGGTGCAGGACAATCTTGTATTAGATGTCCTAGTTGTCCATAGTGATAACAAACGCCCCTCCCTACTCGACACTCTCCCAGTGTCTATTCCCACATGTCTGACAGACAGGGTAGGTCTGTACTTCCTGGACCTCATAACCCACAGCTTCCTACCTCTGTCCCCTGCCATAGTTTCCTCTCCCTCCACTAGCCCCGACTAGACCCCTGCTGGAAATCTAAAGGCGTGGATCTCTTCTTTTGTCCCTACTCCTCTGCGTCCGTCCGCTTACTAGCCTCAACCACAACTGCTTTGTCTACCAATTCAACAAAATCCTGCAATTTCAAAATTGCTACCTACTTACGGATTTCTCACCTCAGACCTTTTTCAAACTGCCTTGCTTTCTTTACTTCATCAAGAATAACGTACGGAGTGAAGCGAGACAACTCTATGAACCTCGCTACGTACTGTTGGACTGACTGTTGTCCCTGCTTCAAATTTAGGAACTCCTCCACTTTGACCTCTCTGATAGTGGCGGGAAAATATCTATCAAATAATATTTCTTTGAATCGGTCCCATGTCATCTCTATAGGCACTAAACTCTGCCGCTCCAGGAGTTTTACTGCTGTCCACCATCTCTCGGCCTCTCATGTCAGTTTATATGTGGCAAATAGAACACTTTGCTCCTCTGTACACTGTAGCACTGTCAACACCTTTTCTATCTCCTGTATCCAGTTCTCAACGACTGTAGGATCAGTTTCTCCTGAGAAAGACGGAGGATTCATTTTTGTAAACTTCTCAATCGTAAAACCGTGACCTATAGACGGACCTCCTTGCTCCCTGAAGCTTCTGACAATTTCAGCCATGACTTGCCGAGTCATGCTACGTAATACTACGTCTGAGTTGCCACCAGCTGCACCTGAGGGTCCAACACCCTCACTACCACTTGCATGCGCGCTACTACCTGCAGGGTCCATCCTGGTAAAACAATAAACTCAGCTTTAGGACCTTATAACCATAACATATTCAACACATTTCATCTAACTAGTATATCCTATCCTGAATTAATTTATCCTCCCTAATCTTAATTCTTGGTTCAATCTTACAACCTAAACACCCAACCTAACAATAGTTTGTTATGACTTTCCTAAAATTGTCACCCTAGGAAAGACACATAAATCATCACGGAAGTGTTGTATCTAAACTATAAAACAAAACCTCAAATTCCTTTGTCTTGTACTCTGGTATTATTCCCGCTGCATTCTAAAGTCTACATAAGTCTGCAAGTACGATGGACCTGCTCTACCTAGTTTGGACTGTCAGAGGAGCGCTTGCATTACCATGAAGCCACATTGACTGCCATCTCTCACACTCTACATAAGATTTGTGGTAGCACTATCATGAACTTGTACTTGAACTTGAACTTGAACTTGTATCTACAGTACCGTGCTCGTGAAATCTAAACTAAACCATCCGGGTTTTTTATAACATATAGTACGTTTCATATACTGGTATATAACTGTTTCATAATCATAATAATGTGTGACATGTTAATATTTCATGAAATCTTGCATATCATACATAATAATGGCATCTGAGTCAACATGAAACACGTCATCTATGTTGGCATATCATGACATGAAAATCATGGCATCTGCGCCGGTGTATCATAACATACTGAACATGAAATTCTTGTACTGATTTACATATTATCTGTAAAACATGGTTTCTGTATTGTTTAATAATTTTCCTGAAAATTGAGAAAAACATGTTTATTCTGGGGAAATCATAATATTCTGATATAACATAATTTCGGAAAAATTATACTCATGTCACACAAATATGAACAATGTTTCAAGCATAAAACCTAATCTGAAATCATATTTCTTAATAAATAACATTAAATCCATGTTCATGTTCAACTGCAGTATTCCCAAACACTGCTAATACATACATAATTTTTGAAAATAAATGTTGTAATATGGTAAATAATTTCATGAAAAATACTGAGTTAGTTTATCCCTTTACTTGATTTATTGAAAAGTCCTCAAATTACTCCAAAATTACACCCGTGGTGTTCCCAACTCAACACCCTGAAATTTACTTTTCCCCCAACAAAACTTTAGTATAAACTCATCTAAAGCCTTTCCTCAATCCATAAATACCAACTACTTTAATAAAATTTAAAATAATCAACTTACCCAAATTTTGGGATGGTGCCCAAGTTAGCCTAACCAACGATCTACTCATGCAGATTTGTAGTGAATCTTTCTAGGAGTAGCGTGGCAGCTTCAAATCGTCAAACTGGTGAAGAACAGAGCTGGGATTGGAGAGGGACGTAGGAGAGAGAGAGAGAGAGAGAGAGAGAGAGAGAGAGAGAGAGAGAGAGAGAGAGAGAGAGAGAGAGAGAGAGGGTTTTCCTAAAAATTTTAATGCTGAAAATCTGAAGTAGGTATATTTATAGATTCAGACTCGTCGACGAGACACGTCACCTAGTCGATGAGTCCCTAAAGATAGCTCGTCGACAAATACTTACTCCTTGTCGACTAGTTTCAGGTCTTGAAATAGTCTCTTGGTAAGTTCTCGTCGATGTGACACGCATCCCCGTCGACGAGCCCAAGAGCCCTGCTCGTCGATGAGACCCTGCTAAAATCCCTTTTAAAAATTCCTTTTCTCTCATTCCTTTTATTATTTTATTACTATAATTCTTCGTGTCTCTACACATAAGTCTCGATAAAGATGAAAAAGGGAAACCAATATATATGAAATATTATAGAGGTATGATAGGAAGTTGGTTTTACCTAACAGCTAGTAGGTCAGACACAATGTTTAGCGTATGTATGTGTGCACGATTTCAATTAGCACATAAAGAATCACATCAAATAGCTATGAAAAGAATCATAAGGTACTTGATAGGTACAATTAATTTAGGATTATGGTATCCTAAAGACACTGGTTTAGAAATGATTAGTTATTCGGATGCAGATTATGCGGGTTGTGAGATTGATAGATAAAGTACAAGTGAGACTTGTCACATTCTAGGATGATCCCTAGTATCTTGGTATTCTAAGAAACAATACTTCTTTACCTTATCCACCGCTGAACTGAGTATGTAGCAGTTGAGAGTTGTTGTGCACAAACCTTGTACATGAAACAACAATTAAAGGATTATAATCTAGAATATTCAGCCATACCAATTAAGTGTGATAACACAAGTGCAATGAACATCTATAAAAATCTAATATCACGCTCAAGAACACATTGACATAAGACACCATTTTTTAAGAGATCATGTATAAAAAGAAGACATACTACTTGAATTTATAAATACAAACGACCAATGGGCGGATATTTTTACACAACCCCTTCCCGAAGAGAGATTTATGGTCATAAGATGAGAACTAGGTTTGTTACATAGTAATGAAGTTGTTTAAGAAGAGTTAATGTTGAGTAAAAAGCGAATTTTTTAAAAGATTAAGGGAGTTAGGCGATTGAGCCTAGAAGCTTAGGCAACTGAACAATGTAAATTAGAGGCTCAGGCGCCTGAGCCATCAGACATCAGGTGATTGATGTGCTACTGCTTGTTGAAAAAATAATTTTGTAAATTGTCAGGCAACTAAGCCAAATCTTTAGGCGCCTGACCTCATGGGTTTTATATATTTTTAGTGTGAAAAACCTTACCTTTTCATATTCCAGGCTACTGAACCCTGCTCCACCACTCACTTGAGGGTCATACTCTTGATTTCCATTGATTCCTAAATCCAAATCCCTTAAATCAAAGCCTCCCAATCTCTCTCCTACACCTTTTCCCACGGTTTCTAGGGTTTCCCATTGGCTATTCGGTTGTTTCCTTCACAATCAAAGATGTTGCGCACCAAAACTACGGCAAATCGAGGTTCTTCTTTTAGGAGAGATGATAATACCATTGAACAATGGCCCATCACTCCTCAATCGAAGCATCGATATCGAACTCATCTCCGTTCTACGGAACCAATTTTCAGTAAGGTCATAGATACCACCTTCTTTGACTCGGAATTTATGAAAATCTTGCCAATGTTTCAGAATATCAGTTGGAAGAATTTTGTAGTTTATCAATCCAAAGGATTGTATCCCAACTTAGTAAATTTTTTTTTTATGCAAATATGATCAATGGAGAAAATGTCCTAACCACTGAGGTTAGAGGAAAGAAGATAGTCCTAACTCCACAAACCTTAGCTCCTATTTTGCATATTACCCCATGTGAATTTGAATGTCCAGCATTTGCTCAAACATGGATTCTAGAGCAAGGTTTCACTCCTGAGGAATTCTTTCCACTAATTATGATAGAGGAACCTGTTTACTTTGGTCATCCTCCTATGTACAAACAGCTAAATTTTCAAGCTCAAATACTTCAGAAAATCATCACAAACAACATCCTACCAAAGGTTGGTTCATATGATCACCTCTCCTATGTAGATTGTTTTGTGTTATGGTGTCTGCTAAAAGGGAAGAAAATTGATCTCTCTAGCCTAATTTTGAAATGGATGTGGGCTAAATTGGAAGCTAATCAAGTCACTTTTCCTTATAGCGGTGCTCTAAACCTTCTCTTTGCTCATCTTAGTGTCACTACTCCTACCAAATTGTTCATCAAGCGTTTTAGGTATGATCTTTTCACTTCCATAACCTTGAAACAAATGAGATATAAAAAGCATGATCAAGGTTGGTTTTTGAAAGGAGGATGACCACAAAGGTCAGCAGCTGTACCTCCTCCACCTCAAGATCAGCAACAAGGACTTTCAGCTGGCACTCCTTCTTGGTTTATCCCCTTTTATCATAAATTCACTACTTTCAGCAGAGATATGCATTCAGGCTTCCAATCACTTCAGGATAACGTATCCTCCCTCCACACTACCTGCTCTTCACTTGACTAGCGCCTTACTCGTGTAAAGTAGTATAGGGCTAGCTCATCTCGTAGTATTGATCCCATGGATACCAGTTTTGCCCCTTGGAGTGATGCTTCATCTAAGGAAGGAAGTGAGGAGGGTGATAAAGAGGAAACTGAAGCTGATGATGATAATGATGATGATGCTGCTGATGCTTGATCTATTTTGTGTTGTATTAAAATCTTATCTATGTATTGGCTTAGTCTTTGTGTTGCTTTGTTTGCTTGTTGTTTTCTTTTAGTTTGGCTTGTAACTCCCTTACTTATGACTTTTTGTAATTTTTAATGACTATATGACTATACTCTTTCTGTGTTATCCTAAGACTCTTTGTGACTATGCTCCTCATTTCTTTTTGATTGATGTCAAAGGGGGAGAGATATTTTAGAGAGCAAACATGAGAAGAGAGTATCTTAGAGAGCAACCATGAGAACATGAGAGCATGGTAAATATGTAAAACACATGATCTTGGCATAAGATATAGCATGGGGGAATAAAAGCAAAAATGAGCATAATGAGAAAAATGAGAACATAAGAAGAATGAGACTATAAGCATATATGTTGACATGAGTTATAATGCATTAAAACATAATATACTTGATTGTGACTTATTGAGTTTTGAACATAATTATATTTGAAATCATCATTTTTCATAATTGTTAAATGGCATGCTTATTATAAAAGGGAGTCTTATCAAAGTTTTCTCATCTTTACTCCTTATTTGTCATCATCAAAAAGGGGGAGATTGTTGGCCTAACATGACTTTCGAATCTTGTTTTGATAATAAAAAATAAAGGTTAATTTAACAAGTTGTTGTTTAAGTGATGATATTTTAGGAAACCTACTATGACAAAGTTTAAAAGGATCAAAGAAATGAAAGTTCACGATCACAAGTACCATAAAGTCATACTCCATCGCCAAAGTAATCAAAAGAAAGCTCAAAATGACCAAAATGTTCAAAACATATGGAAGCTTAAAGAATATTGAAGTTTAAATCTAAGAGGATTTAACGCAAAGATATATATGAAGACTTCAAGCTTAGAGTGTTTAAGTCTTTAAGATGACTTATGTAAGTACTTCATTATAAATATCATTTTGAAATGCTTTGAAGCTCATTCGGGATTTATATGGACTTAGAGACCTTGTTTTGAAAACCCCGAAAAATATTTTTTTAAAAGTAACAAAGCAAGATGGCTAAGTGTTTTGAAACTAACCTGAAAAAACAGTATTTATAACTATTTAGGTGACTGAACTTTAGACCTTAGGTGCCTAAAGATTTTCCTGAATTGATTTTGAACAGGCAATATAGGTCCAGGCGACTAACCTCGAAGCTTCAGACACTTGACCCTCGTTAACGACTATTATTTTTAAAGTTTTTACAATTCAAATTTGAGTTGCTTGTGCCCCAAACTTCATATAAACTTGGGAAACACTTTAAGTAACTTCGGCAACACGAATTAAACACTTTTTGAGCCTATAAATACATGGTTTCTCAAATCAAATCAGTACCAAGAATTGAAAATTAGTTTTTAAGCCATATTGCTCACACTCTCTCAAAGCTCTCTTGTTCACATATTCTTACTGAAATTTTATGAGATATACTAAGTCTCTGATCACTCTTCTTTCAGCTCAAACTTCTGAGTTATTGATTCATATCAAGAGAAGAATTTCGGTGATACATTCTTGAGTTTCAAATCGCATTCTCTTTGATATTTACTTTGAAGTTTATTAGTGCTATATTTGTACTAACCAGTTCTATCTGAGAGCATCTTTTGTACGAAAGAAATCTTTCTTATTTCCTTGTTTTCTTTGATGGTTCAGGTTTATTGGATCGTTGTACCGAGCGTGGAGTATCGCTTGGAGAGGGGACTCCACTCGAAAAGGAACGTTCTAGTGGAATCCTTAGGTGGTCTTGCCTAAGGTGAAGACATAGGCTGGGTATAAGCTAAACCTCGCAAAAAACTCGATCTCATTCTCTACCCTTGCTCTTTAATTTTTCAGCATATATAAATTGTGTGATTGTGTTTCTAAGTGCACGTAACTGAAAGTTTGAGATTGAGAAAACTTTTAATATAAGAGAGTACGTTGATTAATATTTTACGAAAACCTTAAAGGGAGTATGTTAATTAATCATTTGCGGAAGTCTTGGTTAAAAGGCAAAGCACCAATATTCATAAATACAGGGCTTTATTTAGACTCTAAGTTGAGTTTTGCAAATGCTGAATCAAGGAAGTGTTGTAGCTCATGTAATTGGTTAAGTGTCGTTTGTTTGAATGATTGGTTGATTGATTGTTATTGTTAAAGGTATATGACTTGTGTTGGTATTAAGTGTGGATTGTGGTTGGTTTAATTAAGCATTTAAAATCAAAACATTATTGTGTGTTTGCTAAGTATACAAAATGTTGTAAATTTGTAAAAAAACTTAAAATAATTTTATAAACCGAATTCACTCCCCCTCTTAAGACTACACCATAGTTTTCACAACATCCTCTATAGGACTACAATACAAATTTTATACAAAGTTACAATGTTCTATATAGAACTACAGTACAATATTTTATACAGAATCACATAATGATAATGTTCTATATAGAACTATAGTATGATGGTATTTTATATAGAGTTATAGTATTTCAATTATTCTATACAGATTTATAGTATAACAGTTTATACTGATTTGTGAAACAAAATCATGATATTATATTGTTTTAGAAATCGCATTATATGGTTTAAGAACCATGGTGGACCAAAGCTAAGCATAGTACCGTAACTTCACAGATACTAGTGCAGCCACACTTCTCTGATAGAGTGTTGGTGGTATATAGTCGATTGTGCCATTGAAGTGTAAAGTTGCCCCCTGGAGTCTGGACCAATTGGGTTGGCAAATCATACGCATAGTTATAGATACAGATACAAATACAATTGACTTAGTCTGGTTAGGCCAACCACGGCTAGGTCCAGCCTACGGGCCGCACAACTCGGATCATGTAGGGTTAATACATGACGTTATTGTTTATCCAACCAGAGCAATTCTTTTATGCATATATGCGTATTTACTTGTACAAAGATATTATTTTCTATAGAGTATGATGTGAAAGGAAAATATGTATTTTGAGATATACTTATATATACGTGTAAACAGTTTTACATGATTTCACAGTGAAAGGAAAGGTAAATTATGGTTGCATATTTGAAACACTAAAACTCATATTACCACACACTGTCAATAATCTATTCCCACTTACTGAAAGGTGTCTTACTCTAGAACTTAAACATTTTAGGAAATCCAGATAGACGAGAGGAGCGAGCTCCAAGGTAGAGGAGATTGTGGTACTATCCTAGTTTCAGGATAAGTGTTTGAGCTGGGGGATATGTTTTGTGTAATCCCTAGGATGTTTAATGGTTTTTGAGGATATACATGTATAATTATGGAGATAGTAAAACTCTGATATTGTATATAAGATTCAGGTATATTATGTTTTCCGTTACATAGATAGTATGTATTTATGGACATGTGTATCCCCGGTACCCCACTTTGGGTTCGGGTTGACTTTGTTAATATTTTGTGGTATCAGAGTTTAATATGTGGAAAAAAAATATAGCAGAATTTTTGGTCGTTACAATGTATCTGTTGTGTGTTAATGACCATGTTATTGGCCGAGAAGGCTTTGACTGATGTTGATAAGTTGGGAACTCTATTGAAAGGTTTTGACATGAATGTGTTGGGTACGATCAATAAGGGTCTTGATTTAGAGATTCGCATAGATAGAGCAGCAGGGAGATTAGTGTTGTCTTAAGGTGGCTTTGTGGACAAGGCTATAGGGAGATTGGTGTTATCTCAGAGTAGCTTTGTGGATGGAACCGCAAGGAGACTTCATTTGTCGTCTGAGGGGGATTCTATGGAGAATCAATATGGAAAATCTACCACTCGGTTCCCATGGACGGACTGTGATGTCTAAAATATGTCAAATGTCGTCTATGATGGTGCAATGGGGTGTTTCGGCAGGCAATCGAGTGAACCGTCAGTTGTGAGTTTTGTTGAAGACTATGTAAGGGGCTTTGGTGATATAAGACTTGCAGTAGCGTTTGTGTTTACTATTGTGGGGAGGCCTGGTTGGAAGCCTAGGGTGAAGTCTTAGAGGTGTTGCATCAACAACTGTATCGGAGTTGATGGTAGAAGTCGAAGCTGCCATCTGCAAGTTCAAGTGGCATTACTTGGACTTGGTGTTTGTCTCCAAATGCTAGACGGGAGATGGTTCCAACCTAACATCCCAAGTTCAAGGTGGAGCAGCGAGTTCATGTTTTCAGTTTCTTTTAAGGGGCTTATGTTTGCCAAAGTGGAGATTTTTGTGAATTGCGTCTCATAAACTAAATGGAAAGCATACACAAAGAGAAAACATGAAGGAAATAAGGGTGCAACATTGCAGTAGGGCAAACCATTGACGGCAGCCCTGTAACCGTCGACGGTTTGGCTCGGGACACCCAATGCAGATTTTGAATTTTGAATGGGAAACATTAGTATGATTGGGGTTTGGAGGGAAAAACTCTGGGAACTCTATATATATGTTATATTTGATATATTTAGAGTGTTGGTTGATATTTTGTTAAAAGAATTGAGAGGGTTCTTGTATTGCTCTTGTAATTTACACAAGAAGATAGTGAACTCTTGCCGTTTACTCCCGTGAATGTAGGCATTATCGAACCACATAATTCCTTGTGTCATTGTGATTGTTTTTACTTTCATTTACTTGTCGTAGTTGTGAATTGTTCTATAAATTCACCACTAAAGTGTTGCATTGTGTGTTTGATTCTTTATATACAAATATATATTTCGTTGTGCATATTTGGGAGTTTTACACAACATTATTCATAATTACCATCTTCACTTTGTAGTTTACGATGGCTAGGGTGATTATGTGCAAAGACATCATCTTGCAATAACTATAACCCAGATATTGTTTTGTTGGACCTTTGCCTTTTCACATTACTAGGGGTTAATGCAATAAGGGCTAATGCCTTCGGCTGATACCAAGAATCCTTTTCTTGGACCTTGAGATAACGTCTTCCCTTTTCTTCCGGCTTCTTATGGTGTGATTCCATAGCTTGGATCAAACTACTCAAAGAATCTTTCTTGATGAAGTATTCGATGGCATTCTTCATTTCTTCCCATCTTTAATATTGTGATCATAGTCACACTGGATGTGGCCACCATAACCTCAAATCCTTCCCAATCAAATCCAATGATGAAATGCTCAAGCCTCATCTCTAGGATGTGCTCCTTCCTTTGTTGGGGCTTATTCTTTCTAAAGCGGTTTTGTTTTGAAGTTTTGAAGTAATTTCATCTGCTTTCTCATTTCTTTTTTGTTTTTTTTGGGTCCTTCTCAATCTTCCCCAGAGCTTACTTTTTTCTCCTCCGCGTTACAATATACAATATCCTTTAAACATTTTTTTTTCTTTTTTCCTCAACAACTTTGAGTGGGTTCTCTGAAGCTTTCTAGAAAGTGCAACATCAAGGCAGCAACCGCCACACTTTGTTCCAACCAGCATTGGTATTTCTAATGCTTCGGATTAAAGAAATTGAAGTATTCTCTTAAAATGACTCCTCTAGCCCCTACTAGATTTCTTCAAGTCCCAGATATGCCTTTGTTAGGAACCTGTGAGCATCCAGATTAAAGTGACACCAAAGATTTAACGTGGTTCGGTCAATAAAGATTTACGTCCAAAGAGCACACACCAAATATTCACTATCGTAGGAAAAATTACAATTCTCTCTCTCTCTCTCTTTCACTCTCTCTCTTCCTCCCTTCTTCCTCTCTGCTCTCTTTGAGCTTCTCACTATTCTACTATGTCATTTCTCAGCCCTCTATTTATAGGACTAATATTCCAATTACAATTTAATTACAATTTAAACACAATGAATCAAAACATGGGAAGTTACAATCATGGGATTAATTTCACGGCGTGAGATTAATTGTAATGCGTTTTCCAACTCAGCTCCATGAATGGATCGCATTTCCAACTCAGTTGCAGCTCTCCTGGCTGTCTTCTAGCTTCACCTTTAACAATCTCCCACTTGGAGACAGAGACGTCTTCTCAACCAGTATCATGAATAAATTATGTGCTCAAAACATGTCTTCGGGCATGAAGACCAACTGAAGTTGAACACAACTTCAGCTTCTCTGTAGTTACCATCTTCCCGTTCGCTCGATTCCTACAAACTAATCTGATGGCTGTCATCTTCACAACTAGTGTAAAAATGTCGGTGTAGTCAATCCCTTCCTTCTGCTTAAATTTTTTGACTACCAACCAAGGTTTATACCTTCTAGAGCCGTCATGCTCATCTTCGATTCTGTACACCCACTTGTTGTGAAGGCTTTTGAGCAACTTTCACATTCTGTTAGAGGTGAGGGACTTCATCTCATCCTTCATCGCTAGCTCCCACTTGCTCGTATCTGCCACCTAACATGCTTCATCATAGCATTCAGGCTCTCCTCTATCTGTAGGAAGTAAGTAATCAATATACTTTCTGTTTGGTATATGAGACTGAGTAGATCTCCTAAGCTTCGGAGCTAGAGTAGAAGACGGTGGTGCGACAATCTGCTCCACTAGTTCCTCCACCTGAGGATTCTCAGTATTCTATTGATGTGTCCTGACACATTTTGAGTGGACCAGTTCTAGTCTCTTCTTCTTTAGGGCACGAGTGTTTATCTGGAAACTAACCTTCTTCTGTTTCCCGACTCGCGTAATCGTTAGTACACCCATTGAAACTTTCCATTCATCGTCAATGAATTTCATCGTATATCCCTTATCTTCCAGCTGACCAACTGAGATCAAATTCTTTCTTAGGTCTGGAATATACCTGACATCATTCAGCTTCCATACTGACCCGTTTATATTGATTTTCACAACTCCCTTGCCGATTACGCCGCAAGGTTGATCGTTGCCAATGTACACCTTACCAAAATTACCTGGTGTGTACTTCTTTAAACAATCTTTGCAGCATGTGGCATGAAATGAGACTCCGGAGTCTAAGACCTAAGACTCTTGCTTGCTCTCCAAAGAGCAGATCAACATCTCATCATTTTCAGAAGCAATATTTGCTTTTGTCTTTGCCCTCATCTCATATTCATTCTTCTGACTCCTGCACTGGTTCTTGTAATGACCAGCTTTTCCACAGTTTCAACACTCAATAACTTTTGTGCTCTGGGAACCTATGTCTTGAGTACCTTTGGGATTTCTGAATTTAGACCGCCTGGGCCTAGATCTGCAGCGGTTGTTTGATTGTTCATGCCTGTTTCCTCTGCCTCGACTCTCCATGTTCAAGGCTGAACTCAAAGTGGAGCTATAGTTCGACTGTATTCTGATTTCCTCCGTTGGAATCATGCTGACGACTTCATCATATACAAGCTTCGATTTTCCTAGGGAGCTACTGATGGCAGTAACGATACCATTCCAACTTTCAGGCAACTAACTGAGAATCAGTAGGGTCCGAATCTCATTATCAAACGTTATCCCGATTGAGGCGAGTTGATCATACAACTCATTGAAGTTATTCAAATGCCTGCTGAAACTTTCACTTGTAGACATGCTCATCGTAAATAGTCTTTTCATGAGATGTACCTTGTTTGCGGCTCAAGGCTGCTCGTACATATTAGAGAGTGCATCTATCAAAGACTTGGTGGATGTTATATGCTTGATATTGAACGCCACAAATTTCGACAACGTCATTCTTATGGCTCCGAGGGTTTTTGATCAAGCAATTCCCACTCATCCTTGTTCATGAATGTTGGCTTACCCTTCAACGATAAGTGTAATTCCTTGCCAACCAAATAATCTTCTATCTGCATCTTCCAGAAACCAAAATTGTTTCCGTTGAACATTTCAATTTTTGAGCTATTTTCATTCGACATCTCGATTCGCTAATCTAGATATGGAATTAGCTCAAATGGATAGTGTGGTTGGATTCAGAGCGATTGAAAACCCTAGAAATGGTTCAAGTCGCTCAAAAAACGGACCCAAAATGATTTCGAAAAGCTCAGTCAAAGTTTGGTCAAATCTTGGTCAAACTTGCTAACGTGGCAGGCTGACGTGACACCGCTAATGTGGCACCTGCTTATGTGGTGCTGATGTGACAATGTGGGGCCCAATGATGCCGTGGCAGCTGACATGGAAGGGGTGGGGCCCACCTGCTGATGTGGCAGTGGGGTCCACTTGTTGGCGTGGCACCCACCCGCTGATGTGGCCCAGGTGGCGTGGCAGCTGACTTAGCGGCGCTGAGGTGGCCGGTTCTGTGTCGGCGGGTCGGATCCGATTCTCGGGTTGATCCGGGTCTGAATGATCTATCGGGTTGGGTCGGGATGTGAACTAGGTCGGGTTGAAGAGATCTGGCCGAGGAAGACGCATGCAACGCGTGCAGTGCATGAGGATCTGGTCACCGGTGCGTGACTGGCGCGTGTCGAAGCGTCCTGCTCCGGCGAGGTGTGTGAGGGCGCGTAAGGCCTTGTATGAACTCCATTCAAGCTCGGGTATGCATGATTCTTTTCGTCTCGACGAGCTGAATGCGATGGTAGCCTCAAAACGTAGTTTTGATTCACTGGACAGTGCTTTGATTTCGGGATCACTTTCGATCTGACTTTTCTGCTCCAACTGGACTTTGATACCACTTGTTAGGAACCTGTGAACATTCAGATTAAAGTGACACCAAAGATTTAACGTGGTTCGGTCAATAACGACATGCGTCCACGGAGCACACAACAAATATTCATTATCGCTACAAAAATTACAATTCTCTCTCTCTTTTTGCTCTCTCTGAGCTTCTCACTATTCTACTGTGTCATTTCTCAGCCCTCTATTTATAGGGCTAATATTCCAATCACAATTTAATTACAATTTAAACACAATGAATCAAAACATGAGAAGTTACAATCATGAGATTAATTTCACCGCGGGAGATTAATTACAATGCGTTTTCCGACTCAACTCCATGAATGGATCACGTCTCCAACTCTTGTGGTTGTCTTCTGGCTCTAACTCTAACAGTCTTTCCCATCCGTCATATATTAGTTGAGTGACATGCTGAATTATTTGAATAAGGATTTAGACTTGTGGCCGAATACCACGTCTAGGCCAATTCTTAAGGATGGTGGCAAACCCATGATACATGATAGCATAAGACACTTTGTGAATGGTCATCAATGCTTCGAATGTCTTTTAAGGTAATCCATGGGTTCGAGTTGCCATCATATGACTCAACTATGAGCATCGAAACGTTATGACAATTTTTCCATGATCTGCTCTCAAAGGGGAGTTTCCTCCCTTCCTCACTTTAGGTTGGATTTGGTTTGCTTTTGTGAATATCCAGCTGCATCCTTTTGTCTACATTCTCCGTCTTGAACTTTATTTGGCAATTCACTAGTTGCATGTACGTCCTCCACTTTACTTGATTGCCCTCTACTTGATTTTCAAGATGATCCAAATTCCCCTGCTCCTCATCATAACCAACCATACGATCATTTTTGTCGTTTTAAGAATTCATCTATTCTTCTATGAAACGAAATTGTTCTCGTGTAACTCACGATGCACCTAGAGAGTAGAGAGTAGAGAGTAGAGAGTAGAGAGTAGAGAGTATTGAGGATAAGCATTCCTCTTTCCAATGTTTTTTTTTTTTTTTTTTTCCTGCTGAGGCTGACACCTGCTTACTGCTCAATGTATCTACACTAGATGCTAAAAATTTTTTGGCTTCAAACGTTTTGAATAAAGGAAAATGAATAATAAATAAATAAATAGAAGTAACCGAAGTTGAGTTTCAACATAACCGTCAAATACATGAATTAGTAAAACATAGGAAGGTAATAGCGCTATTGCCAAATTAAAATCCCACCCTCTTTCCCTTTCCATCGCAAATAAGAGGCGGGAATAGAGAGCTATCATCAAATCGTTCTCAACCATCCACTACCCTGTAATCCGATTATGTTCCCCAAAACACTAATATTTAATAATGTATCAACACAGAGCAGTGCATTTGCAGCTCTCACCATCTACAGGAGAAATCAAGGTTACCATCAGCAGTTGGAAAAGCATTATCCTGCACTCCGTTTGGTTCACAAAACAATGACACGATGAGGTCACACTTGCCCTTTGGATGAGTAACTAGTCATGTTACCGTTCTACCATTTTCAAACTAAACAAGAATATCAACCAAAATCAAGTACACTGACAACTTAAAATGTATTACCCAGACAAGTGAAAAAAAAACAAAAATGAAAAAAAAAAAAAAAATAAACTGCATTAAAAAAAACTCACCCACTGAAGCTCACCACACACTGCTTCATATGAGAGAACATTATATTTACACCAAGTGCTTCACCACTGCAGGGCATTACTGGCTGTATTGGTTCTCAAGGAGCCAACAGTTTCTTTATTCCAGCTTTCTGCTCTGCAGTCAACGTTGCTGGGAACTTGATGTCGAATTTGATTCTCAAGTTTCCCCTCCTTTTTGAATCTTTTGGGATTGGCATCCCTTCCCCTGGCACAACCTCCTCATAATTTGGATGAATCACATTGTTAATAAGGATCGACAAACTCCTGCCATCCAGCATAGTGAGACGGACAGTGTAGCCATTTAAGGCTTCAACCAAAGACATCTTTTGAGTGACAACAAGGTCATTTTCCTCCCGTGTGAACACAGCGTGGGGTTTCTCATCAATGATGAAGACTATGTCTGCAGGTATAACATCTGGCTGCTCATTCCCCTTCTCTGTGAAAGTGATCTTTGTCCCTTTCTTCCACCCAGGTTTTATGTGGATGGTTAGAATCTCCTCTATTGGCATGGTCTTGCTGCAATGACAATAAAATAAAAAATATAAAGAGGTCAAAGTGTAATCACAGTATCCAATTTAAGAGACCGGAAGATCTATGCCATCGGATTGTAATTGTATATCAAATGAAAAAGTTTCACAGAAAGATGCAGAATGCTTTCCAGGCATCCCAACTAAACAAAAATATCACTTAATGGAATCTAAGAAACAGATCACAGAAATCATTCTACCCAACATCTACACAACTAGTATTCCTATGACATGTTTTCAAATTTTCCAGACACAGTATGTCAATGTTATATGACCATAGCAAAAGTTATTCATACAATGAAGTACATTTGGAATGGGAGCTTCAAAAAACAGAATTTCACAAGATAATGTTTACATGGATACTTATTTTCAGACAGCATCCACAATCAAGGAACCCTAAGGAATGGTACAAAGGTAAGAGTAAACAAAAGAGACAAGTTAAAATGGTAAAGCTCTTATCTAAAAATTGATACGAAAAGGGGCCTATAAATAGGTTTTACATCAGAACACTTCTTCCTAGCACTAACCACAAACTTCTATAAAATAGGATCACATGCTACCACTAACCACAACTCCTATAAGATAAGATCACATGCTAGCACTAACCACAATTCCTATAAAATAGGATCACATCCTAGCACTAACCGCAACTCCTACCAATGACTAGAGCTTCCAATAAACATTAATAAATATGAAATAAAACATTTAAATCTTAACACCCTCCCTTAAACTGAAATCTACAGAAATCAGTTTGAAAAAAAATCAACCCTCTGCAAAGTCCTTCTTTACAGTAGCACGTGAACAAACTCCAAGTAGACCACGCAACTTCACAAATGTAGCCAGCTTGAGAGGCTTGGTTTGTATATCTGCAACTTGATCTTCACTTCGACAATAAACCAGTTTGATTGTTCCATTATTGCTGAGATCTCTTAAAAAATAATATTTCACATCAATATGTTTGTTTCTTCCGTGTAACACAGGATTCTTGGAGAGTTTGATTGCTGAGTTGTTATCACAAAAAACTGTAGTAGCTTCAACTTGCTTAAACTATAGCTCTTCAAGAATTCTTTTCAACCAGATAGCTTGACAAGCACAAGCGGTTGCGGCAATAAATTCAGCTTTTGTAGTTGACAAGGTGACAATTGGTTGCTTCTTAGAAGACCATGAAACAGCCTCTGTGCCCAACATAAAAACATAGCCCGAAGTGCTCCTTCTATCATCTTGGTCTCCTACATAATCACTATCAGTAAACCTGAACAACTCTAACTTTTCAGTCTTCTTGTAGAACAGCCCAAAATCTCTAGTTCCTTGCAAATAACGAAGGATTCTCTTGGCAGCTAACAAATGCATTTTTGTTGGATTCTCCATATATCTACTTATCAAACTCACAGAATACATTATGTGTGGTCTTGTTGCAGTTAAATACATCAAACTGCCAACAATTTGCTTGTAAAGTGTGTTGTCCACCTTCTTCCCTTTATGATCTTTGTTTAGCTTCAAACCAAACTCAGTTGCAGTGTTTACATGATTGCAATCCTTCATCCGAAACCTATCCAAAATATCTTGCACATACTTCTTTTGAGAAATAAAGATCCCATTAGCTGATTGTACTACTTCTATGCCAAGGAAGTAATGCATCATACCAAGGTCAGACATTTCAAATTCAACCATCATAGATTTCTTAAATTCTTTAAACATGACACCATCATTTCCAATAAATATAAGATTGTCTACATATAAGCAAACAATGAGCAATTTCCCTTTATCTCCAATTTTAACAAAAAGCGTGTGCTCATATGGACATTTGTGAAAGCCTTCTTTCAAAAAATAAGTCTCAATGTGACTATACCAAGCTTGTGGAGCTTGTTTTAATCCATAAAGAGCTTTCTTTAATCTATATACCTTATGCTCATTTTCGATCTTAATATAACCAAGGGGTTGTTCTACAAATACTTGTTCCTCCAAGTTTCCATACAAGAATGCCGATTTGAAATCCAGCTAGAAAATAGGCCACGAGTTCTGTGCCGCCAATGCGATCATTAATCTGATTGTATCATGTCTTGCAACGGGAGCAAAAACTTCTGTATAATCGATCCCATATTCCTACTTATATCCCTTCACTACCAAAC